>NC_092707.1:121930299-123130299 GCF_047496885.1 Scyliorhinus torazame | reverse complement strand
GCCTTTTACACATATGTGAGAAATATGAGAATGACTAGAGCGAGGGTAGGTCCGATCAAGGACAGTAGTGGGAGATTGTGTATTGAGTCTGAAGGGATAGGAGAGGTCTTGAATGAGTACTTTTCTTCTGTATTTACAAATGAGAGGGGCGATATTGTTGGAGAGGACAGTGTGAAACAGATTGGTAAGCTCGAGGAAATACTTGTTAGGAAGGAAGATGTGTTGGGCATTTTGAAAAACTTGAGGATAGACAAGTCCCCCGGGCCTGACTGGATATATCCAAGGATTCTATGGGAAGCAAGAGATGAAATTGCAGAGCCGTTGGCAATGATCTTTTCGTCCTCACTGTCAACAGGGGTGGTACCAGGGGATTGGAGAGTGGCGAATGTCGTGCCCCTGTTCAAAAAAGGGACTAGGGATAACCCTGGGAATTACAGGCCAGTTAGTCTTACTTCAGTGGTAGGCAAAGTAATGGAAAGGGTACTGAAGGATAGGATTTCTGAGCATCTGGAAAGACACTGCTTGATTAGGGATAGTCAGCACGGATTTGTGAGGGGTAGGTCTTGCCTTACAAATCTTATTGAATTCTTTGAGGAGGTGACCAAGCATGTGGATGAAGGTAAAGCAGTGGATGTAGTGTAAATGGATTTTAGTAAGGCATTTGATAAAGTTCCCCATGGTAGGCTTCTGCACAAAGTAAGGAGGCATGGGATAGTGGGAAATTTGGCCAGTTGGATAACGAACTGGCTAACCGATAGAAGTCAGAGAGTAGTGGTGGATGGCAAATATTCAGCCTGGATCCCAGTTACCAGTGGTGTACCGCAGGGATCAGTTCTGGGTCCTCTGCTGTTTGTGATTTTCATTAATGACTTGGATGAGGGAGTTGAAGGGTGGGTCAGTAAATTTGCAGACGATACGAAGATTGGTGGAGTTGTGGATAGTAAGGAGGGCTGTTGTCGGCTGCAAAGAGACATAGATAGGATGCAGAGCTGGGCTGAGAAGTGGCAGATGGAGTTTAACCCTGAAAAGTGTGAGGTTGTCCATTTTGGAAGGACAAATATGAATGCGGAATACAGGGTTAACGGTAGAGTTCTTGGCATTGTGGAGGAGCAGAGAGACCTTGGGGTCTATGTTCATACATCTTTGAAAGTTGCCACTCAAGTGGATAGAGCTGTGAAGAAGGCCTATGGTGTGCTCGCGTTCATTAACAGAGGGATTGAATTTAAGAGCCGTGAGGTGATGATGCAGCTGTACAAAACTTTGGTAAGGCCACATTTGGAGTACTGTGTACAGTTCTGGTCGCCTCATTTTAGGAAGGATGTGGAAGCTCTGGAAAAGGTGCAAAGAAGATTTACCAGGATGTTGCCTGGAATGGAGAGTAGGTCTTACGAGGAAAGGTTGAGGATGCTAGGCCTTTTCTCATTAGAACGGAGAAGGATGAGGGGCGACTTGATAGAGGTTTATAAGATGATCAGGGGAATAGATAGAGTAGACAGTCAGAGACTTTTTCCCCAGGTGGAACACACCATTACAAGGGGACATAAATTTAAGGTGAAAGGTGGAAGATATAGGAGGGATATCAGAGGTAGGTTCTTTACCCAGAGAGTAGTGGGGGCATGGAATGCACTGCCTGTGGAAGTAGTTGAGTCGGAAACATTAGGGACCTTCAAGCAGCTGTTGGATAGGTACATGGATTACGGGAAAATGATATAGTGTAGATTTATTTGTTCTTAAGGGCAGCACGGTAGCATTGTGGATAGCACAATTGCTTCACAGATCCATGGTCCCAGGTTCGATTCCGGCTTGGGTCATTGTCTGTGCGGAGTCTGCACGTCCTCCCCGTGTCTGCGTGGGTTTCCTCCGGGTGCTCCGGTTTCCTCCCACAGTCCAGAGATGTGCGGGTTAGGTGAATTGGCCAATGATAAATTGCCCTTAATGTCCAAATTGCCCTTGGTGTTGGGTGGAGGTGTTGAGTTTGGGTAGGGTGCTCTTTCCAAGAGCTGGTGCAGACTCAAAGGGCCGAATGGCCTCCTTCTGCACTGTAAATTCAATGATAATCTATGATTAATCTAGGACAAAGGTTCGGCACAACATCGTGGGCCGAAGGGCCTGTTCTGTGCTGTATTTTCTATGTTCTATGTTCTGCCTCAACTGCACTAGTCTCCCCCACAAACTCCCTGACTTCCAATCGGTCTGCTACAGCCTCATCCCTTATCCGCACTCCCCAACCACCATGCCCCCACCTCCTTCTCTGCCCCTCGCCCCACCCCCCGATTTCAGTTGTCTTCAGGCACCTCCTCCCACTGACTGCAACTGATGAATCCCATAGATTTCCTGGCTGTCGTTGCCTGCCTTTTCCTCATGAACAGAAGACATATTTGCTTGCATTAGCAACTGTTTGTTCTACTGGTCGGTCTCTGCAGTCTTTGGGTGTGATCCAATGGCCACGCAGATAAAAGCCGGGAGACCCCGTTCCCGGGATCTACCCGGCTCACAATGCCTTGCGAGATCCAACGCAATCTCGCAAGACGTTGCGATGTAAATAGGTGGGCTCGCTTGTTGGAAAATCTGCATATTAGAGTGAGACAGTTAGTGCCACGCGAATGGGCAGCACCATAGCATAGTGGTTAGCACTATGGCTTCACAGCGCCAGTGTCCCAGGTTCGATTCCCGGCTTGGGTCAGTGTCTGTGTGGAATCTGCACGTTCTCCCCATGTCTGCATGGGTTACCTCCGGGTGCTCAGGTTTCCTCCCACACGTCCTCAAAGATGTGCTGTTAGGTAATTCTCCCTCTGTGTATACAAACAGGCACCGGAATGTGGTGACTAGGAGCTTTTCACAGTAACTTCATTGCAGTGTTGATGTAGGCCTACTTGTGACAATAAAGGTTATTAATATGTGTAGATTCCTGAAGTAGCTGAGGCTTTGGGATTCATCCTCTTCACCTTGGAGACCTCGGACGAGCACCGTTCAGCACTGGACCCCACAAACGGGGATCAGATGGAACAGCACTCATGGGGTCTCCCAGACGATTGGAGAACCCCAGCTGCATTCCCTTTGTGCAGAGTGGTGCCCTGTCACTGCTGGTGTCAACTAGGCACCCTGGCTGTGCCAGCTTGCACTGTCAAGGTGCCCAGGTGGCCTTGCAAGCTGGTGTGGGCACTACCTGGTGCCAGGTTGGCACTGCCAACATGCCAAGCTGGCATTTTCTATTGCGTGCGCATGAGCGGCCCGGGGGTGCCTTGCATGAGTATTGAGGGGGAATGTGGCCAGGGACCCTCCCATAGTGCATTCGGGCTGGGGGGAGGTTGGGGATCGCTTTGGGGGCCTTGCAGATCGGGATGCCATTTTTAAATGGCGTCCGGATCCCTCCCCACACTGGGGAGTTCCGGCGAGTGGAGCTCCCCAGTGTACAAAAAGGGGTCGTGTGTGGCCTCGGCCGTGTGTTCCCCACTGAAGCCGCTTCTACAACGTGAGTTGCTTGGCACTGCGAGTGCCGGGTATCACGCGGCTAACCATTCTCGCTGTGGGACTTTGTTTCCATTTGGTTTTATCGAGCCCTTTAACTCATGCAAGTCTCTTAATGCTATGCGTTCAATTTGTCATTGGCTGTTCATTTGGACAATGTTTCTTGTCTGTGGAGTATCATTCCCATCGCACTTGTTGCCATGGTAATTGTTGGGGTTTCATTGCGGTTCTTTGGGTCATGTGGCTCTCTGGGATTTATGGTCATTCTGTACGCAGTACAGCTGATGATGTCCCTTCTTCCTGACTGGCCAACTGTAGTGAAGTATCAGCTTCACTCGCTGTTCATTTCTGGCTACGGTTGCACAGGTGTATTTGGTCATTTACTTCTATCATGTATGATCGGTGACAATTTCTCTATACATGTCCCAAGTTTCCATGTGGGCTGTCTCTTGATGAGGGCATTGAAGGGTTGCACCCTGAATGGCTCTTATTCTGGTAATGGTTTGGTAGTCTTGTCAAATTAAATTTGGCTTTCCGCCGTTGACCTTGATTTTTTCACTCGCTTACTCACCATACTAGCAACAGTAGCTTTTCTGTGTTTTGCCTGCTGCATGATATTAGCCTTTGGATTGTATTTACCAACCCGAAGGTTACCTTGTGGATGTCTGTGCTAGATTTTCTTGATTTCTTTGGCAATTTTCACTGCCGCCTCAGCCTTCCCTTTCAACTGGGATTGTGGATATCATCTATCATCATAGAATCCCTGCAGGGCAGAAGGAGGTCATTCAGCCCAGCAAGTCTGCACTGACCCCATGAAGAAGCACACTACGTAGGCCCACTCCCCTGCCCCACCCCCACAACCCCACCTAACCTGCACATCCTTGGACACTAGGGGGCAATTTAGCATTGCCAATCCACCCAACTTGTACTTCTTTGGTCTGTGGGAGGAAACCGGAGCACCCGGAGGAAACCCACGCAGACACAGGGAGAAAGTGCAAACTCCACACAGAGAGTCACCCAAGGCTGGAATTGAAGCCAGGTCCCTGGCGCTGTGAGGCAGCCTCTGTGCCACCATGCTGCAACTTTAATTTCTACTAGAGCTGGGATTGGAAAGTTTAGTGCCAGACTCACTCATTCAGTATTTTACTTGCAGCCTTTTGTATGTGTTTGCTTTCCTTTTCCTTCTCGGCAGCTTTTTTGCAGATTCAACCATATCTGTGTGCTTTTCTGAGCTGTGTCTTTTCTGGAGCATTACAAAACTCTTATTTTATCTCCACCTCCTGGCACCATATTTAATGTTGAAAGACAGCAGTGCTCCTCAGTGCTATGTCACTGCAAATCTTTATTGGATTGACTGTAAGATGGCAGCTTTCAGATATTCTCTTGTGGTGTAGCTTACATGACTACAGCAAGCCAGCTAGGACTTTGTAGTACAGTTGCATTTCTAAACCCAAACACTCTCACACTG
This sequence comes from Scyliorhinus torazame, assembly GCF_047496885.1. NCBI lineage: Eukaryota > Metazoa > Chordata > Chondrichthyes > Carcharhiniformes > Scyliorhinidae > Scyliorhinus > Scyliorhinus torazame. The sequence continues at coordinate 123,125,363 of NC_092707.1, read as the reverse complement.
CCAAACTCAAACAAAAGCGAAAAAAATACTGGATTCCCTAATGTGCTTCACCACCAAAAGGAACTGGAACACAAGTTCCGACAAAACAAGACCAGAAACCACCTTCAATCCACAGTCACATGAAATCCCTTAACTATAAACTCTGGGGGGTTTCTTGAAAGAAAATAAAAGTTGAAAACAAGAACTATAACTAAAAACTCAACTTGTAAATTATCTCATGGCTAATTTCCCTAAATGCAAAAGGCACGATAGATTCCTGAAATAACATCTAAATGAAACATTAGTATTCATTTACAAACCATAAATACAAGATAATAGTTATTCAATCTATTAAGGAACTCAGAGTAAACTTCTGTACCCAGAGAGCGGAGAGAATGTGGAACTCACTAACCACATGGAATGGTTGAGGTGAATAACAGAGTTATACTTAAGGGGAAACTAGACAAACACTTGAGGGGGAAAGGGTTATGGTAATATGAAGTAAAGTGAAAGGAGCTTATAAATCAACATAGGCCTATTAAGTTGAATGGCTTGTTTCTCTGCTGTCCATTCTGTTCAGTGCATTTGGGCCAGAACAGGACTCGCAAGGAGTAAAGAAAACATAGACCATGGTCTGCTTTGAGCTGAGAATTACACTCTTTTATTCCATATAAGCACCACAAAATGAAAACTGAGTTCATTGTGTTTGCAAGATTCCAAGAAATGTGGAATAGGATATCCATTTTGGGAGATTACGGAGTCTTCTGTTGTTTGGGCTAAATTAATTAGTGCAACACTGGTTAAGTACAGCTTTTCTTTTTCCTACTGTTGGCTTAACTGTGTTAAGGTGTAGCTTATGGTTGTCCAGAAAATGGCTGCAATGTTGTCAGTCCAACTGTGCATGTTATATTCTGAAATGAAGTGCAGTGAAGCAACTATGCCAAGGCAAAATTATTTGTTGGCTATTATCGTTCGTCACGTAATTCTGTATGGATGTGGCTTATGGATATGAAATTTCAGTGAGTAAGCTACTTGTCTGTCTCCACGCATGAAAGGATAATTACTTATGAACCAGGCTTAGTCAGGGCTGTAGATTGATTTCGAGGTATAATACAGTTCATTTGGTAAAGTGCCAGATTACAAACAAGATGAAAACAAATGAACTGTAGGACAAAGAGATTGTTGCATAATACAGAGTGGTGCATTACTTCTTAAATTATCGTGACGTTTATCAGCATCAAAAGGACCAAGCATACTCTGAAGCACCAGGAATGAAGCTCCGGGTGAGCCTTTCACTGATGGTTGCAGAACAGTTCCTGTTTGATACTTCTTGAAAATAATCAATAATCTTGCTTTTGGGGAATCTCAACATTTTTTTATAACAAGAGGCCTCCGAAATACACATGAAGATCATTGTACTGGGATCTAAAAATAAAACCATCTGGTTAAATATTGCCTGTTGAAATTCCTTTTAGCAATAGCACTGCAACCATGGATGGTATCCCATCTGATTGCTTACACGACAATATGCCGAGTAATGGAAGACATGCCAGTTTTAGACAGCATCTCCAGCATTAAACACTGGTTTGAATACTCTCATGTCTTTTGTATAAATGTGATTGGATGCTGCCACATTACCATTCAACAATTAGCAAGGCATTTGCTGAATATAATTCCTGAATATAATTTTTTATTCTTTTTCTTGGGATGTGGACTTCATTAGCAAGATTGGTCTTTATTACCCATCCATGTTGCACCTGAGAAGGTGATAGCGAGTTGTCTTCTTGAACAAATGAAGTCCCACAGTTCTGTTGGGTAAGGATCTTGGCCCAGTGATAATGCATTTATCGGTATCATTTCCATTCCTGGGAAGAATGAAGCTCAGGACACCATGTTTTAAAGTACAATTTTCATTGTGGATGATGATGATTTATGATGCGAGTTGCGAACAATAGTTTAAAGGATTAGTGATGCATTTTAGATTGCCCAAAGTTATTAAAAGCATGTGTGCTCCTCCTCTCACCTTTTTGTTTCCTACAAAGCTGGAAGGGCAGTCAGGTTTGAAATACAGATGTATGTGTAATGATTGAGCAACAGAAGAAATCCCTCTGTGGAACAAGCTTAAACTTATCAGTTTCCCCTACAAAAGTCTTCATCTGGAAGCCTGGCAAAAAGACAAAAGAAAACCCAATCGTGAGGGCGTCTGACCAGCTCTTAAGACAAAACTAGAATTCAAACTAATGGCTTGTCCATTACAGTCACCAGATACCTAGAGCTCAGTACCGTTTTAATTGCACTATCATAGCAATGTTCTTTGGAGGAGAATTTCAAACAAGGTCCCATCTTTGAAATAAGTCAACCATAGCAGAAGAGAATGAAGAATGGCAAAATATAGAAAATAAGGAAACCATTCTAACAAAGCTATTCTGTCAGGTTATTCTGGGTTTTGATACTTTACAAGGCTTGGCTGTATATCAGATACAGAAAGTGACATGGAGCTCATCACATACTCTAAGCTGAACGAATTAAAGTTCGCAGGAGGTCGTTTTGGAGACAGCATTTTAACAGCTAGAGCCAGAAATTTTAAGTTAATAATTATCTTACAGTTTTTCTGTCAAGGATTATTTAACAGTATAGAATTACACTGAATTATATATTATAGAATTAAACCTGAATTGGCAGTCACTGATGAAGTGACCCTGCTCGCTATTCTTTTAACAAAGTTGCCCACAAAGATCCAGCAGGTTCTGTGGCATCACTTCCACTTATCCTGATGTTACTTTCATTCCATTCTGGTGCCAGAACCTGGCACTCTGGATCTCAGGATCACATGGGTAGAGCAAAGGTGATGCCATCAAGCAGGCTAAGTAACCAATCACGTTCAAGAATTCTCACAGACAGCAAAACGGAAAGTAACAGGCCGATTGAATCATTCACTTTTTAGGATTTTGCAGAAAGTAATAAAAGGATTAGGAAATACACCAGGATTAAAGTAGAAGCTTTATCATAATCAAACTTTAAAAACATTTCTAATTATTAAAAAAGTTGAATTTTTAAATCATGTAATGGAGAAATTTGACATTCTACAATTGGATATTTTTTGGGGAGGGTGGTGTCTGAAAGGTTGTTCAGCAATAATTATGGTTTAGCACACAGTTAAAAACCTAGTTACACCTCACTCAAAAGAGATGTAACTAGTTCAAAGATGTTAGCAAGAATAGTACCATAAAAAGTGGAAGTTCATTAGTTCAGCGATTTCTAGTTGATTACCATCTGGACGGCCCTGTAGAACAGCATGGAATTACTGACAGCAACTTTTGGATTTCCATGTTTAACGACACATTTGCTGACACCAAATACTGGTGTCAATTTCATAGTGTAATGAAAGTGAATGCTGACAATTTCACTCTCAGTGCAATCACAAAATCCAGTCCATCGAAATGAAAATCGCTTATTGTCACAAGTATGCTTCAAATGATGTTACTGTGAAAAGCCTCTAGTCGCCACATTCCGGCGCCTGTTCAGGGAGGCTGGTACGGGAATTGAACCGTGCTGCTGGCCTGCCTTGGTCTGCTTTAAAAGCCAGCTATTTAGCCCAGTGTGCTAGAAATATGGCACAGAAACAGACCATTTAACCCAATATGTCTAAATGATGGTGTTTATAATTCCACATGAGCCTCCTCCCACCCTACTTCAACTCACTCTAACACCATATCAGTGAGGTAAAGGAGTAACAGTCTTCATGTGTCACCATTCACCATAGTGACAATGTTCAGTTCTATGGGCAGCACGGTAGTATAGTGATTAGCACAATTGCTTCACAGCTCCAGGGTCCCAGGTTCGATTCCTGGTTTGGGTCACTGTCTGTGCAGAGTCTGCACGTTCTCCCCTAATCTGCTTGGGTTTCCTCCGGGTGCTCCGGTTTCCTCCCACAGTCGAAAGATGTGCAGGTTAGGTGGATTGGCCATGCTAAATTGCCCTTAGTGTCCAAAGAAAAAGGTTAGATTGGGTTGCTGGGTTATGGGGATAGGGTGGAAGAGTGGGCTTAGGTGGGATGCCTTTCCTAGGGTCGGTGCAGACTCGATGGGCCGAATGGCCCCCTTCTGCACTGTAAATACTATGATTCTATGGTAATAATATTTTCTTTTGGTGTGGCATGCATTCTGAAAATGTAATTTACCTGACGACCACAAATTTAAGTTGCAATACCTAACACAAGAAATTAGACCAGAGAAAGAGATTGTAATCAATCCAAATCCCCCTCTATCCTCAATTGCAATGCTGTACAATGGGAAATACACTGCATTCCTTGAGTGAAAGAAGTGTCATCAGACTTGTTCTAATTACTGGAAACTCATTTAGGCGAGCCTAGCCATTTTGGATAAAATGTTTGAGGGTGCAATTCTCCCAAAAGTCCCCAAGCAAACGCGTTTAGCTTTGTGTTTCCCGGCACTCACAGTGCTGAGAAACACATGGGGCGGGATTCTCCGACCCCCCGCCGGGTCGGAGAATCGCCAGGGGGCAGATCCCGACCCGGCGGGGGGTCAGAGAATCCCGCCCTAGGTCCGTACCGGCGGGACCTGGCTCTGCGGGTGGCCTATGGAGCCCTTGGGGAGGCGCGGGGGGATCTGGCCCCGGGGGATGCCCCCACGGAGGCCTGGCCCACGATCGCGGCCCACCGATCCGCGGGCGGGCCTGTGTCATGGGGGCACTCATTCCCTCCGCGCCAGCCGCTGTAATGGTCCGCCATAGCCGGCGCAGAGAAGAACCCTCCTGCGCATGCACTGGGATCACGCCAGCACAGGCTGGTGCTCCCCCGCATGCGCCAACTCACGCCGGCCGGCGGAGGCCCTTCGGCACCGGTTGGCGTGGCGCCAACGCCTCGGGCGCCAGCCTAGCCCCTGAAGGTGCAGAGGATTCCGCATCTTCGGGACGGCCCGACGCCGGAGTGATTCACGCCACTCCTCGGCGCCGGTGCGGCCCGTCCCGCTGGTTAGGGGAGAATCCCGCCCATGGTGACTCGTTTTGTACAGGAGCCTGAACGGGGAACGTGCGGTCAGGATGCACATAGCCCCGTTTTGTACAGTGGGGAATTCAGCTCGCTGGAACCTGATCTCCAAAGCACCCACAACCCGATCGCACATGTATAAAAAATGTCAGCCCAGCACCTTGGCAGTGCGAACCTGACACCCTGGCAGTGCCAACTTTGCACTATGGCAGTGCCCATTCCAACTGGCAGTGTCACCTGGGCATCTTAGAATGCCAAGCTGGAACCCAGGTGACACTGCCAGCGTGCCAGCATCTGAGGACCTCCAATCCCTTGAGAGACCCCCACAAGTGTTATTTGTCTGGTTTCTGTTTGTGGGGACCAGTGCCTGAATGGTCTCTGAGGCGAGGGGGAAGAATCCCAAAGCCTCAGGTACCTAGGGAATCTGAACATTAGAATACGGGTAGTTGCCTCACTCTAATATACAGATTTGCCAAAAAGTGATCTTGCTCCGCAATGGGTGGGATTTACTTCGCAATGCCTTGCAAGTGGATCTCGCGAGGCATGGCGAGCCGGTAGATCCCAGGAGTGGGGTCTCCCGACTTTCAAGGCTATGCTGCGCCATGGCGAGCTGCTTTTACAGCGCAGTGTGATCATTGGATCGCGCCCTGAATTTCAGATGTCACGAGGCAGCACAGTGGTTAACACTGCTGACTCACAGTGCCAGGCATCCGGGTTCAACTCCAGCCTTGGGTGACAGTCTGTATCGAATTTGCACTTTCTCCCCATGTCTGCATGGGTTTCCTTTGGGTACTCTGGTTTCCTCTCATAAACCAAAGATGTGCAGGCTAGGTAGATTGGCCATGCTAAATTACCCCTTAGTGTCCAAAGGTTGGGTGGGGTTACGGGGAATGGGATGGTTGAGTGGGCCTGAGTATGGTGCTCGTCATTGGGTTGGTGCAGATTTGATGGGCCGAATGGCCCCCTTCTACATTGTAGGAATTATATAATTCCATGATTTCTGACCGGAAATCCCAGAAGTGACATTACCATCATCATAGAATTTACAGTGCAGAAGGAGGCCATTCGGCCCATCGAGTCTGCACTGGCCCTTACAAAGAGCACCCTACTGAAACCCATGTATCTATCTTATCCCAGTAACCCCCACTTTACATTTTTCGGACACTAAAGGCAATTTAGCATGGCCAATCCACCTAACCTGCACATCTTTGGACTGTGGGAGGAAACCGCAGTGAGCACCCGGAGTAAACCCACGCAGACACGGGGAGAACGTGCAGACTCCGCAGAGACAGTGACCCAGCCAGGAATTGAACCTGGGACCATGGAGCTGTGAAGCAACTGTGCTACCCACTATGCTACCGTGCTGCCCACCGCACCGCAAAAATTAGCAGGTGATGGGGGGGGGGGGGGGGGGGGGGGGGCTGTGGTACAGCTCCTCTACCCACTAGAGTTCTGCCAAGGAGCCAGGATAAAGCCAGTGGAAAATCTGCCTTTAAGTGGATAAACCTGCATTAACAACATTAGCGGTGCTAAACTCCCTGAACTGTGTTTCACCTCTGACATTCCAGCCTGTAGTTTGTTACTACTCCAGCCTTTCTACCCTAAACACCAGCCTGAACTCTGCACCTAGGCCTGGAACTTTTAATGGAAAATCGAACAAGCATTCAAAATCCCCCACCTTGAAATTGGAACTGTAACGTTTACTGAATCCAGCAAACACTCAAGAAAAATTGTTGGGGTTGGCGGGAGGCAGGGTCCAGATCAGGAAGCTTTGCTAGACGAATAATTCAAAGTAATTTTGAAGAACCTCTGTTTTTGTATTTTTGAAACAGCATTCTAGTTTAAACACTGAATACTGACACCATGAGAAGTGAGAAGCTGCAGTCTACAGTGAGTGTAGTGCAGGGTAGGCAAGAAGAAGGAAATATTTACAGTAACATTAATAAGTCAATGAAACAAAAGGGAGAACAAGCTATCACCATAAATATCAATAACCTTAGACGGCAATCGGTAATCTCCATGAACTAGACAGCAAATCAATCACTGGCTTCATATGGCACCATAAACCTTGGCCTTGAATGTAACCTGAACCCCAAGATGGCTATTATCTTAAATTAATTCTTGTAGTCTTCGAAATAAATTTAGTTTAAAGTTCGCTGTCATTTCCATGCAGGCACAGGAAGGGGTAACTGGTGACGAGGATTGCACATTCCTTCCCAAATCTGCCTCAGGTTCCTTCCATTGAAATGAATGGATGGAAAGTTCAGCAAGTTCTGTGAAAAATAATTTGTAAATGTAGTTAAAATATAGAATAGCCCTTTTTAGTTTTGTTTATTCACGCCACTTCACATTGAGGTGTGTCAGCTGTGGTTCTGTTGGCAGCACCCCTGCCTCTGAGTCAAAAGGTTGTTAGTTCAAGTCCTAGAGATGGGAGCACAAATATCTATACTGACATTCCAGTAATGTTGGAGTACCACATCATTGGAGCTTCTGTTGCAGGCAAGGGCACTAATCTGTCTACCCTCTCGGGGGATTAAAAGATATTTGGCCCTATTTTGAGGAAGAGTAGAGGATATTCCCCCCGTGTCCTGGACATTTTTATCCCTCAATTCAACCTCATAGAAATAGATTGACTTGTTATTAGATAATTTCTGTGTGTGGGAGCTTGCTGTGCATAAATTGGCTGCTGTGCTTCCATGATTACGGGTGGAATTTACCGGCTGTTCACAGCGGCGGGATATTCCGGTCCCACCGACGGCACACGGGTTTCCGGCGACAAGGAATGCAGTCTACAGGAAATCCTGCTGACAACAGCGAGACCAGAAAATTCCGGTGGCGGGCCTCCTCCGCCACCAGAAATCACGTGGCGGGTTGGTTGCTAAATCGCGCCTTACACTTCAGAAATTGGCTGTAAAGCATTTCAGAATGTCCTTCAGTCATAAAAGCAACGATATAAAAACAACCTTTTCTTTTCTTTCATTTCTTGTTGAGGTATAGTTCCAAAGGTACTATGTAACTTATGTACATGTTTATATACTTGTTTATGTGTGTGTATTATGTCACACACAGAGGAATAATGGCAGAACAGAAATGTGGCACACCGAACGAATCCAATGTTATTATTCATTTTAACAACCATTTGAGTCAACGATCAACATATTTGTCCTAAATTGCACAAACAGGCTGCATTAACATATATCCTCACTATGCATTGCATCTTTAGAGAAAAGTGGCAGTCATTATGCTGCGTTCACATTATTTGTTTTTGATCTCATTTTCACCCTGTCTTTTTATCTTCACAGAATTCAATCCGGCACAACCTCTCCCTGCATAGCAGATTTATACGAGTACAGAATGAAGGCACAGGCAAGAGCTCTTGGTGGATGTTAAATCCCGATGGAGGGAAAACGGGAAAATCTCCTAGGAGACGAGCGGTTTCTATGGACAGCAACAGTAAGTATCTAAAGAGCAAGAGAGGGGCAAACAAGAAGAAGGCCACCCTACAGGCAACACAGGAAGGAAATGAAGGCAGCCCTTCATCACAACACACAAAGTGGTCGGGTAGTCCCAGCTCTCATGCCAGTGATGAATTTGATGCCTGGACTGACTTCAGGTCACGTGCAAACTCAGCAGCAAGCACTCTGAGTGGTCGATTATCTCCCATAATGGCGAATTCTGAATTAGATGAACTTGAAGATGACGACAGGACTCCATCTTCTCCATTACTCTACCCCAGTCCCTCGAACACCTTATCGCCATCTGTAAGTACAAGGCGTTCCGTGGAACTACCGAGGTTGGCTGATATGGCCGGTACAATTAACTTGAATGAGGGATTAACAGAGAATCTTCTTGAGGACTTGCAGGACAATTACAACATGAGCCCTTCACAGCAAATTCCAGCAGGATGCCTGAGACAGAGAAGTTCCAGCTTCTCATTTGGATCTAAGTGTTCAACTCGTGGAAGTCAAACTAGTACATACAGTGCCACCATGTACAGCCAACCACCCATGACTATGTTACGTCATTCACCCATGCAGACTATTCAGGAAAACAAACAAGTCACTTTTTCAACAATCAACCACTATGGAAATCGTATGTTGCAAGACCTTTTGACCCCAGAGTCACTCCGACACAAAGAAGTCATGATGACACAGACAGATCCTCTGATGCCACAGGCCAATACAATCGTGACATCACAAAACCAGAGACAAATGGTGATGTGTTCTGATCCGGCAATATCACCATTTAATGCCCAGTCACCTAGATTAATGAATAGCAATCCATTTCATCACCCATCAACAGCACAGCAGAATTCTGTTGTCAATAATGGTGCCTTATCCAATCCCATTGGCCTTATGCACATGCACTCTGATGCTGGTAACATCAACTCTGTCGCGCACCACCTCCAAAACCAGCTTCACTCACTCGCTAGTCATGGGATGCAAATGGAAGCATCGGACTCAAGGTTGAGTTCTTGTCCAGGAGGAATTAACATTTCCACCATGAGTCAAGATAAGTTCCCCACTGACCTTGACCTAGACATGTTTCACGGCAGTTTGGAGTGTGACGTGGAATCTATCATTCTCAATGAATTTATGGATAGTGAAGAGCTTGATTTCAATTTTGACTGTGCTATGCCAACTCAAAATGTTGGCATTAATATGGCTACAATTCCCACTGCCCCACAGACCACGAATCAGAGTTGGGTGCCAGGGTGAAGTAGAATTACAATGTTCAGTATCATGGGATGAAAACTGTTTCCATAAATGCTCTTAAGACCAGACCAAATTAACTCTTGGCTTCTTAGGAAGCACTTACTTGAAAACAGAAAGGTTTGTTTTGTTTCCCTTACCTGGGATACACTTAGAAATACAATCAAAAAAGGCAATAATGTGTTCTTTGTTAAAATAACTGTTATGCCAATCAAAGTGACGTTTTTACTTCTGGAAATTAGTCTGCAAATCCCGTGTTACGATCGTGCCCTCAGCACAACTGATTAATTTAGTGGGTCTGTGCAATGTAAGGTAGATGGAACTCCACAAAATAGTTCCAAAATTAACGCCTTAATCTAGTGTCTAATTTTAAATAGGTTACTTTTTCCTAATTATAAATCTGGCATAGTCTCTCAGAGTATAATCCTTCACATTTTTAAGTAAGATTAACATTGAGTGTTATGAGGGAGGAATATTTTCTGTGCATCATGTAACAAAATCCACTCTCTAAAAAAATGTTGATGATTTCTTTATAGAGGATCTCATCTCCTGCAATGACTGAAACTTTCATTGTTGCAGGTTGGCTGGTATCCCACTGATTATTTCAAGTCTCTTGAATAACTAATACGAAAATACCATAATTGAACATTGACTTTGGACAGAGATTGGAGGAAGCAGTGGCCAACAGAGTGCTGTAGTACAGGGTTGCAACAGGTGGATCGCTCCTTCAATAGAGATAAACCCCATTTTATTTAGTTACGCCCCTGTATCCATACTAGTCTCCCTTGAAACAGGATGTTAATTTGGTCTGGGCCAGAATAACTTCCTGCTCAGTCTTGGGTTTGCATTAAAGTCACCAAAGCTTTTTTAAAAATCAGCATGTTTCTAACAACTGAAGGCATTTTAATACACACTTGTATTTCTGAGGACAAGATCCAAGAGTAGGTGAAATGCATTAAATAAAAGGATTTTGAAAAGAAGGTCTCTCCTTAAACTCTTGTTCTGATAAATGGTTGGATTTTCAGAATGTGAAACTCACGTACTCTCAAAAAACTTTGATCAAAACAGCTTTTTTAGTGGCCTACATCTGCTGTTCGATGGCCCTCAAATATTACACAACAATGTAATTTCTTTTTCATTCATAGACTGAGAGTCATATTGTTACTGCTTTGGCATTTATCATTATTGTATGCTACTTTGGTCAAAACTGTATTTATTTTAGATTGAGGGTAATGACAAGTTGATAATGTAGGTGTTCTGAGCTAATACCACAGCCTGAAACTTTAATTTATGTAGTGACTGGGGCATTACTTTGTGAGAATTTCTCTCGGAATTTTGACTCTAGCTACAATGATTTGCCACAGAGAATGGTGAAATCAGGAGACACTGGACAGGATTCTTTGGTTTCCCAGCAGCCGTGTTTCTCGGGGGCGCACCGTTCACTGGCGGCGGGATTCTATCTTTCTGCCGCTTGTTAATGGGATTCCCCATTGTAACCACCCGATGTCGCCCCGAACCCTGCGGAGTGGGTGCACTGCCGGCGGGAAAAGTGAATCACAACGATCCAGAGAATTCCGGCCCACTGTGCAAACAATTACCTGGAGTCAACTCTCTGAATACCTGAAGCTTTCTTTGGAAAGTGCCATGATTGATAGTTATATAAGTTACATATGTATATTAACTTCTTTTAAATGTAAAGCATTTGGATAATTAAAATCAGAAAAATCCATTCTTAAATGTACATATATGTACTGTACTGTAATTTCACTATGTATACTTTGAATGTTGATGTGATTAAGAATATTATTTCTTTTTATTTTTCAAATATAAAAGAATATTGTACGATAGAGGAAGCCCCAGACAGCAAGTTTTTCTTTTGTTTGAAATTCTATCAGTGACAGGACAAATTTGGTTGTTTTTCTTTTTAACAATTGAAAGATTGTAGATCAGACAGTAAAACAGATTCTGTCCAAAGCGCTCACACTCATTTGGTGATTATGAAATGGGTACTCCCTTGCCATTGTGCGTATGTGGGGGTAGGGTGTGTGGGAGCAACTTTGAATGATAATCTCCTGAACCTGGCCCCAGCATTGGCCACTCAACAGGTCAAGGGTTAGAGAGGGATGACTAGGAAAGTGGAGCTGAGACCACAACTAGATTAGCCACGATCTTACTTAATGGTGGAGCAGACTTGAAGGGCCGAATGGGCTATTCCTGTTCCGAAATCCTAAGTTCCTACATTTGTAGGTCCATGTTCACCCTATCATTGCCCGATTGGCTTCCCGCCAGCCAAACAGACTGGCAGCCAAACAGCTTTCTTTTTCACATTTCCAATATTTTTATAACTTATGAATGACGGTTCTAGGAAAATGAAAGAAGCACACACCATTTTCAATGTAACGGCCCTGTGATTTTTCTCCCTACTTTGCTTGCATGGTGTCCTGGAGATTAATCTTAAACTCCTGTAAACTCCAGGACAGTTTGCGAGGGTTTGCGACCCTGTGCGTATCTCAAACACTGAGGTTATATCACCCCGTTTCGGAAAGCTCCATTCGATGATGTAGAAGGTGAACACATTATCCTGGTAAACATAAATCTGTTCAAGCCATCAAATACACAAATGCACACAGGAAAACTACCAATTCTTCAGTGCGTATTAATTTTTTTCTTTACATGTCACATTTAGCCTGTATCGGCAGACACTTGCAAGCTTCCCCACAGGAAAAAATCACCAGCTAAACGTCTACTTCCCCACCTTTCGCAGGTTCAATAAATGTGCTAAAATAATGCCTTCATTCTTCTCTTCTTCCTGATTGCTGAAAGCCTGAACCAACAAAAGGAAAGTTCAACTGAAGCAGGTCCATTGCACATGGATAAAACTGCTAAATATAGAACTTCATGGATCTTCTTTGTCTCATAGTAAAAAATAAAGGGAAAATAAATTAATCCGAGCATTATGCAATGGTGTTCTCTGTCCAAACTTCAACCAAACTCCCTCGCACCACACATCACCACGCCCTGCCCATGTCAAGGTAAATGAATACCTAAAATCTCGTGAGCTATCAAAATATGTACAAAAGCAGTCTGACACGCAGTCAGGAGAGGCCTTGTCATTATGCTGTGGAACAATTAGTGAGTGAATGCCGAATGGATTTGGAATTGGTTTATCTATTTTATCAGAGAATCACAGCTTGCTTTAAATTGCCAACGTCTCAGTTAAAATAGTAGATCAATTAATTTCACTTTGAAACATTAGGTGTTCATCTGCTGAACCTTCACATGGGCATGGAGGGAATCCTAATCCCTGGGTGGGAAAGCAGCGTGGGACTGTCTCAGCCAGGAATCTCCATGAGAGGCCAGACCGCAAATAAATCCCACCGAGCATTCAAAATACCTTAAATGAGGAAACTGGTCAGCTTTGTACAGGTTCGAATCACAGGATCTCATGGTCGCTTTTTTATAGCATCGCAAGAGGCTAATTAGGGGAATATCATGGCTGGAAGGGTGGAGGAGGTGGATGAATTTGAAGCAGAACAGGATCAGTCTTTTCTTCTGGAACCCATGGAGTGCTCCTGCTCCGCCTGACTACAATAACGGTAGTCTCTGACTTACCTTACAAGCCTCGTCATCTTGCATATTGAGCAAGTCATTAAAATGCCATTTGTTTCTGAATGTTGCAGCCCCCAATCAGTATATATGAATGAAGCTTCTGCCGAAATCAAGCGGGTGCCTCAGTTAGCCTTCTAAAAGGGCCCAGTTAAGATGCACCAGGACCCAAAGGCAGTGAGTGTCTGCTGGGTACTTCCATCCATTCCCACCAAATAGGATGATTAAAACTTCCCCTTTAGCATCTAATGAAATATAATAATGATTGGCAACAAATGTAGGGATATCACCTAATTGAAATTTCTTTGCCTGTAATCAATAATGCCAGTGCTATTACTTGGGGTGGCACATTGGCACAGTGGTTAGCATTGCTGCCTCATAGCGCCAGGGACCTGGGTTCGATGGGTGACTGCCTGTGTGGAGTTGGCACATTCTCCCCGTGTCTGCGTGGGTTTCCTCCGGGTGCTCCAGTTTCACCCCCCCCCCCCCCCCCCCCCGTAGTCCAAAGATGTGCAGGTTAGGTGGAGTGGCCATGGTAAATTGCTCCTTAGTGTCCAAAGTTTCGGTGGGGCTGTGGGGAGTGGGCCTACATGGCGTTCTCTTTTGGAGGGTCGGTGCAGACTTGATAGGCCAAATAATCTCCTTCTGCACTTTAGGGATTCTATGATTCCTTGAGTGCTAAATTGCTGTGCGTGCTATCTAGATTAGGCATCGAACTGAGGCACCATTTGCTCTTGTCTGGTCATTCAAGAGGCTGTCAAAGACCTCACGGTACTATTTGAAGAATAGCATGGAATTCTGACCAATGTCCCTGCATCATCCTATACTATCACAAACAGATCTGTCGTTTGTGGAACCTTGCTGTTCACAAATGGGATGAAGTGTTTGCCTACATAACGACAGTGATTTAACTTCATTGGTAGTGAATTATTTGGGAGTGTTTTGAGGTTATAAGGTGCTATTTAAATGCCTTCTTTTTGCTTCATATCCATACCGTCTGCTTCTGTGGTGATGCGTATGCTCCCTCAACAAACAGCATAGGGAGACACATCATTACTGTTACTATTCTCTATTGAAGATTGATGGTTCCAAATCAGTGATACATCAGAGATGATTTACTGCATTGCGCAATCCAGTGTAGAGATCACCAACGTGTTTTTGTACTCCTTAACCCTTAGCAGACTGCCTTATATTGCTCAGGGATAGGAAAATCAATAATCTCAATTGCAGGAAAAGATCTGTATTCTGTTCATCACAGCTCAACCATCACAATAATTGTAACAGTTTAGCATTGATTTTACAAATGCAGATGTTCCCTCAGCAGGCTGCAACACTACTTCTTGTTTTTAACAATCTTGCTCTCCTGAAATATTTTTTTTAAATACCAGAAATATCCAATAATTTTAAAGATCCATACATTCTTTCAATTTCAATTAGACAGTAGCAAGGAATGCTGGGAACTTTAGCATGCAGCATTAACACAGAGCAAACTTCTGTGTTGAAATGGATGCTGGACGTGTTAAACTCAGGCGCTGGAGTTCATTACTGCCATGAAATTCTGACAAATTTCTTCATTTTGCCAATAGAACTTTTGAGTTTACGTTCAGTTACTTTCCTGCCTTCTCCTGATTTCATGGGGACACATGTGGTCATTGACCAGTTTTTGACTAATACATTTCTAACTATTATGAATATCATCCAGTAAGACCCTTTCTGATTCACAGTTTATCAAATGAACAATAGCTGTTCAAATATGGCAAATTATTCAACATTTAATTTAAAGCCCCACAGATTTATTTATTTTTGTTAGAAAGCTATAATCAGGTTTGACCGTCTCAATTAGAATTGACAAAAATATTTATACAAAAGTGACCAACCATTTTAAAGGCGGATAATGATTTAATTTGAAGACTATACAAAGAATCAGATAACACTTTGTGAAAGGAAGCCATGTGTTACTCAGAATATAGAAGAGTGCCAAGTTTTTTTTCTTTCTCCTTTGTTATTAATGTTTTCGCATTCCCATTTCTCCTATTGGCATGGACTTTATTTTGGGGTGAGGTTCCATGGATGGTAAGTGTCCTCCACTTCCCTCCTGCTAAATTGCATTATTTATCTCTGAATCATCTGGCTAATTGAATGGATGGGCACCATAGCCAAGCCCAATTGTTAGACATGCTTCCCAAATGTGACAATCACCGCTGATTTTACCCACATCAAATAAGCTCCTACCACCATCCCTGCTAAGATCAATTAAAGCGGCACAGATTGGGGATCAACAAGGGTGTCTTTCTGGCTTGTATTGCTCAGCTAATTAAGAGAATAAAGTTGAACCACCAGGGGGCCCATGTAGACTTTGGTCCCTGAATATTCTTGTCTGACCTCCATGTACCGTCAAATAAATGAAATTTCATTGTGTTGTATTGGGCCAGCATTGACATTCTGCTCTCCAAAATCATCCTAACACAGTTTTGTGCTACTTTTCAAGCCCAGTTTTCAATTTTCCTTGAGATAGAAATGAATCCCATTATTTTCTATGCAAACAGCGCTGGTTTATCCACATTGTCTTCTTTCCAGTTGCTTCTGGCATTGAAAGGATGCCATGAGCCAGTGTTTCAACATTGCCAATGTGCATCCCTTTACACAACAGGCCACATGCATATCCATTTAGCTATAGCCAAGCATCATTGAATGCCCTTTCAAAACTGCACCAAACAGAAATGTGAATCGTAATCTAACAAAACCTTGATGGTTTGCCATGGCTTCACATTTTCAAAGATTATTATGTAATGTAATTGCTCAAACGAGATGAGAATGGCATTATGCCCCACGAGCATTTACATCCATTGCTTTGCGAATGGAGTAAGTCTTCCCAAGCAACATACAGTTTGATTGCTGTTACATTTGTGTGCAGTGCAACTGACAGACAGTGGTCTTCGAGTTAAAAAATGGGAAACACCTCCTCCAATGCCTTCATAGCTTGAGGCCTGTGCAAGTTTGGATCCTTGAAGACAAAAAGACAACCAGTCCTTTTAAATGAAAATTTCATGACAAAGCCTACTTTTTCTGGAAGAGGTCAAAATTGGGGGAGGAAGAGGGTAGGATGTGGGGCTGGAAGAAGCCCAGTCTGCTGAAGGGTTAATGGTTATCTCATTTCATTAAAAAACATATGTAATGAATATAAAAATACACCTTTGTGTTGTACTGTTTCTTTAATTCAAATGCTGTGAAGCCAGCATGAAATTGAGTTCAATAGAAAGTAGATCCCATTGCAGCTGTATCTGTCTATAAACCAATAAGACATGTTGTAATCTCTTTATCAGGTCAGATATGGTGCGCTACAGTCATTTGATTAAGATTTCCATACCTTAATGAATGTAAAACTTTCAACTGTGCTGTAAAGGTTTGTGAAAATTGCAATGTGAGGAAATGTGTATAGTGTATTGTACAGTGTATTTTCATTAATAAATTGTTTTAAATAATATACTTGAACCAGTGGGTGGAATGTACTACTTTATGTGATGCTTGCCCAATACACCAATTTCCCAGTGCCCCGAAGAACAAAGAAAAGTACAGCACAGGAACAGGCCCCTCGGCCCTCCAAGCCTGCGCCGACCATGCTGCCCGTCTAAACTAAAATTTTCCACACTTCCGAGTCCGTATCCCTCTATTCCCATCCTATTCATGTATTTGTCAAGATGCCCCTTAAACATCACGATCGTCCCTGCTTCCACCACCTCCTCCGGCAGTGAGTTCCAGGCACCCACTACCCTCTGTGTAAAAAACTTAACTCGTACATCTACTCTAAATCTTGCCCTTCGCACCTTAAACCTATGCCCCCTAGTAATTGACCCCTCTACCCTGGGAAAAAGCCTCTGACTACTCTGTCTATGCCCTCATAATTTTGTCGACCTCTATCAGGTCGCCCCTCAACCTCCTTCGTTCCAGTGAAAACAAACCAAGTTTATTCAACCTCTCCTCATAGCTAATGCCCTGCATACCAGGCAACATCCTGGTAAACCTCTTCTGCACCCTCTCTAAAGCCTCCACATCCTTCTGTTAGTGTGGCGACCAGAATTGAACACTATACTCCAAGTGTGGCCCAACTAAGGTTTTATACAGCTGCAACATGACTTGCCAATTTTTATACTCAATGCCCCGGCCAATGAAGGCAAACATGCTGTATGCCTTCTTGACTACCTTCTCCACCTGTGTTGCCCTTTTCAGTGACCTGTGGACCTGTACTCCTAGATCTCTCTGACTGTCAATACTCTTGAGGGTTCTACCATTCACTGTATATTCCCTACCTGCATTAGACCTTCCAAAATGCATTACCTCACATTTGTCCGGATTAAACTCCATCTGCCACCTCGCTGTCCAAGTCTCCAAAAGATCTAAATCCTGCTGTATCCTCTGACAGTCCTCATCGCTATCCACAATTCCATCAACCTTTGTGTCATCCGCAAACTTACTAATCAGACCAGTTACATTTTCTTCCAAATCATTTATATATACTACGAACCGCAAAGGCCCCGGCACTGATCCCTGCGGAACACCACTGGTCACAGCCCTCCAATCAGAAAAGCACCCTTCCATTGCTAATCTCTGCCTTCTATGACCTAGCCAGTTCTGTATCCATCTTGCCAGCTCATCTCTGATCCCGTGTGACTTCACCTTTTGTACCAGTCTGCCATGAGGGACTTTGTCAAAGGCCTTACTGAAGTCCATATAGACAATATCCACTGCCCTACCTGCATCAATCATCTTTGTGACCTCCTCAAAAAACTCTTATCAAGTTAGTGAGACACGACCTCCCCTTCACAAAACCATGCTGCCTCTCGCTAATATTTAATAAAGATATAAAAGCCTTACATCAGTTTAGAGTATGTGATTGTCTAATAGATTCTAATTGTATTTTACACTTTGCCTTATCTCTAAGCGTATGTTATAGTTGCAAATCTCTTCAGTAATGCAGTAAATTGGACTTTTACTTTTCCCAAAATTGTGCACAATAAATCACACGCTGAACACCGTTCCCATCAGCCCTACCGACAGGTTGAAAACAAGCTCCAAACGTTTATGTTAAGAACTAAGCCGTTTGCTCGCCAAAAGCAGGACACAGCTGCCAACACATAGAAAGTAATGTGCTTCCTTTCAAAAATAAAATCGAGTCACACTTATGTCCATATTTTGTAAATTGCTCAATGCTATGTGAGCACCACACCCCTCCTTAGGAAACATGTAGGTGAGCTTATCCCCAGCATTACAGTTGCTGAGTTCTTGAACCATTATTCAGCAGTTTGTTCCTTTTGAGGAAGTGTTTGGCTTCTGCTCATTTGACCAGAACCTACAACTTGACATATTGGGCAAGAGGGGCTGAATGGCTGATCTTACACAATCTCCAGTGCATTCTGTGCAGAGTCACCGCATCAGTCATAGAACGTATAAGAAACAAGATTAAATATATTTTACAACAGTTCTTGGATTGCTAAAAGACCTACATTTTGATGTCCCACCCCAAATTTGCAAGAACTTTCAACCATAATCTTCCTTTTATCTTTAAGCATGTAAAATAAAACTTAATTGGTGCGTTAAAAATACCCAGTCAACATGCCCACTCTGTGACACATCAAACTGGAAGCATCAATTATCAATATTAAAATGTCTGGTAACTGACCGCATGGGGCGACCCAGAAATAAGCCAAATATGTGAAGTGTCTTGGGTTATTAAACTGCTATCTAAAACTCCAAGTCTACCTTCCATCTAGCTCATTGCTCTGCTAATGCCAGATTGGTTGATGTGAAGGGCATTACGGCTGGCAGTGGACATCTTCTCTTTCACGAAGAACACTGCCCAGTGGCAGAATAGCTATTGTTCTCAATGAATGTCAGTGCCTAACTCAACAGAAGAAAGGGAGTGATTAAGAAAAAAAACTTAGCAAGTCTATAAAAGAGCAGGAGGTGAGAGTTATCCATGTGCTTTAATATGTAAGTTACAAATTTATTTTGTAAAGCAAGAAATTATAAAAACGATAGGCTGCCAGCTTTGTTTATAATCACTTGACTCACTTCCATACACTTTCAATGTTTAATTAATTCCATATAGCACAGGAGGATTTTTGAAAGTCGGAATGGCAGCAAAACTCTCCGATTACCCTTATAAAGTTCTATGTTATCACTGGGTGACTGAGAAGTTCAGGTATTAAAGCACTCTTGAACAGAAGGTCATCAGATCAATTCTCAAGGCTGCCTCTCAAATAAACTCTGTTGGCAGAGCTTCATCAATTTTCAGCCAAGCTGTTAAATGGAGCAGCACATGGCAGTTAGGTGCTCACCTCATGATGAAAGAAATCCAATATCACTCAGCCCTCCTGCTGCGATACAATTGCAGAACAGTGTTAATCATAGTCAGAGAGAGGTCCAAATCTTACACCCTCCTTGTCTTCCAGCTGATTGTGTGACCCAGATAGGAAGAGAGAGAAAATAGTTGTGACAGCACATTCAAATTGGCAACTGTACCCAACATAAATACATGGCTTGTGTACAATTATTTTGAGAAACAATAATATACAGAGTACTTTATAAGACCTCATTTTTCAATAGTTGAGTAAACATTATTACAGTTAGGGCAGTTAACCTTTTATTTGTGTGCACTGACTAAAATCATATTTCTGCCCCATTTGAACACTTTTGAAGGATGACTTTGAAGGATGATCTGAATGTGAGCAAGTGTGTTTCTATCAATATTATGGGCGGGATTCTCCATAATCGGCGCGATGTCCGGCACCAAAAACGGCGGGAATCAGTCCGGCATCGCGCCGCCCCAAAGGTGCGGAATTCTCCACATCTTGAGGGGCCGAGCCCTTACCTTGAGGGGCTAGGCCCGCGACGGTCTGATTTCCGCCCCGCCAGCTGGTGGGAAAGGCCTTTGGTGCCCCGCCAGCCGGCGCGGAAATGACTTTGCCGGACGGCGCATGCGCGGGAGCGTCAGCGGCCGCTCACGGCATCCCCGCGCATGCGCAGTGGAGGGGGTCTTTTCTGCCTCTGCCACAGTGGAGACCATGGCGAAGGCGGAAGGAAAAGAGTGCCCCCACGGCACAGGCCCGCCCGCGGATCGGCGGGCCCCGATCGCGGGCCAGGCCACTGTGGGGGCACCCCCCGGGGCCAGATCGCCCCGCACCCCCCCCCCAGGACCCCGGAGCCCGCCCGCGCTGCCGTGTCCCGCCGTCCCAAAGGTGGTTCAATCCACGCCGGCTGGCGTGGGTTGACAGCGGCGGGACTTCGGCCCATCGCGGACCGGAGAATCGCCGGGGGATTCCCGCCGACTGGCGTGGCGCGATTCCCGCGCCCACCGAATCACTGGTGGCGGAGAATTCGCGACACAGCGGGGGCGGGATTCACGCCGGCCCCCGGCGATTCTCCGACCCGGTGGGGGGTCGGAGAATCGCGCCCTATATTGTTTTTTTTTTAAGTACTCAGAATGTTCCAATGCAGTATTTTGAAATGGAGATTAGGGTCTGAGTTTTCAGTATGGGTTTAGGAATCCAATGCCATGATTATGATGATGGGATGTTTTCCAGGTTTCAACCCTGCACCACATCA
This sequence comes from Scyliorhinus torazame, assembly GCF_047496885.1. Classification (NCBI taxonomy): domain Eukaryota; kingdom Metazoa; phylum Chordata; class Chondrichthyes; order Carcharhiniformes; family Scyliorhinidae; genus Scyliorhinus; species Scyliorhinus torazame. The sequence continues at coordinate 123,104,456 of NC_092707.1, read as the reverse complement.
GTGTCAGTTAAGTGTTATGATTTTCAATGAAAAAGGCCTTTATTGTCCCGAAGGCAAGTTTGGCCACTAATTTGAGATGGTGGGTGCAGGGAGGAGGGGGGAACCAGTTCTGGTGGGCCATTTTAAAAAGCAAATGGCAGCCGTGATAGGGCTTGCCATTGCCTGGAGGAATGGAGAGCACAGGACAGGAGTGTCAGAGCTCAAACAAGAGTGTGAGTGCTCAATCTTCAATCACTCAAGGCATTGTACACAAGTGATGGCCCTTTATGTCACTGTAATAATTAAATTGTTATGTTGTCAATTTTATGGCTAGAAGAATTTGCAACACATACAAATTTCTATCCCTCGGTTTGATTTATGCAGTAACTGAAGTTCCTCAAAGGTCAAGGAAATTGTGAAGTCCTAAAATTTGCTAAAAATGCATGATGAGGGAACGTAACTAGAAGCCATCAACATGAGACAGTCACTAATAAATCCAAGAGGGGAATTCAGGAGAAACGTCTTCACACAGAGATTGGGGAAAATGTTGAACTCGCTACCACAGGGAATGGTGGGAGTGAACAGTGCTATTTAGATGTTATTTTAGGGGAAGCAAGACAAGCAGATGGGGGAGAAGAGAGTGGATTTAGAAGAAGAAAGACAGGGAGAGGCTCAATTGGAGCAGAAGGACAAGCATGGGGGCTGAAGGTCATTCTGAGACATGCATCCTGTGAACACCTTAGGTTGATTATCATAGAACCATAGAATTCCTACAATCCAAAAGGGAGCTATTTGGCCCAACGTGTCTGCCCCCACCCTCTGAAAGAACCCCCACCCAGACCCACTACCCCCCCTCCCCCATCCCGTAACCCTATAACCCCATCTAACCCCAGCACGGTAGCATTGGGGGCAGCACAGTAGCATTGTGGATAGCACAATTGCTTCACAGCTCCAGGGTCCCAGGTTCGATTCCGGCTTGGGTCACTGTCTGTGCAGAGTCTGCACATCCTCCCCGTGTGTGCGTGGGTTTCCTCCGGATGCTCCGATTTCCTCCCACAGTCCAAAGATGTGCAGGTTAGGTGCAATGGCCATGATAAATTGCCCTTAGTGTCCAAAATTGCCCTTAGTGTTGAGTGGGGTTACTGGGTTATGGGGATAGGGTGGAGGTGTTGACCTTGGGTAGGGTGCTCTTTCCAAGCGCCGGAGCAGACTCGATGGACCGAATGGCCTCCTTCTGCACTGTAAATTCTATGATAATCTATGATAACCTGGACATCCCTGGACATTAAGGGGTAATTTAACATGACCAATCCACCTAACCTGCACATCTTCACAGAATCACAGAATTTACAGTACAGAAGGCGGCCATTCAGCCCATCGAGTCCGCACCAGCCCCTGGAAAGAGCACCCCACCCAAGCCCACGCCTAAATCCCATCCCATCCACACACCTCCACCCTATCCCTGTAACCCCACCTAACCTTTGGACTGTGGGAGGAAACCACATGCAGACACGGGGAGAACGTGCAAACGTCACACAGTCACCCATGGCTGGAATTAAACCCGGTTCCCTGGCACTGTGAGGCAGCAGTGCTAACCACTGAACCACTGTGTCACCCTTTTCTATCCTTTACGATACAATTTCTCAACAGCAGCCACAGTCAGTAATGGCTTCCTGCTGTGCCCCAGACCAGTCGCTCTTCTCATTCGTAACTCTGATTCTGTCCCTCTCCCACTCATTAGCACGCTCTTCGACAAGCTCAACAGCAAGTTAATTGGAGGCGTGTGGCTTTCCGGCTCCCCAATCCTCAGCCCTCTCTTTAAAATTCCAGTGCATTTCGGAGGCGGCAGAAGGGTGGCACACTATCTGAGTGCGTTATTTTCAGAATCCACCCACACCCAGCCCCAACCCAAATGCAATTGAAAACGCAGTCCTTGAGGCACAAAAACATTTGTTCAAAAAAATGAGGCATTTGATGGAGTAAACAAGAATACATTATTTCCATTGGCAGAGAGTCAGTAACTATAAGGTATACGTGTAAGATAATTACCAAAAGAGCAAAGAGAAAGTTTTTTTTTTACAAAGGGTTGTTAGAACATGGAATTCCTTAACAAGAGTGTTACAGACTGGAGGGGGTTTAATTTAAACTGCCCTGATATTTCTTCTCAATACCTATCCGTAAACAGAAAGGTATTTTTTGATTTTGATTTCCTCCTTTGTAAGTCTTGGTGCATTTTCCCTAACCATTAAATTTGGTGTGTTCCAATCCTCTATGAATAGCTCGCACAGCAACAGTGAGATAAAGTAAAAGGATTGGTTTATTTTTACCCCAAACGTGCAAAAGGGGTTTTGCAATGTCTGCCTCCTTTTACACTTACACAACAGAATTCATAGAAATCCTACATGACAGAAGGAGGTCATTCGGCCCATCGAGTCTGCAGCAAGCCTCTCAAAGAGCACCTACCTATGCCCTATCCCCATAACCCCATAACCACACCTCACCCGCACATTTCTGGACACTAAGAGGCAGTTTAACATGGGCAATCCATGTAATCTGCACATCTTTGGACAGTGGGAGGAAACCGAAGCACCCGGAGACACAGGGAGAACGTGCAAATTCCATATAGACAGTCACCCAAGGCTGGAATCGAACCCGAGTCCCTGGTGCTGTGAGGCAGCAGTATTAAACGCTGTGCCATCAATTAATGGGGGATAAGGAAAAACAAAGAGAGCCCAGGGTACAGCCGCAATAAAATACAAGTTAGGATTTTACGTGAGTTCAGAGGCCCGAATCAGAAGTTTAATGGGGCGTTCTTTTACAGGGGAGGTTGACTGTTGCAGGGTGATACATTTTTCCAGAACTGAGACTTCCGCAAAGGTAGAAGGCACGTAGAGTAGGGTTAGTCTTGGTGGCACAGGTTCCGATATTCCAGTAATTTGCAGTTTTGACGAAGGCCAGGATTATTTCTGCTGCCACCTGTTTGATGGGTAAGATGGTAGACAGCACAGGCTGCAGCCAGGAGACCTGTTCTAGTCAGAAGTCAAATAATATCTGTTTGAGTTGAGGGCCACAGGGTAATATATTACAATTTCTAATAGCTTGGGGGAAGGTCATGTGGCATACCTCTCACCATTCCTCTTCATTCACAAAAAGAATGTATATTCCCAGGTCTGGAATCTTGAGGTGTGTAATTGGAGTCAGGGGCGTCATTCTCCGACCCCCGCCGAGTCGGAGAATCGCCGGGGGCTGGCGTGAATCCCGCCCCCGCCGGTTGCCGAAGTCTCCGGTACCGGATATTCGGCGGGGGCGGGAATCGCGCCGCGCCGGTTGGCGGGCCCCCCCGCTCGATTCTCCAGCCCGGATGGGCCGAAGTCCCGCCGATAAATTGCCTGTCCCGCCGGCGTGTATTAAACCACCTTTTGAATGGCGGGACAAGGCAGCGTGGGCGGGCTCCGGGGTCCTGGGGGGGCGCGGGGCGATCTGGCCCCGGGGGGTGCCCCCACGGTGGCCTGGCCCGCGATTGGGGCCCATCGATCCGCGGGCGGGCCTGTGCCGTGGGGGCACTCTTTCCCTTCCGCCTCCGCCACGGTCTCCACCATGGCGGATGCGGAAGAGACTCCCTCCACTGCGCAGGTGTGGGAAACTGTCAGCGGCCGCTGACGCTCCCGCGCATGCGCCGCCCGGGGATGTCATTTCCGCGCCAGCTGGCGGGGCAACAAAGGCCGTTTCCGCCAGCTGGCGGGGCGGAAATTCCTCCGGTGCCGGCCTAGCTCCTTAATGTTGGGGCTCGGCCCCCAAAGATGCGGGGCATTCCGCACCTTTGGGGCGGCGCGATGCCCGTCTGATTGGCGCTATTTTGGGCGCCAGTCGGCGGACATCGCGACGTTTCGGGAGAATTTCGCCCCAGGTTTCCTTTTCTTAGAGATACTGGTTTCAGGTTGACCAAGCTTAATTGTGTTTGGTTTGGCTGGAATGTTTATGTGATGCAAGGAGGGTTACCCTCCAGGACACTTGAGGTGTTAGCCTTTGTTTGCTTTGAAACTGCTTGGAAATGTTCAGAAGCCAGCATGTGACCAGTTGGAGCCATCACGTCAGCGCAGCAATTGTCCATTTTGATAAACATATTAAAAAACTTTATAAAGTAGTTCGGCTTACAAAGATTTTTTTCCCCCTATCGACCGAGACAAGAGGCAGTCGTGAAAGTAGAATCCATAATCACTTTCAGGAGGGAAGTGGATCAATATTTGATAAAGATAAAAGGTGTAAAAAGATTTGAGGAATTGATCTTCTTTTAGAAGACAGGTTTAGATAAAGGATCTGGATCGGCGCAGGCTGGGAGGGCAGAAGGGCCTGTTCCTGTGCTGTAATTTTCTTGTTCTTTGTTATCTAAGTGGACAGATAATGTTCCCTTTAATTGTTCACTGTTGCATGTAGTCTGTTAACTGTACTGCATGGCCCCTTTAAGATGCACGCATCTTAAAGGTGACAATGGTTGTTTGCAGGCTCTCTGTTTCACTGAGAGATCCATTCCAGGTTGTTACTCAGCCATGCACCCATGCAGCTTAGAGGGAGCAATGTTGGTACCTCTTCCCAAGAACCAGCACTGATGCAATAAGCTGAATGGCCTTTCTGTAAAATTCTACAATTTAATTTCCTCTCAGCTTTAACAAATAATAAAATCTGCTGATAAGTGGGTAAATGTGACTTTGAACGAAAGTATAAATCGCAAGGTATTGAGTTGGCAATGCACTTTACATCTCTCAGCTTGACAACAATGGAAATAAAAACCAGAGGATAATGCAGGCTGCCAATCCTTTCCAATTTTACAGGATCGTGCAAAAATCAATCTTCTCTTGGCCAGCTTTCTCTAACGCTGGTCTAGTTTGCATTTGACCATTTTAAGGATTAGATGTCTGAGGTGTGATGAAGACAAAAAGAAAGTGATGTTTGTAGTTATACATGACAGCTTTGGAAAGACAGAAATGGCTGTTTAATCAATGTTTTATACTAATCCATGAGGGAAGCCAATTATTTTCAAAGCAGAGTGCAATAGATTACTAAATCCAGGTTACTGAAAATGCAAGACCGCATCAACAATGTCACTTAAATAAACTAGGCCACTAGTGTTACATGAATGTAGCTAAATGAGAAGGAATCATGTTTTAAGCGTTACAAATTGAAACACACCCCAATCCCATTATCAATTTTTCTGTGTCGTCATTCAGCCCGTTACATGATCTCTGCTGTAACTCTAAGCTGTCGTGGCATCTGGTTAGCATCTGTATTGTTCTTACATCCATCATTGTGGCCTAGACCTATTTCCTGCGCAGTTCATTTCTGTGCAGACAAGGCAGCATGTTGAAGAGACACTATCCTGTGATGATGTGTCCCATGGGTAAACTCTACCAGACTTACCAGCAAGTGTACAAAATGACACAGCAGCTCAAACAATGCCACCAACATGCTGTTAATCCTATCCACTCATCCAGGCCTCTGAAATATAATCCCAAACCAGCATTGAAAAGTCAATGCCAATATTCACAGCGCTGCAGACAGAAAAGGCCTGAGGTTATATGTCATTTTTGGTAAAAAAAGAAAAATATTGCAGCTGCAGATGTCAGAGATCTGAAATAAAAACAAAAAATGGTGGAAAGACACAGGAGGTCTGACAGTGTCTGTGGAGAATGTCATGATATGCACTCATGCACATAATGAGATACAGACAGGCAGTGACAGACACCCAGTACAGCCAATCAACACACAGGACAGAACACAACCAATCACCAGGCAGAACACTAGAAGGTGGTCTCCCACTATAAAACACACGATGCATCAACACTCTGTGACAGTCAGGGTGTATATATCAGTTAGCACCTTCTGCACGTGGCTCAGAGCTAGTCTGGTCTAGTTATTTATAGTAAGCACGCTTAGATTAGTAGAGTGTCAAACCCACAGCGAACTGTGTGCACTGCTTAACAAGTTCAATAAAGCGTATTGAACCAACACCAAAGTTTGGAGTCTACTTTCAAGTACAACTGCATCCAGTTGTAGTCCGTGTTATCCCAGGTTGATTAACACAACATGGTACCAGTAGTCTTCCATCTCTAAGTGGTTTACCTCGAGTGATTCCGTGACGACCAGCAAGTGCCTTCCAGCAGCATGGAGAAGATCCAGCCCCTCCACAGCTATGGATCTTCGGCAATCTCGCTGCCAACTGGCAAGTCTTCAAGCAAAGGTTCCATTGAGGCCTCTCATCTCGAGGATGCGTCCGATGCCAGAAAAAACGCGCTGCTCCTATCAACTGCGGGGGCCCAAGCCATCCAGATTTTCAACTCGCTTAATTTTACCGACGGCCAGAACAAGACCAAATTCAAGACCGTTTTGGAGAAGTTCGACAGTCACTGTGAAGTCGAAACAAATGAGACCTTTGAGCGCTATATCTTCCAGCAACGCCTTCAGGGTAAGGATGAACCGTTCCAATCCTTTCTAACTCGTCTCCTTATATTAGCGCAGTCCTGCAATTATGGTGCAACCGATGATTCCATGATCAGGGATCAGATCGTGTTTGGGGTGCACTCCGATTCCCTGTGGGACCAACTCCTCAAAATTAAGAACATGACCTTGCCAGTCGCAATCGAGACATGTATAGTGCATGAGCATGCGAGAAATCGGTACTCCCGTTTCAAATTAGCAGAATACAAAAAACGTATACGGGGCCCTGCATTTCCAGCTGCGGGTCCGCGCATGCGCGTGGTGGCTGCCTGCTGAGGCGGCCCCACGCAAAATGGTGGACTCACACAGCAAGCCGCCCCAACAATATGGGCCCCTCCCAAATTGTGCATGCCTGCCGATCGGTGGCGCCCGATCGGAACCTTGGCCGCCCTGGAGGACGCCCCGCCACCCCCCCGCCTCCCCCCCGGTGACGGATCCCCCCGTCCCCCAACTGGGCGGCTGCGGCAGCCGCCATTCTGAGTGCCTGCCGGGTGGAACCATGTTGGAACCACGTGGTGTGAACTCGGCCAACTGATGGCGGAGAATCACCGCAGGGGCCTCTTTCAATCGCCCCCGACCGGCACCGCGTCGACTGCCCTCGCACGACTGCCGGCAATTCTCCGGTCCATGGAGAATCGCGGGTAGGCGTCGGACCTGATCGCGGGTCTGACACCCCATTCTTCACCCCCGCGCCGAGCCCGATTTCGGCGCAGAGACTCGGAGAATCCAGGCCCATATTTTGAGTCCAATGTGAGTCTTTTGCTGAATTATTTTTGGTGTTTTTCTATGTAGGATGGAAGCATCCTTGTATTTACTTTCAGCAGCAAATAGCCTGGAAGCTATTTCCCCAATTTCCTGCCCGAAAATCGACCCCTAAGTTCCTTAAAACAATTTGACCCTTTCAGCAGAAGAGGTAAGTTAGAATAAGGGATCTCAGAGCAACTGCTGGGATTAGTTAAGATAGAAGTGGGGCTGGATTCTCCCAAAATTGGGACTAATGTCCCCACGCCGGCATAAAACCGCTGCAGTTTTACTCTGGAGATTCCTGCAAAAAAGTTCAGCTAATTCAATGCTCTGCAGGGGGCTAGCAGGGACCCAGAGTAATTGACGCAGCTTTTGTTGCGGATATGGGCCTCTGCACTTCCGGTTTTGAGTCCGCGCATGCGCACGACGGCGGCCTCTAGCGGCTCAGATCGCAGAGGCAGACATAAAGATTAGACCCCCTCCTATCGGCCACGCGCCTGATCATCTAACCGCGTGGATATTATCCCCGGCCGCCTATAAGGCCCCCCACACCCCGGTGTCCGATCCCCCGCCCCGCACCAGGGTGGCTGCGGACTCATGCCAGCATCCCGACCGGCAATAGCAGGTTAGTTCCACGCCATTGGGAACTCGGCCGTTCGGAAACGGAGGATCGCTGGGCTGGCCTCTCTCAATGGGGCCCCAGCCGCGCGGTGTACTCCGCGAACACGCTGATTCTCGGGTCCTGGAGAATCGCCGGACTGGCGCCGGGCCCGATTCTGGCGTGAAATTGGATTCTCCAGCCCGTGATTTTTTTTGGCGTTGACTTTCTGGAGCATTATTTTGGCATTCTGCCTAAAAAGTATAGATTTTGTTTCATATTGTTTCCAGGATTCTGATATCACTAGAAACCTGTGACCTCATCCCCGTCCTCTGTTATAGTGAGTGCTTTTCAGGAGCAGCCATGACATTCCTTGTAGGTATTCCATTGACCTCCATTATAATGGAGGTGGGGCAGCAGCAAAGGATGCAGGAAAAGCCAAGAGAGCACAAAAAGATGTATCTCGCCAGACATTGCACCCACCAGGGAATACACAAGTAATGTGGTTCTGCAGGACCTTTAAGAAAAAGACTGCAGCATGCTCTATGGGATACAGAATCCACGTTCATCTGCCTGCACTATTTTTGCCCATTCCTCCAATTAAGACAGTCATTTCAGGTGGGATCATACCCTCCCTCCATCAACGGGATTCAAGGTGGGCGGGATGCAAACGATTGTTTTCTCAACATCAGGAAATGAAGTTGGGATCTTCCTCTCCTGATGTTGATGATGGGTCAATGCCGGGTTGATCGCGGTTAATGGCGAGTTGATGGTGGGTCGATGGCAGGTGGATGGCGAGTTGATGGAGTGTTGTTGGTATGTCGATGGCAGGTCTATGGTGGGTCAATGACAAGTTGATGGTGGGGCGAAGGCAGGTCGATGGTGAGTTGATGGTAGGTTGATGGCAGGTCAATGGCGAGTTGATGGCGGGTCAATGACGGATCGATGGCGGGTTGATGGAGGGTTGATTGTGTGTCGATGGCAGGTTGATTGTGTGTCGATGGCAGGTTGATTGTGTGTTGATGGCGGGTTGAAGGTGAGTTGATGGCGGATTGATGGTGGGTTGATGGTGGGTCGATGGTAGTTTGATGGCGGGTTGATGGCAGGTTGATGGTTGGCCGATGGTGATCGATGCTGAGTTGATGATGGGTCGCTGGTAGGTCGATGGCGGCTTGATGGTAGCTTGATTGCAGGTCAATGGTGGGTTGATGGCAGATTGACAGCGGGTTGATGGTGATTGATGATGAGTTGATTGTGGATCGATGGCAGGTTATGGTGGATTGATGGTGAGCCGATGGGAGCCGATGGCAGGTTAATAGCGGGTTGGTAGTGGGTGGATGGTGATTGATGATGAGTTGATTGTGGATTGATGGCAGGTTGATGGTGGGTTGATGGTGAGCCAATGGCAGGTTGATGGCAGGTTGATGGTGGGTTGGTGGTGGGCCGATGGCAGGTTGATGGCGGGTTGATTGTGGGTTGATGGTGGGTTGATGGTGGGTTGGTGGTGGGCCGATGGCAGGTTGATGGTGGGTTGATGGTGGGCCGATGGCAGGTTGATGGCGGGTTGATGGTGGGCCGTTGGCAGGTTGATGGTGGGTTGATGGTGGGTTGATGGTCGGCAGTGTGAATCAATTTTGCATCTCCTGTATGCTCGTCAAAACTTTGATAAACTGGAATCATGTGTCCCCATAAAATCTTCAGCCCTACAAGCGGGAATTCATTCCATTTTGTTTCTCGAATGTGTATGCATTGCTTGCACCTGGTGTGCGAGAAATTCAGGCCACTTACCTTATAGCAACGCTGTCTTCACCACAGGAGATGAATCATAGAATCCCTACAGAGCAGAATGAGGCCATTTGGCCCATCGAACCTGCACCGATCTTCCGAAAGAGCACCCCACCAAAGCCCTCGCACTCGCCCTATCCCTGTAATCCCACCCAATGTTTTGGACACCAAGGTGCATTTTAGCATGGCCAGTCCAGCTAACCTGTACATCTTTGGACAGTGGGAAGAAACCGGAGCACCCGGACATGCAGAGAACGTATAAACTCCACACAGTCACACATGGTCAGAATTGAACCTGCATCCCCGGCGTTTTGATGTAGTAGTGTTAACCACTGTGTCACTGTGCCGGAGGTATGGCGCATGCAAAGATACAAGGTCGGGTGGTAGGTGCAAGACACAAAGGGGGTCTGGATCCAAAGATTATGAATGGCGGGGGGGGCGGGTTGGGTTGGGTGGAAGACATGAACGAGGGGGGCACAAGATGAATGCTGGAGTCCAGCAGGGGAGGCGTGGGGGGGGGGGGGGCTGTATAGATGGGGAAAGGGAGACAGGAAATGGAAAATGGAGGGAAAGAGGTATTAAGGAGGAGGTGAGGACTGAGTGGGGGACAATGGCCATGAGGAGGGGGAGTGGTATGCCATAGGGTGCTGGGGTCAGGGTTTGGGTATGGTGAGTATTGCTCTCATCTGGGGGTGGGGGGGGGGTCATTGAGGTTGGCGATGGTGGCACAGATCATAGGAGTGGGGAGGATCAGGGTGGGCATAGGAACAGTGACTGGTGTGGGCTCAGCAGAGAGGGAAGGCATGTCCAAATTCATCATGATAGGGTCCAGGCTGATGGGGGGGTGACTCAAGTGCGATTGAGGGTTGAGTAAAGGTTACATTGAGGGGGGTCAATGGTGATGGGGAGATGTTAGTGGGTGACGAGGGTAAAAGCTGGTATAGGATGTCTGGTATGAGACACACACCATTCTGAGACAGCTCAAAACCAAGCCAACACACTTGATGTCCAACTGTAAAATATTGAATGCGGGAAGGGTCTTCTCATTCGGGTGGAGCTGAAGGGCAGCACAACTGGACAACCAAATGAATCCCTAATAATCATGTGGAAACTGTAGGAGAACTTTTAGCTTTGAAAATCCTCACTGTCTGGTTAAGACCACATAGCAAGTATTCAGGCCTAGAGTATCCTCATTACAATGAGACCCAAGCAAGGTGTAGGGCTGCCATTCACCCTGAGTCATTTGGCAGAGGTAGGGAGGGAGGGTGTGAGTTGCCTATAAGGGACATTCAAATGACTGACAGCCAAGTCGCAACTACAAACTGTCAGCTTTCAGGAGAATGGAGCCGCCCGACAAAGAGGTCACATGGTTAGTCTTTCAATTGTGACAAGGTCTCTCCATAGAGCCTCAAGGGTAATGGAAGCAAGTGGACTAGTGTGAGTGGGAGGCCTCTCACATGACAATCATCACCCTTGTCAAAGAGTGATGACACTATACACAATCATGTATTCGGGAGAAGAAGATCCATTCTTGGTCCACCTCTGGAAGGAGTGGAGTGCATGCAATAACTAGCAGCAAGAATAAATCTAGGAGACTTCCAAACAGCGCAAACTAATGTTACCATCCCAACTGATGTTAATACTGGACAATTCCAGAGTGAAACCTGCCGAGATAGATCCAAACTACTATTTTTGAAAGAAACCATGGGGTTAAGTGACTAAACACATTCGCAGGAACCTGCTAACTCAAAGAATAAAACCTTTATTAAACAAAAATATGAATTATATTACACCAGACAAAAAGGTTTGAAAGTTCTCAATACGAACATAAACTAACTACGCAGGTTGCTTTTAGTTCTTTCATGAGATGTGGGTGTCACTGGCTGGGCCAGCATTTATTCCCAATCCCAATGCCCTTGAGGAGCAGTTAATAATCAATGGAGTCACATGTAGGCCAGGAATGGCAGATTTCTTCCCTCTGGGACATTACCGAACCAGATGGATTTTTACGACAATGGTTGCATGGTCACCATTCCAGATTTTTTCTGAATCTAAATTTCACCATCGGTCCATGGTGAGATTCTAACCCGGGTCCCCAGAACATTGCCCTGGATTCCTGGATTACTCATCCCTTGACAATACCACTGGGCCACTGTGTAATGCAGCTTTTTCTCAGCTGGCACAGCGTATAAAACCCAAACTCCACCGGGATCTGTAGCTCCCAAAACTGCAACTTTGATTTAAATCTGAAGTAAGTATTAGAGTTCATGACACTAAAATACATATAGAAGTGCCAAAACTACACACAATTGTATATCTGTGTCACCAGTGTTCATTTAAAAAAAACATTTTTTTTGAATTTTTTTATTTAAAACAAATTTGCAACACTTACAGAGAGAAAAAAAAAGGCTCTACGCAAAGAGCCTTAACATAGTGAAAACGAACAGTGGGAAAGAATAAACATGTTAATATACACTTCCCCTATCAGCTATGTTTGCCCATACCCCCCCCCCCACCTCGGGTGCTGCTGCTGTTGGTTTCCTGCGCTATTCCCTGAGAGTCTGCAAGCGACTTTCTCCCCCGGGGGGATCCCTGGTCACCCCCCCTTGCCCACTTAAGTCTCCTCTGCTCTACTTCTCAGCTACCCACCCCCCCAACCTCCCCTGCCCCCCGAGGCCTGACCTGCCAGGTCTGCCCTGCGCTTGGCCCTAGCCCGCCCCTCCTCCTACTCTCCCTGGTGCCCCCTGACCTACGCTAGCTATGCTGACCCCTGCCCTTGGCACCTGACTGTCTCCCGCCCGAGTGCTCGGGCCCTCCCCCACACACCAAGGACCCATTAACCTGATTGTATCTCCCCGTGCCGTTTCAAGTCCCTTAACCAGCCCCCCGCCGCACCCCCCCCCCCCCACCCTCATTGCAATCTCCCAAAAACACCCTAAGCAGTGCGCCCTCCAATCCCCCCAAAACACCCTAAGCAGTGCGCCCTCCAGCCCCCGCTCTCCGTCCAGGTTGAAAACAATCTTGGATAAAACATTACAGTACAGGATAATTTAACAAACCACCACCACACAAAAGCTCTGAGAGCCCAGAGTCCTTTAGTTCAAGTCCAGCTTCTTCTTTTAATAAAATTCCACTCCTAGTCAGAGCAAGTTAGGTTAACAGACTGCCGCCACTGTTCAGCACTGAAAAAACCAAGTGCCTGTTAGTTCAAGTCCAACTTGTTGGGCGTCATTCTCTGACCCCCCCAGCGGGTCGGAGAATGGCCGTTGGCCGCCGTGAATCCCGCCCCCGCCCCCGCCCGGTACCGGAGATTGGGCGGGGGCGGGAATTGGGCCGCGCCGGTTGGCGGGCCCCCCCGCTCAATTCTCCGGCCCGGATGGGCCGAAGTCCCGCCGAGAAATTGCCTGTCCCGCCGGCGTAAATTAAAGTAGGTATTTACCGGCGGGACAAGGCGGCGTGGGCGGGCTCCGGGGTCCTGCGGGGGGCGCGGGGCAATCTGACCCCGGGGGGTGCCCCCACGGAGCCTGGCCCGCGATCGGGGCCCACCGATCCGCGGGCGGGCCTGTGGGTGGGGGCACTCTTTCCCTTCCGCCTCCGCAACGGCCTCCACCATGGCGGAGGCGGAAGAGACTCTCCCCACTGCACATGCGCGGGAAACTGTCAGCGGCCGCTGACACTCCCGCGCATGCGCTGCCCGGGGATGTCATTTCCACGCCAGCTGGCGGGGCAACAAAGGCCGTTTCCACCAGCTGGCGGGGCGGAAATCCCTCGCGCCGTTGGGGGAGAATTTCGCCCCTTATCTTTAATGAAAGCCCAAACCTGTTCTGTGTCTCAAAGTAGTAATGGAGTTCCTCAAACGTAACCCAAAGTTTCTTAGGATACAGCATTCCAAACCTCACCTCCTTTTTGTAGAGGGCTGCCTTTACCTTGATGAATCCTGCACGCCTCTTGGCCAACTCCGTTCCCAAGTCCTGGGAAATGCGCACCTCGCAATTCTCCCATCTGCTGCTCCTCTCCGCCTTGGCCCATCACAGCACACGTTCCCTGTCAGCCAGCCGGTGAAAGCGGACCACCAAGGCTCTCGGTCGGTCGCCCGTCCTGGGCTTCCTTGCGGGGGCTCTATGCGCCCCATCCAACTCCAGGGGTCGAGGGAAGGCCTCTGGTCCCATCAGCGCCTCGTGCATACCCATCACGTATGCACCCACATCCGATCCCCCTCAGCCCTCGGGGAGGCCAACGATCCTCAAGTTCTGCCTCCTGGCTCTGTTTCCCAGCTCCTGCATCCTCCTCTGGCGGGAGTTCAGCTCCTCCACCTCGTGCTCCAGCTCCGTTACCGTGTCTGCCTGGCTGGAGAGCTTCACCTCAACCTCCCTGACGGCCTTCTCTTGGACCGCCTGTGTCTCGATCATTCGGTCCATTACCGCCCTCATCGGGTCCAAAGTGTCCCTCTTCAGATCGGCGAAGCAATTCCTGAAGAACTCCATCTGTTGCTCTCTTGGCCAGTGAGCCTCCGCTCCCTGGTCCCTGCCGTCCGCCATGTTTTGCCGCCCGGCCTGGGGTCCCCGCTGCTCCCGCTTCGAGCCCTGCCGCTACACTCGACCACTTCTGGTCAAGCTGTCCATGCCTCGGGGGGAAAGCCTCTTCCCTATCATCCCCTCCACCGATTCAGGTCGCCAGGTCCCGAAAATGTCCATTGGAAAAGGTCCGTTTGCCCTTCGCAGGCAGGAGCGATCCGACCTGCGACCTGCTTCCTCGAGGGCGCCACCGGAAGTCTCGTCACCAGTGTTCATTGAATAGTTCTTAATTTTCCTAACTCTACCACTATGCCCACGTGCTTTCCTGACACCCAAAGCAGAACCGGATGCAGCCTGCTGACGATTGCATCTTCTTGGCTGTGTTGACTTTGGTGGGCATCCTCTGGAGGTCCAAGGCCTGGAAAGTTCTGGCCTGCTTTGGGTCTCCTTTTTGAGGGCAGGTGCATCCTTCTTGGCCTGAACAGCTGGAGTAGGTGGGGTCACAGGCAGAAGGGATTGGGAATGCCTGGACACACTTGTCCTGAGTGTATGCCCACAGGTTGTCTGCCTGACACACCACTTCACTTTGGGTGCCCAAGTGCCTTTCCCTGACTCCTTCTGGACAAGGGGCATGAGGAGGGAGATTGAGGTGCCCCGTCCCCCTCATGAAGTCATTGTAGTAGCTCACCCATGGCGAGAGTGTAGGATTGTGCATCAGATTGTGCAGAATTCTGCGGCAGGAGAGGACAGATCTGCTAATGGGAACTACAGAATGGCAGTCAGAGTGCTGCATGAGTAAAGATTCAGTGGGTAGCCGATGCAACTTTACAGCAGGGCTGGGGATCTCTGACTGCCCTCACAGTAAGGGGCAATGAGATATAGGGCCATACATTTTTACAAGGTTTCTGGCTTGCCCATGGTCCACGGTTCAAGAAAAGACACCCATGTGGCATTGTCAGCCCTTAGATAATCGCTCAACTTCCTCAATAAGAAGGCTTCCACTGACATCCTATAGAGACTCCCTCTCATCTGAACTCAGCAGTTTGCCTCCCCACACTCTAGTATACCAGAGAGGTTTTGCAAGACCATTATTTTGAAGCCAAGAACTCTTCTTCAAAGGCAATATCTGACTACCCAGATTTGGGACTATATGACCATTCACTCAGGGAGCCAAAGTACTGGACTTCCTTCCCCAGCAGCACTGTGGGAGTACCTACACCACATGGACTGCCAGTCTCTGATTGGCTGGTATCTCTCAGCAGGTGGGACTTCCACTCCAGGGGTCCTTGGCCTCTGGGAAGACTCACTGCTGTCTAGTTATATGCTTGAGAGGCACTTAATTCAGTCGGTCCTTCCTAAAGGGCCAATGGGCTGCTGTTCAGCCAGAGGGCGAAGACTCCCTCTCATCTGAGCTCAGCAGTTTGCACCCCTCAGTCCAGTTCAGTTCAAGAAGGCAGCTCAGCACCACCTTTACAAGGGTGATTAGGGATGGGTAACAAATACCACTGACATTCACCTCCCATGAATATTAGAACCAGAACCAGAGACAACCTGCAACTCCCTTGTCAGCTTCACTTTTGCACGAATAACCTAAAATGAGGTAGACTAAACCAAGTTTGCATTCTACCTACCCAAGGTGGGGTGAAAGACGTTTGTCGAATCTTAGTTTAGCTCATTGAGGCATCACTGGCATGCTAGCCTAACAGGAGGAAAAGCTGGATCAATGGGAAGCATTCATGTAAAACCCACTCTGTAAAACGGACAATGCTGGCAAATGTTTAGATTTATTTTCAGCAAGTAGGGAACATGTGATGATAAGTGAGATCATCTTGTACAGATTATAATCTGCCAAGGTGAGGCAGTGGAACACCTTGGAATAGAGATTGCTTTCTGGCTGGAAAAATCTATTTTCTCCACCAAAAGAAAGTACCAAATGATTCTCTATGATTCTATAATATCCTTTTTAAAAAATTATATTTATTGACGTTTTGTATAATAACACTAACAATATTATAAACACTCAACCAACAAAGATGTAAAGTTACAATGTCAAAAAGTTACAAACAAATCCTCAATCTAAAACACAAACTAAAACTTAAATACGATAACTAAACCCCCTAAAAGCTGTTGGTATTGTCATGTGAGAGTACCTTTAAGAGATGGGTGTTTATAAATGGGTGTGCATATAAATATCTGTAGTGAGAGTACCTTTAAGAAATGGGTGTTTACTACTGCAGTGATGTCAGAAAGTGGGTGGAGCTGGGCTGTCTGTCAGCTTTTTACTTTTGTTTTTGAGCAGGCTGCAGGGTGTGTTTAAGTTTCGTTTTCAGTGTTGGAGCTGCAGTCACAGCCAGAAGGTGTATGAATCTCTCTCTCTAATCTAAAGGCTGTAAATTGACCCTGGTGATTTAAAACTAATAACAGTAGTGACTTTAACATGATGTGCTTCTGGTAAAATGTGTTTTAAGGCGTATGGATGTTAAAAGGAAAGCTTAAAGGATTACTTAGTGTTGTATTCTTTGGGGGTTGCATTTGAATTAATGGTTGCTAAGATGTTCACTGTATGTTTTAAAAAGGTTAACTTGAGTTCAAAGAATAAACATTGTTTTGCTTTAAAAAATACTTTTCCATTTCTGCTGTTCCACACCTGTAGAGTGGGCCGTGTGCTCCCCAGGCCACAATCTATTAAAGGTTGTGGGTCAGGTGAACTCCATGATACACTTTGGGGTTCTCTAAACCTGGCCCATAACAGTATCTACAAATCGGAACCCAAAATGTTCAAGTCCCTTTGCCTTCCAAGATTTAAATGAAAGATCCAAACCAGAAGGTAAAAAGAGGTGATTATTACAAATAGGGGCTAAAGAAGTCAGGGAAGAAAATTTAAAGTGCTGCCGAAAATGTTTCCAAATCCTGATGGAGGGACCACCAGTGGATTTGAGGAAGATGCAGTAATTGTGGCATGAAGAGTAGAGGCCGTGCATGAGTGAGCCTCCATTTTACCCCAAATCGATTCAGGGTCACTAATCCACTGAAGTTGTTTTGGATGTTGGCCACCTAATAGTAATACAAAAGGTTTGGGAGAGCCAAGCCTCCCACCCTCCTGTTTCTCTGGAGCAAAACACTGTAAATTCTGGAAAACCTACCCACCAAAATGAAAGTAGAAATAAGGAAAATATAAAGTAGAAAAACAATAGGAGCATTATACAACAGAAGAATCCAGGAGGCAAATTTATTGCCAAATCCAAATCTCCCGAGAATCTCGATAATTCCATTCCACCCTAACAAACGCTTTTTCAGCGCCGTGAGATACCATAACCTCAGGCTCGAGAGCTGAGGAGGGGGAAAGATAACCTTCAAATGGCGACAAATATTGGAGGTCTCCAACACTTCTCAACCGGAGCCAGCTGGAAGTTTTTTCTCATCCAGTATATGAATGGGAATGGAAGCCGCTACGATAAGATAGATATAAATGGAATCAGGTGGATGGTGATGGAAAGGTGTTGGAGGAGGATAGCGTCACAGTGTCAAAGGCTGCAGACAGGTTGAGAAGAATGAAGAGGGATAGTCTACTGTTGTCACAGTTACATAGGATGTAACTTGTGGGTGGCAAGGTAGCCCAGTGGTTAGCTTCACAGCGCCAGGGTCCCAGGTTAGATTCCCGGCTTGAGTCACTGTCTGTGTGGAGTCTGCATGTTCCCCCTGTGTCTGCATGGGTTTCCTCCGGGTCCTCCGGTTTCCTCCCACAAGTCCCGAAAGACGTGCTATTAGGTAATTTGGACATTCTGAATTCCCCCTCTGTGTACCCGAGCAGGTGTCGGAATGTGGCTACTAAGGGCTTTTCACAGTAACTTCATTGCAGTATAATGTATGCCTACTTCTGACAATAAAGATTATTATTATTTAGATGAAGAGTAGTTTTGGGATTTTGACAGGGCAGAAACCCTGGAGTTGAAATGTAGAGCACCGGGCATTCAAGGAAATGGCAATCCCTAAAGAACGAAAGTAAGTCCAAAGTGCCTTATTATAACAAGTTGCCTTGAAACGATAAATACATTTTCAGTATTTTTAGTTTTTCATGACACAACAAGTGGGTTGGAGGATAAATTGATTCTTTTTATCTGAACTACCCCTCTGAGGCAGAATGTAGAGCTGGCAATAGTATTCTGAGTACTTAAGTGGCTGGTAATATGATTGTTGTCTTATGTTTGGAGAATGGATACCAACTCAGTTGCCAAAGAACATGGCTATTCCATGTGACTTCAGTATTTTTAGTTTAAAGTGTGTAGCGCACAAAGACTCACGAGAGACGAATAGAGATGAAGTCGATGAGGCTTTATTAAGCGTGACTTGTTCCCCGCAGTTCAGTAACAAACTCGCCTGCGGGGGAGAACTCCTGGTTCTTATACTCCGCCTTCAGGGCGGAGCTAGAGGTCAACAGCCAACCAGGACCCGGGATCTGTCAGCCAATGACATCACGGCTTCACAGTCCCACATGACCCCTAATGCATACTACCACAAAGTGTTGGTATAAATTTATGGCTGTGTTATTCTAACTTGGCTGTTCATCCATTCCATGACTACATCAAAACAATACAAACTTATTTATATACTGAGAGATTAAGCAGTGGGCTGTGTTAGAAAAAGGAAATTTTAAGTGATTTATATTTGCATTGTTACACATTAGGAATAAGGGGTGAGATTCTTCATTTGCTGAGTTGGGGGGGGGGGGAAAGAGGGGAAACAGGCTGAGTGGTCGGGGTGCCCCCCCACAGGACTGGGGCGGTGTCCAGTCACGGACCACAATTACCTTGGCCATCTTGCTGCGCTCCCACTGACCACCCACCTTGTCCCCTGGTTCTACAGAGTGACACCGGCCGTGTGGGTGCCACCATCTCCCCATCCCCATATCTCACCCTCCGCCGCCACACACCTCCCCGCCACAAACCCCCCCCCACCCAGTCGCCACCCACCCAAGGCAGCAGCTTTGGACCTGGTTGGGCACAAGAGTTTGGACGATGCTAACATTTCAGCCTTTCACCGCCTGCAGACAATGGATATTGGATTGGAATTCAACCAGCAATGCTGGCCTTTCTGCAAGTCGCCGCAGCCCTGGGGGATGCCCTGCGGCTGTACGAGTGGGCGCTGGTTGAAAAGGAGGAGGAAGCCCCAGCAGTGGAGCGTGCAGCAGCAGATGGTGCAGCAGGGGGACAGGTGGCAGCCGCCCAGATTGGAGAGCCAGCTGCCCAACAGGCCGTGTATATTGGCATCGCCTGTCACTCGAAGACTCTGGCTGAGCAGAGAGGCAATGCGACATATGTGCCAGATGATGGCACACCTGACACTGCTGGTGTATGGGGGAGGACACCCACTCCTGGTGGCTGTCAAGGAGACATTCGCGCTGAATATTTACGTGGCGGGGTCCTTCTAGACACCGAGTGGGGACCTGTTCAGGATCTCAGACCTCAGTGCACAGGTGCATCCACGCCATCACGGACACCCCATATGCCCAGTTGGCACAATATTTCAATGTGGACCGAGCCCACCAGGATGCCCAAACAGTGGTGTCCGTTGCCATCACCGGGATGCCCCGGGTCCAGGGTGATCGACGGGATTCATGTCCCCCTATGGGCACCTGCAGATGACAGGCGGCTCTACCAGAAGGGGATCGACTCGAGGAATGTGCAGGTGACCAACAGCTGCGTATCATTCACGTCTACGCCCGATACCCAGGCAGTGTGCACAACGCCTTCATCCTGGCACACTGCGTCACATCGCCTGACTCCTGCCCACGGTAGCACTTTCCACCGTCCACCTGACTGATGCCTGCATGCGAGCTGGCCATTCCATCACACGGTCCCATTGAATCCCTGGGCTGATGGTGATGGGCATTATTATATTACCTTACATAATATATATATTACTCTCTTGAACCAGCCGAGTTGTTGAAATGAGTAGTAGGCTTCTTTTAAATATAAACTAATTCATTGAGTAATATAAATAAATATTGTGAGTTCTTTTACTTAATATTCAACTAGTAAATAAAGAGACAATTGTAGAGATAACTAATTAAATTATACAATACAATGCTTTGATAACAATTACCTTCTCTCTCTAGCTTTACTATGACTGTTCTCTCTGCAATCCTGATACACACTTTCCTAAGAAAGAGTGGGAAAACTATTAATATAGGTTCTGATAGTGAGATCTAGTGTTCAATTCCCAGTACTAGTATTACATACACTGATCATGTATATTGCTACACAGAGATAACTACATCCCCCTTTTTTAAAAACATTTTCTTGCAAATATTAAAAGAAAATTTTACATGTGAAATGCAGTGGTTACATAGTACAGCAATTACTAGAATTATGTAAAAGTTCACAAATTCAATCAATTTGGTCTTCTTCTTGTCCTTGTTGATCTTCTTAATTTCACAGGTGATGAAGAAATTTGTTATGTTCTTGTTGCTTGTCAGATTGGAATTTAGTTGACTTTGAACTTGGTTTGAAACTGTGTGATGAAAGTAAAGATGAGGAAAAATTTGACTTGAAGTAGATCATGACGATTTCTTCTATAGATGTTGCCATCTGAAGTTTTCATCATATAAGATCTTGGAGAGAATTGCCTAATGACATGAGCAATGTCAGACCAACCTCCTTCAGGAAGTCTGCATCAAACAGTATCATTTTCTATTAGAATTGACAAATCTTTTGCATGTAAATCAAAATACTGTTTTTGTTTTAGTCTTTGTTGCTGAAGTTTCGTCTCAGTAAGATGTTGATTAGAATCAGGAATGTGTAATTAAGGAAGAGTTGTTCTTATACTTCTGTTATATAACATTTGAGCTGGAGATAATCCTGACAACAAAGGTGAAGCTCTGTAATTAAGTAGTGCTAGTAAGAAATCAGATTGTGAATCTTTTGATTTGCTCAGTAACTGTTTCATTATGTGGACACCTTTCTCAACCTTCCCATTGGACTGAGCGAAATGAGGACAAGAAGTGATATGTTCAAAATTGTGAATTGTTGAAAATTCTTTCCACTCATAACTTAAAAAACATGGGCCACTGTCAGACATGACGGTATAAGAACAAAGAACAAAGGTATGAGGAAAACATGCCTGGCAAATATTTCTCTGCATGCTTTAATCACGGTATTGGATGTTAGATCATTCAACTTCATTAATTCAGGAAAATTAGAAAAGTAGTCAACAACTATGATATATCTTTACCCAATGAATGAAATAGATCAATACCCACTTTCAACCATAGTGATGTACTGATGGCATGTTGTCGTAATGGTTCTTTGCATTCTTGAGTCTGATGTGTTTGACATGTTGAACATGATGATATCATGTCAGATATATCTTTGTTTATACCTGGCCAATATATTGATTGTCTGGCATGGCGTTTACATTTCTCTATGCCTAGATGAACTTCATGAAGTCGAGAAAGCATTTCTGACCTCATGCTGTCTGGCATGATAATTCGATCTTGTCTCAGAAAAATACCATCCAAGATAGTCAGTTCAGACTGTATGCTCTGGTATTGTGGACAGTGACCTTTAGGCCATCCATTTTGTAGATGTTGCATAACTTTGGTCAAAGCAGCATCTATTTGTGTTTCTTCTCGAATTTGTTGGAGCTTTGAATCAGAGGCTGGATGTAACTCTCTGAAAAGTTGCAGGTGAGAATCAATGTCATTGATTGATTCCTCGTGAAGAATATCAGTGTTTATGGATCTGGATAAAGTATCAGCTATTACTAAATATTTGCCTGGAGTATATACCAAATTGAAATCGTAATGTTTCAATTTCATCATTAATCTTTGTAGACGTGGTGTCATTTCATTTAAATTCTTTTCAATGATGTGTACATGTGGACGATGGTCAGTCTCTACTGTAAACCTTGGTAAATCATAAACATACTTGTGGAACTTGGAAGTTCCAGTCACAAGTCCAAAGCACTCTTTTTCAATTTGGGCGTACCTACACTCAGTCGCAGTCATGGATCTTGACGTGTAGGCTACTGGAACCCATTCATTTTAATGGTCTTGTTGTAGTAGAATCGCACCTATTCCATTTTTGCAAGCTTCAGCTGAAATTTTGGTGGGCCTAGTCGGGTCAAAGAAGGATAAGCTGGGACTTGAATCAACTGTTGTTTCAGATCTGTCCATTCTTTAGTATGACTCTGTGTCCAGTTGAATTCGGTATTCTTCCTGATTAACTGACGTAATGTAGTTGTTCTACTGGAAAGATTCTTGATGAATTTCCCTAGAAAGTTAACAAATCCTAGAAAGAGTAAGACTGCTCTCTTGTCTTGCGGTATTTGCATTGATTTGATGACTTGTACTTTATCTTTGTCCGGCTTGACACCATTGGCTGTAATGTTGTCACCTATGAATTTTAAAGAAGAGGCGGCAAACATACATTTAGCCTGGTTCAGCTTTAAACTGTAGCTGTTTATTCTCTTGATCACTTCTCTAAGACAATTTATATGTCCTCCTGGCGTTGTGGACCAGGTGATTATGTCATCTACATAAAGGCAGCACGGTAGCATTGTGGATAGCACAGTTGCTTCACAGCACTAGGGTCCCAGGTTCGATTCCCGGCTTGGGTCACTGTCTGTGAGGAGTCTGCACATCCTCCCCGTGTGTGCGTGGGTTTCCTCCGGGTGCTCCGGTTTCCTCACACAGTCCAAAGATGTGCAGGTTAGGTGGATTAGCCATGCTAAATTGCCCTGAGTGTCCAAAATTGCCCTTAGTGTTGGGTGAGGTTACTGGATTATGGGGATAGGGTGGAAGTGTGGACCTTGGGTAGGGTGCTCTTTCTAAGGGCCGGTGCAGACTCGAGGGGCTGAATGGTCCACTTCTACACTGCAAATTCTATGATAAACACGAACACCTTCTAGATTTTCCTTCATTTGTTCCATTGCATGATGAAAAATTTCCGAAGCAGATATGATTCCAAAGGGCATTCTGTTAAAACAATACCTTCTGAAAAGTGTGTTGAAGGTACAAAGGAGTTTGCTAGATTCATCTAATTGCATCTGCCAAAAACTTTGCGAAGCATCAAGTTTGGTAAAGATTCTGGCATTGGCCATTTCAGATGTGATTTCCTCACACTTTGGTATTGGGTAGTGTTCTCTTCTAATATTATTATTGACATCTTTTGGATCCACACAGATTCTAACGTCACCCGTTGGCTTTTTGACTTAGACGAGGGAGCTAACCCAATCAGTTGGTTGCAGTACCTTTGAGATTATACCTTGTGCTTGTAATCATGCTAGTTCAGCCTTCAATCTGTTTTTAAGAGGAGCAGGTACACGTCTGGGTGGATGTATTACAGGCTTGGCATGCTTCTTCAGAAGTATCTTGTACTTATATGGTAGTGTACACATGCCTTGAAATACATAAGGGTATTCCTGTAAAAGTTGTTGGATGTCTTCTACAACTTTAGCTGATTCATACGTATTGAAGAAAATTCTTTGAATGAGTTGCAAATCCTTACAAGCTTGAGCACCCAATAGTGACGAACGATTGTCATCCACTATCTCGAATCTGATTTGTTTGTGAATGTCCCGATTGACAGCACTCAAATAACACGATCCATGTGAGAAAATTGGATTGCCATTATAATCTTTTAAAGAACATTTTGGGAGAATTATTTCACGGTGACTTTTAATCATAGACAAATCTTTGGAATTTAGAAGATTCGCTGAAACATTTGCATGAGATTGGAACATCATTAAAATGGACAGTAGTCATCCATTCGTTGCTGACAACATTGACTCTTTGATCTTTTGTTGCTTGAAGATCCTTTTACTTCCATGTAGAGCTTTTTGTGTTGCAGACATTCTTTTTGCTTGCTTGCAGATTAGTCTGCGTAGATGCCTCAACCATTCCAACGAAGAAAGTATTTTCTAACGAGAAATATTTTTGTGAAATCTTGTTGAGTGTTGATTTGTTCATTCTTGTCAACAGCTCTCACGTTGTAGTTTCTTTTATGTGCAGGAGGAGAATAACTTGCAGATGATTGACATTGAGAAGCATAATGGTTAAGCTTGCAACATCTCAGACAGCGTTTTCCAAAAGCAGGGCATTGTGCCTTTAAGTGGCCATGACCACACCTATGACACATTATCACGTAGTCGGCGTGACATATGTTTGACGTACGTGCATGCGCAGACGTCTTTTTCAATGTCTCGCATCTCTGTGCGCAGTGCGCATGTCCCGAGCTTGAGAATGTGTGCGCTGGGTAGCTGCTGTTCTTACAGTCTTCTGCGCTGCCTGCGACATCATCTTTACTTTTTCTGCCTCGTGGAGTGCTTTTGTGCCTTTTTCCTTGGGATGAAATTCTAAATACTGACTTTTGGTCTGTTCACTGGAGATGCACTTCTCTATCGCAATTTTTAACGTTAAATCGTTTTGATGAATTAAAGCTTCTCGCACAATATCATCAGTAATTCCATAAACAATTTGATCTCGCACAAGAGAATCATGAAGATCCGCATAGGTACATATTTTAGCTAAGAGTTTGAGATCTATAATGAAGTTGTTCACCGGTTCACCAACTTTTTGAACACTTTTTAAAAAGCGCGGGAGCTGCGAGTCGGAGCGGAGATTTAAAAAGATCGCGGCCTAGTTTCGGGAGCCGTTCGGGGGAGGAGGAGCAGTCTCTGTGAGGGAGAGAACCTGAGAACATCTAAGACCCTCAGAAGGTAAGAAGGTAAGTCAGTGATTTTTACTCATTTTTACTTTTATTACCTTTTTCAAATTGTGTGTGTGGGGGGAGGGGGGGGGGGACTGAAGTGACATCACAGAAAAGCTGTGACCTGAGTGGCTGGTTGGGAATCTACACTAAATTAAAAAAATTAAGCATTGGTAACTAATAAAACATAATTACTTAATTATAATTTAGAGGGGTATCTAAGCCAGAGATCGGAGAGTACTATATTTAGCTTTCACATTTATAGTAGAAATCTAGTGCTAGGAAACAGATAGTTAACAGTAACTTAAAAAACATTTAAAAAAAACTTTTAATTTTAATTTAATAATTAATTGACGCAATGTCAGTTAGAGGGGTGCAGTGCTCTGACTGTCAGATGTGGCAGGTCCAGGAGGCTTCCAGCGTCCCGGATGGCTTCATCTGCAGAAAGTGCACCCAACTGGAGCTCCTCACAGACTGCATGGTTCAGTTGGAGCAGCAATTGGATGCACTTAGGAGCATGCAGGTGGTGGAAAGCATCATAGATCGCAGTTATATAAATGTGGTCACACCCAAGGTGCAGGCAGAGAAATGGGTGACCACCAGAAAGGGCAGGCAGTCAGTGCAGGAATCCCCTGTGGTTGTCCCCCTCTCGAACAGGTATAGCCCTTTGGATACTGTCGGGGGGGGGATAGCCTATCAGGGGAAAACAGCAGCAGCCAGAGCAGTGGCATCACGGCTGGCTCTGATGTTCAGAAGGGAGGGTCAAAGCACAGAAGAGCAATAGTAATCGGGGACTCTATAGTCAGGGGCACAGATAAGCGCTTCTGTAGACGTGAAAGAGACTCCAGGATGGTATGTTGCCTCCCTGGTGCCAGGGTCCAGGATGTCTCCGAACGGGTAGAGGGCATCCTAAAGGGGGAGGGCAAACAGGCAGAGGTCATTGTACATATTGGTACTAATGACATAGGCAGGAAGGGGCATGAGGTCCTGCAGCAGGAGTTCAGGGAGCTAGGCAGAAAGTTAAAAGACAGGACCTCTAGGGTTGTAATCTCGGGATTAATCCCTGTGCCACGTGCCAGTGAGGCTAGAAATAGGAAGATAGAGCAGCTAAACACGTGGCTAAACAGCTAGTGTAGGAGGGAGGGTTTCCGTTACCTGGAACACTGGGAGCTCTTCCGGGGCAGGTGTGACCTATATAAGAAGGATGGGTTGCATCTAAACTGGAGAGGCATAAACATCCTGTTTTGCTAGTGTCACACGGGAGGGTTTAAACTAGTATGGCAGGGAGGTGGGCATGGGAGCAATAGGTCAGAAGGTGAGAGCATTGAGGGAGAACTAGGGAATAAGGACAGTGTGACTCTGAGGCAGAGCAGACAGGGAGAAGTTGCTGAACACAGCGGGTCTGGTGGCCTGAAGTGCATATGTTTTAATGCAAGAAGTATTACGGGTAAGGCAGATGACCTTAGAGCTTGGATTAGTACTTGGAACTATGATGTTGTTGCCATTACAGAGACCTGGTTGAGCGAAGGGCAGGATTAGCAGCTAAACGTTCCAGGATTTAGATGTTTCAGGCGGGATAGAGGGGGATGTAAAAGGGGTGGTGGAGTTGCGCTACTGGTTCGGGAGAATACCACAGCTGTACTTCGGGAGGACACCTCAGAGGGCAGTGAGGCTATATGGGTAGAGATCAGGAATAAGAAGGGTGCAGTCACAATGTTGGGGGTTTACTACAGGCCTTCCAACAGCCAGCGGGAGATAGAGCAGCAGATAGGTAGACAGATTTTGGAAAAGCGTAAAAACAACAGGGTTGTGGTGATGGGAGACTTCAACTTCCCCAATATTGACTGGGACTCACTTAGTGCCAGGGGCTTAGACGGGGCAGAGTTTGTGAGGAGCATCCAGGAGGGCTTCTTAAATCAATATGTAGACAGTCCAACTAGGGAAGGGGCGGTACTGGACCTGGTATTGGGGAATGAGCCCGGCCAGGTGGTAGAAGTTTCAGTAGGGTAGCATTTCGGGAACAGTGACCACAATTCAGTAAGTTTTAAAGTGCTGGTGGACAAGGATAAGAGTGGTCCTAGGATGAATGTGCTAAATTGGGGGAAGGCTAATTATAACAATATTAGGCGGGAACTGAAGAACCTAGATTGGGGGCGGATGTTTGAGGGCAAATCAACATCTGACATGTGGGAGGCTTTCAAGGTTCATTTGAAAGGAATTCAGGACCGGCATGTTCCTGTGAGGAAGAAGGATAAATACGGCAATTTTCGGGAACCTTGGATAACGAGAGATATTGTAGGCCTCGTCAAAAAGAAAAAGGAGGCATTTGTCAGGGCTAAAAGGCTGGGAACAGACAAAGCCTGTGTGGAATATAAGGAAAGTAGGAAGGAACTTAAGCAAGGAGTCAGGAGGGCTGGAAGGCGTCATGAAAAGTCATTGGCAAATAGGGTTAAGGAAAATCGCAAGGCTTTTTACACGTACATAAAAAGCAAGAGGGTAGCCAGGGAAAGGGTTGGCCCACTGAAGGATAGGCAAGGGAATCTATGTGTGGAGCCAGAGGAAATGGGTGAGGTACTAAATGAATACTTTGCATCAGTATTCACCAAAGAGAAGAAATTGGTAGATGTTGAGTCTGGAGAAGGGTGTGTAGATAGCCTGGGTCACATTGAGATCCAAAAAGACGAGGTGTTGGGCGTCTTAAAAAATATTAAGGTAGATAAGTCCCCAGGGCCTGATGGGATCTACCCCAGAATACTGAAGGAGGGTGGAGAGGAAATTGCTGAGGCCTTGACAGAAATCTTTGGATCCTCACTGTCTTCAGGTGATGTCCCAGAGGACTGGAGAATAGCCAATGTTGTTCCTCTGTTTAAAAAGGGTAGCAAGGATAATCCAGGGAACTACAAGCCGGTGATCCTTTCTTCAGTGGTAGGGAAATTACTGGAGAGAATTCTTCGAGACAGGATCTACTCCCATTTGGAAGCAAATGGACGCATTAGTGAGAGGCAGCATGGTTTTGTGAAGGGGAGGTCGTGTCTCTCTAATTTGATAGAGTTTTTCAAGGAGGTCACAAAGACGATTGATGCAGGTAGGGCAGTGGATGTTGTCTATATGGACTTCAGTAAGGCCTTTGACAAGGTCCCTCATGGTAGACTAGTACAAAAGGTGAAGTCACACGGAATCAGGGGTGAGCTGGCAAGATGGATACAGAACTGGCTAGGTCATAGAAGACAGTGAGTAGCAATGGAAGGATGCTTTTCTAATTGGAGGGCTGTGACCAGTGGTGTTCCACAGGGATCAGTGCTGGGACCTTTGCTGTTTGTAGTATATATAAATATTTGGAGGAAAATGTAACTGGTCTGATTAGTAAGTTTGCAGACGACACAAAGGTTGGTGGAATTGCGGATAGCGATGAGGACTGTCAGAGGATACAGCAGGATTTAGATTGTTTGGAGACTTGGGCGGAGAGATGGCAAATGGAGTTTAATCCGTACAAATGTGAGGTAATGCATTTTGGAAGGTCTAATGCAGGTAGGGAATATACAGTGAATGGTAGAACCCTCAAGAGTATTGACAGTCAGTGAGATCTAGGAGTACAGGTCCACAGGTCACTGAAAGGGGCAACACAGGTGGAGAAGGTAGGCAAGAAGGCATACGGATGCTTGCCTTCATTGGCCGGGGCATTGAGTATAAGAATTGGCAAGTCATGCTGCAGCTGTATAGAACCTTAGTTAGGCCACACTTGGAGTATAGTGTTCAATTCTGGTCGCCACACTACCAGAAGGATGTGGAGGCTTTAGAGAGGGTGCAGAAGAGATTTACCAGAATGTTGCCTGGTATGGAGGGCATTAGCTATGAGGAGCAGTTGAATAAACTCGATTTGTTCTCACTGGAACGAAGGAGGTTGAGGGGCGACCTGATAGAGGTCTACAAAATTATGAGGGGCATTGACCGAGTGGATAGTCAGAGGCTTTTCCCCGGGGTAGAGGGGTCAATTACTAGAGGGCATAGGTTTAAGGTGAGAGGGGCCAGGTTTAGAGTAGATGTACGAGGCAAGTTTTTTACACAGAGGGTAGTGGGTGCCTGGAACTTGCTATCGGAGGAGGTGGTGGAAGCAGGGATGATAGTGACATTTAAGGGGCATCTTGACAAATACATGAATAGGATGGGAATAGAGGGATATGGACCCAGGAAGTGTAGAAGATTGTAGTTTAGTCAGGCAGCATGATCGGCACGGGCTTGGAGGGCCGAAGGGCCTGTTCCTGTGCTGCACATTTCTTTGTTCTTTGTTTGTTCTTTTGTTTATGAAACTTGAATCTTTCTAAAATTTCATTAGATTGCCTCTTGCAATGGTCATCGAATTTTGCTATAATTTGATCAAACTTCAATTTATCTTCAGTAGCAGCAAAATTAAATGAATTATATATTTCAATCACCTGCGGTCCTCCTAGGGACAGAAGCAAAGCAATCCACCTTGCTTCAGATGCAGCATTTAAATTACTAGCTTCCAAATATAATTGAAATTGTTGTTTAAACGACTTCCAGTTTAAATTCAGATTACCAGTGGTCTTTATTTGTCTTGGAGCTTGAACTTGGTCCATCCATACTCTGTTTTCGTCAAAGATTCCAATTTTGCGATGACCTCCGTAGTCGAATAGTTGATTTCAATTTTTCTTCTCTTTTGTTCCAATTTTTTTACTCGTCTTTCTTAAAAGCCTAATTTAATCTGGTACCATGTAATATTACCTTACGTAATATATATATTACTCTCTTGAACCAGCCGAGTTGTTGAAATGAGTAATAGTCTTCTTTTAAATATAAACTAATTTATTGAGTAATATAAATAAAGATTGTGAGTTCTTTTACTTAATTCTCAACTAGTAAATAAAGAAACAATTGTAGAGATAACTAATTAAATTATACAATACAATCCTTTCCAACAAATAACTTCTCTATCTAGCTTTAATATGACTGTTCTCTCTGCACTCCTGATACACACTGCTATCAGAAAGAGTGGGAAAACCATTAATATAGGTTCTGATAGTGAGACCTCAAGTGTTCAATTGCCTGTACTAGCATTACATATAATGATCATGTACATTGATATACAGAGATCACAACAGGGATGGTGGGGTTGGGGGGGGGGGAGGGCCAGTAGAGCCCAGGCCACCCTCAGGGTCCGGCCAATCCCCCTCCCCAATGTCCACCTGTTCCTCGCACCCCCCCCCACCCACGGTCAGCTCACCCTACAGACCAGCCCAACCTTCACACCCGTCAGACAGAGCACCAAGGCAGGTTATAACAGTGGCAACACGTGTTTAATGTGAACGAATATATACAGATTCTTGCCCTCGTTCCTATAACTAAACTGTGCTCTGCATCCGTGCCAACTTAACTTGTGTCTAACTTTCTGGCCTTACCTGCCCGAATGCTACGTCTAAGTGGATCCCCAGATGGTACAGCAGGAATGCAGGCGGCCTGCTATGGTTACTGCCCTGCAACCTGGGTCCCCGTTGGCATGTGTCTTCTGGGGCGACCGGGCTTGGATGAGCCTGGCTTCTGCTCGGTTGTCCCAGATGGTGTTGCCCTGTTCTGCCTGCTGCCCACCAGGTGCTCCAGGGACAGGAAAATGCTGCACTGTTCCGGCACCATCCCTACAGGAGTCACCGGCATGGGCCCCATCACCTCCTCTTCCCTCGGGGTGCCCGATGGTCCACGGGCTACCCCATGGGACGGGGGTTTGAGCGGAGCAAACCCCTGAGGCTTAGCCGCCACCTGGCATTGCCAGTCCTCGAGGCCCGCTCTGGTCTCGACCAGGGTCCGCACGCTCGTGGCCATGGAGCACAGGGAGTGGACCATCTCCATCTGGGACTGCGCCACATCACCCATTGACTGTGTCGCCACCTTCTGGGTTTATGTCACATCAGCCACTGACTGCACCATCTCCCTCTGGGACTGGGTCACCTCCCTCTGTGTCTGCACCACGTTGGCCAGCACCTGGACAATGCCGCCAATGTTCCCACCCATGGTCTGCTATGACTGGGCCACGCTCAGAAGCGCCACTGCGATGTCCAGGTTTCTCTAGCATATGGTGTTTATGAGGCGGCAACCCTGTCCTGGGCCTCAGCCAGCACCTGCACAGATTGCCCCAGGCCTTGGACAGGCTGATCCAGAGCCACGTCCTTCGCTCCCAAGTGGGTGCCTCCACTGCGGACGCCACCCGTGCCGTGTTTTCCTGGGTGGCATGCATTGTTGGGACCACCTCCTTCTCCTGCACGCGGTTGGACTCCTCCAACTGCACCTGCAAGTACTGGAGGCTCGCTGACAACCCCTCATTAGTCCTTGGCTTTGTGACTGCATCTCCACTATGGATGGGAGCTGTCCGTTCCAGAAGCTTGAAACCTGTCTGGATGGAGGCTAGTCCCTGAGGTCGGCCTGTTGTCCAAACGCCCGCCTCCTCGAGTGTTCCTATCTCCATCTGCTCTACCGGGTCAACTGTGTGGTGGGCACCAGAGTCCCCAGGAGCCTCTCCACTAACATGCCCAACCGAAGTGAGTGTCTCTGGGATGGTGGAGGGTGTTGGAGACAGCTGTGACGGAAAATCACTGTCATCCTCCGACCCGAGCCCCGGGGTCTCCTGAGTCCTGGGCGGAGGGCTGGCGTCCAAGCTGCTCCCATTACTGCTCGGCTCATGGGTGGGTTCCGGCTGTGGCACTGGCTAGGGGCGGGGGAGTCAGATGGACCCGTTCCCTCTTCAGCAGGTCCTTTAAGACACAAGACAAGGTGCATGATTAGACTGCGGGGCGGTGGGGAAGGGGGGGGGGGGGGCAGGGGTTTAGGGTGGGGAAGGGTGAGGGGGTGGGGGGGTGTAGGGTGAGGGTGATGTGGAGGTGTGGGTGGTGTAGGGTGAAGGTCATGGAGTGAGAGTGGTATGAAGGTGGTGTTGGGAGCGGTTTGACACATGTGTCATGGGGAACCACAACCAAGTGGGATCTCACTTCCTCGCACATGGCCGTGCTCCACCTCAGCTCCCTTTCCTTCAGGCTGCCACCGACTTCCAGGGCTCTCTGCTTGGCCACAGTGAGGCACTGCAAGTCCGGTGGTCTCCCTCCTGTCTTCTCACGCTCCCGGCAGTTGTGCGCGACCTTCTCCTGGGGAGGGGGGGGGGGGGGGGGGGGGGGGGGACAGGAAACGACCTATGTTAGACAGTCTAACTCATGCAGCCCAGTAGGTGGGCAGCTGGTGACCTCAGTGGCCAGGGCACCTGGCCATGGCAGCAGGTATGGGTGCCGGCATGTGATACAGCATGGGGGTTCCCCCCCCCCCCCACCCCGGATTGGGGGGAGGGTAGTGGTACGGGTGTTTGGGACAGGGGTTAGTGCAAGGGTCACAGTGCTGCTACTCACCCTGGCTGCCCTGAGGAGGTTGTGCAGTTTCTTCCAGCACTGCTGGCTGGTCCGGGCGGTGTTGCTGGTGGTGCTGACCGCCTTTGCCGCCTGTGCCCATGCAGGACGAAAGACGTCGGCTGCCAGCTGACTTCCTGGGCGGGGCTACAGGGTCATCCGCCTCTCCTCCACCTCATCCAGGAGGGTCTCCAGCTTGTCAGTGAAGCGTGGAGCTGCTCTCCTTGCTGCCATCTTGTTGGCTCGGATGGTGTTTTTCGTGACCGTCCATGAAATCTGCGTAGGCGCCCCTAGCAATGGGAGGCCCTTTAAGGGTAGAAAAGCTTTTAAGTTTTAGTTTTAACTGGATACATTGCAGCTATAACATCTCTCAACTCTGCCAGAAAAGCTGGGCAGGACAAGGGAGTTGCAAAGTTTAAGGCTTCCTAAGGAACAATAAAGAATCCAGATAACCAGGGAATTGGGCAGAAAGAATGGGCGGGATTCTCCACTCCCACGCCGAAGTGGCCGCGCTGTCGTGAACGCCGTCGAGGTTCACGATGGCGCGGAACGGCCCCGGTCCTGGCCGATTCAGGCCCTGACTATGGGCCAGGATTGGGGCCGCGTCATCTACACGCGCCAGGCCTTGTTGCTCCCGTAAAAGCGGCGCCGCATAGATGACGCGGCCGGCGCCGCATAACGGACGTCATCCGCGCATGCGTGGTTGTCGCCCTCTCTAAATCCGCCCCGCAAGAAGATGGGGGACGGATCTTGAGGGTCCGCGGAAGGAAGGAGGTCCTCCTTCAGAGAGGACGGCCCGACGATCGGCGGGCACTGATCGCGGGCCACCCCACATTCCAGGTGAAGCCCGGTGCAGGATCCCCCCTCGCCCCCCCCAGAGGCCGCCCCCCCAGCGTTCACGCACCGCTCACGACTGCAGCGACCAGGTGTGGACGGCGCCGGGGGGAACCCGCCGTTTTGGCCTGGCTGCTCGGCCCATCCGGGCCTCAGAATAGCATTTTGGGTGTCTCCGGCGATTCTCCGGCCTACGGCCCGCGAAACTCGACCGGGCCGTTTCCCCCGCTTGGGAGAATCGCGGGAGGGCGTCGGACCGGCGTCCCCGGAAATTTTGCCGGCCCAGGCGATTCTCCCAACCGGCGTGGGAGTGGAGAATCGCGCCCAATGTCTAAGACGACTCGATATAAGAGAACAGAGACATTAGGTGCGATTCTCCGGCCTCGTTACACTCTTGCTCATGCCAAACAAGGCCAGTGAATAGTGAGAAGAGGCCAAAAACAAGAACATTGCGAGACGCCAAACAGTTTGCGATACAACCAGCCCGCTCCCGTAGGCGGAACCTAAATCTTGCCGTAACTCGTCAAGAAATCAATTATTACCACTAAAGCCCTATTCCCATACAATTATCGGGAACGACCCCATATCCAACGGCCTCAAGTGATTCATCGGCCTCCCTAGCAAGTGGTCACGCTGGCATCGATTAATACTCCTTTTTGCCGATTGCCGATTATTTTTTTTTATAATCTTTACCTTCACAAGTAGGCTTACATTTACACTGCAATGAGGTTACTGTGAAAAGCCCCTCGTCGCCACATTCCGGCGCCTGTTCGGTTTCACAGAGGACGAATTCAGAATGCCCAACTTACCGAACAGTACATCTTTCGGGACTTGTGGGAGGAAACCGGAGCACCTGGAGGAGACCCACACATACACAGGGAGAACATGCCGACTCCACACAGACAGTGACCCAAGTCGGGAATTGAACTTGGGTCCATGGAGCTGTGAAGCAACAGTGCCGCCCAATAGCAATAGACTCTGGCAGTGCGGCTGAAGGCCGTGGGTAGACGGGCCATTTCACATGTGGGAGTCATTGCCCAGCATCCCAATCAGGCCGTGATGTCTGGATACAGTGCCTGAACAATGCAGGAGGCTACACACACACGCAGCAGCCAACACTCGAACACCCAGAGATGGGACATATCTGTGGGGAGATGTCCACGGGGAGGGGGGATGTCTGGAGTGATGGGCCAGCCTGTATTGCAGGGAATGTGACAGAGGCATGATACTGGTTGTGCACAAGGGTGTTTACTGTGTATAACAATTCCCCACTCTTCTGATGGTGCTGCCCACTCCCACTCCACCCCCTCACCCCTTTCCACACCCACCCATACACCCGCCCCTCAGCGATGCTCAATGTACTTTGCCATTCCAGCTCTACCGTTACGTCTAGTGTGTCCCCAAAATGCACATCAGAGGTGGAGGCAGTCAGCTGCTTACCACGCCCCTTGGCCTTTGATGCCCTTGGCGGGCGTCCTCTGGGGCTCTGGGGCCTGAAGGCCCCAGCTCACTTGTCAGCGACACATGCACAGCCATTGCGCCCAGCATCCCCTCCTCCCACTTGGTGCTCTTCGAGCCCTGGAGTGCATCTTAGAATGGAGGGTCAGTTGGTTCGAGCCCCGGCTGCCCCTGCATATCTGGCTCTGCCAGCACTGGTGGTTTGCCATGGTCTGCGCCATTGTGTCGAAGCCCTCGGTGAAGCTCTTTTCCTCAGTGACCGGGCCATGCTATGCAGTGCCTCGGTGTGGTGATATGTATTAGGGGTAGTACAGTACCTGTGAAGCCGAGAGGCTATTGGCAGACAGGCACCGGGTCCTGGTTGGATCTGCCGCCTGCTGGCTCCGCCCAGAAAGGTGGAGTATAAGAGCCCGGGTTCTCCCAGCAGCCGCATTCTGTAACTGAGCTGCTGGGGAACAAGTCTGCGTAATAAAGCCATCGATCGACTCCTTCTCATCTCGCTCCTGAGTGATTAATTGTGCTACAGTAGTGAAGATGATTTAATAAAGCCTCGATTGACTTCATCATTTCTCGACTTGAGTGAGTAATTGTTGCGCTACAATTTATTAAGCAGACTTAAAAAGACGATGGAGCTCCGGATCGCCCCGGAGTGTCTGCGAATCAGCCCCCATGTAGCAACCTCGGCAGCCGTGTTTAAACACTGGCTAGCATGCTTCGAAGGTTACCTTCGAACGGCCCCCGGCTGGACCACGGTAGATCAGAAAATGCAGGTCCTGCATTCCAGGGTGAGCCCGGAGGTCTACACGCTCATCGAAGACGCGGAGGATTTCCCGACGGCGCTCACCATGCTGAAAGGAGTCTACATTCGGCCCATAAACCAGGTCTACGCACGCCACCAACTCGCGACGAGACGGCAAATCCCCGGAGAATCACTAGACGAGTTCTACAGCGCACTGTTGATATTGGGAAGGAACTGCAACTGCCCGTCGGTGAGCGCAAACGAGCACACGGAGCACCAAATCAGGGATGCTTTTGTGGCAGGTATGACTTCTTCTCAAATTCGCCAAAGACTGTTAGAGAGAGACTCGTTAGGACTCACAGAGGCAGGGGCCCTTGCGGTCTCCCTCGACGTGGCCTCACAAAATGCCCACACCTATGGCCCCGACCGCGCGGCAGCCCCTTGGGCTCTGTGGACCCCCGTTGCGACCGACTCCCTGGCACCTCCCACCTCCCCGCAAGCCTGCGCGGCTAGAGCACCAGACCATCCCGGTGGGCCCCGCTGCTATTTGTGCAGGCAGGCGAAACACCCCCGGCAGCGCTGACCGGCCCACTCAGCTATTTGTAAGAGCTGCGGCAAAAAGGGGCATTACTCCGCGGTGTGCCAGTCCCGGGGGGTCGCCGCAATCTCCGGGGGAGAACGGGGACAGCAGACTCAACCCCCCCCAATGATCCACGTGCGGCCTGCGGCGCCGTCATTTTGGGTCCCGGACACCATGCGGGGAGGATGGGCGCCACCATCTTGTGACCCCCCCGGCCACGTGCGATCCATGGGGGTGGCCATTTTGTCTGCCCCGAACGCGTGCGATCCATGGACGCCGCCATCTTGGCTGATAGCCAAGGACCCCAGCATAGACGGCTCCACGGGGTCTGAAGAAAACGCTGCGATGCAACAACCACGACTGACTTCGGTGACCCTGGACCAATCGCGGCCCCGGACACTCCAAACGGCAACAACAACGGTGCTGGTCAACGGGTACGAGACGCCATGCCTGATCGACTCTGGGAGCACGGAAAGTTTTATCCACCCGGATACGGTAAGACGCTGTTTTCTTTCCATTCGTCCGAGCACCCAAAAGATTTTCCTGGCAGCGGGATCCCATTCCGTAGAGACCAAAGGGTTCTGCATCGCGAACCTAACGGTGCAAGGGAGGAAGTTTAAGAATTATAGGCTTTATGTCTTTCCCCAACTCTGCGCTCCCACTCTCTTAGGGTTAGATTTCCAATGTAACCTCCAGAGCCTAACGTTCCAATTCGGCGGCCCTATACCCCCACTCACTATCTGCAACCTCGCGACCCTCAAGGTTGAACCGCCTTCCTTGTTTGCGAACCTCAACCCGCCGCCACTAGGAGCAGACGATACAGCTCCCAGGACCGGACATTTATCCGGTCTGAAGTCCAGCGGCTGCTGAAGGATGGCATAATCCAGGCCAGCAATAGTTCCTGGAGAGCCCAGGTGGTAGTTGTGAAGACCTGGGAGAAGCAGAGGATGGTCGTAGACTATAGTCAGACCATCAATAGTTACACGCAGCTCAATGCATACCCTCTCCTCTGCATATCCGACATGGTCAATCGGATTGCACAGTACAAAGTCTTTTCCACCGTGGACCTCAAGTCTGCATACCACCAGCTCCCCATCCGCCCGAGTGACCGCAAGTACACGGCCTTTGAGGCAGACGGGCGGCTCTACCATTTTTTAAGGGTCCCATTTGGCGTCACGAACGGAGTCTCGGTCTTCCAATGGGAGATGGACCGAATGGTTGACCAGCATGGTTTGCGAGCCACGTTCCCATACCTCGACAATGTAACCATCTGCGGCCATGACCAGCAGGGCCACGACGCCAACCTCCGTAAATTCCTCCAGACCACTAAAGCCCTGAACCTCACCTATAACGAGGAAAATTGCGTTTTTAGCACCAACCATCTGGCCATCCTGGGATACGTAGTGCGTAATGGAGTGATAGGCCCCGACACCGAACGCATGCGCCCCCTTATGGAATTTCCCCTCCCCCAATGCTCCAAAGCCCTGAAACACTGCCTGGGCTTCTTCTCGTACCAAGCCCAGTGGGTTCCCCAGTACGCAGACAAGGCCCGCCCGTTAATCCAGTCCACTACCTTCCCCCTGACGACAGAGGCCCGCCAGGCCTTCAGCCGCATCAAAGTGGATATCGCAAAGGCCACGATGCACGCAATCGACGAGTCCCTCCCCTTCCAAGTCGAGAGCGACGCATCCGATGTAGCTCTGGCGGCCACTCTCAACCAAGCGGGCAGACGCATGGCCTTTTTCTCCCAGACCCTCAACGCCTCAGAAATCTGCCACTCCTCAGTGGAAAAGGAAGCCCAAGCCATAGTGGAAGCTGTGCGACATTGGAGGCATTACCTGGCCGGCAGGAGATTCACTCTCCTCACTGACCAACGGTCGGTAGCCTTTATGTTCGATAATGCACAGCGGGGCAAAATCAAGAATGACAAGAGCTTGAGGTGGAGGATTGAGCTCTCCACCTATAACTATAAGATCATGTATCATCCCGGAAAGCTGAACGAGCTGTCCGATGCCCTATCCCGCGGCACATGTGCCAACGCATAAGTAGACCGCCTCCAAGCCCTCCACGAGGACCTGTGCCACACAGGGGTCACTCGATTCTACCATTTTGTGAAGTCCTGCAACCTCCCCTACTCTGTGGAGGAGGTCCGTACAGTCACAAGGAACTGCCACATCTGCGCAGAGTGCAAACTGCACTTTTTCAGGCCGGATAGAGCGCACCTGATCAAGGCTTCCCGTCCCTTTGAACGCATCAGTTTGGATTACAAAGGCCCCCTCCCCTCCACCGACCGCAACGCATACTTCCTAAACGTGGTGGACGAGTACTCCCGTTTCCCCTTCGCCATCCCCTGCCCCGACATGACAGCGGCCACAGTCATTAAAGCCCTCGGCACCATCCTTACACTGTTCGGTTTCCCCGCGTACATCCATAGCGACAGGGGGTCCATGAGCGACGAACTGCGTCAGTTCCTGCTCAGCAAGGGCATTGCCTCGAGCAGGACGACCAGTTACAACCCCCGGGGGAACGGTCGGGTAGAGAGGGAGAACAGTACCGTCTGGACGACCGTCCTACTGGCCCTACGGTCCAGAAATCTCCCAGTTTCCCGTTGGCAGGAATTCCTCCCGGATGCCCTCCACTCCATCCGGTCGCTGCTGTGTACCATCACTAACCAAATGCCTCATGAGCGCCTCCTTGTCTTCCCTAGGAAGTCCTCCTCCGGAACGTCACTGCTGACCTGGCTGGCAGCCCCAGGACCCATCTTGCTCCAAAAGCATGTGCGGGCGCACAAATCGGACCCGTTGGTCGAGAGGGTTCACCTTCTCCACGCAAACCCACAGTACGCCTACGTGGTTTACCCCAACGGCCGACAGGACACGGTCTTCGTGCGGGACCTGGCGCCCGCCGGAAAGACACACACACCCCCAACACCAATCACCCCCTCTCTCCCACCGGCGCACCCCACTACCGCTCCCTTCCCGGGTGGTTCGGTCCTCCTCCCGTGCCCGCCCAGGAGTAAAGAAACAGGGACGAACAGCGCAACGCTCCCAGAGATGACAGTGCCCGAGCCAGCACCTGCACCACCACCGAGGCTGAGGCGATCGACAAGGACGACCAGGGCACCCGCTCGACTCGTGGAATCCGCGTGACAAAAATCTGGACATAATTCTGACAAAACCTGTAAATAGTTAACGGTTGGGCTAAATGCATAACCACTGTATGAAATTAGTTCCAGGACCAGCCTTGTAAACCCCTACCGCCATGCGACCCACCACCCCGCCCGGTTCCTTTTTAACAAGGGGTGAATGTGGTGGTATGTATTAGGGGTAGTACGGTACCTGTGACGCCGAGAAGCTATTGGCAGACAGGCACCGGGTCCTGGTTGGATCTGCCGCCTGCTGGTTCCGCGCAGAAAGGCGGAGTATAAGAGCCCGGGTTCTCCCAGCAGCCGCATTCTGTAACTGAGCTGCTGGGGAATAAGTCTTGCTTAAAAAAGCCTCGATTGACTTCATCACTTCTCGACTTGAGTGAGTAATTGTTGCGCTACACTCGGCAATGCCCATCTGTGACTGGGACAAGCTCTGCAGCGCCTCAGCAATTCCCATCTGAGAGTGGGACATGTCACGCGGAACCTCATCAAGGTCAGTCTGGTACTGGGTGACATCCCCAGACATTCTACCTGGACCCTCGGCCATTTCCGTCACCAACTGCGCAATGCCTCGGACACTTCCATTAATGGTGCCAATGTCGTGCACGAGGCTCTTCACTGCCGTCGCCACTCTGGCAGTGTTGACCTTGGTGCCATGCATTGCCAACAAAATCCCCTGCACCCGGAGACTCTGGGACTCCTTCAATCAACTATGGACCTGACATTTCCCTCTAAACGTCATGGCCGCACCATTACGTCCCCATCAGCTCCGGGAAAACCTCTTCCACAGGCTCAGCATCAGGTGGGGAACCAGTTGGGTCCTGGGATCCAGCAGACCTCCGATTGCTGTCTCGCCTGGGGGTTCCTGCCTCCACCTGATGTGCATCAGCAACTGTATGGTGCTCATCAGATCGTGTCCCAGAAGTCTGACCACTAACATTTCCCATCGAGGTGCATGTATTCGCACTGGTGGAAGGCGGGGATGACAGCTGTGATGCCTCAATCTCACAGGTGTTCCCCTGGGTGGCTGGAGAGGGGCCACCTGGGATGGGCCTGCGCCGTTGGCTGGAGGATCTGCGGGAGAATGGATATGTGGTCAGTGTGAGGGATGGGTCAGTCAGAAAGGCAATAGCATCTCACGAGGTGGTTCCTCACCTCTGCGACATCCGCCAGCCTCCGCGTTGGTGACCGCCCTGTCCTCGGCCACCCCAGACACATCCAGGGCATGCTCCTCGAAGGAGGTGAGGATTCTTATGTCCATCACCCCACTGCCAGTCGATTGTGGGAGAGTTTTTGCTGAGGAGGGCATCATTAGCCACACGTGTGGTTCACAGTGGTGGGAGGGTGGGTGTCAAGGAAAGGTTGGGGGGTTGAAGCGGAGGTGGAGGGAGGGTTGGGGGTTGCATGGAGAGTTTTGGGGTGGATGCTCGCGTAGGGACGGAAAGGTCTCAGTGGGGGGGGGGGGGGGTGGTGGTGTCTGGTGTAGGTCGTTATTCTTTGTCTGGTACTGGAAGTCAGTCCTCCTGGTCACATTCCCTTAGCTGACAGCCGAAGTCACCTCATCCTAGGCAGGTACTGGCTGCCCTGTGACTGACCCTCCGGGACCCTCGGGGGAACAGTACATCCCTGATATGCCATCAATGAACACACAACGAGTGGTGAACTCAACTGAGGCTTTAATACACTAAACAGAAAGCCTCCTGGCCTCTGATCCCGAACTGGATCAGAGGTGGAGACCAGCCACCTTTATACATGAGCCCGAGGGGAGGAGCCACAGGCGGAGCCAGCAGGGCCAAGCCCAGGCATGTAGCAATACAATACAATACAGTGGTTTACCACAATCCCTCCTGGCCTCCACTGCGTCTAGGAGCCTGTCCAGATCTGCATCCCCGAATCTTGGGGCTGATCTCCCTGGTGTCATTGTTGTGAGCTGTCTGGGGTTGGCTGAGCGAGTGCTGCTTAAGTGCGGCTCAATCTTGTTAGCGGGGGGCCGGCGAGCGCGGTCCCGGCAAGTCAGCTGGCGAGCCTTCATTTGCGGCGTGAAGCCTGTGGGGCCTCTTTAAGTGGACCAATTAATGTTGAATTGCGGTACTGGCCTTGATCGGCCAAGCGCCAAGAAGCTCATGGCAGTTCCTGTTCGGTACCACACTTGGAAATCTTTCCGGAGAATCGCTCCCTTTGTTCAGAAGAATTCAAGCAAGAGTAAACTAAATGTTCAGAGTTGTAGGGTCAATTTCAGTAACCAGACTTAAAGTGGGAATCCAGCCTTCAAAGGTAAATCAAACATCTGATGCCATTTTACTAGAGTTTGGAAATCGAAAGTTAAAGTAATAGTTTGCACAGCAGTCAAGACCAAAACACTAAAAGGGTTTGTGTAAAACATGGACTGGATTTGCTGTTGTTATAACCTGCCTGATTACTATTGGCTGGGGACTATTGCCAATCCCTCAATCCTTAGTGAGTATGAGCTCCCCCAGTGCGGAGGGTGGAGAAATCATTAGCAGAGTCACCTGCATAAATAGAGCTGGCCAGTGTGGAACCAGCGAGAGAGGAAAGAGGTGTGGTGACGTACTGCTGCTGGTGTGTATATGTAATTGTAAATAAAGTTATTTCTTTTCGACTCTACAAACCTGCTGGATTCTTCGTGGCCCTCACAAAAGCTGTTAAAAATCAAAGCTTTGACAAAGAGTCATCCAGGTGCCAAAGAGTCATCCAGATTCTAAACGTTAGCTCCGTTTTCTCTCTACAGATGCTGTCAGACCTGCTGAGATTGTCCAATATTTTCTGCCGTTGTAGTTTACGATGTACTTTGTAATTCATGTTAATCTTAAAATCTGTGTGTCACTGTTCAGAAAAGGGGAAGAAAGGAGTTTAGGATCATCCAAGTTTTTCATCTTCAATA
This sequence comes from Scyliorhinus torazame, assembly GCF_047496885.1. Taxonomy (NCBI): domain Eukaryota; kingdom Metazoa; phylum Chordata; class Chondrichthyes; order Carcharhiniformes; family Scyliorhinidae; genus Scyliorhinus; species Scyliorhinus torazame. The sequence continues at coordinate 123,062,577 of NC_092707.1, read as the reverse complement.
AATGTTTTCTTCTCCTTGTTAAAATGAATTAGTGGTCCTGTGACTGTTCCTCCACTTTTTATAAAAAAAAGTTATGGGGCGTGATTCTCCGCTCCCGCGACTAAGTGCCCACGCCGTCGTGAACGCCGTTGAGGTGCACGACGGCGCGAAACGGCCCCGTTCTTGACTGATTCAGGGCCCGAAAATGGGCTCGGATCGGGGCTGCAAGAAACTCGGGGGGCGGGGGGCGTGCCGCGAAAGCAGCGTCGTCAGCGCGTGCCGGGCATTGGCGCTGCATAAAAGCGGTGCCACATCATCCGCCGCGTAACTGGCGTCACCCGCGCATGCATGGGTTGGCCGGCGCCAGCCGGCGCCAACCCGCGTATGCATGGTTGCCGTCCTCCCCGAGGCCGCTCCGCAACAAGATGTCGGATGGATCTTGCGGGGCGTGGAGGAAAAGAGGTCCTCCTTCAGAGAGGCCAGCCCGCCGATCGGTGGGCACCAATCGCAGGCCAGACCCCTTTTGAGTCATAACCCAGTGAAAGAACCCCCCTCGCCCCCCCCCCCCCCCCACAGGCCGCCCCCTAGTGTTCCCACGCTGTTCCCGCCGGCAGTGATCAAGGGCGTCATTCTCCAACCCCCCCGCCGGGTCGGAGAATGGCCGTTGGCCGCCGTGAAACCCGCCCCCGCCAAAGTCTCCGGTACCGGAGATTGGGCGGGTGCGGGAATCGGGCCGCGCCAGTTGGCGGGACCCCCTGCTCAATTCTCCGGCCCGGATGGGCCGAAGTCCCGCCCACAAATTGCCTGTCCCGCCGGCGTAAATTAAACCTGGTATTTACCGGCAGGACCAGGCGGCGTGGGCGGGCTCCGGGGTCCTGGGGGGGGCGCGGGGCGATCTGACCCCGGGGGGTGCCCCCACGGTGGCCTGGCCCGTGATCGGGGCCCACCGATCCGCGGGTGGGCCTGTGCCGTGGGGGCACTCTTTCCCTTCCGCCTCCGCCACGGCCTCCACCATGGCGGAGGCGGAAGTGACTCTCCCCACTGTGCATGCGCGGGAAACTTTCAGCGGCCGCTGCCGCTCCCGCGCATGCGCCGGGAAACTGTCAGCGGCCGCTGACGCTCCTGCACGTGCGCCGCATTTCCGCGCCAGCTGGCGGGGCAACAAACGCCATTTCCGCCAGCTGGCGGGGCGGAAATCCCTCCGGCGCCGGCCTAGCCCCTCAATGTTGGGGCTCGGCCCCCAAAGATGCGGAGCATTCCGCACCTTTGGGCCGGCGCGATGCCCGTCTGATTGGCGCCGTTTTTGGCGCCAGTCGGCGGACATTCAGCCGTTGGGGGAGAATTTTGCCCCAGGTGTGGATGGCGCCGAAGGGAAGCCGTCGTTTTGGGCAGGCCGCTCGGCCCATCCGGGCCGGAGAATAGCGGGTGTAGCAGAGAATCGGCATTTTGGGTGTCCCGGGCGATTCTGCGGCCTGCGCCGCGCAGAACTCGACGGGGCCATTCTCGCCGCTTGGGTGAATCGCGGGAAGGCGTCGGACCGGCATCGCGGGGAAAAATGGCGCGCCAGCCGATTCTCCCAACCGTCGCGGGAGCGGAAAATCGCGCCCATGGTCTTTTGAGCAATGGTCCCATTCTGGGATCTTCCCATCTAGTTATAACATGAACTGGATTCGTAACAGAATTGGGGGCCCTTGCAGGATTTCAAAATATGGAGAAAGGGCTATTGGATGCTGATTAATAGCAATTTGTTGGGGTATTTTGAAAACGTGGAAAGCAAATTACTGGATGCTGAAGAGTAAAACGTGTTATGGGATTTATTATTAAATAGTGGGATCTGTGAATCCTTAAAAAAAAGCGTGAGTGGAGTATTGAGTATTGATCAAAGTGATTGGCGTTACCGTGAGGTATATTGTACAGGTTAGAATCCAAAATGATGCTGGAAATTGCTAAGAATTTCCTAAAAATGGAATATGTAATTGACTGGTTTACAGAAAGTAACCAAGAGTCAGTTAACTGAATTGGCAGATAAACTGAAATTAGGGTTACCTGCAGGGGTGAGAAAGACAGGTTGTTGGAAGCATAGCGAATCATTTAAAATTGTACGGGTTGCCTGATCGTTCAAATTCTCCAAAAAGTGAGGCAATTGAATTGGCCAAAATTCAATAAAGAAGAGAAATATTTTAAAAAATAAATTTAGAGTACCCAATTCATTTTTTCCAATTAAGGGGCATTTTAGCGTGGCCAATCCACCTACCCTGCACATCTTTGGGCTGTGGGGGCAAAATCCATGCAGTCACGGGGAGAATGTGCAAACTCCACATGGACAGTGACCCAGAGCCGGGATCGAACCTGGGACCTCGGCGCCGTGAGGCAGCAGGGCGAACCCACTGTGCCACTGTGCTGCCCCTATGAAGAGAAATATGAATGAAGAAATTTGAATTACAGGAAAAAGAGAAAGAAATAGAAATGAGTAAGCTTGAAATGCAGGAAAAAGATGTGAAAAGAGAAAATGTTTCAAGGGAATTGGAAATGGAGAAGTTAGCAATGGCAGAAAGGGAAAAAGAGAAAAAGAGAGCATTTCAGTTTAAAATACGGAAAATTAAAGCAGAGACACTAGGACAGTTTGAGGAAAGATGTAGGGCTGGATTCTCCGTCCCTGTGGCTAAGTGCCGATGCTGGTCTGGGAACAGTGGTGTTTCACGACCGTTAAATTGGCACGAAACCCTCATCGATTCCGGTACTGGTGAGGGTCCAGCACCGGCACCGACTGAAAACTCCTGCACCGAAAACAGCCGGAGAATGGCCGGGTCCCGGACTGCGCATGCGCATGGCTGATGATCTGCAGGGGCACTGTTGGGGGGTGGTCCAGGAGTCGCGAGCCGGCCAAAGGAGGGGCACTATTCTGCAGGCCGGGACGGCGCACGGCCGACGCCATGGTGCACGGCGCGGCCGCTGCAGGCCGCCGCCATGTTCATGCACGGCCACGGACCCGGCAATTCTCCGGCTGTATCGGAAGGTAGAGCTGGGTGCTCTACACGGCCTTCATGCTCGCCCCTAGCCAAACGAAGGATTGGTGGTCGTTCTGCGCCGAACGCCGGTCGTAAAACGCCACCGTCTCCACGCGGCACGAGGACATAGCCTGAAAATCGGAAAATCCAGCCCCGGGTTTGAAATGGGATTGGGAGAAATAACACAAGCATGAAAAGTTCAAAGAAAAACAAAGAAAGAATGATCATAAGAAGCATCTTAACAACATGCTTGAAACAGCTAAAGGAGATTTTGACAAGAAAAGTAGAGATGTTTTGGAAGGTGGGTTTTAGAGTGGAACTATGCCTACAAGTGATAAAAAGGACAATTGCACTGTAGACTTAAATACAATATTATTTTCTGAGTTGAAAACTGAAAATCAGATATCTTCTTTTTCTTCGGTGATCACTCACTAATGAGTATGATTGTCCACCTAAGAAATTCCGTGTCACTGGTCATGTGCTCTATGAGTCTGATCCTCGAGCTGCACCACCAACCTCACTCTAGGCAGCTGTTTCCAGAGGTGGGATTGGTGCCTGGATCGCTGGTATTTCTTTTTCAGGCTCCTTTTCTGGGCCTCCACTTACTGTCTGGTATCCTCAAAGAATTGTGTCCCTTCAATCAGGAGGTTCCTCCAAGTAGGTCTCTTCAGATCAAGGGTCTCCCAGGCATTAATGTCTGTGTTGCATTTCTTGCATAAATCTTCAGGGTGTATTTTAAGCGCTTTCTTTGTCCACCTCCTGTTCGGAAGCATTTCTTGAGCTGGGCACAAAGATTTGTTTTGCCAGTTGGGACTCTGGCATCCTAAGCACATGGCCAGCCCAATAGAGTTGGTTTTGGATGATTGTGGTCTCGATGCTGGGTGCTCATGGCTCCTTCAAGGACGCTGATGTTACTATGTTTCCACCGCCCGCCCCCCCGCTGATGTTGAGAATCTGTCTCAAACAGTGTTGATGGTACCTCCCCAGGGCCTTGAGGTGGAGTCTGAAAGTAGTCTAAGTTTCTGAACTGTGTAGAAGAGTTGGGAGGATGACTGCCTTGTACACTAGGATTTTGGTATCAGCATGGATGTTGTGATCATCGAAGACACTCGTCCTTCAAAAGCAACACTCGTGGATTGGATCAATGTCATCCTTAGGTGAGAGGTGGCTCCCCAGGTAGGGGAAATGTTCCACATTTGGGAGGGTTCCTCTGTTGATCTTGATGGAGGGAGAGACTAGATTTTGCCCTGGGGAAAATTGGTAAAGGACTTGAGTCTTCTTGAGGTTGACACAGACCGATTCTTCGGTATGCATCTACGAAGTCATAGAGCATAGCTTGGAGATTCTCGTCCGAGAGACCGAAGATGGTATTGTCATCCGCATACGGAAGTTCCACGAATTATGTCAATGTGTCTTTCTTCTTGGATCTCAACAAGTTGAGGTTGAAAACTTTTCGGTCCACCTTGTAGACGATGTCCACTCCACTGGGAAGCTTTTTCTTGACAAGGTGAAAGATGGTGGTGATGAAGATGGAGAAAAGGGTGAGGGCAATGACATTTCCCTGCTTGACTCAAGTCTTGACCTCAAGTTTCTGTCCTATTTTCACAAGTGAGGACTATCACTGACATCTTTTTGTGGAGGAGTCAGAGGATGTTAATTAATTTCTCTGGACAGCCGGCCTTTGACACTTCCCGATTGACAGTCAAAAGCCTTGGTGAGGTCAATGAAGGCCATGTAAAGAGGTTGATGTTGCTCCTGCCATTTCTCTTGAAGTTGTTGAGCAGTGGAAATCATGTCCATTGTTACATGGTTTGATTGGAACCTACACTGGATTTCTGGAAGGATTTCTTCAGAGACAGGGAGAAGACGGCTAGTGAGGATTCAGGCAATGATCTCCCTGGTGATGTAGAGTAAGGAGATTCTTCCATAGTTCCCACAGTCCCCTTTGTCTCCTTTCTTGAAGATGGAGTCGATGACGGCATTCCAGAGGTTGGTAGGAATTTCTTCTCTTTACCGGATGTTCAGGAGCAGCTGATGGAGGTGACGAGTGATCTCTTCTCCTCCCAGTTTGAAAATCTCCACTGAAATCCAGTCCACTCCTCCGGTTTTCCATTTTTCATGTGTTTAATGGTGGCTTCGACTTTATCCATGCTTGGTGGGAGTCCAAGATCATCTTTGATGGGGATTTTCTCAAACACACCCTCATCTAAATCAGTTGTAACATCAACTGGGGTCATAGCAGCTGATTACATTGATCTCTCTATAGCACTCAGATGACATGAAAGGACCAGGCCAAATCTTTTTCTCTGTTTGCATAAGTTTTGAAAACATCCATTGAAATTTGTGAGTTTACACCCAAGAGGAATGGATGAAGAGGCTGTCTCGCTTTTCTCCTGATATGAGGAGGCTGAAGAATGATCCAAATGAGGCCTTTACAATTTTGATAGCGTGGATACAGAGAGAACATTTCCACTCGTGGGAAGAGTAAAAGTGGAGACCTTCAATATAAGGTGGTCACTAACAAATCCAATAGTGCATTCAGAAGAAACATCTTTATCCAGCGAGCAGTGAGAATGTGGATCTTTCAACCATGGATAGTTGAATAGTGTAGATGCATTAGAGGGGAGGCTGTATAAACACATATAATCATAGCAGCATAGAATCTCTACAATTCAGAAGGAGGCCAGTCGGCCTCTACATGCGTTCTTGAAGAAGCACCAGAAATGGGTATGGAATGCTCCACAGGAAGAGGCCCATCAAGTTTCCACTGACCCTTTGAAGGAGCACGCCACTCAGCCCCACTCCCCCTTCCTATCTCCGTGACCCTCACTTAACCTTTTTGACATGAACCTTTTAGACATTAAGGGGCAATTTAGCGTGGCCAGTCCACCTAACATGCACATCTTTGTGCATCTTTGGCATCCTGTGCGAGGAAACCAGAACACCGGGAGGAAATGCACGCAGACACAGGGAGAATGTGCAAACTCCATATAGTTAGTTACCCAAGGCCAGAATTGAACCTGGGTCCCTGATACAGTAAGGCAGCAGTGCTAGCCTCTGTACACGAGGGAGAGGGAAATGGTGGGTTATGTAAATGAAGTTAGATGAGGAATATGTGGGGAGGTGCGAGTGGAACATAAAACCCAGGATGGACCTGCTGGGCCAAATGACCTATTTCTGGGCTGCATATTCTATGTAAACATATGTCAAAGTGTTAAAAGTATATTTAAAAATAAAGATGTGGGCCGAGAAATGGCACTTCTGCCTGAAACAATTGCACTATCTTCCAGTTCATGCCAGTGTAAGGCTGTAATCAAACTGAGGTTTGGATGTTATTTAAATGTCACTGACAAGTTGGAGATATCAGGTAGGTATCATATTGCTGCTTGCTGCTGGTGGGAGTGCAGGATATAAGCCAGTTCCTATGCTGAGTTTTATTATCTGCCTGTTTAAGATGGGACTTAAAAGGTCTGAACTGCGCAGAATTTTATTTTAACCATTGACATGACAGATCATTGCACAAGGACAATTCATCTGAATACACTTCCTTTTTAATGAGATAATAATCAAGGCAAAAACTGACACAAAAAAACAAACAAACTGAAAAGAAATGCTACAATGATGGGAGAATAGTTTGCACAGATACAAGTCACGTAATCAGCAATGGAAATTTCAACTTTTTTTTTAAACAATGTCCTGCGCCCTCAATTCATTGACTCTGTCTACACCTCCAGCTGCCTTGGGAAAGCAGGAAGCATAATCAAAGACCCCTCCCACCCGACTTACTCACTCTTCCAACTTCCTCCTTCGGGCAGGAGATACAAAAATCTGAGAACTAACAGACTCAAAAACAGCTTCTTCCCCGCTGTTACCAGACCCTAAACGACCCTCCTATGGACTGATCTGATCTCTTCACACATCTTCTCTATTGAGTAGTACTACACTCCTGTATGCTTCACCCGATGCCTGTGTCTATGCATTTACATTGTGTATTTTATGTTTGCCCTATGTATTTTCTTTTCATGTACGGAATGATCTGTCTGAGCTGAGCGCAGAGTACTTTTCAGTGTACCTCGGTATACATGACAATCAACAAATCCAATCCAATCTAATTTTGTTTGAATTTTTGGTCACATGTCCAAAGTGACATTATTTAACTTGGTGATAATTGCATGGAACTGAGATTTTATCAGTTAATGGAAAATGTAAGATATCCAAGATTGGTACTATTTTGTATTTATTAGTTACTGTGACTTGTCTTGCAAGCATTATCTCTTGTGAGCAGATAATTCCCATGGATAATGTGTAAAAGATTGTGACATTGTGGCTGAATGGATGTTTATCACATCTCCTTGGACCTTGCCAGCTGTGACCCTGCCACTGCCAGTACAGTTATCTTCAATTCCAACTGTCAGTGATTTCGAACAGCCATGTCAAAAAGATTTTGGAAGAGAACAGCAAAAAATTGCATTGAAATAGTGCCTTTACTGTTGCAAGATGCCCAATGCAAAATGATTAGCCTCCGAAAAACCCAAATAAAGTTTGTGCTTTTCTTTGTTTTTGTTGGGTGTGGTGATTGTCCCTTTAAGAGCCACACAGCAGGGTAAGGGTCACCTGGCCTGGGTGAACAATCGGGACTCAAAGACGGGAATCACCTGAGGGGGAAGAATTCTCATAGGCAGAAGCATTCCGGACCAAACTGCAGACATACTGTTGCTCTTGCAGATCTTCAGAAATAAACCTTTTGTTGCTGACGAATGAAGTCTCTGAAAGTGCAACATTATATGGGGGCAGGGGGAGTAGATGTGTTCCCCCGATCCCAGCAAGGAACACCCTATCCCAGGTATTGTCTTTTCTCCAATTCCATCACCTACATTATGACAGGTCGTATAACAATCCATCACTTAGAGCTGGCATTCTACTGCTGTCTGAGGGAAGTGGCCTGTTAGTGAGGGACAGAAGCTGAAATAACCAGCGGCAACACAAGCTCATGTCACTTAAAAAAAATTCATTTACAGGATGTAGATATTCCTGGTTAGGCCAGCATTTATTGCCCACCCCTAGTTGCCCTTCAGAAGATGGTGGTGAGTTGCCTTCTTGAACAGCTGCAGTCCTTGAAGTGCAGGTACACCCACAGGGCTGTTAGGGAGGGAGTTCCAGCATTTTGATCCAGCGACAGTGAAGGAACGGTGATATATTTCCAAGTCGGGGTGATCAGTGACTTGGCGGGGAACGTCCAGGTGGTGGGGTTCCCAGGAATCGGCTGCTCTTAGCCTTCTAGATGGTAGTGATTGTGGGTTTGGAAGGTGCTGCCGAAGGAACCTTGGTGAGTTCCTGCAGTGCATCTTGTAGATGGTATACACGGCTGCCACTCATTGTTGGTAGTTGAGGGTTTGAATGTTTGTGGAAGGGGTAGCAATCAAGTCGGCTGCTTTGTCCTGGATGGTGTTGAGCTTTTTGAGTTTTGTTGGAGCTGCACTCATCCAGGCAAGTGGAGAACATTCCATTACACTCCTGACTTGTGCCTTGTAGATGGTCGACATGTTTGAGGGGTCAGGAGGTGAGTTCCACGCCATAGGATTCCTAGCCTTTGACCTGCTCTGGTAGCAACAGTATTAATATGGCTAGTCTAGTTCAGTTTCTGATCAATGGTAACACCCAGGATGTTGATTGTGGGGGATTCAGTGATGGTAATGCCATTGAATGTCAAGAGACGATGGTTAGACCCTCTCTTGTAGGAGTTGGTTATCACCTGGCACTTGTGTGGCACGAAGGTAGCTTGCCACTTGTCAGCCCAAGCCTGAATATTGTCCAGGTCTTGCTGCAATTGGACATGGACTGCTTCATTATCTGAGGAGTCGCAAATGGTGCTGAACATTGTGCAGTCATTGGAGAACATCCCCACTTCAGGCCTTATGATGGAAGGGAGGCCATTTGTGATGCAGCTGAAGATGGTTGAGCTGAGGACACTACCCTGAGGAACTCCTGGAGTTGAGATGATTGACCTCCAACCACTAGAGCCATCTTCCTTTGTGCCATGCATGACTCCATCCTTCGGAGAGTTTTCCCCCTGATTCCCATTGACTCCAGTTTAGCTTGGGCTCCTTGATGCCATACTTAGTCAAATACTGCCTTGATGTCAAGGGCAGTCACTCTCACCTCAACTCCGGCATTCAGCTCTTTTGCCCATGTTTCAACCAAGGCTGTAATGAGGTCAGGAGCTGAGTGACCCTGGTGGAACCCAAACTGAATGTCCATGAGCAGGTTATTGCTGAGTAAGTGCTGCTTGATAGAACTGTTCATGATTCCTTCCATCACTTTGCTGATGATGGAAAGTAGACTGTTCAGGCAATAATTGGCTGTGTTGGATTTTATTGTATACAAAACACGTCTGACAATTTTCCACATTGCTGGGTATTGCCAGTGTTGTAGCTGTACTGGAACAGCTTGGCTTGGGGTGCGGCAAGCTCTGGTACACAAGCCTTCAGTACTATTGCTAGAATATTGTCAGATCCCAAAACCTTTTCAGTATCCAGGGCCTTCAGTTGTTTCTTGATATCACATGGAGTGAATCGTATTGGCTGAATACTGACATCTGTGATGCTGGGGAGACCGGGATGAATCATCAACTCGGAACTTCTGGGTGAAGATTGTTGCGAATGCCTCAGCCTTGCTTTTTGCTGGGCTCCTCCATCATTGAGGATGGAGATATTTGTCTAGCTTCCTCCTCCAGTGAGTTAGAACATAAGAACATAAGAACTAGGAGCAGGAGTAGGCCATCTGGCCCCTCGAGCCTGCTCAGCCATTCAATGAGATCATGGCTGATCTTTCGTGGACTCAGCTCCACTTTCCGGCCCGAACACCATAACCCTTAATCCCTTTATTCTTCAAAAAACTATCTATCTTTATCATAAAAACATTTAATGAAGGAGCCTCTACTGCTTCACTGGGCAAGGAATTCCATAGATTCACAACCCTTTGGGTGAAGAAGTTCCTCCTAAACTCAGTTCTAAATCTAATTCCCCTTACTTTGAGGCTATGCCCCCTCATTCTGCTTTCACCGACCAGTGGAAACAACCTGCCCGCATCTATCCTATCTATTCCCTTCATAATTTTGTATGTTTCGATAAGATCCCCCCACATCTTTCGAAATTCTAACGAGTACAGTCCCAGTCTACTCAACCTCTCCTTGTAAACCAACCCCTTCAGCTCTGGGATTAACCTAGTGAATCTCCTCTGCACACCCTCCAGCGCCTGTGTGTCCTTTCTCAGGTAAGGAAACCAAAACTGAACACAATACTCCAGGTGTGGCCTCACTAACACCTTATACAATTGCAGCATAACCTCCCTAGTCTTAAACTCCATCCCTCTAGCAATGAAGGACAAAATTCCATTTGCCTTCTTAATCACCTGTTGCACCTGTAAACCAACTTTTTGCGACTCATGCACTAGCACACCCAGGTCTCTCTGCACAGCAGCATGTTTTAATATTTTATCATTTAAATAATAATCCCTTTTGCTGTTATTCCTACCAAAATGGATAACCTCACATTTGTCAACATTGTATTCCATCTGCCAGACCCTAGCCCATTCACTTAGCCTATCCAAATCCCTCTGCAGATTTCCAATATCCTCTGCACTTTTTGCTTTACCACTCATCTCAGTGTCGTCTGCAAACTTGGACACATTGCCCTTGGTGCCCAACTCCAAATCATCTATGTAAATTGTGAACAATTGTGGGCCCAACACTGATCCCTGAGGGACACCACTAGCTACAGATTGCCAACCAGAGAAACACCCATTAATCCCCATTCTTTGCTTTCTATTAATTAAACAATCCTCTATCCACGCTACTACTTTCCCCTTAATGGCATGCATCTTTATCTTACGCAGCAACCTTTTGTGTGGCACCTTGTCAAAGGCTTTCTGGAAATCCAGATATACCACATCCATTGGCTCCCCGTCATCTACCGCACTGGTAATGTCCTCAAAACATTCCACTAAATTAGTTAGGCATGACCTGCCCTTTATGAACCCATGCTGCATCTGCCCAATAGGACAATTTCCATCCAGATGCCTCGCTATTTCTTCCTTGATGATAGATTCCAGCATCTTCCCTACTGCCGAAGTTAAGCTCACTGGCCTATAATTACCCGCTTTCTGCTACCTCCTTTTTAAAACAGTGGTGTCACGTTTGCTAATTTCCAATCCACCGGGACCACCCCAGAGTCTAGTGAATTTTGGTGAATTATCGCTAGTGCATTTGCAATTTCCCTAGCCATCTCTTTTAGCACTCTGGGATGCATTCCATCAGGGCCAGGAGACTTGTCTACCTTTAGCCCCATTAGCTTGCCAATCACTACCTCCTTAGTGACAACAATCCTCTCAAGGTCCTCACCTGTCATAGCCTCATTTCTATCAGTCACTGGCATGTTATTTGTGTCTTCCACTGTGAAGACCGAACCAAAAAACCTGTTCTTTTCCTCAGCCATTTCCTCATCTCCCATTATTAAATCTCCCTTCTCATCCTCTAAAGGACCAATATTTACCTTAGTCACTCTTTTTTGTTTTATATATTTGTAGAAACTTTTACTATCTGTTTTTATACTCTGAGCAAGTTTACTCTCATAATCTATCTTCCTCTTCTTTAAAGCTTATTTAGTCGCTTTCTGTTGCCCCCTAAAGATGTCCCAGTCCTCTAGTCTCCTACTAATCTTTGCTACTTTGTATGCTTTTTCCTTCAATTTAATACTCTCCCTTATTTCCTTAGATATCCACGGTCGATTTTCCCTCCTTTTACCATCCTTCCTTTTTGTTGGTATAAACCTTTGCTGAGCACTGTGAAACATTGCTTGGAAGGTTCTCCACTGTTCCTCCACTGTTTCAGCATAAAGTCTTTGCTCCCAGTCTACCTTAGCTAGTTCTTCTCTCATCCCATTGTAATCTCCTTTGTTTAAGCACAAAACACGAGTGTTTGATTTTACCTTCTCACCCTCCATCTGTATTTTAAATTCCACCATATTGTGATCGCTCCTTCGGCGAGGATCCTTAACTATGAGATCCTGAATCAATCCTGAGTTGTTTAATTGTCCACCACCATTCACGGCTGGATGTGGCAGGACTAGAGAGTTTAGATCTGATGCGTTCATTGTGGAATCGCTTCGCTCTGTCTGCTACTTGCTGCTTATGCTGTTTGGCACACATATAGTCCTGTGTTGTTGCTTCATCAGATTGACACCTCATTTTTAGGTATGCCTGGTGTTGCTCCTGCACGCTTCATTGAACCAAGGTTGATTCACTGGCTTTGTGGTAATGGTAGAGTGGGGGATATGGCAGCCCATGAAGTTACAGATTGAGGTTGAATACAATTCTGCTGCTGCTGATGGCCCACAGCGCCTCATGGATGCCCAGTCTTGAGTTGCTAAATCTGTTCAAAGTCTATCCCATTTAGCACAATGGTAGTGTCACACAACACGATGGAGGGTATCCTTAATGTGAAGACGGGACTTCGTCTCTACAAGGACTGTGCGGTGGTCACTTCTACCGATGTTGTCATGGACAGATGTGTTTGCGGCAGTCAGGTTGGTGAGGATGAGGTCAGGTATGTTTTTCCCTCTTGTTGCTTCCCTCACCACCTGCTGCATTCCCAGTCTAGCAGCTACGTCCTTTAGGACCCGGCCAGCTTGGTCTGTAGTGGTACTACTGATCACGCTTGGTGATGGACACTTCGGTCCCCCACCCAGAGCATATTCTGCGCCCTTTCCAGCCTTAGTACTTCCTCCAAGTGGTGTTTAACATGGAGGAATACTGATTCATCAGCTGATTGTGGACAGTACTTGGTAATCAGTAGGTTTCCTTGCCCATGTTTAAACTGAAGCCATGAGACTTCATGGGGTCCAGAGTAAATGTTGCGGACTCTCAGGGCAACTACCTCCTGACTGTATACCACTGTGCCACCACCTCTGCCCGTGAGACAGGACATACCCAGGAATGGTGGAAGTGATGTCTCGGATATTGTCTGCAAGGTATGACTCCAAGAGTATGACTATGTCAGGTTGTTGCTTGACTAGCCTGTGAGACAGTTTGCCCAACTTTGGCACAAGCCCGCAGATGTTAGCAAAGAAAAACATTTCAGGGTCGACAGGGCTTAGTTTGCTGTTATCGTTTCCAGTGACTGGGCCGATGCCAGGTGGGCCGTCCGGTTTCATTCCTTTTTCATGTTGCCCTGTTTCAGAGGCACTTAAGGGTCAACAACATTGCTGTGTGTCTGGGGTCACATATAGGTCAGACCAGGTAAGGATGGCAGATTTCCTTCCCTAAAGCCTTAAAGGACATTAGTGAATCAGATGGGTTTTTATGACAATCGACAATGGTTTCATGGTCATCATTAGACTTTTAATTCCAGATATTTTATTAAGTTTAAATTCCACCACCTGCCGTGGTGGGATTCAAACCCTTGTGCCCAGATCATTACTAGTCCAGCGACAAACCACTATGCCACCACCTCCCAATACCGACTGCAACCCACCCACCCAAAACCTTCATGAAGTAAAATCAGGACCTTACGTCTTCCAATTATTCTTTTGGCAGCCCATTATCGTCTAAAACATTATGCTGTCAAGAGAGCAACAACAAACAACATTTACAAAATGCCTTTAGTACAGTAAAATGTCCTAAGGTGCCTCACAGGAGTGCTATAAACAAAATTTGACATTGATCCACATAACATATTAGGGCAGGTGACCAAAAGCTTGGTCAGAGATAAAACATCCTTTAATTTATAATGCCCCTCCAACACATGTCTCTATGGCTATGGCTCTGTAATTACCCCCAGCCCGATAACTCTCTGCGTTCCTAAATTCTGACCTGCTTTTCTTCTCCGATTTTTACCTCTTCATCTTTGACAGCTATACCTTCAACAGCCAAGGTTTTAATCTCTGGAATTCCCTCCCTAAATGTTGATATCTCTTTACTTCCCTCTCTCCATCTTAAAATGTATCTCTTCGGCCCTATTGATCTGGATTTTTGCTTTTGGGATGGGTAGCTGGATTCAGGAAATTTCCCGACTTGGCAGACCTGCCTCTTTCGAAAGTGACTCATCAGACCCAATTTTTGTTCCAGGAGTGGCTGAATGCCAAGGTGGGCTATTTCCTCAGTTCTCTAGAATTTGGTTTCTGTTGTTTGCTTATACTTCAGGCCCACTAGCCTTCACCCCTCACATACCCATATCCCGACCCAGGCCCCTTGCTACCTCCATGCTAACTAATGCCTGCCACCCACTCACAGTGACCCCTCATACCCTCCATGCCAGCTCATAGCACTTCAATGCCTATTCACCCAGTGTCGACTCTGGGGAGCCTAGACTCCCAGCCAAGTAAACAAGGCAGGTGGGGAGTGTGGGGCATGAATTAGCATGGAGGGTATGGAGGACCATCGGGGGTAGTTGCAAGGGGAATTAATTGTCATGGAAGATTTGAGCGTCCATGGGGGGGGGGGGGCAGTATAGAGATTATCAGAGTTGGCTAGGAGAATTAGTTGTCATTGAGGAGCTACGGGGGGGTGGGGGGGGGGGGGGGGGGGGGGGGGATGCAAAAGGCCTTTCGACCTTTTCAAAAAGTTCAAAAATCCATATTATGGTTCATGGCTCCATTGAAGGTTTGTTAACCATGGATCATTGAGGAGCTGATCAGACATGTGGAGTGTGGGTGGCCAGGGGATGCCGACCCCAGCAATAGAGCTGGTTACATAAAGAGTGCAGAATACGGGCTTGCTACCCATATCTTATGCCGTGCCAGGGAAAATTGTGGTCACCAGGAATAGTGGTGGGAATCCTGGAATCAGGTCTCACCTGCCATTTTGTAATGCCCTGTCTCTGTTCTGACATGGTTGGAAGCATGAAAATACAGGCCATTTTCTCCTTATTGACTCAAATTCTTTCTGGTAACATTCTGGTGAAATATCTTGGGATGTTTTGCAACGTTAAAGGTTCAAAATAAATAATTTTTTTGTTGTTGAGTGATTAGGTAGAGCTTTGCAAGTGTCTGATCCAGGACTGGTGGTGTGAAAAATAGGCAGAGCGAAGAGAAGTGTTACATGGGGGAAAGAAGCAAAACTGACAGGAAATCCAGGGAGATCTGACTCATTGGACAGAAGCAGAGGCCTGGTTTTAGGGAAACTGCCTTCCCTTTCAGTCATGTGCTGGTGGAGGCCAAGGAGAGGGGAGGGCGGTTGTATTATTTAAGGTTAAAAAACAAGAATTTTTTTTTAATATGAAAGATTTTGAGAACGTATGTAACAGACAAACTAACCATATAGTTGCCTCTTCCAGACATATGTCTCAAGAGATCAGTCATGAAGCAGGAAGTTGCTGGTTAATTATTAATTTTGTAAAGATCATCTGAATCAATCTTGAATCCTGCCAGTATACCTCTGTATAGCTCTCACCTTTCCTTTGATCTCCATTTGTACAAAGAAAAGGCCCAAAAACATAGTACAAACCTAAATATATCTATTGCGTCTTTGTAGATGTAGCTACATATTAGTGACAACATGTACACAAACTCACAAATGATTGTGAAATGCTGCATATAAATTTCAGCTCCATTTTTAACGCTGTTATAATAATCACTTTAAGCTTTACAATTACTGGTGCCAGGGCTTCACAGCAAGAAAAATAATACTAACTCTTGATGGCTTTGGAGCCCTTTCATTGTACTAATTATAGTTGAGTTCCCCTTTAATGTTTTTAGATTCCCTATAATTAAAGAACTTTCCTTTGTGAACTCCTGGGAATGCAGAGATATCAGAAAGTCTTGTAACAACTCAGCCTTCAGGATTCTTTAAGTCCCCACATCATCTGAAGGAATCCATGCCAGACCAAAATGTTTTCTCTGTAATTATAATTGCCCGACTATACGATTTTACAAGTCACATATTTGCAGGTACCCCAGACCCGAGAGACTGGGATGTAATGCTCTGTAACACTGCTCACTACATTCTTGGAAGGTTAAGAGGTTGAAATTTCATACATTGAGTCAAATTCTATCTTTTCTGAAATGCTGTTGACCATTCCAACTCACTCTTTATCACTCTTGATGCCTTAAAGAATAGTTCTAATAATTTTATTGTCAGGTATAGAATGTCATAGAATCATAGAACCATAGAATTTACAGTGCAGAAGGAGGATATTTGGCCCACCGAGTCTGCACCGGCCCTTGGAAACATGAATGATCAAATGGCGCACTCATATAATGTGTGCCAGATTTCCAGAGCTGTGCTGACCAGTTTTATGTGAAAGAGATCGAGTGTTCAGAAAATTAGCATGTGGAGAGCTAGAAGTAGATCTGATGACACGGCAGAGAAAGTAATAGGGAAGTTGCTCCCTAGCTCTGTAACAAGAGTTAGTCCAGAATATTGCCTTAATTTAAATAGTTGAACTAGAACAAAGGTTCAAACTAGTAAAAGTTCATTTTAGGACAAAATTAGTGTGATTTATATATGAAATAGGTTCAGACAGAGCAATGGGGAGGAAAATCCTGCTATCAAAATATTAGAATCATAAAATTTACAATGCAGAAGGAGGGCATTCAGCCCATCAAGTCTGGACCCTATCCCCGGAACTTAGTAACCCGACTCAACCTTTTGGACACTAAGGGGCAATTTAGCATGGTCAATCCACCTAACCTTCACATCTTTGGACTGCGGGTGGAAACCAGAGAATCCGGAGGAAACCCACGCAGACACAGGGAGAAAGTGCAAACTCCACATAGATAGTCACCCGAGGCTGAAATTGAACCTGGGACCTGGAGCTCTGAGGCACCAATGCTAACTATTGTGCCACCGTGCCGCCCACAGGCAAATAGGATCTCATTGATGGATGAACTATAAAGGGCTAAATCCCTCATCTGTAATTATCAGGACCTCCATTTAATGGTTTATTTGAAAAGTGGCACCTCCAACAATGGAGTTAACTTGGATTATACACTCAATTTTCTGACTCAATGGCGGGAATGCTATCACTGAGCCAGGCTCACACGCGTATACAATTGGCTGTAAACCAGCTGCGTTACTCACTGGGTGAAGGTATTTGGATAGAATCTCATGGATGTCACATATAACCATGTTGATGAACGTTTATCTAAAACTACAATTAATTCTTGCAGAGATGCAAACCTTTATTAAGATTGAACAGAAGACAATGAGAACTATTCACCAGAGAAATTTCAAAGTCTGGTTTTGGGCACGTTTGTCAGGGTGTTTCGCAATGGTTGCATGCCAAGATTGACACCGTTATTCAATAGCAGTTAGCCATTTTTTGGGCCTCCAGGGGTTTCTCCCTGCCGAGGCCACACTTTTAAAGTTTTCAGACACTGGGGAGCTGAGCTTGCCAGCACGATCGGCTCCTGACAGTTGGGATGCCATTTTGAAATGCTGCCTGATTTTTATACCCCCCTTTTCAGGGCCCTTTCTCCACCCCTCAAACTTTCTGCAGCTCTTTCAAACCCCTCCACCCCCCCCCCCCTTTTCATGGGTACGACCCCCCCCAGGCCCTGACACTTGGCAGTGCCAACCTGGCACTTGGGCACCTTGGCACTGCCATCATGCCACTCTTGAAGTGCCCCTACTAGCAACATGAACAAGAATTGATCGCACAGTTCTGCATACACAGCTGGTTTTATTTTTCTACTTTAAAAAATACTTCCCGTGTGGATCAAAATGCACCCAAAAGAAATACAATTAAAAATAAAATTTAGAAAAGTGGAACGGAAAAAGGTCCAACATTTAGCTCTGACTTTCTCAGCTTTCTGACTGAAAGGAACAAAAAGACACTTTTCCATTGAAACTATCTAATTGAAAACTTGTGACTCAAATGAATAAACTAAAATTGATTAAAACTGCACTTACTGCTGGATGCCTGATAATTGGATACTTTGGGATTGTTATAATTTGGTCTTTCTGACAATATACATTCCCATTTCAATAATGGCAATATTATTAATACTAACATTTGACTGTGGATCCGGCAAAGCCCATTGTAAAACAGAACTGTTGACAATTACAGATGTGAAACAGTCCCTTCTCTTCCTGAACTTTAGCACACATCACAATTAAAGAAAGCTGAGAGCATAAAGTGGGCTATTACCTTTGTGAGCTTAATTTGAAATAATTATGCATCATCATATTATGAATTTTATGCCAGAATCTGTTCATTAATGCTACTGTTTCCATTTTTGCATTGTAACCTGACCTACATTTGCATCAGATTTTATACCTTGCTTGCAATAATGTGCATTTACGCAAAGGAGCTGCACTGAGGGTTCGAAAGAATGTGAAAGGACAGTGGCTTCAGGGTGCACATGAGCACAAGACGAGATCAATATGGGTAGAGAAAAGAGATTCTGCATAGAGCAGCTTGGAACTAAGTTAAAATGCAGAAGCACAAAGGCAGCAATCTCTGGATTATTGTCTGAGCCATGAGCAAATTAGGGTAGGATAGGGGCAGCACGGTAGCATTGTGGATAGCACAATTGCTTCACAGCTCCAGGGTCCCAGGTTCGATTCCGGCTTGGGTCACTGTCTGTGCGGAGTCTGCACATCCTCCCCGTGTGTGCGTGGGTTTCCTCTGGGTGCTCCGATTTCCTCCCACAGTCCAAAGATGTGCAGGTTAGGTGGATTGGCGATGATAAATTGCCCTTAGTGTCCAAAATTCCCCTTAGTGTTGGTTGGGGTTACTGGGTTATGGGGATAGGGTGGAGGTGTTGACCTTGGGTAGGGTGCTCTTTCCAAGAGCCGGTGCAGACTTGATGGGCCGAATGGCCTCCTTCTGCACTGTAAATTCTACGATAAATAAGGTTAGAGATATGAATGCATGGCCCAAGGACTGGTGTAGGAGAAATGGGTTTTGAATCATGGGCCCTGGCACCAGTATTGGGGAAAGTCTTCATCTGAACCCTGCTGGGGCAAGTGCTTTGGTGAGTCCTAAAACTTGGGTGGTAGAGAGGGCTTGAAAATAAATAGTGGGGAAAGGGATCATGTGAAAGATGATGTGGTGAATCAAAGGTAAAGAACAAAATAATAGGGCAGGATAGCGATTTAGATAATGATAACCAGAGTGTGGCAGGAAGGGACAGAGCGTACAAACTAAAGAGTGCACCAGCAGTAAGGGGCGGGATTCTCCCAGCCCCGCGCCGGGCCGGAGAATCCCTGCAACCGCGCAGCGGCGCCCCAATGCCGGCACGCGATTCTCCGCGGAGTGGAGAATCGTTGCCATTGGCACTGGCGCTTTTGATGGGGCTGCTCTATGCGGCCGGCGGCTGATTCGCCGGCCCGGATGGGCCGAGTGGCCGCTCTAAAAAGTATGTCCCGCCGGCGCCGGCCACACCTGGTCGCAGACGGAGGGAACTCTGCCCGCAGGGTCGGGGACTGCCTGTGGGGGGGGGGGGGGGGGAGAGGGGGGCTCCGACCCCGGGGGGGGGGGGGGGTCCAGTCCTCCGATGGGGCCTGGACCGCGATCGGGGCCCACCGATCGGCGGGTTGGCCCTCGCTCCCCGGGCCTATTTTCGTACGCGCCGGCCCCTGAACTCCCGCGCCATGTTGCATGGGGCCGGCACGTTGAGGGAAGCGACCACGCATGTGCGGGTTGGCACCGGCACCACTGCGCATGTCCTCGTTGACCCCGGCGCCACTGCGCATACGTGGATCCCACGGCGCTCAGTTCGCGCCGGGATGGGAAGCTCGAACAGCGTGAACCGCTCCAGCACCATGCTGGCCCCCTGTAGGGGCCAGAATCAGTACTTGCAGTGGCCCGTTCACGCTGTCGTGAAACGCAACGGCGCTTCCGACGGCGTGGACAATCTCGCGTCGAATGGGAGAATCCCGCCCCAGACCTGAGATTGCAAAGGTGGTAAAATAACAGAGTAAAGGGGCGAAATTCTCCGTTATCGGCGGAAAGTCCGCCGATCGGCGCAAAAAACGGCGCAAATCCCACTTGCGTCACGTCATAAAAATGGGACGATAGTCTCCGGCCCGAAATGGGCTAGCAGCGACGTAACGGGATCCGCGCTTGCGCAGTGGTTCACGCCGTGCAGCGTCATACGCGCTGCACGGCGTGACGGCTCATAAGGCCGCGCAGCTCCCCCCCAACCGACCGGAACACCCGACCGCAACACCCGACTGGATGGCTGGCAGTCGCTCAGCCCCGAGGTTCGAGTCACGCGATGTGGAGGCGCTCCTGGACGCGGTGGAGCAGAGGAGGGACGCCGTGTATCCCGGGCACGGCCGCAGAGTTGCCCCACGCCACAGCCGGCGTCTGTGGAGTGAAGTGGCAGAGGCCGTCACCGCTGTGGCCCTGACACCACGGACAGGCACCCAGTGCCACAAGAAGGTGAACGACCTCGTCAGAGCAGGCAGGGTGAGCCTCCCCCATATCCCCCCTCCCCATATCCCCCTCCCCCATATCCCCCATATACCCCCTCTCCCATATCCCCCTCCCCCATATCCCCCCTCCACCATATCCCCCATATCCCCCCTCCCCATATCCCCCCTCCCCATATCACCCCTCCCCCATATCCCCCCTCCCCCATATCCCCCATATCCCACATATCCCCCCTCCCCATATCCCCCATTTCCCCCTCCCCCATATCCCCATATCCCCCATATCCCCCCTCCCCCATATCCCCCTCCCACATATCCCCCCTCCCCCATATCCCCCATATCCCCCCTCCCCCATATCTCCCTCCCCCATATCCCCATATCCCCCATATCTCCTCTCCACCATATCCCCCCTCCCCATATCCCCCCTCCCCCATATGCCCCATATCCCCCCTCCCCCATATCCCCCTCCCCCATATCCCCCATATCGCCCCTCCCCCATATCCCCCTCCCCCATATCCCCCCTCCCTCATATCCCCCCTCCCCATATCCCCCCTCCCCTATATCCCCCATATCCCCCCTTCCCCATATCCCCCATCCCCCATATCCCCCATATCCCCCCTCCCCCATATCCCCCATATCCCCCCTCCCCCATATCCCCCCTCCCCATATCCCCCCTCCCCCATATCCCCCTCCCCCATATCCCCCATATCCCCCCTCCCCATATCCCCCCTCCCCTATATCCCCCATATCCCCCCTCCTCCATATCCCCCCTCCCCCATATCCCCCATATCCCCCTCCCCCATATCCCCCCTCCCCCATATCCCCCTCCCCATATCCCCCATATCCCCCCTCCCCATATCCTCCATATCCCCCCTCCCCCATATCCCCCCTCCCCATATCCCCCCTCCCCCATATCCCCCCTCCCCCATATCCCCCCTCCCCCATATCCCCCCTCCCCCATATCCCCCATATCCCCCCTCCCCCATATCCCCCATATCCCCCCTCCCCCATATCCCCCCTCCCCCATATCCCCCTCCCCCATATCCCCCATATCCCCCCCTCCCCCATATCCCCCTCCCCCATATCCCCCATATCCACCCCTCCCCCATATCCCCCATATCCCCCCTCCCCATATCCCCCCTCCCCATATCCCCCATATCCCCCCTCCCCCATACCCCCTCCCCATATACCCCCTAGCCCATATCCCCCATATCCCCCCTCCCCCATATCCCCCATATCCCCCTCCCCCATATCCCCCCTCCCCATATCCACCCTCCCCCATATCCCCCATATCCCCCCTCCCCCATATCCCCCCTCCCCCATATCCCCCCTCCCCCATATCCCCCATATCCCCCCCTCCCCCATATCCCCAAGTGAATCCAGCCCTAACCTTAACCTCTGCAATGCACGCGCAACCGATGGTGTGCATTCATATACCTGCCTAACACTGTTGCCTTTTACCTCTGCCACCACCGCCCCCCCCCCCCACAGGAGAAGCGCGCACACAACAATAGGGAGCATGTGAGGACTGGAGGAGGGCCCGCTGATGAGAGGCCACTGACCGTACACGAGGAAAGGGCCCTGGAACTGGCTGGCGGACCTGAGGACCGGGAGGTTGCTGATGCAGAGGTCGGGGGCCCACCAGCAAGTGAGCCACCGACAGCCCGTCCCCATATCCCCCCTCCCCTATATCCCCCTCCCCCGTATCACCTGATCACTGCCTGATGTCTAACCATGCATGCTTCATTGTGTATCGCAGGACCAAACGTCCAGGCACCCATCCCCGCAGATGCACACCGCCCGCAGGATGCCCCTCGGAGACCACAGGAGACGGAGAGACCCGGACCCTCCAGCATGCGACGCCCGCAGGATGCCCCTCGGAGACCACGGGAGACGGAGAGACCCGGACCCTCCAGCATGCGACGCCTGCAGGATGCCCCTCGCACACCACGGGAGGCGGAGAGACCTGGAGCAACAGGGAGACGACACCCCCGTCACGTGCGGGAGCGACCACCCAGCGATGAGGGGGGCAGCCACAGGCCCCCGTCACATCCGAGCCAGGACACCACTATCCAGGACACCACTACCCAGGACACCACTACCCAGGACACCACTACCCAGGACACCCCTACCCGGGACAGCACTACCCAGGACACCCCTACCCGGGACAGCACTACCCGGGACAGCACTACCCAGGACACCCCTACCCGGGACAGCACTACCTGGGACGATGAAATACCGGACAGTGACTCAGAGTGGATGGGTGGAGACGAACCCCCACCCCAAAGTGCCATGGAGTCAGAGTGGGATGAAGAGCACGACACAACGCCACTGCTGTCACCAACACCCTCCACCATCGCAGAAACACTCACCACGGTTGGGCACTTTAGTGATGAGGCGTCTGGTACACTCACTGGTGCGCACAACACAGCCGTCCCGGTACAGCAGGTGGAGGTAGGAGCAGCAGAGGGACCGGGCGGTCGGAGGGCAGCCCAGCCCAAGCGAACATCTGCCGCCCAGATGGATCCCGGGTTCCTGCAGTTACCACACCCACACATAGATCCGATGCAACCACCGACCCGGAGACGAGCGAAGAGGGTGACGGGTGGCTTGCGGCGGCTGCGGTCGCAGGTGGAGGAGTCCACCCGCGTCCAGGAGCTGGGAGTGGTCCCGGTCATGCGTGCCACCCAGGCTGACACCGCACGGGTGGCGTCCGCCGTGGAGGCAATGGTTGCGACGGTGTCAGACATGGGGAACGGTTTGCGAGGCCTGGGGCCTTCCGTGCAGGCGGCGTCTGTGGCCCAGGAAATGGCTGCCCTCTCACAGGAGGCCATGAGCCAGTGCCAGCGCCAGATGGCAGAGGCGCTCAACGCCATAGCCCAGTCTCAGCAGGCCATGGCCCAGTCTCAGCAGGCCATAGCCCAGTCTCTGCAGGCCATGGCCCAGTCTCTGCAGGCCATGGCCCAGTCTCAGCAGGCCATCGCTGAGGGCATCGGCGCCAGTGGCCATGTGCGAGCCTGCGTCGCACTGTCACAGACAGGGTTTGACAACACCCTGGGCTCCATGGCTGCAAACCTGCAGACCCCTGTCGATACCAGCACGGGCCTCCAGGACTGGCAGCGCCAGATGTCGGGGGGGCGTCGGATGGCCAGTCCGTTCGCATCCCCCACCCATGTAGAGGCCTGGGGGCCATCGGGCACCCCGAGGGAGGAGGAGGTGGTGTGGTCCGTCCCGGCTCCCTCTGTAGGGGAGGTCCCGGTACACTGCGACACCTCGGACTCCCCCCCTTCCGTCCCAGGTGCATCGGGTGGGCAACGGGCAGGACAGGCTGGCAGCTCGCCATCCCAGTCGCCCGGGCCGCAGCCTGGCCCATCTAGGCCAGGACGCCCCAGGAAACGGCCGCCAAAGGGATCCAGTGTCAGAGGGCAGGAATCACAGGAGTCCACCTCCAGTTCTGCTGTACCGTCTGGGGAACCACGTAGACGTAGTCAAAGGGCCCGTAAGGCCAAACAATTAGACACTGAGTAGGTTGGCACGGGTGCCAGATGAGTTTTAGGGGCTAGGGCACGTGCATGAACTCCTTTGGTTATTAAAGTCAATGTTACACCTACCGAAGCTGCCTTTGTGCTCTGTCCAAAGTGTGCGGGCGTGTCATGTACGTTGAGCGCAAGTGTGTGTGTGAGGGGTGGTCTTACCTCAGCCCCAGGTGAGTCTGCCCCCTTCCCCCTGGGCTGCCATCAACATCCCCCGGGCAGAGGACGGGACCGTGCGCTGCAGTGCCACAGCCGCATGCAGGGATGGTCCGGGTGGATGGTGGTACTGTGGCCATGGGTCAGACATAGTCCAACGATGTAGAGCCAGGAGCTCATCGCAGGGCGGGTTGTCATCATCCTCCATGGCCTGCGATAGACACGCGTCCACCCGCAACTGGGTGAGCCCGGCCCGTTGTGCCGCCGGTGGATCGGTAATGGAGGGGGCGGGGGGTGGTGTGCATGCGGGTGGGGTGGGTGGGGTTGGGGAGGGGGTTGAGGGTGCTGGGTGGGTGGATGGGTGGGGGGTGTGGGTGGTCGGCTGTTGCCATGGTGTGCGGTCTGTGGCCATACTACCCGATTCCCACGCCCATCTAGTCAGTGAAGCGGGCGGCTATCAGTCTGTCCCGTGCCCGCTGGGCCAGCCGGTAACGGTGGACAGCCACCCGCCTGTGTCTACCCCGTCTGCCCTGACCATTGCCCCCATCCCCCTCACCTGGGGAGGACTGTGCCTCTTCCTGCTGCTCCTCCACCCCGCCCTCCTCTGCCTGCGGCACATCGCCCCTCTGCTGGGCTATGTTGTGCAGGACGCAGCACACCACAATGATGCGGCCGACCCTATCTGACCGATACTGGAGGGCGCCCCCAGAGAGGTCCAGGTACCTGAAACGCATCTTCAGCACGCCAATGCACCTCTCGATCACTCCCCTTGTAGCTACATGGGCATCATTGTAGCGGTTCTCCGCCTCATTGCGTGGCCTCCGTATAGGCGTCATCAGCCACGATCGCAATGGGTAGCCCCTGTCGCCCAGCAACCAGCCCCTCAGCAGGGGATGGCGTGCCTCGTACATGCCGGGGATGGATGACCGCGACAACACGAATGAGTCGTGTACACTGCCTGGGTGACGGGCGCAGACGTGCAGGATCATCATGCGGTGGTCGCAGACCACCTGTACGTTCATCGAATAGGTCCCCTTCCTATTAGTGAACACGGCCCTGTTATCTGCAGGTGGCCGCACGGCGACGTGCATCCCATCGATCGCGCCCTGGACCATGGGGAACCCGGCCACGGCAGAGAAGCCCACGGCCCGGGCATCTTGGCTGGCCCGGTCCACGGGGAAGCGGATGTAGCGGTGCGCCATGGCATAAAGGGCATCTGTCACTGCCCGGATGCACCGGTGCACCGATGTCTGCGATATGCCGGACAGGTCCCCACTCGGTGCCTGGAATGACCCCGTTGCATAAAAGTTCAGGGCCACCGTAACCTTGACGGACACGGGGAGAGTGTGTCCCCCGCCAGTGCCACGCGGTGACAGGTGTGCCAGCAGGTGGCAGATGTGTGCCACGGTTTCCCGGCTCATCCGGAGTCTCCTCCTGTATTCCCGGTCCGTAAGGTCCTGGTATGACTGGCGGGGCCGGTACACACGGGGCGCCCTCGGGTGCCTCCGTTGCCGTGGGGCCGCGACGTCCTCCTTCCCCTCCTCGTCCTGTCGGTCAGGTGTCCCTCCAGCCTAGGCGGCTGCCGCCTGCCCCTCTGCGGCAGCCTGCGCCGCCTCTCTGGCACGCTCCTCCTCCTCCTCCTCCTCCTCCTCATCCAGGGCAACATAGACATGAGCGGCTGCCACCACGGCGGCCAACATCGCTGGATGATCTGAAAACATGACGGCCTGGTGGGGGGGGGGAGGGGAACGACGACATGTCATCATTGCCCATATCCCCTCCTCCCCCCAGCCAGGTGGCATGGACCGCATGGGTCCAACTGTTGGAGGCTGGCACCTGGCCAGGTGGACCAACTCATTTGCCCTCCCATCACCCTCCTCGGCACGGACCCCCTCCCCAACCTCCACCCCAGCACGGACCCCCCCCCCCCCCCAACCTCCACCCCGGCACGGACCCCCTCCAACCCCCAACCTCCACCCCAGCACGGACCCCCTCCCCAACCTCCACCCCAGCACGGACCCCCCCCCCCAACCTCCACCCCGGCACGGACCCCCTCCAACCCCCAACCTCCACCCCAGCACGGACCCCCTCCCCAACCCCCACCCCGGCACGGACCCCCTCCAACCCCCAACCTCCACCCCAGCACGGACCTCCTCCCCAACCTCCACCCCAGCACGGACCCCCCCCCCCCAACCTCCACCCCAGCACGGACCCCCTCCCCAACCTCCACCCCAGCACGGACCCCCCCCAACCTCCACCCCAGCACGGACCCCCTCCCCAACCTCCACCCCAGCACGGACCCCCCCCCCCAACCTCCACCCCGGCAGGGACCCCCTCCAACCCCCAACCTCCACCCCAGCACGGACGCCCTCCAACCCCCAACCTCCACCCCAGCACGGACCCCCTCCCCAACCTCCACCCCAGCACGGACCCTCCCCCCAACCTCCACCCCAGCACGGACCCCCCCCCCAACCTCCACCCCGGCACGGACCCCCTCCCCAACCTCCACCCCAGCACGGACCCCCCCTCCCAACCTCCACCCCTGCACGGACCCCCCCCCCCAACCTCCACCCCGGCACGGACCCCCTCCAACCCCCAACCTCCACCCCAGCACGGACCCCCCCCCCCAACCTCCACCCCGGCACGGACCCCCTCCAACCCCCAACCTCCACCCCAGCACGGACCCCCCCCCCCCAACCTCCACCCCGGCACGGACCCCCTCCAACCCCCAACCTCCACCCCAGCACGGACCCCCTCCCGGCACTCCCCCGGAGCCCAGCCTACTCTAACCACCCCCCCCCCGCCCCGCCGCACACACACACACACAAGCCGAGACACACCTCTCCTCACGCAATCAGTCTGCGGCCACGCCATTTCCTGCCCAGAGCCAACCCCCCAGGCCGTCACTCACCTCCACGCTGGTCGGCGTGAGCCTGGAGCACCGGGTCACGCCGATGAAAAGGAGGTTTGATTCACGTCGACGTGAACGGTCATCACGTCGACGGGACTTCGGCCCATCCGGAAGGGAGAATATCGGCAGGCCGAAAATCGGCTGCCTTGCGCAGACCCGTGACATTTTCCGCGGCAGCGGCGCCATTAACGCCCCGACGACTTTTCTCCCTTCGGAGACTTCGGCGGGGGCGGGATTCACGGCGGCCTACGGCCATTCTCCGACCCTCTGGGGGGTCGGAGAATGACGCCCAAGGACTCTGTTTCTGAATGTGTGCAGCACTTGTAACAAAATGGATGAATTAGCATGGATAGAAATAAGTACAAATGACCTGATAGATATGAAGGGTATTTGACATTCCAAATGACAGGAAATTAGGAAAAGGTGGTGGGTATTATTGCCTTGTTAAGGTTTGTCAATTCATAAAATCATAGAATTTACAGTGCTGTAGGAGGCCATTTGGCCCATCGAGCCTGCATCAGTCTTTGGAAAGAGCACCCTACTTGAGCCCAGACCTCCACCCTATCCCCATAACCTGGTACCCCACCTGACCTTTTTGGACACTGAGGGCAATATAGCATGGCCAATCCACCTAACCTGCACATCTTTGGATTGTGGGAGGAAACCGGAGCACCCAGAGGAAACCCACAGAGACACGGGGAGAAAGTGCAAACTTCACACTGACAGTCACCCAAGGCCGGAATTAAACCCCGGTCCCTAGAGC
This sequence comes from Scyliorhinus torazame, assembly GCF_047496885.1. Taxonomy (NCBI): domain Eukaryota; kingdom Metazoa; phylum Chordata; class Chondrichthyes; order Carcharhiniformes; family Scyliorhinidae; genus Scyliorhinus; species Scyliorhinus torazame. The sequence continues at coordinate 123,034,854 of NC_092707.1, read as the reverse complement.
TGTGAGACAGCAGTGCTAACCACTGTGCCAACATGCTGCAATTGTTAAGGTTCAGGGAAACAGGTGATGGGCATTAAATGTCTTTAAGCACATATAATTAGGGGATAGTTGGGACACTGGTTTGTGTGGGAGGAGAGTTGTGAGACTGAACAAGTCAATAAATGTTTTTCATAGTGAAATGGTCAGTATCTTGGGTTTTGGCTTTACCAACCGGCTTGGATTCTATTAACAGTAGAGTAGCTCTGTTAATTAATGGTGTAATTAGCAATGAGAGATGACTTTAACTCAAAAGAACACAAAGTAGAATCAGTTTGGGTAGAGGTAAGAAATAGGAAAGATAAGAGGTTACTTGTGGGAGTCATTTATAGGCCCCTTAATAATAGTTGGATCAAGTATACAGGAAGAAATTAATGCGGCGTGAAAGAAAGGCACCACATTAATCTGGGTGACTTTAATCTGCAAGTAGACTAATAATAATAATCCTTATTGTCACAAGTAGGCTCACATGAACACTGCAATGAAGTTACTGTGAAAATCCCCTAGTCGCCACATTCTAGCGCCTGGGAGGGAGGAGGGAAAATTCAAAATGTCCAATTCACCTAACAGCACGTCTTTCGGGACCTGTGGGAAGAAACCAGAGCACCCAGAGGAAACCCACGCAGACACGGAGAACGTGCAGACTCTGCACAGTCAGTGACCCGAGATGGAAATCGAACCCGGGACCCTAGCACTATGAAGCAACGGTGCTAACCACTGTGCTACCGTGCCGCCTACCGTGATGCCCCCGTGCCACCGTGCCGAGATTAGGGGAATCAGATTGGCAAAGGAAGCTTGGGAATTAGTTCAGAGCATGCATTCCCGAAAATTTCTTAGAGCAGTATAGTCTAGACCCAACCAAGAACCAGACCTGGGCCTGAATTCTCCGCCATTGCGATTCTCTTTTCCTGCTAGCAGCGCACCCCTCCCTGTGGGTTTCCTGGCAACATTGGATGGCTTCAATGGGAAATTCCATTGACAAGTAGCGGGAATACAGAATCCCGCTGCCAGCGAATGGCACGCTGCCGAGAAAGATGTTGAGAATCCACGCCCTGGTAATGAGCAATGATTAATCAACAACCTTCGTGTAAAACATCCTCTGGATGGCAGAAACCTTCGAACGATGAAACCTTTTGTTCTATACTTGAATTTCATATTCATTTTGAAGGGGAGACGTGCAGGTCTAAGACAAAAGTTTTAAAGCTAATTAAAGGTGATCACAAGGGTAGAAAGGCAGAGCTAGGTAAAATGAACTGGGAAACCCCAGGATAAAAGTTAAGACGGTAGAGACGCAGTGGAAACTTTTAAGGAGATATTTAATAACTCTCAGCAAAGATTTATCCCATGAGAAAGAAAGACTCTTTGCAAAGGATTTACCACCCATGGCGAAATAAAGTTAAGGGTAGCGTCAAATTGAAAGAAACAGAGTAAAAGTCTGCAAAGGTAAGTGTTAGGTGAGAAGATTGGACAGATTTTAAGAACCAGAAAGAGTGACTTAAAAAAGAATAAAGAGAGTATGGGCCAGCCTTGGAAGTGGCGGGTGCACGCTGCAGGGGTAGGTCACATGGGGCGGGATTCTCCAAAATGGAGGCAGAGTGTTCGCGCCATCGTGAACGCCGTTGAGGTTCACGATGGCACGAAACGGCCCCTATCCCGACCGATTCAGGGCCCGATAATGGGCTAGGAGCGGCGCCGCATCATTTACGCGCGCCAGGCCTTGGCGCCGCATAAAGGTGGCGCCGCATACATGACACGGCCGGTGCCGCATAACTGGCGTCACCTGCGCATGCGTGGGTTGGCCGGCGCAAACCCGCGCATGCATGTTTGCCGTCCTCTCCGAGTCCGCCCCGCAAGAAGATGTCTGACGGATCTTGCGGGGCTGCGGAAGAAAGGAAGTCCTCCTTCAGAGAGGCCGGCCCGACGATCGGTGGGTACCGATCGCGGGCCAGACCTCATTTGAGGCCCCCCCCGGTGCAGGATCCCCCCTCGCCCCCCCCCCCCCCCCCCCGCAGGCTGCCCCCCCCCAGCGTTTCCGCGCTGTTCCCGCCGGCAGCGACCAGGTGAGGACGGCGCCGGGGGGAACCCGCCGTTTTGGGCAGGCCGCTCGGCCCATCTGGGCCTGAGAATGGCAGAGGTGCTGGAGAATGGCCATTTTGGTTGTCTCGGGCGATTCTCCAGCCTGCACCGTGCGGAACTTGACGGCGCCGTTCTCGCCGCTTGGGTGAATCGCGGGAGGGCGTCGGACCGGCGTTGCGGGAAACTTTGGCGACCCGGGCGATTCTCCCAACGGCGCGGGAGCGGAGAATCGCGCCCATTGTGTTTCTCTTAATGATTCTTTTTACAAGTTCCTTCTTAATACTCTGGTCCATTGTTATCTGTCACCGCAAAAATTAAATTAAACACCTAGATAACAAGTTTTTTTTTAATATGCCCAAGAATTTAAAACATACAGGCTGGAAAATATTAAATGGTAAAGATAGCCCTGCCAAGACAACTATAGTTAAGATGGTGGCCGGCTCCTCCATGCTTCTAACAACCTAAACACTGAGTGAAATTCTGGTTACTGGGTGATAGACGATCAATTGCACAAAGACTAAAGTTGGGTACAACTGTGGCTTTATTACAGTCAGATGTGTGGCCTCCTGCTGCAGCTGGCAAAATGGCAGGGCACTGGAGGTCATACATATTTATACAGTTCTCCGTGGGCGGAGCCAGCCAGCAGGAGCTACCGGCGAACCTGTAGTGCAGGTCCTACCTTATCTCTCCTATTACAGTGGTTCACCACATTCACCCCCTGTTAAAAATGAGTCCGACGGGGGTGACGTGAAACTATATACAATTAGTGCAATTATGTACAGTGGTAGGGAGAGGAAAGTCCATGTTGACGGTCTGGAGTCCGTCAAAGGTTCAGCCGGTCCAGTGCTTTGGTTCTTCGTTGGGAGCGGCGTAACGGTGGTGGCAAAGTCCATTTGTGACACAGAAAGGGACCCTAAGGAAGTGGTAGAGGTGACCGTCCGCCTCAAAGGCAGTGTATGGCCGGTCCGACTTCTGGATGGGGAGCTGGTGGTAGGCGGATTTCAGGTCAATTGTTGAGAAGACCCAGTACTGCGCAATCTGATTGACCATTTCAGATATGCATGGGAGGGGGTACGCGTCGAGCTGCGCGTACCGACTGAAGATCTGGCTGTAGTCCACGACCATCCTGTGTTTCTCTCCAGTTTTAACCACTACCACTTGGGCTCTCCAGGGGCTGTTGCTGGCCTCGATAATACCCTCCTTAAGCAGCCGTTGGACTTCAGACCTGATGAAGGTCTTGTCCTGGGTGCTGTACCGTCTGCTTCTAGTGTCAACGGGCTTGCAATCCACAGTTAGATTGGCAAAAAGGGAGGGGGGATCAACCTTGAGGGTCGCGAGGCCGCAAACGGTAAGGAGGGGTAAGGGCCTGCCGAATTTGCGGGTGAGGCTCTGGAGGTTGCACTGGAAGTCCAACAGGAGTGCAGCGCAGAGATTAGGAAGGACATCGAGGCGGAAGTTACTAAATTCTACGCCCTGGACCGTGAGGGTGACTGTACAAAAGCCTCGGATCGGGACGGAGTGGGATCCGGAGGCTAGGGAGATCCTTTGATTGGCAGGGTGGACCGCAAGGGAACAGCGCCTTACAGTATCTGGGTGAACAAAGCTTTAGGTGCTCCCGGAGTCCAGCAGGCACGAGGTCGCGTAGCCGTTGATTTTAACCGTCGTCGACGCGGTGGCTAGGTTGTACGGGCGAGATTGGTCCAGCGTCATCGAAGCAAGCTGCGGGTAGCCATCGGATGCTTCGGGTGGAGAGCGTCTGCGGTTCCGATGTCGGGATATGTGGAGACCCTGTGGGGGACAAGATGGCGGCGCCCATGGTGCGCACATTGCGGGGTCGCGCCACGATGGCGGCGCCCATGGTGCGCACATTGCGAGGTCGGGACAAGATGGTGGCGCCCATTGGTCGCACATGGATCCGGGAGGAGAAGATGGCGGCTCCCATTGTGCGTCTAGCGTGGGGGAGGGGGCGATAGCGGGCGCGATCGCAGAAACTGCGCGGGCCTGGTACACAGCCGCAAAGTGGCCCTTTTAACTGCAGGCTTTACAAACGGCAGTACGGGCTGGGCAGTGTTGGCGGGGGTGCTTCTGCTGACTGCAGAAGTAACAGCAGGGACCCCCGGGGTGCGTGGATCGGCGTGCGGCACAGGCGTATTGCGAAGGCAGGGCCCCGGCTGAGGAGGTCGTCGGCGGGGTCCAGGATGGGTAGGAAGGAGTAGAAGGGTGGGCAGCGCGGCGGGAGAGATACGATTGTACATTATGGGATGCGACCGTCATGGAGAGCACCAAGGTTTTTGTCTCCGCCAGTTCAAGCGTGGCCCCTTCCATCAATCGTTCTCGGATGCGGTCTGGCGCAATCCCCGCCATGAAGCCATCGCGCATGAGGAGATTCGAGTGTTCGGCGGCCGTGACGGCCTGACAGTCCCAGTCCCGGATGAGTGGAATTAGGGCCCGCCAGAAGTCTTCGATGGACTCACCAGGTAGTTGCAAGCGGGTGGCAAGTACATCTGGCGAAGAGCGTGTTCGTCTTCTGTGTGTAGTGTTCTTCGAGGAGTTCCATTGCTTTTGTGTAATTCGTGGCGTCTTGGATCAACGGGAACACGCTGGAGCTCAGTCTGGAGTACAGGATGTTTATCTTCTGAGCCTCCGTTGGCGCGGGGTCCACCGCGTTGATGTAAGCCTCGAAACATGCTAGCCAGTGAGTAAAGTCTTTCCTGGCGTTGGGCGAGTGCGGATCCGGCTGCAGGCGATCGGGATTGATTCGAATATCCAGTCTGTGGAAAATCTGACTGTAATGAATTGATGCACGATCAATTGCACAAAGACTAAAGTTGGGTACAACTGTGGCTTTATTACAGTCAGATGCGTGGCCTCCTGCTGCAGTTGGCGAAATGGCAGGGCACTGGAGGTCATGCATATTTATACAGTTCTCCGTGGGCGGAGCCAGCCGGCAGGAGCTACCGGCGAACCTGTAGTGTAGGTCCTACCTTACATCTCCTATTACAGTGGTTCACCACACTGGGTTCAACAAGTCCCACAGAAGTTTGGTTCTGGAGCTGAAAAATTAATTGGAAAAATCATTGGGTCTTATTCAGTCCTCCCTTGTCACCATTCATTAAGTCAAAAAGATGGTGGGTGTCATCCTATGAGAGCTAGACCAAGCCCACCTGACCCCTTGGCCGAAACTGCGCCTTGGCGACCCCACTGTAGTTTTGGTAAACATCTATGCCCCTACCTGGGACGATACAAAATTTATCATATCGCTTCTATCTTCCCTTCTTAATCTAGACATCCACCATCTTATTTTCAGAGGTGATCTAAATTGTGTTACAAATCCAAAGCGGATTGTGTAAGTGCAACAATTTCTCCCTCTCTGGCATTTCCTAGGCTCTCTCCACCTTTATGACACTAATGGGTTGTGCGGACGCTTGGCGTTTCCCTCATTCGGTCACAAGGGACTTTTCCTCATACTCTCATGTCCACTATGCTCATGCATCAACAATTTCCCATGGCCAAGTTCTGATGCCGCGAGCGACTCTGGCGTCAAAGGGCCTCCAGGCCCAGGCACTGACCCCTTCCTACGGGTCTAGAACAGGACCCGGAATGGTGTCCGCTGCTCCGGCGCTCGAAAGCCAGCGTGCCACAGCCGGCACGGGTGCGCGCATGCGTGTGGGTTGCTGTCTCTGCACCGGCCCCCGGGCAATATGGCGGAGCCCTACAGGGGCCCGGCGCGGAAGAACATAGGCCCCCCACAGAATTGGCCTGCCTGCCGATTAGTAGGCCCCGATCGTGGGCCTGGCCACCGTGGAGGCCCCCCCCGGAGTCGGATCCCCCCGCCCCCCCACCAGGACGGCCCCTGCAGCCAGAGCTCCGAGGTCCCGCCAGGTTGGACCATACGCAGGCAGGATTCGGCCGAACTCGGTGGGCACTCGGCCCGTCGAGGCATGGAGAATCACCGGGGGGGGCCGCTTACAATGGCCCCCAACCAGTGGCGGCGACCCCGTGGAGTGTTGGAGCGACATGGCGCGAGTCTCGCGCCCCCCAGGTGATTCTCCGACCCGGCGCGGGATCAGAGAATCCCGGCCCATGTGCCCCATTCCCTCGGCCTGGCTCCTCTGTCCAAGGCTAAAGGTCGGCCTTCATGGAGATTTCATATAACCATGCTAACTGACAAGGAGTTTTGTAAATCTACATCCACCAGTATAGATATTTTTATTAAAACAAACAAATCTGATTCCGCCACTCCATCAGTATTATGGGAGACTCTCAAGGTTCTCCGGGGAAACGTAATTTCTTACAATGCATACATTGTCAAACAAAGAAAACTAAAACAATAAGAATTGGTGGATTCAATTTTATGAATTCAACTTCCTCTAATGATTGTGTCACAGCTTTCTTTTAAATGAAGAGTGGAGTTTGGAACCGCTCAAGTGGTCATCGTGGGGATTCTGAGGTGACATCCACAGACACGAACTTGGGTTCAGAGCAGAGTGCGTGTATTTGACCACAGTAATCTTGTGTGCCTAAAAGGTACTTTGTATTAATGAGATCATTGTAGATTAAGATGTACTTTATAATCCGTGTAAATCCTAAAACCTGTGTATAATTGTTAAACCAAGAGGGCCAGTAAAAGAGCATTATTATAATCCCAATTTTTCATGTTTACCAATTTTGTTCCTGCTTTTAAAATTAATTAGCGGTCCTGTGATTCTGTTCCTCCATGTTTTATTAAAAAAAGTAAAAGTTACAGGCCTTTGAACCAGGATTCCATCTGGGAGCTTTCTGTCCAGTTATAACGCCAACTGGGATCGTAACAGCCGGGTAGACGCCTATATTGCAGTTGGGCTGGAACAGCTTGGCTGGAGATATGGCATGTTCTGGAAAAATCATCTTCACTACTGTAGCACAATCAATCACTCACGAGACGAGATGAGAAGGAGTCGAACGATGGCTTTATTACACAGACTTGTTCCCCAGCAACACAGTTACAGAATGCGGCTGCTGGGAGAACCCAGGCTCTTATACTCTGCCTTGCTGGGTGGAGCCAGCAGGCGGCCTGATCTAATCGGGATCCAGTGTCTATCTACCAATAGCCTCTCGGCATCCCAGGGTACCTTAATACCCCTAATACATACCACCACAACTACCATTTCCAAAATATTGTCAAGGCCCATAGACTTTGCAGTCTCCAGTGCTTTCAGTCATTTATTGCTATCATGTGGGGTGAATCGAATTGGCTGAAGACTGGCTGCTGGAGACCTCAGGAGGCGGCCGAGATTGATTATCCACTTGGTAGTTCTGGCTGAAGATTGATGTGAATACTTCAGCCTTATCTTTTGCACAGATGTGCTGCACTCGCCATCATTGAGGATGGGGATATTTGTCGAACCTCCTCAGAATCATAGAATCATAGAATTTACAGTGCGGAAGGAGGCCATTCGGCCCAATGAGTCTGCACCAGCCCTTGGAAAGAGCACCCTACCCAAGCCCACACCTCCACCCTATTCCCGTAACCCAGTAACCCCACCCAACCACTTTGGACACTAAGGGTAATTTAGCATGGCCAATCTATCTAACCTGCACATATTTGGACTGTGGGGGGAAACCGGGGCACCCGGAGGAAACCCACGCAGACGCGGGGAGAATGTGCAAACTCCACACAGTCACCCAAGCCAGGAATTGAACCTGGGAACCTGGAGCTGCGAAGCAACTGTGCTAACCACTGTGCTGCCGTCCTCCTCCAATGAGTTGCCCATCACTATTCATGACTGGATGTAGCAGTACTGCAGAGCTTAAATATGATTGGTTGTAGATTTTTAAAAAAAAATTCATTCATGGGATTCATCCACGAGCTGGGCCAGCATTTAGTGCCCATCCCTAATTGCTCTTGAGGCTTTGGGCCACTTCAGAGACAATCACATTGCTGTGGGTCTGGAGTCATATGTGGGCCAGACCAGGTAAGGACTCCAGAATTCTTTTCCTAATGGACATTAGTGAACCTGATGGCTTTTTATGACAATGAACAATAGTTTTGTGGTCATTATTTGGCCTTCAATTCCAGATTTGTATCGTATTCAAATTTCACCATCTGCTGGGATTCGAACGTTGGTCTCCAGAGCATTACCCTGGGTCTCTGGATTACTACTTCAGTGACAATATCACTGTGTCACCACCTCTTCAGTTGTTTAGCTGTCTATTACTTGCTGCTTATGCAGTCAAAAGTTTTTTCTATCCCATGGTGGCCTCCGATTCCTGTTGGCTTCTGATTGCTAAGCACCAACCTAACTTTTCTTTAAATGTTGTTTGCTTTCACGTCGTAAACTCTCAATACGATACAGGCACCTAAACCAAACTGAAGTCATTAGCCTTTTCATTCACAAAAACAAAATTAACTTACTTAAAGCTATACCCTATTTCTAATACTCATAAATACAAATATAGATTATTTAAAACTACCTCTGTTCCATGACAGGTTACAGATTGTATTGAGTACAATTCTGTTGCTGATGGCCCACGGTGCTTCATAGATGCCTAGTCTTGGGTTGCTCGATCTGTTCAAAATCTATCCCATTTAGCATGGTGGTAGTGCCATGGCGCAATGGAAGGCATCCTCAATGTGAAGATGAGACTTTGACTCCACAAGGATTGTGTAGTGGTCACTCCTATCGATAATATCGGACAAATGTATCTGCATCAGGCAGGTTGGTGAGAATGAGGTCAGGTATGTTATCCCCTCTTGTTGGTTCCCTTACCACGTGCCACAGAACTGGTCCTTTACGACTCTGCCAGTTTGGTCTGTGGCAGTGCTACGCAGCTACCCTTGGCCTCAAGACATTGAAGTCCCCCATCCAAAGTACAATGTGCACATTTGCCACCCTCCGTGCTTCCTCCAAGTGGTGTACAACATGGAGGAGTATTGATTCAGCAGGTGAGGGGGAAACTGGACATGTTAATCATGGTTTCCTTGCCCATATATGATTAAATGCCATGGGACTTCATGGGGCCCTGAGTCAACGTTGAGAACTAACAGACTGTATACCACTGTGCACCACTTCTGCTCGGTCTGCCCTGTGTGTGGGGCAGGACATATTTAGGGATATGATGAAGATGGTGCCTGGGACATTATCTATCAGCTATGATTCTGTCAGTGTGTCTATCGCAGGCTGTTGCTTGACTAGTCTGTGAGACAGTTCTCCCAATTTTGTCACACAAGCCCCCAGATGTTAGTAAGGAGGACTTTGCAGGGGTAACTGATTTACCAATGTCCTTTCTGGTGTCTAGGTTGATGACAGGTAGTTTGTCTGGTTTCATGGGCGGGATTCTCCCCTACCCGGCGGGGCGGGGGGTCCCGGTGTGATGGAGTGGTGGGAACCACTACGGCGTCGGGCCGCCCCAAAGGTGCAGAGGTCTCCGCACCTTTAGAGGCCAAGCCCTCACCTTGAGGGGCTAGGCCCATGCCGGAGCAGTTTCTGCTCCACCGGCTGGCGGGAAAGGCCTTTGGCGCCATGCCAGCCGGGGCCGAAAGGTCTTCGCCGGGTGACGCGGGTCCGCGCATGCGCGGGAACGTCAGTGGCTGCTGACGTCATCCCCGCACATGCGCTGGGGAGGGGGTTTCTTCCGCCTCTGCCATAGTGAAGACCATGGCGAAGGCAGAAGAAAAAGAGTGCCCCCACGGCACAGGCCCGCCCGCGGATCGGTGGGCCCCGATCGCGGGCCAGGCCACAGTGGGTGCACCCCCCCCCCGGGGCCAGATCGCCCCGCGCCCCCCCCAGGACCCCGGAGCCCACCCCCGCCACCTTGTTCCGCCGTTCAAAAGGTGGTTTAATCCACGCTGGCGGGACAGGCATTCCAGCAGCGGGACTTCGGCCCATCGCGGGCCGGAGAATCGGCGGGGGTGGGCCCGCCGACCGGCACAGCACAATTCCCGCCCCCGCCGAATCTCTGGTGGCGGAGACTTCGGGACATGGCGGGGGCGGGATTCACGCCAGCCCCCGGTGATTCTCCGACCCGGCGGGGGGGGGGGGGGGGGGGGGGGGGGTCGGAGAATCCCGCCCCATATCTTTTTATTGATTTTGCAGCAGTTTTATACAACTTTCTGTAGACCATTCCAGCTAAGGACCTAAGGGCCATTAATCAACCTGATAGATTTTCATGACAATTGTCAATGGTTTCATGGTCATCATTATACTTCTAAATATTGAATTTAAGTTTCACCATCTGCCGTGGTGGGTTTCGAAGCCGGATTTCTAGAGTATTACCCTGGTCCTGTGTTAATTCCACTATGCCACTTCCACCTTCTCGGAGTCATCTGCACACGAGGCTGAAAGTTACAAAATGGACAATGTACCACCATTGCCATATCGTGGAAACACAAGGGTATGTCAGAATCGGCAGACATGAACTTTGTTGATTCGCATCACACATAATAATAAATTCCTCAAACAGGCACTGAATGGAAAGTTGAGAAAGAACCTGGAGTTTCCTTGGTCCCTTGAATTATATCCTGCCAATGTCAAGCCCGAATGTGGAACAACTATGATGAGTCAGCAATGTGTAAAGTGATTTTTCATGTTGCTGCTGATTTGACTCATTCAGTACATCCATTTTTCAGCAACTGTGAAGCAAACAATTCTCATTTGCTTTGGCAGAGTTTCCCAGTGTCCCTGAGGTGATTAATTCCACCTAGTATCCATTGCAGATAGACAAGTGCAAAAGTAGGCAAGAGTTTCACTTTTTAAAAACAGATGGAATGTGATTTCCTCCAGGAAAATCATCACAACGTCTTGCACCAAGTAGTGGTCGCATCCATGACTCATAAACCTTCACAAATTTTGAGGAAGCGGAGAGATTCAGGAAGGAGAATTGACAGGTGCTTAGCCTCTATACATATAAATACCAACTTATCACATGGGCACCCTGACACTGCCACCCTGGCAGTGCCCCATGCCTGACTGGTAGTGCCCCTAGCAGCATGGCAGTGCCACTGTGGTGCCAAGCTGGCAGTTATAAGGTGCCCGGGTACCAGAGGAAGTGCAGGCTGCCACCCTGCTTCGTCTCCGACCAAGGCGCCATTACGACTGGGCCACTTTCGTATTCTATCTGGGGTTTGCTCGAAGGGAACGGTTTATATGCAGCTCCCCCTCGTTAGCAGGGAGCTGCCAGGCCCGGTCCAGGCAAATCAGCTGGCGGGTGAGCCATTACAGCCGTGAAGCCCATGGTGGATCATTATCAACCATAAATGATGTTAGATTCCAGTCGTGGTCTCGTTGTTCGGCCATTGGGAAGCACCTGGCAAGTCAAGCTCGCTACCGCACTTAGCGCTTCTTACTTCAGATTGGGCCCTTTGTCGTTTGTTTGGGTCTTGGGGAGTTTCTCCCCAGTCCAGCCCACACTTCGAAATGTTTTCAGCAGTATGGAGCTGAGCTCGCTAGCGAGACCAGCTCCCCCGAGATCGGGGCGCCATTTTGAAAGGTGAAATTTCAGTGAACTTTAAGGTTCCCCACACTCCCCAGCCATGGTCAATGCCACCCCACCCCCCCCGCAGACATGGGCATTCATACCCCCAAGTGAGCACATCAAGCTATGGGGTCATTGAGGGCCCCTCCTTTCAGGCCCCCTCTTTTCAGGACCCCTTCTTCATCTCCCCAGCTTTTATGATGCCCCTTCATAAACTTCCTTCACTCTCCCACCATTCATATCCTTCTTTCATGGGTATGGCCCCCCCAGGCCCAACCCTTGGCAGTGCCTTCCTGGAACGCTGGCAGACTGGTACTGCCAGCTTGGCATCTGGCCTATGCACTGCTAGCCTGGCATCCGGCCTGTGCACCTGGCACCCAGGCACTGCTAGGGTGCCGTGATACCAGACAACTGGGGTGACCCCTGGAATAGCCATTATGCCTGGTCTCCAGTTGTGGAGGACCAGTGCTAATTGGCACCCACTTGAGACCTCGCCGGTGTGGCCAGTGGCTCTCGGGCACCGGGAGAATGCGGCCTACAATAGACCATGCATATTTAAATGAGCCTAATGGACTTTTAAAATATGATCATTTGGATCACGTCCAGCGATGGCAAGATCCAGATCGCAGCGGGTGCCTCGGGTCGGGTGACCTGTGCATGGTTTTGCACCTGCCGCGAAGCCCGGTTTGGGCCTTTACAACAATCCTCCCGGTACAGCTCTGTGGGAAAATTGCACCCATAGTTTCTCAACATAATTTTGCTGAACTTTTCTGCCTCTGGGTCTTTCCAGGGGCTGAGTGGGGACCTGTCTGGGATCTCAGTCATCCGCACACAGGTGCATCCACACTGTGCCAGATGCCCTATGCGCCTGGGACGTGGGCTATATAACCTTCAGTCTGGACCAGGCACACCAGGATGCTCGGGTAGCAGGATCTGTCACCATGCTGGAATGCCCCAGGTCCAGGGAGTGATCGATGGCATGCATGTTCCCCTGTGAGCACTGGCTTAACAGGGGTGCTCTTCATCAATCGGAAAGGCTTTCGCTCCCTAAATGTGCAGTTGGTGTGTAACAACCAGCTGCACATCATGCAAGTAAGGGGAGGCAGGGGCATGGTGGTCTTGTCGCTGGACTAGTAATCTAGAAACCCAAAGTCATGCTCTGAGACCCAGGAGCGAATCCCGACATGCAGATGGTGGAATTTGAATTCAATAAACATATTTGGAATTAGAAGTCTAAAGATGATCATGAAACCGTTGTTGAATGTCGTAAAACCTCATCTGGTTCACTAATATGCTTTCGGGAAGGAAATCTGCCATCCTTACCTGGTCTGGCCTACATGTGACTCCAGATCAACAGCAATGTGGTTGACTCTTAAATGCCCTCGAGGATGGGCAATGAATGCTGGTCCTACCCACATCCCAAGAACGAATAAAATAAAAGTCTGCACCCAGGTACCCAGGCAGCATGTATGGCGCATGCATCCTGGCGCACTTTTCGATTCCTGGTACCTTCGAGGCGTTCCCTTGGGAGTTACCCGCTGAGATTGTGGCTAATGACGCCCGTTCGGAGGTCCCAGGCGACACGGAGTACAGCCATAATGACACCCCAGCAGCAACCAGGATCATCATTGCTTGGTGCATCAGCATCCTCAAGATGCACCTCCGATGCCTGGACCACTCTGGTGGGGCACTCCAATATAGCCTCTGGAGGGTCTTTAACATCATGCTGTCCTGCTACCTTATGCACAACATCACTCAACAGACGAAGGACATGTTGGAGGAAAAGGAAAAATGTCAGGCCTCATCTGCTGGGGAGGATTAGGATGATGGCCAGGAAGAAACGGGCTGGCAGGGTAGGCCACCTAACATGTGCTCAAGGGTCGCTGTGCACGGGACACCTCCATCTACAAATTGCCCTGATAGGAGGCCTAGCCACCGGCAGCTCTGCCACCGTGTGCCCCCTCTCCATACTCTCCCCACCCCCTTCCAAGTGGGGCCCCCTTCCTCACAGTCACTCACATCCTCTCCTGGCCCTCCTCCCTTCACTCTATCACACCACCCCAGCTCCGCCGCCTCCACCCGACGGCCCTACCAGCATCATCACAAGGTGTTGGCCCTGGGCAGGCAGTATCAACAGATCTTGTCCATGGGTCAGAGGATGATGATGACTCACTATGAGATGAGCTCTGGCACTCCTCATCGTTTGACAAAGTCTGACTCCTGCCTTTAGGATCAAATGCCACTGTCCGCCCGGATGTTCCCTGCATGTGTGCTAGCTATACCATCTGATGGGCCCACATATCCTTTGCAGGGGAGGGCACAGTTATGAAGATTGTGAGCGGTGATGCGTCACTCACTGGGTAAGCTTTCCTGCAAGGTGACATCACGCTGCCACCTCTGAGGGTAACCCCAGATGGAACATTCAATTTCCTGGGGGCCATGCCCCATGCCATCCTCCAACACCCACACACCACCCACCTCCCATACTCCCTCATCCGGCACACCCTCTATACCCAGCCCAGCCCAGGCATCACACCATTCAGACAGAAGATTGAGGCAAGTCAAAATGTTGGTGAAAAGTGTTCAATGGTGACTATATATATTATTGTGCCCTGACCCCTCCCTCCAACCTATGTGCTCCACCTGTGCCAACCTAACTGGTGTCTAACGTTCTTATTTTACGTGGCCGACCACTGATTCTAGGTGTGACCCCAGGCAGCACATCAGACATGGTGGCGGCCTGCTGCTTATCATGCCCCCTTACCTGAGATGCCTTTGGCGGCCATCTTCAGTCGGGCTGAGGAAGAGGCATGACTGTCATGTGAGAGTACCTTTAAGAAATGGATGTTTAAGCAATGTACCTTTAAGGAATGGAGATGATCATATGACTGAAGTGATGTCAGAGGTTGGGGGGAGCTGAGCTCACTTCTGCTTTTGGTTTCAGTTTGAAAAAGCAGCTTGTGTGTGTCTGTGTGTTTCCAGAGAGCTGCAGGAAGAAAAGCAAGGTGCTGAAGCTGAAGTCAACCAAGCTGATATATCTCTGCCATCCAACAGAAAATATATATATTCTGTGACCTGGTGTGTTACTGATTTGGAAGGTGTGAAGCCTTTTGGATGTTGGAAGGAACATTTTGAGGGATTATTTAGTGTTGTATTATTTTCAGGGTTATCTTGGAAATAACGGGTGTTAAGAGATCCAATGTTTATTTAATAGGTGAATTTGAGTTCATGGAATAAACATTGTTTTGTTTAAAAAAACACATGTCCATAATTGTAATATCACACCTGGGGAACAAGCCGTGTGCTTCAAAAGCAACAATCCATTAAAGGGGGAGGTTGGTTGAACTCCATGATACATTTTGGGATTCTGAAAACACCTCGCCCTTAACAATTGGGGGCTCGAGGGGGATGAAAGTCTATCTATTGGATTGGCTTTTGTGAACTTAAAGACAGTGAAGGTTTGTTGCTTTTCCGGTGTGGTATTTTAGTTTAAGTGGGAGAGTGTTGTGAACAATGGCTCTTTCGGAGGCTCAGAAGTTTTTGGGGTTGGACGCGGTGACACGTGATACCTTACAGACAGAGACTAAAAACAGACTGTTAGGTTTGGCAAAAACATTGCAGTTAACATTGCCTAGCAAAATACGAAAATATGAGGTACTTAACGCGGTATCTGCGCATTTACGTTTGCCTGTGATACATTCTGACATATGGCAAAGCTCCAGTTGCAGATTAAGCAATTTGAACATGAAAAAGAATTAAAGCAACTTGAACATGAAGAAGAATTAAAGTGGCTTGAATATGCAATGAAAAAAAAGAAAGAGATAGAGAGGAAAAAGAAAAGGAGAGAGAAGAAAGAAACAAAGAAAGAGATAGAGAGGAAAGGGAAAAAGAGAGAGAGTTTTAACTTCGGAAAATGGCTCTGAAACATGAAAATCAGTTAAAATTGGCAGACGCAAAGGGGACACGTACAGTTGGAGGAGATGGATGAGGATAATGAGACAGAGCGTCATAGTCGAAGACGTGGTGGGGATCTATTTAAATATGTCCAAGCATTGCCAAGGTTTGACGAGAAGGAGGTAGAGGCCTTTTTCATTTCATTTGAGAAGGTAGCTAAACAAATGCAATGGCCACAAGACATGTGGGTATTACTGATTCAAACAAAGCTGGTAGGTAGGGCGAGTGAAGTGTTTGCATCACTACCGGAGGAGGTATCTGGAACGTATGAGGAGGTGAATAAATCCATCTTAAGTGCATATGAGCTAGTGCCTGAAGCTTACAGACAAAGGTTTAGAAATTTAAGGAAAGAATTTGGTCAAACATACATGGAGTTTGAAAGGCTCAAACAGAGTAATTTTGACAGGTGGAGAAGGGCTATGAAAATAGACCAAACGTATGAAGCTCTGAGAGAAATTATACTTTTGGAGGAGTTTAAAAATTCAATTCCTGATGTAGTGAGAACTCATGTGGAAGAACAGAGGGTTAAAACTGCGAGATTAGCAGCAGAAATGGCAGATGATTATCAATTAGTTCATAAACCAAAGATTGGTTTCCAACATCAGTTTCAGCCGGTGAGAGATAGAAACTGGGGACATGAGAAATACTCAAGTGGTAAAGGTAAAGGTGATCTGATGGGAGATAATAAGGAGAGTGTACCTCAGATTAAAAAAGAAATCCAGGAGGGTGGAAAAGAGATGAAAAGTTTCAAATGTTTTCACTGTAATAAACTAGGCCATGTAAAGTCACAGTGTTGGTGGTTGAAGAAAAGCACTGGAAAGGCTGATGTGGTAAAACAGGATAAGGTGGTGGGATTTGTTAGAGTGGTAAAGGAAAGCCCAAGGGAAGCGAAGGAGGTGCAAACGATTGTACAGCCTGTTCAAGAAGTAATTGTTAAGAAGGTGCCAGATGTCTTTCAAGAATATACTTGTGTGGGTAAAGTTTACTCATGTGTATCTGGAGGAGCAGGTAAAGAAGTCACAATTTTAAGAGATACAGGGGCTAGTCAATCTTTAATGGTAAGAGATGAGGAATTAAGTAGTTTGGGAAGAATGTTGCCAGAAAAGGTGGTGATATGTGGAATTCAGGGTGAGAGGAGTAGCGTTCCATTATATAAAGTAAGGTTGGAAAGTCCAGTGAAGAGTGGTGAAGTGGTAGTAGGAGTAATAGAGAAACTATCTTGTCCAGGAATACAGTTTATCTTGGGTAATGATATAGCTGGATCGCAGGTGGGAGTGATGCCTACTGTGGTTGATAGGCCAGTGGAAAATCAGACAACTGAAGGGTTGAAGGACGAATATCCTGGGATTTTTCCGTAATGTGCAGTAACAAGGTCGCAAAGTCACAGGTTAAGACAAGAGGAGAAATCAAAGAGTGAAGATGAAGTTGAAGTGCAATTATCAGAAACGATTTTTGATCAGATGGTTGAAAAAGAACAAGAACAGGTGGAGGATGAGGCGGATATTTTTAGTTCCGGAAAATTGGCGGAGCTACAACAGAAATATGTAGAAATAAAACGGATATATCAGAAAGTATACACGGAAGAGGAGTCTGAGGGTATTCCAGAGTGTTATTACCATAAAAGTGATGTCTTGATGAGAAAATGGAGACCTGTACATATGCAGGCGGATGAAAAGTGGGCAGAAGTTCATCAAGTAATATTGCCGGTAGGGTATAGAAAGGAGGTGTTGCGAGTTGCACATGAGGTCCAGTAGGAGGTCATTTGGGAATAAGGAAAACTCAAGCTAAAATCCAGAAACATTTTTATTGGCCTGGTCTACATAAAGATGTAGTTAAATGTTGCCAATCATGTCACACATGTTAAGTGATAGGGAAACCTCAAGCGGTGATAAAACCAGCGCCCTTGATACCCATTCCAGCATTTGAGGAACCTTTTACGAGGGTCCTAATTGATTGTGTAAGACCGCTTCCTAAAACAAAAAGTGGGAATCAATATCTTTTGACTGTAATGTATGTGTCTACTAGGTTTCCAGAGGCCATTCCAGTATGTAATATTACAGCTAAAAGGATTCTGGAGGAGTTACGTAAATTCTTTATTAGATATGGACTGCCCACAGAAATTCAATCGGATCAAGGATCGAATTTTACTTCAAAGTTATTCAAAGAAGTTATGGATAGCTGAGGAATAAAGCAATTTAAATCAACTGCGTACCACCCAGAATCGCAGGGAACGTTAGAAAGGTGGCCTCAGACATTAAAGGCAATGTTAAAGGGCGTATTGTCAAGATTATCAAGAGGATTGGGATAAAGGAATTCCATTCGTATTGTTTGCAATTAGGGACGCACCTAATGAGTCTACCAAATGTAATCCTTTTGAACTAATTTTTGGTCATGAGGTAAGAGGACCACTTAAATTGATTAAGGAAAAATTAGTGGGTGAGAAATCGGAAATTACACTATTGGATTACGTGTCAAATTTTAGGGAACGATTAAATAGAGCAGGTGAATTGGATGGACAACATTTGAAAGTTGCACAAAATGTGATGAAACGGGTAGCGGACAAGAAATCCAAAGTTCGTAGTTTTGTCAGTGGGGATAAAGTTTTAGTGTTGTTACCAGTGGTAGGTGAGCCTTTAAAAGCTAGGTTTTGTGGACCGTATCAGATTGAAAGGAAATTAAGTGAGCTGAATTATGTGGTAAAAACCCAGATAGAAGGAAGACTCACCGAGTGTGTCATGTGAATATGCTTAAAAGGTACTTTGATAGGGAAGGAGAGAAAAAGGAGGTTTTAATGATTCTGACTCAAAATGATGAACCAAATCCAGATGACTGTGAATTTGACATACCTCAAATTAAATTGGAAAATGAGGATGTTCTTAAAAATTGTGATGAATTGTTAAGTTACCTTCCAGAGGAAAAACAAACTGACCTGAAAGAGTTATTGATATCACTTGGGCAAGTTTGTAGAGATAAATTGGGAAGTACTAAAATGGCTATACATGATGTAGATGTAGGAAATGCTGTTCCTATCAAACAACATCCATACAGACTTAATCGTTTAAAATTGGCGCAGGTTAACAGAGAGATTGAGAGTATGCTTAAAAATGGCATAATTGAAGTGGGTTGCAGCCAATGGAGCTCACCCATAGTGATGGTACCTAAACCAGATGGTACCCAACGGTTGTATGTGGACTATCGAAAGGTGAATGCAGTTACAAGAACGGACTCTTACCCTATCCCACGTTTGAAGGATTGCATTCAGAAAGTGGGACAATCTGCTTCTATTTTCAACTTCCAGACATGGAAAGAACATTTAAAACATCGTATGGAGTTCTTCGATCGACTTCAGGCGGCGGGTTTGGTGATGAACCTAGCCGAAAGTGAATTTGGAGAAGCCCGAATCACTTTCCTTGAGGAGTTTCCGATACCCTCAGGACGAAGGGAAATAATGTGATTTCTTAGCATGAGTGGATTTGATCGAACATTTGTGCCAAGATTTTGTGGCGTGATTACTCCACTGATGGACTTGCTAAAGGAACGTCAAAAATTTCAAAGGACAGCGGACGTTCAACAGGCATTTGACTGCCTGAAAGCTGTGGTAACCAATGTTCCTGTATTGGAGAATTGCAAGGGACTCTGTGGTCAGATTGAACTAAATTATCTGATTCTAAAGAGAAATGCTGAGGAGTAGAGGGATGGATGGATCGTGCAAAGACGTTTTTGTTCCAAGAGACTGTCAATCGAGAAGGATTTCAGTTGGGGGAAGAAGAATGGGGAAAATGGACTATATTATTATACCTGTTTGCGTGTGTTGTTTTTTTTGAACCAGGTAAAGTGTTTTTACTGTGTGCATTTCTTAATTGATGGTGCAAAGATGAAAAATGAAACGATCTTGAAGTTGATGGTTTATTTTTGTTTCTTGGGGGGAGGTGTCATGTGAGAATACCTTTAAGAATTGGATGTTTAAGCAATGTACCTTTAAGGAATGGAGATGATCATATGACTGAAGTGATGTAAGAGGTTGGGGGGAGCTGAGCTCACTTCTGCTTTTGGTTTCAGTTTGAAAAAGCAGCTTGTGTGTGCCTGTGTGTTTCCAGAGAGCTGCAGGAAGAAAAGCAAGGTGCTGGAGCTGAAGTCAACCAAGCTGATATATCTCTGCCATCCAACAGAAAATATATATATTCTGTGACTTGGTGTGTTACTGTTTTGAAGATCTGAAGCCTTTTGGGTGTTTGAAGGAACATTTTGAGGGATTATTTAGTGTTGTATTATTTTCGGGGTTATCTTTGAAGTAAGGGGTGTTAAGAGATCCAATGTTTATTTAATAGGTTAATTTGAGTTCATGGAATAAACATTGTTTTGTTTTAAAAACCACGTGTCCATAATTGTAATATCACACCTGGGGAACAAGCCGAGTGCTTCAAAAGCAACAATCCATTAAAGGGGGAGGTTGGTTGAACTCCATGATACATTTTGGGGTTCTGAAAACACCTCGCCCATAACATGACTCACTTGCTATTGGGACATCACTCTACATGGGGAGTTCACATGGTTGTCGCATGCCGACCTCCGCATCGGAGATAACCCTCTCCTGCACCTCCCTAGCTAATTCCATCACCCTCTGCTCGACGGGGGCGAGAGCCCTGAGGTCCGGGGCGTCCTCTCCAGTCTTCTCCCGCTCTCTTTTGTTCTGGCCCGCCTTTTCCTAGGGGACATATAAAGGTCATGGTGAGACACAAGAAGGCAAGTTACATGGGGTGGGGGAGGGAGAGATCTGTAGCTGGTGGCATGAGTGTGCAAGGCACCAAGCCAAAGAGGGGCATCTTGACAAATACATGAATAGGATGGGAATAGAGCGATACGGACCCAGGAAGTGTTGAAGATTTTAGTTTAGACGGGCAGCATGGTCGACACGGGCTTGGAGGGCCGAAGGGCCTGCTCCTGTGCTGTACTTTTCTTTGTTCTTCTTTGTTCTTTGTTCTTTGACATTACAGGTGTTTTGGTTTGGTGCACAGTGGGATGTGAGGGAGATGCAGGCATGTGGGTTTTGATTGGCCTCTGTGGGAGTGGGGATGTGATGTGAGGAGCGAGGAATGATGCCGGAGACAGCGGTGGTGGCTCACCTGAACTACCCTAAAGAGGTTGTTCATCTTCTTACGACACTGCGTGCTAGTCTGTTTGGTGAGGCTCACAGCACTGGCCGCCTCGGCCAGTGGCACAGTGGTTAGCCCTGCTGCCTCAGAACCAGGTTCAATTCCAGCCTTGGCTGACTGTATGGAATTTGCACATTCTCCCCGGGTCTGCATGGGTTTCCTCTGAATATTCCGGTTTCCCCCCACAGTCCAAGGAGGCGCTGGTTAGATGGATTGGCCATGCTAAATTAATCCTTAGTGTCTATGGATGTGCAGGTTAGGTGGGGTTATGGGGATAGGGTGGGGAGTGGGTCAAGGTGGGGTGCTCTTTCAGAAGGTCGGTGCAGCCTCCATGGACCGAATAGCCTTCTTCTGCACAGTACGAATTCTATGGTTCTATGGTCACCTCCGCCCAGGCCCGATTGATGGCTGTGGGCTAGAGCCTCCTGCCCACCCTGAGGAAGAGGGTGTATCACCTCTCCTCCACCGCATTTAATATTCTACCGCGCTCCAGCTCGATGAAGCGTGGTGCTGATCTACTCAGAGCCATCTTCGTGTCTGCAATGAAAATGTGGCACGCATGTGTGGGGAGTGGAGCGCTTATAAGCAGCTCCAGCTTGTCAAGCTCTCCAGCCCCAATTCCAGCCCCAGCGAATCCGACACTGGCGGGAATCAGAATTGCTCTGGATTCACGTGGCAGAGGGCTGGCCCATGAGGATGTCCTGAATTGCTTCACAAATAGCACCCCCAACGGGAACATGAACTGCACACAATTTTGACTCAGCGCCAATACTTAGGGTGTGAATAGTGGGAGAGGCCAAAAACGAGAACCGCACCCGGTGCCAAACTGTTTGTGATGCAACCAGCCGGCTCCCCTCGACGAAATCGGGATCTTGCCTTAGTGTGGCGAGAAACCAATTATCACCACTTCAGCCGTATTTCCATACAATTAACGGGAGGCACCTCATATCCAACGGCTTCCTGTCATTCAGCGGCCTCCCCAGCAAGTGATCATGCTAGCTCCAAATAATATTGCTATTGAAAAACATGAACCTGGCAGAAGGGCTACTGTGGGGAGCCGTGAAGGGGAGTAGCCATCTTTGCTCACAGGCAAGAGCCCGAGGGTGCTAGGCTTGCCATCCCAGTGCTCGGCAGCGGGTGGGGAACCCTCGGCTGGGGGTGGGGACCCTCCGCAGGGATAGGCCGCCATGGGAGGGTGGGGAGGTGCTGGTAGGGGCAATGGGAGGGCAACCGCACGGCACCACCATGCCAACCCCTGGAATGTGTGTATCCGTTCCAGGGCAAACCTTGTCTCTCCACTCATAATACCCACCGACTGCCGAGGCCTCTGGCCATGTGA
Organism: Scyliorhinus torazame; assembly: GCF_047496885.1. NCBI lineage: Eukaryota > Metazoa > Chordata > Chondrichthyes > Carcharhiniformes > Scyliorhinidae > Scyliorhinus > Scyliorhinus torazame. The sequence goes on along the minus strand of NC_092707.1, from coordinate 123,012,843 downwards.
CTGAAGGCTATTGCTAATGGAGAATAGGGGTGGGAGCCACTGCTGTTTATTAGTCCAACACCCTCTCTTAATGCCTTACAGATATTGAATGCTATGGAAAGGATTTTGGACCCTGAACTTGTCCTAGTGATGCTGCTGCTAGGCCGGGTGATCAGACGCCGGAGACGGCGACAGCAGCAGTGTCTGCAGATGCTTGAGGCGGCGGACCATGTGCTGGACCCATCCCACACCCTGAGGATCCGGCCGCCCATCAGGCTTGGGAGGGACCAAGAGGGGAGTCCCAGTTGTTCAGGCGTCGACAGATGACGGTCAGCGCGTGCCGCAGGAGGCTCTGCCTCAACAAGGAGACAGTGTGGCTTCTGTGCCACGTCCTGGCGGACTTGGCACCACATGGAGGAAGAGGACACCCGCTTCCGGTGGGCGTCAAGGTCACCGCAGCTCTGAACGTTTACACCTCGGGACCATTCCAGGGCTCAGGAGGGCACTTGTGTGGCATCTCGCAGGCCACAGCCACAGGTGCATCCGACAGGTCACAGATGCCATGTTTAACCAGGCAGAAGACTACATCAACTTTGACATGGACCAAGCCCAGCAAGATGCCCAGGCAGCAGGTTTCTCCACCATCGCCGGGATGCCCAGGTCCAGGGGGTAATAGATGGCTTGCATGTGACCTTGCATGTTACCTTGCAATCACCAGGCCACCTGGGATGCCTACATTAAACAGAAAGGGATCCCACGCCCTGAACATGAAACTCGTGTGCAACCACCACAAGAAGATTATGCACGTGTGTGCATGCTTCCCAGGGAGCGTCCATGACCCCAACTACATCCTGGGGCAGTCTGTCATCTCCAGCCTCGTCAAGGAGCACCCCAGGATGGGTTGCTGGCTCTTCAGGGATAAGGAGTATCCGCTGAGGATCTGGCTAATGATGCTAATACGGAGGCCGAAGACCGAATCGGAGACCCGGTACAACGAGGGCCATGTGGTCACCCGGGCTGTGATTAAATGGAGCAGCGGACTGCTTAAGATGCGGTTCCGATGTCTCAATCGCTCCGGTGCGCACTGCAGTAAATTCCCCCCCCCACCCAGAGAGTTGTCCTGCTTGGCACAGCAGCAAGGCAACATTTTGGAGGTTGGGATGAGGAACATGCGCCCACCTCCGAGGAGGAGGACGAAGAGATGGTCTTGGATCAGCAGGAGTTGGAGGACGAGCCCAAGGAGGAACCAGAGGACCAGCTGGAGGCTGTAGGCGACGGCCCAGCAAGCCCGAAGGGCCAGGGAGACCCTCATACTCGCCTGATTCACTTAGCAAGTGGCCTGATCTGTCATCGCTACCTTACTCACCCCCCACTCCTATCTCCCATCTTCCATCACTTCAGGGTGCTGGGACTGTGTTGGCATTGTTGGCGGATCACTGTCGAGGGCATGGGGGTTGATGATAACCCGCTGAGAGTTGAGTGCTAGTGCTCCTCAATCTATGCCATAGTCTAACCCCTGCTTGTCTGCTGAGTGCTTGCTCATACCTTCATGCGGTGAGCGGTGAGCCTGGGGAGTGGGAGGGGGGGGGGGGGGGGGTGGGGTGGGGGGGGGGGGTGAGGGGGGGAGGGGGGGGGAGGTTGTCTGGAGAGAAGGGCCAAGGGTTCGGAGATCGCCCCGCATTGCAGAAGAAAGTGTCAGAGGCATCATACTGGTTGTGCACAAGGGTGTTTATTGTGTTTTACAATTCCGCACTTTCCCCCCACACCTCCCACCACCTCACCCCCTACCTACCTCCCCACCCCCTCCCCCTCCCCTGGTACCCTCAGCGTTCCTCGATATGCTTTGTCTTCCTAGCTTTCCCGCTACGTCTAGGTGTGTCCCCAGGATGCACATCAGAGGTGGAGGCAGCCAGCTGCTTATCTCATCCCATGGCCTTCGATGCCCCTGACGGGTGTCCTCTGGGGGCTCTGAGGCCGGAGCTTCCCGACACACTTGTCGACGACATATGCACAGCCGTGCCGCCCTGCTACGAGTGCCGTCAGGTGGAGGACCTGAGGACATGTGGTCAGTGGGAGGGATGGGTCAGTCAGTAAGGCAATAACAACTCAAGTTTGACAGGTCCTCCGGGTGGAGCCTGGTGGTTTCTCACCTCTACAGCGTCCGCCATTCTCCGCGCTGGTGACCGCTCTGACTTCTGCCACCCCAGTCACCTCCAAGGCTCGTTCCCCAAAGGAGGCGAGGATTCTTAGTCTGGCACCCCACCGCCAGTCTGGGTCCTCCCCTGGCGATTGTGGGAGAGTTATTCCTGAGGAGACACAAAGAGGACATCATTAGCCACATGCGTGTTTCACTGTGGTGGGTGAGGGGTGTGAAGAAAGAGTGAGCGGGGGTGAAGGGAGGGTTGTGGATCGGGTGAAGGGAAAGGGGGGTGGCGGGACGTGGAGCGGAAAGGTCTCGGGTCGGGGGGGTTGGCGATAGGCATTGGTGTCAACTCACTCGAGCTGCCCATTGTAGGTCATTGATCTTTTTCCAGCACTGGAGGGCAGTCTCCCTGGTCACACTCTGGGCGCTCACAGCCACTGTCACTTCATCCCTGGCAGCCTTAGCAGCCCTATGGCTCACCCCTTGGGACTTCAGGGGAACAGCACATCCCTCCTGGCCTCCAATATGTTTAGGAACCTCCCCAGATCTACATCCTGAATCGTTGGGCCAGTCTCTTGGACGCCACTGTTGCGGGTTGGCTGGGGTTGGCTGAGCAAGTGCCGCTTAAGTGCTGCTCAAGCTTGATAGCGGTAGGCTGGCAAGCGCGGTGCTGGCGAATTGGCTGACGAGCCTTCATTTGCGGCGAGAAGCCCATGGGGCTCCATTAAGTGGACCAATTGACGTTGAATAGCATTGCTGACATCGCTGGGCCAAACTTCGGGAAGCTTGCGGCAGTTCGTGCTCGCTTACCACACTTGGAAATCTTTCCGGAGAATCACGCCCTTACAATTTCATCTCGTACATAGAACATACAGTGCAGAAGGAGACCATTTCGGCCCATCGAGTCTGCACCGACCCACTTAAGCCCTCACTTCCACCCTATTTCCGTAACCCAATAACCCCTGCTAACCTTTTTGGTCACTAAGGACAATATATCATGGCCAATCCACCTAACCTGCACGTCTTTGGACTGTGGGAGGAAACCGGAGCACCCAGAGGAAACCCACACAGACACGGGGAGAACGTTCAGACTCCGCACAGACAGTGACCCAGCGGGGAATCGAATCTGGGACCCTGGCGCTGTGAAGCCACAATGCTAACCACTGTGCTACCTTGCTGCCCAATATGTTTATAGCCACCACTTCACTATCACCCCAGTCCATAAGCTGTTACTTGGACTTTTCCACGAGGATAAACTGGTTCCACCGATCATGTCAGCCAAAGTCCAAAGATGGGCATTACATAGGCTGCGTATATTTACCTTTTCAACACAGACTAGGAGATCTCTAATGCCGATGCTCTAAATCGGCTTCCACTTCCACTGACGGTATCTTTGCATCCCATTTCATGGTGGCACAGTGGTTAGCACTGCTGCCTCACAGAACCAGGGACCCAGGTCCAATTCCAGCCTTGGGTGACTGTCTGTGTGAAATTTGCACATTCTCCCCGTGTCCGCATGGGGTGCTCCAGTTGCCTCTCACAGTCCAAAGATTGGCAGGTTAGGTAGGTTGGTTATGCTAAATTGTTCCTTAGTGTTCAACAGGTTCGGTGGGGTTAATGGGTTTCGAGGATAAGGTGGGGGCATGGGTCCATGTAGGATGCTCTTTCAAAAGATCAGTGCAGGCGTGATGGGCTGAATGGCTTTGTTCGACACTGCAGGGTTTCTATGATTCCACTCTAGTCCTTGCTCTGATTTTTCTGGACACTCTGCCCATTTCGTCAGTCCATACCAAGACGGTGGACTGACAGGAACCGACTTCATCAAAGGTCAAAAGAATGCCCCTTTAAAGCTGCCCCTTGTAGCTTTCAAAAATGAACTCAAATTTGCAAATTATGTGACATCAAGGCTTTACTCATCACAAAGATAAAGAAGATCTCATACTTAAAGCAAGACATTTATTTTTGCATTGTAGAAAAACACACAACAGAAAACAAAGAGAACTATTCACCACAATAAAAATACATTTTATACAAATTTACATTTGGTTTATTCCAGTAATGGTCAATGAATACTAGATGATGGTTGGACATCATGACTATGCTCAATGCCAAATAAAATCCAGCTATTTCATGGTAGCATTTTAAGTTCTTCCCTGGCTAGATGATCTCATCCTTGATGTTTCAAACTAACACCCTAAACACTGATTCTTGTAAATGGTAACCTCCCATTTCTCCGAGACTTTAGTTTGCTTTAAGCATGTTGTCACAGTATTATTGTCAAAAATATTTTCACAATGTAATTTACAGAGCAATGACTGCACCCAGATTTGGTTGGTTTTACTGCATGGGCGGAATGAAAATATCCTCTAAGTAGTCATTAAGCAAATGTCTCAATGGACACTGGTATTTCATGAAATCATTGTCTCCTACTGTGTATTTAGAACAAGAACAAGAAACATCTGCCTAGCCTTGCCCAGAAGGATTTAAATTGTGAAGTAAAATGTGCTAACATAAATATTTATGTATTTAGGTCTCTGGTGAAGTGTGGCTGGTGCTGTTGTTGTTCCTCTCAGTCTCATTTGAATTTAACCTCACTAGCTGTACTGCTAGAAACTATAAGAAAGGCATGAGGTGATAAGCTGAACTACCTTGGCAGATCTTGAGCCTGCTGTTAGGAAAACAAAGGTAATTTTAAGGATTCGATTTCTGTCTTGCTAAAAATGAGAAATAAGGTATAGTTTTAAGCGGGTTTAATTTAATGTTTTTGTGCCTTTAAGGGTAAAACCTATAGTTAGATTCATGCTGGACAAAGGTGTTTGTATGTGTGGGGGTAGGCAAAGTTCCAACTCTGTTTCTTTGTGCTTAGAGAGGGCTTTGGTGTGAATAATAAATAAAAGGCATAAACATGGGGGTGCTGTTTAGCAACTGGGGCCTTATAAGGTCAAGAAGCTTATAAGTTTTAGTTTAGCAAATTTAATTGCAGTTGATGATAGGTAGTGAGAGAGAAGGCAGTTCTCACAGCTCTACTAGAAAAAGTTGGTTTAGAAGACTAGAATGGGAACATCTCTCTCAGCTTTGCTGGAAGAGAAGCCATACTATGGAGTAATAGTTAAGAAAACAGATGCCGGAAATTAAGTCAAGCTAGTTGGGGAAACTAGAAGTGTCCAAGAAGTCTGGAGGTAAGTGAATGGAGACCACAAAACAGTTCAGAAGAATTCAAGGAAGAGTAAAGAAAGTGTTCTGAGTTAAAGAGACAATTGCAGTAACCAAAGTTAAAGTGGGGCAGTAGCCTTTGAAGGTAAATCAACCGTCTGATGCCATTTTAATACAGTCTGGGAATCAAGAGTTGAAGCAATTGTGAGCAGTTTGCACAGTAGTCAAGACAAAGTGGAGCCAAAGTTTTGTTTAAAAGTGTCATTTGGAAAACCTGGTCTGGATTTTGGAACGCAAACTGCTAAGGGAAAGCATAATTATGAGAGAAGATTTTAAAGTGTGTTTGTGGGATGGAGTTTGAACACTTTCATGTGACAATCATCTGGGGATTCTGAGAAGACATCCACAAACATTCACTTGGGGTTCAGAGTGGAGATTGACACATTATCATCTCGTGTGTTAAAAGGGACTTTGTATTAGAATCCAATTTTGTCATGTTTAACAGATTTTTTTTCTTGTTGTTAAAACAATTAGTGGTCCAGTGACTGTTTTCCTCCATGTTTTATGAAGAACAAATAAAATTTACAGTCTTTTGAGCCAGAGATTCTGGGATTTCCCATCCAGTTATAACATCAACTGGGATGGTAACACCACACACCTGATGGGTTCAGACATACATTCTCTCTGTGCTGCAGCTGGTGATAACCGGGGGTCAACATACATGTTTCTTGTTATCTGTCACTTTTATATTAGGTATTTGTCTTTACTTTCCACCAGACAAATAAAGGCACCTAATTTACAAAGCCCTATATGACACAAGATTGTTCATCAGGAAACAATTTCGAGTTAAAGACCTGCCAATATATATGAGCAGGAGTTTCTGGGCTGGTTGAGCAGTGTCACTTTATGCCTCAATGACTCCATGATCAATAAAATGATCTTTTCTTCATCATTTGTATCCTGATGCTGAGCTGGCTACATTCCAATCTTATTCTGACTAATTATTAAAGTCACCTGCACCTGGCTTCAACAATTAGCTAATGGGGCAGCACGGTAGCATGGTGGTTAGCACAATTGCTTCACAGCTCCAGGGACCCAGGTTCGATTCCGGCTTGGGTCACTGTCTGTGCGGAGTCTGCACATCCTCCCCGTGTGTGCGTGGGTTTCCTCCGGGTGCTCCGGTTTCCTCCCACAGTCCAAAGATGTGCAGGTTAGGTGGATTGGCCATGCTAAATTGCCCTTAGTGTTCAAAATTGCCCTTAGTGTTGGGTGGGGTTACTGGGTTATGGGGATAGCGTGGAGATGTGGGCTTGGGTGGGGTGCTCTTTCAAAGAGCCGGTGCAGACTCGATGGGCCGAATGGCCTCCTTCTACACTGTAAATTCTATGATTCTATAATTCTAATACAATCATGCTACCCTGAAGTGGAACTGAATAGTAAATATTCACTGTGACTTATTGTCAAACAGGCTGCATGCAAGTTGCAAAAATAACATTTTATTTTATGCAGTTAATGTATTAGCGCGTTAACTGTCAATCCTTCTTCAACATGCATTAATAGCACCAGAATGTATAATTTAACAGCAAAGCAGAAATAGATAATATCGTTACGGAGCTTCTCCAGGCTAATCCCTGCAGGAACCTCAAAATAGCAGGAATGGGTAAATCTATTCCATCTTTTGATTAGAAAAACAATATGGATAATGAATACCTGGAAGTAAGAGAAAAAAAATCCCACTGAAGTGTTCAAATGACGTCGTAAACCAATGAACTCTACCCGAGAAGTCACTTCCACCCAGCACTCATTGCTTGGAAAACATATTGGGAGTGCTTGATGATAAAATTGGTACAACAAGTCAGGAACCATCTAATTATCCAGTACGAGCATCATTCTGTGCAATAGGCATTTTATTTTTGCTTGACAATAAATAAAAATACTCACCTATTAATGTAATAGAAATCATATGATAACACTAATTGATGGTCTTCGACATTTATCTGACTGAAAATTTCTAATTCTTAAAAGGACCAATTAATCAGTATTCAGTAAGTATTGAGAGTACAAATCAAAGTTAAGTTAAGTGGCTCAAAAGTGAGGAAACACTGAGAATTTATTAAAAAAACAACAAATTGAATATGAGCAGTGGGTAAAATGTACCAACAAGGGAACAATTACTCTGAAAATGTCTTTAAAATTCTTTCAACTGCCATCCTTGTTTCCTCAGTATGGGAAGTAGCTCACACTGATAACCAGGTATGTAACATAGTAAAGACTTAAACCATTCCATATTTCATATTAACATACTTTAACACATTCATAATTATTTTAGTTCTTAATACCATCATTTCCATTTAATTTGGAGGCCACAGTATCTACAGAAGGTCAAGTACCCTTCCTGTAGAAGAAACTTAACTACAATGTACAAAATGGCTTTCAAAGAACCTGAAGCATGACGTTTAAAATGATTTTCACTGCAGAGAGGGAAACTGAGACAGGGAGTGAGTGGACGCGCAATCGGCTGTGAGAGAGAAGAGTTGTGATGAGATCACAGGAAGAAAATAAAGAGACAAAAGGTGAAAGTGTTGTTATCTAGTAGGTTTTGTTGGTGGATGTTCAATATCTAGTGGTTTGAGATAATAAGGTGAATAGGTGTTGGGTATTTACTAGCAAATTATACTCAGATGTGCACATAAAGAGTCTGCCAGGGACTGGGAGATTATATTGGAGTACAGAAGTAACCATGTGGAGGGCATTAAATAGTTTCTACCAAAGCGTCATGGATAAAACGGAGATGACAGATGATTTATTGAAAGCCTCTGATGCTGGGTCCGAACTTTGATAAATTTGGAACAATTGATGATTCTTCCATAGACGTACACAGCATGGGGTTTGACTGTGAGATTGCAGTGATTCCACTTGGAAATTCCTAAATCAGTATATACCTTTAAATGATTGCATTGTCATTTAAAAGTCATTGTCAGGCCTATACGTAATATAGCCCCCCCCGCCGCACCCCCCCCCCCGCCCCCCTCATGTTAAATTGTCCATTCACGTCGGTGAGCTCCGAGACATGCACCTGTCGAGCAGAACCCACCTTGGTGTACAGGTGAGTACTAGTCCCCAGGGACGAACTCTGGTACTGCCCCCTGAAAATGTCTCTGGCACTTTCCCTGGAGCTGCTTGGGAAATGCCAGGGGGTCAGTGCCATGGGCCAATGCCCAGAGGGTGTTTCATAAGCGGGGAGTGTTGTGTGAAGGGTTCCATGTCTGTGAGAGGCGGGGGTGTTCTGTGATAGTGAAAAATGAAAAAATGAAAATCGCTTATTGTCACAAGTAGGCTTCAAATGAAGTTACAGTGAAAAGCCCCTAGTCGCCACATTCCGGCGCCTGTTCGGGGAGGCTGGTACAGGAATCGAACCGTGCTGCTGGCCTGCCTTGGTCTGCTCTAAACGCCAGCGATTTAGCCCAGTGTGCTAAACCAGCCTCTCGGTGATGGTGGTGGGGCGTGGAGTTTCATGGGGGAGGTGCTGGGTGAGTTCAGTGTGTGTGTGTGTGTGTGGGGGGGGGGGGGGGGGGGGGGTTCTATTTTTGTTCTTTTACACCGGGGGTTCCTTTTAAAAATGGTCCCGACCTTTAAGTTGTTGGCGGGGTGGGCTCAATCGGAGCGTTACCGTCGTGGGACCCGCCCCTTACATTTTTTTGTCCAGGAATTTTAAAAGTGTGGCGGAAACCTATCAATGCTACCGGCGGGCGACCCTCCACCCGAGGTGTCACTTCGCCAAAAAATATTAAAATTTGGCCGAAAGAGAGAGAAATCTTTTTGGGTCAAATGTTTAAAGCCTTGAAACAAATTCTGGGAAAGCAATGATTCCCAGCCGTTTTTATGGCACAAATGGGCGCTTCAGCAGTGACACCAAACATGGAAAATACGATAGCACCATTTCAGGATCGTTCAAACATCGGGGCCAAACATTGGTCTGAAAGAAGAACGACTAACAAAAAGTTCAAGGACAGAGAGCCTTTGGTGGCAGGCGTTGGATAAGTAAAGGAGGAGGTTGAACCTCCTGGATAAGCAGGAGGTGGTTAATACATGCTTCAGATGCAACTCCAAAAATCGTCATGTGTTGAATTGCCTCCAAATTTTGAGACAACATGTGACATGGAAGGTGAGGAGGACAATGCTGACCAATCAGAAGGGATCATATTGATCACCAGAAGCTTCAGTCCCGAATGAGAATCCCAGTCACAGATTTGTTCAGTTACATAGTTCAAGAAAGTGGGTGCACCTCCATGGTCTGTGGAGTGGACTGACTAAAATGTTGCATGGAAGCTTTAAGTGAGGAAGATGGAAGAAAAGTCAAATAATATGACAGTTCTACTTGGTTCAGGTTCAGTGATGGTAGCACGTTGAAATCACTAAAAAGAATAGTAATATGTTTAGCAGAGTTGCCAGGGACCCGGGTCTCACAGTGCCAGGGACCCGGGTTCAATTGTGGCCTTGGGTGACTGCCTTTGTGGAGTTTGAACGTTCTCTTTCTAACTGGGTGGGTTTCCTCCGGGTGCTCCAGTTTCCTCCCACAGTCCAAAGATGTGTGCGTTAGGTAGATTGGCCATGCTAAATTGCCCCTTAGTGTCCAAAGATGTCCAGGTTAGGTGGATTGACCATGAGCACTGTGCGGGGTTATGGGGGAGCGGGCCCAGGTGGGGTGCTCTTTTGGAGGGTTGGTCCAAACTTGAAAGGCAGAATGGCCTCCTCACTGTTGGGATTCTATGGTTCTATGTTATGTGTGAAAATTTTAATATTGTAGCAATACATACAGCAGCAGAATATCAGATCAATATATTGGCAGAAGAGAGTAAAAATATGTGGAAAGCCTGGAAATGTGGTGCAAGTTCAGACAGTGGGACTAATGGTGATCACAATCCAAGGAAACAATCAAAAATATTTTTGAAAGGGTGTCTAGTCACAGGAGAAGTTTGACCAGTATGATCCAGATAGGTGTAGGAGATCTAGTCGGGGGTGGGGGGGGGGGGGCATCATTTAACAAGAGCAAGGATTAAAAATAGGTGAGGAGCGACACAAGAAGCAGGAGCCCATGCGATTGAGAAGCTCAAGTGGCTACTAACAAGAGTGTGATGTTTGCACAGAGGTGCCAGACAAAGCACAAATACAGTTGACCCATAGATAGAACATGTACAGAGAAAATACTTCCCTGTCCAAAGGGAAGTCTAGCTCTAGCTTTATACATACCGTATGTATGTATAAAGCTAAAGCCAGACTTACAGCTCAGGGTTTTGAGAAACAGCTGGGTGACCAAGAAATTAAATTTAAGTAGACGCCCTAACAACAGGAAAAGTAAGCATGAGCATTTTCCGAGGAGTTTCAGTAACATACTTAATGGACACAGATGTTTTCCTGCAAAAGGGGGGGGGGGGGGGGGGGGGGGGTGGCGAGATCTGCGAATCTGTCTAAATTGGGAATAACCCTGACTCAACAGCCTTGCATACAGGATGTTAATCGGATCCTGGTAAATTGGGCCAGATTCTCACAAAAGGAAGATTCTTCTTCTAATAATAATAATCTTTATTGTCACAAGGAGGCTTGCATTAACACTGCAATGAAGTTACCAAGAAAAGCCCCTAGTTGCCACATTACGGCGCCTGTTTGGGTTCACGGAGGGAGAATTCAGAGGGTTGGATTCTTCACCGTCGGGATGCTCCGTTTTGGCGGCAGGCCGCGGGTTTCCCGACGGCGTGGGGCTACCCCACAATGGGAAATCCCATTGACCAGCCGGCGAAACGGAGCATCCCCCGGCGTGCTGAACCAGAAATCTGACGGGACGGAGAATCCAGCCCAGATTGTCCAAATTACCTAACAGAACGTCTTTCGAGACTTGTGGGAGGAAACCAGAGCAATCAAGAAAAAGCAGATCAATTAAAAAGCTTAATTGGGCAATTAAACTGGTAATGCACACAAACTAGACCGGATGAGTGGTATGATGTATTAAAATTCAGCACCATGCTGAAGTATGCTACTGTTGGGGAGTTGCTAAAAGCAAATAAGTCATTGAAGAAATTGAGTTTGGAAGAATGTATGCTCAGATTTCCAGACCTGGGTGACCCAAAAGGACTGAAATTAGTTATTTTTAGTGATGACTCACATGCTAACCTTCAGGATTGTTATTCGTGTTCAACAGGATTCATAACATTTTTAGTGGGGAGACATGACAAATGTTGTCTATTAGCCTGGATGTTGTTGTTTCTACTCCCGCACCTAGTAGTGCAAAAAGCAGATTTGCATCTGTTCCCATAACAAGTTTTACCTGGAACAGGTCGCTAGCCTGTCATCAGAGGCTTATAGCTTGAAGGAGCTACTCCACACTCAGCATGGCTGACCAGGAGTCTCTCCCATTCTTACCACCTGCCCTTGGTGTGTGTTGAAAGGATTTTGCAGGTCGATACTCAACCTGTTTGGCTACGTTATGAACGCACCTTCCTTGGTCATCAGGTCCTGGGGTGAGACTCCAACCCAGAGCTTCTGGCTCAGAGGCAGGGATGCTAGCCACTGTGCCACAAGACCTTCCTCCATTGGCCTGGGAATCAAAGAAATAAGAGTGTAATTAAATGCACCCTGGTTGCAGATTCACTAGCGCTGGTGGAGGTGACAGATACAGCTATGTATTTATTGCGTTTTTTAAAGGAATTCCTATACAAAGGACAACCGGGAAAAATGTGCCCAGAGAATGCCACGTTGGACAGCGTGTCACAGAAAAGGAGGTTGATGATCAATCTCACAAATATTAAGAGATGTTGGAAAGAAATTAGACTTCCAAAATAAAATGGGTCTACGCAAGTCATCAGTTTTTGGATTGGTTCACAAAAAGAGCTGCTCGTCCAAATAAATTGTTAGATATCCTTGAAGAGGGATGCCTTGTGTTACAATGGATTGTGCATACACGGAAATTTTCGCATTGTAACATTAGTTTGCAAGATGGGGAATATGGGGCTGGATTCTACGTCGGCGTGCTCCTCCGTTTTGGCAGCAGCGCACTCACGCCTGCGGATTTCCCGATGGCGTGAGGGTGGCCACAATGGGAAACCCCATTAGCAGGCTGGTGGGACAGAGGATCCCTTTGCCAGTGGGGCTGCGCTGCACCAGAAAACAGGTGTGGCGGGACGGAGAATCCCGCCCATGGAGTATGTTAAAGATTGATAATTAGATAACATGCAGGTGGGGTTACTGGATTACGAGGATGGGGTGGAGATGTGGGCTTAAGTGGGGTGCTCTTTCCAATGCAGACTCGATGGGCCGAATGGCCTCCTTCTGCACTGTAAATTCTATGTAAAATTTTGCATTTTTCGTGCGAATAGTTTTTTGTTAGCATATCAATTTAATTTAAAGAAAAGAGGGGAATCTGTTAGGACCTAGTAGGTCTGTTTGTGGATCTTAAATGCCCAGTGGTTTAAGGTGAACAGGTAAAAGAAAAATACTGCGGATACTGGAAATCTGAAATAAAAACAGAAAATGTGGATAAACCCAGCAGGTTTAGCAGCATCTGTGGAGAGAGAAACAAGAGTTGACTTTTCAAGAAGAGTGATAGAAATGTAATTAATTTTATAGTTGGATAGGGGATGGGTCAGAATAGAAGGTCAGGGATAGTTTGGAGCTGAAGAGAGATTGACGAAGATGGCATGAACACAAGACATAGGGGGTGTTAATGGTGGCATTAAGGACTGAAGAGTGTTAATAGTGACATAAAGGCAAGATAGCTGAACATGTTAATGGGGGATCAAAGGTCAGTGCTCAGTGAAAGCAAAAGGGACAGGTGGCTCTGTAGGGGAGGGGGGTTGTATTGGGACAAACCAAGGAAAACAAAAAACACAAAGGGGGGTCAAGGCAGCAGGGAAAGTTCACAGTCTAAAGTTGTTGAGTTCAAAGCTCCGACCTATCCCTGACCTTCTATTCTGCCACACCTCCTCCACCCCACCTCCAACAATATAATTTATTATATTTCTATTCCTCTTCTGTTCTGTAGAAGAGTCATATGGAGTTCAAATGTGAACTCTGTTTCTCTCTCCACAGACGCTGCCAGACTTGCTGAGTTTATACAGCCTTTTCTGATTTATTTAAGATGAACAGGTGTTGGGTATTGATTAGTTAATTATTCATGAAGGCCCGCCTTCTCAACCTTGCCCCTCGCCTGAGGTGTGGTGACCCTCAGGTTATATCTCCTCAAAGGGGGAAAAGCAGCCAATGGTCATCTGTGACTGTGGCGACTTTACCTTTCTACTCCAATGTGTATATAAAGAAGCGTCAGCCAGCAATGGGGAAATTGTGTTCCGGGGAGAAATTCTTTGGTGAGCAATAAGCAGTCTCTACCAAAGTATCCTAGACTCAGCATCTTCCTCACAAACAGCCCTGGGAGTTTTATTTGACACAAAGAGCCAGAAGCAGACCGACAGTTGAAGAAACAGCGAGGCAGGTAAAAAGAGAAAGACACAGGGAAGGAGAACATGGTAAATTTAGTTATTTTCACCTTCACTGCCTGGCTGGTCATCTGGCAAAACCTGTTATGCGAACATTGTGGAACCCATGCCAATTCGACTTTTTGATTTCAACTTTCAGCAATAGCAGAAAACAGGTGGCAGCAGGTCAGCCGTCCATTATACATCCCAAAGACTTACCAGGCCAGTGAATTCAATAAAAGTAAAAATCAGTCAAAGTTTATAACAAATAGCCAATTCACTGCCACCTGTTTATTGCCATTCCCAAAGATTAGGATCAGCTCTTTAATCTTCAAAAGGTTTATTTGTGATGGCAGTACCAGTATAGTACACGGCTGTGAGGAAGGGATGGCTATATGGAGGCAGCCAAAAGGGGTTTCTTAAACCATGATTGAATTGACAGTGGAAGCACAGCTTATCCAAATCTGCCAGGTAGCCAATAATATAGATTTAAGTCATTTTGAAGAATCCAGTTGTAAATTTCATCTGGTGCCATATTTTACCCTCTGAACAAGCAGCAGACATTACAAAATAATAATTCTATGAAATGAAAAGCTCAAGCAATTTTAAAAAGTACATGCTATAACAATTCAATGGACCACGCATGGCGTTCACAAAAGAATCCTGATCCTGCTGTTGAAGGACCTTGTGTCATATATCTGTGCATCGGTCGATGGTCCAGAAGGCACTTAAATCTGTCTCTTCTATTTGAAAACAGTGAGAGAGAATATAGAGCACTAAATCAGAAGAATGCCTCAAGCAATGTCTCACTTTCACAATATTTCTTATTCGACCAGTTAGACACCAGTTGATCGGAAACCAAAGATGTGCATTTATATCGTGCCTTCCATGATCACTGGATATCCAAAAGTGCTTTACAGCCAATGAGGGATTTCTGAAATATAGGGCGGCCCCCCCCTTCCCCCCCCCCACCCCTCCCCCCCCCCCTCCCCCCCCCCCCCCCCCCCCCTCCCCCCCCCCGGTCTCCCAACACTCTGCTGGAGGGTTCTCGACCACTATCAAATGAAACTTTTCTTTTCTTTTAGAATCCCTACAGTGCAGAAGGAGTTCATTCTGCCCATCGAGTCTGCACCGGCCCTTGGAAAGAGCACCGTACTTAAGCCCACACCTCCACCCTATCCCTCACTTCACCTTTGTGACACCAAGGGCAATTTAGCATGGCCAATCCACCTAACCTGCACATCTTTGGACTGTGGGAACTCCTGGAGGAAACCCATGCAGACACTGGGAGAACGTGAAAACTCTACACAGCCAGTCACACGAGGCTGGAATTGAACCCGAGACCCTGGAGCTATGAGGCAGCAGTGCTAACCACTGCGCCAAGAAACACTTAGGGGCGTCAGCAGGGAATGGGCAGCCAAGGCCGCATAAAGCACTGTTTTGTACACTGAGGAGTGCCGCTCGCCAGAACTCCCCAATGTCTCCTCAGAAGACAAACACGGGACACAACCGACAGGGTACCCTTCGTCATCCAGTACCTCTCTGGAGTGGAGAAACTATGATATCTTCTTCGCAGCCTTCAACCCATCACCCAGCCTTCAGAACAGTGACCACGACACCACACAAACCTGCCATGGCAATCTCTGCAAGATGTGCCAGATCATCGATTGTCTACCACCATTACTCGAGAGAACACCACCCACCAGGTACACGGTACATACTCGTGTGACTCGGCCAACGTTGTCTACCTCATACGCTGCAGGAAAGGATGTCCCGAGGCGTGGTACATTGGCGAGACCATGCAGACGCTGCGACAACAGATGAATGGACATCGTGCGACACGGGACAGGCAGGAATGTTTCCTTCTGGAAGGAAAACGTCAGCAGCCAAGGACATTCGGCCTCTGATCTTCGGAAAAGCATTCTCCAAGGCGGCCTTCAGGACGCGCGACAACGCAGAATCGCCGAGCAGCAACTGATAGCCAAGTTCCGCACGCATGAGTATGGCCTCAACCGGGACCTTGGATTCATGTCGCATTACATTCACCCCACCACCACCACCATCTGGCCTGGGCTTGCAAAAAACAACCAACTGTCTTGGCTTGAGACAATTCACACCTCTTTAACCTGTGATTATCCCTCTCTCCAGTCGCACTGTCTGGACCTGCAAAGACTTAATTACCTGCAAAGACTCGCATTCAAAGTATCGTCTTGCATCATTGACTTTGTCTACATATGTGTTTGTGAAACCCACCTCTTCATTCACCTAAGGAAGGAGCTGCTCTCTGAAAGCTAGTGACTCAAAACAAACCTGTTGGACTTTAACCTGGTGTTAATGTAGCGAGAGATCTTTTAAATGGCATCCTGATCTTTGAGGCCTCCGAAGTGACCCACAATCCACCCCAGCACGAAAGCACTATGGGAGAGACCCCAACTGCCCCCACACCACCCCAACACCCCACACAGTACACCCCCCACCCAATCACATGTGCACAAAATGCCAGCTTGGCACCTTGGCTATGCCACCCAGGCAGTGGCAAATTAGCACAGCCAGGCTGGCACTCTGAAGGTGCCAAGGTGGCACCAGCAATCTCTTGACCAAGGGGCATGCAGCTGGCGTACTAAACAGCGCTCGCCTAAGGTCTCTGAGGTGAAGGGAATAAATCCCAAAGCCTCAGGTACCTCGGGAATATGCACATTAAAGTGAGATGAAATGTCTCGATAATGATATGCAGATTTGCCAAAAAGTGACCTTGCCCACAGTGGGTGAGATTTACACCGCAAACCTTGCAAGATCGCGTTAGATCTCACGAGGCATTGTGAGCCGGCTAGATACCAGGAGCAAGGTCTTCGGTTTTTATGGGCCATGCTGCACTGCAGCGAGCTGTTTTTCAAGTGCAGCATGGCAATTTGATTGTACCCTTAATCACTTTTTGGACCCTAGGGAATTTCTCACCGGTTTAGCCCACACAGGTGTATGGCAAAGCTGTCTTCTTTTTGAGAGTTGAGTGGGCGGTCCACCTCGCCCTGGAAAAAGTACTCACGGTGGGTGGGATCTACCTGGCGGTGGACCCGCTGGAGGCCACTGCCGAGAGAGTTATCCTCTCTAATGTCCTGCCTTTTATTCCCACGGAACTCCTCCTCACCCACCTCCATCAACTGGAGGAGGTATGGTCAGGGGTGATACCGCCCCTGCTCAGCCGCAAAGATCCCACCCTCAAGCATATTTTCTCATTCCGGCGCCAGGTCTTTGTTTGCCTGGCCCGGGAGGAGGTCCTGGAAGGGACTTTGAGATCCCTTTTGGGGACAAAACCTACTGCATCTTCTGGTCCGTGGGTGGCGTGCGATGCCACGCCTGCAAGAAGGTGGGACATATTAGAAAAAATTGCCCCACCTCTAACACTGCCACTGATGGTGCCGCTGCCCCCTCTACTTCCACTGGCGTGGAGGTGAGGGGACAGCCGCGTGGCCGGAAGGCTGAGAGGAAGACCAACAGGGCGATTCGCCAGCGGTCAGGTTTGGGTCCTTCTGACCCTCTGACCCTCACTGACCCAGTGCCCCTGGCTACTGACCCGGGTGCAGCCGCTACGCCTCACCCCACCATCACCCAGCAACACCCTCAGCCCGGTGACATTTTGCCATCAGATGCCGGGCGCGCGGGCCCCTCTGGGTGGCGGTGGTGTTGTGCGCGATCTTGAACCAGAGGGTGCTCTGTCCCAGCCACAAATTCTGGAGGGAAGCATTGAGGGACAAGGAGTCAGCCTGGTGAGGCCTCCAGAGATAGAGGCCTCCCCAGTGTGTGACCCTCTCCCCTACAAACTGAATCAATCCAGGTTCTTTTCCATCGATGTCACGCCCAGTCCCCCGAGCAGGGTTCTTCGGGGTCGGACGGGACCCGAGAGGGCCCGTTCCACCCAGTACAATTCAGCACCCCGGACTTGTTCAATTTCTCAGGGTAGGGGGTCAGCGATAACCCCCTGCTTCTTAGGTTCTTAGCGGGTTATGGTTTGGAAGACCCTCTGTCCCAACCGCTGTCTTTGGGCACCTCTGCCATCATCATGGACCTGTTTCCGGAGTTATTTTCGGGGCCTTCCAGTGACCATGTGGCGGGGGCAGAGCAGACATCTGCACCACCAAATCCCGCTGGCCCAGAACCCCGGAAGGAGCCTGAGGAGATCCTGCCTGTCGATGATCCTGGTGGCGGGATCGAGGCAGCCCCTCTGAGTTGGTTGGTGGGCCCGTGTTGCCCGCCGCACTCAGTGTGGTGGAGGATTCGGGCCCGGAGGGTGACTGTCCGAAGGCTGTCAGCCGCCTGTCACAATATCCACTCATGTATACAATGAGATGCAGACAGACAGCGATTGACACACAGGATAACCAATGAACACACACGACACAGAACAACCAATCCCCAGGCAGGACACCACCAATATAAAGCCCACAGGGCATTAAGACTCTCTCTCTCTCACAGGAAACAGCTACTGAGATAGTTAGAGTGCACAAGCCAGTGAGCACCATCTCCATGTGGTAGAGAGCTAGTCTGGTCAAGCCAGTAGGAGGTTATCAGTTAGATTAATAGAGTGTCAACCCACAGCAGATTATGTGCAGCAATCAGCAAGTTCAATAAAAAAGTGTGGGACCATCTCCTGTGTCGGAAGCCTGTTTCTAGTTTCACTGCATCCAGTTGCAGTCAATGGTGAACCAACTCACTTAACACATCATGGTACCAGGGAGCTATTAATTCTAACGAACATACCTCAAGTGAATCTGCAATGACCAGCAAGCAACCATACAGCGGCATGGAAAGGATCCAGCCTTCTCCGCAACTCCGGATCTCCGGCAACCTTGGCGCCAACTGGAAAGTCTTCAAACAGAAGTTCCTCCTGTATATCGAGGCCTCCGACCTCGAGGCAGCATTGGATGCCAGAATGATCGCACTGTTCCTGTTGACTGCGGGGGATCAAGCCATCCACATCTATAACTCGCTCATGTTTGCCGATGGCGAAGACAAGACGAAGTTCAAGACAGTTCTGCTGAAATTCGATAGCCACTGCGAAATTGAGGTGACTGAGAGCTTTGAACGGTGCATCTTCCAACAGAGGCTTCAGGGTAAGAATGAACCTTTTCAGTCCTTCTTGACCCATCTCCGCATCCTAGCGCAGTCATGTAATTATGACTCGACAGCTAATTCCATGATCCGGGATCAGATCGTTTTCGGGGCCCAGTCCGACTCCCTGCGGGAGCAGCTCCTCAAAATCAAACAGTTGACCCTCTCTGTCGCTATCGAAACATGCGTTGTCCATGAACATGCCAGAAATCGTTACTTCCGCATCAGGGCGGCAGAAACTGCAAAACTGGCTTCCCACGAGGCAGAAAGGCTGCAGACCATCGCAAAAATGCAAGGCCTGAGCATCGAGGAGAGTGGCCGTTTCGCGCGCATTTCCCGGGTCCCTACGCATGCGCGCAACGACCGGGTGGACGACAAGGCCGAAGACCCTAATGCGTATGTGCGAATGTCAGCCGACCGCACTGCGCATGCGCGATGGCGCACAGAACGCGCTGACGGCATCGTCATGACGTGTCCAAATTGTGGCTCCGCCCATTTAAAGGGGCAATGTCCAGCCAAAGGAAGGCGATGTCTACAGTGTGGAAAGCCTGGGCATTACGCGGCCTTCTGCAGGTCCGCTCCATCGAGCAACAGCCAACAATCCCAGCTGCAGCGCAGACGTGTCCGCTGCGTACAAGGCATGCAGGATTCTGACCCCGACAGCCCAACGGACCCCGATGCTGACTGCCTCGAGTCTCCATATCGGGTGGGCATCATCACCACACGCGAGCTGGTCTCCACCGCGCCTGCAAACTGCCTTTCAATCCTGAGTGTGGATCCTGACGACGAGTGGTGTGCTGTCATCACGGTCAACCAGTCTCGCATCCGATTTAAATTGGACACTGGCGCGTCTGCAAACCTTATATCGCAGTCGGACCTCGACAGCATCCGAGACCAACCTAGCATTCTTCCACCAGCCTGCCAGCTCCTTGACTACAATGGTAATGCCATAGCTGCCAGTGGGTCGTGTCAGCTAGGTGTCTCTCACAAGGCAATCAAGGCGACGTTAAGATTCAAGATCGTCCGGCCTGACAAGGCATCGCTGCTCAGTGCTCGCGCATGCAAACTCCTAAATCTGGTCCAGTGAGTCCAAGCCATGTCCTCGACACCGGCGACTGCCTCGCTCAATGCGAATCTCCAGGCCGAGATAGATGACATTCTCACGCAATACCACAATGTGTTTGATGGGATGGGCACGCTCCCATATCACTACAAGATATTGCTCAAGCTGAATGCCACCCCAGTCATCCATGCACCACGCCGGGTGCCGGCTCCCCTCAAGGACCGTCTGAAAACGCAGCTACGAGAGCTCCAAGAGGGCATCATCTCAAAGGTCACGGAACCAACAGACTGGGTCAGCTCCATGGTCTGCGTCAAGAACCCTCTGGTGAACTCCGCATTTGCATTGATCCCAAAGACCTGAATCGCAACATAATGCGAGAGCACTACCCGATCCCGAAGCGTGAAGAATTAACCTGTGAGATGGCTCATACCAAATTCTTTACCAAGCTGGACGCCTCCCGCGGTTTCTGGCAGATACAGCTGGACGAGTCCAGTCGGAAGCTGTGCACGTTTAACACTCCGTTCGGCAGGTATTGCTACAACCGCGTGCCTTTCGGTATCATCTCAGCTTCATCGCATAATGGAGCAAATGATGGAGGGCATCGAGGGGGTGCGAGTCTATGTGGACGACGTGATCATCTTGTCCACGACGCCCGAGGATCACATCGCTCACCTCAAACAGGTTTTCAAGAGGATTCGTGAAAATAGCCTCCAGCTCAACAGGGCCAAATGCTCATTTGGTCGGTCCGCCATCAAGTTTCTGGGTGACCACATTTCACAGCAAGGTGTGCAACCTGACGCTGACAAGGTGCTGGCAATCAATGCCATGATGATCCCACAGGACAAAAAGGCGGTCTTCCGTTTCCTTGGGATGGTAAATTTTCTCGGAAAATTTATTCCCAACATGGCATCCCACACCACGGCCCTCCGGCATCTCGTTAAAATGTCCACAGTGTTCCAGTGGCTTCCCGCACATCAAGCAGAGTGGCTTGAGCTGAAGGTGAAGCTCACCACAGTCCCAGTACTGGCGTTCTTTGACCCAATCAAGGATATCAAGATATCCACAGACGCAAGCCAGGACGGCATTGGGGCAGTGCTCCTCCAGCAAGATGACTCTCGTCCTGTGCTCCAGTGGCATATGCATCCAGGGCCATGACTCTGACCGAACAACGGTATGCCCAGATCGAAAAGGAGTGCTTGGGTCTCCTGACAGGAATAGTCAAGTTTCATGACTACGTATACGGTCTGCCAAAGTTCACGGTGGAAACAGACCACAGGCCTTATTAGTCCACATAATCCAGAAGGATTTAAATGACATGACACCTCGGCTGCAGCGAATTCATCTTCGTCTCCGCCGATATGACTTCAAACTCGTCTACACACCGGGCAAGGAGCTGAGCATCACGGATGCCCTATGCCGATCCATCACCATGCCATGTGAACAGGGCGACTTCATTCGCCACATTGAGGCACAGCTGCAGTTGTGTGCCAGCAACCGCCCAGCCACTGATGAACGAGTTGTCCAAATACGCGAAGAAACTGCCAAAGGTCCTCTACTGCAGCACGTGATGCAACAACTCGTCCATGGCCGCCAAAAGGGGCAGTGCTCCCAGTTCTTCAACGTTAAGGACGAGTTAACGGTTGTCGAGGGGATCCTTCTTAAACTAGATAGAATCGCCATTCCCCAAAGCATGCAAACCATGGTGCTCAGACAGATCCATGAGGGCCACCTTGGGGTTGAAAAAGGTCGAGCAAAGCTCGGCAGGCAGTTTACTGACCTGGCATCAGCCAGGACATTGCCAACACGGTCCTCAACTGCACTACATGCCAGAAATTTCAACCACCCAAGGAAACACTGCAACAGAACGAGATCGTGACTTCTCCGTGGTCCAAGGTTGGGATAGACCTCTTTCACGTAAATGGGCGTGATTACTTGCTCTTGGTCGACTACTTCTCCAGCTACCCGGAAGTGGTGAAACTGTCGGACCTCACGTCCAAGTCAGTCATCAAAGCCCGCAAAGAGACGTTTGCCAGGCACGGGATACCACTCATTGTGACAACGGTCCATGTTTCTACAGCCAAGAGTGGTCCGACTTTGCACGGTCCTACCACTTCAGGCATATCACATCCAGTCCCCATTACCCGCAATCAAACGGGAAGGCCTAAAAAGGGGTCCATATTGTCAAGCGGTTGCTGTGCAAGGCTGCAGTCTCAGCCTCGGATTTCAACCTGGCGCTGTTGGCATACAGGGCAACCCCTCTGTCGACTGGTTTGTCTCCGGTGCAGCTGCTCATGAACTGCAACCTGAGGACGATTGTTCCAGCCATCCATGTTCCAGACCCTGACCACCTCACGGTGCTGCAGAAAGTGCAGCGATCCAGGGACCACAGAAGATTACGTATGATGCTCATGCCACGGATCTGCCTGCGCTGGCTCCAGAAGATGTTGTTCGCATCCAGTTGCCTGAGGGAGGCTGGTCAGCCCCAGCTGTTGTCGTCAGACAGGCTGCCTCCAGGTCTTTCATTGTTCAAATGGCTGATGGCTCCATTCTACGGCGCAACAGGAGGGCGCTGCGCAAAGTTCCCTGCCCACCACCTGACCGCACTTCTCCGCATGACATCATGCTGCCTCAGGACATCTCGCCCCACGTGGCCACCGATCTGACAGCGATCCCGCCTGTCCACGAGGCCACCGAAATGGCAGCAATCCCGCCTGTCCAGGTGCCGGCATCCCCCTCTCCACCTCTGAGGTGATCGACAAGAATTCGTCGCCCGCCACATAGACTGAATCTATAGACTTAAATCTTGTAAATTTTGTTCAGTTTGCTCTGTATGTGCACAATAAACACCTTCCCATGTACATATGTTCATTCATTCACCACTTGTACATAGTCATGCATGTATATACCGCCACGTTCCAAAATTTATTTTAAAAAGGGGAGATGTCATAATATGCACTCATGTATATAATGACATGCAGACAGGCAGTGATTGACACATAGGACAACCAATGAACACACACAACACAGAACAACCAATCACCAGACAGGACACCACCACTACAAAGCACACAGGGCATTAAGACACTCTCTCTCTCTCACAGGACACAGCTACTGAGATAGTAAGAGTGCACAAGCCAGTGAGCACCATCTCCATGTGGTAGAGAGTTAGTCTGGTCAAGCCAGTAGGAGGTTATCAGTTAGATTGATAGAGTGTCAACTCACAGCAGATTATGTACAGCAATCAACAAGTTCAATAAAACAGTGTTGGACCATCTCCTGTGTCGGAAGCCTGTTTCTAGTTACACTGCATCCAGTTGCAGTCAACGTTGAACCAACTCACTTAACATATCACCGCCCAGTGTCAGGAGCGCAGGGTGCACGAGACGCTCTGTAGCAGGATGCGGGTCTCACTCGTACCTGACACGATGTCGCCCCTCACCCAGTCAGGGGAACTCCCAGAATCTGGCACATTATAATTGAAGGTTCTTTTGTTTTTATGCCTTTGTAGATTGTTCAGGCAATGCCCTATTGGGCCCCACTTCATCAACACTCCGACTCTCTCCCTCCTCACCACCCTCCATTCCCCTCTCTCCTCACCACCCGCTTCCTTTCCCTTCTGTTGGAACAGAGGCGAGGGTATCTGATCTATCCAGCGTAAAGTTTAGTGCTTGTACCATTTGTTTTTTATAGAAATGTGTTCTGAACTGTTTTAATAATCAGAGTATTCAACCCCCCTCCCCGTACATTGGTACTGAGGGGAGGGTACCCTGTTTCTCCAACACAAAATGAGTTTTTGTACCGTTTGGCCTTGTATATATGTTTTACTGTTTTAATAAGAAGATATAGCCCACACTTCAGGCGTGATTCTCGGTAAAACTTTCTAAGTGTGGTAGCGAGCGGTTACTGCCGCGAGCTTCCTGGGGCTCGACCCAGTGAGGCTGGCAATGCTATTCAACATTAATTGGTCCACTTAACCATAAGACATAGGAGCAGAATTAGGCCACTCGGCCCATCTTGTCTGCTCCGCAATTCAATCATGGCTGATATTTTTTCATCCTTGTTCTCCTGCCTTCTCCCTTTAATCCCTGATCCCCTTAACAAGGCCCCATGGGTTTCTCGCCATAAATAAAGGCTCATCAGCCGATTCGCTGGTCGCGCTCACCAGCCCCCTGCTAACAAGGTCGAGTAAAACCTAAACAGCACTTGCTCAGCCAACCCCAAACCCAGTCAGAAGCCCTTCTGCCAGGTTCACGTTTTTCAAAAGGAGTAATAATTGGCGCCAGCGTGACCTCCTGCTGGGTGGCCGCTGAATGACAGGAGGCCATTGGATATGGGGTGGCTCTCGTTAATTGCATGGAAATGGGGCTTAAGTGGTGCTAATTTGTCTCTCACCACGCTTTGGCGAGATCCCAATTTCGCCTATGGGAGCCGATTGGTTGCATCACAAACTCTTTGGCGCCTGGCGCGGTTGTTAGGTAAATTGGACATACTGAATTCTCCCTCTGTGTACCCGAACAGGCGCCAGAATGTAGCGACTAGGGGCTTTTCACAGTAATTTCATTGCAGGGTTAATGTAAGCCAACTTGTGACAATAAAAGATTATTATCATTCTCGTTTTCTGCCTCTCCCATTATTCACTGGCCTCGTTTTGTTCGAGCGAGAGTGCAATGAGGATGGGGAATTGTGCCCTCTGATTTTTTTCAGCACTGGGGAGCTGAACTCAAGAGATTGGGCCCCATTTTGAATGGATGCCCCATTCTCTAGTGCGTTTATGGGTCCTCCACTCCCCACCCATGAGCAATGTTACCCTCCACACACATGGGCACTACTCCACACTCTCCCAAATTAGGACACCCGACTATGGGGTCCCTAGAAATCCGCCCTCTTCAGCCCCCCCCCCCCCCCCCCCCCCCCCCCCCCCCCCGACATCCCCTTTCGGGACCCCCCCTTCCAGGACTCCCAACAGTCATCCCACCAACCTCCCAGAGGCCTCTACTTATTTGCTATGCACTCCCCTAACCTTCGAACCCCCCTCCCCTCCAACCTCCTTTCATGGGCATGGCCTCCCCTTGGGCCCTGACCCGTGCCAGGTTGGCTGTGCAAAGGTGCCAACTGGGCAGTGCCAAGGTGCCTGCTTCCAGGGGGAGGGTCAAAGCACTATCCCTGAGCACCCAGGGGTCTCCAAGAGCCCGCAAGACTCCCAGGTGTCGTCTTGTCTGGTCCACGTTTGTGAGGACTAGTACTGAATGGCGTCCGGCCACAGCCTCCCTGGAGAGGCTGATAAACCCTGGAGGCCAGTAGATCCCTGGTAAGCGTACCTAAGTAGATTTAAAACTTCTTAGGCGACCGTCGTTTGATCACGTCCCTTTTGGGCATGCTTCAATTTCCGATGCCTTGCCTTAGGTAGAACCTGTGAATCGTGAAGGCTGCCGGGAAGCCCACGAGAGGCCTCTCCTGGGATCTACCGGCCGCTTGTTCTCACTTGAGTGCAACAAGGCCAATGAAGCACAGCCATCGTCGCTGTTGTAACATAGGAAATGTAGCAACCAGGTTATGCACAGCAAACTCCCGCAAAGGACGAATGATAATGTCTGGATAATGTTTTCTGATTTTGATAGACATTGGCCGTAAAACTCTCTCGCCTTCAAAATGCAGCCATGGAAGATTTTACATCCACCTGAGAAAGTGGGCTAGGCCTCCATTTAATATCTCATCCAAAACACAGCACCTCCAAAATATTGCAGCAGAATATGAACCTTGATTCTGATGCTCAAGTCCTAGAGTGGAACTTGAAACCTGTGGTGGTATGTATTAGGGGTAATACGGTACACCACGATGCTGACAGGCTATTGGTAGATGGATACTGGGTCCTGATAGGATCTGCCGCCTACTGGGCTCCACCCAGAAATGCCGGTCTAAGAACCCGGATTTCCCCCAGCAGCTGCATTCTGTAACCGAGCTGCTGGGGAACAAGTTCTGCTCAATAAAGCCTTTAATTGATGTTACTTCAACCTGCCTTGCGCCATATTGACAGTACAACAATTTATTGAGCAGACTTAAATAAAAAAATGACGTAGGAATATGGAGCTCCGCATCACCCCGGAGTGCCTGCGCATCGCACCCCAAGCAGCTAACTTGACCTCTATCTTTAAACATTGGCTGGCGTGTTTTGAGGGCTACCTCCGAACGGCCCCCGGCAAACCAACGGACGAACAAAAGATGCAGGTCCTCTATTCCAGGGTGAGTCCCGACGTCTACTCACTTATCGAGGACGATTTCCCCGATGCCATCGCCGCGCTGAAAGACATCTACATCCGGCCCGCCAACCAGGTTTTTGCATGCTACCAGCTCGCCACATGACGACAATTTCCAGGAGAATCGCTGGACGAGTTCTATAACGCCCTGCAGATCCTGGGAAGAAACTGCAACTGCCCGGCGGTAATGGCGAACGAACACACAGAGCTCCTGGTCCGCGATGCGTATGTGGCAGGTTTGGCTTCATCCCAGATCCGCCAGAGGCTTCTGGAGAAAGAATCTCTGGGTCTCACAGAAGCTCGGGCCCTGGCGGCATCCCTCGATGTGGCCTCGCGTAACGCCCGCGCCTACACCCCCGACCGCACTGCAGCCCGTTGGGCTCCGTGGACCCCCGCCGCGATCGACTCTCCGGCACCCCCCCCACCCCCGCAAACCTGCGCGGCCAAAACCCCAGACCAACCGGGGGGGGCCACGCTGCTATTTTTGCGGCCAACCGAAACACCCCCGGCAGTGCTGCCTGGCCCGCTCGGCAACCTGCAAAAGCTGCGGAAAAAAGGGCAACTACGCAGCGGTGTGCCAGTCCTGTGGGGTCGCCGCTATCTCCGGGGAAGAAACGGGACCACAGACCCAGCGCCTCCCCCCCCCCCCCCAGCGATCTACGTGCGGCAAACGGACGCCGCCATTTTGGGCCCCTGACGCCACGAGGGAGAGATGGGCGCCGCCATTTTGTCCACCCCTGACCGCGTGCGATCCGTGGACGCCGCCATCTTGGCTGACAGGAAAGGACCCCGACACAGACGGCCCCATACTGCCTGACAACGATGATCTACTGCGACAACCACGCTTGGCATCGATGACCCTGGACCAGTTGCGGCCCCGGACGCTCCAGACAGCAACGACTACAGTCCTGGTGAATGGGTACGAGACGCCGTGTCTTATCGACTATGGGAGCACGGAGAGTTTCATTCATCCGGACACGGTAAGGCGCTGTTCCCTCGTAATTCGTCCAAGCACCCAGAAAATTTTCCTGGCGGCGGGGTCCCACTCCATTGAGATCAAAGGGTTCTGCATCGCTAACCTAACGGTGCAGGGGAGGGAGTTCAGAAATTACCGGCTGTATCTCCTCCGCCATCTCTGTGCGTCCACACTCCTAGGGTTGGACTTCCAATGCAACCTCCAGAGTTTAACATTTAAATTTGGCGGCCCTATACCCCCACTGACTGTCTGCGGCCTCGTGACCCTCAAGGTTGAACCGCCTTCATTGTTTGCGAACCTCACCCCGGATTGCAAACCCGTCGCCACTAGGAGCAGACGGTACAGCGCCCAGGACCGAGCATTCATCCGGTCCGAAGTCCAGAGGCTGCTGAAGGAAGGCATCATCCAGGCTAGCAACAGTCCCTGGAGAGCCCAGGTGGTAGTCGTTAAGACCGGGGAGAAACAGAGGATGGTCATCGACTATAGTCAGACCATCAACAGGTACACTCAGCTAGATGCGTACCCTCTCCCCTGCATATCCGACATGGTCAATCGGATTGCACAGTACAAGGTCTTTTCCACCGTGGACCTCAGGTCCGCCTACCACCAGCTCCCCATTCGCCCCGGTGACCGCAAGTATACTGCCTTCGAAGCAGACGGGCGGCTATACCATTTTTTAAGGGTTCCATTCGCCGTCACGAACGGAGTCTCGGTCTTCCAACGAGAGATGGACCGAATGGTTGACCAGCACGGTTTACGGACCACGTTCCCGTATCTCGACAACGTCATCATCTGCGGCCATGACCAGCAGGACCACGACGCCAACCTCCGCAAATTCCTCCAGACCGCTAATGCCCTCAACCTCACTTACAACAGGGAAAAATGCGTGTTCAGCACCGACCGTCTAGCCATCCTGGGCAATGTAGTGCGTAGTGGAGTGATAGGCCCCGACCCTGAACGCATGCGCCCCCTCATGGAGTTCCCTCTCCCCCACTGTGCCAAAGCCCTGAAACGCTGCCTGGGCTTCTTTTCTTACTATGCCCAGTGGGTTCCCCAACACGCCGACAAGGCCCGTGCACTAATCCAGTCCACTACTTTTCCCCTGTCGACAGAGGCATGCCAGGCCTTCAGTCGCATCAAGGCAGATATCGTAAAAGCCACGATGTGCGCCATCGACGAGTCCCTCCCCTTCCAGGTCGAGAGCGATGCATCAGATGTAGCTCTGGCGGCCACCCTCAACCAAGCAGGCAGACCCATGGCCTTCTTCTCCCGAACCCTCCACGCTTCAGAAATCCACCACTCCTCAGTGGAAAAGGAGGCACAAGCCATAGTGGAAGCTGTGCGACACTGGAGGCATTACCTGGCTGGTAGGAGATTCACTCCCCTCACTGACCAACGGTCGGTTGCCTTCATGTTCGATAATGCACAGCGGAGCAAGATCAAGAACGACAAGATCTTGAGGTGGAGGATCGAACTCTCCACCTACAATTATGAGATCTTGTACCGTCCCGGAAAGCTGAACGAGCCATCCGATGCCCTATCTCGCGGCACATGTGCCAACGTACAAGTGGACCGTCTACAAGCCCTCCACGAAGACCTCTGCCACCCGGGGGTCACTCGTTTCTACCACTTCCTCAAGGGCCGCAACCTCCCTTACTCCGTCGAGGAGGTCCGAACAGTCACCAGGAACTGCCAGATCTGCGCTGAGTGCAAACCGCACTTTTTCAGGCCAGATAGAGCACACCTGATAAAGGCCTCCCGACCTTTTGAATGCCTCAGTTTAGATTTCAAAGGCCCCCTCCCCTCCACCGATCGCAACACGTACTTTCTGAACGTCGTTGACGAATACTCCCGTTTCCCTTTCGCCATTCCCTGCCCCGACATGACCGCGGCCACGGTCATTAAAGCCCTTGGCACCATATTCACACTGTTCGGTTTCCCCGCCTATATCCATAGCGATAGGGGGTCCTCCTTTATGAGTGATGAACTGCGTCAATTCCTGCTCAGCAAGGGCATAGCCTCGAGCAGGACGACCAGTTACAACCCCCGGGGGAACGGGCAGGTAGAAAGGGAGAATGGAACGGTCTGGAAGGCCGTCCTGCTGGCCCTCCGGTCTAGGAGTCTCCCAATTTCCCGCTGGCAGGAAGTCCTCCCGGATGCCCTTCACTCGATCCAGTCCCTGCTGTGCACTACCAAGAACCAAACGCCTCACGAGCGCCTCCTTGTCTTTCCTAGGAAGTCCTCCTCTAGAGCGCCACTTCTGACCTGGCTAGCAGCTCCGGGACCCATCCTGCTCCGGAAACATGTGCGGGCGCACAAGTCAGATCCGTTGGTGGAAAGGGTGCATCTCCTTCACGCGAACCCGCAATACGCCTACGTGGAGTATCCCAATGGCCGACAGGACACGGTCTCCCTGCGGGACCTGGCGCCCGCCGGAGCTCCCCACACCCTCCCCACACCAATCACCCCCTCACTCCCGCCGGGTCATCCCGCAGCCACCCCCTTCCCGGGGGGTTCTGTTCTCCTCCCAGACCCGCCCAGGAGTAAGGAAACAGGGGACAGCGCCACGCTCCCAGCGACGACAGGACTCGAGCCAGCGCCATCGCCACCATGCCCGAGACGATCGAAAAGGACGACCAGTGCACCCACCCGGCTCATCGAATCGCTTTAAATCATCTCAACGTTTCAGTAGCCCGGTAAAAGCGGCATTGTTGTAGATAGTTTATAGTTATGGCACAATGCCGACCTTGTTTGGCCCGTATACCCGGTTAAAGCGACAATTTTTTTTATAGTTCAGAGTTACGGCACAATGCCAACGCTGTTTGGCCCGTTGGCCCAGTTAAAGCGAGAATTTTGTTTATAGATCAGAGTTACGGCACAGTACCGACCCTGTAAACCCCTACCACCATGCGAGCCACCATCCCGCCGGGTTCTTTTTCAACAAGGGGTGAATGTGGTGGTATGTATTAGTCATAATGCGGTACACCACGATGCTGACAGGCTATTGGTAGATGGATACCGGGTCCTGATAGGATCTGCCGCCTACTGGGCTCCACCCAGAAATGCCGGTATAAGAACCCGAATTTTCCCCAGCAACTGCATTCTGTAACCGAGCTGCTGGGGAACAAGTTCTGCTCAATAAAGCCTTTAATTGATGTTACTTCAACCTGCCTTGCGTCATATTGATGGTACAACAAAACCACAACCTTCAGAAGCAAGAGTGTTACCAACAGAGACGTGGCTGACACAATACTTGCTGCGATATATTATGGCTGCTATTCCATTACTCACCCAATAATTCTGTAAATGGAACCACATTGTTTGAATTTCTGAAGACCACATTTGCACTTTTCTGTAGATATTGGTATCATCATTATGCATCATGCTGCAGATCATACAAGTTCATTTAGACAGCAGCATGCAGAGAAATGCTGAAGATGTCTACTAAAATTTCACACAGTAAGGGTACAACTGAACAATGATGACCGAAAAGATATAGGTGAGTGACTAAAGCTGTAATTAATTGGCAACATACATTCTTACCTCACGTGTTTCAATGTCTTTCGTTGGATAAAATAATGCCATCATACTGAAGGTTGACATGTAATGCAATGCTATAATACCAGTATTCATGAAAAAAAATTCTAGTGCTGCAGTTAGCAATAATGTAATACAGATGCTATCGGGTATAATCCAGGCATTGAACTGACGGAGTACCCCTTCCTGTTGGAGCGAGGGAGGTCAAAGCCATTTCGAATATTGAGCTTTGATGCCACACTGTTGATGAGTTGCATGCCCCGAGGGCGTGTGTTGCTATTCACCGCTCTGGGGTGACCTGATACCAAACAACCTGAAAGCCAAGCCAGCACTCACACCTGTTCCAATTCTGTTCTAGCCCCCAAAGCATTTATTTACTTTTGTCATCGTACTGCTTTGTCTTACAGTTTTAACTTTCCATTAGTTGCTTCAATATTCTTGCACTGACATCTAGCAAGCCGAGAAATGAAGCATCTGCCAAGCTAAAACAATGCCCCTATAACCATGGCCATCAAATCTTCCTCCATAATCACACTTGGTAAAAAGGGGAGGAAAAATTATCATTTAAAATATTCACAATGAAAATTTCATACTGATCTATCATTTTTCCATTGTATAAGAAACATGCTTTTGAAGAATTAGATGATTGAGGTTTGATTCAATTCCCTCAAATGACTAAGAAGGTGTTGTGTAGATTTAATTTATAAGTAAAACAACACAAATTTTCATCATTTTTGTCAAGTATCCTTGTAACGATATTTCCAAACCACCTTTAACCTGTTTATAAAATACTCTAGAATTACCTCTAACAATATATGGGCCTTTTTATAACCTTTTCTCAAGGGTTGTGCACTTCGCAATACAATTTATTTTAGACAGGATTTTGAGTCAGTTATTTTAAATGTACTTATTAATGTAATTACTAATTTAACAGAAAAATCTTGAAACATTGTGTTGAGTTTCCCAGTGTATTTTGAACTATATAATTAATTGCTCGGCATTTAATAGTTACCAAGGTGAACCCTGTACTCAATGTGGAAAATTCTCATACAAATACAGAAAAATGTAAATTTACATCACACAAAGGAATTGAGTCATCGTTGACTTTAAGCTTGTGGGTTAAGTGCTAAATTTATTATTTGGTATTTGATTTATGTTGCTTACCTTTTGAGCATTCTGATAATTCCTGCAATTGGGAAATAGATCTCTGGCTAACACCAATCGCTACAACCCTCTGGAACATTGGAAAGATCACTAATGCTGCAAATTCCACATTGATCTAATTATTATCAATTGCCTGAGGTTCTGAACGAGCCCACAGGACAGGGCGAATGGGCTAAGAATGAGCTGCTTGTTGCTGAAGGTTTCAATGTGGAGCTTTGTACTAATACAGGCACACATGGTTTGCATTAATAGCATTTTAGTTCTTGTTTGATAGATGGGGAGGCATTCTTACTGAATATCAAAGCAAGAATGGTATGTGGGAAGGAGAAGCCAATTAGTACAGTGCTGCTTTTCTCAATTTGACTTGGTGAAACTGAACAGAAATCTCTTTTACCTTAATTACATGGGCGGTGATTGAACTGAATAACCAAACCTTTTTAAGAAAATCATATAGACTTGTCAAATAAAATAGCTGGAATCATTTTAACATATTTATCATCAAGAATTATGATTATCGGTTATATTGTAGCCCAGAATGAATGAGCTGTGCACATTGGATAATATCTAGGTCAAACTATAGAGGACATATTTGTGCAAATGTAAGCCTTCCTTTATTGTGGTTATGAGAAGAGGTACTAAGTGTGAATATGAAAATAAACTGGCAAGGAATGTCAAAACTAAGAGGGAAACCTTAAAAATTAAGAGAAATTAAGTGATGGGGAATATGAGCTCATTAAAGAGACGTGCAGGTAAGACTATAGTAGGGAATAAGGTTAAATTGAATGATTTGTATCTATTATCACAGGGGAGGAAGGGGTTCAATACCAGTGCTAGAAGGGAATCTAAAAGTCAAAGGGAGGAACTAAATGGATTTAATATTGGCAAATCAAAGTAATGAGGATAATAATGGGACTTCAGAAAGCCGAGTAAATTACAGATACATTAGTCACAATTTTCCAAAGCTTTCTGGATTCAGAAATTGAAGTTCTGGATTGTAAAATTGCAAATGTCACTCCTTGTTTAAAAAGGGCAAATGGTAGAAGCCATATAACGTCACACCTGTTAGCTTAAAATCAGTTGTGAAGAAGTGAATGGAATATATCTTTGGAGATAGTGGCACAGTGGTTAGCACTGCTGCCTCACAGCTCCAAGGTCCCGGGTTCAATTCCAGCCTTGGGTGACTGTGTGGAATTTCTCACTGTGCCTGCGTGGGTTTCCTCCGGGAGCTCTAGTTTCCTCCCACAGTCCAAATCTAAGTGGATTGGCCATCCTAAATTGCCTCTTAGTGTCCAAGGTTAGGTGGGGTTACTGGGATAGGATGGAGGTGTGGGTTTAAGCTTAAGTAGGGTGCTCTTTCCAAGGGCCGATGTAGACTCGATGGGCCGAATGGCCTCCTTCGGGCATTGTAAATTCTATAATTCTATGATTTTATGATAACTGAACACATGCACAAGTATCAAGTGATCAATGAAAGTGGTTTGTGAAGAGTAGATTACGTCTGACTAACCCTACTGACTCTTTTTATGCCATCGCCAAAATGATTGTGCGGTATCTAGTTAATGTTGTCTATATAGTTGACCAAAGGCATTTGATAGGCTTTGTTGCTTGCCAAAATGTGCCCAGAATAGGAGGCAACCTTAAGATGTAGATTGATAATTGGGTGGGAGACAAGACGCAAAAGGTAAGGCTAAAGGATTCAGTTTCTGATTGAAGGGAAATTACAAGTTATGTTCCCTCGGGATATGCGCTGGGAGCACAACTTTTCACCCATATATTAATGTGGGGAAGTGGATAAGTTATGCACTTTGGATTTGAGAAAGACACATCATCATATTTTCCGCATGTGGGATTAAAGGGTTGCGAAGACAGTGACGCTTCAGTTGTGTAGAGCTGAGGTCAGATCCTATCTGGTATATTGTGTTCAGTTTTGGACATTTCAGGAAAGATATAAGGTCAAGTTATAGCTGGTGATGGAAATCTGAAATAAAAACAGAAATGTTGGAAATGCTCAACAGAAATGGCAGCATCTGTGGAGAGAGATAGGGAGTTAATGGTCTGAGCCAGTGACTTTTCCTCGAAACTCTATTCTGACAAAAGACCTGAACACAGATATCATTGGAGAACCATTAATCACTACTTTTTTTTGTGAGACTAATTAATTTTAATGTAAAAATGTCATTTATCTTGCTGTGTCTCACTAGATTTATAAACCATCCTGCTGATTTCTCACCCCAACACTATCCTGATTTTACCAACAAAGGCAATTGAACATCTCCGAGAGAATAATGAAAAGGATTATTGGAGGTATAATGTCAAAAATTTCTGCAAAAGAATTGATAGTCTCTGTGTCATGCATTTTTATATTGTCTTTTCTCACAGTGGAGTGATTCCATTTTAATTTTTCTCATCTGTACAGGTGTCAAAAGGGCATTTTACTCAACATTAGAGGATAATTGTAAAATATTAAACCGATTCAATTGGGTGAATGGTTAACTGATTGGTATCACTTTAAGTTAAAAAGCTATTATACCTGCTCAAACTTGTTTCTGCTATCAGAGGGTAATTAACAGTAAAGTAAAGGGGCTGGGGCTGGCTTAGCTCAGTTGGCTAGACTGCTGTTTATGAAACAGCGCGGGTTCAATTCCCGTACCGGCTGAGGTTAGTCATGAAGGCCTTGCCTTCTCAGCCTCACCTGAGGTAGTCAGCTCTCCCCTCAAAGGGTCATCTGGGACTATGGTGACTTTACTTAAAGTTATTTAACCTGAGAATCACCACACCTCAGGCAAGGGTTAAGGTTACGAAGACAGGCCTTCATAAATAACCTCATCTGGAATGGGAATTGAACCCGTGCTGTTGGCCTCGCTCTGCATCACAAACTAACTGTCAAGCCACTGGTCCCCATTAGAGGGTAACCATTTAATGACTGTGTGATGGAATCAAACTTCATTAATCTGGTGGTTCAAGACACTACAGTGGAGACTTCCAGTGACAACAAAAGGAGGTTTATCAACAATAGGCAAAGGCAACTATATACAGGCACAGAGCATTGATAGTAGACCTTGTCAACAAGGAGGAAAAGCTCTCCGTGCCTGTAAAAGCGGGTGGGGTTAGCACAGTGGGTTAAGACAGCTGGCTTGTAACGCAGAACAAGACCAGCAGCGCGGGTTCAATTCCCGTTCCAGCCGCCCCGAACAGGCGCCGGAATGTGGCGACTAGGGGCTTTTCACAGTAACTTCATTGAAGCCTACTTGTGACAATAAGTGATTATTATTATTAAAGTGAAATAACCAGCAAGACAAAGAGGAGAGTTCATCAACCAGCGAAGGCAGAGGTATAAAGAAGAACCAGGGAAATCAAGAACCAATGGTGGACTGAGAAAGCTAAGGAGCTACAACTCCTCGTCAACAAGCACGACACCCAGGACTTCTTCAGTGCCACCAAGGCATTATATAGACCCATCACCCTAGGCTTCAAAACTGTGCAGATAAAGGACGGCAACCTGCTGAGAGACAGAGAGAACACTTCAAAGAATCCTAAGCTGTCATACAATCTTAGATGAGAACATGTTTGAGGAAATCCCTTAACTCCACATCTGAGATGAACCTGGATTCGCACAAAGTGTGGATGAAGTTCAAGCCACTATAAATGCGCGAAGAATGGAAAAACAGCAGAGTGGATGGGATTCCAGCAGAGATATTCAAACCTGGAGGAGAAGAGATCATCTGTCATCTCCATCAACTGTTCCTGATAATCTGGGACAGAGAAGAAATCCCTGCTGATCTCTGGCACGCTGTTATCACTACCATTTTCAAGAAAGGAGACAAAGCGGACTATGGGAACTACCGAGGAATATCCCTGCTCTCCATTGCTGGGGAGGTCATCACCCAAATCCTCGCTAGCCGCCTTCTAAAAGTCTCTGAAGAAATCCTTCCGAGAACCAACGAGGCTTCCGACCAAACTATGGAACAGTGGACGTGATTTTCACTGCTCGGCAACGGCAAGAGAAATACCAGGAGCTACTCCACATGGACATCATCGATCTGACCAAGGGTTTTGATTCAGTCAATTGATAAGTGCTATGAAAGACCTTGTCAAAGGCCGGCATCCAGGGAAATTCATCAACCCCCTCCACGACAAGATTTTGGTGACAGTTCTCATCGACAGAAGTAAGAAGGTTAAGACTAGAGTCCATCAGGGATGTGCATCACCCCCACCCTTTTCTCCATCTTCATTGCCACCGTCCTTCACCTAGTCAAGAACAAGCTTCCCAGTGATGTGCACATCATCTACAGGATGGACAGAAATCGTTTCAACCTCGGCTGACTGAAATCCAAGAAGAAACGCACTGACATCGCTCAAAGAGTTCCAGTATTCGGATGACATTGCCACCTCCATTCTCTCAGAAGAGAATGTCCAAACCATGCTTGACACCTTCATGGAAGCATACCAAAGAATTGGCGTCAACCTCGACCTCAAGAAGGTTCAAGTCCCTTATGTAATGACTTGCACAGGACCATCCAGCTGAGGATGATTCTTCCCCATGCTCATCGGACTGAGTTAATTCTGCACTAGTATAAAAGGCAGGCTGCAGTAGAACCAGCTAAAAATGGAGCGAGGATCCGGTGAAATGTAACCGGGCCCCGTGTGTGTAAAATGCTGTTGCTGAAATAAAGGACTTTTAAGAAACCCTTTGGATTCCCTTTGCTTTACAACATTGGCAATGAGGATGGGATTGGAGCTGTCGCTGTGCTGGTTGTTCGGCTGAGTGACCTCCCCAGAGTTTTTTGTGGACTATGGTGCAGAGTTTTTTTTTATTGTGTTTTTTTTTATTTTAGAGCCTATAATGTCATAGAAGCCGAGCGCCGGGCCAAGGTTTTGCTGCGGGCTTGTGAAGTGCTGGGTGTGATCTGAGTCTGGCATGTCCGGCAGTACCAGACGCGGTATCGTCTGGCGATGTCTGTTGATGGTTGTGCAACGTTTCGTCCGTCTCTGTCTGACGTTGTTTCGGGATGCTGGCACAGTGGTGTTCTCGAGTTGGTTGCTGCCCTTTAGGAACGTCAATCTGGTTGTGAGTGCGGAGTTGTGTTTGGAAGACTGTTCTACGGCTGCTCGGACTGTGGGATTTGCAACACTGATGTTTTGCCTGCAAGCTGACAGTTGCTGTGCGACTGCAAGTTTTTTTTTACAGACTTTGGTTGGTGTTGAGTTGACTGCACATTTTATATGTGACTTCTGGTCCTGTGGCGGCATGGTACCCTGCTGGATTTTTTTTTGCACTATGGATTTCTTTGCCTGTATGGTGGTATTGTACGAATATCAGCGATGGCTCCTTGGGTATTATGGTAGGCGCTTTATTTTTAGTCAAACTGTAGAGTGCCCAATTTTTTGTCTCAAATGAATGGCCGTTTGGGAGTTACGGGATGTAGAGCTGGATGTTGTCCGATGTCCGCCCCCCCGTTCCGCCCCCCCCACCATTTCCTCTGTGGCTGGAAGGCATGCCACGCCGATTGGACCTTGGGTTTATGGGTCTGATGCCGTGGTGCATGCCGCCCCCAGGTTTGGCTGTCGGCAGCTTAGCCACCTGTGTGGCTTGTGAGGGTGCCGGGCTGGACAGAATGATTGGTGGGGTACCCGCCGACTCATCCTGCTTCTCCTGTTTGGTTTGGATAAGGCGCCAACAATCTGTTTTTGTTTTGTTGTTTTGGTTTGTCGTCTGCCCACTGTTGGGGTTTGCACCCGTTTTCATCCTCTCCTCCTGAATGGTCATGCTTGAGAGGGTTTACGGACTTTGGGAGCGAGGGGTATAATGACATACACAGGACTCCTCCAGCTGGGGTTGATTTTTCCCCCATACTCATTGGAGTGAATTAATTCTGCACTAGTATAAAAGGCAGGCTGTAATAGAGCCAGCCAAAAATGGAACGAGGACCGGTGAAATGCAACCGGGTCCTGTGTGTGTATAATGCTGTTACTGAAATAAAGGACTTTGAAGAAACTTGTTGAACTCCCCTAACTTTACTAGACTTCACCAAACCACCCCAGGGCAAGATCCGGTCTCTCTCTCCATCAAGATGAATGGAGAAACCGTACCAAATGTGAAACATTTCCCTTACTTGGGTGAGACACTATTTATCTAGGAGGGCATGGTGGCACAGTGGTTATTACTGTTGCCTCACACTGTCAGGGACCTAGGTTCAATTCCAGCCTTGGGTCACCAATGTCTGTTTGGTGTTTGTACTTTCCCCCCGTGTCTGTGTGGGTTTTCTCCTGGTGCTCCGGTTTCCTCCCACAGACCAAAGATGTATACATTAGGTGGATTGGCCATGCTAAATTGTCCCTTAGTGTCCAAAAGGTTAGCTGGGGTTACTGGATTACGGGATAGGGTGGGGCTCTTTCAGAGGGTCAGTGCAGATTCGACGGGCCAAATGGCCTCCTTCTGCACTGTAGTGGTTCTCTGAGTAGCATGGTAGCACAGTGGTTAGCATTGTGGCTTCACAGCGCTAGGGTCCCAGGTTCAAATCCCGGCTTGGTCACTGTCTGTGCGGAGTCTGCACGTTCTCCCCATGTATGCTTCGGTTTCCTCCGGGTGCTCTGGTTGACTAATGCCGAAAGACGTGCTGTTAAGTAATTTTGACATTCTGAATTCTCCCTCTGTGTCCCCGAACAGGTGTCGGAATGTGGCGACTAGGGGATTTTCACATTAACTTCATTGCAGTGTAAGCCTACTTGTGACAATAAAGATTATTATTATTATTGAGTTATTGTGGTGAATGTATTTCACCTAATGCATGAGCTGTCTGTAGAATGATGTGACCCATGACCTGGAAGTGATGATATGGGCTTTTTCAAGGTACTGTACTGGAACCCCGATGGGCTCCGCCTTTGGCTCCGCCCTCACCGGGGCCATATATAGTCCGGCCACCTGTGGGTGGCACTCATTTGTACAACCGACTCTGGCAGGCGAGTTCACGGATATTAAAGCCTAATGTTCGCTCGTTCTCACGGTCTCACAGTGACTTGACGGTATAACAATTTAATATCCATATCATGGAAGCCGCTCTAAAGCCAAATAAGCTCGAACTCGACGCGCGTGGAGATCTTCGAACATTGGCTTCGCTGCTTCGAGGCCTACCTCGACTCCTCCACAATGCCTGCCACTGAAACCCTCAAGCTGCGACTCCTCCACGCTTGGGTGAGCCATCGAATCTCCGTGATGGTCAAGAAAGTGGCCACATATGAGGCGGCAGTCGCAACCCTCAAGGCGCATTTTGTGAAGCCTGTAAATGAGGTGTACGCCCGACATCTCCACACGACTCGCCGTCAACGCGCTGGGGAATCGCAAGATGCGTACCTGGAAAAACTGACCCTACTCGCGAGGAACTGCAGCTATCGGGATGTGACGGCAGAGGAATACATGAACCTACAGATCCGGGACACCTACTCCGATCGAACTACATCAGGCAGCGCTTGCTGGAAA
Organism: Scyliorhinus torazame; assembly: GCF_047496885.1. Classification (NCBI taxonomy): domain Eukaryota; kingdom Metazoa; phylum Chordata; class Chondrichthyes; order Carcharhiniformes; family Scyliorhinidae; genus Scyliorhinus; species Scyliorhinus torazame. The sequence continues at coordinate 122,973,526 of NC_092707.1, read as the reverse complement.
ATGGGACCACTGACCTGTGGGACATAGTCAGGCTAGCTACCTCATTAGAGGTGGCCTACCAGAACCACAGTGCATTCCCCGCGGACCCAGTGAACCCCTCGTGGACGGCATCGTCGCGACACCTGTCGGACCCGACTATGTTGCGGGCCTGTGCCGTGCGGCTGCCAGTCCAGCCCGGGGAACCGCAGTGCTACTTCTGCGGTCAGGGCCAACACCCCCGGCAGTGGTGCCCAGCCCACACAGCGACGTGCAGCGACTTTGGGGGAAAAAGGGACACTTGGCCAGAGTCTGTCTGGGCTGACCTAAAGCCGAGAAATCGAACACTCACCAGGCCTGACCCGTGGACTCACAGGCCCGCAGACCCCGCAACGTGGCTGCTTGCCTGCTCGGAACGCCCCCTTCAGACACGTCATCAGCCTCGTGCGACCCGCCATCTTGCCCGGCTCCAACACCGACCGACACGTGCGACCGATGGGGGCAGCCATCTTGGTCGCCATCTTCGACCCGGCCTGACGCGAGTGATTCGTGGGGGCGGCGATCTTGGTCGCCATCTTCGACCCAGCCCAACACGTGCGACTCATGGGGCCGCCATTTTGTGACCATGACACCGCCGACCACGCTGGCTACTCGCAGCTGGGCGCAGTTACCCTCGACCAGTCGCAGCCGAAGCACTTGAAAAACTCAATGATGGTCAAACGGGTCAACGGGCACGAGATCCCCTGCCTTTTCGACCCCGGGAGCACAGAGAGCTTTGTTCACCCTGACACGGTAAGGTGCTGCTCCCTTCCCATATACCCCGCATCCCAAACCATCTCCCTTCCCTCCGGATCCCATTCGGTCCAGATCCGGGGGTACTCTATCGCTAACCTCGCGATGCAGGGTGCCGAGTACGCCCTTTTTAAGTTGTACGTCCTCCCTCACTCTGCGCCCTCCTACTGCTTGGATTAGACTTCCAATGCAGTCACCGAAGCCTGACCCTACAGTTCGGCGGACCCTTACACCCCCCGTCACGGTATGCAGCCTTGAAACCCTCAAGGTCTCCCCCCCCTTCGCTCTTTGCGAACCTCACTCCCGACTGTAAGTCCATCACCACCAGGAGCAGGGGGTACAGTTCTCAAGGTATGGCTTTTATCAAGTTGGAGGTCCAGCGAGTGTTGAGTGAAGGGACCAACGAGGCCAGCAACAGCCCCTGGAGAGCGCAGGTGGTGGTCGTCCGGACCGGGTAAAAGAATCGGATGGTTGTGGACTACAGCCAGACAATTAAACGGTTCACGCAACTGGATGTGTATCCCCTCCCCCACATAGCGGAGATGGTCAATCAGATCACACAGCACCGTGTGTTCTCAACGGTCGATCTGAAGACGGCCGACCACCAGCTCCCAATCCGCCCGGAAGAACGCCACTACACTGCTTTTGAATCAACCGCCGACTCTTCCACTTCCTCAGGGTCCCCTGCGGCGTCACTAACGGAGTCTTGTTCTTTCAGAGAACGATGGACCGAATGGTGGACCAGTATGGTTTACGGGCTACATACCCGTACTTGGACAATGTCACCATCTGCGGCCATGGTCAGCAGGACCATGATGCCAACCTTCAGAGGTTCCTCCAGGCTGCCCAATCCCTCAACCTCACATACAGCAAAGAAAAGTGCGTTTTCCGCACTACACGACTGGCCATCCTCGGCTACGTCATGGAGAACGGAGTCCTCGGGCCCGACCCCGACCGTATGCGCCCCCTCACGGAACTCCCCCCTCCCCACAGCCTCAAGGACCTCAAACAATGCCTGGGGCTGTTCTACTACGCCCAGTGGGTCCCCAACTATGCGGACAAAGCCCACCCACTTATTCAAACCACCACTTTTCCCCTGATGGCTGAGGCCCGCTCGGCCTTCAGCCGCATCAAGGCCGACATCACCAAGGCCGCAATGCACGCAGTGGACGAGTCCGTCCCGTTTCAGGTAGAGAGCGATGCGTCAGACGTGCACTGGCCGCCACACTCAACCAGGCAGATAGGCCAGTAGCATTCTTCTCCAGAACCCTCCACGCTTCCGATATCCGACACTCCTCGGTTGAGAAGGAAGCACAAGCCATAGTGGAAGCCGTGCGGCACTGGAGGCACTACCTAGCCGGTAGGAGGTTCACCCTCGTCATCGACCAGCGGTCGGTCGCCTTCGTGTTTGACAACGCACAACGGGGCAAAATAAAAAATGACAAAATCCTGAGGTGGAGGATCGAACTCTCCACCTACAATTACGATATCAAGTATCATCCTGGGAAGCTCCACGAGCCCCCAGATGCCCTGTCCCGCGGCACATGCGCCGGCGCGCAAGGTGACCTACTTCGGGCTATCCACGATGACCTCTGTCACCCGGGGGCCACCCGGCTTACCCACTTTATTAAGGCCCGCAATCTGCCCTTCTCCACCGAGGTGGTCAAGGCCATGACCAGGGACTGCCAACTCTGCGCGGAGTGCAAACCGCACTTCTACCGGCCAGACAAGGCCCGTCTGGTAAAGGCCTCCAGGCCCTTTGAGCGCCTAAGCATTGACTTCAAAGGGCCCCTCACCTCCACCAACCATAATACATACTTTCTAACCGTTGTTGACGAGTACTCCCGCTTCCCCTTCGCAGACCCTTGCCCCGACATGACCTCGACCACTGGGGTAAAGGCACTGCACAGCATCTTCACACTGTTCAGTTTCTCTGCTTACGTCCACAGCGACTGGGGCACATTGTTCATGAGCGATGAGCTGCGCCAGTACCTGCTCAGCAAGGGCATCGCCTCGAGCAGGACTACGAGCTATAACCCGAGGGAAACGGGCAGGTGGAGAGGGAGAACGCGACGGTATGGAAGGCCGTCCTTCTGGCCCACAGGTCTAGACGTCTCCTGACTCCCTGCTGGCGGGAGGTCCTCCCCGACGGCCTCAACTCCATTAGATCACTCCTCTGTACAGCCACGAACGAGACCCCGCACCACCGCTTGTTTCTCTTCCCTAGGAAGTCCATCTCCGGGGTCTCGCTTCCACCTTGGCTGACAACTCCGGGACCTGTCCTTCTCCGGAGGCACATGAGGAGCCATAAGACAGACCTCCTGGTCGAGAGGGTCCAGCTGCTCCACGCCAACCCCCAGTACGCCTACATCGCACATCAGGACGGACGGCACAATACTGTCTCAAAGAAAGAAAGAAATGTACAGCACAGGAACAGGCCCTTCGGCCCTCCAAGCCCGTGCCGACCATACTGCCCGACTAAACTACAATCTTCTACACTTCCTGGGTCCGTATCCTTCTATTCCCATCCTATTCATATATTTGTCAAGATGCCCCTTAAATGTCCCTATCGTCCCTGCCTCCACTACCTCCTCCGGTAGTGAGTTCCAGGCACCCACTACCCTCTGCGTAAAACACTTGCCTCGTACATCTACTCTAAACTTTGCCCCTCTCACCTTAAACCTATGCCCCCTAGTAATTGACCCCTCTACCCTGGGGAAAAGCCTCTGACTATCCACTCTGTCTATGCCCCTCATAATTTTGTATACCTCTATCAGGTCGCCCCTCAACCTCCTTCGTTCCAGTGAGAACAAACCGAGTTTATTCAATCGCTCCTCATAGCTTATGCCCTCCATAACCAGGCAACATTCTGGTAAATCTCTTCTGCACCCTCTCTAAAGCCTCCACATCCTTCTGGTAGTGTGGCGACCAGAATTGAACACTATACTCCAAGTGTGGCCTAACTAAGGTTCTATACAGCTGCAACATGACTTGCCAATTCTTATACTCAATGCCCCGGCCAATGAAGGCAAGCATGCCGTATGCCTTCTTGACTACCTTCTCCACCTGTGTAGCCCCTTTCAGTGATCTGTGGACCTGTACTCCTAGATCTCTTTGACTTTCAATACTCTTGAGGGTTCTACCATTCACTGTATATTCCCTACCTGCATTAGCCCTTCCAAAATGCATTACCTCACATTTGTCCAGGTTAAACTCCATCTGCCATCTCTCCGCCCAAGTCTCCAGACAATCTAAATCCTGCTGTATCCTCAGACAGTCCTCATCGCTATCCGCAATTCCACCAACCTTTGTGTCGTCTGCAAACTTACTAATCAGACCAGTTACATTTTCCTCCAAATCATTTATATATACTACAAAGAGCAAAGGTCCCAGCACTGATCCCTGTGGAACACCACTGGTCACAGCCCTCCAATTAGAAAAGCATCCCTCCATTGCTACCCTCTGCCTTCTATGGCCTAGCCAGTTCTGTATCCACCTTGCCAGTTCACCCCTGATCCCGTGTGACTTCACCTTTTGTACTAGTCTACCATGAGGGACCTTGTCAAAGGCCTTACTGAAGTCCATATAGACAACATCTACTGCCCTACCTGCATCAATCATCTTAGTGACCTCCTCGAAAAACTCTATCAAGTTAGTGAGACACGACCTCCCCTTCACAAAACCGTGCTGCCTCTCACTAATACGTCCATTTGCTTCCAAATGGGAGTAGATCCTGTCTCGAAGAATTCTCTCCAGTAATTTCCCTCGAGGTCCTGTCTCCCTCCGGGACCTGGCGCCAGCTGGTTCCCCTGCCAACACGCCCCCCTCCCCACTGCCTACAGCCACCCCCTGCGCCCCTTACACCCCCCGGGGTCTCCTGTCTTGGCCCGCGCCGGCACTGCCGCCACACGCCACCCCCTTGTCTACTCCCACCCCCCAACCGTCTCCGACATGCCGGACTGAGGCTCAAGCTCCAGACATGACGCCCCCGGAGTCACCATCGGCAATGACCGTGCCCGCCGCATCGCCAGAGCTGAGGAGGTCTAAAAAATGATCCGGTCTCCAGACAGACTGAATCTCTAATGACCCCACGTCACTCCCGCTGGACTTGATTTTTTTAACAGGGGGTGAATGTGGTGAATGTATTTCACCTAATGCATGAGCTGCCTGTACTGTCTGTATAATGATGTGATCCATGCCCAGGAAGTGATGATACAGACTACTTCCAGGTACTGTACTGGAACCCCGGTGGGCTCCGCCTCTGGCTCCGCCCTCACCGGGGCCATATATAGTCCGACCACCTGTGGGTGGCACTCATTTGTACAGCCGACTCTGGCAGTTCATGGATATTAAAGCCTAATGTTCGTTCGTTCTCACGGTCTCACAGTGAATTGACAGTATAACAGTTACATTGACGCAGAGATCCGGTATCGTATCCAATCCGCGAGAATCTCCTTCGGATGGCTAAGGATAAGAGTCTTTGACGACTGCGACATCATTCCAGGTGGGTGATCTTATTTTTGAAATGGTATTTTATTCCAAACATGCTCAACATAGTAACACAACCTTAACATCCAACAGAGGATACAGTTTTGTACATTTTATTTTTCCCCTGTGCTCCCCCCGCGACAAACAGCTCCTCCAAATAAAGTCCTGAACGGCCTCCGCCATACCTCGAAGCTCTCCTCTGACCCCCGAAGGACAAACTTGATTTTCTACAACCTGAGAAACTCGTACAAGTCTCCCAACTATGTCGCGACCTTCAGCTCAAAAGTATCTGTCACTTGGCAATCAGAGAGGCAAAGGCCACAACATCAGCCCCATTCCCCAGCAGCAGTTCCTGCACCTTGAACACCCCATAGGCCTGGCTTCATCTCAAACCCTACAAACCCAACTCCTCATGCCCCCAAAACATATGGGTATTGTTCGCCGGCCCTCTCCAATACTGCTCACACCCCTTCACAAACCTCATTTGGTCCTCCAAGACCACCTCTGGCACACACCCCTCCAGCCTTCTCGCCAATACCTTTGCCAGGACTTTCACATCCATATTCAGCAGTGAGATGAGCCTATAGGACTTGCCACTCCAGTGGAACTTTCCCCTTTTCCGGGATCAGCGAAGTCAACCCCTGAGCTGCATCACTGGCAGCTCCCCCTTCTCCACCGCTTCATTCAACATGCCCAAAAGGTGGGGGGAGGGCAACTCCAGCGTGAACTGCGTGTAAAATTCTGCCGGGATGCCATCCCGCCTCACAGCTTTGCCCGACTGCATCATGCCAATGCACTCCTTTAGCTCTAATGGTTGTTCCAGCGCCTGCCTCTTCCCCTCCTCCAACTCCGGGAAGTCCAGGCCATCTAGAAACTGACACATATCAGCCTCCTCCCCTCGTGGCTTGGTCCTGTCACGGCCCCTCATAGAAAGCCTTGAACACTTCATTTATCCTCACTGGATCCAACACCACTCCCCCCCTCTCTGTCCTCCCTCCCTGTCCTAGCCTTATGGGCCTTGAACAAAATAATTTCCCCCCCGTTCCACCGTTTTTAAGGACTCCCAAAACGTGGCTGCTGATACTTCCCCATTCTGATTGATCAAAACATAATTTTTAATAGCTTCTGCTACCTTCCCACAGAACGCCTTGGCTGCCAAAAGCCCCGAATCCAACCTCCACCCCGGCCTCTGCATTTGACTCATATAAAGTCTTACGTCCAGGCAGTGCAAAGCGTGGTCCAAAATCACGATTCCTACATCTTCCGCTTCTTCCACCCCAATCAGCACCACCCGGCTCACCACAAAAAATGTATTCATGTCATGGCACCGTGGATCCAGGTTCAATCCTGGCCCTGGGTCATTGTCCGTATGGAGTTTCCATGTCTCCCCATGTCTGCATGGGTCTCACCCCCACAATCCAAAGATGTGCAGAGTAGGTGGATTGGCCACATTAAATTGCCTCTTAATTGGGAAACATTTTTTAAAAAAGTCAATTCGGGAAGATGCCGTATACAGATGCGAAAAGAAGGAGTACTCCCTCTCTCCTGGGTGCCCAAACCTCCACGGATCCACCATCCCCACCGCTCCCATAAACCCTCCAAACTCTTGCGCTATTCTTAACCTTTCCATTGACTTAGGGCTCGACCTATCCACTCTCGGCTCCAGTACACAATTAAAACAACCATCCCCTCCCATAATCAGCTGGTGAGAGTCCAACTCCAGGATCACTCCTAACAGCCTCTTCATGAATTTGGTGTAATCCCAATTAGGCAAATACACATTCACCAAAACCACCAGAGTCCCCACTAGCACCTCACTCACTAACACAAAACTCCCCCCTCTGGGTCCTGCACCTTCCTATCCCCCATAATCCCCATTTTCTTATTCAGCAGTATGGCGACTTGCCCGTCGACTTTGAGTCAAACCCCGAGTGGAACACTTGCCCCTTGGGGGCATTATCGACGACACCTCTGCCTTTCTCGCCGGCTCGGTACTCCACAAGCCCGGTAGCAGTGGCAGCCCTGAGGGTATGGGGACAGTGGAGGCAGCATATGGGATTAGAGGGGGCATCGGTGTGTGTGCCGGTATGCGATAATCACCAGTTCGCTCCGGGTTGGCTAGACGGGGGTTTCGGGGGTGGATCCGGGCAGGGATCGAGAGATTTGGGAATCTCTTTATTGATGAGGGTTTCCCGAACCTGGAGGAGCTGGAGGAGGAGTTTGAGTTGCCAGGCGGGAATGGATACCGGTACCTGCGGGTGATGTATTTTGTGCGGAGGCAGGTTTTGACTTACCCGTACCTGCCGCCCCAGGGATTACAGGATAAGGTGGTGTCGAGAACAGGAGTAGGAGAGGGGAAGGTCACAGAGATCTATAAGGAGCTAATGGAGTGGGAGGGGCCCCCGATAGGGGAGGTGAAGAGAAAGTGGGAAGAAGAGCTGGATGGGGAGTTGGAGGCCGGGTTCTGGGAGGAGGCCCTGAGGAGAGTGAATGCATCCTTGTCGTGCGCCAGGCTCAGCCTGATACAATTTAAGGTGGTCCACAGGGCACACGTGACTGTGGCTCAGATGAGCAGGTTCTTTGAGGAGGTGTAGGATTAGTGTGGGCGCTATGCGGGGGTTCTGTGATCCATGTCCATATGTTATGGGCATGTCCAGGGCTGAGGGGTTTCTGGCAGGGGTTTGCTGACGTCATGTCAGAGGTATTACAAATAAGGGTGGGGCCGAGTCCAGAGATGACGATCTTTGGAGTGTTGGAAGACCCGGGAGTCCAGGGGGTGAGAGAGGCCGGCGTCCTGGCCTTTGCCTCCCTGTGTCCTGGAGACGGATTTTACTAGGGTGGAGGGACTCGGAGCCCCCGAATTTGGGGGTGTGGGTTAACGACATGGCGGGGTTTCTCAGACTCAAAAAAATTAAATTTGCTTTGAGGGGTTCATTGCAGGGATTTGCTCGGAAGTGGCAGCCGTTCATCGATTTCTTTGAGAAAAAATAAGCTGTCAGCATGGAGGAGGGCGGTTGGAAAAGTGGAGGCATGTGAGGTGGTTGGGGAAGTTGGCACTGTTTGTGTAAGCCATGTTGGCTGGAATTTGTGCCTGGGGTGGTTTGTTGGGTATATTATTGTGGTTTTGTTTTTATTGAAATTTGATGTTTAAAATTGTTAAAATTATAAATGCTCAATAAAATATTTTCTTTAAAAAAAATGCTCTTCACTTGCCTGGATGAGTGCATCTCCAGCAACATAAAGATGCTTGACACCATCCAAGACAAAGCAGCCTATTAAATTGGTACCCCATCAACCACCTTAAACATTCACTCCTTCCACCACCTGTACACAATGCCAGTAGTACACACCATTGACAAGATGCTGCAGCAACTCACCCAGGCTCCATTGAGAGCACCTTCCAAACCTGTGACCTCTACCATCTAGAAGGACAAAGGCCGCAGGCAAATAGGAACAACACCACCTACACGTTTGGCACCAGGTCACACACCATCCTGATTTGGAACTATAATCGCCATTTGTTCATTGTTTATTGACCAAAATCCTGGAAGTCTCTCCCTAACAGTACTCTTCGTGTAACTATAGTAACTATACACAGCCAGGGACTGCAGCAGTTCAGGAAAGCGGCTCACCATCACCTTCTCAAGTGCAATTAGGAATGGACACTGAATGATTGCCTAGGCAGTGATGCCCACATTCCATGAATGAATAGAAAAGTATCTTAAGTGTTACTAGCGGATCATTTATCTGGATCCCAGTGCCAGCAACTTTGTTACACCCAGATGCAATATTTCAACTGTGGTGCAGTAAGGATAAAACAAATCCTTTTTTTCGATTTATTATATCTTTATAAACATATCCTGTATACGTTTTACCAGATAAACATTTTATTTGTTACATTTAAACAGAGATGGCCTTCAAGATTATGAATTTTGTATTACCAAAGAGTAAAGGTCAAAATGAAAATGCTGGCAAGAGTTTATAGCTGGGCTCCTAGAGTTTCTGGCTTTATTTAATATGAGAGGATGGAGAAAATTGTTGTCCAGGCTTTTTTATGGAGACCCAATGTGAATGGAAGATAAAAATAACAGGACAGAAGGAAGAGTAATGGAAGAGTAATCAGAAGGCAACTAATGCTTATACCCCTTTGTATATTTGGAACAATTGGTTTTACTTTCCAATGGACACAGAGCTGTATAGTTAACAAGCCTACATCTGGTGAGGCACTCAAATGTAACTTAGAGATGCCAGTATCAACGTATCGATAATGTTATGATATTGTCCAAGACCAGCAACATAAACAGAAATCTGAAATCCCTGTTACTAATTGAAAGAATTAAGCCACAAGATTCCATGGTCTCAAACAAAAGAATGTTTACCATAAAAGAGTTAAATAAAGCAAACACAACTTAGTGGGTGGCAAGGTAGCACAGTGGATAGCACAGTTGCTTCACAGCTCCAGGGTCCCAGGTTCGATTCCTGGCTTGGGTCACTTTCTGTGCGGAATCTGCATGTTCTCCCCGTGTCTGCGTGGGATTCCTCCGGGTGCTCTGGTTTCCTCCCACAGTCCAAAGATGTGCTGGTTAGGTGGATTGGCCACGCTAAATTGCCCTTAGTGTCCAAAAAGATTAGGTGGGGTTACTGGGTTACGGGGATAGGGTGGAGGTGTGGGCTTGGTAGGGTGCTCTTTCCAAGGGCTGGTGCAGACCCGATGGGCCAAATAGCCTCCTGCTGCACTGTAAATTCTATGATTCTATGTAAATTCTAGTATCTCCGGTAACTGCCTGCATTCTAAAGCCAGAAAAAACAGGAATTGAAAATGGCAGAAATAAATAAAACAGGTCTTCCAGATTGGCTCGGCAGTCCACTCAGTATATATGTTGTCAATCTCAGTCAGAAAGTTCTTCAAAATCCTGTCTTCCTCATGAAGAATTTCAGCTCCTATTCTTCTAGGAATCTGCTTCATCTCCAGCTGACAGCAGTGCATAACAACTAGTTCCATAGTCACGGGGTCTTCACCAAAAAGTGGCACACATCTTCTGAATCTCTGCTTACAACAGTATGGCTGATGTAAACGCACCAATGTCACCTTCAAGCAACAGAAACAGCTGCAGAAACTATTTCTTTGCTCATTCTCAACTTTTAGATCTAACTTTCAACATACCTGTACTGCACCACTGGAATTACCTTTTGAGTTCAGATGGCTCTGTGTCCTTCTAAATGGTTTCAACCAGTTTCAGCCTCCACTAGATTTTACGGTTTCCAATCTCATTTTCAGTCTTCGTATCCTTAGAAAATGGGAGGGTCAATTTCCTCTCCGTTTCCCTTTTTGATTAGGATCAGTCTCAAATATACAAGTTTTGAAACCATGGGCGAGATTCTCCGACCCCCCGCCGGGTCGGAGAATTGCCGGCGGCTGGCGTGAATCCCGCCCCCGCCGGTTGCCGAATTCTCCACCACCGAATATTCGGCGGGGGCGGGAATCACGCCGCGCCGGTTGGCGCCCCCCCCCCCCCCGTGATTCTCCGGCCCGGGTGGGCCGAAGTCCCGCCGCTAGAATGCCTGTCCCGCCGGCGTAGATTATACCACCTACCTTACCGGCGGGACAAGGCGGAGCGGGCGGGCTCCGGGGTCCTGGGGCGATCTGGCCCCAGGGGTGCCCCCACGGTGGCCTGGCCCGCGGTCGGGGCCCACCGATCCACAGGCGGGCCTGTGCCGTGGGAGCACTCTTTCCCTTCCGCCTTCGCCACGGTCTCCACCATGGCGGAGGCGGAAGAGACTCCCTCCAATGCACATGCGCGGGAATGCCGTCAGCGGCCGCTAACGCTCCTGCGCATGTGCCGCCCGGAGATGTCATTTCCGCGCCAGCTGGCAGGGCACCAAAGGCCTTTTCCGCCAGCTGGCTGGGAGGAAATTCGTCCGGCGCTGGCCTAGCCCCTTAAGGTTGGGGCTCGGCCCCCAAAGATGCGGAGCATTCCGCACCTTTGGGGCGGCGTGATGCCCGACTGATTTGCGCTGTTTTGGGCGCCAGTCGGCGGACATCGCGCCGTTTCCGGAGAATTTTGCCCCTTGTGTTCCATCAGAATCAACCAAATCTCTCCTCAGATGCTACCAGATCTGCTGAGCTTTTTCAACATTTTATGTTTTTTTATAAACAATACTCTTAGGCTATTTTTCCTGAATGTTTACAGAGGTAACCTTTATTACATTGTCCTTTCTGTGGTTAGACTGTCATGTCACATTTATGTTGACGGTGGCACATCATCATGGGGATTATCTTTGATAACTGCCATGTTGTAACATCCATTTCTCTCAAATACTGTTGGGAATGAATAGGGCCATCAGACTAAAACACCAATTAAAGTAAATTATTAAGGGGCGTATCTCATTTGGATAGCAAGACTAGAAGCATGTTCTTAGGTTTTTGAGGGGGTGGTAATCGTGGCCTATTTAAGTCAAATTTGAAATATGGCCTATTACCTCCCACTCTGTTACACTGATGCTTTCATCTTTTGAGAAAAAAATTTGCATAAATTCAGAAGTGTTGTTACAGGTACAGCTACAAGGCATCATTATAGTTGTCTAGAAAGCATGACTTCATGTTTTTAAATTAGTTAAAGAATTTGAATACATCTTAATTTACATAAAGAACTTTTAGACTGATTCCTGGGATGAGGATTTTGCTCTATGAAGATAGATTGAGGAGATCAGGCCTTCACTCTCTGGTGTTCAGACAAACGAAAAGTTTTTGCATTGACACATATACAATTGTTAAGGTGCTTGACAAGGTAGATGCTGAGGAAATGTTTCCCCTGGCTGGGAATGTAGAACATGGAGTCTCAGTCCTAGCATAAGGGGTTGGCCAATCAAGACTGTGGTGAGGGGAAACGTCTTCACCCAAATGGTTGTGAATCTTTGGAAATCTCTACCCCAGAGAGCTGAGGATGTTCAGCTATTGAGTGTATTCGAGGCAGTAGTTGATAGGTTTTTGGATATTTGGGACTCAGGAGATATCGCGGGACTCTCGAGTTGAGGTAGAAGATTAGCCTTGATCTTGTTGAATAGCAAAGCAAGCTTCAAGAACCAAATGGGTTTCTCCTGCTCCTGTTTCTTATGTTCTAGAAACATAAAAATCTCATTAGGCTCAAGGAGACTATTTTGTTTGATTGTACGGCAATGGAGAAGGTGTTGCAGCTGTGGTACTATTTGATAATTCTTTCAATGAGCCATCAAAAGCACCTATGGGCCAAATGGCCTCTTATACTACACGGCTTTATGATTCTATGAACAATAGATCCAAAACGTTTGATCTAACTCCCCTTGTTTTCCACATGTAGATTCTAACAGATTTCTTGTGCCATTTACAGAAAGCAAATTAGATTTACTGAAAGAATAATACCAAGAGTTGCTTGTTGCTTTTTGGGCTGAAAGGTCTGTCCAGCCTCCCTTCTCCATCCCGAATTTCTTATTATTTAAACAAAGAAGTTAATTGTTTGAAACACAGCATCAAAGAAAAAATATGTTGCCCTTCAAGTATAAATCCTTTATTAGAACTTAAACTAAAAATATATTTTTAGTAAGGCTAGAGAAAAAGAGATGTCACTACATTGTTTATATCTAATGGCTTTTAACCAGTCGGTGATGGACTCATTTCATATCACAACAGATAATATAAATCGGATGATTAATACCATATCAAATTATATTACAATATAAGGTCAGATTTAATAGAATTGGTTCTGCAACTATCACTGTAAGCAGTTCCTTTGGCAGTCACTCTACATCGTGGATCATATACTTCTCCATTACTTCGTCAATATTTAACCCTAGCAGCCATATTTGACCCTTAGTCTGTCCTTACCTATTAGTGTGTGTGGATAAAAAGATGAATTGCTCAAATTTGCACTGAAGAAAAGCTGAAGGCTTTAGATTTGTGAAATGCACTCCTCCTGCTCGGCATCTGGGAGAGCCTTGGAGCTCTCTTAGAATGAGGCCATTAATCTGCTGTTTAAGCATTATGTGTATGATCTGTGAAGCTATAGACTTAAAGAGGTAGTCTTCTTATTATTCTGCAGTTAACATGAAATGGGTTACATAGAACTTAATTTATTGGAGAGAGTAATCGCTTTCTTTAATAATAACAATCAATCAGAAAATCCTTCCAGGTCGCTGGGACTGTGCAGTTAGAAAGAGGCCCAAGAAGAAAAAATGCACTGACTTAAAAAAAAATGAATTACTAACTTCAAGTATTACCTCTTCTGTCTGAAAGTGACACTTTTCACTTAATTAAGGTTGGTTGCATACCTTCCATCAAAGTGTAATGTGTAAGGCTGGAATAGATTGAGTTATTTAAAAATATATTCATGTCATAGAGTCATATTTTTACAGCACGAAAAGAGGCCCTTTAGCCCAAGCATTATGTCCAGGCCGACTATCAAGTACCTAACTATCCAAATCCCATTTTCCAGCACTTGGTCCGTAGCCCTATATGCAATGGCATTTTAAGTGCTCATCTAAACACTTCTTAAAAGTTATGAGCGTTCCCGCCTCCACCACCCTATCAGGTAGTGAATTCCAGATTCCAACCATCCCCGGGTGAAAAGGGTTTTGTCACATCCCCTCTACACTCTTGCCCATTACCTTAAATCTATGCTCCTGATTATTGACCCTTCAATTCAGAGGAAAAATGCTGGACTTCCGGGTGCGGCGATGACCAGCTGAGTCGCACGTTTCGGCAGCTCCCGGTGAAACGGACTTTTGGGCTCTTGATAGGAGCCCCAACGGCAATTTTGACGGCTAAAAACACTGTGCGGTAAACCAGAAGGGAATCCCCCCTGGATACGGATGAAAAAAGGAGGAGAAAGTGGCCGGATTGCAGTGGATCCTTTAGAACAGCGGCAAGGAAGGCAAGCAAAAACCAAGATGGCGTTGGAAGGTGGCAGTTTAACATGGGGCCCTGAACAACAAGAGTTCTTGAAATGCTGTGTGGAAGAGCTCAAAAAGGAAATGAAGAAAGAGCTGTTGGCCCCGATACTACAGGCGATCGAAGGGCTAAAGGAGGAACAAAAGACCCAGGAGCGGGAGCTTCGGGTCATGAAGGCAAAGGCAGCCGATAATGAGGACGACATACAGGGCCTGGTGGTGAAGACGGAGACGCATGAGGCACATCAGAAACGATGTATGGAAAGGTTGGAGGCACTGGAGAACAACGCAAGGAGGAACAACCTGAGGATTCTTGGTCTTCCTGAAGGTGCGGAGGGAGCGGACGTCGGGGCATATGTGAGCACGATGCTGCACTCGTAAATGGGAGCGGAGGCCCCGGCGGGTCCGTTGGAGGTGGAGGGAGCATACCGAGTGATGGCGCGAGGACCGAGAGCAGGAGAAATTCCCAGAGCCATAGTGGTGAGATTCCTCCGTTTTAAGGATAGAGAAATGGTCCTTAGATGGGCAAAGAAAACTCGAAGCAGTAAATGGGAGAACGCGGTGATCCGCGTTTATCAAGACTGGAGTTCAGAGGTGGCGAGAAGGAGGGCGAGCTTTAATCGGGCCAAGGCGGTGCTTCATAAAAAGAAGATTAAATTTGGAATGCTGCAACCGGCAAGACTGTGGGTCACATATCTAGGGAGGCACCACTACTTTGAGACGGCGGATGAAGCGTGGACTTTTATTGTGGAAGAAAAACTGGAATGAGCGGGTTATTAAAAAGAACGTTTGAACAAAGTGGTGGGGCGAATGTGGGGGGCGAAGAGGGGGGTTAAAAAAGGGGGGAAAGAGGAGTTTTATGTACTAATCCTGCGATGTGGTAACTTTTCTCTCTTCCACAGGTGGTGATCGGGGGAGGAGGGGAGGTGGAGGAGATGGGGCGTTGGCCATTGGGGGCGGGGCCAAGGGAGAAGCGCGGGCTTGGTTCCTGCGCTATGATAATCATGGTGGGAATAGAGAAGCAGGAAGGAGGGGGCGTCGCACGGTGCGAGCCGAGGTCACGGGGGGAAGCCGAGGTCGGCCAAAGTTTGCTGACTTCTGGGAGCAACATGGGGGGAGTAATTACGCTAGCGGGGGATCTAGCGGGGGGGGGTGGGAGGGGGGAATTACTGGGTTGCTGCTGCTGGGGAGAGGGGGGAGCTGGTATGGGAGGGGATGGGTGGGGGGCACCGCCTGGGGTTGATACAGCTGCGTGGGAACCGGGTGAGGAGCTGGAAAAAGGGGATGGCTAATCGACAAGGGCGGGGGGGGGGGGGGTAGGAAGCCCCCCAACCCGGCTGATCACGTGGAACGTGAGAGGGCTGAACGGGCCGATAAAGAGGGCACGGGTACTCGCACACCTTAAGAAACTTAAGGCAGATGTGGTTATGTTACAGGAAACGCACCTGAAACTGATAGACCAGGTTAGGCTACGCAAAGGATGGGTGGGGCAGCTGTTCCATTCGGGGCTAGATGCGAAAAACAGGGGGGTGGCTATATTAGTGGGGAAGCGGGTAATGTTCGAGGCAAAGACTATAGTGGCGGATAACGGGGGCAGATACGTGATGGTGAGTGGCAAACTACAGGGGGAGACGGTGGTTTTGGTAAACGTATATGCCCCGAACTGGGATGATGCCAATTTTATGAGGCGGATGCTAGGACGCATTCCGGACCTAGAGATGGGAAAGCTGATAATGGGGGGAGATTTTAATACGGTGTTGGAACCAGGGCTGGATAGGTCGAAGTCCAGGACTGGAAGGAGGCCGGCAGCAGCCAAGGTACTTAAAGATTTTATGGAGCAGATGGGAGGTGTAGACCCGTGGAGATTTAGCAGACCTAGGAGTAAGGAGTTCTCGTTTTTCTCCTATGTCCATAAAGTCTACTCGCGAATGGACTTTTTTGTGCTGGGAAGGGCGTTGATCCCGAAGGTGAGGGGAACGGAGTATACGGCTATAGCCATTTCGGATCACGCTCCACACTGGGTAGACTTGGAGATCGGGGAGGAAACAGGAGGGCGCCCACCCTGGAGAATGGACATGGGACTAATGGCAGATGAGGGGGTGTGTCTAAGGGTGAGGGGGTGCATTGAAAAGTACTTGGAACTCAATGATAATGGGGAGGTCCAGGTGGGAGTGGTCTGGGAGGCATTAAAGGCGGTGGTTAGAGGGGAGCTGATATCAATAAGGGCACATAAAGGGAAGCAGGAGAGTAAGGAACGGGAGTGGTTGCTGCAAGAACTTTTGAGGGTGGACAGACAATATGCGGAAGCACCGGAGGAGGGACTGTACAGGGAAAGGCAAAGGCTACATGTAGAATTTGACTTGCTGACTACGGGCACTGCAGAGGCACAATGGAGGAAGGCACAGGGTGTACAGTACGAATATGGGGAGAAGGCAAGCAGGTTGCTGGCACACCAATTGAGGAGAAGGGGAGCAGCGAGGGAAATAGGGGGAGTGAGGGATGAGGAAGGAGAGATGGAGCGGGGAGCGGAGAGAGTGAATGGAGTGTTCAAGACATTTTATAAAAAATTATATGAAGCTCAACCCCCGGATGGGAGGGAGAGAATGATGGGCTTCTTGGATCGGCTGGAATTTCCCAAGGTGGAAGAGCAGGAAAGGGTGGGACTGGGAGCACAGATCGAGGTAGAAGAAGTGGTGAAAGGAATTAGGAGCATGCAGGCGGGAAAGGCCCCGGGACCGGATGGATTCCCAGTCGAATTCTATAGAAAATATGTGGACTTGCTCGCCCCGGTACTGACGAGGACCTTTAATGAGGCAAAGGAAAGCGGACAACTGCCCCCGACTATGTCTGAAGCAACGATATCGCTTCTCTTAAAGAAGGAAAAGGACCCGCTACAATGCGGGTCCTATAGTCCTATTTCCTTCCTCAATGTAGATGCCAAGATCCTGGCCAAGGTAATGCAATGAGAATAGAGGAATGTGTCCCGGGGGTGGTCCACGAGGACCTAACTGGGTTTGTGAAGGGGAGACAGCTGAACACGAATATACGGAGGCTGTTAGGGGTAATGATGATGGCCCCACCAGAGGGGGAAACGGAGATAGTAGTGGCGATGGATGCCGAGAAAGCATTTGATAGAGTGGAGTGGGATTATTTGTGGGAGGTGTTGAGGAGATTTGGTTTTGGAGAGGGGTATGTTAGATGGGTGCAGCTGTTGTATAGGGCCCCGATGGCGAGCGTGGTCACGAATGGACGGGGATCTGCATATTTTCGGCTCCATAGAGGGACAAGGCAGGGATGCCCTGTGTCCCCATTATTGTTTGCACTGGCGATTGAGCCCCTGGCGATAGCATTGAGGGGTTCCAAGAAGTGGAGAGGAGTACTTAGAGGAGGAGAAGAGCACCGGGTATCTTTGTATGCGGACGATTTGCTACTATACGTGGCAGACCCGGCGGAGGGGATGCTAGAAATAATGCGGATACTTGGGGAGTTTGGGGATTTTTCAGGGTATAAATTGAACATGGGGAAAAGTGAGTTGTTTGTGGTGCATCCAGGGGAGCAGAGTAGAGAAATAGAGGACCTACCGTTGAGGAAGGTAGCAAGGGACTTTCGTTACCTGGGGATCCAGATAGCCAAGAATTGGGGCACATTGCATAGGTTAAATTTAACGCGGTTGGTGGAACAAATGGAGGAGGATTTCAAGAGATGAGATATGGTATCCCTGTCACTGGCAGGGAGGGTGCAGGCGGTTAAGATAGTGGTCCTCCCGAGATTCCTCTTTGTTTTTCAGTGCCTCCCGGTGGTGATCACAAAGGCTTTTTTAAAAAGGATTGAAAAGAGCATCATGGGTTTTGTGTGGGCCGGGAAGACCCCGAGAGTGAGGAAGGGATTCTTACAGCGTAGCAGGGATAGGTGGGGGCTGGCACTACCGAGCCTAAGTGAGTATTATTGGGCCGCTAATATTTCAATGGTGAGTAAGTGGATGGGAGAGGAGGAGGGAGCGGCGTGGAAGAGATTAGAGAGGGCGTCCTGTAGGGGGACTAGCCTACAGGCTATGGTGACAGCCCCATTGCCGTTCTCACCGAGGAACTACACCACAAGCCCGGTGGTGGTGGCTACACTGAAGATTTGGGGACAGTGGAGACGGCATAGTGGAAAGACTGGAGCCTTGGGGGGGTCCCCGATAAGAAACAATCATAGGTTTGCCCCGGGGGGAATGGATGGGGGATATGGAATGTGGCAAAGAGCAGGAATAACACAACTGAAAGATCTGTTTGTGGATGGGAAGTTCGCGAGTCTGGGAGCGCTGACCGAGAAATATGGGTTGCCCCAAGGGAATGCATTCAGGTATATGCAACTGAGGGCTTTTGCGAGGCAACAGGTGAGGGAATTCCCGCAGCTCCCGACACAAGAGGTGCAGGACAGCGTGATCTCAAAGACATGGGTGGGGGATGGTAAGGTGTCAGATATATATAGGGAAATGAGGGACGAAGGGGAGACTATGGTAGATGAACTAAAAGGGAAATGGGAAGAAGAGCTGGGGGAGGAGATCGAGGAGGGGCTGTGGGCAGATGCCCTAAGCAGGGTAAACTCGTCGTCCTCGTGTGCCAGGCTAAGCCTGATTCAGTTTAAGGTATTACACAGGGCGCATATGACTGGAGCACGGCTCAGTAAATTTTTTGGGGTGGAGGATAGGTGTGCGAGGTGCTCGAGAAGCCCAGCGAATCATACCCATATGTTTTGGTCATGCCCGGCACTACAGGGGTTTTGGATGGGGGTGACAAAGGTGCTTTCAAAAGTAGTGGGGGTCCGGGTCGAACCAAGCTGGGGGTTGGCTATATTTGGGGTTGCACAAGAGCCGGGAGTGCAGGAGGCGAGAGAGGCCGATGTTTTGGCCTTTGCGTCCCTAGTAGCCCGGCGCAGGATATTGCTAATGTGGAAGGAAGCCAAGCCCCCTGGGGTGGAGACCTGGATAAATGACATGGCAGGGTTTATAAAGCTAGAGCGGATTAAGTTCGTTCTAAGGGGGTCGGCTCAAGGGTTCACCAGGCGGTGGCAACCGTTCGTCGAATACCTCGCAGAAAGATAGATGGAATGGGAAAAAGAAGGCAGCAGCAGCAGCCCGGGGGGGAGGGGGGTGGGGGGTGGGGGGGGGGGGGGGGGGGGGGGGAGGGGGGGAGGAGGAACCAGAAGGACTCTCAGGGTTGTTAATATATACTGTATAATATGTATAGGTCGTTGCGACAGATAATTATATATTGGACTGTTAAATTATATTTTTGGAGAGTGTTACTTGTGATAAGGCAGTTGCCAATTAGGGTTAGTTTTCATTTTTGTTATTTATTATTTATTCATTTTTTGTTTATAAAATAGGTCATTGTTATTTGTGTTGTTATAATATTGTGTAAAGGATGCACAATGTACTGTGTTGGTTGACCAAAAATTTTCAATAAAATATTTATTTAAAAAAAAGATGAAAAATGCTTTCCTATCTACCCTATCTATTAACATAGATTAACATAGAACATACAGTGCAGAAGGAGGCCATTTGGCCCATCGAGTCTGCACCGATCCACTTAAGCCCTCATTTCCACCCTATCCCCGTAACCCAATAACCCCTCCTAACCTTTTTGGATACTAAGGGCAATTTAGCATGGCCGATCCACCTAACCTGCACATCTTTGGACTGTGGGAGGAAACCAGAGCACCCGGAGGAAATCCACGCAGACACGGGGAGAACATGCAGACTTCGCACAGACAGTGTCCCAGCGGGGACACATAATTTTATGTCCCTCATAATTTTATACACCTCAATCAGGTCATTCCTCAGCCTTCTTTGCTCCAGGGAAAACAACCACAGCCTATCCGTTCTCTCTTGATAGTTGAAACAATCTAGCCCAAGAAACATCCTGGTGAATCTCCTCTGCACCCTCTCCAGTGCAATCACTTCCTTTCTGTAGTGTGGTGACCAAAACTGTACACACTACACCAGCTGGGGCCTAACCAGCATTTTAGGCAGCTCCAGTATAACCTCTCGGCTCTTATATTCAATGCCTCAATTAATAAAGGCAAAATATTTATAGGGATTCTTAACCATCTTATGTACCTGTCCTACTGTCTTCAGAGATCTGTGAACCTGCACACAGGTTAAAATTGTAAGTCCTCCCAAAATGCATTACTTCGCACTTTTCATGGTTAAATTCCATTTGCCATTCTTCAAAGAATCATAGAATTTACAGTGCAGAATGAGACCATTCAGCCCATTGAGCCTGCACCGGCTCTTGGAAAGAGCACCCGACTTTAGCCCACACGTCCACCTTATCCCCGTAACCCAGTAACCCCACCTAACCTTTTTGGACACCAAGGGCAATTTATCATGGCCAATCTACCTAACCTGCACATCTTTGGACTGTGGGAGGAAACCGGAGCACCCGGAGAAAACCCACGTAGGCACGAGGAGAACGTGCAGACTCCGCACAGACAGTGACCCAAGCCAGGAATCGAATCTGGGACCTTGGAGCTGCGAAGCAACAGTGCTAACCACTGTGCTACCATTCTGCCCATCTAATCAGCCCGTCTATATTGTCATGTAATCTAAGGCCTTACTCCTCACTATTTACCACACCACCAATTTTTATGTAATCTGCGAACTTACTTATCGTATCATAGAATCAAAGAGGTTTACAGTATGAAAAAACAGACCCTTCGGCCCAACTTGTCCATGCTGCCCAGCTTTTACCACTAAGCTGGTCCTAATTGCCCACATTTGGCCCATAACCCTACATATCCAGCTTTCCCATATAACTGTCTAAATGCTTTTTAAAAGACAAAATTGTACCCGCCTGTACTACTGCCTCTGGCAGCTGATTCCAGACACTCACCACTCTGTGTGAAAAAATTGCTTCTCCGGACCCTTTTGTATCTCTCCGTTCTCACCTTAAACCGGTGCAGGAAGTCGGAGGGAAGTAAAACAGGGACAAAACCAAAAGACAGTAAGGGAGAAAGTGTAAGGCAGGGAAGCCATAGTCAAAAATCAAAAAGGGCCACAACACAGGGTACAGTGACTGAGGAGAGCTCAGTGAATAGGCCCAGTAATACTAAAAGGAATAAAATGGGAAGTAAAAACCTAAATGGAAAGCGAAGCAGCAGGTTATTACATGAAGATATGGGTTCAACGATAAGGAAAATTAAGATAATAGTTAAAAGGAATAATAACTTAGGAGAGGTTACTGATAGAGGTGTTAAGATTCAAAACGGGGTATAAAAGCCAACATAAGGGTATTTCACCTGAATGCTCGTAGTGTTCGGAATAAGGTAAATGAGTTGATGGCGCAAATCATCGTGACTGAGTATGATTTAGTGGCCATTGCTGAAACATGGTTAAAGGATGGTCACGACTGGGAGTTAAATATCCATGGGTATCAAACTATTCGGAAGGACAGAGTGGATGGTAAGGGAGATGGTGTAGCTCTGTTATTTAAGGATGACATCCGGGCAGTAGTGAGGGATGACATCGTTGCTATGGAAGATAAGGTTGAATCCATTTGGGCGGAAATCAGGAATAGTAAGGTGAAAGATTCACTGAAAGGAGTAGTCTATAGGCCACTAAATAGTAACATTACGGTGGGGCAGGCAGTAAATAAAGAAATAACTGATGCATGTAAAAATGGTATAGTAGTTATCATGGGGGATTTTAATTTGCATGTCGATTGGTTTAACCAAGTCGGTCAAGGCAGCCTTGAAGAGGAGTTTATAGAATGTATCCGCGATACATAGTTTCCTAGAACAGTATGTAATGAAACCTACGAGGGAACAAGCAGTCCTAGATCTGGTCCTGTGTAATGAGACAGGGTTGATTAATGATCTCATAGTTAGGGACCCTCTCGGAAGGAGCGATTACAATATGTGGAATTTAAAATACAGATGGAGGGTGAGAAGGTGAAATCAAACACTAGGGTTTTGTGCTAAACAAAGGAGATTACAATGGGGTGAGAGAAGAACTGGCTAAGGTAGACTGGGAGCAAAGACTTTATGATGAAACAGTTGAGGAACAGTGGAAAACCTTCAAAGTGATTTTTTACAGTGCTCACCAAAGGTTTATAGAAACAAAAAGGAAGGACGTAGAAAAAGGGAAAATCGACTGTGGATATCTAAGGAAATAAGGGAGAGTATCAAATTGAAGGAAAAAGCAGACAAACTGGCAAAGATTAGTAGGAGATGAGAGAATTGGGAAATCTTTAGGGGGCAACAGAAAGCTACTAAAAAAGCTATAAAGAAGAGATAGATTATGAGAGTAAACTTGCTCAGAATATAAAAACAGACAGTATAAGTTCCTACAAATATATAAAACAAAAAAGAGTGACTAAGGTAAATATTGGTCTTTTAGAGGATGAGAAGGGAGATTTAATAATGGGAGATGAGGAAATGGCTGAGGAACTGAACAGTTTTTTTGGGGTCGGTCTTCACAGTGGAAGACACAAGAACATGCCAGTGACTGATGGAAATGAGGCTATGACAGGTGAGGACCTTGAGACGATTGTTATCACTAAGGAGGTAGTGATGGGCAAGCTAATGGAGCGAAAGGTAGACAAGTGTCCTGGCCTTGATGGAATGCATCCCAGGGTACTAAAAGAGATGGCTAGGGAAATTGCAAATGCCCTCGTGATAATTTACCAAAGTTCACTAGACTCTGGGATGGTTCCGGCGGATTGGAAATTAGCAAACATGATACCACTATTTAAAAAAGGAGGTTGGCAACCAGTAGCCAGTGGTGTCCCTCAGGGACAACAATTGTTCACAATTTACATAGATGATTTGGAGTTGGGCACCAAGTGCAATGTGTCCAAGTTTGCAGATGACACTAAGATGAGTGGTAAAGCAAAAGTGCAGAGGATACTGGAAGTCTGCAGAGGGTTTTGAATAGTTTAAGTGAATGGGCTAGGGTCTGGCAGATGGAATACAATGTTGACAAATGTGAGGTTATCCATTTTGGTAGGAATAACAGCAAAAGGGATTATTATTTAAATGATAAAATATTAAAACATGCTGCTGTGCAGAGGGACCTGGGTGTCCTGGTGTGTAAGTCGCAAAAAGTTGGTTTACAGGTGCAACAGGTGATTAAGAAGGCAAATGGAGTATTGTCCTTCATTGCCACAGAGATGGAGTTTAAGACTAGGGAGGTTATGCTGCAACTGTATAAGTTGTTAGTGAGGCCACACCTGGAGTATTGTGTTCAGTTTTGTTCTCCTTACCTGAGAAAGGACGTACTGGCGCTGGAGGGTTTCCAGAGAAGATTCACTGGGTTAATCCCAGAGTTGATGGATTTACATTACTGGGAGAGGTTGAGTAGACTGGGCTGTACTCGTTGGAATTTAGAAGGATCCGGGGGGGGTGGGGGGGGGGGGGGGATCTTATAGAAACATATAAAATTATGAAGGGAATAGATAGGATAGATGTGGGGAGGTTGTTTCCACTGGCGGGTGAAAGCAAACTTGGGGGCATAGCCTCAAAATAAGAGGAAGTAGATTTAGGACTGAGTTTAGGAGGAACTTCTTCACCCAAAGGGTTGTGAATCTATGGAATTCCCTGGCAGTGAAGCAGTTGAAGCACCTTCATTAAATGTTTTCAAGATAAAGATAGATAGTTTTTTGAAGAATAAAGGGTTATGGTGTTTGGGCCGGAAAGTGGAGCTGAGTCCACAAAGATCAGCCATGATCTCCTTGAATGGCGGAGCAGGCTCGAGGGGCCAGATGGCCTACTCCTGCTCCTAGTTCTTATGTTCTTCTGTAAACCTATGCCCTCTAGTTTTAGACTCCCCTACCTTTGGGAAAAGATGTTGACTATTTACCTTATCTATGCCCCTCATTATTTTATAGACCTCTATAAGGTCACCTCTAAGCCTCCTACGCTCACCCACAATGCATTGCCTGCCCACCGCACCTCTACCAGGCACCCCTCCAGCCCTCAGCGTGTGATTGCAATGCACTTTATGTTCTTTGATGTGGTTGATATTAGTATATATTTGGGTTTCAGCACTTACACTCATTCATCCATGAAGTGAAATGAATGAATCAAGGATGCAGCTGTTTTGTGGAAGCTGTCAATCACAGCCCACTACTAGAAAGGAATGAATGGCTTGCAGCTACGGGATCTGAGGGGTTGAAACACAGGTCACAGCTGTTCTCCTTTGAGGAATGGACATGTGGAGCTTCCAGGTAAGTGTTACAGTTGTAATTTCTTTCACTGCCTCTGTCTGGACTGCTCTCTAGGGGTCTCTTTTTGAGGGGGGCGGGGGGGGGAGGGGATCTGTGACAGAGGGGTATGGGGTCTGTGGGGTCCCCTTAATCAGAGGGTCCCTGTTGGGTTCCCTTTAATTAGGTGTCTTTGTGGGGGGTACCTTACATTAGGGGGTCTCTGTAGGGGGTTACTTCAGTTAAGGAGTTGGGGGGTATCCCTCATTAGGGAATTCGTGGTGGGATCTCCTTTGGAGATCACTGTGGGAGGAGAGGGCGTAGCGGGTCAGGTCGTCTCCGTACCTGGGATAAGGGGGTGGGGGGGGGCTATCTCCTACATTCACATCCAGATCATTAATGTATATGACAAGCAACAGGGGACCCAGCACCGATCCCTGCGGAACACCACTAGACACAGGCGTCCAGTCACAAAAACAACTTTCAACCATCACCCTCTACCTCCTATAAACTAAGCCAGTTTCAGACCAGGGTTGCCAAATTGCCCTGGATCTCATCGGTTCTTACCTTCTTTATCAGCCTCCCAAGCGTGATCGTGCCAAGATCCTTACTAAAGTCCATGTAAACTGCATCGACCGCACTACACTCATCTACACACCTAGTCACCTCCACAAAATATTTACTCAAATTGTAAGACAAGGGCTGGATTCTCTGATTTGCAGACTAAGTGCTGACGGCGGCGTGGGAACAGTGGTGTTTTATGTCAGAAATAACGGCGCGACAGTTGCACCGATCCTTCGTCTGTTGGGGAGCTGGCAGCCGCACAGCGTAAAGCCCCCAGGTTAACCTGCAGATATGGCCCGAGAATTGTCGGGTCCGTGGTCACACATGCGCACCGTACAAAATAGCGCCAGCCGTGGGCAGACCCAGCCTGCCAAAAACTACCACCCAGTAACCCCCCTCGCCACCCCAGTAGCACCCCCTACCAGTCCCCCCAGCCCCCACCAAAGCCCCCCCTGCCAGCAGAACGATCCCCCCCCCCAACTGTGGCGCCGCTGGACACAGTCCACAACTGCCAAGCAGGTTGCATGAAAAAACAAACATAAGTGTTCCATGCCGTCAGGAACTCTGCCCATCGGGGGCGGAGCATCGGGGAGGGCTGCAGGTAACGTCCTGAGGCCGTCCATACGGCATGCGGCGTACTCCCCGAGTATACCGTGTTTGAAGGGGCGGAGCATCACAAAAACAGCGCCGCTCCCGATTCCGGCGTAAACAGGGATTCTCCAGCCGATCGCCGAACGCGATTTTGCCGTTGGCGACCGGAGAATCCCGCCCATGATCTCCCTTTGACAAAACCATGCTGACTAACCTTGAATAATCGTTGCTTCTCCAAGAGGAGATTAATTCTGTCCCTCAGAATTTCTTTCCAGTAGTTTCCCTACCACTGAAGTTAAACTCACTGGCCTGCCTGTAATTTCTTGTTCATCCCTACTTCCCTTATTGAATAATGGCACCACATTAGCTGTCCTCCAGTCCCCTGGCACCTCTCCTTTGACCAGAGAGGATTTGAAATGTTTTCTCAGAGCTGCTGCAATCTCCACCCTTTCGTCCCACAACAACCTGGGACACATATCACCTGACCCTGCCTATTTATCCACTTTAAGGCCTGTTAAAACTGTTAATATCTCCTCCCTCTCAATGTAAAGCTTCCCTGATTTCTAAAGCTACATCATCCTTCTCCGTAGTAAACACAGATGCAAAGTACTCGTTTAAATCCTCGCCTTCCAATTCCACACACAAATTGCCACGTTGGCCCCTAATGGGCGCTACTCTTACTCTGGGCAATCTCCTGTCCTTAATATACTAATAAAACACCTTTGGATTTTCCTTTATTTTACCCGGCAATGCTTTTTCATGTCCCCTCTTCGCTCTCCTAATTTCTTTCTTAAGTGACTCCTGCATTTTCTATATTCCTCGAGGGCTTCTGCTGTTTTGTGCCCTCGGTGTCTGCCATAAGCCTTCCTTTTTTCCCTTTGGACTTACTGCTCCCACCCTTCACTATAATGGGAGCATGTTGGCCCTGTACTCTCTCGCTATTTCCTTTTTGAATGAACGCCATTGCTCTGATGTAGATTTTCCTACAAGTAGCTGCTCCCAGTTAACTTTCGACAGATTCTGGGCCGGATTCTCCGTTTCTGAGACTAAGTGTTGACGCCGGCGCAGAATTTGTGGAGGTGCACGAAAGCAAATCTGGCGGAGCACCTGGTCTGAGTCTGCTACTGTACCTGGTACAATTAGCACCGGCACCACGTGGAACACAATCGATTCCAATGAGAAACGGTGCCAGATTCGCCAGTTTTGTGATTGACAGTCAGGCGGCTGAAAGCTGCAGCCGCCATTACACACTTCACTCCCTACACACACCATCCCCAGCAAACGAGGTGGCAGCAAGACGCGCAGCCCCAAGGTTCACCGATGCTGGGCTGGAGACACTCCTGGACGTGGTGGTGGAGAGGCAGGCCATCCTGTACTCCGACCCGAGAAAGAGGCTGCCAACTGCTGCCATTCGCCTTGCCTGGGCGGAGGTGGCAGAGATGGTCAGAGCTGTGGGCAACACCATCTGCACCGGCCAGCTCTGCCGAAAAAACTCCTCAGGGCGGCAAGGGTGAGTAGGCAACACTGTGCCCCTGGCACCAACCCCCGTTCCACACACCCATAACCCCACTCCCCCCAACCCAAAGGACGGCAGAAACCCACCCTACACCACATGCCGGCACCCACACCGGCCATCATGGCCGGCTGCCCTGTCCATTGAGGCCACCACCTGCCCACCCCCTGGCTGCATGCGTCGGACTGTCTAACATTGTCGTTTTCTGATTGCCGCCCCCACCTCACCGAGGAGAAGGCCGCCCACCGGGAACGGGAGAAGACAGGAGGGGGACCATCGGATCTGCGGCACTAGTTGAGGGCCCATCATGTGGTTGGCGGCCCCGATGAAAGGGAGCTCGCCGAGGTGGAGTTCGGTTGTGGGTGAGAAAGTGAGACCCCGCTTAGTTACGATCCCCCATGACACGTGTCAACCCCCACATTACCCATTAACAGCCATATGGCTGGTGTCACTCTGCAGAACCAGGATCAGGTGGGTGGTCAGTGGGGTGAGCAGCAACTCGACTCGTACCCCCATCACCCATCCACCCCTCCCCTGGCCCTGACAGGGCATCCCCCGGCCCTGACAGGGCGCCCCCCACCCCAGCCAGCCCGGCCAGTGTCCGGCCCGGCAGCACACAGTTGCTCCTCTCTGTGTCCTACCTCCTCTCTCTCCCTCATCAACGACGACGCCGGTTTCATGATTTTTAAAAGCACAAATGAACCGCGCCACCGTGAACTTGGCTCATCGGAGGTGGAGCATCACGGAGGTTCCAGAGAATATTGGGTCTGGTCCGCTACTGATATGAAAATGGTGTTTACTGTACCTGCGGTCAGGAACGCATTGACGCCGCTGTCAAAGTGATGGAGAATTGCCATTTGGCATAAAATCAGCACCTGCCGCGGTTTTGGCGTTGGAGCCTATTCTCCACCCAATTGCGTTTTGTGATTTTGGCATCAGCCAATGGAGAACCCTGCCCCCTGTCTTATTTTATTAAAATTGGCCCTCCCAATTAAGAACCTTAATTTCTAATCTATCTTTGTCCTGTTCCATAGTTACCTTAAATTCTACTGAGTTATGGTCACTGTTTCCTAAATACTCCCCCCTGAAACTTTATCCACTTGCCTGGCTTCATTCTCTAAAAATAGATTCAGCACGCCCCCTGCCTTGTTGGACTTTCTACGTATTGGCATATAAAGCTCTCCTGGATGCATTTTAAGAATTCCGCCCCCTCTAAGCCTTTCACACTTTGACTATCCCAGGTAATAATGGGGAAGTTGAAATCCCTTACTATTATTATCCAATTTTTTTTTACAATTCTTTGTCTTACAATTCTATGTCAGCGAAATGAATGTAATTATTCTATGCCTGTGAAGTGTATAGCTATGCATGAATTATACTCCTTCTATGTTTCTATCCAGCAAGCTTTCATCTGATCAAAAGAACACATAGGAACTATTTCCTATGGATAACTTATAACTTTGATACAAATTTACACTGAAGGAATTATCCTGGTCAGTGAATATGGTCTGTGGGGCACATAAGCTAATTAAAACACAATTCTTGTTATGGCACAAATGAGCTACTGAACTGTGTGTGAAATAAAACACAGCCTGTTACATGCTGTGCGCCGGACATTTTTGAAAGTTAGTCTGTTTTTAAAAATTATTTCACAGTATATGGGTGTCTCTGGCTGGGCCAGCCGTTATTG
This sequence comes from Scyliorhinus torazame, assembly GCF_047496885.1. Classification (NCBI taxonomy): domain Eukaryota; kingdom Metazoa; phylum Chordata; class Chondrichthyes; order Carcharhiniformes; family Scyliorhinidae; genus Scyliorhinus; species Scyliorhinus torazame. The sequence continues at coordinate 122,944,803 of NC_092707.1, read as the reverse complement.
CCCATCTCTAAATTCCCTTGAGAAGATGGTGAGTGAGCTGCCTTCTTGAACCGCTGCAGTCCCTGTCCTATAGGTACATCCACAGTGCTATTGGGAGAGAGTTTCAGGATTTTGACCTAGTGATAGGGAAGTAATGGTGATCCATTTCTAAGTTAGGATGATGAGTGACTGAGAGGGAATTGTGCAGGTGGTGGTGTTCCCATGCATCCCTTGTCCTTCGAGACAGTGGAGGTCTCGTGTTTGGAAGATATAAGCAGGGAACACAGTTTGTAATTGATTTTACACCCAATGTTAAAATATCCAATTCTCATTGAAGGAAGCTTCTTCTATATTTGCATTCTGATGCTATTTGCTATATTGTGGATAAAGGGCAATTGTCATATTTCACACTGTGAATCTATTTGGTAATTAGTGTCAGTTGATTATGAGATTGGGTGTGATGCTTATTTCTAGTGAGCATTTATCTGTTATTTACACATTGCTTCTAACAAGCATGAAGATCCTGATTAAACTGTTATATATCCAAGTTAAAGAAATAGAACCATTTCCTAGTTCCATTTTGATCACAACTGTTCCATCTAGTGAGTAAACCAAGCCTTCTATTTCTCAACACAAAAGCCCCAAATTCAGTTGAGTGTAAATTAGATGCATTATCCCAGGGACAAGTTCATACTAAGCTGCTGTTGTACAACTTTTCAGAAGTTAACTGGCAACAGTGGGGGGAATGGTGTTAGCAAGAGAGGGATATCTGCTTATGAGAGGTTTTAGAAACATATTGGGAAAAGGGATTAAGAAACAATCCAAATTCCGAGTAATTTTGGCATTACAAAAAAACATTTTTAGTGTTCATATTATCTTTCAAATATAAAAACTGTATTAACCCAAATGCTAGTTTTTAATTAAAAGTGCATTAAAAATGGGATAACAGTTCTTGTTATCATTCTTGAAATACATGTATAATTTAGTATGATGTCGATGCAAATATTTGTGTGATACATGTAATCCATTGGCTGAAATTCTTGTATTGATAAACAGATTACAACTGAACAGGCAGACCAATTATAGTCACAGAAGCATAGAGTTGTTCAGCCCAGTAAAGGCCCATCGGCCCATCAAGTCTGCACCAACAAAAACCACTCCTAATCTCACGCTAATCCTACTTACCAGCACTTGTCATATATCCTTGAAAATGATGGTGTTTCAAGTACTCATGCAAGTGCTTTTTAAAGGTTGTGAGGTTTCCAGCCTCTACTATCTTCCCAGGCAGCACATTCCAGATTCTCACCACCCTCTGAGTGAAATTTTGTTTTCTCAAATCCCCTTGAAATCTTCTGCCCCTCAGCCTAAAACTATGCCCCCTTATGATTGACCCCTCAACCAAGGGGAATGTAATTATATGTGGAATATCATTTGTGTATTTGACATAATAAACAAACTGTATATAAACATTAGTGCCTGCATGCATAGATTACAATTCTAGCATCTGACGACAGGTGGCGTGACTACAGGAGAACGTGACTGGAAGACACCCCCACGGGAGACAGGACGTATTCTAGCATCTGACCATAGGTGGCATGGTGACGGAAGAACGGCACTGGAAGACACCCACATGGTAGACACAGGACCTGGATAACAGAGACACACAACCTGGACAGCAGGCACAGACTGCAGTCACAGATAGAGCCGCTCCTGAGTCAACAGTAATTAATAATAGTTGTTTGTATTTAGCCGCTGTATCCAACTGTAATCTTAGTGTTTTAGTTAATTAATAAAACGTTTTGTTCATTTTGTCATGTGAGAGTACCTTTAAGAAATGGGTGCTTAAGAAATGTACCTTTAAGAAATGGGTGTTTATCAGTGATGTCAGAGTGTGGGTGGAGCTGGGCTGTCTGTCATCTTTTTACTTTCGTTTTAGGCTGTTTGCTGCAGGGCGTGTTTTAGTTTCGTTTTCAGAGCTGGATAGCTGCAGTCACAGCCAGAAGGTGTATTAGCGTCTCTCTTGGTAATCTAAAGACTGTAAATCGATCCTGGTGATTTAAAACTAATAACAGTAGTGACTTTAACCTGATGTGCTTCTGGTAAAAGGTGTTCTAAGTCTTATGGATGTTAAAAGGAAAGCTTAAAGGATTACTTAGTGTTGTATTCTTTGGGGGTTGTATTTGAATTAATGGTTGCTAAGATGGTCACTGTATGTTTTATAAAGGTTAACTTGAGTTCATAGAATAAACATTGTTTTGATTTAAAAAATATTTTCAATTTCTGCGGTTCCACACCTGTAGAGTGGGCCGTGTGCTCCCCATACCACAATCTAGTAAAAGTTGTGGGTCAGGTGAACTCCATGATGCACTTTGGGGTTCTCTAAACCCTGGCCCATAACAATTTAGAAAGCCATATGTTCTCTGATCACTTCAACTACAAAGACCTCACCATCCGCGCATACAGAGAAAATACAGAGAATAATTGCTTCCTATTTACCTGTCCAAAACTCTCATAATCTGATACACCTCAATCATATCCCCCCCCCTCAGCCTTCTCTGCACTAAAGAAAACAATCCAATCCTATCCAGTCTCTCCTTGTAGCTCAGATGCTCCATCTCAGGACACATCCTGGTGAATTTCCTCTGTACCCCCTCAGAACTGTACACAGTACTCCAGCTGTGACCTAACCAACATCTGCACAACCCCAACATAACCTCCTTGCTCTTATATTCTATGTCACAACTGATATAGGCAGGTATACCATATGCCTTCTTAACTACCCTATTCGCCTGCTCTGCTGCCTTCTGGGATTGTGAACAAGTACTCCAAGATCCATCTGTTCCTCTGAGCCTCTTAGTATCCTGCCATTCATTACATATTCTCTTGTCGATTTTTTCTTCCAAAATGCATCACCTCGCACTTATCAGTCTGCCACTGCTCTGCCTATCTAATGAACCCATTTATATCCTCCTATAAGCAATGAGCCTCTTCTTCACTGATAACCATTCGACCAATCTTGGTGTCATCTGCATCAAACTTACTTATCATTCCCTCTATGTTTTCGACGATATAATTTCTCTACATAATAAACAATAAGGGACCCAGCACTGATCCTGTAGTATGCCGCTGGACACCTGCCTCCAGTTACTCACCACCACCCTTTGTGTCCTATTACTAAGCCAGTTTAACATCGATTTTGACAAGTTTCCTTAAATTCCATGTGCTTCAATCGTCTCAATCAGTTTCCCACGTGGGCCCTTGTCAAAGGCTCTGCTAAACCCATACAAACTACATCAACGGCACTTCCTTGACCCACACACTCGGTAAGTTTATCAAAAAATTCTATCAGCAAGCAGATTAAACCATTGTAGTTCAGCGAACTACAAATCAAAAATGGAGGAAACTCCCAATGAAATAAAAGAGAAACCAATCAAATTGCTCAAAAAATGTGATATCAGTTCGTGCTGAATGGGAAATTTATAGCTAAAATCAACATTCATGACATTAAAAAATCCATCCCAAATAGCCAATTGTGCATAATAGGCGTATTACATTACGCAAGTTACCTGTGTAGTGCTGGAAATCTTTGGAAAACGTATACTCGGCACCATGACCCTGAAGCTCATTTGGGTATTTTATTGGAGTTTGCATTATTGCTGTGGACTTTAGTGACCACATTTTCTGTAAATACCTTGGTACATCTCAGCTGGCTACTATTTATGAATCATGGCTCAAATTGGCTCCATTAATACCACAGGGCTAACCAGGCCTTGTTCTCTCCTTGCATCAAATGGAAAAGTACGGGTTGATTGACAACAACAGTTAAGATTTTTTGCAGCCAGTTTTGTAACACTCAAGTAACATAAATAACACCCAGTGCGTCTCAGGAAAATGAAGAAGCTGACCTTGACTCAAAACCCAGGTGCCAGGAGTCTAATTCTCTTGTTTTATGGTGTTAGCTGAACCTATTAATTATGCTGTATTTCACTGAAAGGTATCTCAATTCTCTGTATGGCAGTTACTGCATTTATCCTCTGGTAATTAACTGTCCATAAAATTTCAGTACTGGCATCACAATTAGGTCTCCTTCAATGCAACCAGCATTGCGCAATAAGGATATAATAAAACCTCCCAATAACAAAATAATCTTCTCCATCAGAAAGCACGCACACTAATAATATTCTGATATATATTGTAAAAGATAATATGTAAATGCTTCCAGCAAAGCCAGGTAACCATAGGGATTTGAAATAATAGACATAAACCACTTGAGTTTTGCTAGCAAAAATATATGACATCGATTGAACCTTTCAATTAGGCTGCTGCTTTTTAACGACTCCCACAGTTCTACTATTGCCCAAGTCATCATTGGGTAATGTCCATGTACATGTAAATCAAATAATTTCAATGAACTGTAAAAATCAGTTAAGGATGGTTAATAGCATGTTAAGTGCAATGGTAGCAGATTGTGATAATGTGTCTTCTGATTTCTGTGAGTCGTTTAACTCCATGAAACCCAAAATGTACATTTATCTCTAGTTACGCTAACCCAGCCCCCTACATTGAAAACGGTGATTGACATACAGGACAAATTGTGGTAGTATGTATTGGGGGTCATGTGGGACTGGAAGCCCTAATGTTATTGGCTGACAGATCCCGGGTCCTGGTTGGCCGTTGACCTCATACTCCGCCCTGAAGGCGAAGTATAAGAAGCCGGTGCCTTCCCCCGCAGGCCAGTTTACTATCGGGCTGCTGGGGAACAGACACGCTTAATAAAGCCTCATCGACTTCACTCTTTTCGTCTCATGGAGTCTTTGTGCGCTACACAAATTTTCTGTTCCAGCGGAAATTATCATGGGTGGGGGCACTTAGTTTGGCTTGGGTCAGAAAAATCCGTTTCCTGATGTCAGGAAATGGTTTGGAATTTTGATCTCCCTGCTTTCAAGACGGGTTGAAGGCAAGTCAAGTTTCCCGCTGAGCAAGGTTGGGAACTCTATTTGCACGCATTAGCATGTCATGAACGCTCATTAAAAGGCTAATTTGCCAGGATCATGTCCCTCCTCCAACTTAGCTATGGTTTAAACCTCTGGTTTAGCTATGATGAGTGGTTGATTAGCTATGTTGAGAGGTTGAATAAACTCGTTTTTTTCTCACTGGAACGACGGAGGTTGAGGGGCGACCTGATAGAAGTCTACAAAATTATGAGGGGCATAGACAGAGTGGATAGTCAGAAACTTTTTCCCAGGGTAGAGGGGTCAATTACTAGGGGGCATAGGTTTAAGGTGCGAGGGGCAAGGTTTAGAGGAGATGTACGAGGCAAGTTTTCTACACAGAGGATAGTGGGTGCCTGGAACTCGCTGCCGGAGGAGGTGGTGGAAGCAGGAACGAGAGTGACGTTTAAGGGGCATCTTGACAAATACATGTATAGGATGGGAATAGAGGGATACGGACCCCAGAAGTGTAGAAGATTTTAGTTTAGACGGGCAGCATGATCGGCGCAGGCTTGGGGGCCGGAGGGCCTGTTCCTGTGCTGCACGTTTCTTTGTTCGTTGTTCTTTGTTAAGCCCCAAGTCAGTGGCTAATTAGAACATTCTGTTTTGGGACTGTATCTAAGTGGTGATACCTGTCGAGCTCAGTAGACGCTGCCTTTGTCTCCTTTTAAACCTTCACTGCTACACAGTGTTGTGTTATGTTACTTCGAGTAACATAAGCTGCTACTTGATGTAGGCTTTACTGAAGGATGCTCCAGACTCTGAGATAAGTTCAACGTATTTATTGAGCGATTAACAATGCTCCTAAATGAGTTTGACACTCTGCTAATCTGACTCTAGCAACTCAGTCTACTCTGCTAACTATACAAGCTTGCTCTTGACCACGTGCTAGGGTGTGATGTTGCTGTTAATCAACCTTGTCTTGCTCTCTCGGTTTCTGCCGGTGGAAGAGGCAGAGCCTGTGTGCCTTGTCCTTTTTATCGTGGTTGTGTAGTGCCCCCTTACGGTATTGCCACCTCTGGGTGTCCTTATACCTATTGGTTGTGTCCTGTTCTAATGACCCATTGGTTGTATGTCTGCATATCATGACACATAGCAGGTGCCAATAGCACAAAGTGCACTAAGGCTGGCATAGGGAGCAATACCAATGGGGAAGAGTGAGATGGAGGCAGGATGGGAGGGGGTGGGGGTGAGGAAAGACCAGAGGGGAGACACAAAGACTGTCTTGGGGCGTGTTGATGAAATTGTCCAGGGAAGGTTGGAAGTCTATCTGAGGCCATGGTGAAGAGGCTATCCAGGGAATGAGGCCGTACTCCATGGCATCTATGACCTTGTCCCGGTCTTGATCAGAGGAAGGTCTCTCTGGACAGTGATGGTCTTACAGGAAATTGTGTGAAGGGTGAGGTTTGTCAGCTGTTACATTTAGTCCTGGGAGTTCGATCCATGGTACTGGAATGCTGGTTTAGCTCAGATGGCTGGACACTTGGTTTGTGATGCAGAGCGAGGCCAACAGCTTGGGTCCAATTCCTGTACCAGCTGAGGTTATTCATGAAGGCCCACCTTCTCAACCTTGTCCCTCGCCTGAGGTGTTGTGATCCTCAGGTTAAACCATCACCAGTCAACTCTCCCCCTCAAAGGGGAAAGCAGCCGATGGTCATCTGGGCCTATGGTGGCTTTACTTTTACTGGGATGCAGAGGGCACAGTCACTGAGGGGAGGCACTGGCATTCAATGTCACTGGTGGGGTGGTATAAGGTCTCATGGGGGAGTCTCTAAACGTAAGGGTGCAACTGGCCTAAATAAAGGAGGGGGTCAGAGTAACAAGAGGCATTGAAGGGAATGGGGGGTGGGGGGGTGTATGGGGAGCAGGAATATTGGCAGAAATTATAATGTGGTCAAGGGTACTGGAGGAAATTATAATGTGGTCAAGGGAGGCTGGATGGTTTTGGAAGAGAATGGAATTAGGAGAAGAGACTGTGGAGGAGGATGCGAGGAAATTGGGTGACGGCGAGGTTGGAATGTATTGGATACACTCACAACTCAGAAGATCCATCTTCGTTTTTACTCAGTTTTGACACAGTTTGAAAAGCAATCATGAAACTATATGGGAGGGGTCTCAAACTGATTGAGGGGAGTTAAGGACTCATTTTTTGGGCTGCGGGATGGGGTGACCTATTGATTATTTCCTAAAACTATAGAGAATCAGGCTCAGCTGAGTACTGTTCTTGAAAATCAAATGCTCATTTGAGGAATAATGCCCCATGATGAATGGGGCACATTCCTGCAAGAATCCATTATGTTTTGAAGTGGATTTGTGTAAGTGTTATTGGCCATCTGTTCAGTTTTTTAAAATATAAATTTAGAGTACCCAATTCATTTTTTTCCAATTAAGGGGCAATTTAACGTGGCCAATCCACCTACCCTGCACATTTTTGGGTTGTGGGGGTGAAACCCATGCAAACACGGGGAGAACGTGCAAACTCCACACGGACAGTGATCCAGAGCCGGGATCGAACCTGGGACCTCGGCGCCGTGAGGCAGCAATGCTAACTACTGCGCCACCGTGCTGCACAGCTGTTCATTTTAATCACAGATAAATGGTCATGGACGACAAGACAAAATGCTTAAACTCTTCACGTTATGACAAGACTATGTTGTCTTTATAGAGTGTTTAAGCTTGTGACAATTGACTGACAGATGGTTATCGCCCATGGCTGTAATGACCCTGACCCAGACATTACGTGGGCATGTACAGTCATATATGAAGAGGTGGAGCAATCCACCTGTGGTCCTCCAGGGTATGCTTCATCTGACCTATCTGGGAAGCCGGACTTGTCACTTGCCACCTGGTTTGGAGATGGAGGAAAACCAGTTCAGTGAAAGAATAATAAAATTCTCAAATGTATTCATCAACAAATACAAAGAGGTGTGGAGAGTGCAGGGTACAGGCCTGTTTGAGCTCTCATACGGCTGAGGAGAAGAAGGACCTGTCATCGATTGGGACAGAACCAGGAGGAGCAGTAGCTTGAGCAGCAAAAGGAGTGAGGCCCCAAAAAGTCCAAGATGTTCCCAAACAGGGGCAAATCCAACTGAGACCAATGTCCCAACAATGGTATATTGAGGATGCTGCTCATATATGGAGGTGAGTAAAGGACAATTCCGCAGAAGCCATCACTTGTCCAGGGATGTGGTAGGTCACATTTGGCATCTTCCTGGTGAAGAACTGACGGACTTGGGGGGGGGCATCTCATGTTAGTATGTCCATTGAAAGTAAATGTTGCACTGAATTTCCAGGGTTCCAGTGAGAACCTTTGTGGAATCTGACAATCAGAGACACCTAAATGCAGAAGGGAGGTGATCACTGCCCTTTCCACTGGAGCTCACTCATGTATTCAGTTCCAAGGGGCAGCACGGTGGTGCAGTGGTTAGACCAGTTGCCTCACAGCGCCGAGGTCCCAGGTTCAATCCCAGCTCTGGGTCACTGTCAGTGTGAAGTTTGCACATTCTCCCCGTGTTTGTGTGGGTTTCACCCCCTCAATCCAAAGATGTGCAGGGTATGTGGATTGGTCACACTAAATTGCCTTTTAATTGGAAAAAATGAATTGGGTACTCTAGATTTATTTTTAAAACATTTATTCAGTTCCACATAGATGCTGAAAGCAAAGTTGCCAGAGCAGTGGGAATGGCAGCGATATCTTGTTTCCAAAAAGTGCAGGACACCATCGGTTGCACAAATGTGGCTTTCGGAGCTCCCTGGCAGAGGTCTGTGAGATTCATAAATCAAAAAGAATTTCATTCTTTGAATGACCCGTTAATTTGTGATCACAAAAGTTAAATGCTGGATGCTTGTGCTTGGTGCCCAGGGAGCACTCATGACTTTTATATCATGACGCTCTCGCAGGTGTCACAGATACTTGAAGGACCTTGGTACAGACAGGGCTGGCTCCTCACGGACAAGGGCTACCTCCACCAGAAGACATGACTGATGCTGTCAGCTTGCCATCCATAGAATGATACTGAAGAGAGATATAATGCTGCACATTCCACCACCAGATCCTTAACATAGCAGGCATTAGGCCTCCTGAAGTTGCATTTTTGATGTTTGGGCCACTCAGGCAGGGCTCTACAATACTCAACATTGAGCATGTCGAGGATCATCGTAGTTTGCTGCGCCCTGCATAACATTGTGTTGTAAAGGTTGGGGGAGGGATGCCTTGCCTGAGGGAAAACTGGAGGAGTGAGAAGTCTCCTCTGATGAGGAGGACATCAAAGAGAATGGGTCTGCCGAAGGCCAGGATGTCGACAAGCCATATGGAAACGCCATAACAGGGGCAAGATGTGGCTGACATACTCATGACAATCTGATAATACAAGATTTTAGGAGGAGTAATGTGCCACTAATTCTCACAAATGTACTTCTCTCACCTTTGCCTGGAAGAACCCAGCACCTTTTCTATCGATAGATTTTTTCAAGAAAATTCCATGCTTTCTGAAAAATCAGGGAAATATCAATACTCACTGTCTGCCCCGATGCTGGATTGATCACCCTGGAACCTGCTCAATAAGGTGGGCCGACCACACATATCACTCTTTCAGCCATAGCCAGATTGATGGCTCAACAGGGAGCAGCATCATGGAAGCACCCTGCATCCCATTGCCAGTGCCCCTTTGTGCAGATTTATGAGACATCATCTTGCTCATACCCCCAATATCCATTTGTGCATCATAAAACCAGAATCCCACGGAAGCACGGTAGCATAGTGGTTAGCACTACGGCTTCACAGCACCAGGGTCCCAGGTTCGATTCCCTTTGGGTCACTGTCTGTGCGGAGTCTGTACGTTCTCCCCGTATGTGCGTGGGTTTCCTCCGGGTGCTCCGGTTTCTCCCACAGTCCAAAGATGTGCAGGTTAGGTGGATTGGCCATGCCAAATTGCCCTTAGGTTAGATGGGGTTGCATGGTTACGGGGAGAGGGTGGAGGTGTGGGGTTAAGTAGGGTGCTCTTTCCAAGAGCCGGTGCAGACTCGATGGGCTGAATGGCCTCCTTCTGCACTGTAAATTCTATAATCTATGACTTCTTGATCATGCAAATAAGTTTAGAGGTTTGTTTGCATGGTCCTCACTGAGTGTGCCTCACCTGGAGTATGGTTTGTCGAGGTGCAGCCACATAGGGCCCTGCAATTGTCCGAAGTCTTAAAATTATCTCCCTAAAAGACCTTTGCATTAGGGTGATATCTTGAGCACTCATTTTGGATACATCAATGGTAGGGTTGAAAAACTTTTAAAGTATCAGATGCATTCTAGTGGCACGGGTGTACAATCATTGTATGTCATCTTGACTTTTGTAAATATATGTTGACTCTATTCATTTGCAAGTCTTGTAAATTCCATTTTTCTATTATTTTCTTCAAAGTTTTTTGTTCAGTTAAGAATCCTGAATGCTGGACCCCAATGGAATCCCAAATGATTCAGACTTTGGCAAGCGTCCTCTGGTGGCCCGTGACTCTGAGGGCCCTGGCCTGCTCGGGGTCTCAGCTCAGGTCCACTCTCCTCGACCTGGCATGCTGGAGTTAATAGGGTCAGAGGCAGAGTGGAAGTGGAGCGGCAGGAATACCCTTGGAGTGTCTTTGGTGGATGCCCCTGTGGTGTCTAGCTGGTGCTTCTCCTCCCTGTAGGTGCCCTATGATACCTCCCTGACCCCTTGAGGGGAAGAGGCACCCGGTTCTCACCTAGCCACTGCTGAAACACACGGCTAAAGTGATGGTGTGCAGTTTTTTGCGCCACTCCAGCTGAAACCGCTGGGGCTGGATCTCTAAGGAGACTGCCACTCTTTTTCTGGCAACAACCAAGCGCTCACATGCTGGAGTCACGATAGCAGACAGAATGTGAACTGACTCCTCCAGCCTTCAGTCTGGTCTGCAGAGAACCTCTGATAATCCTGCCTAACATTTCCCTGTCTGTTTCTGAATCTACGAGAGGTTTGCTAGGGCTGATTCCAGAGACTCATCCGATTTGAGCACAGCAAGGGCCTTGTCTCCATAAATACGAGTGTCGGAGATTTTAGCCGTCACTGCCTCCACCTGCTGTGGACAAATGATTTGGAGGAAAATGTAACTGGTCTGATTAGTAAGTTTGCAGATGACACAAAGGTTGGTGGAATTGCGGATAGCGATGAGGACTGTCAGAGGATACAGCAGGATTTAAATTGTTTGGAGACTTGGGCGGAGAGATGGCAGATGAAGTTTAATCCAGACAAATGTGAGATAATGCATTTTGGAAGGTCTAATACAGGTAGGGAATATATAGTGAATGGTAGAATCCTCAAGAGTATTGACAGTCAGAGAGATCTAGGTGTACAGGTCCACAGGTCACTGAAAGGGGCAACACAGGTGGAGAAGGTAGTCAAGAAGGCATATGGCATGCTTGCCTTCATTGGCCGGGGCATTGAGTATGGCAAATCATGTTTCAGCTGTATAGAACCTTAGTTAGGCCACACTTGGAGTATAGTGTTCAATTCTGGTCGCCACACTACCAGAAAGATGTGGAGGCTTTAGAAAGGGTGCAGGAGAGATTTACCAGGATGTTGCCTGGTATGGAGGGCATTAGCTATGAGGAGAGGTTGAATAAACTCGGTTTGTTCTCACTGGAACAACGGAGGTTGAGGGGCGACCTGATAGAGATCTACAAAATTATGAGGGGCATAGACAGAGTGGATGGTCAGAGACTTTTTCCCAGCATACTGGGGTCAATTACTAGGGGGCATAGGTTTAAGGTGCGAGGGGCAAGGTTTAGTGGAGATGTACGAGGCAAGTTTTTTACACAGAGGGTAGTGGGTGCCTGGAACTCGCTGCCGGAGGAGGTGGTGGAAGCAGGGACGATAGTGACGTTTAAGGAGCACCTTGACAAATACATGAAGAGGATGGGAATAGAGGGATACGGACCTTGGAAGTGTAGAAGATTTTAGTTTAGACGGGCAACATGGTTGGCGCAGGCTTAGAGGGCCGAAGGGCCTGTTCCTGTGCTGTACTTTTCTTTGTTCTTTGTTCTTTGTGAGGTGATCACCAGAATGTGTCTGTGAGTGATTGCCAGAATGTGTCTGTGAGGTGATCACCAGGATGTGTCTGTGAGGTGATCACCAGGATGTGTCTGTGAGGTGATCACCAGGATGTGTCTGTGAGGTGATCACCAGGATGTGTCTGTGAGGTGATCACCAGAATGTGTCTGTGAGGTGATCACCAGGATGTGTCTGTGAGGTGATCACCAGAATGTGTCTGTGAGGTGATCACCAGAATGTGTCTGTGAGGTGATCACCAGAATGTGTCTGTGAGGTGATCACCAGGATGTGTCTGTGAGGTGATCACCAGGATGTGTCTGTGAGGTGATCACCAGGATGTGTCTGTGAGGTGATTACCAGGATGTGTCTGTGAGGTGATCACCAGGATGTGTCTGTGAGGTGATCACCAGAATGTGTCTGTGAGGTGATCACCAGGATGTGTCTGTGAGGTGATCACCAGAATGTGTCTGTGAGGTGATCACCAGAATGTGTCTGTGAGGTGATCACCAGAATGTGTCTGTGAGGTGATCACCAGAATGTGTCTGTGAGGTGATCACCAGGATGTGTCTGTGAGGTGATGATATACATCAGCATATCATAGTGCAATCACACACACACATTGACACACTGTAGCCACACACACTGATGGACATACAGTAGGACCAACCAGCATACACAACATCGCAGCCAATCACCAGTGAGAGCATACGCACTATAAAGACAGGGGACACCAGAATTCCCGCTCATTATAGCAGCAGCCAGCTCAGAGCACAGAGCTCACAGCCTGCCTCTCAGACATTCACCATGTGCTGAGTGCCTCACCTAGATAGTGATAGGACAGGGTCCACAGATAAGCTGGTAATGCACGTACCCAAGCTTACAGTATGTTATAACAGTTGAGTTGTTAATAAAATAGAGTTACACCATCTCCAGCCGTGTTGACCTGTTTGTAAACCAGAACACCCAACACGACATGGTTCCAGGAGTGGACGCATACTTGCCCCTGTGAGACCTACCTGCAACTTTTCAGCAATCCGCCATCCTGCAGCATGGAGAACATCAACCCGCCGCCGCCGCTACGCAGCGCTGTCAATCTCGGGGTGAATTGGAAGCTTTTTAAACAGCACTTCCAGCACTTCCTAGAGGCCACAGACAGGGAGAATGCATCGGACACCAGGAAGATTTCCCTTCTTCTCTCCACGGCAGGGCAACACGCCATCCACATCTTTAACTCCCTCACATTCGTGGACGGCGAGGACAAAACCAAATACAAGACGGTGCTCCTGAAATTTGATGAACACTTCAGCGTTGAAGTCAACGAAAGCTTCGAAAGGTACCTGTTCCAGCAGCGCCTGCAGGGTAATGACGAGCCTTTCCAGTCTTATTTAACGCACCTCCGCATCCTCGCGCAGTCCTGCGGCTATGGGCCCACCTCTGACTCCATGATACGTGACCAGATAGTTTTCGGGGCCATGTCGGACACCCTGCGCCAGCAGCTCCTTAAAATCAAGCAACTCACCCTAGCAACGGCCACCGAGACCTGCATCCTGCGTGAGAACGCCACCAGCCGGTACTCACACATCCAGGCGGCTGAAACGGTGCAGCAGGGGCCCCACGAGGCGGAGCGGGTCCAGACGATCGAGTACCTCCCGGCCCGCGGCCCGTAGGAGGCCGTTTCGCGCGCTTTCCGAGGCCTCCCGCGCTTGTACGCGGCAAAAGAGGGGACATTGACGCGGAGGAACGTGATGCGCAGGCGCGCACTACGCAAGACCACACCGCGCATGCGCGGTGGCGCAACGAAGGCACTGACATCATGACGTGCGGCAACTGTGCCTCCGCCCATTTAAAGCGACAATGTCCGGCCAAAGCGCGACAATGCCTACGCTGTGGCAGGCTTGGCCACTATGCTGCCTGCTGTCGAGCACCTCAGCCTGCCGACTCGCAACAGTTTAACCAACCTCGCAGAAATGTTCGGGCAATTCTACCCACGTTCACCGAGTCCGATCCTGACATCAAACAGACCAGTGACACTGAGGACAGGGAGCCTTTCCACATTGCTGTCATCAACAAGAACAAGCTGTCCCCGAGTCGAACGCACCAGCCCCTGTCGGTGCACAGCATTGATCCGGATGACAAGTGGTGTGCCACCCTGACGGTCAACCGATCCCAGATCACATTCCGCCTGGACACTGGTGCTTCCGCAAATCTCCTCGCATGGTCAGCACTTCCAACCCTGAGGGTCAAGCCAGCAATTCTTCCATCCATCTGTCAACTGGTCGACTATAATGGCAACGTCATCCCCGCCACGGGGTCGTGCCAACTCAAAGTGACACACAACTCGCGTAAAGCCATCCTACCCTTCGAGATCGTGGGCTCTTCAAAGGACTCTCTGCTAAGCGTACAGGCATGCAAACTCCTCCACCTCGTTCAGCAAGTATACTCTTTCTCTCCAGAAGGCACATTCAGGGCGCAACTAAACTCAATCCTCTCTCACAACCAGGATGCTTTCGCGGGCATGGGTACACTGCCCTACACAAACAAAATCCTGCTCAAACAGGATGCCACCCCGGTAGTTCGTGCACCTCGCAGAGTCACAGCACCCCTCAAGGACCGCCTCAAGCAGCAGCTGCAGGACCTTCAGGACCAAGGAGTGGTTTCCCGGGTGACGGAGCCAACTGCGTGGGTCAGCTCCATGGTGTGCGTCAAGAAGCCTTCCGGCGAGCTCCGGATCTGTATTGACCCGAAAGACTTAAATCGTAATATAATGAGGGAACATTACCTATACCCAAACGGGAGATGATCACGTACGAGATGGCTCGGGCAAAAATATTCACCAAGCTTGATGCCTCAAAGGGCTTCTGGCAGATTCAATTGGATCAGTCCAGCAAGAAGCTGTGTACCTTCAACACTCCATTTGGCAGATACTGCTACAAGAGGATGCTATTTGGAATCATAGCGGCCTCTGAAGTTTTCCATCGCATCATGGAACAGATGATGGAGGGCATCGAAGGCGTGCGCGTCTATGTGGAGGATATCATTATTTGGTCTACCACACCGCAGGAGCATATCAGTCGCCTCCAACGCGTCTTTCAATGGATACGGGACCAGGGCCTGCGCCTTAACAGAACCAAATGTTCTTTTGGCCAAACCGAGCTCAAGTTCTTGGGGGACCACATCTCCCGGTTGGGTGTGCGGCTGGATGCCGACAAGGTGGCAGCCATCACGGCCATGCAGAAGCTGACAGACAAGAAGGCGGTGCTACGCTTTCTAGGAATGGTCAACTTCCTGGGAAAATTCATCTCGAACCTCGCTTCCCACACCACAGCGCTCCGGCACCTTGTCAGGAAGACAACTGAATTCCAGTGGCTTCCCACCCACCAGCGTGAATGGGAGGAGCTCAAGGTCAAGCTTACCACCGCCCCGGTACTGGCGTTCTTCGATCCTGCAAGGAGACGAAGATCTCGACTGACGCCAGCCAATCCGGCATTGGGGCAGTCCTCCTGCAACAAGATGACGCCTCATCATGGGCCCCTGTCGCCTATGCGTCACGTGCCATGACCCTCACAGAGCAGCGCTATGCGCAAATTGAGAAGGAGTGCCTAGGCCTGTTGACTGGCGTTGACAAGTTCCACGACTATGTGTATGGCCTTCCCCAGTTCACTGTGGAGACCAACCATCGCCCACTGGTTGGCATCATCCAATAGGACCTTAATGACATGACCCCTCGCCTCCAGCGCATTCTGCTCAAACTCCGGAGGTACTACTTCCAACTTGTAGACACCCCGGGTAAGGACCTGATCATAGCCGACGCTCTGTCCAGGGCAGTCGACACTCCGTCCGACCCAGAGGGGTTCGTTGGCCAAGTCGACGCACATGTAGCCTTCACTTCTGCCAATCTGCCGGCCACTGACGAACGCCTTGCCCACATTCGCCGTGAGACTGCGGCTGACCCCCTTCTGCAACGTGTGATGCGCCACATGACGGACATGGCAGTCATGTTCCTGAAGCTGGACCGCATTGTGATCCCACACAGCATGCACCGGCTTGTCTTAGAACAGCTGCATGAAGGCCATCTCGGCGTTGAGAAGTGCCAACAGAGGGCCTGAGAGGTTGTATACTGGCTGGGAATAAATGAGGACATTGCCAACACTGTGCTCAATTGCCCCACCTGTCAGTGGTTCCAGCCGGCACAACCATGTGAGACCCTTCAGCCCCATGAGTTGGTCACGTCCACCTGGTCGAAGGTGGGCGTGGACCTGTTCCAGGCGCTCGGCAGGGACTACATCATCATCATCGACTACTTTTCCAGCTATCCTGAGGTCATATGCCTGCACGACACCACGTCATCGGCTGTTATCCGAGCCTGTAAGGAGACCTTTGCTCGCCACGGCATTCCGCTCACCGTGATGTCAGACAATGGCCCCTGCTTCGCGAGTCAGGAATGGTCTTCCTTTGCTAGTGCATACAACTTTGCACACGTGACGTCCAGTCCTCTGCACCCTCAGTCAAATGGCAAAGCAGAGAAGGGCGTCCACATTGTAAAAAGGCTCCTCTGCAAGGCTGCTGATGCAGGATCTGACTTCTGCCTCGCCTTGCTGGCCTATCGCTCGGCCCCACTGTCCACGGGCCTATCGTCGGCCCAACTGCTTATAGGTCGCACCCTCAGGACCATTGCGCCATCCATTCACGTCCCAGACCTCGACCATGCTCCGGTACTTCGGCGGATGCAACAAGAGCGTGAGCAACACAAGGCGGCTCATGATGCTCGGGCGACTGATCTTCCTGCCCTGGTGCCTGGAGATCATGTCCGCATACATCTTCCGGAGTGTGGCTGGTCGGCAACCGCTGAGGTTCTTAGACAGGTGGCTCCCCGCTCGTTTCTGGTTCCTTTGCCTGATGGCTCCATTCGCCGCCGCAATCGGCGTGCCCTTCCTCTGGTTCCACGCTCGCTACGAAATTCTGCACCGGTGCCACGCCCTCCTGTTGTCCCTGACATGGACTTTGTTGAGCTTCCGGATACCCTGCCTCCTCCTCACTCGACTGTGGCCCGGCCCATCCCTCAGCCGGTGAATGCTGAACCACCCTTGAGGCAGTCAACCCAAATTTGTCGCCCACCCCAAAGACTTGATTTATAAACCTTGCACTGTTGGACTCACTGACTTGTTCTGCTGTACTGTTTAAGAGTTTTTCATCGTTTGTTAATAGCATTTGTTTCGTTCTTGGTGTATATAGTTTTCCTCTGCACCTGGCACTTTCCCGTGTATATAACATAGCCACGTGTACATATTGATGTAAATAATGCACACACATGATCAGACACACTCACTAGACTTTATTTATTCTCATGTAGGCACATATTCTTTGCGAAAAGGGGGGATGTCATGATATACATCAGCATATCATGGTGCAATCACACACACACTGACGGACATACAGTAGGACCAACCAACATACACAACATCGCAGCCAATCACCAGTGAGAGCACACGCACTATAAAGACAGGGGACACCAGAGTTCCCGCTCATTCTAGCAGCAGCCAGCTCAGAGCACAGAGCTTACAGCCTGCCTCTCAGACATTCACCATGTGCTGAGTGCCTCACCTAGATAGTGATAGGACAGGGTCCACAGATAAGCTGGTAATGCACGTACCCAAGCTTACAGTATGTTATAACAGTTGAGTTGTTAATAAAATAGAGTTACACCATCTCCAGCCGTGTTGACCTGTTTGTAGACCAGAACACCCAACACGATAATCGCCAGAATGTGTCTGTGAGGTGATTACCAGGATGTGTCTGTGAGGTGATTACCAGGATGTGTCTGTGAGGTGATTACCAGGATGTGTCTGTGAGGTGATCACCAGAGTGTGTCTGTGAGGTGATTACCAGGATGTGTGAGGTGATCACCAGGATGTGTCTGTGAGGTGATCACCAGGATGTGTCTGTGAGGTGATCACCAGGATGTTCTGTGAGGTGATCGGCAGAATGTGTCTGTGAGGTGATCACCAGAGTGTGTCTGTGAGGTGATCACCAGGATGTGTCTGTGAGGTGATCATCAGGATGTGTCTGTGAGGGGATCACCAGGATGTGTCTGTGAGGTGATCACCAGGATGTGTCTGTGAGGTGATTACCAGAATGTGTCTGTGAGGTGATCACCAGGATGTGTCTGTGAGGTGATTACCAGAATGTGTCTGTGAGGTGATCACCAGGATGTGTCTGTGAGGTGATCACCAGGATGTGTCTGTGAGGTGATCACCAGGATGTGTCTGTGAGGTGATCACCAGGATGTGTCTGTGAGGTGATCACCAGGATGTATCTGGGAGGTGAACACCAGAATGTGTCTGTGAGGTGATTACCAGAATGTGTCTGTGAGGTGATCACCAGGATGTGTCTGTGAGGTGATTACCAGAATGTGTCTGTGAGGTGATCACCAGGATGTGTCTGTGAGGTGATCACCAGGATGTGTCTGTGAGGTGATTACCAGAATGTGTCTGTGAGGTGATTACCAGGATGTGTCTGTGAGGTGATTACCAGGATGTGTCTGTGAGGTGATTACCAGAGTGTGTCTGTGAGGTGATTACCAGAATGTGTCTGTGAGGTGATTACCAGGATGTGTCTGTGAGGTAATTGCTAGGATGTGTCTGTGAGGTAATTACTAGGATGTGTCTGTGAGGTGAACACCAGAATGTGTCTGTGAGGTGATTACCAGAATGTGTCTGTGAGGTGATTACCAGAATGTGTCTGTGAGGTGATTACCAGGATGTGTCTGTGAGGTAATTACTAGGATGTGTCTGTGAGGTGATCACCAGGATGTGTCTGTGAGGTGATTACCAGGATGTGTCTGTGAGGTGATCACCAGAGTGTGTCTGTGAGGTGATTACCAGGATGTGTGAGGTGATCACCAGGATGTTCTGTGAGGTGATCGGCAGAATGTGTCTGTGAGGTGATCACCAGAGTGTGTCTGTGAGGTGATCACCAGGATGTGTCTGTGAGGTGATCACCAGAATGTGTCTGTGAGGTGATCACCAGAATGTGTCTGTGAGGTGAACACCAGAATGTGTCTGTGAGGTGATTACCAGAATGTGTCTGTGAGGTGATCACCAGAATGTGTCTGTGAGGTGAACACCAGAATGTGTCTGTGAGGTGATTACCAGAATGTGTCTGTGAGGTGATCACCAGGATGTGTCTGTGAGGTGATTACCAGAATGTGTCTGTGAGGTGATTACCAGGATGTGTCTGTGAGGTGATTACCAGGATGTGTCTGTGAGGTAATTACTAGGATGTGTCTGTGAGGTGAACACCAGAATGTGCCTGTGAGGTGATTACCAGAATGTGTCTGTGAGGTAATTACCAGGATGTGTCTGTGAGGTGATTACCAGGATGTGTCTGTGAGGTAATTACTAGGATGTGTCTGTGAGGTGAACACCAGAATGTGTCTGTGAGGTGATTACCAGGATGTGTCTGTGAGGTGATTACCAGAATGTGTCTGTGAGGTGATTACCAGGATGTGTCTGTGAGGTAATTACTAGGATGTGTCTGTGAGGTGAACACCAGAATGTGTCTGTGAGGTGAACACCAGAATGTGTCTGTGAGGTGATTACCAGGATGTGTCTGTGAGGTGATTACCAGGATGTGTCTGTGAGGGGATCACCAGGATGTGTCTGTGAGGTGAACACCAGAATGTGTCTGTGAGGTGATCACCAGGATGTGTCTGTGAGGTGATTACCAGGATGTGTCTGTGAGGTGATTACCAGAATGTGTCTGTGAGGTGATTACCAGGATGTGTCTGTGAGGTGATTACCAGGATGTGTCTGTGAGGTGATCACCAGAATGTGTCTGTGAGGTGATTACCAGGATGTGTCTGTGAGGTGATTACCAGGATGTGTCTGTGAGGTGATTACCAGGATGTGTCTGTGAGGTGATTACCAGGATGTGTCTGTGAGGTGATCACCAGGATGTGTCTGTGAGGTGATTACCAGGATGTGTCTGTGAGGTGATTACCAGAGTGTGAACCCAGGCCTGCTCTGGAACTAGGAGCCATCGAGCTGCATGCATTTGTGTTGGTGGAGGTTGCAGGTGAACACAGTGGTTCCTCTGAGAATGCTGTGGATTCTTCATCAGAGATGGCCTGGGTTTTGGGACTGTGGCATCTGGAGGATGATGTTCTGGTCTTTGCTGGTACCTGGAATAGAGATGAGAGAGATGTAGTAATTGACTAAACAAGCTCGTACATTAAAGGTCATTCACAGTCAATGTGTGCAGATTGGAGCTGGAGGCTGAATGCATCTTCATTGGGTTGTTGGGGAAGACTGAACTCGCCTTCTGCACAGGTCTCTCTCCTTTCCTGCCAGAGCTACTCAGGGAAGAATTTTCACCTTTGCCTACTCTCTTTTACAATACAACACCTTGACCTACATAAAGACAGAAGGCTTGAATGTGAGGACTTTGGGTGAATGAGCAGTTCATGAGTATGCATGTCCATTGTAACTGCTGAGCACTCCCAGTAAGTGATTAAGAAGCTGCTTGTCCAGGAATTAATAGGACATTGAGAGTTTAAAGTGGCCGATGCAAATTCAATTCTGATGTCCCACCTACTAGTGGTGACATCCCTACGCACTTGAACCCATGACAACCTAATGCAGTGAGGAGATTGTGAGTTTGCAGTGAATAGACAGTGCACTTTACCTGATGGAGCACAGCAGATGATTATTCTCTTCCTGAGATGCAGGTCTGTCCTTTTTGGGCCCCATGAGCACTATTCATGTCAGCAATCTCCTCCCAGGTTCCCGTGGTTAGGCGGGAGGGCCTCCTGCTCCCATCGCTTGGAAAGAGGACCTCCCATCTTTCCTGGATGGCCTGGTGGAGAATCTTCAGGGAATCACCACTGAAGTCTGGGGCCGTAGGTTGCTTTCTGCACTCGGACATGGAGGATCTAGAGCCCCTGCCCTGCAGTGAATGAATAACTTTATGGGTGCTGCTTAAATATGGCTCCAGGACCTTTGACCTCCATGAAGTAATGGTGTGGCAGGCATGTTCTGCCTATCCCGCCATGAGATTCACCAAGCTCTTTGCTTATGCATAATTAGTGAGCTGAACAACGGAAGATGGTGTGTGTCCAGTCATCCCGCCACTTAGGAAAAAGGGGCGAATTTAACTTTCACCCAAAATGAATGGGAGATTGACAGGGTACCTGAAGCCAGCAGAGTTCCTTAGAAGTGTCAATTGCACTCAAAACGTTAACTCTGTCTCTCTCTCTCTCTCCACAAATGCTGCTAGACCATCCGAATTTATCCAGCATTTTCTGTTTTTATTGGAAAACATGGACCATTTTCGGGTTTGCGTGCCCTCAGCATAATTCAGACGAGCTCTCGATGAGCACAATGGGCAGTTTGCCATACCAAAAGGCAGAAAATCCCTCAGAACCTTTAAAAAAAATTAATTCCAGGGATGTGGGCATTGCTGCCAAGGTCGTCACAACAGACTGTAGAAATTAGGCTCCAAAAGCTTTTCTGAGACAGCAAACGGTATTTTTATTCTTTTCATTTTGAGGTCTGTCTTATTTGTGGTTTTCAGTCACAGCCCATATATACAAAATATGATGATCATAGGACATTTCAAAGAGATGGAGTCAAGAAGAAAATTTACCTTTGTTAAGAAATAGGAGATAAAAAGTATAAGATGCTGGACGTACACACCTCACCCAGAACCTGTGGACCTGTGGGGGGGGGGGGGGCAAGAATAGACCACATGGCCATTCAAGTCTGCTCTACCATTCAATACGATCATGGCTGATCTTGGGCTTCAACTCCATTTTATCACCTGACCCCCCACAGCCCTTTATTCCCCGAGAGACCAAAGATTCACAACCCTCCATGGTAGCTTACTCTGTAACAGATTGTTATCTTACCACATGTGATTCAATAAAGATCCTGGTTTGGACAAATCTCAAGTAATTTGGTAGATTCCTTGCTTGGCATCGAAGACCAAAAACAACAAGAAGGAGAAACTGATGCTTTCTAATTTGGTAAAATATCTTTAAACATTATCGACTGGGTTAAGAGAACTTCCCTTTTATGATGTATTCCAGATTGAGAATTTTTTTTTCTTCATTCTGTCATGTGGGCATTGCTGGCAAAGCAAACATTTGCTGCCCATCCCTAATTTTCTGTGAACTGAATTTGTTTGTTAGGCTTGGAACCATAGAATTTCTACAGTGCATAAGGAAGCCATTCGGCACATCGGGTCTGCACTGACCCTCTGAAAGAGCACTCTATTTAGGTCCACTCTTCCGCTCTAACCCCATAACCCCACCTCAGCTGACATCTTTGGACACTAATAGGCAATTTTCGCATGGTCAATCCACCAATCCTGCACATCTTGGACTGTGGGAGGAAACCGGAGCACCTGGAGGAAACCAATACAGACGTACCGATGCAAACTCCATACAGTCACCCAAGGCCGAAATTGAATCCGAGTCCCTAATGTTGTGAGGCAGCTGTGCTAACCACTGCGCCACCATCCCATCCACTAGGCTATTTCAGAATCCACTGCAGTGAGTCTGGAGTCACATGTAGGCCAGCAGCTCTTACAACAATTGACGATAGTCTCACAGTCACCGTTACTGCGACTGGTTTTATATATTCCAGATTTATTAATTGATTTGACATTCCAGCAGCTGCTGTGGTGGCATTTGAACCAATGGCTCTGGAGCATTGGCCTTGGTCTCTGGGTTACCGGTCAACTGACATTACCATTATTCCACCGTCTCCATCAATGATCTGGTACGATAACGTTTTTCCCTTAATTGGCAGGGCAATATCGAGTGGAATCAATGGCTTTTCTGTCGATTTTTCCTGGAAGGGACTGCATTGATTTCAAATATCACAACCTGCAGCTCAACGTGTTCTTAACTTACTTGAAGCAGTACCATTGGATTGCAATCCCTCATTTTAAATATGAATAAGACACATAAATCAAATGAGGATTAAATTAATAATTTTCCATCATCACCATGCATTCTGTATAAATCCTATTCTCAGATAAAAAGCAAAAGTACTGGAATTGCACGGCAGACTGTTCGGTGAACGTGAACATCAGTTACAGTACGGTTGTAGCCGAGTGATATTCTGTATGAATCAAGCTGGCATAAAAAGGGGAACAAGGAAGAAGTAATCACTGATATAGATGACATACTTTGGACTGAACTTTATGTTCCACCAGTGCATGTTTTTCCCACGGGATGGCGGGGGGGACGGGGGAGAACGGGGGGGACAGGGTCGGTGGGGGGGCGGATGTAAAATAGGGTGGGTGTCCGCCACCCTCCCCATCACTCCCAGAATATGGACGTGGCCAGGCGCAAAATTTGGAGCTCCTTCGGCATATTTAAATAAATAATCAAGGAGCTTCCCTTCGATCGGCCAAGGGCAGCCCCGAAGAGTGCCCACCGCCCCCCCCCCCACTCACCCCACACACATCCTTCCTGCTCTTTAAGCATAGCTGCCAGCTCACGCCCAGCTGCTCAAGCCAAAGGTTTTGTGGTGTGGGCAATGTATTATTAGGGTCAACTGGCTTGAAAGCAGGCCTAAATGATCCTTTGGGCTTCCCTTGGATGATCGAAGGGAAGCTCCGCCAAGGTTGAAACTACTCCTTCCTTCCTACCTACTCCCTCACACCCACCCTCCCCACCCCCCTCTCTAACCTACCCAATCCCCCCATCCCAAGGCCCTGGATATACCTGCTTTGGGAATCCATGGACCTTGGATCATTCTTCTTTTGCGGTTTCTGCAATCATTTACACCCTCCTAGCACTGCCGGGACTGGTAACGCTGCCAACCAAACGGATTAGCCCACAACTCCAGAGGTTGGGGCTTACACCCCAGTGAGGGGC
Source organism: Scyliorhinus torazame (assembly GCF_047496885.1). Classification (NCBI taxonomy): domain Eukaryota; kingdom Metazoa; phylum Chordata; class Chondrichthyes; order Carcharhiniformes; family Scyliorhinidae; genus Scyliorhinus; species Scyliorhinus torazame. The sequence continues at coordinate 122,920,897 of NC_092707.1, read as the reverse complement.
GGAGGGCCCACTCAGCCTTCATTAATCCGACCCACACACTTTATGGCTGTGGGAAGGGTTGGTGTGGGACACACCTGCTCCATGCTGTTTCTGAATGTAAACGGCTGAGCATTCAACTTCTCCCTCTGTACCTAATTTTAGCTGATATTGCTAAATTTCCTCTCCTCAGGTAATGTTAATTTCCTGTTCAAATTGGTACTCGTCATCCCTGTCTTCAAGAAACTCACCCTGGAGGGCAGCATGGTTGTGCAGTGAGTTAGCCCTGTAGCCTCACGGTGCCGAGGTCCCAGGTTCGATCCTAGCTCTGGGTCACTGTCCGTGTGGAGTATGCACATTCATTATAAATTTAGAGTACCCAATTCATCTTTTTTTTTCCAATTAAGGGGCAATTGAGCATGGCCAATCCACCTAACCTGTCCCAATGATTCCAGACCTCTGCTCAATCTAATATTTATCCGGGACTAAAACAAATTACTGCGGATGCTGGAATCTGAAACTGTTATAACTTGCCTGCTTACCATTGGCTGGGGACTAATGGCAATCCCACAATCCTTTGGGAGTATGAGCTTCCCCAATGAGGGGGGTGGAGAAATCATTAGCATATTTCCTGCATAAATAAAGCTGGCCAGTTTGGAACCAGCTAGAGAGGAGTGAGCAGCAAGGGAGCTGCTGCTGCTGCTGCTGCTGCTGCTGCTGCTGCTGCTGCTGCTGCTGCTGCTGCTGCTGCTGCTGCTGCTGCTGCTGCTGCTGCTGCTGCTGCTGCTGCTGCTGCTGCTGCTGCTGCTGCTGCTGCTGCTGCTGCTATATATATATATATATATATATGTTATTTCTTTCTATCCTTCAACTCATGCTGGATTCTTCGTGGCCCTCACAAAAGAAACCAAAAGAAAAAAATGCTGGAAAATGAAGGTCTGGCAGCATCTGAGAGAAAAGAGCTCACGTTTCGAGTCCAGATAACCATTTGTCAAACCTAAAAGGCATAGAAAGTGGGAGACATTTATACTGTAGGATGAGGGAATAAAAGATGAATCATAGCCACAGAAACCAAGGGAAAAGAGTGCTAATGGCAGTCCCCAGAGAGAATAAAAGATGTGAAAGGCCAAACAGCAGAGAAACTAAAATCAGAGGGTAAGCTGTGCAACTGGGGCTGGTTTAGCAGAGTGGGCTAAACAACTGGCTTGTAATACAGAACAAGGCCAGCGGCGCGGGTTCAATTCCCATACCGGCCTCCCCGAACAGGCGCCGGAATGTGGCAACTAGGGGCTTTTCACAGTAACTTCACTGAAGCCGACTTGTGACAATAAGCAATTCTTCTTCTTATTATTAATGTGTACGTCCATGGTTCGCTGCTAATGTTAAAGTGCAGGTGGCACATTCAGATCTGACTTTGACTACTGAGATGTCTAAAACACAGCTTGCGCACTTTAGGAAAAGATCTAAAGCTGCTGGAGTTCTTTGCAGAGGTAGGGTAACTTCAGGGAGAGGTAAGTTACCCTTTTGACCATGGTCCTGGGAAACCTTTAGGAAAGGTAAATTGCACTTTGAGAGAGGTGAGGTGCCATTTGGGAGATGTAAGTGCCCTTTGGGATTGTTAAAAGTAGGCATCAATGTGTGCAAAAATTGTTTAAACTTATTGGAACAGTCAAGCTCATTGGAACTGTCAAAATAACTTTAAGCTGTCAAGGCATTTAAATGTCCTGTTCTTTAAATATTAGAAAGCAAAATAGTCTGCAGAGTATAAAAAAAAAGTGCTTGCTAGTCACTCTGTTAACACAATCCTGAAGGATATAATTATAGGATTATAGTGCTGTATGATGACTTCACAACCTATCATTGTCACAATGGATATCTGTCAGGAGATAGTTTGATTGACAGATCTAAATGGCTATGAACTCTTTGAAGTAGGATAAGAATACAAATGCTTATTTACATAAAGCATTGAAAAAGGTTTAATTAGTGACTTTTTTTAATCAATGAAAACTGTAGTTAATCTCAGCGTGAATTCTGAAGTCTGCCCATGGTAGATGTCGGGTGAGTTGGCATGGCAGGGCAAAATATGGTGGGCTGTGGGACATGGGTTGGCAGTAAGTTGGCATAGGGGCTATAAAGAGTGCAGGTGGAGGGTATACATTGGCATGGAGAGTATGAGGAGGCATCAGGGTGTGTAGGGATTCATGGATTGTCATGGAGGCTATGAGAGGCCATTGGGTGTATGTGGAGGGGCATAGGTTGGCTTGCCATTTATGAGAGGCCACACGGGATGGGTAGAGGGTGTGAGGTGGCATGGCTTGTCATGGATGGGACATGGCGGGGTGGCGAGGACTGGAGAGCTATGTTTGGTTTGATTAATAATTGTGTTATCTTGAACAGGGGCTGGTTTAGCACAGGGCTAAATCGCTGGCGTTGAAAGCAGACCAAGGCAGGCCAGCAGCATGGTTCAATTCCCATACCAGCCTCCCCGAACAGGTGCCGGAATATGGTGACTAGGGGCTTTTCACAGTAACTTCATTTGAAGCCTACTTGTGACAATAAGCGATTTTCATTTCATTTCATAGCGTCAGAGCATCCACCACTGCCCCCCACACCACCCACTGGACCAAATCTCCAAATTTCCTGGGCATTTTGAGGAGCTGGGAATTGCAACTCTGCACTCGCAACCCATGAGTGAAAATTCAGGGCTATGTGTTCAGATGGTGTTGCCAAGGGGCAATATGTAGATGGAAAAGTAGAAGGGGACCAAGGATAGCTCCTGAAGGACACCAGTGGGAGTGGGAAACAAAGCCATTGCAGGTATTTGTCTGGCTACAACTGAATAGTTAAGAATGGAGTCAGGCAAGAGCAGTGTGACAGAGTGAGACAACAGAGAGGATGGACTGAAGGCGGATAGGATCTTAGAATCATAGAATTTACAGTGCAGAAAGAGGCCATTCGACACATCAAATCTGCACCACGCCTTGGAAAGATAGCGTCATCAAATATGTCAAGGGCAGCAGTCAGCTCAAGAAGGATGAGGAGAAATAGGTTACGATGGTCACAGTGGCTTAGAATATAATTTGTGATTTTGGCTTGGGCTGATTTTTCACTCTGGTAGTGGAGGAAGCTTGACGGTAGCACAAATGATTAGCACTGTGGCTTCACAGCGCCAGGGTCCCAGGCTCGATTCCCTGCTGGGTCACTATCTGTGCGGAGTCTACATGTTCTCCCCGTGTCTGCGTGGGTTTCCTCCAGGTGCTCCGGTTTCCTCCCACAGTCAAAAGAAGTGCAGGTTAGGTGGATTGGCCATGCTAAATTGCCCTTTGTGACCAAAAAAGGTTAGGAGAGGTTATTGGGTTATGGGGATAGGGTGGAAGTGAGGGCTTAAGTGGGTCGGTGCAGACTCGATGGGCCAAATGGCGTCCTTCTACACTGTACGTTCTATGTTCTGTGTTCTATTCAAATTAGCATCAGTGATAAAGATGACATGGATGTTGGAGGTAACAAAAGGATCATGGGCTTTGGTGAGGAATGGAATGCTGGAGATTGAGCAGTAGTTTGCAACTAGTAGTAGATTCCAGACCTCTGCTGCCATTTTCACAAAGATGGAATGCCTCTTTATCTGCATGAAAATTGTGGACTTGGTATCAATTTTCACAAGTATGATCATGATACCTGGCTCTACCGCATCACTGCCCCTCTTGATCCTCGAACTCTCTCTGATTGTCTAACACCTGGTATTGGATGATTAGAAATTTCTTTAAAATATAAATTGGGGACACCAAATCCACCGTCCTCAGTCCCAATCGCCAACTCTATTCCCGAGTTATCAACTCCACCCTCTCCCAAGCTGAGGCTGAACCAAACCTTTCACAACCTTGGTGTTATAATTGATCCCAAGATAAGTTTCTGACCAAATATCCACACCATCACTAAGACTGCCTCCATAACATTATTTATCTCTGCCTTTCATCATATCATATCTGCTACCAAAACTCTCAGCAATGCCCTTGTTACCTCCAGACCAGACTGTTGTGTTTTTGTGTGCATGCCATTGTAATGTAAAGGTGCTCAGTACAGCAAGGGTTTGTGGGACTGGAAACTAGCACTGCCCATTGTACGATGTAGAGAATTACATGATAATAGACTCAGAAAGAATACTCTGAAAGCCTACCCTCATGGAGAAACAGCACTCTGCAGGACAACAACAAAGGATCTGTAGATATTTAAAGACTCCCAATGAATGGTTCAGGTTTAAACGTACAAGTCTCAAGATCTCATCTTGAGGTGACATTTTAAAGAATGAAAGGTGACATTTTAATGAATGAACCCAGAGCAGCATCCCAAGATATGAAAGACAAAGGGGAACAGGAGCCTAACCAGAGAGACGTGCCTCAAAGAAGAAAAATTGAAGAAAAAGTTGAAGAAGCTTTTCTACAGACCTCTAAGTTGAGGAATCCACCCACGGGAGTGGAAGTCCATTGTGGAACCCCTGGGTGACCAGAGTAAAAACAAACTGGTCAGATCAGGAAGACGGATGAGCACAACAAAAATTGCAAGACTCTGCGTGGCACAGTGTGAAGAGTACTTGACAGTTCATGAGATGGTGAACGAAAATTATAAAAACAGAAGGTGTTAGTCAATTGCCCTGATATCTCCTTATGTATCTTGCCATGTTATTATAAAGATATTATTCATTGTACAAGACAAAATACACCAATCGATCACAAGGGATCGGATAAACATGTGAGTTAATTTAAGGCTAGACATTAGACTAGATACATAGATAGAAAGCTTGAGAACATTGGAGTTGCGTGTGAGTGCTCTGCTCAAAGCAAAAGTGAAACTAAGATAGACTCACATGATATATTTCCATTCTAGTGATGTAAATTTAAAAAAATAAATCTAGTGTATCCAATTCTTTTTTTTCCAATTAAGGAGCAATTTAACGTGGCCAATTCACCCATCCTGCACATCGTTTTGGGTCGTGGGGGTGAGACCCACACAGACACAGGGACAATGAGCAAACTCCACACGGACAGTGGCCCGGGGCTGGGATCGATTCCCAAGGTCCTCAGCGCTGTGGGGCAGCACCGCTAACCACTGAACCACCATGCCACCCCTTCTTGTGGTGTCATGCCGATATTCCTAAATGTCATAATTACAACATTCCATTTTCTGTTTAAATGTAATTTCCACTTCTAAAGAAGAATGACTATTTACAATACATGTTCATGTTGAGTTATCGTTCCTTAATTGCACAGAAATAATGAATCTATGAGTCTGTAAACGATGATCTGCCCAGATCTTGTGATGGTAATCTTGTCTGGAGGTTTCTGTAATCTGTCACAGTGACGTGTGGGATTGCCATTATGTTGTTCCTGGTTGCATTTGGAATCTTGTCCTTGATGCAATAGGACCACACAGTGCTTGTGCAGCTGGAATGGATCTGATTTCATAATCTTTATTGTCACAAGCAGGCTTACATTAACACTACAATGAAGTCACTGTGAAAAGCCCCTAGTCGCCACATTCCGACACCTGTTCGGGTACACAGAGTGTGAATTTAGAATGTCCCAGTCACCTAACAACACGTCTTTTGGGACTTGTGGGAGGAAACCGGAGTACCCCACGCAGACACAAGGAGAACGTGCAGACTCCACATAGACAGTGACCCAAGTGGGAATCAAACCGGGGACCCTGGAGCTATGAAGCATCAGTGCTACCCACTGTGCTACCATGCTGCCCTGGTTTTTCCTTGGTTTCACCGCACCATTGCATCTTTATGTATAATGACTTCATAGGACGTTGGTTTTGAATAAATTCCTATCCCCCCGGCTGATTGCCACATGCCTTCTGTGGTATCCTGGATGCGAACTTGCTGTCCCAACTGTAATCTTGACAATTCAGTACCTGCAATTTTATTGTGCACTTGGGTCATCTTCTCTAGTAGTTTTAAAAGTTGCTCTTTAATTTCTGAGAGAACAGAATGGGACAGAGTGGATAAATTAGTACTCACTAGTCTGCTAAGAATGAGCTTTGCTGGTGGTGGAATAGATGCACTTAAAGGTGTCGCTCCCAGGGTAACATTACAATGTGTAAATCTTAGTCTGTTTACATTTGAGAATGGTGCGAGTCATTTGTTCAGCTTGGCCATTATATCTGGGGTAATGAGGAGAAGAGAAGTGTGCTCTCTACTTCCCTACTCTGGGGCTGGTTTAGCACAGTGGGCTAAACAGCTGGCTTGTAATGCAGAACAATGCCAGCAGCGTGGGTTCAATTCCCGTCCCAGCCTCCCCGAACAGGCGCGGAATGTGGCAACTAGGGGCTTTTCAGTAACTTCATTGAAGCCTACTTGTGACAATAAGCGATTATTATTATTATTATTCTCACACATGTCCTGAAATGGCTTAGCAATAAATAGATTGCTGTTCGTTATCCATAACGAGCTGTCAGCACACCAGGAAATGGACAGCCGAGCAGTCTTGCCGGCACACAAACAAGACCAGATGCAAGTTTTGATGTGCTGGGACATAGTTTTGTGAAGGTAGAGGACATCATGAGGCCGAATAAAACTTTCAAAAAATTAAAAATCGAGACGTGTATGTTGAAGTTCCTCGTTGGTGGCAGCCGGATTTTCCTGTCCAGATGTGGCATGATTAATAGAATATTACATTGATAACCGATCTTTGTGGGATAATGTACATTCTATAAAGAATGTAAATGAAAAAAGGCTTAGGCAATTTACAGCAGATGTTGGAGAGGATAGAAATTGTTAAGCTAGATAGTGAGTAGATGCTAGTCATCAACTGTCGGATTATTTCACTGAGAGGAATGTCTCGACAGAAAGATAGCTGAAGACTCTAGAAGGATGTCTTGCTTTATACCAGTGGGTAATCTTTCAGTCTCTTTTTTTTATAAAGCATTTCCTCCAGGATCTTAGACAAATGTAACACCACATCGACAGCATCAATGAGAGCAAAAGCTCAGCAGCTAGTGTGCTCTTCACCACTCTCCTTACTTCTCTGCCTCCCATGCCAGGGGGTAAATTTCCCATTCTCTCCCACATGAAATATCACAAATCCTCTTGCACTGCAAACTACATCCCTGACCCTCTCACCCTGTCGCTCCTCACCCACTTGCTCCGTTCCTCCTTCACCCTCTCGCCCTGTCCCTCCTCACACACTTGCTCCATTCCTCCTTCACCCTCTCACCCTGTCCCTCCTCACACACTCGCCCTGTTCCTCCCTCACCCTCTCGCCCGGTCTCTCCCTTACCCACTCACCCCCTCACCCTCTCGCCCCATCCCTCCCTCACCCTCTCACCCAGTCCCTCCCTCATTGTCTTGCCCCATCTCTCTCTCGCCCTCTCACCCCATCCCTCCCTCGTCCTCTCTGCCCATCCATCCCTTGTCCTCTTGTCCCATCTCTCCCTCTCCCTCCCTCGCCCTCTCACCCAGTCTCTCCTTCGTCCTCTCAAACTGTCTCTCCCTCCCTCGCCCTCTCACCTAGTCCCTCCCTCGTCCTTGCACATCGTCTCTCCCTTTCCATCCCTCACCCTCTTGCACAGTCCCTCCCTCGTCTTCTCAAACCATCTCTCCTTCCCTCGCCCTCTCGCCCAGTCCCTCCCTCGCCCTCTCTGCTCATCCGTCCCTCGTCCTCTCTCCCCACCTCTCCCTCTCTCGCCCTCTCTCTCAGTCCCTCCCTCGTCCTCGCACATCGTCTCTCCCTCTCCCTCACCCTCTTGCCCAGTTCCCTTGCCCAATTCCTCCCTCGCTCTCTCGTCCCGCCCTCCCTCACCACATCCCTGCCTCAACCCATTGTTCCCTTGTTCCGAACCTCCCTTGTCCCGTCGCTCCCTCGTTCCATCCCTCCCTCGCCCGATGAGACATCACTAAAAATGATTAATTTCATGTTACTGGGATTACCCAGAGCTGGGAACTTCAGCATTTTTATTTAAAAAAAATTTTATTTGCTCTCAAGATATCCTCCACCTTCACAAAACTACATTCCAGCACATCAAAACTTGCATCGAGTCTTGTTTGTGTGCCGAACAAATTGAGCTGTCCGACTACACTGCTCATTTTTTCCATTTTATCCTCTGTAGCAGATGGATCTTCAGTCCAATGTGGTATGATGAATTGTGATGGGACTGACATTGTCCAACAAGATTGTTGAAGTAAAATTACTTTCTGTCGCACCTTGCTTAATCTTCAAACCCACACATCTGAAGCCCCCTGAAGCTTGACTGCTAATTTTGAATTCCTTCCTAACTTGATTAATAACCTTTTCTTCAAAGTCATTAGTGCGCCCCCCACCAACAAAATCGTCTGCATGCATCATAATGATGCCCAAAAGTTTCCCCCTACAGTGCCAACAGAAGATGGCTGGGTCTGTCTTCAGTTATGAACACTGTTACGATCCCAGTTGTGTTATAACACGACGGGAAGATCCCAGAATGTAACCCTGGATCAAAAGACCGTAACTGTTTTTTATAAATCGTGGAGGAGCAGAGTCGCAGGACCACTAATTAGAACTCAAGATGGTGCTGGAGCGTGGCGACTCTCTGAGAGCTCTCCCCCACAGATCTTCTTCCTACATCTTTCATAACCGTACTAACCTTTTTTCACTCTAAAATTAATATAATCTCTAACCATGTTCTTTAATGTTTACTTACAGTTCTGTTATCTCTCCGATGTCTGTGGACCAGCCCAAATGACCTGACACGACCCAGCAAGACGCGTCTAGTGTCCCTGACCTCGAACTGGAAGCAGAAGAGGCCTGACGCAAAGGCCCAGCCCTGACCTCGCCTGCAATTTTCCCCGGCTCCCGGAGCACCCGACCCAGCCTATGAAGTGCCCCCGGCTCTTCAATCCCCGATCCAGCTCCCAGAACCCTCGACCTGGCCACCAACCATGAGACCCAGCCTGACCCGAAGAAGCCTGCCCAGTGTCCTTACTCACTGGAAGGAGGAGATGAAGAGGATCGACAAATAGGCCCAACCAGGCCGAGATCGAAGCCTAACCTCAGGAACGACAGACCTGACCACCAACGTTGGTACAGACCACATCACCCAGTCCAATCTGAATCAGTAAGACCTTGCCAGTGACCTAACCCTGGCCTAAACATTTCCAAAACAGCGAAGACCCCATGCAAGAACCCAAAGACGTCGAAGGGCAGACCCATCCCCCCGGAACCCCGGGGCCCAACTGGATCATGAACATGACCCTCAGTGACCCCAAAACTGCAACCAGAGCCCAGGACCCCTCCAGACTCAACCACTTACCTTCCACAAGGTCAGACTTCTCCCATCGGATCCCAGGACCTTCCAGATGCAGCCGCTGACCGAGGAAATGAGGGAAACATGCTGGTCTGCAGGTGAGACTAAAACAACGCAGTTTCAAATCTCCCCTTCCCAGCTTACTCCTGGCAAACATGCAAGCAATCGAAAACAAGCTGGACAAGCTTAACGCTAGACTTACCTCTCAGAGGGAAGTGAGAGACTGCTGTGTGTTCTGTTTCACAGAGACATGACTCACTCCTGCCTCACTGGACTGCGCCATACAACCTGAGGGCATCTCAATACACTGGATGGATCACAGCGCGTCCTGGAGCAAGACAGAGGCTGGAGGGGTTTGCCGCCTCATCAATACCTCCTGGTGATCAGACGTGGTGACCCTGGCAAACTATTGCTCCTCAGACCTGGCATACCTGATTGTGAAGTGCCCCCCATACTACCTTCCGCGGGAGTTCACTTCTGCCATCATCACAGCGGTCTACTTGCCACCCCTGTTGGAATTGAAGAAGGCACTTGATGAACTGTACACCACTATAAATAACAAAAAATACATGGAGGCCTTGTTCATCATTGCCGGGGACTTCAACCATCCCAACCTCAAGAGTGCACTGCCAAAATTCCATCAACACACCTCCTGCGGCACCAGAGGCCTAACATCTTTGACCACTGCTACACAAACATCAAAGGTGCCTACCGATCCATCTCCTGGCCACATTTTGGAAAATCGGACCACAAAACTGTGTTCCTTCTCCCAGCAGGAGAATCCGGTTAAGAGGGTCGTGCAAACCTGGTCTGAGACAACAGAAGAGCTCCTACACGACTGCTTGGAGTCAGTGGACTGGTCCATATCCAAGAACTCAGCAGCCAACCGAGATGAGTGTGCCACCACCGTCAAAGACTTTATCAGTAAGTGTGCCGAAGATTGCGTGCCAAAGAAGGTAGTACGTGCATTCCATAACCCAAACCATGGTTTAACTGGGAGATCCACTCCCTACTGAAACCCGGGTCTGAGGCATCCAAGACAGGTAACCAGACCTATACAAGAAACCTAGGTATGACCTCCGCAAAGCCATCAGGGACGCCAAGAGACAAAACCAGACTAAACTAGAGTCCCAGACTAACGACACAAACTCTTGTCGGTTGTGGCAAGGCTTAAACAATATAACGGGCTACAAAGCAGTGCTGAGTAGAATCTCTGGCAAAAGAGCACCCCTCCCTGATGAACGCAACAAATCGTTGTCAACTGCCCCAATAGCCTCAGACACACCCATGCCTAACGTCACAGCCTCTCAAATCAGATCGGCCTTCTTGAAACTGAACCCACAGAAAGCAATGGTTCCTGACGGAAGGTATGTTTGCAGACATCGTAAACCACTCCCTACTCCTTTCTGACGTTCCCACCTGCTTCAAAAAGATCACTATCATACTGGTGTCAAAGATGAACCAGGCAACATGCCTCAATGACTATCGTCCAGTGGCCCTGACATCTATCATTAGGAAGTGCTTCGAGACGTTAGTCATGAGTCACATCAACTCCATGGGCGAAATTCTCCCCAAACGGCGCGATGTCCGCCGACTGGCGCCCAAAACGGCGCCAATCAGACGGGCATCGCGCCGCCCCAAAGGTGTGGATTGCTCCGCATCTTTGGGGGCCGAGCCCCAACATTGAGGGGCTAGGCCGACGCCGGAGGGATTTCCGCCCCGCCAGCTGGCGGAAAAGGCCTTTGTTGCCCCACCAGCTGGCGTGGAAATGACATGTCGGGGCGGCGCATGCACGGGAGCATCAGTGGCCGCTGACAGTTTCCCGCACATGCGCAGTGGGGAGAGTCTCTTCCGCCTCCGCCATGGTGGAGACCGTTGCGGAGGCGGAAGGGAAAGAGTGCCCCCACGGCACAGGCCCGCCCGCGGATCGGTGGGCCCCGATCGCGGGCCAGGCCACCGTGGGGGCACTCCCCGGGGTCAGATCGCCCCGCGCCCCCCCCAGGACCCCGGAGCTCGCCCACGCCGCCTTGTCCCGCCGGTAAGATAGGTGATTTAATTTACGCCGGCGGGACAGGCAATTTATCGGCGGGACTTCGGCCCATCCGGGCCGGAGAATCGAGCGGGGGGGGCCCGCCAGCCGGCGCGATTCCCGCTCCCGCCCAATCTCCGGTGCCGGAGACTTCGGCAACCGGCGGGGGCGGGATTCACGGCAGCCCCCGGCGATTCTCCGACCCGGCGGGGGGTCGGAGAATGACGCCCCATACTTCCAAAATGCCTTGATCCACTGCAATTTGCAACCGCCACAACCGGTCCATAGCAGATGCTATCTCCCTGTCACTACGCGCATCTCGACAAGAACTCCCACGCAAGACTCATATTCATTGATAGGTTGACGGAGAAGTCCCGCCCCATATCTCTGGAATCAATCTAGTGAACCTCCTCTGAGCTTCCTCCAATGCCACTACATCTTTCCTCAAATAAGGGAACCAACATTCCAACATTGTCACTCCTCACCTATCCCTTATAAATAATGGAGAGGCTTTGGGGTGCAAGAGGTTAGTTACTCACTGCAGGGTTCCTATCCTTTGACTTGCTCATGTAGCCATAGTATTTATATGGCTACTCCAGTTCAGTTTTTGGTCAATGGTAAGCCCCCCCAGGGCAGCTCCGTGGCGCAGTTGTTAGCACTGCTGCCTCATGGCATCGAGGACCCGGGTTCGATTTTGGCCCTGGATCACTGTCCGTGTGGTGTTTGCACCTTCTCCCTGTGCCTGCGTGGGTCTCATCCCCACATTCAAAGATGCGCAGGGTAGGTGGATTGGCCATGCTAAATTGTCCCTTAATTGGTAAAAAAAAATGGTAAGCCCCCAGGATGCAACTAGTGGGGGAATTCAATGATGTAATGCCATTGAATGTCAAGGGGCAATTCTTGCTTGTTAGAGATGGTCGTTGCCTGGCACTTGTGTGGCGCGAATGTAACTTGGCACTTGTCAGCCTAAGCCTGGATATTGTCCAGGTCTTGCAGTATTTGCATGTGGACTTTTTCAGTATCTGAGGAGTCTCAAATAGTGCTGAACATTGTGCAGTCATCAGTGAACATCCCCACTTCTGATCTTATGATGGAAAGAAGGTCATTGATAAAGCAGCTGAAGGTGGTTGGGCTTAGGACAGTACCTTCAAGTTTGATGTCAATTCAGTCAACTTAAATCTGAGGATAGATCTCTTTTTACTGGGTTAAGCAATATGTTCGGTATATCTGAAGTGATCATCAAATCACCTAATTTATACCTAATCTCACAGTCGTAATCCTGAACATTTTTCAAGAGATGTTGCAATCTTGACAGTGCACTGGTCAATGTTTTTCACCAAATCATCTCCAGTGGTTTGTGGTCAGTCTCTGGCACAAATTGTTTGACAAATAGATAGATATGTAAACCATGATTCCAAACATTAAAACTGTTTCCCCCTCAATCTGGAGCAGCTGGATTGTTTTCTGGGCAGAGATGTTGAAGCACAAGCAATCAGTTTGCCTTTTTTGTTCCCAGCCCTTTCTGTGATACACCTATCTCCAAGGTAGTTGGGTTGGATCTCCGGACTCCCGCCATGTGTTTCTCAGTAGCACACCTTTCGCTGGTGGCGGGATTCTCTACTCCTGCCACTTGTCAATGGGATTTCCCATTGAAGCTACCCCATGCCGTCAGGAAACCCGCGGGCGGGTGTGCGATAACGGCGGGAACAGAGAATCCCAACAGCTGGACAATTCCAGTCATTGTCTCCAGAGGATGATAAAATTACAATGGGGTAAATTCTTCACCTCCCCAGCTATGTGTTCCTGGGCGCGCGCCGTCACTGACTGCAGGATTCTCAGTTCCTGCTGCAGGCCAATGGGATTTCCCATTGTGGTCACCCCACACCACGAGGAAACTCGTGGGCAAGGGTGCACTGCTGGAGGAACAGTGATATCCGTCGGTGGAGAGTTCACCCCAATGCCGATGTTTGTTGTAATGACTGTTTCAGTGCTTCAAGGAGGTATTGGTGGCCAGAGAAAGCACATGCTGTCTCGATCTTTGCCTCAGTGCCAAAGGGGAGGGGGGGGTTAGGGAGCCCCCGATCCAAGGGCCCGGTTAGGGGAGGGTGGACCACCATCGTTGGGGTGTTGCCCCTGATCCAGGGGGTCGAGGGTCCACCATTCCAGCCCCCGGATCATGTATACCCATAACAGGGGCAGCTCCAGCTGCTGCCTGTCCATCTCACTGAACATCCCCAAGATAGAGCCCTGTCCATGGTAATATGGTATTGGTCACTTTCTCCCATTGACCGTGGCGGCCACCAGCCACACAACTAAAGGCTATTGCTAATGGAGAATTGGCAATTATAATAATGCGAGCACTTCCCAGCTCCAAAGTGGCTGTGGAGGGTGTGTCTTCTGTGAGCTCCTGATTGTGGTTTACAAACTTTGCAGGCTGTTGCTTTATTCAGCCTGGAAACCAGACAGGAAGGAAGGAGAGATTTACTGCTGCCTGATTTTTGTACAAGGAGAAGGGGAAAGGGAGTTTTTTCTCTCTCTTTGCCCCCAATTCCATTCCAGTGCTGAGTGAATACCAGCGGGACCTGCAAGAGAGAGAGAGAGGAAGTTCTGCAGGTAAAGGCCTGGCCTGGCCTGGACTCCAGCCTGGGACTGGATTTAAAAACTGCCTTTTCAAAAAAATTCACTCATGATTGTGGGCTTCGCTGCTGGGCCAGCATTTATTGTCCATCCCCGAGGGCACTTAAGGGTCAACCACATTGCTGTGGATCTAGAGTCATATGTAGGCCAAACCAGGTAAAGATGGCTGGTTTCCTTCCTGTGATGAACAGTTACTGTAACACTGTACCCTTGTCATCATGTAAGGTGATGTCCCCTTTAGGACCAGGCTTGGAGCCCTGGGGAACTCCGCCTCCGGCCCCACCCATATTGGAGCCGTATACAAGGGGCCGCGTAGCTGTTAGCACACGTCTTGTTCTTAGTTTATTAAAACCTTCTTTACCATTCACACTCTAAGCGTCATTATTGAGGGTACCACAATTTAATAAACTAAACTACATCAGGATGGACGCAGGCCTAAAACCAGAGAAGCTCAACCTGGAAGCATGGACACCGGAGGCAAAGGAAATTTTTTAATACTGGCTCCGATGCTTCGAGGCTTACCTGGACTCCTCAGAGACTCCCATCCTGGGGTCGCGCAAGCTGCGTCTACTCCACGCCCGGGTGAGTCACAGAATCTCCGCCATGCCCGAAAAGACGACGGCTTATGAAGAGGCGGTCGAGCTACTCCGCAAGCAGTTCGTCAAGCCTATCAATGAGGTGCACGCCATGCATTTGACCTCTACCTGCCGGCAGCGCTTGGGGAATCGCTAGACGAATTTGTGGAAAAACCCACTGCGCTTGCCAGGGACTGTGACCACCAGGATGTGACAGGGGAAGTCCATGTGAACCTACACATCAGAGACGCTTTCGTGTCCGGCATCCGCTCAACCTACATCCAGCAGCGGCTGCTCGAAAACGGGGCAAAAGACCTCCAGGACATGCTAACACTCGCCTCCTCGCTGGAGGTGGCCCAACATAACTTGGATACGTACCCCGCAGACTCTGCGAGCCGCCCCCCGGACTTCCTCAGACTCAGCCATATTACAGGCCTGCGACACGCGGCGACCCGTTCATCATGGGGGCACACCGTGCTATTTCTGCGGGCAGGGCCAGCACCCATGCTCACGCTGCCCAGCCCGCTCCATGACCTGCAGTGACTGCGGGAAGAAGGGGCATTTTGCGAGGGTCTGCCTGGCCAGACCCAGGGGCCAGAATAACAAAGAACAGCCGGCCCGAAAGTCAGGCTCTCAGGCCCGTAGGCCTCGCAATGCGGCTGCGCACCGACCCGACACGCCCCCTTCTGACGCATCATCAGCCTCGGCGAATCATGGGAGCGGTCATCTTGTTGGCGGCCATCTTCTCGACCCGACACGCGCAGCTGACGGCGACGGCCATTTTACGAGTCCGACTCGGCTGAGTGCTCCGACTACCCGCGAGTGGGAGCGATCACCCTCGCCCAAACTCGGCCAAAACACCTGCAGAATTCTATGATTCAGGTCCAGGTCAGCGGGCGCGACACTGCATGCCTCTTCGACTCCGGGAGCATGGAGAGCTTTATCCATCCTGAAACGGTAAGGTGCTGCTCCCTGCGCACCCATCCCGCGTCCCAAACCATAGCCCTCGCATCTGGGTCCCATTTGGTACAAATCAAGGGGTACTGTATCGCGGATCTCTCGATCCAGGACGCCACGTACACCCATTTCAAATTTTATATCCTTCCCCACCTCTGTGTCCCCCCTGCTGCTTGGAATGGATTTCCAGAGCAGCCACCGAAGCCTGACACTGAAGTTCGGTGGACCCTTGCCCCCCCCTCACAGTATGCAGCCTTACGACACTGAAAGTCGCCCCCCCCCCCCCCCCCCCGCTATTCGCGAACCTCACTCCCGACTGTAAGCTCGTCGCCACCAGGAGCCGGCGGTACACGGCCCAAGATATGACTTTTATCAAGTCAGAGGTCCAGCGTTTACTGGGAGAGGGGGTCATCGAGGCTAGTAACAGCCCTTGGAGAGCACAAGTGGTGGTAGTCCGGTCCGGGGATAAGAAACGGCTGGTCGTGGATTACAGCCGGACCATAAACCGATTCACGCAGTTTGATGCGTACCCCCTTCCTCGCATCGTGGAAATGGTCAATCGGATCGCCCAATGCCGAGTATTTTCTACGGTCGACCTCAAATCCGCCTACCACCAGCTCCCCATCCGACCAAAAGACCGCCCCTGTACTGCCTTTGAAGCAGCCGGCCGGCTCTTCCTCTTCCTCAGGGTCCCCTTCGGCGTCAAAAATGAGGTCTCCGTCTTTCAAAGGGCGATGGATCAAATGGTGGACCAGTACGGTTTGCGGGCTACATACCTGTACTTGGACAATGTCACCATCTGCGGCCATGACCAGCAGGACCATGACGCAAACCTCGAAAAGTTCCTCCAGACCGACCGAGCCCTTAACCTGTCCTATAATGAGGAAAAATGCGTTTTCCACACAACCCGGCTGGCCATCCTCGGCTATGTCGTGGAAAATGGGGTCCTAGGTCCTAGGTCCCAACCCCGACCGCATGCGCCCCCTTCAGGAACTCCCCCTCCTCCGCAGCCTCAAGGCCCTCAAACGGTGCTTGGGGCTCTTCTCCTACTATGCCCAGTGGGTCCCCAAGTATGCGGACAAAGCCCGCCCACTCACAAAGACCACCACTTTTCTCCCTCGGCTGAAGCTCGATTGGCCTTCAACCGCATCAAGGCCGATATCGTCAAGGCCGCTATGCACGCGGTGGACAAAACTATCCCCTTCCAGGTAGAGAGCGATGCATCAGACATCGCCCTGGCTGCTACCCTCACCCGGGGGTGTTCTTCTCCGGAGGCACACGAGGAGCCATAAAATGGACCCCCGGTCTAAAAGGTACGATTACTCCACGCCAACTCCAGATACGCCTACGTCGAGTACCCAGACGGCAGGCAAGATACGGCTTCCCTCTGGAATCTGGCACCCGCTGGATCCCCCACTATAGGGGCTGGTTTAGCACACTGGGCTAAACCGCTGGCTTTTAAAGCAGACCAAGGCAGGGCAGCAGCACGGTTCGATTCCCGTACCAGCCTCCCCGAACAGGCACCGGAATGTGGCGACTAGGGGCTTTTCACAGGAACTTCATTTGAAGCCTACTTGTGACAATAAGCGATTTTCATTTCATTTACAGACGCCCCTTCCCGCGCCGCTCCCCTGCAGGACCTGGCACCCCCTACAACACACCCCCTCCCCACCCCACTCCCCGTTGGTGAGCACCTACCGCGCGCGCCCCCTAGCGCCCGCCTTTACACACCCCGCCGGCGCCGGCGCTGCTCCCCCCGACCCCGCCTATTCTCCCTGCGCCCCGTTCCCCTGCCCCGACCACCGTGCTCCCGGACGTACCCTCAACCAAGACGTCTGTGTCCGCCGCAGCACTGCCCGAACTGAGGAGGTCGATGAGGACGATCCGGCCACCGAGGCGGATGGACGTATGATGGCACTTCACCCCCGCCAGACTCTTTTTTAAACAGGGGGTGAATGTGATGAACGGTACTGTAACACTATACCCTTGTCATCATGTAAAGTGTTGTCCCCTTTAGGACCGGGCTTGGAGCCCTGGGGAACTCCGCCTCCGGTTCCACCCGTCTGGGAGCCGTCTATAAGGGACCGCCTTGTGGGCGGCGTAGCTGTTAGCGCACATCTCGGCACCAGTCTAGTTCTTAGTTTTTACCGTTTTTACCGTTTTCATAGTCATAGAATTTACAGTGCAGAAGGAGGCCATTCAGCCCATCGAGTCTGCACCGGCTCTTGGAAAGAGCACCCTACCCAAGGTGCATACCTCCACCCTATCCCCACAACCCAGTAACCCCACCCAACACTAAGGGCACTTTTGGACACTAAGGGCAATTTATCATGGCCAATCCACCTAACCTGCACATCTTTGGACTGTGGGAGGAAACCGGAGCACCCGGAGGAAACCCACGCACACACGGGGAGGATGCACAGACAGTGATGCACAGACTCCGCACAGACAGTGACCCAAGCCGGAATCGAAGCAATTGTGCTATCCACAATGCTACCGTGCTGCCCACTCTAAGCGTTGTTATTGTGGGTACCACGCTTCCCTAAAGGACATTAGTGAACCAGATGGGTTTTTACGACCCTCGACAATGGTTTCATGATCATCATTGGACTTTTCATTCCTTATTTTTATTTAATTCAAATTCTACCAACTGCCCTGATGGGGTTCGAACCCAGGAATCCAGGTCCCCAGAGCATTGCCGTGGGTCTCTGGATTATTAGTCTAGCGACAATACCACTACGCCACTGCCGCTCTGAATTCCTACAGCCTGCAACATAGGAATGGGGAGAGGGGCTGGGACAGTGTTGCTGCTTGTTCACCTGCAAGGCCTTCGGGCCTGAGGCCTGGAAGCCTCCAATCCATGTACAGAGGGAGAAACCGGAGGCTCTTACAATACCTGGAATGGAGAAAGAGGAGAGGAAGGTTGGTGTATTTGAACTCTTTTTTTCATCTGTCAATTGTGCTGAGACGGGTGGGAGTGGGATGCACGGGATTATGTGACTCTTGCTGGGCCCCTGATGGACTGAAGACTGTCCTCCCACTCACCAAAGGAGTGGTTGTTGTGTTAAGTCAGAGGTGGGAGTGGGGCAAGATAACATACGTGGACTGTTTTGCTGGGCCCCTGCCAGACTGAAGACCCTGCCCCCCACCAACCCACCGCTGAACAGATGACTTATTTGGGACGCCAGCACACAAGCCTTTTCTCTGTCATACTTTGGCCACCGGCCCATCCTCTTGTGCCCCACTCTCCTGTGCCTTCCTCCTGTCTCCTCCCTCAGTGACTCTCTACCACCCCTTTACACGTGCCCCCCCCCCCCCCAACACCATGCTTACCACAAGGGGGTGAGCTCTACTGACCCCTCGCTCTCCCTTTAGCATCTACCATTCAACCAAATCCTATCCAGTGGGTGTAGCACTGACCGGGATGGTGGCAACACCGTCTATGCTGGTGGCAGGGCCCTCTACAGTCACCTATGCAAGAGTGGTAGCGTCTGATGCACTATCAATTACCACAAAGATAAGAGTAGTGGAATAATCGAGGCTTTATTGAGCAAAGATGTTGTGCCTCCTGTAGCTGCCACCAGAATGGCTGCAGCACCGGCGAGCACACACATTTATACACCGCCTACTGGGCGGAGCCAGCAGGCAGGGATTTACCCATGTACCTCTATTATATGTGTCATACCGTAATACATGTAATACTGCTCGTGGTGACTACCACATTCACCCCCTATTTAAAAAAGGAGTCTGGCGGAGGTGGTGGAAAAAAAATTACACGTTCAGTCTGTCATGGGCCTTGACCCTCCTCTGCGAGTGCCTCAGTCCTGGTGGTGATGTGGTCGCCGACTTGGTCACCTGTGACTCCGGGAGCGTGTTGTCCTCGTCTTCGTCACCCCTGAGTGGAACCAGTGGGAGGACGGATCCTCCTGGGGCGGGGGCTGCGGTGAGGTTCACTGGGGGAAGGGGGAGTGGCGCAGGGGTGAATGAGGCAACCGGGGGGGGGGGCAGTGTCAGGTCGGGGGCCGTGGGTGGGGATCCAGCGGGTGCCAGGTCCCGGAGGGAGACTGTGTCCTGGCGCCCGTCGGGGTGTGCCACATAGGCATACTGCGGGTTCGCAAGGAGGAGGTGGACCCTTACAACCAAAGGGTCCGACTTATGGGTCCGCACATGCTTGCGAAGGAGGACGGGTCCAGGAACTGTCAGCCATGTTGGGAGTGAGACCCCGGAGGTGGAAATCCTGGGGAAGGCAAAGAGACGTTCATGATGGATCACATTAGTCGCGGTGCAAAGGAGTGATTGGATGGAATGGAACGCATTGGGGAGGACCTCCTGCCAGCGGGAGACCAGGAGATTTTTAGACCGCAGGGCCAGCAGGACGGCCTTCCAGACCGTCCCGTTCTCCCTCTCCACCTGTCCGTTTCCCCGGAGGTGATGCCCTTGCTGAGCAGGAACTGACGCAGCTCATCACTCATTTAAAAAAAAAATTTAGAGTACTGTTGTGGGTCTGGGTTTACAGAACCCCAAAGTGTTTCATGGAGTTCAACCGACCCACAACTTTTAATAGATTGTGGTGTGGGAAGCACACGGTGTACTCTCCAGGTGCGATACAGCAGAAATGGACAAATGGTTTTTAAAACAAAACAATGTTTATTCTATGAACTCAAGTTAACCTTTTAAAAACAAACATTGAATATCTTAACACCCATTACTTCAAAGATAACCCCAAAAGACTACAACACGAAATAATCCTTCAAATTGTTCCTTTAAACATTCAATATTCTTCAAACCTTCAAAAATAAGAACACATTAGGCTACATTCAATATACCGTGGGCAGCACGGTAGCATTGTGGATAGCACAATTGCTTCACAGCTCCAGGGTCCTAGGTTCGATTCCGGCTTGGGTCACTGTCTGTGCGGAGTCTGCACATCCTCCCCGTATGTGTGTGGGTTTCCTCCGGGTGTTCCGGTTTCCTCCCACAGTCCAAAGATGTGCAGGTTAGGTGGATTAGCCATGATGAATTGCCCTTAGTGTCCAAAATTGCCCTTAGTGTTGGGTGGGGTTACTGGGTTATGGGGATAGGGTGGAGGTGTTGACCTTGGGTAGGATGCTCTTTCCAAGAGCCGGTGCAGACCTTGATTTGCCGAATGGCCTCCTTCTGCACTGTAAATTCTATGATAATCTATGATATTCATAGTCTTCTGATTGCAGACATCAACAGACCAACTCTGTGTTTCTTCCTGCAGCTCACAGCAAAACACACAGACACTCCCAGCTGCCTTCTCAAACTGAAACTCAAAAAAGCAGAAGTGAGCTCAGCTCCCCCCACCCTCTGACATCACTTCAGTAATATGATCAGCTCCATTTCTTAAAAGTACATTGCTTCAACATCCATTTCTTAAAGGTACTCTCACATGACATCTCCCCCCAAGAAAAAGAAATAAACCATCAACTTCAAGATGGTTCCATTTTTCACCTTTGCACCATCAATTAAGAAATGCACACAGTAAAAACACTTTACCGGTTCAAAAAAAACAACACACGCAAACAGGTATAATAATATAGTCCATTTTTTTTTTGTTCTTCTTCCTCCAACCGAAATCCTTCCGTTCATCACATTCGTGACAAAGCATCGGCTATCACGTTTTCCCGTCCTGCCACGTGTACTATTTTTAAATGAAATGGCTGTAACAATAAACTCCAGCGAAACAGCCTCGTATTGTTATTCCAGAATCGCTCCAAAATCATCAACGGATTATGATCAGTATATATAAAACGGTGTCAGACGGATTGCTGGTCACATAAATGTGAAAATGTTGCAAAGCCAGCACCAAACTCAAAGTCTCCTTCTCAATCGTCGAATGCTTTTTCTGGTGAGAGTTCAATTTCTTTGAAAAATAACCAATAGGCCGCTCTAGCCCTTCGTCATCGTCTTATAGAAGCACCGCACCTACGCCCACATCACTTGCATCAACCGCCACTTTGAATGGTTTGGTATAATCTGGGATGGCTAACACAGGAGCAGTGGTTAACACAGCCTTCAGGCCGTCAAATGTCTGTTGACATTCTGCTGTCCACTGGAATGTGTTACGCTTCTTGAGCAAGTCCGTCAGTGGAGCGACCACCGGTACAAATTTCCGGTAAAATCCACTCATGCCAAGAAATCGCATTATTTCCCGTTGTGTCGAGGGTATCGGAAACTCCCCAATAACTTTCGTTTTCACATCCCGTGGGACCATTCGACCCTGTCCAATTGTATGGCCAAGGAAAGTGACTTGGGCTTTTACAAATTCACTTTTGGCTAGGTTTATCACTAAACCCGCCTCCTGAAGTCGATCGAATAACTCCATAAGATGTTTTAAATGTCCTTTCCATGTCTGGCTAAAAACTACCAGATCGTCAATATATACCGCACAATTGGGTAATCCTAAAACAACTGTATTAGTTAACCGTTGAAATGTGGCTGGGTCATTTTTCATGCCAAATGGCATAACTTTGAATTGGTATACACCATCTGGAGTCACAAAAGCTGAAATCTCCTTCGCCCTTTCGGATAAAGGTATCTGCCAGTAACCTTTAAGTAAATTCAATTTAGAAATAAAAGCGGATTGTCCCACTTTCTCAATGCAATCCTCCAAACGTGGGATAGGATAAGAGTCCATTCTTGTAATTGCATTCACCTTTCTATAGTCCACACACAACCGTTGGGTACCGTCTGGTTCAGGTACCATCACTATGGGTGAGCTCCATTGGCCGCAACCCACTTCAGTTATGCCATTTTGAAGCATATTCTCGATCTCTTTGTTAACCTGTGCCAATTTTAAAGGATTAAGTCTAAATGGATGTTGTTTGATAGGAACAGCATTTCGCACATCTACATCATGTATAGCCATTTTAGTACTTCCCAATTTATCTCTACAAACTTGCCCATGTGATATCAATAACTCTTTCAGGTCAGTTCGTTTTTCCTCTGGAAGATAACTCAACACTTTATCCCAATTTTTAAGAACATCCTAATTTTCCAATTTAATTTGAGGTTTGTCAAATTCACAGTCATCTGGATTTGGTTCGTCACTTTGAGTCAAAATCATTAAAACCTCCTTTTTCTCTCCTTCCCTTTCAAAGTACCTTTTAAGCGTATTCACATGACACGCTCGGTGAGTCTTCCTTCCATCTGGTGTTTTGACCACAAAATTCACCTCACTTAATTTCCTTTCAATCTGATATAGTCCACAAAACCTAGTTTTTAAAGGCTCCCCTGCCATTGGTAACAACACTAAAACTTTATCTCCACTTGCAAAGCTACGAACTTTGGATTTCTTGTCCGCCACCCGTTTCAACACATTTTGTGCAACTTTCAAATGTTGTCTAGCCAATTCACCTGCTCTTTCATCATTCCCTAAAATTTGACACATAATCCAACAGTGTAACTTCCGATTTCTCACCCACCAATTTTTCTTTAGTCAATTTAAGTGGTCCTCTTACCTCATGACCAAAAATTAGTTCAAAAGGACTAAATTTGGTTGACTCGTAAGGTGCATCCCTAATTGCAAACAGTACGAATGGAATTCCTTTATCCCAATCCTCTGGATCATCTTGACAATAAGCCCTCAACATTGTCTTTAGTGTCTGACGCCACCTTTCTAACGCTCCCAGCGATTCTGGATGGTATGCAGTTGATTTAAATTGTTTTATTCCTAAACTATCCGTAACTTCTTTGAATAATTTTGAGGTAAAATTTGATCCTTGATCCGATTGAATTTCTGTGGGTAGTCCATATCTAGTAAAGAATTTAAGTAACACCTCCACAATCTTTTTAGCTGTAATATTACGTACTGGAATGGCCTCCGGAAACCTAGTATATACATACATTACAGTCAAAAGATATTGATTCCCACTTTTTGTTTTAGGAACCAGTCCTACCCAATCAATTAGGACACTTGTAAAAGGTTCCTCAAATGTTGGAATGGGTATTAAGGACACTGGTTTTATCACTGCTTGCGGTTTCCCTATCACTTGACATGTGTGACATGATTGACAAAATTTAACTACATCTTTATGTAGTCCAGGCCAATAAAAATGTTTCTGGATTTTAGCTTGGGTTTTCCTTATCCCCAAATGACCTCCCATGTGTACCTCATCTGCCACTCGCTACACCTCCTTTCTATACCCTACCGGCAATACTACTTGATGAACTTCTGCCCACTTTTCATCTGCCTACATATGTACAGGTTTCCATTTTCTCATCAAGACATCACTTTTACGGTAATAACACTCTGGAAAACTCTCAGGTTCCTCTTCCGTATATGCTTTCTGATATATCCATTTTATTTCTACATCTTTCTGTTGCAACTCCGCCAATTTTCCTGAACTAAAAATATCCACCTCATCCTCCACCTGTTCTTTTTCTTTTTCAACCATCTGATCAAAAATCGTTTTTGATAATTGCACTTCAACTTCATCTTCACTCTTTGATTTCTCCTCCTGTCTTAACCTGTGACTTTGCAACCTTGTCACTACACAATCCGGAAAAATCCCAGGATATTCGTCCTTCAACACTTCAGTTGTCTGATTTTCCACTGGCTTATCAACCACAGTAGGCATCACTCCCACTTGCGATCCAGCTATATCATTACCCAAGATAAACTGTATTCCTGGACAAGATAATTTCTCTATTATTCCTACTACCACTTCACCACTCTTCACTGGACTTTCCAACCTTACCTTATATAATGGAACGCTACTCCTCTCACCCTGAATTCCATATATTACCGCCTTTTCTGGCAACATTCTTCTCAAACTACATAATTCCTCATCTCTTAATATTAAAGATTGACTAGCTCCTGTATCTCTTAAAATTGTGACTTCTTTACCTGCTCCTCCTGATACACATCAGTAAACTTTACCCACACAAGTAAATTCTTTAAATGCATCTGACACCTTCTTATCAATTACTTCTTGAACAGGCTGTACAATCATTTGCACCTCCTTCGCTTCCCTTGGGCTTTCCTTTACCATTCGAATAAACCCCACTGTCTTATCCTGTTTTACCACATCAGCCTTCCCAGTGCTTTTCTTCAACCACCAACACTGTGACTTTACATGGCCTAGTTTATTACAGTGAAAACATTTGAAACTTTTCATTTCTCTTCCACCCTCCTGCTGATTCCTTTTTTTAATCTGAGGTACACTCTTTTTATTGTCTCCCATCAGATCACCTGTACCTTTACCACTTGAGTATTTCTCATGTCCCCAGTTTCTATCCCTCACCAGCTGAAACTGATGTTGGAAACCAAGCCTTGATTTATGAACTAATTCATAATCATCTGCCATTTCTGCTGCTAACCTCACAGTTTTAACACTCTGCTCTTCCACATGTGTTCCCACTACATCAGGAATTGAATTTTTAAACTCCTCCAAAAGTATAATTTCTCTGAGAGCTTCATACGTTTGGTCTATTTTCAAAGCCTATCAAAATTACTCTGTTTGAGCGTTTCAAACTCCATGTATATTTGACCAAATTCTTTCCTTAAATTTCTAAACCTTTGTCTGTAAGCTTCAGGCACTAGCTCATATGCAACTAAGATGGATTTTTCCACCTCCTCATATGTTCCAGATACCTTCTCCAGTAGTGATGCAAACACTTCACTAGCTCTACCTACCAGCTTTGTTTGAATCAGTAATACCCACATGTCCTGTGGCCATTTCATTTGTTTAGCTACCTTCTCAAATGAAATGAAAAAGGCTTCTACCTCCTTCTCGTCAAACCTTGACAATGATTGGGCATATTTAAATAGATCCCCACCACGTCTTCGACTATGACGCTCTGTCTCACTATCCTCATCAATCTCATCCAACTGTATGTTTCCCTTTGCGTCTGCCGATTTTAACTGATTTTCATGTTTCATAGCCATTTTATGAAGTTCAAGCTCTCTCTCTTTTTCCCTTTCCTCTCTATCTCTTTCTTTGTTTCTTTCTTCTCCTTTTCTTTTTCCTCTCTATCTCTTTCTTTTCTTTCTTCTCTCTCCTTTTCTTTTTCTCTCATTGCATATTAAAGCTGCTTTAATTCTTTTTCATGTTCAAATTGCTTAATCTGCAACTGGAGCTTTGCCATTTCGAATGAGTCAGAATGTACCTCAGGCAAAATTAAATGCTCAGCTACCGCGGTAAGTACCTCATCTTTTCTCATTTTGCCAGGCAATGTTAACTGCAATGCTTTTGCCAAATTTAACAGTCTGCTTTTAGTCTCTGTCCGTAAGGTATTGCGTGTTACCATGTTCACCACATAAAACAGGATCCCCGATCGCTGTGGATGTAGGTGGGGAAATCGAACAGTGTGAAGATGCTGTGGAGGGCTTTAATGACCGTGGCAGAAGTCATATCGAGGCATGGGATGGCGAAAGGGAACCGGGAGTACGCATCGACCACGTTCAAAAAGTATGTGTTGCAGTCAGTGGAGGGGAGGGGCCCTTTGAAGTCCATGCTGAGGGACTCAAAGGGGCGGGAGGCCTTCACCAGGTGCGCTCGATCTGGCAGGTAGAAGTGCAGCTTGCACTCCGCGCAGAACTGGCAGTCTCTGGTGACAGTCCTGACCTCCTCAGTGGAGTAGGGCAGGTTGACTTCCTCAATGGAAGAACCGGGTGACCCCCGGGTGGCAGAGGTCATAGTGGAGAGCACGGAGCTGGTCCACTTGTGCGCTTGCCGCGGGATAGGGCGTCAGGGGGTTCATTGAGCTTCCCCGGGCGATACAGAATCTCGTAATTATAGGTAGAGAGCTCGATCCTCCACCTCAAGATCTTGTCGTTTTTGATCTTGCCCCGCTGTGTGTTATTGAACATGAAGGCAACCGACCGTTGGTCAGTGAGGAGAGTGAATCTCCTGCCGGCCAGGTAATGCCTCCAATTTTGCACAGCTTCCACAATGTCTTGGGCCTCCTTTTCAACAGAGAAGTGCCGAATTTCAGAGGCATGGAGGGTGCGGGAAAAGTAGGCCACGGGCCTGCCCGCCTGGTTGAGGGTGGCGGCCAGAGCTACGTCCGATACATTGCTCTTGACCTGAAAGGGGAGGCACTCATAGACCGCGTGCATCGAAGCCTTGGCAATGTCTGCCTTGATGCGGTTGAAGCCCTGGCGGGCCTCAGCTGTCAGGGGAAGAACTGTGGATTGGATGAGTGGGCGGGCCTTGTCTGCAAAATTAGGGACCCACTGGGCATCATCGGAGAAAAACCCCAGGCATCGTTTCAGGGCCTTGGGGCAGCGGGGGAGCGGGAGTTCCATGAGGGGGCGCATGCGGTCGGGATCAGGCACTAGAAATCTACTTTCCACAACATAGCCAAGGATGGCAAAGCGGTTGGTGCGGAACACGCATTTCTCCTTATTGTACGTGAGGTTAAGGAGTTTAATGGCCTGGAGGAATTTTTGGAGGTTAGCGACATGGTCCTGCTGATCGTGGCCGCAGATGGTGATGTTATCTAGGTCCGGGAAGGTGGCCCGCAGTCCGTACCGGTCAACCATTCGGTCCATCTCACGTTGGAAGACCGAGACCCCATTAGTGACGCCGAAGGGAAACCTAAGGAAGTGATAGAGGCGGCCATCTGCTTCGAACGCAGTGTATTGATGGTCCTCCGGGCGGATGGGGAGCTGGTGGTAGGCGGACTTCAGGTTCACTGTGGAAAACACCCGGTTCTGCGCAACCTGATTGACCATGTCAGATATGCGTGGAAGGGGATATGCGTCGAGCTGCATGTACCAATTGATGGTCTGACTGTAGTCAATGACCATCCTGTGCTTCTCCCCAGCCTTTACTGCTACCACTTGATCTCTCCAGGGGCTGTTGCTGGCCTCAATGATCCCTTCCCGCTGAAGGCGTTGGACCTCCGACCTGATGAAGGTCCTGTCCTGGGCACTGTACCGTCTGCTCCTGGTGGCGACGGGTTTGCAATCCGGGGTGAGGTTCGCAAACAAGGAAGGTGGATCGACCTTATGGGTCGTGAGGCCGCATACGGTGAGGGGGGGTAGGGGTCCGCCGAAGTTTAAGGTTAAGCTTTGGAGGTGGCACTGGAAGTCCAGGCTGAGTAACAGGGCAGCGCAGAGGTGGGGGAGGATGTAGAGCCGGAAGTTGCTAAATTCTACGCCTTGGACAGTGAGGATCGCGATGCTGTCCCCCTGGATTTCCACGGAATGGGATCCGGAGGCCAGGGAGATTTTCTGGGTAACGGGGTGTACCGCAAGGGAGTAGCGCCTTACCGTAGTGGGGTGGATGAAGCTCTCCGAGTCAAAAAGACAGGTCGGCTCGTGCCCATCGATTTTCACCGTCGTTGTTGTGGTCGCGAGGTTGCGGGGCCTGGACTGATCCAAGGTGATCGAGGCGAGC
This sequence comes from Scyliorhinus torazame, assembly GCF_047496885.1. NCBI lineage: Eukaryota > Metazoa > Chordata > Chondrichthyes > Carcharhiniformes > Scyliorhinidae > Scyliorhinus > Scyliorhinus torazame. The sequence continues at coordinate 122,893,073 of NC_092707.1, read as the reverse complement.
TGCGGCAGATGCTGGGAGGTCCCGGGCTGGTCAGTGATGGTGGAGGTAGCGGCAGGCGTTGAACGGCCAGACGAGTAGGGGTCCTGAGGTGCCGTCCAAAATGGCGCCGAAAATGGCGGCGCCCATGGGGCGCACATGGCGGGCGGCATCAAAGATGGCTGCGCCCATGAGTCGCACGTGGCCTACAGAGAAGAAGATGGCAGTACCCACGGGCCGCACATTGTTTGCGAGAAGGAAAATGGCGGCACCCCTGGGTCGCACGTGGTGGGTGCAGGAACGCCGGGCCTGGAAACAGCGGCGACCGACCATGCCTGGCAAACAGAAACAAAGTGTCCCTTCTTTCCTGATCCATTGCAGGTCTCGCTCCGCGCCGGGCAGCACTGCCAGGGGTGTTTGTTCTGCCCACAAAAATAGCACTTTGGCCCCCCAGGGTTGGCTGGCTGCCGCGCGGCACAGGCTTGCGGTGGGCTGGAGTCGGCAGCTGGTGGGGCCCACGCTGCCTACGAGGGTGATGCGCGGTCGGGGGCGTACGACTGGACGTTACGGAAGGCGACCTCTAACGAGTTCGCGAGCTGCCTAGTTCCCGCAAAATCAAGCGTACCCCCTTCAAGTAGGCACTGGCAGACGTACGTAGACCTCATGCTTGTAACGAAGGCGTCTCGGATTAAAAGTTCTATGTGCTGGACTGCCGAAACTGCCTGGCAGTCACAGTTCCTCAGAATGAGCAGGGCAGGCCAGAAATCATCCAGAGACTCACCGGGGAGTTGCTGTCTCATGGACAGGAGGTGTCTGGCGTATAGTTGGTTGACTGGCCGAACGTAATGTCCCTTCAGGAGCTCCATCGCTTCAGAGTAAGTGGGTGCATCCCGGATTAGAGGAGAAATGTCAGGGCTCACCCGTGAATAAAGGACTTGGAGCTTCTGCGCGTCCGAGGATTCCTCAGCGGATGTTCGGAGGTAGCTTTCGAAGCAGGCTAGCCAGTGGTCAAAAGCGGACGTAGCGTTGGCTGCTTGAGGGCTCAGCTACAGGCGATCAGGCTTGATGCAAAGATCCATCGTTTTAAAAATCTTTGCTCAATAAATTGATGCACTATCAATTACCACAAAGACGAGGGTAGTGGAATAATCAAGGCTTTATTGAGCAAAGGTGTTGTGCCTCCTGTAGCTGCCACCAGAATGGCTGCAGCACCGGCGAGCACACACATTTATACGCCACCTGCTGGGCGGAGCCAGCAGGCAGGGATATACCCATGTACCTCTATTATATGTGTCTTACCGTAATACATATAATACTGCTAGTGGTGACTTCCACAGCGTCCAAGACTCCCACTGCTCCAATGGCCCCGTCACCATTTCAATTACTGATGCGAAGACTCGTGGTGAAGTGCGACGCTCATCCCACCATGTTGATCGAGGCTTGCATCCGTGCAATAGCCAAAATAGTCGGCTGTTCGGCCATTGTAGCAGCCTTGAAGTTGTACGGCAAAGCCGCCTTCTTCCTGAGAGCCAAGCGGGCAGTCCGCATTGAAAAGGGGCTCATGGTGGGGGGGGGGATCTAGCTGAGCTGGCAGTGGACCAACTGGAGGCCAATGCTGAGAGGGCTACCCTCTCCAATGTCCTGCCCTTCATCCCCATGGAGCTCCTCCTTCCCCACTTCCAGCTACTGGGGGAGGTACAGTGCGGGATGGTGTCGCTCTCGCTCGGCATCAGAGATTGCCCACTCAAACAGGTTCTCCTTCCGGCGCCAGGTCTTTGTTCGCTAGGCCATGGAGGAGGTTCTAGAGGTGGGCTTTGGGATCTCCTTTGGAGATGAAACCACCACGTCTTCTGGTCCACAGATGGTGTGAGGTGCCACGCCTGCAAGAAGGTGGGACATGTTTTGAAAAATTGCCCTGCTTTTAAGGCCGCCACAACCACCAGGGCAACCGCGGCTGGCACCGGCGCCCCCTCCCTCTCAACTGACACCACCACTGCCCATCCCACCCCCCACCCCCACTGCCGCAAGGGGATGTGACGCCAGCGGCTGCTGTCAAGGAGGGACAAAAGATTTAGCAGGACCAGAGAGCACGGAAAAAGGCCAAGAAGGGGTCCCCTCCAAAACAACCAGCCCTGCAAACCTAATGCCTTTGATCACCCACCATGTTGATCGAGCCTTGCTTCCATGCAATAGCCGAAATAGTCGGCCGTTCGGCCATTGTAGCAGCCTCAAAGATGTACGGCAAAGCCGCCTTCTTCCTGAGAGCCAAGTGGGCAGTCCATCTCACCCTGGAAAAGGGGCTCACGGTGGGCGGGATCTAGCTGAGCTGGCAGTGGACCTTTCCCTTTGGGGAAAGTCACCCCATCTCTGCCTCCCGTCACCCTGCACCATCCTGGACCCATTGATGCCATAACATCAGGTGTTGGGTCTGCCGTTGCTTCTAAGCGGCTCCCCAAGGGTGTTTGCGGTGTAGCATGCGACCTCAAGCCGGTGGTCATCTTTTTAAAAAATATTTCTTTATTCTCCTCCTTTTTCACATTTTCTAACTGATGGTCATCTTAACTAAGTCATGACTCTGGGGGCAGAGTGTTGAGGGAAGGGGGGTGATGCGGACAGATGTCTGACAATGGAGGCTTCCCTCGCATAGGCCACCCCTTGGAAGAGACGCTACTACTTTTAGCGGAGGAAGAGGAGCATCACCCCCACCAGTGCTGGGCCCATGACGCCCCTGGTCCTACCTCTCACCTTACTCCCTGCCCCTGGAAGAAGACACACAAGACGAGAAAAACTGCAGAAGCCCCTGAGCTGCCGCAGCCCCCCCAAGCAGGAGGCTCGGGGCCGGATGGGGGCATGGGCGGGATCCCTGAGGCCTCACTCCGCCTGGTGCTATTTTGCACCCCAAACGTGTTCGTTTTTCAATCACCAAGGTGCTGTGACAGTGACCTGACCCCTGGGTCACTGGGCAGTGGTGGTGAAGTGGGCCTCTCTCTCCATCCCAACCTTCGACGCTGGACACTTCTGTTGCCCTCCTGAATCTCTTTCCAGAGATGTTTGGTGACCCGGAGTCTGGGACGGAGTGCTTCAATGCTGGCCACCTCAGTTTCCCTCTCGGATTTCTTTCCGGAGATTTTCGGTGACCCGGCGTCTGGGATGGAGCGGTGGTCTGAGCCACCACCTCCCTCTCGCCCGATGCCCCGAGAGGAGCCTGAGAGGAACCTGTCTGTCGTTGACACGGGGGTGGGGTCGCGTCAAACTTGGAGGTGATTGGTGTGTCTGTGCCGTCCAGCGCATTCACTCTAGCAGGGGACTGAGACTCAGACGGAGGAGGAGGACGGCTACTCGGTGGTGGGCATCCGGGAAGAGCTGGAGTTCATCTGGAGTGACGCAGTAGATGCCCTCATGCCTGCCATGGAAACGCCCCTCATCCATCCCTGGGGAACTCCGGAAGTTTCTTTTAACCAACCACAATCTCCGGAACAGATCGGTTCCAGTGCTCTTTTCATCACTTCAGGATGGCTGGAGAAGGAAGTGGAGAGGCTCCCTCTCCTTGAGGCTATGGTGGGACATGGGCAAAACCCACATCCAAATCTTCTGTCAGGAGAATGGGAGGGGGTCGACCAAGAGGCGGAAATCCAAGGTCGAGGAGTTGGAGAAGGAGGTGCTCGACCTGGAGTCCCGTCTCGGTCAGCTCGATAAGGACCCCACACTGCGGCTGGTGGACAGAGAGAAGAAGAGACTGCTGCGGAACCTGCAACTCGTCAGGCCCGCGGCGTGAACAGAGGCCGCGGATCCGGCTTGTCACAGACATGGACCGCGGCTCCCCCTTCTCCTACTCGCTGGATAAAAAGGCTTGGGGTCCATCAGCATCTCCTTACGCTGCTGGCCAATGACAGGTCCATCATCTCAGATCCGGTTGGCATAGGGCCCAAACCTGAAACTTCTACGCTGCCCTTTCCTCTCCGGATCAATCCAGTGAGGATGGTCACTGAGTTATGTGGGAGGACCTTCCACAGGTCGACCCAAAGGGCACCGAGAAGCCCTTATCAGCCTGGGAGAGCTGACTGGCATCTCGACAACCTCTCCAGGGGCAAGGCCCTGGGGCTAGATGGACTGACCATGGTCTTCTTCAGGGCATTCTGGGATGTCCGGGGAAGGATCTATGAAGGGGTCCTGGTGGAAAGTCTGGAGAGCGGGGAGATCTCCCTTTCATGGCACAGTGCCATTATTATCCTGCTGCTGGGGCGACCAGAGTTGGAGACACGCTGGGTGGGGGAGGACTGGGTTAGATGACACACTGCAACATTGAGTGGCGGTGGGTCTCCAGCTCGTGGCCAATGCCATTCGTGGCCTTAAAATGGTCGTGCTCAGACCCGACGGCACTCGTGGTCTTGAGTACATGTAGAATGTAATTCTGTTTGAGCGGACCCCCACTCAGATGGAATTCCACATTGGCCCCAAGCCCAAAATCTCCCTCAGAAGCTGGAGCCCCACAATCCTAGCCACCGTGAGAAAATGCCCTCCGTGCTCTTTTGCACTGTATGGAGGGGTTTCCTGTATGGGTTGCTGCCGCACTCCTTTCACCTCCTTTCCCTCACCCTTTGCCCGGACACGCCTTGGTGCGCCTTCTGGCATCTGGTGACGGGGAGGTCCCCATTGGAGGTCCCTCTACAGAGGAGTCTTCCTCAATCTTGGGGACCTGAAGTGGAGGAAGTTGCGCGCCATGCAATTGTCGTTGGCACCGGTTCGCGAACTCCCCTGATGCCTGTCCTTTGTGCAGCCTTGCAGAGTCCATGGACCATGTCTATGTTAAATGTTTTAGGCTGCATCCTCTTTTTAGTATCCCTTTTACTAAAGTTTTATTTTCACTTCAGTCCCATGCTCCTAATCTATGGGCACCCAGAGCGGAGAGGGGCAGGCAAGGAGGAAGACCTCCTCATGAACCTGCTCTTGGGCCTGGCGAAACTCGGTGTAAACAGGTCCTGGCAGCGGACGATCAAGAGGGTCATCCAGCCTGATTGTCTGCCACTCTTACATGGCTTCATTCAGAGCGGATGTCCCTGGAGAGGGAGCATGCAGTGTCCAGTGGCACCATTATGACCTACCGTGCTCGGTGGGCACCACAGGGTCTGGGTTGCTTTATAGATCCTTTCGATTACATTTTGATTTGAGCTTTATAAGCCTCTGTTGCTCTTTCTTTTACTTTGCATAGTGCACCTGTTAGGGGAGGCCCCTTTTTGCTTTGTCCTTTATTTTCTTTACTTTGTTTACTTGGTTGAGCTTCATGTGCATCTGCAGGTGGCCAAAGGCTATACTTGCTGCTTGCTCCTGCTGGTAGCTGCCACTACCTGGATTTGTTTGCTGCCACCTCTTCTGCCTCTGTGGCCTGGATTGCAGGTCTGGAAGATGTGGACTGACCTGCTGCCGCGCTCTAGGCGGACTTGACTGAGCACCTTGATGGAGGCACTGGACCGATACCTTTGAAGTTCTGCTGTGAATTGCATAGGGGGAGAGCACAAGCAGTTTGCTGCAGGCAAGTTCTCGCAGACTATTGAGGACTTTAATATACTGCTGACTGTTTACTGTTTACTGTGCATTTGGGTTTCTTTGTACAAGCGCACTGTTGGAACTTTATGTTTATACCGATGGCGAATGCCGATTATTGGTTACTGTGATGTAAGTGATTTGGTTTCATCCTTTTGGATCCTTTTGTATGCTGTTGACCGTTTAATAAACTAAATATTCCGAAGTGGATTTCCATAGGTGCACATGCTATGAAATGGGGCAGTTGTTACTGGCTAGCCTGCCAAGCAGGCCATGAGACCTGAACACTTGTCCTGCACTTTAAAAAAAAATCATTTACGAGATGTGGGCATTGCTGCTTAGGGCATTTATTGCCCATCACTAGTTGCCCTTCAGAAGGTGGTGATGAACCGCTGCAGTCCCTGAGGTGTAGGTACATCCACTGTTCTGTTAGGGAGAGAGTTCCAGGATTTTTCCCCAGCAGCAGTGAAGGGACGGCAATATATTTCCAAGTCAGGGTGGTGAGTGACTTGTAGGGGAACCTCCAGGTGATGGTGTTCTGAGGTATCTGCTGCTCTTGTCCTTCTAGATGGTAGTAGCCATGGGTTTGGAAGGTGCTGTCTAAGGAACTCTGGAGGTATCAACACCACAGAGTCAGCAGCCAACATTAAAACAGCCAAGAGCTGGGTCTCAGCACTGGGCTAATACCCACGACCAGAGGGTGGGTGTGTGGACTGGAGAGGTAACCAGCGCTCAATTCAGGTATTGTTTCAAGCAGGTATCTGGGGTACAGGGTTTATGATCCGGTGCCCAAGGGCCACTGCTGTGGCTGGGGTGCGTCTGCAGGGTGTGTTGATGACACCCTGAGGGATGGCAGGTGATGTGATGGTTGTAGTGATATCATGGTTGTGTTGTAATCCATCAACTGACCACTAGGAGTCTCTTTAGTATACAAGTGAATATTAGACTCAGATGACCTTAAACTGACTCGGGAGCTGGGAGAGAGATAGTGGTTTGGGCATGTGCATACTGTCATTCATCTATTGTTTTGTGTATATTTGACCCACCGTTAATGTTATTAAATCATATATAAATTTAGCCACAAGTGTCCTTGTAATATAAATCAGGCCATCCAACAAGAACAATACATGGTACCAGGGTTGGATGGTATTAAACACTGAGAGAAAACTATCACATCATCGAGTGAAGCTTGCCACAAGGTCCATAGAGATTTGAAGATTTTGCAGACTGCAAGAATGAACAACATGGAATTGTTGAAGCCACCATCAGATTTCATGGTAATGTGGACAGCAACTGGCGTGTGTTTAAACAACAATTTAATCTGTTTCTTGCTGCAGTAAATTTAGGATATCAATCAGATTTGCCTCACGTATCGATGTTCTTAACAGTGGCAGGGCCCGATGCAATTGCTATGTTTAATACTTTTAAATTTTCAAACAATGAAGATAGTAAAGATTTTAACAAAGTAACTCAAAGATCTGCTGAACATTGCACTCCTATAATTAATGACATTTAAGAATTCTATGTGTTTAGATCACGATTACAGAAGACAAAAGAGTCCATAGATCATTTCATCACTGATTTAAAGTTAAAAGCTAAAACCTATAATTTTTCTGCGGTGGAATCTTCCATGATTTGGGACTAAATTGTGTTTGGTGTGAATGAAAATAAGCTGAGGGAACGATTGCTGAGGGAATCGGAGCTGTCCTTGGAACAAACAGTTAAGATTTGTCAGGTTAGCAAGCTAGCAGCACAGCATTCGAAAATGTTTCTCAGTAATGGCGGCGTCTTCTCGGTGGAAAACACTCCAGTTGCCGCCCTTTTTCCAAAAAGATGGGAAACTTCTAAAAAGTGGCGGTAAAATTCCTGCAGCTCCTCGCACACCAACAAACAGGTTAAAGATCAGGACAATGTATTTCTGTGTAAAAGATGTGGTCAAAGGCACAAATTAAGGCAGTGTCTAGCATTTGGCAAATTTTGTTCCAGATGCAAAGGAAAAAAATCACTTTGCTCAGTATTGTTACTCTCAGCTCACCACGAGTTCAATCAGCGCAGTGGAAGACATAGTCTCCAGTGATGAAACATCATTGTTCATTGGAATAATAAGAGAATAATAATTTTTTTGAGACATCAAAAATTCTTCAGCACTTAACAAAATGCAAACTGATGCTCCATTTAAAATAAATGACGTTGATGAGGACAAATGACTGCTATCACTTGAAGTGGACGGTACAGTGGTCCAGTTGAAGTTAGACACTGGTGCCAAAGCCAATTTAATCAGCATGGCTGATTTAGAAAATCTAAAAATTCAGCAGATTAGAAGAAATCACAAAATATCTCTGAGAGATTAGAATGGTTCAAGCATTAAATGTTATGGTGCTTGTGACCTGAGTGTGGTGGTGATGTAGCCGCTTAAAATGGCTAACTCCCGATTAGAATGGCCAAACCCCGATTTAAAATGGCGAACGGAAGAGGCTGATGGGAAAATCAGCCAACAGGATTCAAACAGGCAGCTGCAGGTAAAATAGTGTATTCGCCTCTGGGGAAGCCAGACCGAATCGATACCTGCAGCCATCAACATAACAACACCCCAGCCATCTGCATATAAAGTAGCAATCCCGGGAACAATATGCTACAAATTAGTAACACAAAGCCGACCCAGGCCTTTCGGCGCCAGCAGGAGATGACACAAAGAGAGGTAAACGACCAACTCTCGATCAAGGAATCGCTCCAGCATTGGAGAATATCGAACCAAGTGATTGGGACCAAGTCCAATCACTTGGAACCAGATACAAGGTCCGCCCCGAGAAGAGGGAAGCCCCTGGGGACTATAAGAATAGGGGCCCAGTTCAAATCGACCCTTCTTCTCCTCTTCGCACCCTTGGAGACCCTTCTGCTGAAAACGTAAGTCTTACTCCAACGCTCGCTACGAGATAGGCACTCCTGACTATCGACCTGTACCAGCTTTGAATCCCGCAGGCTCAGAACCCATACGAAAGGCCATTCGTTTCCCTGACCTGGTGGACCATTTCCAAAGTTAAGTATTGGCCTGTTAGTTGTAGGAAGTAGCTTAGAAGTAGAATTAATGTATAAGTATTAATTGCTGTATATAATAAATGAGCGTTGATTTAACTCTTACTAAGCGGTGTGTTGGATTATTGATCATTACTCGGACTTGAACCACGTGGCGGTATCAGAAAGATACCTGGCGACTCAAGAGCAAAGGTGACAGAATAAGAGCAATTAAACTAAGGCTAAAACGAGCAACAGTGAAGAACACAGATAATTCTGTCCCATTTTGTATTGTTTCCAAGGGCTTGGATTCATTATTAGGCGATCAATCCTGTGAAGAATTAGGTCTAGTGCAGTTGGTATACAGCATCCACACAGGATTGGAGCAGTAGTCCAACGATTTTGAGTAAATTGTCTCCAATTTCAGTGATGTGTTCACAGGTTTTGGTGCAATACCATTCATCTACAATATACAACTCAAAGAGGATGCAAAACCTGTGATACTTGCATCAAGAAGAGTACCTGCAGCTCTTCGGAATCACCTCAAAAAAGAGTTAAACAGAATGACTAAATTAACAGTAATCAGAAAAATAGAAGAATCTACCGATGGGTAGGTTCCATGGTATGTGTAAAGAAAGCGAATGGCGATATTCGCATATGTATGGATCCCAAAGATCTTTACGAGACTATCAAAAGAGAACACTACCAAATACCAAAGCATGAGGAAATCACATCAGAAATGGCTGGTGCACAATTCTTTATGAAACTTGATGCATCTCAAAGTTTCTGGCAGTTAAAGCTAGAGGAACAAAGTACAAAATGCTGCACTTTTAATACGCGATTTGGACGGTACTGCTTTCTGAGAATGCCGTTTGGCATAATTTCGGCACCAGAAATTTTCACCCCCCATGAAGACATCAAAGGTGTACGTGTGTCCATGGATGATGTCAACCATAGAAGAGCACAATATGAGGTTGCTTAAAGTTCTAAAGAGCATCAGGAGAAATGGCTTGAAGCTCAACAAGCAAAAGTGCCAATTTGGAGTAACTGAGATCACATTCCTAGGTGACAAGCTCTCATCGCATGGCATTGAACCCGACAAGGCCAAAATTCAACCAATTCTCAACATGCCAACACCACACGACAAGAAAGCCACCTTAAGAGTGATGGGTTTGATCAATTTCATAGTGAAACTCATTTCAAACCTGACAGCAATAACAACACATCTCCATGGTCTCCTGCACAAGACAATGGCTTTAATTTGACATGAGCAAGAGTGGAAGAAGCTCAAGACTTCACTGAACACCAGGCCAGTTCTCACATTTTTTGACCCATCTAAGCAGATTAAAGTGTCAACAGACGCTTCAAAGGATAGTCTAGGAACAATTCTTCTGCAACTCAACCATGACGGCAACAGAGCAGAGGTACCTTCAAATTGAAAAAGAATGCCTAGGTTTAGTTGTAGGCTTGGAGAAATTTCACAGCTATGTGTATGGTCTTCAACTCAAATCATCATCCTTTGGTTAACATCATCAAGAAGAATCTCAACTAAATGTCTCCATGCATTTAGAGGTTGACGATGAAGTTACAATGCTATAACTTCAATCTCATCTACTCACCAGGCAAATTTTGTTCTTCGCAGATGCATTATCGAGAGTGGTGATACAAAATATTAGTCGTGAAATTGGTAAAGATGTAAATCTGCATGTCAATCTTATTTCCACACTACTACCAGTATCAGATACAAAACTACATGAGATCCAAGAAGAGACCAGGAAGGATCAAACTCTTCAAGAGGTGATGAGGAACATCAACTTACACTGGCCCAGAGGTCAATGTATGGACTTCTACAATATAAAATCTGAACTCAGTATCATTATGGAGTGGTACTTTGTTTGAATACTATAGTTATACCTCAATCTCTTCGCAAGGTTGAACTAAAGAGGATACATGAAGGACATCTCGGGATTGAGAAGTGTAAACGGAGAGCTTGTGACTCTGATTACTGGCCAGGCATAAACCAGGATATTGACAGGATGGTCAGTTGTTGCGACACATGCCAGACACATCATTGCAAGCAAACAAGAGAAACTGCAAATATCTGATGTACCTACAGAACTGTGGCAGAAAGTAGCTATGGATCTCTTTCGCCTACAAGAGAAAGGTTATTTAATTATCATAGACTATTTTTCAAACTATCCCGAAATAGTTCTACTATCAAGCATAATGGCAAACAGTGTAACACTGCATACCAAGTCAATTTTTGCTAGACACGGAATTCCTCAAGTCTTGTGAGTGACAAAGGTCCTTGTTTTAGCTGTAAAGTGTGGCAACACTTCACAATCATGTATGATTTCAATCACATCACATCAAGTCCGTTGTACCCACAGTTAATGTTAATAAATCATTTACAGCTTGAGCTACAAGTGTTCTTGTAATAAAAATCAGGCCATCCAACAAGAACATTACAAGGGTGGGGGACGTTTGGGGAAATCTGAGGATATCGGGGTGGAAGCCAAAGCTGAATGTCAGTCTCATACCCTCTCCAATTCCTTACATGTATTACACAATGGATGATATCTTGGACCCCCCCAGAAGCCACTGTCACGGTGGCGCTGGTGGACCAGGCATCCAGATGCTGGAGAAAGCGATGCCTAAGGCGGCCCATGTGCAGGTCCCACCCCACACCCTGAGGACCCAGCCACCCATCAGGCCAGGGAAGGACTCAGCAGCGGAGGCTGGCGATGGCCTGAGGTGTACAGATGCCGCTGGTCCTTCGAACAGCTGGCGGACAGCATGTGGCGTAGGAGACTCCCCCTCAACAAGGAGATGGTGCAGGACCATTAACAGGAAGGGGTTCCACTCCCTGAATGTCCAACTGTTGTGTGACCACCACCTTAAGATCATGTACGTGTGCGCACAACAGTTACATCCTGGGGCAGTCGGAGATCCCCTACATCTTCTAGGGACAGGGTGACCGGCTGGCTCTTTAAACCAGGAACCAGAATTGCTTTTCTTTCCCGATATTTCTGATCCCTCTTCAGAGGGGCTTCACCATATCTGCACCCAGATCAGATGGGCTGATCTCTGTCAAATCAAGTTCCCTTTCACATATCGTCCTATCCTCCTAACATGTTGTCTTTTCTGTCTCTATGGAGTAATCTGCTTCTCTGTATGTTTACCCAACCTGATTATTATTTGTGCCCATCTCTCTGATGCCTGGATTATAGCTTCCATCTCCTACCAGGGCCTCCCACTGTAATCCTAAAATTATAGCATTCATAGAATTATGTTGACATTGCAACACAGAGACAGGCCCAACTAGTGTTTATCCGTCGCATCAGTAGTAGCCACTTAAGCTCTCTCTGGTTGCATATCCATTTATTAGTCTTTCCTTCAACCATCTATTTAATCAATTCTTAATTGTTGACCACGTCTTTGCTTCAATCACTTATAGCCTCACAATGTTCTGTCTTAAAGAAAATGTTTTCTGCTGTTCACAGCCGAAACCTTTTACCTTTTAGTTCTTGAGCTAGTTTTAATCATCAGAAAGTGTGCGATTCTACCTACTCTGGACCATTCCGTCATAATTATAAATCACTCTAATTAACCATCTCTTCATGTCCTCTATTCTAATTAAAACTTTGATGTGTCAGTTTTCCTCACTATCTAAAGTTATATGTTTATTTATTTGGTTATTATTTCCTTGTGTCGTAAAATCCTGACATTCCCTGCTGTAATAGTGTCTACACTTGAGCTATTCACTGCCAGATCCCGCTCTGTACCATAACATCGAGTTTTTGCATCTTTTCTATCTTCATCGTGCTTTGCTTTCCCCTTTTCAGGTCTGCCGTAATTGACCCTCATTGCTTTATTAGTTTAGTTCCTCTTCCAAACTCCTACTCACCATCCCTTCAAAAACATTCACATCAAATGGTTTGCTGCCCCTTGTCCCAAAACCTATCCCAATGTGCTGGAATTTTGAAAAATCTCCCACCCACACATCTCTCCAATCACATGCTGGCATATCTAGTCTGTTTCTATCCTAATTTTTCAAATACACAGCACCGGGAGCAATCCTGTGAGCATTGTCCTTGAGCTTTTGCAGGTCACTTGAAATCCTGCCTCCCCAGCACCCTCTGAAAACCATCCATCTCAATGTTCCCTATATGAAGCATGACTTTTGGCTGGATTCAAGTCAAACTCAGTCTCACCTTCTCAGCAAAAACACCTTTATCAGTGCCTCATTCTGTTGGCCTCGCCAGTTAAAAAGCATCTTTTAAAAAATAAATTTAGGGTACCTAATTCATTTTTTCCAATTAAGGGGCAATTTAGCATGTTTAGCTCAATCCACCTACCTTCCACATCTTTAGGTTGTGGGGGCGAAACCCTCGCAATCACGGGGAGAATGTGCAATCTCCACACGGACAGTGACCCAGAGCCGGGATCGAACCTGGGACCTCAGCGCCGTGAGACTGCAGTGCTACCACTGCGCCACCGTGCTGCCCTGTTAAAAAGCATCTTGATGGCACAACTTTGTTACGTACCTGCAAGAATCCACCTGCTCATTCACTCTGAATTGCAAGGCTGGCACAGTGCCAACCTGGTGGTGCCAACCCGTGCCAAGGGCCAGTGCCCAGGATTGGCTCTTGTGGGAGGGGGCCCATGGGGAGGGGGGGGGGGTTCCAGGTATGTGCGATGAGGTGGGTAGGGGGGTGTTGATCTTCTGTTCTGATCTGGGTGCTCTTTAAAGATGGTGCCCGATCTCTGTGGTGCCGGGTGCCAGCTTTATCAGTCCCTGCTCCAACAGACTGACAGTGTAAACCATGGCCATGCTGTTTCTTTACCCAGAGAAGCTCGGGATCGGAAGAGAAAACTAGAGAACTACATGCCAGTTTTCAGTCTGAGCCTCACATTTTGGAAAAATATAATAAGGTTCTGACCTATGTTCCCAGGCTAGTCTACCCCACAAGAGGAAACACCCTCCTGGTATTTACCCTATCAAGCCCCCTCCAGATCTTCTCAGGGCACAATTTTACCATTTCTTGTCAAAATTTAATCTCTGGAGGGAAAAGTGGATAGTAACTGGCTGCCAGCACTTCCGGCTATTCCAGCTGTTTTTATACATTTAGGCAAAAAAAATGAAATGGGTAGGTCCCAAGCCGAGGAGGGCACACCCTTGTAAACGTTAAAAAGTGAAACACCAGCAACCCCCCCTTCCCCCCTCCCCCACGCAACTCCTCCATCCCCCCACATCTGTGCCCGGGCAGTGCCAAGGGGCAGTGACAGGCAACTATCCGGCCATGACCCTCTCCCGCAGGGACCACACCTTCGGCGTGCACATTCGGTGGGTTCTGCCTGTCAGATTCAAGTCATGTGGGACGTATCATGAATCAGGCCAGCATGCGCTCACGTCAACGTTTATGGACATTTTAAGATGGGTACTATCAGGCATATTAATGACATTTAAATTTATTCAAATGGCGATCCTGACTTTAAAAGTCAGTATTCCCATTATAATTTGGTGGGAAATGGGGACAGTCACAATTGGAAATTCATTTTGGGACTCCCATGCTATTTTCTGCCCTCTCCGCCATTCCCCTAGAGGTTTCAAAAGGATCACGGGCTGGATTCTCCAACCCCACCAGCTGTGTGTTTCTCGGTGGCGGCCATTCGCTGGCGGCAGGGTTCTCTACTCCTGCTACTTAAAGCCACCCCATACTGCCGGGAAACATGCGGGCGGGAGCACCCTGATGGCAGGAAAATAGAATCCCAAAAGCCGGAGAATTCCAGCCCACCTCTCATTCTTCATTCTATAGACCTAATCTGTTCAAACTTTCTTCATAAGATAAGCTTGTCAACCCAGGAACGAATTGAGTGAACTTTCGCTAGTCGGCTCCGAAAGCAATTATAAGCTAACTTCAAATAGTAGACCAAAACCGTGTACAATACTCCAGAAATGGTCTCACGAAGACTCCACAAAACTGCAATAAAACATCCCCACTTTTATATTCTATTCCTCTTGCAACAAATGCCAACACTTAATTTGTCTTCCTAATGACTTACTCTACCCACATACTAACTTATGTAGAAATGTAGAAAATAGGAGCAGGAATAGGCCCTTCAAGCCAGCTCCTCCATTCAATATAATCATGGCTGATCCTCTATCTCAACACCGTACTCCCACGCACTCCCCATATCCCTTGGCAACTTTAGAGTCTAAAAATCTATTTCCTTCTTAAATATATTCAGTGACTTGGCTTCCACAACCTCCTTTGATAGAGAATTCCACAGGTTCACCGATCCTCTGAGTGAAGAGGTTTCTCCTCATCACGGTCCTAAATGGTCTAGCCCATATCCTGACACTGTGATCCCTTGCTCTCGATTTCACACCCCAGCAGCCAGCGGAAAAAATAGCCTTGCCTCCAGTCTGTCCGTCCCTGTCAGAATTTTATACATTTCAATGAAATCCTCTCTTATTCTTCTATATTCCATTGAATACAGGCTCAGTCGACCCACTCGCTCCTCATACAACAATCCTGCCATCCCAGAAATCAGTCTGGTGAACCTTTGCTGCACCCGCTTTTTGGCAAGTATGTCCTTTCTTAGATAAAGAGATAAAAACTGCACAGTTGTGATCTCACCATGGCTCTATACAGCTGTAGTAAGACATCCTTGCTCCTGTACTCCAAGTCCTCTTGCAATAAAAGACAACATTCCATTTGCCTTCCCAGCTTCTTGCCATAACTGCAAACTAACTTGATGTGATTCCGCAATCTGTCTCCATTTAAATAGTATACTGCTTTTCTGTTCTTCCTGCCAAAGTGGACAAGTCCACATTTACCCATCCTATACTCCATCTGCCAATTTTTTACCCACTCGTTTAATCTGTCTATATCCCTTTGCAGACTCCCTACTTCCTCTTGACCACTTACTTTTCTACCAATCATGGTGTCATTGACAAATTTCTCTACCATGCACTTGATATTTTCATCCAAGTCATTGATTTGGATTTTCAATAGTTGAAGACCAGAGCTGAACCCGTGGCACTCCACTAATTATAGTTTGCCAGTCCAAAAGAGACACATTTATCCCTACTGTCTGCTTCCAGTTAGCTAACCAATCCCTTATCCATGCAAAAATACTACCCGCTACCATGTTGTAAGGGCCCTTCTTGTTTATTTCTTGTTTATTCCCTTATTTTCTCTTTCTTTTATTTTGCTGTTAATATTTTGATCCATGGATGATTATTGGACATGTTACTTTAAGGCAGTGGGCAGTACAGTGGCGCAGTGGGTTAGCCCTGCAGCCTCAAGGCGCTGAGGTCCCAGGTTCGATTCTGGATTGGATTTGTTTATTGTCACGTGTACCAAGGTACAGTGAAAAGTATTTTTCTGCGAGCAGCTCAACAGATCATTAAGTACATGAGAAGAAAAGGGAATAAAAGAAAATAGATAATAGGGCAACGCAACATATACAATGTAACGACATAAGCACTGGCATCGGATGAAGCATATAGGGCGTAGTGTTAATGAAATCAGTCCATAAGAGGGTCATTTAGGAGTTTGGTGACAGTGGGGAAGAAGCTGTTTTTGAGTCTGTTTGTGCTGTTCTCAGACTTCTGTATCTCCTGCCCGATGGAAGAAGTTGGAAGAGTGAGTAAGCCGGGTGGGAGGGATCTTTGATTACATTGCCCGCTTTCCCCAGGCAGCGGGAGGTGCAGATGGAGTCAATGGATGGGAGTCAGGTTCGTGTGATGGACTGGGTGGTGTTCACGACTCTCTGAAGTTTCTTGCGGTCCTGGGCCGAGCAGTTGCCATACCAGGCTGTGATGCAGCCTGATAGGATGCTTTCTATGGTGCATCTGTAAAAGTTGGTAAGAGTCAATGTGGACATGCTGAATTTCCTTAGTTTCCTGAGGAAGTATAGGCGCTGTTGTGCTTTCTTGGTGGTAGCGTCGATGTGGGTGGACCAGGACAGATTTTTGGAGATGCGCACCCCTAGGAATTTGAAACTGCTAACCCTCTCCACCTCGGCCCTGTTGATGCTGACAGGGGTGCGTACAGTACTTTGCTTCCTGAAGTCAATGACCAGCTCTTTAGTTTTGCTGGCATTGAGGGAGAGATTGTTGTCGCTACACCACTCCACTAGGTTCTCTATCTCCCTCCTGTATTCGGACTCATCGTTATTCGAGATCCAGCCCACTATGGTCATACTGTCAGCAAACTTATAGATGGAGTTGGAACCAAGTTTTGCCACGCAGTCGTGTGTGTACAGGGAGTAGAGTAGGGGGCTAAGTACGCAGCCTTGCGGGGCGCCGGTGTTGAGGACTATTGTGGAGGAGGTGCTGTTGTTCATTCTTACTGATTGTGGTCTGTTGGTCAGAAAATCGAGGATCCAGTTGCAGATTGGGGAGCCAAGTCCTAGGTTATGGAGCTTTGATATGAGTTTGGCTGGGATTATGGTGTTGAAGGCGGAGCTGTAGTCAATAAACAGGAGGGTCACTGTCCGTGTGGAGTTTCCACATTCCCCCCTTGTTTGCATGGGTTTCGGCCCCACAACCCAAAGATGTGCAGAGTAGATAGAATTGCCACACTAGATTGCCCCTTAATTGGAAAAAATGAATTGGGTACTCTAAATTTTTTTTTAAATGCTAGTTTAAGGTAAGCAACCTGAATCTTTAAGGCAAGCAGGAGAATCCAGAAAGCTGTGCTCGTTTAAACTGGAGTTGCAGACTAGCAGGCTCCAACGAAAGAAATGGGTTAGGACTCAGTTTGATTGATTTGATGGTGGCCAATGAATTGGCCCAAAAGGCTGTGCTCTGCCCAGTAACAGGTGGTGATTGGATCTTATTCCACGGTAATATGTTTTCAGAATTCCAAGGTCTCAGTTTGACTCCTGGCAGCAGAAAGGCAAGAACTCTCTGTTTTTCTCCAGAAAGGCTATGCTTCTGAACTGGTGGAGAGCCTGGATGAATATATTTACAGGAGAACCATTACAGGCTGTGCAAACAAAGTCCAGAAAGCCTGCTATGGGTGCCATCTCTCTCCAGAAGGCCTGAGAGTGTTCTTTTCCTGAAACTAGAGAAGCCTGAATACAAACTGAAAGCAAATCAACTTTGAACAGGAAAAGCTGTGAGTAATGCGTCTCTAAACTACAGAGAACCTGAATGTATGAATTTGCAAAGAAAGTCATTACAGGCTGTAAACCAAAGATTTTAATCTGAAAGCTCGCTGTGAAGAAAATTGTGCCAAGAACCATCATCTGAAACAAAGACTCTTTCTTCCTTTCGCTTTTGTGTTTTACCCCTCTGTGTTTGTCTGCTATCTGTGTGTGTAGAGGGTGGGGGCAGGTTAAAGTGGGAATTAGGTATAAGTTAATGGTTAACCAGTTGCATTTGCTGCATATTTCATGTTAGTTCTTGTTATAAATAAACAATAATTGTGTTTACACTTCCAAACCTGGTGACTGTGATTATTGGACAGCCAAAGACTTCAGGTATTTGATTATGAATTATTGGTTAATTCACTTGTGTTGTGACTCTGTGGCTCTTCGGGCTGGGATTGAACTCGCAATAGCTCAGCATGTTGTAACAATGTGATCTTATCTTGTAACCCACTGATAAATTTAAAATGATCCACACACCATCTGTGTCAGTCAGTCTCTTGTAGCTGGAAGACACTTTCGGTAAAATCGCGCATTTGATTTGTCATTGTATTTCTTCCGTTTTTCTTGATGTTCCTGAGCAGCACAAATGGGTTGGTGAGACTGGTCTCTTCTCCTTAAAGAACAGAAATTTGAGAGGAGATTCAATAGAGGTGTTCAAATCATGAAGGTTGTAGACAGAGCACAGAGGGAGAAACTGTTCCCGGTGACAGAGGAGTCAAGAGCAGATTTAAGGTGAATGGCACTTTTGTCATTTACAGGATGTGAGTCTCGCTGGTTAGGCCAGCATTTATTGCCCACCTCTATTTGCCTTTGTGAAGGTGGTGGTGAGCTGCCTTCATGAACCTCTGCCGTCCCTGTGATGTAGGTACGCCCACAATGCTGTTCGAGGGGAAGTTCCAGGATTTTGTCCCAGCAACAGTGGAGGGGAACTTCCAGGTGGTGGGGTTCTCAGGTACCTGGTGCCCTTGTCCTTCTAGATAGTAGCCGTTGTGGGATTGGAAGATGCTGTCTAGGGAATCTCGATGAGTTCCTGCAGTGCATATTATAGATGGTACAAATGTCTGCTACTGTGCTTCAGTGATGGAAGGAGCAAGTGTTTCTAGATCGGGTGCAAATCAATCAGGCTGTTTTGTCCCAGAAGGTGTTGAAGTTCTTGGGTGTCGTTGGAGCTGCACTCATCCAGGCAAGTAGAGAGTATTCATCACACTCCTGACTTTTGCCCTGTAGATGGTGGACATGCTTTGGTGTAGATGGTAGACCTGCCCATGTAGCCACAGTGTTTATATGGCCAATCCAGTTCATTTTCCGGTCAACAGTTACCCTCCAGGATGCTGATAGTGGGGATTCAGCAATGGTAATGCCATTCAGTGTCAAGGAGAGATAGTAAGATTCTCTCTTGCTGTAGGTGGTCATTGGCTGGCACTTGTGTGGCACAAATGTTAGTTGCCACTTGTTAGCCCAAGCCTGGATATGATGTGGAGATGCTAGCATTGGATTGGGGTAGGCACAGTAAGGAGTCTGACAACACCAGGTTAAAGTCCAACTGTTTTTTTTGGAATCACTAGCTTTCGGAGCATAGCTCCTTCATCAGGTGAGTTCTTACCAAGCCTGGATATTTTCCAGGTATTGCTGAATTTGGACACAGACTGCTTCAGTATCTGAGGAGTAACGAAAGTTGCTGAACATTGTGCAATCATCAGTGAACATCTCCACTTCTTATGATGGAAGGGATGTAATTGATGAGGAAGTTGAAGATGGTTGGGCCTAGGACATGACCCTGAGAAACTCCTGCAGTGATCTCCTGCAACTGAGATGATTGATGTCCAACCACCACAACCACTTCCTTTATGCCAGGTATGAATCCAACCAGCGGAGAGTTTGGATTCCCATTGACTCCAGTTTTGCAAAGGCTACTTGATGTCACACTCAATCAAATGTTGCCTTGATATCAAGGGTAGTCACTCTCACCTCACCTCTGGAGTTCACATTTTTTGTCCATGTTTAAACCAAGGCTGTAATGAGGTCAGGAGCTGAGTGAAACTGGCGGACACCAAACTGAGCATCAGTAAGCAGGTTATTGCTGACCAAGTGCTGCTTGATAGCCCTGTTGATGTCTCCTTCCATCATATTACTGATGATCGAGACTAGACTGATAGAGCAGTAATTGGCTGGTTTGGCTTTGTCCTGTTGTTGTGCACAGTACATACCTGGGCAATTTTTCACATTGCCAGGTAGATGTCAGTCGTGTCACTGTGGTTAGCACTTGCCTGAAAGTGTGGCTCACACAGATTCAATCATGGCTTACAAAATGGAATTGGATAATTACCTGAAGAGAAAAAATTAAGGGCCTAGGGGACAGGGCAGAAGAATGGCATTAGTGAAGTTACTCTAGAAGAGAACTGGCATGCGTACAATTGGCCTCCTTCAGTACTGTAGCCATTCTATAATTCTGTGAGTAGCCAAACTGAGGAGGGCAAGAACAAATCATTAAAGGTCCAATCTCAAACTGAACTTTTGCATCGTCCATTAGCGAGCCACAACGTAGAACCTCCAATGAAAGTACTGAATGAAAGACCTGTGGGAAAAAGGCTATACATATTTAAGGATTAGAAATTGCACTGAATTAATGACATGTGAGCTGGGGTACAAGGCTCAGTTGGCTGGACAGCTGGTTTGTGACGCAGAGCAAGGCCAATAGTGCGGGTTCAATTCCCATACTTGCTGAGGTTATTCATGAAGGTCTCAGCCTTGCCCCTCGCCAGAAGTGTGGTAATTCTCAGGTTAAATCACCATCAGTCAGATCTCCCTGTCAAAGGGGAAAGCAACCTATGGTCATCTGGGACAATGGCAATTTTACTTTAGTTTTACTTACATAGCTCCAAGGAGTTCTTTCCATTCTTTAATTTGCACAGTTCAGGCAGAAGTTTCGAATCACCTTTCTGATGATCATGGGCGAGATTCTCCGATATCGGCGCGATGTCCGCCGACTGGCGCCCAAAACGGCACGAATCAGTCCAGCATCGCGCCGCCCGAAAGGTGCGGAAGTCTCTGCATCTTGAGCGGCCAAGCCCTCACCTTGAGGGGCTAGGCCCGAGCCGGACTGATTTCCGCCCCACCAGCTGGCGCGAAACTGACTTTGCCGGGCGGCGCATGCGCGGGAGCGTCAGCGGCCGCTCACGGCATCCCCGCGCATGCGCAGTGGAGGGGGTCTCTTCCGCCTCCGCCATGGTGGAGACCATGGGGAAGGCGGAAGGAAAAGAGTGCCCCCACGGCACAGGCCCGCCCGTGGATCGGTGAGCCCAGATTGCGGGCCAGGCCACCGTGGGGGCACCCCCCCGGGGCCAGATCGCCCCACGTCCCCGCCAGGACCCCGGAGCCCGCCCGCGCCGTCTTGTCCCGCCGTTCCAAAGGTGTTTCAATCCACGCTGGCTAGCGTGGGTTGACAGCGGCGGGACTTCGGCCCATCGCGCACCGGAGAATTGCCGGGGGATTCCCGCCGACCGGCGCGGCGCGATTCCCGCCCCCGCCGAATCTCCGGTGGCGGAGAATTCGCGACACGGCAGGGGCAGGATTCACGCCGGCCCCCGGCGATTCTCCGACCCGGTGGGGGGTCAGAGAATTGCGCCCCATGTCTTTCATCTACAAAATGTACTGCAGCAGTTCAACAAGGCTCCTTTGACAGTGTCTTCCAAACCCGTGACCTCTCCCACCTAGAAGGATAAAGGCAGCAGGCACATGGAAACATCACCTGCAAGTTCCTCTGCAATTCGCACACCATCCTGACTTGGAACTGTATCGTCATTCCTTCATCCTGGATTAAAAGCCTGGAACTTCCTTCAGCACTGTGGGTGTTCCTACACCATATGGACTGCATCGTTTCAAGAAGGCTGCTCACCACCACCTTCTTACGGGCAATTTGGGATGAGCAACAATTGCTGGCCTGACCAGTGATGCCCACATCCCATGAATGACTAAATGAAAAAATTAACATGCCTTTGTGCTACAGATCCAGGAAAGGATAAGAAGATAAAATGAGGTTTAAAGATTTTTAACAAAAGGAATGTCAGTAAAATATGAAAATATAATTTGATGTTCAAGTTCATAATTCTGCTTTCATGTACAAATCTCCTAAGTTCCTTTGCCCAGAGGTCCGATAAGCCAATGGCATGTGCCTCACAACTGTGGAGGCCGTTGTTGAGTTTAGTAAAAGGGCCCACAGAGGGATTTAATTTGAGCATACAGTGTACTCATTTGGGAACAATGCCAGTTGGAAAGTACACCTCTCTTTTATTTCTACTGATGTCTCCATGACTCTTTATATTCCCACCCATTTTAATGGAGATACACACGCAGCCAGATAGAAAAACAGTAAGAATAATTTCACGGTGACCATACTGATGAAACAGTTCACAAACAGGACAGTTTCTGTCGCACTCCCATGAAGTGGATGAAAGGTCTTCGTAGGTGCATACATTAGCAATTAACAAATAATCACAGAGCACTGTTCAAACATTGACATTTTTCCATATGGCAAACTGGCACTAATGTATAGAAAACATGAAATCACTTCAATGTTTAAGTCTTCTGACTAACACTAGATTATAATTAGATCATCTGTGTCCCATCAAATTTAATGTTCTTCTCACCATCTGTTTTCATCCTATTCTGGTACCGCAGGCTGGAAGAACCACATGTACATGCACGCAACACACACACAGCAATCTGATGTACTGAAACCATTTGCCAGACTCACAAGAACATGGAAATTAGTAGCAAGCAAAGACCTGGACCTATCTCATGCCACTTTTAATATCCTATTCTTCACTTACAAATCCATCTATGCCTAAACAATATCTTCCTCTGCAGTCCAGTTCCTCAAAATTTCACTTCAACATTAAAAAACCCAATTTAATGTGCACCCCCTGACCATTGCTTTGTTCCATAATCAGAGGCAAATTCCTCAGCCGTCATAATCGCCCTCTCTGAAAATGAAAATCGCTTATTGTCACAAGTAGGCTTCAAATGAAGTTACTGTGAAAAGCCCCTAGTCACCACATTCCGGCGCCTGTTCGGGGAGGCTGGTACGGGAATCGAACTGTGCTGCTGGCCTGCTTTGGTCTGCTTTAAAAGCCAGCGATTTAGCCGAGTGTGCTAAACCAGCCTCCAGAATCCTTTTCCCGAATCTCTATGTCAGTTCTGACAATGTAGTGAATCGTGTTTCTGTTGCTAGACAGCTAATCCAGAGACATCGAATTAATCATCCAGGGAGATCAAGTCTCCCTCACGGTAGTTCGAACAAACTAACATATATATTTGCAGCAGGAGGAAGCTACTCGACCCCTCAAGCTTGCTTCGCCATTCAGCAAGATCATGCCTCATGTCATTGTGACCTCCAGCCTAACCCCGATAATCTTTCACCCAGGCTTACCAAGAATCTATCTATCTCTGCCTTAAAATTATTTAAAGACTCTGGGCGGGATTCTCCGACGCCCCGCCGGGTCGGAGAATCGCCGGGGGGTGGCGTGAATCCCGCTCCGATGCTCCGACGCCAGCTGCCGAATTCTCCGGTGCCGGTTTTCGGGCGGGGCGGGGATCGCGCCGCACTGGTTAGGGGCCATTGGCAGCGGCCCCCCGGCAATTCTCCGGGCCCCGATGGGCTGAGCGGCCACCCGTTTTCAGCTCGTCCCGCCGGCGTGAAATAGACATGGTCCATCCCAGCGGGACCTGGCTTGGAGGGCGGCTTGCAGAGTCCTCTGGGGGCGTGGGGGGATCTGGCCCTGGGGGGGGCCTCCATGGTGGCCTGGCCCACGATTGGGATCCACCGATCTGCGGGCGGGCCTGTGCCATGGGGGCACTCTTTCCCTCCTCGCTGGCCTCTGTAAGGCTCCGCCATGGCCGGCGGAGAGAAGAACCCCCCTGCGCATGCGCAGGAAACACACTGGTGGTTCTGCGCATGCGCCAGAACACGGCGGCAGTCCTGCGCATGCGCCAACTCGTGCCGACCCGCAGCAGCCCTTTGTCGCCGGTTGGCGCGGCGCCAATCCCTCCAGCGCGGCCTCGCCCCTGGAAGTGCGGAGGATTCCGCAACTTCCCAGCAGCCCAACGCCGGAGTGGTCCGCGCCGCTCTTGGCGCCGGTACAGGCCGCCCCGCCAATTGCGGGAGAATCCCGCCCTCTGCTTCCACCGCCTCTTGAGGAAGAGAGTTTCAAACACTCACAGCCCTCTGAGAGAAAACATTTCTCCTCATCTCTGTCTTAATTGAGCGACACCAAACCCCTAGTTTTACAGTCTCCCACAGGAGGAAACATCCCCTCCACAGCCACTCTGTCAAGACCCCCTCAGGATATTAAAGGTTTCAATTAAGTTACCTCTTACTCTACTGAAAACCAGTGAATATAAGCCTAAGAATTGGATATTCTCAGAGTAAAAAGATGGCAGTGGTAAGAATAAAACGTCCATTTCTTTAGAGTCTCTCATGACTTCAGGATTTCCCAAAGCACTTTGCAGCCAATGAAAAAGTACTTTTGAGGTATTGTCACTGGTGTAATGTAAGGAAGACCAATAACTGTCCTGTCAAAAGCTAACCTCACCAACCAACACCAGTCAACCATGGCTGCAGCGCCTGCCATCTACAGGGTGCGCTATAACAACCTGTCAAAATATTCTAACTAGAAGGTGAAAGCAGGAAGTTAGGACGCACACCCTCACCCTGTGGTCATCTGGTCCTGATCTCGCTATTTGACATGAGGTCTGAATGCGGCAGAACATCAGTTTCCCGCCCAGGCCGACACAGTGCAAGAGTGGAGCTTAGAAGCAGAGGTCTGTAAAGGTTGGTCTGAAATTTCTTTGATATTTGGAGCAAGTGGAACAGCACTTTAAGAAGTTATGTGCTGACCTTGGAGAGAATGCAGTGTAGGTTTGCTTCGATGACACCTGGACTCGACTGTAGCATTAAATTACAAAGAAAGATGACGCAAACTATTACTTGGCATTTAATGGTTAAGAAGTGATTTGATTGATGTATTCATGATGTTAAAGGTTGAGAAGTCTCGGACTAAGGGCATAGTCAAGAAATCAGAGCCAGATCCTTCAGGAGTGAAATTAGGAAATACTTCTATATACAAAAAGCAATAGAAGTTTGGAACTCTCTTCTGCAAATAATATTGCTCGATCTATTGTTATTTTTAAAACTGCGATTGGTAAATTTTTGTTAAGCAATAGTATTAAGAGATATGAAGCAAAATAATTGGATTGGAGATCAGCCAGGATCTGACTGAATGGTGGAACAGGCTCGAGGGGCTAAATGGCCTCCTCCTGTTCCTATGTTCCAATGTGTGCTTCTCTCAGCTGTATAAGGAAACCTTAGAGCTGCCTGAGGCAATATTGTTGCCTCCTGGCACAGATTTGTGCCTGCCCTCAATAAACCAACCATTTTGAGTTGAATCTCAGCTGGCAACATTTAAATAAGGTTAAAAGACTCTGGGACCTCTTTAGCCCACAGAGCGGCCGAACTTTAAACTAACGTTAAAATTCATCCACTGGAAATTGACGCTCAGTTAAACCAGAACCTTTGTTGTGTTACCTGGTGTAGTGACTCCTGTTAGAGATTCATAATATACATTGTTTCAGAGTGTCCTTGATGGTTAGGAAGGCTCAGTTTTATGTACACAGGGTGTAAGCAGGCCAGACCTTCTCAGATCAAGATTGCAACAGCAGTACAAAATGCCTGTGTCAGCCTATTTGTTATTACACAGCAGCCAATGAAAACAGCCATTCTCTGAAGTTTTGATGAAGCCGAAAGGTGTTAGAACAGACAGGTACTAAAAAAAAGCACTTTGCAATATTGCAGCAGGAATCATACACCTGAACCATAGCATTTTGTGTCTGAGACGATGCAATAATAATAATAGTGTTGCACACAACCAAAGATGCAGAGTTGAGTTGTGTGAAGTGACTGAACGGTAGCAGCAAAGCTCCGTCCTAACTGAACCCAATCCAATGAACTATGGGACTGGTCTAGCTCCAAAGTAAAATGTGTCTTTGCTCCTTCAAGCGAGATATTCAACCAGGCACACAATTTGCATCAATTCAAAATCAGTTTTGCTCCCATTAAAGACACGAAAAGAGGGCATCAATCCAAAATTCTTCTCTCGGAGTTCTCACACCTGCCCATATCAAGGAGATTATAATTTTGCAGTAATTTGTTGGGGGTAATCAGGGCTCTTCAATATGAACCTGTCCTTTGCAGGAATCCATCCAGCCCTCTCCCATCCAGGGCAAAATATTTTCAGCTCTTTTTACACAAGAATCCATTATTTGAGCAATGAAAATAGTGAACATTAATGGCTGCATTACCAGGAGCGCTGGTATACATAAGCTGAAGGGAAGATCACATTATTTACTTTTAAAGTGCGCTTGTCCTGACTTTTACCTTATTTTTACTTTATAGGTAAAATACCTATTTTCTTGGCGCGCCGTTCCCTGGCGGCGAGAATCACTGCTCTCGCTGCTTGTCAATGGGATTTACCATTAAATCCTCCCCACGCTGCCTGGAAACCCATGGGAGAGGATGCAATACTGGCAGGAACAGTGAATTGCAATGGCCGGAGAATTCCAGCCATCATTTCCCATATATATATTTTAGTCATTTGGTAGTACAGAACTTAAGTGTTGCTGAAAAAAGAGACATGTTTCTTCTTGCTCTCATCAAGACACTTTGCAAGAATAGCAGAATAGGCGAAAAACAACAATTTATACTGTCTGAGAAGAGTGCTGATTGGTTGGCAAATGGGCTCTCATCGAGGTGATGTCATGGAGAATGCACCAGTTGCGGATGACTGACAGATAACTGCCAAGCATTGTTTGAATTTTAATGCAGGCAGCTTGATCCTGATTGGTCTAGACATTTCCCTGGGGAGTGAATCAGTGAATGGCTGTCACATTTCTTAAGCTGAGACAGGTAAAATATGTTTGCAAGTTCTTTCTGTCTGCCAAGAACAGGGCCATGTGAATTACTATATGTAGACTCCAGTACACACAACTGCGCCACACTGCATGCCCAACTGACACTCTTAAATTGGTTGTCAGTGTACTTTTTAGCACACGGAGGATTATTTAGCAAATGTCCAATTGTGGAATCACTTCTAATGTTGGACACTGTGATTTGAGTTTTGCAAGTACAGGCTGGTTGGTTACAGTTTGTACCTTGCCTGTTGCAAACAGCCGAAGGCGCATGCTGTTTAATACAATTCGCAAGTCTTGGGGACATACGGCCTACAGACCACTCATCACACTGGCACTGAATACTGTACACCACTGAAAGGGTTAAAAATATAGAGGGCACGATTCAGCGGACTTGATTAAAGGTTCACTGAATGGCACGATTAGCGAGTGCTTCTCGGTGCTCCAGGCGCCAAAAAACAATGCGCCATTCAACAGCACTTTGTTGTTTTTTGGCCTCAGGGAGATTCCCTCCACCGAGGCCGCACTTAAAGGGATTTTCTCTAAGGTCGCCAGCAGGAAAGGTTCCTCGCAGATCGGGGCACCATTTTGGAAGATTGCTCCAATCTCCCCCACCCCCACTTTCAGAGCCCGCCCTCCGTTTTTGACACCCCCCCTCACCTCTACCAAGCAGTACTACACGCCTGTATGCTTCACCTGTGTCTATGTATTTACATTGTGTATTTTATGTTTGACCTATTATGTATTTTCTTTTCATGTACGGAATGATCTGTCTGACCTGCGCCGAACAATACTTTCCACTGTATCTCGGTAACGTGATAATAAACCAATCCAAATCCAAATACCTCCTAAATTTGGGGAGGCCTCCGGGAACCCCCTCTCTCATCTCTCTCCAACCTGGTAAGGCCCCCTGGACCTAATCTCTGGCAGTGCAACCTGGTACCTGGGCACCCTGGCATGGCCAGCCTGTCAACCTGCCAGTGCCCCTGCCAATGCCACCTGGATATCCTTGCAGTGTGCCCAGGTGGCACTATGGGGTGTCAGGCTGGCAGGGCCAAGATGCCAGAGAGAGTGCAAGGTAACTACTCTGCCCTGTCCCCGAACACCTGGGGCCTCCAATGGACTGGGAGATCCCCCCAGGTGCCGTTGCAACGAGTCCATTTTTGTGTGGACCAGTACTAAATGGTTCCCTGATGAGGTCTCCCAGGCACAGCTGTTGAGTCCCAGATGCCGGGTGAATCCAGTGAACGTATATTTAAATGAGCTGTACCGCTCCTTTAAATATGTTGATCTGGATCATGCCCAGTGAGGGCGAGGTCAAGATGGCAACATCTCACTAGATTCCGTTGAATCAAGGAAGGGGAGTTTCATTTGAATGCCCCAGTTCAAAAGGCGAATTTGAGTGCAGGATGGAGTCCATTAAGACATGTAAGGAAATTATTGCGTGGTGCTGTGGATATAAATGTAGCAAACATAATTGATACACCTTCAATTCACCGAGAGGCAGAGAGAGCGAGTGAACATTAGGCTTTAATAATCATGAACTTGCCTAGCCAGAGTCGGTTGTACAGATGAATGCCGCCCACAGGCAGCCGGTCTATATATGGCCCCGGTGAGGGTGGAGCCAGAGGCGGAGCCCACCGGGGCTACAGTACAGTACCTGGAAGCAGCTCGTATCACCACTTCCAGGTCATAGGTTACAGTAACATACATGCATTAGGTGAATACATTCACCACAATAATCATCCACATATCGGAAATATGCGAGGGGCAGGAGGTTAGTTATCATTCCATCGATGGCACATTTATCATGGAACACAACAAAGATGTTTGATAGAGTTGGGGCTCGTGGGGGTTCCATGGCAACACCATCTATTTGGGCATACATGATGTCATTAAAGCTGAACTCAACAGTATGAGTTCATTAAATACTGATTCACACAATGGTGATGGGTCTAGATTGCAATCAACTGCTGCA
The DNA here is from genome assembly GCF_047496885.1 of Scyliorhinus torazame. Classification (NCBI taxonomy): domain Eukaryota; kingdom Metazoa; phylum Chordata; class Chondrichthyes; order Carcharhiniformes; family Scyliorhinidae; genus Scyliorhinus; species Scyliorhinus torazame. The sequence continues at coordinate 122,864,437 of NC_092707.1, read as the reverse complement.
TTCTCCACGGCAATGCATCTACTAATCAGAGTCCACTTGCCAACTAATCAGCATGCTCTTCTCATACAGTATAAATCTTTATTTTTCCCTTATACTGGTATTCTTGTGAAGTGTCCTGATGAGTACAAGATGAAAAGCTTTGACAAAAACATCTCTTCGTTCAGCAACATAAGTCTGATCAAAGTTAAAAAGGTAACGTATTAGATTCTAGTCTCAAAGACAACTTGAATTTATCCTCCAAAGGCACTTCATAGTTGCAGCCAGCAAATACAATTTGATACAAAGCTTCATAAAGAATTAATAGGACAGGTGACCAAATGTTTGGGTCAAAGAAGTCAGATTTAAGGAGCATCTTAAAGGAGGAAAGAGAGGTGGAAAAGTTTGGGAGGAAATTCTGGAGCTTTGGGCACAGACAGCCTAACACATGCCACCAGAGGTGGAGTGAAGGAAACCAGGCATGACCAAAGGCTAGAAATGAAAAGTCCAGAGATCCCAGAGGAAAATAAATCTGGAAGGGAGTTGCAGAGATGGAAAATGGATTCTTCGGCTTCCCAGTCACATGTTTTCCAGCAGTGGGAGGCAGCGAGCTGTTCGCTGGTGGTAGGATTCTCCCCTCCCGCTGCTGTCTATGGAAATTTCCCACACCCCCGGGAATCCCACTGGCAGGGGTATGCTGCCAGCAAGATCAGAGAATACCGCTGCCAGCGAGTGGCCAGAAAATTTTGGCCACGGAAGCTTGCAGAGGCTCAAGGAGGTGATAGAGTTAGGGAGTGTTGCAGGCTTGGAGTTTGTTACAGAGATAGTGAGGGTTTTAGGAGTTGGAGGATGTAATAGAGATAAAGGGGATTGTAGAGACTGCAGAGATTCACAGAAGTAGGGAGGGGAAAACAAACAGAGACGGAAACTTTCAAATGTGTTGATGATGAAAAATGAGCAGCAGTGGATGGGCCATCCATTAGACACCTTTACATTTACACCATATACCTTGAAGGAAAATTGGACTGATCAGCCAATCTACTAACATCTATTTTATGTCCCTCTTCCAAAGTTCAAATGTTTTGCCTATTGTCGACTTGCAGACCTAGAAATATAAATTTCAAATAACCCATGGGGTAGTAGAGGTATTACGGTACCTGGTAATGCTGGAACACCATTGGTAGAAATTGTATGCTTCCTATTGGTCAAGCTGTATGGTAGCTCCGCCCTGCTAGGCAGGGTATAAGAGCCCGTGCCGCCCCAGCAGCCTTCATTCTGTACCGGAGCTGCTGAGGGAAACATCTGGCTTATTAAAGTCTTCAGTTGGACTACAACCTCGCTTTAGTGGTCATTGATCGTGCATCAATTTAATAAGCTAGATTTAAAAGGATGGAGCTCCGAATCAAGCTGGAGTGTCTGCAACTCAGCCCCCACGCGTTGAACTCAGCGGCAATCTTCAAGCACTGGCTAGCGTGTTTTAAAGGATATCTCGGGATGACCGAAAACACACCCATGGGAGAACAGAAAATGCAATTCCTGCACTCGAGGGTGAGCCCGGAGATTTACACCCTCATCGAGGAAGTGGAAAACATCAATGCAGCAATACAGCTGCTAAAAGGACATCATATTCACCCGGTAAACCAGGTCTATTCCCGTCATCTTCTAGCAATGAGGCGACAAATCCCTGGGGAATCGCTGGAAGTATTCTACCATGCAGTCCTGGTGTTGGGGGGAAACTGCAGCTGTCCTCAAGTTTCGGCGAGCGAACACACTGAACTCTTGGTCCGGGACGCTTTCGTGGCAGGTATGTTGTCCTCCCAAATCCGCCAGCGATTGCTGGAAAAAGACACTCTGGGTCTCAAGGAGGCACGAGCCCTTGCAGGCTCCCTGGATATGGCCTCCAGAAACGCCCGCGCTTATGTTCCCGACCGCGCGGCAGCCCCCTGGGCAGCGTGGAACCCCTCCGCAGCCGACCCCGAGACATCCCCCATTCCCCAACAAGCTTGAGCTGCAAGGCGGCCTGGCAACCTGGGGGGCCGCGCTGCTACTTTTGCGGGCAGGCCAAGCACCCCCGCCAGCGATGCCCAGCCCGCGCATGCATCTGCAAGGGATGAGATAAAAAGGGCTATTTTGTGGTGGTATGCCAGGCCCGTGCGGTTGCCGCGGTCTCCAGCGGCGAATGAAGACTGCCACCACAAACCTTTCCACGGCCCCTGTGCGGCCATCTTCCTACTCCAGGGCCACGTGCGGCCCCCGGGACCGCCATCTTGTCCCACGGACGCCACCAGGAGCAGACGGTACAGTGCCCAGGACCAGATCTTTATTAGATCAGAGGTCCAAAGGCTACTGAGGGAAGGAATCATTGAAGCCAGCAACAGTCCTGGAGAGCTCAAGTAGTGGTGCTAAAGACCGGGAGAAGCATAGGATGGTCATTGACGATCAACTAGTCAGACCATTAACAGGTTTACGCAGCTGGACGCGTACCCTCAACCAAGCGGGCAGGCCCGTGGCCTTCTTCTCACGTACCTTCCATGCTTCCGAAATCCGCCACTCCTCAGTCGAAAAGGAGGCACAGGTCATAGTAGAAGCTGTGCGACATTGGAGGCGTTACCTGGCCGGCAGGAGATTCACTCTTCTCACTGACCAATGGTCGGTTGCTTTCATGTTCGATAAGCACAGCGGGGCAAGATAAAAAAACGATAAGATCCTGCGGTGGAGGATCGAACTCTCCACCTACAACTACGAGATCTTGTATCATCCCAGGAAGCTAAACGAGCCTCCTGACGCCCTGTCCATGTGCCACCGCACAAGTGGACCGCCTCCGAGCCCTCCATGAGGACCTCTGCCACCCGGGGGTCACTCGCTTTTTCAATTTCGTCAAGACCCGCAACCTGCCCTACTGCATCGAGGAGGTCAGGACAGCCACCAGGGACTGCCAAATCTGCGCGGAGTGCAAACCGCACTTCTACCGGCCAGAGAAAGCGCACCTGATAAAGGCTTCCCGTCCCTTTGAACGCCTCAACATGGACTTCAAAGGCCCCCTCCCCTCCACCGACCGCAACACGTACTCCCTGAATGTGATTGACGAGTACTCCCGGTTCCCATTCGCCATCCCCTGCCTCGACATGACCGCAACCACCGTCATCAAGGCCCTCCATAGCATCTTTGCACTGATCGGGTTCCCCGCCTACATACATAGTGATAGGGGGTCCTCCATTATGAGCGCCGAACTGCGTCAATTCCTGCTCAGCAAGGGCATCGCCTCGAGCAGGACGGCCAGTTACAACCCCCGGGGTAACGGACAGGTATAGAGGGAGAACGGAACGGTCTGGAAGACCGTCCTACTGGCCCTACGGTCTAGGAATCTCCCGGTCTCCCGCTGGCAGAAAGTCCTCCCAGATGCCCTCCACTCCATCCGGTCACTGCTTTGTACCACAACCAACCAGACACCTCACAAACGTCTCCTTGTCTTCCCCAGGAAGTCCTCCTCTGGGCGCAACCTGCTCCGAAAACACGTATGGGCGCACAAATCGGACCCGTTGGTCGAGAGGGTCCATCTTCTCCACGCTAACCCCCAGTACGCCTACGTGGCGTACCCCGACGGCCGACAAGGTACGGTCTCCCTATGAGACCTGGCGCCTGCCGGATCCCCACGCACACCCCAGCCACCAGTCCCACCCTCGCCTCGATTAGCGCACCTTACACGAGGATCGGTCCTTCCGCCGGCCCCGTCTAGGCCCCCCCACCCACCGACGCACCCCACAGGCGCTCCCTTCCCAGGTCAACCGTTTTCCCCACCAGCGCCATCTAGGGGTGTTGAAGCTGCCACAGAGATCAAGGCCACGCTCCTGGAGCCTACCACGTTGCCATGTTTGTAGTATCAGGCCACCACCCCCGCCGGACTCTTTTTTAACAGGGGGCGAATGTGGTAGTAGAGGTATTACGGTACCTGGTAATGCTGCAACACTATTGGTAGAAATGTTATGCTTCCTATTGGTCAAGCTGTATGGTAGCTCCGCCCTGCTAGGCGTGGTATAAGGGCCCGTGCCGCCCCAGCAGCCTTCATTCTGTACCTGAGCTGCTGGGGGAAACATCTAGCTTATTAAAGCCTTCAGTTAGACTACAACCTCGCTTTAGTGGTCATTGATCGTGCATCAACCCACAAACAAATTATTGTCAGATCACATCAATCCACCCAACTTGGATTTAGACCAGGCATGAAATGAAACAGACAGCTGGGGCGAAATTCTCCGGAAACGGCGCGATGTCCGCCGACTGGCGCCCAAAACGGCGCAAATCAGTCGGGCATCGCGCCGCCCCAAAGGTGCGCAATGCTCCGCATCTTTGGGGGCCGACCCCAACCTTAAGGGGCTAGGCCCGCGCCGGACGAATTTCCGCCCCGCCAGCTGGCGGAAAAGGCCTTTGGTGCCCCGCCAGATGGCGCGGAAATGACATCTCCGGGCGGCGCATGCGCGGGAGCGTCAGCAGCCGCTGACGGCATTCCCGTGCATGCGCAGTGGAGGGAGTCTCTTCCGCCTCCGCCATGGTGGAGACCGTGGCGAAGGCGGAAGGGAAAGAGTGCCCCCACGGCACAGGCCCGCCCGCGGATCGGTGGGCCCCGATCGCGGGCCAGGCCACCGTGGGGGCAGCCCCCGGGGCCAGATCACCCCGCGCCCCCCCAGGACCCCCGAGCCCGCCCGCGCCGCCTTGTCCCACCGGTAAAATAGGTGGTTTAATCTATGCTGGCGGGACAGGCATTTTAGCGGCGGGACTACGGCCCGCCCGGGCCGGAGAATCGCGGGGGGGCGCCTGCCAACCGGCGCGGCGCGATTCCCGCCCCCGCCGAATATCCGGTGGTGGAGAATTCGGCAACCGGCGGGGGCGGGATTCACGCCAGCCCCCGGCGATTCTCCGACCCGGTGGGGGGTCGGAGAATCTCGCCCCTGAACCTCACTACTTATTGTATCATAATAAATATGGTTGTGATGCCATTGTGCTCAAATTAATTTTAAGGGAGGACCGTAAGTCTTGTGATGATATTACACCCCAGAATATCAATCGCAATGTTGTAAATTGTTCTGGGATCTTTGTGCAGAATGTGAAAATATGGTATGGAAGAAATAAGGACACTTCTAAACTACTATCAGTCCCAATCTCTTAAACGTTATGAAATCAGTTTCCTCAGAAAATCTATCTAGAACTTAAGGAGATTCTGTTCTTGCTTCTGATTGGTACTGTTATTCTTGATGAGGCAACATGAAAATTTGAAATATGGGCATGGCCACCACAAATGACGAGGAGTGTAATGCCCCTGTTCAGAAATCTAGCAGGAATGGAATTTTCTGATGCCTTTAAGTGACACCTACATGAACATCATGATATTCGGTAAAGCACCTAGGAATGTATTAATTAAATATTAGCACTAAAGATTATTCCCTTTTACTCCTACCAAAGTGTATTACTGTACCTTGTAGCTTAGATCCAGGGCTGCATTCTTTGCTGCCCACCGCAAATAGTGGAGTTCCTGATGCAGTGGAGAATTCAAATTTACCCATTTGCATGATATTAACAGGCTGGACTGCTCTCTAGCTTCAAGGCAGGGGTCTTTGTAATGGGGGGCTTCCAGGCAGGGGTTTCTGTAATGGGGGGCTTCCAGGCAGTGGTCTCTCTTATGGAGAGTTCTCTGGTGGGGGATAGGTGGATTGGGAAGGGAGGGGTTGGGTCACCCTCGTACTATGATGGGGGATTACCCAGACGATTCCCTGATGGATGGAATTGAATTGCTTCGGGGATGGGATAGAGCCACCCGACCTCGTTATCAGGCTGCCCGCTCAAAATGGCGACCTGATAGCGGAATGCGCAACGGAATCCCTCACAATGCCCACCTTGCATAAATTTGCATGGCAAGGGATGGTGAATTGCCTCTGATTCGTGTTCCCAGCGCTGGCATAAATCAGAGGGGATTCATCTCTGGTGGGAGAACATAGGGCGGGATTCTCCGTTGCCCAAAACCAAAATCGTATTGGCGTTTGGGCGGAGAATCCCCGTTTGCGACCGAATCGGGGCCAGCGCTGTTTTCGGACGCTCCGCCCCCTCCAAATCGGTGTCATCGAGGCTTTGAGGCCCTCCCCTGATGCTACGCCCTGATGGGTTGAGTTCCCGAGCGCATGGGTGGCGTCTGGTCTGAGTTTTAGTAAACTTGGCGTTGGGGCTGCGGACTGTGTCCAGTGCGGCCATAGTCTGCTGCTGGCAGGGGGGCCTTCGGCGACGGCTTGGGGGACTGGTGGGAGGTGTCCAGGCGGTGGCGAGGGGATGTCCAGGGGTACACTATTTGGCAGCCGGGTCTGGGCACGGCCTGCGCCATGTTGTACGGCGTGACCGCTGCAGGTCATCGTCGTGCACAAGCGCGGCCACAGACCCGGCAATTCTCCGGCCGTTTATGTCGGGAATGCCGGGGGTTTTATGTGGCGCGGCTGCTAGTCCCCCAGCGGGTAGAGCATCGGTGCGGGGGCGGAGATTACTTTTTCATTGCAAAACTAGATACATCCTCTGGAAATAACCTCATAATCGGAAAATCCAGCCCATAGTCTCCCAAACGGAGAATTTGGCCGTTGTCACTATTGTAATGTAGGAGGCACCGCAACCAATATACTCCAGCAAGCTCCCACAAACAGCAATGCGATAATGACAAAATAATCATTTCATTTTGTAATGTTGATTGAGGGAGAAATATTGCCCAGGACACCAGGAGGACTAATTCCCCTGGTCTTCTTCAAAATAGTGCCATGGGCTCTTTCACATCCACCTGTGCAGGCAAATGAACCCTTAGTTCAAAGTTTCATCTGAGAGATGGCAGCACTCAGAGGAATGCACTGGATCGTCAGCCTTGACTTTTGTACTCAAGCCCTGAAACGCGACTCAAACCCAAAACCTTGTGATTTAGAGGCATGAGTACTTCCAGCTGAACCACAGCTGAGCCACATGTAAATGTGCAACAATAATAGGTATCTTTGTGGCGCACAAATAGGCTTTCCACCTCTGCCTGGGTTTCCCAGCCGGTTTGTTAATTTGACAATTTTTTGCAAAGCTTGGAATGGAACAATGATGGATATTGAAATATTTTGGTCTCTCAATTTCCAAAGGGCACACAGAGAGAAACGAAAACAAACCTCTTCGTCGCTTGCAAACATTACTTCCATTTGCGGCCAGAACAAAAATGACTGCCTGCCAGTAAACAGGGAGCTAATTTTAATGGAACTCAGCAAAATTATTTCAATTCACGCAAAAGCTCAGGTTCAGCGTGTGGCTGCAGCTGTTGTACACCCTGTGGCAGTATGCATTAGGGGTCATGTGGGGCTGTGAAGCCGTGATGTCATTGGCTGACAGATCCCGGGTCCTGGTTGGCTGTTGACCTCTAGCTCCGCCCTGAAGGCGGAGTATAAGAACCAGGAGTTCTCCCCCGCAGGCCAGTCTGCTACTGAACTGCGGGGAACAAGTCATGTTTAATAAACCCTCATCGGAAACTTCCGGGTGCGGCGATGACCAGCTGAGTCGCACGTTTCGGCAGCTCCCGGTGAAACGGACTTTTGGGCTCTTGATAGGAGCCCCAACGGCAATTTTGATGGCTAAAAACACTGTGCGGTAAACCAGAAGGGAATCCCCCCTGGATACGGATGGAAAAAGGAGGAGAAAGTGGCCAGATTGCAGTGGATCCTTTAGAACAGTGGCAAGGAAGGCAAGCAAAAACCAAGATGGCGTCGGAAGGTGGCAGTTTAACATGGGGCCCTGAACAACAAGAGTTCTTGAAATGCTGTGTGGAAGAGATCAAAAAGGAAATGAAGAAAGAGCTGTTGGCCCCGATACTACAGGCGATCGAAGGGCTAAAGGAGGAACAAAAGACCCAGGAGCGGGAGCTTCGGGTCGTGAAGGCAAAGGCAGCCGAGAATGAGGACGACATACAGGGCCTGGTGGTGAAGACGGAGACGCAGGAGGCACATCAGAAACGATGTGTGGAAAGGTTGGAGGCACTGGAAAACAACGCAAGGAGGAACAACCTGAGGATTCTTGGTCTTCCTGAAGGTGTGGAGGGAGCGGACGTCGGGGCATATGTGAGCACGATGCTGTACTCGTTAATGGGAGCGGAGGCCCCGGCGGGTCCGTTGGAGGTGGAGGGAGCATACCGAGTGATGGCGCGAGGACCGAGAGCAGGAGAAATTCCCAGAGCCATAGTGGTGAGATTCCTCCGTTTTAAGGATAGAGAAATGGTCCTTAGATGGGCGAAGAAAACTCGGAGCAGTAAATGGGAGAACGCGGTGATCCGCGTTTATCAAGACTGGAGTGCGGAGGTGGCGAGAAGGAGGGCGAGCTTTAATCGGGCCAAGGCGGTGCTTCATAAAAAGAAGATAAAATTTGGAATGCTGCAACCGGCAAGACTGTGGGTCACATATCGAGTGAGGCACCACTACTTTGAGACGGCGGATGAAGCGTGGACTTTTATTGTGGAAGAAAAACTGGAATGAGCGGGTTATTAAAAAGAACGTTTGAACAAAGTGGTGGGGCGAATGTGGGGGGCAAAGAGGGGGGTTAAAAAAGGGGGGAAAGAGGAGTTTTATGTACTAATCCTGCGATGTGGTAACTTTTCTCTCTCCCACAGGTGGTGATGGGGGGAGGAGGGGAGGTGGAGGAGATGGGGCGTTGGCCATTGGGGGCGGGGCCAAGGGAGAAGTGCGGGCTTGGTTCCCGCGCTATGATAATCATGGCGGGAATAGAGAAGCAGGAAGGAGGGGGCGTCGCACGGTGCGAGCCGAGGTCACGGGGGGAAGCCGAGGTCGGCCAGAGTTTGCTGACTTCTGGGAGCAACATGGGCGGAGTAATTACGCTAGCAGGGGATCTAGCGGGGGGGGGTGGGAGGGGGGAATTACTGGGTTGCTGCTGCTGGGGAGAGGGGGGAGCTGGTATGGGAGAGGATGGGCGGGGGGCACCGCCTGGGGGAGATACAGCTGCGTGGGAACCGGGTGAGGAGCTGGAAAAAGGTGATGGCTAATCGACAAGGGGGGGGGTAGGAAGCCCCCCAACTCGGCTGATCACGTGGAACGTGAGAGGGCTGAACGGGCCGATAAAGAGGGCACGGGTACTCGCACACCTTAAGAAACTTAAGGCAGATGTGGTTATGTTACAGGAAACGCACCTGAAACTGATAGACCAGGTTAGGCTACGCAAAGGATGGGTGGGGCAGGTGTTCCATTCGGGGCTAGATGCGAAAAACAGGGGGGTGGCTATATTAGTGGGGAAGCGGGTAATGTTCGAGGCAAAGACTATAGTGGCGGATAACGGGGGCAGATACGTGATGGTGAGTGGCAAACTACAGGGGGAGACGGTGGTTTTGGTAAACGTATATGCCCCGAACTGGGATGATGCCAATTTTATGAGGCGGATGCTAGGACGCATTCCGGACCTAGAGATGGGAAAGCTGATAATGGGGGGAGATTTTAATACGGTGTTGGAACCAGGGCTGGATAGGTCGAAGTCCAGGACTGGAAGGAGGCCGGCAGCAGCCAAGGTACTTAAAGATTTTATGGAGCAGATGGGAGGTGTAGACCGTGGAGATTTAGCAGACCTAGGAGTAAGGAGTTCTCGTTTTTCTCCTATGTCCATAAAGTCTACTCGCGAATAGACTTTTTTGTGCTGGGTAGGGCATTGATCCCGGAGGTGAGGGGAACGGAGTATACGGCTATAGCCATTTCGGATCACGCTCCACACTGGGTGGACTTGGAGATAGGGGAGGAAACAGGAGGGCGCCCACCCTGGAGAATGGACATGGGACTCATGGCAGATGAGGGGGTGTGTCTAAGGGTGAGGGGGTGCATTGAAAAGTACTTGGAACTCAATGATAATGGGGAGGTCATGGTGGGAGTGGTCTGGGAGGCATTGAAGGCGGTGGTTAGAGGGGAGCTGATATCAATAAGGGCACATAAAGGGAAGCAGGAGAGTAAGGAACGGGAGTGGTTGCTGCAAGAACTTTTGAGGGTGGACAGACAATATGCGGAAGCACCGGAGGAGGGACTGTACAGGGAAAGGCAAAGGCTACATGTAGAATTTGACTTGCTGACTACGGGCACTGCAGAGGCACAATGGAGGAAGGCACAGGGTGTACAGTACGAATATGGGGAGAAGGCAAGCAGGTTGCTGGCACACCAATTGAGGAAAAGGGGAGCAGCGAGGGAAATAGGGGGAGTGAGGGATGAGGAAGGAGAGATGGAGCGGGGAGCGGAGAGAGTGAATGGAGTGTTCAAGACATTTTATAAAAAATCATATGAAGCTCAACCCCCGGATGGGAGGGAGAGAATGATGGGCTTCTTGGATCGGCTGGAATTTCCCAAGGTGGAAGAGCAGGAAAGGGTGGGACTGGGAGCACAGATCGAGGTAGAAGAAGTGGTGAAAGGAATTAGGAGCATGCAGGCGGGAAAGGCCCCGGGACCGGATGGATTCCCAGTCGAATTCTATAGAAAATATGTGGACTTGCTCGCCCCGGTACTGACGAGGACCTTTAATGAGGCAAAGGAAAGGGGACAACTGCCCCCGACTATGTCTGAAGCAACGATATCGCTTCTCTTAAAGAAGGAAAAGGACCCGCTACAATGCGGGTCCTATAGACCTATTTCCCTCCTAAATGTAGATGCCAAGGTCCTGGCCAAGGTAATGGCAATGAGAATAGAGGAATGTGTCCCGGGGGTGGTCCACGAGGACCAAACTGGGTTTGTGAAGGGGAGACAGCTGAACATGAATATACGGAGGTTGTTAGGGGTAATGATGATGGCCCCACCAGAGGGAGAAACGGAGATAGTAGTGGTGATGGATGCCGAGAAAGCATTTGATAGAGTGGAGTGGGATTATTTGTGGGAGGTGTTGAGGAGATTTGGTTTTGGAGAGGGGTATGTTCGATGGGTGCAGCTGTTGTATAGGGCCCCAGTGGCGAGCGTGGTCACGAATGGACGGGGATCTGCATATTTTCGGCTCCATAGAGGGACAAGGCAGGGATGCCCTCTGTCCCCATTATTGTTTGCACTGGCGATTGAGCCCCTGGCGATAGCGTTGAGGGGTTCCAAGAAGTGGAGGGGAGTACTTAGGGGAGGAGAAGAACACCGGGTATCTTTGTATGCGGACGATTTGCTAATATACGTGGCGGATACGGCGGAGGGGATGCCAGAAATAATGCGGATACTTGGGGAGTTTGGGGATTTTTCAGGGTATAAATTGAACATGGGGAAAAGTGAGTTGTTTGTGGTGCATCCAGGGGAGCAGAGTAGAGAAATAGAGGACCTACCATTGAGGAAGGTAACAAGGGACCTTCGTTACCTGGGGATCCAGATAGCTAAGAATTGAGGCACATTGCATAGGTTAAATTTAACGCGGTTGGTGGAACAGATGGAGGAGGATTTCAAGAGATGGGATATGGTATCCCTGTCACTGGCAGGGAGGGTGCAGGCTGTTAAGATGGTGGTCCTCCCGAGATTCCTCTTTGTGTTTCAGTGCCTCCCGGTGGTGATCACGAAGGCTTTTTTAAAAAGGATTGAAAAGAGCATCATGGGTTTTGTGTGGGCCGGGAAGACCCCGAGAGTGAGGAAGGGATTCTTACAGCGTAGCAGGGATGGGGGGGGCTGACACTACCGAGCCTAAGTGAGTATTATTGGGCCGCTAATATTTCAATGGTGAGTAAGTGGATGGGAGAGGAGGAGGGAGTGGCGTGGAAGAGATTAGAGAGGGCTTCCTGTAGGGGGATTAGCCTACAGGCTATGGTGACAGCCCCATTGCCGTTCTCACCAAGGAACTACACCACAAGCCCGGTGGTGGTGGCTACACTGAAGATTTGGGGACAGTGGAGACGGCATAGTGGAAAGACTGGAGCCTTGGGGGGGTCCCCGATAAGAAACAATCATAGGTTTGCCCCGGGGGGAATGGATGGGGGATATGGAATGTGGCAAAGAGCAGGAATAACGCAACTGAAAGATCTGTTTGTGGATGGGAAGTTCGCGAGTCTGGGAGCGCTGACCGAGAAATATGGGTTGCCCCAAGGGAATGCATTCAGGTATATGCAACTGAGGGCTTTTGCGAGGCAACAGGTGAGGGAATTCCCGCAGCTCCCGACACAAGAGGTGCAGGACAGAGTGATCTCAAAGACATGGGGGGTGGATGGTAAGGTGTCAGATATATATAGGGAAATGAGGGACGAAGGGGAGACTATGGTAGATGAACTAAAAGGGAAATGGGAAGAAGAGCTGGTGGAGGAGATCGAGGAGGGGCTGTGGGCAGATGCCCTAAGCAGGGTAAACTCGTCGTCCTCGTGTGCCAGGCTAAGCCTGATTCAGTTTAAGGTATTACACAGGGCACATATGACTGGAGCACGGCTCAGTAAATTTTTGGGGGTGGAGGATAGGTGTGCGAGGTGCTCGAGAAGCCCAGCGAATCATACCCATATGTTTTGGTCATGCCCGGCACTACAGGGGTTTTGGATGGGGGTGACAAAGGTGCTTTCGAAAGTAGTAGGAGTCCGGGTCGAACCAAGCTGGGGTTTGGCTATATTTGGGGTTGCACAAGAGCCGGGAGTGCAGGAGGCGAGAGAGGCCGATGTTTTGGCCTTTGCGTCCCTAGTAGCCCGGCGCAGGATATTGCTAATGTGGAAAGAAGCCAAGCCCCCGGGGGTGGAGACCTGGATAAATGACATGGCGGGGTTTATAAAGCTAGAGCGGATTAAGTTCGTCCTACGGGGGTCGGCTCAAGGGTTCACCAGGCGGTGGCAACCGTTCGTCGAATACCTCGCAGAAAGATGGAATGGGAAAAAGAAGGCAGCAGCAGCAGCCCAGGATCGGGGGTGGGGGGGGGGGGGGAGGGGGGGGGGGGTGGGGAGGAGGAACCAGAAGGACTCTCAGGGTTGTTAATATATACTGTATAGTATGTATAGGTCGTTGCTACAGATAATTATATATTGGACTGTTAAATTATATTTTTGGAGAGTGTTACTTGTGACAAGGCAGTTGCCAATTAGGGCTAGTTTTCATTTTTGTTATTTATTATTTATTCATTTTTTGTTTATAAAATAGGTCATTGTTATTTGTGTTGTTATAACATTGTGTAAAGGATGCACAATGTACTGTGTTGGCTGACCAAAAATTTTCAATAAAATATTTAATTTAAAAAAAAATAAAGCCTCATCGACTTCATCTCTATTCGTCTCTCGTGAGTCTTTGTGCGCTACACACCCATTGTTGATGCTTGAACTTTGAAGGCATAATATCTGGTCTGAATTTCCGGTTCAGCGCAGCATGAAAACTTGAATCCAAGCCAACCTTCTTATTTCCCCTTTGCTTGTGTGAAGAAAATTCCAATCTATAGAAAACCCTATCATCCCCAACATTGGTGTAGAGCAGGAGAATGTGTACTGTTCTTCATTGTGCTCAATCCTCACAGATTGGAAATTATGGAATTATGGTTTCCTCGCAACACAACCCACCCCATGCTCCTCTGAAAAGGGGAACTCAAAACTAGGAAAGGTAAAGTCACCATAGTCCCAGACGACCATAGGCTGCATTCCACTTGTTAAAAAAAAAATCATTTTATTACGGCATTTGTAAATTTTTAACAACAATTTCAAGAGAAAAAGCAAAATAACACCCCCCACCAACCAATAACCACACCCAGCCACCATGGCTTACATACACAGTTCCCCAGTCCCCCGTCTCCATTTACTAATCCTGTCTCAACCATCTACCTCCCTCTACCTCTACCTCCCTCCCTAACCCCCTCCCCCCTTTTTTGTATCTGCGGATAGCTTAATTTTCCCCAAAGAAGTTGAAAAACGGCTGCCACATCCGAGTGAACACTAATGTCGATCTTCTCAGGCCTGAGAAACCCGGGAATGTCACTAACCTATACCCCAGATTTCAGGGGCTCCGAGTCCCTCCATGCCAATAAGATCCGTCTCCGGGCTACCAGGGAGGCAAAGGCCAAAACATCAGCCTCTCTCACCCCCCTGGACTCCCGGGTCTTCCGACTCGGAACCACCCGTACCTTAAATACCGTGGACATGACATCGGAAAATCCTTGCCAGAATCCCCTAAGCTTCGGACATGCCCAAAACATGTGGACATGATTCGCAGGCCCTCCCGCACACCGCCCACACCTATCCTCCACCACTTCAAAGAACCTGCTCATACGGGCTACTGTCATATGCGCCCTGTGGACCACCTTGAATTGTATCAGGCTAAGCCTGGCACACGACGAGGATGCGTTAACCTTACACAAGGCATCCTCCCACAATCCCGCCTCTAAGTTCTTGCCCAACACTTCCTCCCATTTTAACTTTACCTCCTCTATCGGGGTTCCCTCCCATTCCATGAGCTCTATAAATTTCTGAGACCTTCCCCTCCCCCACTCCCGTTTTCGACACTACCTTGTCCTGTATCCCCTGGGGTGGTAGGTACAGAAAGGCCGAAACCTGCCTCCGTGCAAAGTCCCTCGCCTGCAGGTCGCGGAATCCATTCCCACCGGGCAACTCAAACTCCTCCTCCAAGTCCTCCAAGCACCAGGGGACGAGGCTGCCACCACAGAAACCCCCCATCCAGCCCCCCGGCACAAACTGGTGATTGCCACAAATTGGAGCCCATACCGATACTCCCTCCACTCCCATACGCTTCCGCCTCTGTCCCCACACCCTCAAAGCCGCCACTACTACTGGGTTTGTGGCGTACCGAGCCGGCAAGAATGGCAGAGGTGCCATTACCAGTGCCCCAAAACTTGTGCCCCTACACGATGCCGCCTCCATCCGCTCCCACACAGGCCCCTCCCTCACTACCCACTTCCTGATCATTGCTATGTTCGCTGCCCAAAAGTAGTTCCTGAAATTCGGGAGGGCCTGCCCCCCTCCCCCTCAAACCACACTTTGTCTGGGGTTTCATCCGCCCATACAAACCCAGAGATCACCGCATTCACCTTCTTAAAAAATAAAAATAGGCAGGCACTGAAATACAAACAAAAACCTCGGGAGAACCATCACCTTTACCGTCTGCACCCTCCTCGCCAGTGACAACGGGAGTGTATCCCACCTCCTACAGTCCTCCTTCATCTGCTCCACCAACCGAACCAGATTCAACTTGTGTAACTGTTCCCATTCCCGTGCCACCTGGATTCCCAAATACCGGAAACTCACTCCTCCCACCTTGAAAGGCATCCCCCCCAATCTCCTCTCCTGCCCTTTCGCCTGAATCGTGAAGAGCTCGCTTTTGTCCATATTCAATTTGTACCCCAAAAACCAGCCAAATTCCCCTAGGATCCCCATAATCTCTCCAATCCGCCCCCCCCCCTCCCAGCAGGTCAGAAATATACAAGAGTAGGTCGTCCGCATATAGCGAGACCCTGTGCTCCATTCCCCCCCCAACCCGCACTATCCCGTACCAGCCTTTTGACACTCACAGTGCCACCGCCTGTGGCTCTATAGCCCAGGAAAACAACAGTGGGGAGACTAGACATCCCTGCCTCATCCCCTGGTGCAGCCTAAAATAATCCGAGCTCACTCGGTTTGTCTGCACGCTCGCCACCGCTGCCTGGTAGAGCAGCCGGACCCAGTCCACAAAACCCTGCCCAAACCCAAACTGCCCCAGGACCTCCTACAGGTAGTCCCACTCCACCCAATCAAAGGCCTTCTCCGCATCCATGGCAATCACCACCTCCACCTCCCTTCCCTCGGAGGGCATCATAATCATGTTTAGCAGTCTTCTGACGTTGGCCCTCAGCTGACTCCCTTTCACAAATCCCGTCTGGTTCTCCCTTTTCAACCCTGGCACACAATCCTCTATTCTCGAGGCCACGATCTTGGACAGCAATTTTGTGTCTATTTTTAGAAGGGAAATTGGCCTGTATGACCTGTATTGTTCCAGGTCTTTATCCCGCTTCAGTATAAGAGAGATCGAGGCCTGTGACTTGGTTGGGGAGAGTACCCCTCGCTCCCCAGCCTCATTAAACGCTCTTACCAGCAAGGGCCCCAGCACCACTGAAAACATCTTATAAAACTCCACCAGGTACCCGTCCGTCCTCGGGGCTTGTCCGACTGCATAACCTCCAGCCCCTCCACCACTTCGAACAGCCCAATCGGGGCCCCTAGACTCTCCACCAGCTCTTCAAACTCCCCTCTCACCACTGCCTTCAGTGTCTCCCATACTGTGGCTGTCAAAACCTCCCCCATATCGTTTATCTCCACATATCTCCGAATGTCCTCCCTCACCCACACACACACCTCCTTCTCCGCTAATAGTCCTACGTAGAATCTCCAGTGCGGGTGCTGGCCCCCCCTCCTTGCTCATCCATAAATCCACCCAGTGTGGTGCATGATCCGACACTACTATCGCCGAGTACTCAACATCCACCATCCCCGGCAGCAGGGTCCTATCCATGACAAAAAAGTCAATCCGGGAGTACACTTAGCGTACATGGGAAAAAAAAGAAAACCATTTTGATCTTGGTCGCCCAAGCCTCCACGGATCTACCCCTCCCATCTCTTCCATAAACCCCTTTGTTCCTTCGCAGCCACTGACACCCTCCCTGTCCTCAAGCTTGACCGATCAAGCCTCGGATCCATAACCGCATTAAAGTACCCCCCCCCCCCCCCATTATCAGCCGATGCGAGTCCAGGTCAGGGATCTTCCACAATACCTGCCTCTTAAACTCTACATCATCCCAGTTCGGTGCATAAATGTTCACCGGCATCACTAGCATCCCCTCCAACTTCCCTCTCACCATAACATACCTGGCTCCCGAGTCCGCCACAATACTTCCCACTTCCAACGCTACCCGCTTATTAATCAGAATCGCTACTCCCCTTGTTTTAGAGTCTAGTCCCGAATGGAATACCTGCCCTACTCACGCCTTCCTCAGCCTAGTCTGATCCAGCACCCTCAGTGTGTCTCCTGTATCATTGCCACATCCGCCTTTAAGCTTTTCAGATGCGCGAACATGCGGGCCCTCTTGACCGGCCCATTCAGCCCCCTCACATTCCATGTGATCAGACCCGCCCCCAACCGATTAAACATAGCCCTTCCTAGGACAGCCCCCTCCCCGCGTCCCACACCTCTTCAGTCCCACCCTCGGGCACCCACCGTCATCGACCCCCGCCCTGTCGCCCTTCGTCAGTCCCTCCCCTGTCAGCAGACTTCTACCCCTTCCCTCTCCCTCCTCCCCCACCCCATAACAAAATAACAGCTCCAATCCCCATCAACAAACTTATCACCTGCTCGCCACCCACTATGCTTCAGTGAGCTAGCCCACCCAGCCAGCCTGGTAGCCCCCACCCATGGCGCCAAGCATCCTACGACCACCCTCTCTGTCTAAACTTTATAATCCCCAACAAACACAATGAAGAAAAATTGTGGTGGGGCTGGTGTAGCACAGGGCTAAATCGCTGGCTTTGAAAGCAGACCAAGGCAGGCCAGCAGCACGGTTCAATTCCCGTACCAGCCTCACCGAACAGGCGCCGGAATGTGGCGACTGGGGGCTTTTCACAGTAACTTCATTTGAAGCCTACTTGTGACAATAAATGATTTTCATTTTCATTTCATTTCAAAAGCAACCCACCATCCCCCATCAAGAACAAAACAAACCCCAAAACAGAACAGAGCAACGGCCCCAAACATAGTGCAAATGTGGTTCATAAAAACCAGAAGAAAACCAAATTACAAAACATAAACACTCCCTCCAGAGTTCAATGTCCTCTTTCTCTTGCCAGTCCATTGTCTCTGATAAAGTTTATCGCCTCTTCTGGTGATTCAGTTCCTGGCTCTCACACGTTACCCACAGATGCGCTGGGTACAACATGCCGAACTTCACCCCCTTCTTAAGAGGGCCGACTTAATCTTGTTGAAGCTCGCCCTTCTTTTGGCCAGCTCCGCACCCAGGTCCTGATAGACACGCAACTCCCTGCCTTCCCATGTACAGCGCGTTGTCTGGCCCACCTCAGAATCTGTTTCTTATCCAGATGCATTCGCACCACCATCGCCCTCGGTGGCTCATTTCTCTGCAGCTTCCTCATAAGCACCCTGTGTACCCGGTCCACCTCCAAGGGCTGAGCAAACACTCCTTCACCCAGCAGCTTCCCCAGCAAGCCCACAATCCTCAAATTCTGCCCGCACGGCCTATTCTCCAGGTCATCCATTTTGTCCTGCAGCCTCTTCTGATGATCTCACATCAGCCCCTTCCCACAGCCATCAAGGCAAGCTGCTCATCATGCTCTCCCACCGCCTCTTCCACCTTCCGAATCGCCTGGTCCTGGGCCTCTAACCTTATTTCCATGCGATCGATCCCCACCTTTATAGGATCAACCACCCTGGCCAAGTTCTCCAAGTTCTCCTTCCTCTGCTGGGCAAACGTCTCGTGCAGAAATGTCACTAACTGCTCCGTCAACCACAGGGCCGGCAGGTTCGGACCCTGACCCTCCAACATCTTCCCTTGTGTTGCAGGCTCCAAACCAGCTTTCAACAATTGCACCCTCATTTTCTGACCACTTCTGGTCCATGAATCCATAAACCAGTGGGATACTCTCTTCTTCCACCTCTCCTGCACCTTATACCATCACTCAGATCTGCCGTTAGCTGGGGAAAAGATCCAAAAGGTCCACCACGAGCGGGAGCCACCAAATGTGCGCCCACTCACACCATGGTCACCACCGGAATTCCTCGCTGCTTTCCACTTTGAGGGGGAGGGCTGACTGGTGGTGGATTTAATCTGAGGATCGGATCACCAGACCTCAAGCGAGGAGCAAGGTTGAGAAGGCGGGGCTTTCATGAGCCTTCACGAGCCTTCGCTCAAAACTAAGCACATTATTACAGCTTCTTTCATTTAGCAGCACCTTTCGAGTGGACTTTGTATGAATGGAGGTTAAGATTTACATGGTAATTAAAAAGAAAATACATATCCTGTTCAAAGGTTTCTTGGTCTCAAATTGCTTTCACTGGAGCGACATGCTGTACATGTGCCAAAAGTATGAATGAGTGGCTTCTTGGCTCCTTCAAAATTTAGGAATGAAAGCAATTGATTTGCATAAGATTGGCTCTTATTTCAAATTATAATGTCATTCTAACATTAAGGTAGTATCATGATGGCATGTGAAACAGCAGAGCAAGGCAAGATAATATCTATCAAACAGTTCAGGTAACACTGCAGTCAAAATGTGTTTTTCTTTAGTCTCTGTGTATTACCGGAACGGGTGGCAGAATACTCCTTCAGCTCTAATCATATATATTAGCCAAGGATCTTGTTTCAACTCTTGAGTTCCATACTTTGTGACAGGTATGTTGCTCTGTAACTAAACCCAGAGCTTTCTGCAGTGGTTTCATAATCCTGCACCTGTAAGTGAAAAAGAAATGCTACCTGGGACCACTGTTCTTCAGATACTGCATGGACCTATATATTTCACTGAGCAAACCGTGCATCAAAATACAAGGCCAACTGATAATGTTAGAATCCTCCAGAGGTCAATAATTTTTAAAGCGATATTTGAATTTCCAGTGATGACTGGAAGGATCACATGAGAGGATTTCAAGTTTCAAGACTTTTACTGTAATAAATAAAGCAAAAGCAATATTGTCTATGCACTATTCAATCGGGTGCTTATATTCTAAACGTTAGAAACGATCTCCCATTTTAATAACATTTAAAACACCTGAAAATTCCCCTGCATGGTTAGACTTTACTCTGTCGCTTAAGTGGACAATTCTTTCTCCAGGATTCAGTTCAAAGTTGTTCTCAGCTCCACATAGCTTTCTGGATTTGCCAACTGGATAACGTCTAATTCATGGACTGACTTTCACAAAAAGAGGTCCCACTGTCTAGCCAAAGCTCGGAAAAATTTCCCGCATCATTTAATTCCTCACAACCTTGGTCTTTTCAATTCAAGCACACTTGCATTGTGTGGTAAATAATATAGACTGGCTACCTGTATCACTCTACTCTCTTTCAGATTCTTGCAGACTGACTTGTCTGTCAATTTCAGGGATAGATTAAGAAAAACCCTGTTACCCAATATGGCAATGCCTTGCTATGAATTCCTTCCCTTCATAGCCCATCTCCATGGCAACATGAACCATATAGGCCTTGTATCAAGGTAGACATGTTAATTCGATATGCTTTACACTCTCAACTCCATTTATCTTAAGTTAAATATACAGTTTGAGGTATAATGGTTTACAAAATATTACATATCTAACACCCTGCTCTGAGACTTGGAGACCAGCATTCTACCCAGAGTGATTACAGATGCCCTTGTCATTGTCCCAGCTGTGGATATTTTACGACTTGTTCCCAGTGAATCAACCTGGCCTCACTATTCCCATAGCAACCAAGCCACCCAGGCTTGTTGGAACAGCTCCCATGATCCCCTTCATGGCTCCATTAAACTCTAAATTAGAAATATAGTCCAAAAACATAACAATCTTTCAAACTTCATTTTTGTAACAATTTTTAAAATTTTTTTTAGAGGACCCAATTATTGTTTTCCAATTAAGGGGCAATTTAGTGTGGCCAATCCACCTTACCAACACATCTTTGGGTTGTGGGGGTGAAACCCACGCAGACACAGGGAGAATGTGCAAACTCCACATGGGCAGTGACTCAGGGCCGGGATTCGAACGCAGGTCCTCAGCGCCATAGTCCCAGTGTTAACCACTGTGCCATGTGCCACCCTTTATTTGTAACAATTAACAGCATTTAAATGGACAGTGGTATCATGTTGGGCGGCTATTAAAGAGCTGTTACTTGCTCTTAAAGTCAACCTGCTACAAAACATGGGGAAAAGGCTGGAACAAGGCCACAAAGGAGGCATGCTCCATTCAATAAAGCAGCGTTGTAAATATTGCTGCATGCCCTGCTTGGAGAAGAAGTTGAATGTTCAGTGAAGAGCAGCACCAGCACTGCCTGGATTTAAGGTACAGATAGAGAAAATGTTGTCTGACCAATGCAACAAACCTGGGAGGAGATGAAGAAGAAATCTGCTGGCCTCCGCAACCTTTCCAGGTTAAATACTGCTCTCATTTTGCTTAGAATGAAAATGCATTTCAGCAGCAGTTCAGTGCGAGCTTGATGAAGCAGAATGCACAGTGCTCTAGCAACTGTTCATGCACTTCCCAAATGCGCAGGCATAATTTTATTCTAGCAAAGCATCCTGCATTGTTGCCATGACAATGGGTTTGCCCTCTGGTTCATGAACGTGGAAAGCACCAAACATACGGGACTCTATCAGGTATTTGATGCTGCATGCTCACACACTCACATCATAGGGCAGCTGATTGGGCATTTGGGTGATCCATCCCTCATTTCCTTATCCGATACATATTACTTTCCTTTCTGTCTGTTAATACGAACATACAAACAACGAGCAGGAGGAGGCCATTCAGCCCCTTGAGCCTGCTTTGCCATTTAATAAGATCATGGCTGATCTGATAGTAACCTCAAATCTGCATTACCAAGAATCTATCCACCGGTGCCTTAAAAACTCTGCTTTCACCGCCTTTTCAGGAAAAGAGCTCCAAAGACTCACGGCCTTCTGAGTAAAACTATTTCTCGTCATCTTCATTTTAAACGGGTGACCACTTATTTTTAAACAGTGTCCCCTAATTCTAGCTTCTCCCACAAGAGACTCTTCACTTCCACCCTGTCATAGAAACATAGAAAATAGGAGCAGGAGGTGGCCATTTGGCCCTTGAAGCCTGTTCCGCCATTCAATATGATCATGGCTGATCATCCAACTTAGTGACCTGGGGCGTCATTCTCCGCCGTCGGGAGCCTCCGTTTTGCCGGCGCCCGGGGGTTTCCCGACGGCGTGGGGCTGCCCCACAATGGGAAACCCCATTGACCGGCCGGTGTAACGGAGCATCCCGCCGGCGGGTGGGGGCAGAAATGTGGCAGGGCGGGATGGAGAATTTCGCTCCTGCTTCTGTTTCCCCCCCCCATATCCTTTGATCCCTTTAGCCCCAAGAGTTAAATCTAACTCCTTACTGAAAAAATACATGTTTTGGCCTCAACGTCTACCTCTGGTAGTGAATTCCACAGGCTGACCGCTCTCTGTGTGACGAGATTTCTCCTCATCTCAGTCCTCAAAGGTTTACGCCATATCCTCAGACTGTGACCCCTGGCTTTGGACTCCCCCACCATTGGGAACATCCTTGCTGCAGCTACCCTGTTTAGTCAAAAGAACAAAGAAAATTACAGCAGGAACAGGCCCTTCGGCCCTCCAAGCGTACACCAACCATGCTGCACATCTGAACGTCCTGTAAGAATTTTATAGGTTTCTATGAGATTTCATAGAATCCCGATAGTGCAGAGGTTGCATCTACCCTGTTTAGTCCTGTAAGAATATTATATTATAGGTTTCTATGAGATTTCATAGAATCCCAACAGAGTCATTCGGCCACTCGAGTCTGCACAAACCCTCTGAAATAGTACCCCACCTAGGCTCACACCCCCGCCCTAATCCTGTAACCCCGTAATCCCACCTATCTTTTGGACACTAAGGGGCAATTTATTATGGTCAATCCACATAACCTGCACATCGTTGGGCTATGGGAGAATACCGGAGCATCCGGAGGAAACCCATGCAGACACGGGGAGTACGTGCAAACTCCATACAGACAATCACCCCCAATCTTCTGAACTCCAGCGAATACAATCCTAACCAAGTCAATCTCTCTTCATTTGTAGTCCTGCCATCCCAGGAATTAGTCTGGTAAACCTTCACTGCACTCCCTCGAGAGCAAGAACATCTTTCCTCAGATAAAGAGACCAAAACTACACATTGTTTTGGGCAGCACGGTTGCATAGTTGTTAGCACAGTTGCTTCACAGCTCCAGGGTCCCGGCTGGGTCACTGTCTGTGCGGAGTCTGCACGTTCTCTCCCGTGTGTGCGTGGGTTTCCTCCGGGTGCTCCGGTTTCCACCCACAGTCCAAAGGTTAGGTAGATTGGCCATGATAAATTGCCCTTAGTGTCCAAAAAGGTTAAGTGGGGATTACTGGGTTGCGGGGACAGAATAGATATGTGGGCTTGAGTAGGGTGCTCTTTGTAAGTGGCGGTGCAGACTCGATGGGCCGAATGGCCTCCTTCTGCACTGTAAATTCTATGATTCCATGATAATGATCCAGGTAGGGCTCACCAAGGCCTTATATAACTGCAACAAGACATTCCTGCTCCTGTACTCGAATCGTCCCACTATGAAGACCAACATACCATTTGCCTTCTTTACTGCCTCCTGCAACTGAATGCTTACTTTCAGCGACTGGTGTATAAAGCACCAGGTCTCATTGCACATTCCCTCCCTTAAGTTATAGCCATTCAGATCATAATCTGCCTACCTGTTTTTGCTACCAACATGGATAGCGTCACATTTATCCAAATTACACTGCATCTGCCATGCATTTGCCCACTCACCCAACTTGTCCAAATAAGACCATAAGACATAGGAGCAGAATTAAGCCACTCAGCCCATCGAGTCTTCTCCGCCATTCAATCATGGCTCATATTTTCTCACCCCCATTCTCCTGCCTTCTCCCCATAACCCCTGATCCCTTTATCACACTGACAGATCTCTGCATCCTCCTCAGAGTTCACTCTCCCAAGTAGCTTTGTGGCATGTGAAAACGTGGAGGTATTACATTTACTTCCCTTATGTAAATAATTAATATATATTGTGAATAGCTGGGGTCCTACCACCGAACCCTGCTCTACCCCACTAGTCACTGCCTGCCATTTAGAAAAAGAGCCGTTTAGTCCTACTCTTTGTTCCTGTCTCCAGCCAGTTTTTTTATCCATCTCAATACACTACCCCCAATTCCACATGCTTAAACCTTACACGCTAATCTTTTTAGCGGGACTTTGTCCAAAGGCATTTGAAAGTTCAAATAAACCACATCTGCTGGCTCCTCCTCATCAACTCTACTGGTGACATCCTCAAAGAATTCCAGTAGATTTGTCAAGCATGATTTCCCTTTCATAAATCCATGCTGATTCTGTCCAATTCTACTACTGTTTTCCAGTGCTCTGTTATTAAATCTTGTATAATGGACTCTAGCATTTTTCCCACTACCGACATCAAGCTGGCTGATCTATAATTCCCTGTTTTCTCTTTAGTCCCTTTTTGAATAGTGGGGTTGCATTTGCTACCCTCCAATCTGTAGGAATTGTTCCAGACTCTATAGGATCTTGGAAGGTATTCACGAATGCATCCATTATTTCTAGGGCCACTTCCTTAAGTACTCTGGGATGAAGATTATCAGGCCCCAGGGATTTATTGGTCTTCAATCTTATCAATTTCCCCAATACCGTTTCTCTGCTAATATTGATTTCCTTCAGTTTCTCCCTCTCACTAAACCCTGTGGTCCCCAACAATTCTGGTATGTTATTTGTGTCCTCCTTTATGAAGACAGAACCAAAGTATGTATTTAGTTGGTCAGCCGTTTCTTTGTTCCCCATCACAAATTCCTTGTTTGTGACTATAAGGGACCTACATTTGTCTTCGCCAATCTTTTTCTCTTCACATACCTATATAAATTTTAGTCCGTTTTTATGTTTCCGACAAGCTTACTCTCATACACCCCTTCTTAATCAATGTTGTTGCCCTTTTTGCTGAATTCTAAACTGCCCCCAATCTTTAGATCTGTTGTTTTGCTTGGTCAATTTTTATGCCTCTTTCTTGGATCTAACATTATCTCTAATTTCCCTTGTAGGCCACGATTTGGCCACCTTTCCCATTTTGCTTTTGCGCCAGACAGGAATAAACAACTGTTGCAATTCACCCATGTGCTCTTTGAATGTTTGCCATTGGCAATCCAGTGTCATCCCTTGACAGGATGTTTCCCAATCCAGCACAGCAAACTCGGACCTCATACCATCATAGTTTCCTTTATTAAGATTGAGGACGCTAGTCTCAGAATCAACTATTTCACTCTCTATCTTCATCAAAGATTTTATCATATTATGGTCACTCAGCCCCAAGCCGTCTCACACAACTAGATGCGAAGACCTCTCAGGATCTCATACGTTTCAATGAAGTCGCCTCTTAATCTTCTAATCTCCTGCAGTTCTGAGCCTAGCCTACCCAACCTTTCCTCAAAAGACAACCCACCCATTCCAGGCATTAGTCTGGTGAACCTCCTCTGAGCTGTTTTCAATGCATTCATAATCTTCCTTAAATAAGGTGACCAATACAGTACTCTAAATGTAGGCCGCAATCTCCCTGAATGTGAACAGAGTCCCAGATTGCGATTGGAATCACCACACTATCGAACAGCCAGTTGGGTAGATCAGGAGCCACAGCTGGGAACGCACAGCTGAGGCCGTACTTAGTCCCGTTTTATGCGCTGAGGAGTTCTGCTTCCCGAAGCTCCTCAGTGCAGGGAGAGATCGGGATGCCATTTTTAATAGTGGCCCGATCTCCCGTCCCCCCACGCAACCCCCAAACTTTCCCCCAGCCCCAACTCACCGATAAGGGGGTCATTGGCCGCTCTACACACGTCCCTGCACCTGCGCAGGGCACCCCAGGTCTGATCCCCTTTGCATGCAAAATGCCAGCTTGGCACCCTGGCAGTGCCAAGTTGGCACTGAGGTGGTAGTACCAGACCAGAAGTGCAAGGGTGCCAGGCAGGCAGTGCCAGAAGGCCCATGTGCCACCAGCAGTGCCAGGGTGCCATCCTGCCCAGAGGGCAAGCATCTGGGGGCCAACAATCCCCTGGGACACCCCCACAAGTGCCGTTCCATCTGGTCCCCGTTTGCGAGAAGTCGCAATGTGAAGTCCGCCCATTGTGGGCGTGACCATCTTTTGTCAAATCTGCAAATTAGAGCCGGACAGCTAGTCTCACTTTAATATGCAGTTTCCTGGGGTAACCAAGGCATTGGGATCCATCCCCTTTGCCTTGGAGACCATGGGCATGCGCTGTCCAGAACTGGTGTCCACAAATGAGTACCAGATGGAATGGTATTCGTGGGGGTCTTCCTGGGGATTGGAGGCCCCCAGGTGCATGCCCTCTGGTCAGGATTGTACCCTGGCATTTCTGGTGCCACTTGTGCACTGCTAAGTTGCCCATTTTGCTTTGCTAGCTGGCAGGGGCACTGCCAAGATGCCAAACTGGCATTTTATGCACGGCGGTGATTGGGTGGGGGTGCCCTGCATGGTAAGGGGCGGGGATGTCTGGGGACTCCCTTACAGTGAGTTGGGGCTTGGGGGGTTTTGGGGGTTGTGTCGGGGGCTTGACAGATCGGGATGCCATTTAAAAATGGAGTCCCAATCTCTTCCCTCCACTGTTGAGTTTTGGCGAGCGGAGCTCCTCAGTGCAGGAAACGGGGCTAAGTGCTGCATCGGCCATGCATTTCCCGCTAATGCCTCGTATCTAACCGGAGTCACATTAGATAGCGTTGTGGTTCTCGGCAATGCGAGCACCAGGAAACATTTGGCTAAATCGTGCCCAACATGCTAGACCAATGGCCTTTCATCAGATCTGAGAGACGGTTTAGCAAATTTGAAGTAAGTGCAGAGGGAGGGAAAGTGGCAAGGGTTGGAAGGAATAAAAGAGAATGGGCACGATCTAATGGAAAGGTTTCTAAGCGCCATTTGTGGCAGGTTTTGATAGTAGTTTCCCATCGGCTCTGCTGGTGAGTTCTCCACTGCTATCTAACTACACTGAGTAATTTTTTTGGGGCCCTGGCGAGTTTCTCACCAGTATAGCCACACAAAAGGCTCAATCTCATGTAAAAGTTTCTAAGTGTGGTAGTGAGCAGCAACTGCCGAGACCTTCACAACACTTGGCCCAGCGAGGCTGTCACCGCTATCAAACGTTAATTGGTCCGATTAATGAGGCCTCCATGATGGCCCCGTTAGCTGATTTTCTGGGACTGCGCTTGCCAGCCCCCTGCTAACAAGGGAGAGCAGCACAGCCAACCCCACTCAGCTCGTAGCCATGCCCATGGTTCGTGGGTGGCGACCTGGGCAGATTATTGGACAGATAGGATGCTCTGTTCCCCCGAGGGTCTCGGAGGGTCAGCCACAGGGCAGCCTGTGCCGCCTGGGAGGAAGTGGCAGCGGCCATCAGCTCGGGGACCATGACCAGGGGGCTGGAACCCAGTGCCGCAAGAAGGCCAATGACCTCCACCGGGCCGCTCGGGTGAGTTTGCACTGGACTCCCTAAACCACCCCCCCCCCCCATGAGACTGCGTCTGGCACCACCCCAGCTCACCCATATCCAGCAATGCCACGCACCCCTCCCCCATACCCCCTCCCCGCTCCCCAACTGCCAATCCCCATCCCCACCATACTCCCCATCCCTCCTACTCCCACCCCATATGGCCCAACTCCCCAAACAGCCACCCACCCCCGGCGAATGCTGAGATGCTGAGCCTCTGGACCAGATTAACCCAGAGCAGGTACAGACACCAGTGGGGGGATGTCAGCGACCCTCCAGCAGGACCACAGATTGAAGGAGTCCAAGAGGCTCCGGGCGCAAGAGATGGCGCCAGCAATGCGGAACACCAAGACCAACACTGCTAGGGGGGCTACCGCAGTGGTGAGCCTGGTGCACGATGTTGGCAGCATGAGTGGAGGTGTTCTTCCAGAACTTCAAGGGAGTCAGGGGGCAGAAGTGAGCGAAGTGGCCATCACTAAGGAGATGGTTCTGGGGAAACTGAAAGGTCTGAAGGTGGATGAATCACCTGGACTGGATTGAATACACCCCAGGGTTCTGAAGGAGATAGCTGAGGAGATTGTGGAGGCATTGATGGTGATCTTTCAGGAATCACTGGAGGCAGGTGGTTAATCTAGTGGCTAATGTAGCATCGCTGTTTAAAAGGGAGGGACACATAAGGCAGGAAATTATAGGCCAGTTAGCCTGATTTTAGTTGTTGCTAAGATTTTAGAGTCAATTATTAAGGATAAGATTGCGGAGTACTTCGAAGTGCATGGGTAAAATAGGACTGAGTCAGCACTGATTCGTCAAGGAGAGGTCATGCCTGACTAATCTATTAGCATTTGTTGAGGTATTACAGGCCAGGGTTTAGAGAACCCCAAAGTGTATCATGGAGTTCACCTGCCCACAACTTAAATAGATTTTGGTTATGGGGAGCACAAGGGCCCACTTTACAGGTGTGGTGCAACAGAGAGCTAAAGTATGTTTAATCAAAAACAATGTTTATTCTATGAATCTTGTTAATATTTTTAAACACACTCAGTAAACATCTTCGCAACTATCAACTCAAATACTCCCCCAAAGAATACAGTACTCTATAAGTAATCCTTAATCTTTCCTTACAACATCCATAAGACAAAAGACCCTTTTTACAGAAAGACAACAGGTTTAAATTCTCGAGTGAAGCAGAATTCACTGTTAAATTAGCAAGTGATCTGAAGACATTCTTTTCATCCAGAGAGAGATCAGAATTACACCTTGTTTTTCTGAATGCAGCTCCCAATCTGCAAAACTAAACCAAACACACCCTATAGCTGACAGCCCAAAGTGAAAGTAAAAAAGACAGACAGCCCAGCTCTACCCACACTCTGACATCACTGCAGCTATTTGACAAATACCCATTTCTTAAAGGTACATCCACTACAGCTATTTGTTAAACATCCATTTCTTAAGGTACTCTCACATGACAGAGGAGGTAATGAGGAGGTTAGACAAAAGAGAACCAGTAGATGTGATCTGTTTTGATTTCCAGAAGGCCTTTGATAATGTGCCCTACAGGAGGCAGCTAAATAAGATAAGAGGTGGTGTTAGGGGCAAAGTACTGCCATGGATAGAAGATTGACTGACTGGTAGAAGGCAGAGAGTGGGGATAAAGGGGTCCTTTTCAGGATGACAGCTGGTGACCAGTGGTGTTCTGTTGGGGTCAATATTGAGACCACAGCTACTCACGATGTATATTAATGATCTGGAAGAAGGAACTGAGGGCACAGGTTTAAATTCTCTAGTGAAGCAGAATTCACTGTTAAATTAGCAAGTGATCTGAAGGCATTACTTTCATACAGAGAGAGATCAGAATTACACCTTGTTTCAATGGATGCAGCTCCAAATCTGCACAACAAAACCAAGCACAGCCTATAGCTGACAGCCCAAAGCGAAAGTAAAAAAGTGAGATAGCTCAACTCCACCCACTCTCTAACATCACTGCAGGTATTTGACAAATACCCATTTCTTCAAGGTATATCCACTATCCACTACAGCTATTTGATAAACACCCATTTCTTAAAGGTACTCTCACATGACACCTCCTCCCAAGAAATAAAAACCATCAACTTCAAGATGGTTTCATGTTTCACCTTTTCACTTTCCTGAAGAAATATTGACAGTAAATATATATATATATATTTTAAACAAAACAAAGCACGCAAACATTTATAATAACATAGTCCATTTTAGTTCTTCTTCCTCCCACTGGAATCCTTCTTCATTGACAGTCTCTTTGGACAAGAAGGTCTCTGCACGATCCATCCATTTCTCTACGTCTCGGCATTTCTCTTTAAAGTCAGATACTTTAGTTCAATCTGATCATAGAGCCCCTTGTAATCCTCCAACACAGTAGCATTGGTTATCACAGGCTTTAGGCCTTCAAAACTCCGCTGTCCACTGGCATTTTCAACGTTTCTGCAGCAAGTCCAGCAGTGGAGCAAACACGCTGCAAAAATTTAGCACAAATGTTCGATCAAATCCACTCATGCCAAGAAATCGCATTATTTCCATTTGTGTCGAGGGTATTGGAAACTCCTCAACCCGCGGGACCATTCGACCCTGTCCGATTGTATGGCCAAGGAAAGTGACTTGGGCTTTTCAAAATTCACTTTTGGCTAGGTTTACCACCAAACCTGCCTCCTGAAGTCGATTGAATAACTCCATCAAATGCTTTAAATGTTCCTTCCATGTCTGACTGAAAATTACCAGATCGTCGATGTATACCGCACAATTGGGTAATCCTGAAACAACTTTGTTAGTTAGCCGTTGAAATGTGGCTGGGGCATTTTTCATGCCAAATGGTATAACTTTGAATTGGTATATACCATCTGGAGTCACAAAAGCTGAAATCTCCTTCGCCCTTTCGGATAAAGGTACCTGCCAGTAACCTTTAAGTAAATCCAGTTTGGAAATAAAAGCTGATTGTCCCACCTTCTCAATGCAATCCACTAAACGTGGGATAGGATAAGAGTCTGTTCTTGTAACTGCATTAACCTTTCTGTAATCCACACACAATCATTGGGTACCATCCGGTTTTGGTACCATCACTATGGGTGAGCTCCATTGGCTGCAACCCACTTCAATTATGCCATTTTTAAGCATACCTTTAACCATACTTTGAATCTCTTTGTTAACCTGTGCCAATTTTAAAGGGATGTTGCATAATTTTAACAGATTTCCCACATCTACATCATGTATAGCCATTTTAGTACTTCCCAATTTATCTCTACAAACTTGCCCATGTGATATCAATAACTCTTTCAAGTCAATCCGTTTTTCCTCTGGAAGGTAACTGAACAATTTATCCCAATTTTTAAGAACATCCTCGTTTTCCAATTTAATTTGAGGTATGTCAAATTCACAGTCATCTGGATTTGGTTTGTCACTTTGAGTTAGAATCATTAAAACCTCCTTTTTCTCTCCTTCCCTTTCAAAGTGTCTTTTAAGCATATTCACATGACACACTTGGTGAGTTTTCCTTCTGTCTGGCATTCTTACTACATAATTCACCTCACTTAATTTCCTTTCAATCTGATAAGGTTTTCACTGGTAACAACACTCAAACTTTATCTCCACTGGCAAAACTACGAACTTTGGATTTCTTATCCGCTATCCATTTCATCACCTGTTGTGCAATTTTTAAATGCTAATTCACCAGCTCTATTTAATCGTTCCCTAAAATTTGACACGTAATCCAATAGTGTAATTTCCGATTTCTCACACACCAAATTTTCCTTAATCAATTTAAGTGGTCCTCTTACCTCATGACCAAAAATTAGTTCAAAAGGACTGAATTGGGTTGACTCATTAGGTGCATCCCTAATTGCAAACAGTATGAATGGAAATCCTTTATCCCAACCCTCTGGATGATCTTGACAATAAGCCCTCAATATTGTCTTTAATGTCTGATGCCACCTTTCTAATGCTTCCTGTGATTCTGGATGGTACGCAGTTGATTTAAATTGTTTTATTCCTAAGCTATCCATAACTTCTTTGAATAACCTTGAGGTAAAATTAGACCCTTAATCCGATTGTATTTCTCTGGGTAGACCATGGGCGGGATTCTCCGACCCACCGGGGGGGCGGCGTAAATCCCGCCCGGCCGCCCCGCGATATTCTCCGACCCCCAAAATTCCCATTGACGTGAATTGCGCCTCGGAGAATGGCGAGGACCGGCACGACGCAATGGGCCACGGGGCCGCCCGAATTCTCCGGGCCGGATGGACCGATGTCCCATCGACGTGACCACGGGTCATGCCGGCGTAAATCAAGCCACCTATTTAACGGCGTCAAACAGTCGTGCTGGTTGACGCCGGCCAGTGCCGAGATAGGGGTCGGTGTGAGTCGGCCACCGGAGAAGTGATGGCACGGCCGCAGGTGGTGGGGGTCGCAGGAGCCATTGAAGTGTGCGTGACGGGGGGGGAGGGGCTGGGTGGGGGTGGGGCTGGAGGAGAAGGGCTGGGGGGGGGAGGGGCTGAGGGGGAGGGGCTGGGGGGGGAGGGGCTGGAGGAGGGGCTGGGGAGGGATGGGGGAGGGGCTGGGGCAGGGGCTGGGGAGGGGCTGTGGAATGGCTGGCAGGGAGGGGCTGGGGAGGGGCTAGGAGGAGGGGCTGAGGGGGAGGGGCTGGGGTGGAGCTTTGGGGGACTGGGGTGCAGTGGCTGGGGGGGGAGGGGCTGGGGGGAGGGGGAGTGGCTGGTGAGGAGTGGAGGGGTTGGGGAGGGTGCATGATGGAGAGGGTACGTGCCGGGGAGGAGAGGGAGGGGCTGGGAGGGTGCGTGCCGGGGAGGAGGGGGAGGTTGTGGACGAGAGGGGGTAGGTTGGGGAGGGTGTGTGCCGGGGAGGAGAGGGGAGGGCCGGGGAGGGCGAGTGATGGAGAAGACGCGTGCCGGGGAGGAGAGGGGGTCCGGGGAGGGTGAGTGACGGAGAGGGTGTGTGCCGGGGAGGAGAGGGGTGTGTTTGGGGAGGGCGTGTGTCGTGGGGGAGAGGGGGGGGGTTTGGGGATGGTGCGTGCCGGGGAGGGGGGGGAGGGGTGTCACCTGGCCATGTGCCAGCTGGCAACAGTCACGACCATGCAGCTCCTGGCACCTGTCTGCAGGGGGGGGGGGGGGGGGGGGGGGGGGAGTATGGGCAATGATGACATGTCGTCTATCCCCCCGCCCCCACTCCCCACCCCCTGCAGGCCGTTATGTTTGGTCATCACCCAGCAATTATGGCCGCCGTGGCTTGCGCCGCACTTTACATGTTGCCCCGGGGGATCTGGAGCAGGAGCGTGCCAGGGAGGCGGCGGAGGCTGCCGCAGAGGAGCATGCCACAGGGAGGCAGGTGGCAGCTGCACGACAGGACGAGGAGGAGGAGGACGAGGTGGTGGTGCCACGGCGACGGAGACACCTGATGAGGCCCCGTGTGCACCAGCCCCGCTTGTCGTACCTGGACCTCACGGACCGGGCATGCAGGAGGGGACTCCGGATGAGCCGGGAAACCGTCGCCCATATCTGCCACCTGATGGCACAGCTGGCACCGCATGGCACTAGGTGAGTACACCCTCTCGCCGTGGCCATCAAGGTTACCCTGAACCTTTATGCCACGGGATCATTCCAGGCGCCGAATGGGAACCTGTCCGGCATCTCTCAGGCATTGGTGCACCAGTGCATCCGTGCAGTGACGGACGCCCTGTATGCCATTGCGGAACGCTGCATCCAGTTCCCTGTGGACCGGGCCAGCCAGGATGCCTGGGCAGCGGGCTTCGCTGCCAAGGCCAGGATGCCCATGTTCCAGGGGGCGATTGATGGGATGCACGTCGCCGTGCGGCCACCTGCAGATAACAGGGCCATGTTCACGAATAGGAAGGGGACCTATTCCATGAATGTGCAGGTGGTCTGTGACCACCGCATGATGATCCTGTACGTCTGCGCCCGGTACCCAGGCAGTGTACATGTCTCATCCGTATTGGCGCAATCTTTCATCCCCACCATGTTCGAGGGACGCCCCCGCCTCCCGGCTGAGGGGCTGGTTGCTGGGCGACAGGGGTTACCCATTGCGGTCGTGGCTGATGACGCCGGTACGGAAGCCACGGCCTGATGCGGAGAATCGCTACAACGATGCCCATGCAGCGACCAGGGGTGTGATAGAGATGTGCTTTGGGCTGCTGAAGATGTGCTTCAGGTGCCTGGACCGCTCTGGAGGGGCCCTCCAGTACCTGTCAGATAGGGTCGGCCGCATCGTTGTGGTCTGCTGCGTCCTGCACAACATAGCCCAGCAGAGGGGCGATGTGCTGCAGGCAGAGGAGGGGGAAGGGGAGGAGCAGCAAGAGGAGGCGCAGACCTCCCCAGATGAGGATGTTGGGGGCAATGGTCAGGACAGATGGGCTGGACATGGAAGGGAGGCTGCCCACCGTTACCGGCTGGGCCAGCGGGCAGGGGACAAGCTGATAGCTGCCCGGTTCACGGGCTGGGGGGGGGGGGGGGGGGTCGCTGAGTATGGGCACAGACAACACACTACGGCACCAGCCTACCACCCTCACCCCACCCATCCAACACCAACCACCCCCACCCCACCCGCATGCACACCACCCCTCCATTGCGGATGTACCTGCCGCATAATGGGCCGGGCTCACGCGGTCGCCGGTGGAAGCGTGTCTATTGCAGGCCATGGAGGATGATGACGACCCGCTCTGCGATGAGCTCTGGGCTCTACATCACTGGACAATGTCTGACCCATGGCCACAGTACCACCCTCCACTCGGACCGTCCCCGCATGCGGCCGTGACTGCAGCGCACGGTCCCGTCATCTGCCTGGGGGGATGGTGAGGGCGACCCGGGGGGAACGGGGGCACACTCACCTGAGGCCGACATTCCAGCACCTCTCACCCACACACTGGCGCTCACCTCACACCAAACCCCCGCATGCATCGGACAGAGCACAAAGGCAGCTTCTGTAGGTGTGAAAGTGATTTTAATAACAAACAGGTCATACACGTGCCCTAGCCCCAGAACTAATCTGTGCCCTGTGCCAACTTACTCAGTGTCTAATTTTTTGGCCTTACGGGCCCTGTGACTACGTCTAGGTGGTTCCCCAGATGGTGCAGCAGAGATGAAGGTGGACTCCTGTGATTCCTGCCCTGTGACTAGGGACCCCTTTGGCCGCCGTGTCCTGGGGCGGCCCTGCCTAGATTTGCCTGGCTGCGGCTCAGGCGACTTGGATGGCGAGCTGCCAGCCTGACCTGCCCGTTGCCCACCAGATGCACCTGGGACGGAAGGGGGGG
Source organism: Scyliorhinus torazame (assembly GCF_047496885.1). Classification (NCBI taxonomy): domain Eukaryota; kingdom Metazoa; phylum Chordata; class Chondrichthyes; order Carcharhiniformes; family Scyliorhinidae; genus Scyliorhinus; species Scyliorhinus torazame. The sequence continues at coordinate 122,829,957 of NC_092707.1, read as the reverse complement.
GGGGAGGGGAGTCCGAGGTGTCGCTGTGTTCCGGAACCTCCCCTACAGGGGGACCCGATGGGCCCCCTGCCTCAACATGGTTCGGGGATGTGAACGGACCGAGCACCCAACGCCCCCCCGACACCTGGCGTTACCAGTCCTGGAGGCCCGCCCTGGTATCAACAAGGGTCTGCATGTTTGTAGCCATGGAGCTCAGGGAGTTGGCCATCCCTGTCTGTGTCTGGGCGACGCCAGCCAGCACCTGGGCAATGGCGCCGATGCCCTCAGCGATGACCTGCTGAGACTGGGCCACGGCCTGCTGAGACTGGGCCACAGTGTTGAGCGCCTCTGCGATCTGCTGCTGACTCTGGCTCATGGCTGCCTGTGAGAGGGCAGCCATGTCCTGGGCCACGGACGCCGCCTGCACGGAAAGCCACAGGCCTTGTCGACTGTGACCCATATCTGACACGGTCGCACCCATTGCCTCCACCGCGGACGCCACCCGTGCAGTGCAGCCTGGTTGGCATGCATGACCAGCACCACTACCTGCTGCTGCACTCGGGTGGACTCCTCCACCTTTGTCTGCAGCTGCCGCAAGCCGGCCGTCGCCCCTTTCGATCGTCCCTTGGTCCGTCACTGCATCGGGTCTATGGGTGGGTGTGGTAACTCCAGGAACCCGGGACCCATCTGGGCGGCAGATGGTTGCCTGCGCGGGCTGCCCTCCGATCGCCTGGCCCCTCGGCTGCTCCTGCCTCCACCTGCTGTACCGGGACGGCTGTGTTTTGCGCACCAGTTAGTGTCCCAGATGCCTCATTGCTAAAGTGCCCAACCGAGGTGAGTGTCTCTGCGATGGTGGAGAGTGTAGGAGATAGCAGTGGCGTAATGGCGTGCTCCTCATCCGACCCGAAGTCCGGGGTCCCCTGGAGTGGTGATTCCTGTCCATCCGTCCCCTGTGTGTGGGTGGCGTGTGCGTCAGTGTCCTGGGCGTCGGTGTCCTGTGCATTCGGGTCCTGTGTGTTAGGGTCCTGTGTGTTAGGGTCCTGTGTGTCGGTGTCCTGTGCGTCAGTGTCCTGGGTCGGCTGCGATGGGGGCCTGTTGCTGTGGCTGCCCTCCTCGTCGCTGGGTGTGGCCCACCGGTGTCGCCACACTCGCACTAGAAGTGGGCGACATCCGCCTGGTGCTCCAGGTCTGGCCCTGGCTCGTGGACGCTCTGAAACCTACTGGGGGCGTCGTATGCCTGATGGGCCGGATCTGCCCCCCTTCCCTCATATCCCCCCACCCCCATATGGGGGGATATGGGGTAAGGGGAATGTGGGAGAAGGGGGGCTATGGGGGAAGGGGGGATATTGGGGAAGGGGGGATATGGGGGAAGGGGGATAGGGGGAAGGGGGATAGGGGGAAGTGGGATATGGGGAAGGGGGGATATGGGGGAATATGGGGGAAGGGAGATATGGGGGAAGGGGGATATGGGGGATGGGGTATGGGGGAAGGGGGGATATGGGGGAAGGGGGAATAGGGGGAAGTGGGATATGGGGAAGGGGGGATATGGGGGAAGGGAGATATGGGGGAAGGGGGATATGGGGGATGGGGATATGGGTGGATATGGGGGAAGGGAGATATGGGTGAAGGGGGGATATGGGGGATGGGGATATGGGGAAGGGGATAGGGGGAAGTGGGATATGGGGGAAGGGGGATATGGGGTGATATGGGGGAAGGGGGAAATGGGGGAATGGCGGATATGAGGGAAGGAGGGATATGGGGGAGGGGGATATGGGGGAAGCGGGATATTGGGGAAGGGGGGATATAGGGGAAGGAGGATATGGCAGGATATGGGGGAATGGGGGAAATGTGGGATGGTGGGGAATGGGGGATATGGGGAAGGGGGATATGGGACTGGTTTAGCACAGTGGGCTAAACAGCTGACTTGCAATGCAGAACAATGCCAGCAGCACGGGTTCAATTTCCGTCCCAGCCTTCCCGAGCAGGCGCTGGAATGTGGTGACTAGGGGCTTTTCACAGCAACTTCATTGAAGCCTACTTGTGACAATAAGTGATTATTATTATTATGGGGATATGGGGGAAAGGGGATGTGGGGGGATATGGGGGAAGGGGGGAAATGGGGAAATGAGGGATATGGGGGAAGGGGGGATATGGGGGAAGGGGGGATATGGGGAATGGGGGGAAATGGGGGAAGGGGGGAGATGGGGGAAGGGGGAGATGGGGAAGGGGGGATATGGAGGAAGGGGGGACATGGACAAAGGGGGGATATGGGAAAAGGGGGGATATGGTGGAAGGGGGATTTGGGGAAAGGGGGATATGTGGAAGGGGAATATTGGGGAAGGGGGGATATGGGGGAAGTGGGGATGGGGGAAGGGGGAAAGAGGGACAGGCAGTGGGGGGTCTCACTTGGTGCTGTGCGGCGGGTGGCCATTTTGCTGGGTCTCTGGGTGGAGGGGTCCGTCTTTTGTGCAGTGACGCCACGCGGCATCAATGACGGCGCGCGCGTCCGTGATGGGTGACGCTGTCACGAATGGCGTCACGCTGCTACGAGCCCATTCCCGGCCGGAGAATTCGCGACGTTTCGGGGGGCCCGACGCTGGAGTGATTTGTGCCATTTTTGGCGCTGGTTTCGGGTCATCGCACCGATTCACGGAGAATCTCGCCCCATATCTGGAAAAAATTTAATTAACTCCTCTACAACCTCTTTAGCTGTAACACTGCGTACTGGAATGGCCTGTGGAAACCTAGTAGACACATCCATTATAGTCAAAAGATATTGATTCCCACTTATCGTTTTAGGAAGCGGTCCAATTTAGACCCTTGTAAAAGGTTCCTCAAATTCTGTAATGGGTATTAAGGGTGCTGGTTTTATCACTGCTTGAGATTTCCCTATCACTTGCATGTGTGACATGATCGACAAAATTTAACTACATCTTTATGTAGTCCAGGCCAATAAAAATGTTTTTGGATTTTAGCTTGAGTTTTCCATTATTCCCAAATGGCCTCCCATTGGTACCTCATGTGCAACTCGCAACACTTATTTTCCATACTCTACCGGTAATACTACTTGATGAACTTCTGCCCACTTTTCATCCGCCTGCATATGTAAAGGTCTCCATTTTCTCATCAAGACATCATTTTTACGGTAATAACATTCCGGTATGTACTCAGATTCCTCTTCTGTATGCTTTCTGATACATCCGTTTTATTTCTATATCTTTCTGTTGTAACTTCACCAATTTTCCTGAACTAAAAATATCCGCCTCATCCTCCACCTGTGCTTGTTCTTTTTCAATCACCTGATCAAAAATAATTTCTGATAATTGCACTTCAACTTCACCTTCACTCTTTGATTTCTCCTCTTGTCTTAACCTGTGACTTTGCGACCTTGTTGCTACACAATCCGGAAAAATCGCCCTTCAACACTTCAGTTGTCTGATTTTCCACTGGTTTATCAACCACAGTAGGCATCACTCCCACCTGTGATCCAGCCATATCATTACCCAAGATAAATTGTATTCCTGGACAAGATAGTGTTAGAGGTGAAAATATTCACATAAAGGCCTTTGTGTAAGTAAAAAAAACAATTTATTATGTCAGAATTCTGGGAGAGAAGGCCTATAGACTCCGCAGCCTACTGACAGCACCTTTTCTCACTTGACCTGAGGCTCACATGGTTTAATATACAGATTCAAGGGGCGGAATTAGTTGTATTCTCATTTACATGCAATCAATCAACTATATTCGCGTCACATTTATTACATGCAGTCAATCAATTTTCCTAGCATCCCAGTTATCACATATATGGTTAAAGTGGGTGTTGTCTTACCCGCCCCTAACTTCATACAGAAGTCATTCAAAACTAACATAATGATGTGACCTGTATACAGCTGTAGACATTGAGCTTTACCAAGGATACATTGCATGTCTTGTGAAGCTGTTATCAGTGGCTGTTGGGATACTCCCTATACATACCCACGGTTGGTTCTCATGAGACAGTTTACAGGGAATGTGGCCTGTTCAGCCATTTTGTGACTTTAATATCACAAAATAGCTAACAGCCATTTTGTGTCTTTTCTGATATTAACAGCATTGTGTATACACTATCTATTTCTACAAATTGCCTCTTCTAAACAGGCATCTAAGCCAATGAGTACCTTTTGTTTCATCAGAACTATTCAAAAGTAATATAGGAGCACAAATGTAGTTACAGGGCCACCTATAATTTATATCATAGTCCAGTATCACAAAACGCCCTCCAACATTCCCTTCTGTTGGTCATGGAAGATGTTTACAGAACTCCAAATGACCACAATGAAATGATATGAGGGCTGCAGGGTGCGTTTAATATGGCCTTTGGGGCATGTAACCTCCCAGATGTTCCGTACGTACACTGTGCATGTGATTCAATGATCACCCCTCAAACGAACCCATATATGTCACATTTAATGCCTTGATATCAATCATTCCTGCCTCCCTGACTAACTCTGCTGTCTGTCATTAAATGACGTTATTCATAGCAGTTTTCAAGTAAGCTCATCTAACAATCCCATACTCGCTGCCACTAACTGTCACTCTGAAGTAGATCCACTGTGTGTTTATTTTTCAAAGCGTGGATTTTTTCGTTAACTGGTAGTAAAGCTTAACTGATTGACTGATCTTGAGTCTTCGTTCCCTCAGAGATTTTGCAAGATGTGGGACCATCTCTGGCTCTTTATGATCCTTGCTAGGCCTATAGTGGTGGTCCAAAGGGGTACAAACGTTATAGCGATAGGGGGTTACGGTGGTGGAGATGCAGCATTTTCCTTTTCCTCCGTAAACTTAAAAATGCATGGGGGCAGGTGTAATCTCTAAGACACAACCATGAGTTCTGATTAACCCACATTCGTCCAACTCTCCCTGCCCCACCAGGTGGGGGCAACATGAGGGAGATCCCATATATTATCCCTGCGTATAGCAGAGGTCTCGATGAGATAGTACCTGAGGGAGGTGTTAGCCTGTATGATTCCAATGTCCTCCAGTTGGTTGTGAGGGTATGGCCCTGAGTCCAGTGTGATGATAGGGATCATCAGGACCATCTGTACCCCCGTTATCTCGTCCATTTTACTGTCGGGGATCGGTGAGTATACTCTGGTTACTCCCTTCAGAGTACGGTTGTCCAGCGTCCCTTGTCATTTGGCTAGCTTAGCCAGTTGTGGGCTGTCTATTCAATCAGGCACCTCCCCCCTTTAGATCAGATCAAGGTTGTGTCTTGTAGCTGCCCTTGTCAGAGCCTTCTGGCTGTCTCCCTTTCTTGGTCAATGAGTTTGTTAATTAATGTTGAATGTCTTAGTGTGTGTACCTAACACTGTTGTCCTATTCAATTGTATATCCAGGCCCTTTTCCCCAAGCTGGCTAGATCTTTCTCTGCTTTCCCTAATATTCTCTTCATTATTCCTGTAAGTTGTTCCACGTTCGCATTTAACCTTTGTATGTCTAGTGACTTTACCATAGAAGTTTCTGTGTTAAGTTATGTCACTGCATAATTGATTATGCCTCTTCTAACCCTGTGTAGGTTGTCATGCCCTCAAAACCTTAGTGGCACCCGTGTCATTGGTAGCCTGCTTCATAACAACCTTACTTAAAACACTGTGCATATTTATTTCATATTATAAACAATACCGGAACGCGCGAGAAGTACAGACATAAATTGTATACACATCTGGGGCGAAATTCTCCCCAAACGGCGCGATGTCCGCCGACTGGCGCCCAAAACAGCGGCAATCAGGCGGCATCGCGCCGCCCCAAAGGTGCGGAATGCTCCGCATCTTTGGGGGCCGAGCCCCAACATTGAGGGGCTAGGCCGGCGCCGGAGGGATTTCCGCCCCGCCAGCTGGAGGAATCGGCCTTTGTTGCCCCGCCAGCTGGCGCGGAAATGACATGTCGGGGTGGCGCATGCGCGGGAGCGGCAGCGGCCGCTGACAGTTTCCCGCGCATTCGCAGCGGGGAGAGTCTCTTCCGCCTCCGCCATGGTGGAGACCGTTGCGGAGGCGGAAGGGAAAGAGTGCCCCCACGGCACAGGCCTGCCCGCGGATCGGTGGGCCCCGATCGCGGGCCAGGCCACCGTGGGGGCACCCCCCGGGGTCAGATCGCCCCGCGCCCCCCCCAGGACCCTGGAGCCCGCCCACGCCGCCTTGTCCCGTCGGTAAATAGGTACTCTAATTTACGCCGGTGGGGCAGGCAATTTATCGGCGGGACTTTGGCCCATCCGGGCTGGAGAATCGAGCGGGGGGGCCCGCCAACCGGCGCGGCCCGATTCCCGCCCCCGCCGAATATCCGGTACCGGAGGCTTCGGCAACCGGCAGGGGCGGGATTCACGGCGGCCAACGGCCATTCTCCGACCCGGCGGGGGGTCGGAGAATGACGCCCCTGATGTCTTTCCCCGAATGTAGCTGCAGCCAAGCACTAAAATAACCTAATAATTGTTCCAGTCTTTGGCTGCTGGGATGCACATCCCATCAGTAAAATTATATAAAGCGCCATAGTTCATATAGCTACGTTAATCCTGTGTCCGAGATGAAAGCAGTGATGTCCCTGCTCTGTTAAGTAGTTGTTCTGAGATCTCAAGAGCCATCACGAGTCCCCACAGCTGCTGCTGTCGTTCCAGCCTTTCTTGAATGTTTAACCTAAAAATTTAAAGGAAAAGTGGAAAAGTGTCCTGGTCGTCACCAGGTGTTCGATGTTGCCCGTATAAAGCTTTTCCTGTATGGGCCGAACACGTGTGTTATTCAGGGGTTAGTAGTTCTTATTTTTTACAACATTTTCATATCTATTTTCCTAATTCTGTTGTGTTTGAACCCGACCTTGACGTGCTTCTGCCTGGTTAATTAGCCGGTTTACAATAACTTAACTATCTCAAATTCCTGAAGCTACTGCAAATATTGTGGCACTTGTAGTTTCTTGTAAAGTTCTGCACTGTATGTTCTATGTTCTAACACAAAAGATCCATTCTGCATGGGACATAGTGGGGTAACTAATCTGAATATATCTGACAATTCAAAACTTAAGATTTGTAAGTTCCAATTAAAAATACATCTTCAGCTGTTTGTATTTTTATTACTTTATCAGAATTACAAAGCCAGAGCTCAGAGTGTGGACAGGGGCAAATCCCTAATCCAGCTCCTCGCCTGCTCCAAAAACCAATTCAACTGAATCCAAATTCATGGTCCCCACATGAGAGACATACCAAATCCAGGCATTAACAAGCATGGGTCAAGTCTCTGCCGGTTTGAAAAGGGGGTGGAGTAAAAGTTGGATTGCAGCCAAGTTCCCGTTACCAAGTGTCTTAGAATGATGTGTTTTCTTGGAATATAGATTTGCTTTTAATCAGAGTTGGGTGTTTTTTTCTTTTAAAAACCAGCTTCCACATTGTCTGAAGTTTTAATTTCCAAGCTAATGCAAAACATTTATTTTAAAATTTCAAACACAATAACTCATTGGATATATGACTGAGCCAATTTTGCACTGTATCTTGGTTTTCTACCAGAGTTCTCTACCAGACGTCATTTTGTCACCACCCTTCTTTTGAGAAACATGATCATGGACATTTTTTATTTACCCATCTGTCCTTCACATTTAGTTCTGCAATCTCAGAATTAATACATCTGCGTTGTGTCAGGGAAGTTTTAACCCTGAATAATGAAACACCAGCTTGGTCATATGTCATATGTATTTCAACTGTTATATGTATTTCAACTATCCTAACTTCCAATGAACACCATAAAACTAATATTTTCTTATTCTTACATACCCAATTTTGTACCCTGATTAAAATTCCTCGTGTATCAAAATTACCCTGGAAATGTCAATGATAACCTTTGAAAAGAAAAATTTGTTCACTACACTCAAACTATGATCTTTAAGTCACAATGTCAGATGACACACCAAAATAAATTAGGTAAAAATCCTTCTGGAGCCTATTCTAAAGTTCCAGATTATAAACCCAAGGTTACTTCTCAGAAGATAAATCTTAACAGAGAGAGATATTAACATTCACAGACCAAACACACACACATTCTCACAAGTCGCAAATATCAGAGTAAAGAGACAGCAATTTCACAATCGCTTAAATAAAATACTGAACAAAATCTTCCATTCTCCTTCATCATAAAAATTTATCTGTGTTATTCCATTTAAGTCAATTTCTGCTGATTAATTTTATGGGCATTAGCTATTCTTAGAGACGTATATTTCTTTGTGCTTGCTGAAATGGTTAAATTTTTGTACAGAATCGAAAGAGGTGGAAAACTTGGAATTATGTCATTTACGTCTGTTACTTGCTCTCAAACATTATTTATTCTTTCCTTTAATGTTACTCAAGTTTCTTTCTTGTTCGTTAAACTGAATTCAATTATCAATGTTCGCTATTTAACCAGTGTTTTATAGAGATATTACTGGATGTTTACATTTTTTAAAAATTCAAATGAATTGAATTACTGCCAACTTAATCTGGATGGCTTGAAACGATCTGAAGTTATTCTAGACAAGAATCCATTGTTAAGTTTCTAACCTTAATCTTGCATTGACTTTACTCCCAATTTTTTTTTTCATTTTGGGAGGGGGATTTGTCATCCTCAGATATTTCTGAACAAAAAGCTAATTGAGCGTTTCAGCCCCTTTCTGATCTTTAGGATTTTTACTTTATTTGAATATTTGTCCTTTCTTTTCCTTTGGACATGTCTGAACTTTTAGTTAATTTAAAATGCCCATCCCCAGGGAGCCTGTTTCTTTCCCCTCTCCTTGAGACATTCCAGGACAGTCCTTAGCTGTAATTGTAGCAGTTTCCTGTGATTCTTTGCCATTTTGCACAATCTGTACTGCTGCTATCTTTTCTCGCTTTATTGCTATGCTTAAAATGATTTGTTGTGAATGTGAGAGAGTGAGAGCTCAATCCTTTAAACTAGCCTGTTTTCCAAACGGTGTGAAGGTTTAATTTCTGTCATTTGTTCTTCTAACTGGTGAACTAAGATGACTCCTGCTTTATTTGTCTTATCTCGCTTCTGTGTATCTCACCATTTTCTCTGTTCCACAGGGGCTGCGTTGGGATCCCACCCATCTTTGATCATTGTTTATTTTGTACCAGAGTATTTTGCTCTTACCTGAACGCCTGACACATGGATCCCTGGGGACCCCAGAAAAGCGGCCTCATGCCTCTCTTTTCCATGATGTGTTAACCGTGTCGTCTCTATCACCGCGTATCCGGTGTGACTAGGTGACTGTGCTCAGAGGCTTTACCAATTGTTCACTCCGTAGGGTGGAGGTTCTGTCGCTTGGCGTTGTGTCACGATAAATTTCGCGACCCGTTATTCACTCAACAGTCTGTGCGTCTCGGATTCCCAACTAACTCTAGCCGTCATGGGAGAGCTCAATTGCCCCCTTAATTCAGGCTCAGCATGGGTCCTCGAGCAGCCAATTAGTACTAAAGAAAATGGTATAGCGGACCAACAAAACAAAAACAAAAAAAGACATTTTAAACTGAGTCTTTTACTCACTTGGCCTTGATACCAGATTCGTTGGATGTTGCTTCGCCATCCGTCCCTCTCGCCGTGTGACTCTAATTTCTGGCGGTGAAAGGTTTGACTACTCACCTTTTCCATTGGCTCGAGCGGCGTCCGGCTCAGTAACATCCCGCCAGACTACGCCAAATGTTAGAGGTGAAAATATTCACATGATGGCCTGAGTATAAGTAAAAACACCAGTTTATCATGTCAGAATTCTGGGAGAGAAGGCCTATAGACTCCGCAGCCTATTGACAGCACCTTTTCTCATTTGAGCTAAGGCTCACACGGGTTAATATACAGATTCAAGGGGCGGAATTAGTTGTATTCTCATTTACATGCAATCAATCAACTATATTCGCGTCACACTTATTACATGTAGTCAATCAATTCTCCTAGCATCCCAGTTATCACATATATGGTTAAAGTGGGTGTTGTCTTCCCCGCCCCTAACTTCATACAGAAGTCATTCAAAACTAACATAATGATGTGACCTGTCTACAGCTGTAGACCTTGAGCTTTACCAAGGATACATTGCATGCCTTGTTCTGTGAAGCTGTTATCAGTGGCTGTTGGGATACTCCCTACACATACCCACGGTTGGTTCTCATAAGACAGTTTAGAGGGAAAGTGACTTGTTCAGCCATTTTGTGTCTTTAATAACACAAAATAACTAACAGCTATTTTGTGTCTTTTCTGATAATAACAGCATTGTGTATACACTATCTATTTTTACAAATTGCCTCTTTTAAACAAGCATCTAAGCCAATGAGTGCCTTTACTTTCATCAGAACTATTCAAAAGTAATATAGGAGCACAAATGTAGTTACAGGGCCACCTATAATTTATATCATAGTCCAGTATCACAAAATGCCCTCCAACAATAGTTTCTCTATTACTCCTACTACCACGCCACCACTCTTCACTGGAATTTCCAACCTGACCTTATATAATGGAACACTACTCTTCTCACCCTGAATTCCACACATTATCAGTTTTTCTGGCAATTTTCTTCCCAAACTACATAATTCCTCATCTCTTACCATTAAAGATTGACTCGCTCCCATCTCTCTTAAAATTGCGACTTCTTTACCTGCTCCTTCTGATACACATGAGTAGACTTTACCCACACAAGTAAATTCTTTAAAGAGATCTGGCACCTTCTTATGAATCACCTCTTGATCAAGCTGCACAATCTTTTGCACCTCCTTCATTTCACTTGGGGTTTCCTTTACCACTTTAACAAACCCCACTGTCTCATCCTGTTTTACCACATCAGCCTTCCCAGTGCTTTTCTTCCACCACCAACACTGTGACTTTACATGGCCTAGTTTATTACAGTGAAAACATTTTAAACTTTTCATGTATGTTTGACCAGGTTCTTTCCTTACATTTCTAAACCTTTGTCTGTCGGCTTCAGGCACTAGTTCATATGCACCTAAGATGGGTTTTTTCACCTCCTCATACGTCCCAGATACCTCCTTTGGCAGTAATGCAAACACTTCACTAGCCCTACCTACCAGTTTTGTTTGAATCAGTAATACCCACATGTCCGGTGGCCATTTCATTTGTTTAGCCACCTTCTCAAATGAAATGAAAAAGGCTTCTACCTCCTTTTCATCAAACCTTGGCAATGCTTAGACAATTTAAATAGATCCCCACCAAGCCTTCAACTATGACGCTTTTTCTCTTTATCCTCATCACTATCCTCCAACCTTTATATCTGCCAATTTTAACCGACTGTCATGTTTCATGGCCATTTTCTGAAGTTCAAACTCTCTCTCTTTTTCCCTTTCCTCCTTTTCTCTTTATTTTTGTTCTGCTAGGGCTATTCTTTTTTATCTCTTTCTTCTCCCTCCTTTCTTTTTCCCTGATCTGTATCTCCCTTTCTCTCTCTTTTTCTCTTTCCTCTCTCTCTTTTTCTTTTTCCCTGATCTGTATCTCCCTTTCTTTTTCTCTCATTGCGTATTCAAGCTGCTTTAATTCTTTTTCATGTTCAAGTTGCTTGATTTGTAACTGAATTTTTGCCATTTCTAATGACTCAGACTCTATCTCAGGCAATTTTAAATGCTCAGCTAGCACCATAAGTTCCTCTTCTTTTTGTATTCTGTCAGGTAATGTTAACTGCAATGTTTTTGCCAAATCTAAAAGCCTGTTTTTAGTCTCTGTTCGTAAGGTACTGCGTGTGACCATCTCCACCCTCAAAAATTTCTGAGCCTCTGAAAGAGCCATTGTCTACAACACACTTCCTACTTAAACTGGAATACCACACCTGAAAAACAACCACAATATGCTCACCCCTCACTGTCTTTAAGTTCACAAAGCCAACCCAATAGATAGACTTTTATCCCCCTCGAGCCCCCAATTTATTACTGGCCAGGGTTTAGAGAACCTCAAAGTGTATCATGGAGTTCACCTGACCCACAACTTTAACTAGATTTTGGTTACGGGGAGCACAAGGACCCACTTTACAGGTGTGGTGCAACAGAGAGCTAAAGTATGTTAAACAAAAACAATGTTTATTTACATAGAATTTACATAGAATTTACAGTGCAGAAGGAGTCCATTCGGCCCATCGAGTCTGCACCAGCTCTTGGAAAGAGCACCCCACCCAAGGTCAACACCTCCACCCTATCCCCATAACCCAGCAACCCCACCCAACACTAAGGGCAATTTTGGACACTAAGGGCAATTTAACATGGCCAGTCCACCTAACCTGCACATCTTTGGACTGTGGGAGGAAACCGGAGCACCCGGAGGAAACCCACGCACACACGGGGAGCATGTGCAGACTCCGCACAGACAGTGACCCAAGCCGGAATCGAACCTGGGACCCTGGTGCTGTGAAGCAATTGTGTTATCCAGAATGCTACCGTGCTGCCCAATTCTAGAATCTTGTTAATATTTTTTAACACACACAGTAAACATCTCAGCAACTATCAACTCAAATACTCCCCCAAAGAATACAGTACTCTATAGGTAATCCTTAATATTTCCTTACAACATCCATAAGACAAAAGATCCTTTTTACAGAAAGACAACAGGTTTAAATTCTCTAGTGAGAGCAGTATTCACTGTTAAATTAGCAAGTGATCTGAAGACATTCTTTTCATCCAGAGAGAGATCAGAATTACACCTTGTTTTTCTGAATGCAACTCCCAATCTGCAAAACTAAACCAAACACACCCTATAGCTGACAGCCAAAAGCGAAAGTAAAAAAGGCAGACAGCCCAGCTCCACCCACACTCTGACATCACTGCAGCTATTTGACAAATACCCATTTCTTAAAGGTACATCCAATACAGCTATTTGCTAAACATCCATTTCTTAAAGGTACTCTCACATGACAGAGGAGGTAATGAGGAAGTTAGATAAAAGTGAACCAGTGGATGTGATCTGTTTTGATTTCCAGAAGGCCTTTGACAAGGTGCCCTACAGGAGGCAGCTAAATAAGATCAGAGATGGTGTTAGGGGCAAAGTACTGCCATGGATAGAGGATTGACTGACTGGTAGAAGGCAGAGAGTGGGGATAAAGGGGTCCTTTTCAGGATGACAGCCGGTGACCAGTGGTGTTCCGTAGGGGTCAATGTTGAGACCACAGCTACTCACGATGTACATTAATGATCTGGAAGAAGGAACTGTTGCTACATTTTCAGATGATACAAAGATATGTAGAGGGACAGATTGTGTTGAGGAAGCAGAGAGGCTGCTGATGGACGTGGACAGGCTACAGGCTAGGAGAATGGGCAAAGAAGGGCAGATGGAATATAATGTAGAAAAGTGTGAGGTTATGTACTTTGGCTGGAAGAATGGAGGCATAGACTATTTTCTATATAGGAAAAGGCTTCGGAAATCAGAAGCACAAAGGGACTTAGGAGTCATAATTCAGGACTCTCTTCAGGTTCAGTTGGCAGTGAGGAAGGCAAATGCAATGTTAGCATTCATGTCAAGAAGGCTAGAATACAAGAACAGGGCTGTACTGTTGAGGCTGTAAAAGGTTCTGGTCAGGCGCCATTTGGAACATTGTGGACCCCATATCTATCAAAGGATGTACTGGCCTTGGAACGGGTCCAGAGGAGGTTCCCAAGAATGATCCCCAGAATGAAGGACTTGTCAAACGAGGAGCGGTTGAGGACTCTGGGCCTGTACTCAATGAAGTTTAGAGGGATAATGGGGGGATCTCATTGAAACTTACAGAATACTGAGAGGCCTAGATAGGGTGGACGTGGAGAGGGTGTTTCAATTAGTCGGAGAAACTAGAACCCGAGGGCACAGCCTCAGACTGAAGGGACGGTCCTTTAAAACAGAGATGAGGAGAAATTTCTTCATCCACAGGGTGGTGAATCTGTGGAACTCATTGCAATAGAAGGCTGTGGAGGCCAAATCACTGAGTGTCTTTTAGACAGAGATATATAGGTTCTTGATTAATAAGGGGGTGAGGGGTTATGTTGTGGTGGTCTACCAGGGCCTAGCTTTGCCAATTAAATTGCATAACTAAATTAAAGAATTGGGCATTTTAAAATCATACTGCAGTCAAACCTCAGGTAGGCTGTTGGAATTCAGACTTGACCAAGGTCAAATACAGAACAAACAGACAAGCTGCCAGAACATGTCTGGACCTGCCCCGTCAATCACCTATCAGGAGATCATCACACCCTAGTGATATGTACACGATGTACAAGTCTTTTGTCAGTATCCCAGGTCTGGCCAGACTTTCTGTCACCCAGAGTTTTTGCTGTTACCTCATGTAAGAACTGGTTATGTGCAGCCCACACCACCAGAGATGGGGCACCTGGGGCAGGCCCAGGTGTCCTGTCAAACGGTCATCAACCAGACCATTGGGTGCTGAGACCCCCTCCCAAAGCATCATTTGCAGAAAGCCAGAGGAAATGGCAAAAGGGCACGAATGAGGGGGGATATAAACAGGCACCTGAAGCACATCATTAGCGTAGACTCCATGCAGAGGCAATCAAAACAACTGACCAGAGAAGGAAGGAAGGAAGAAACAATGTGCAAGACTCACCTTCATGACGACAGACCAGAGGAACTCAAGAATTGGACCCACAGTTCAATCAAGCTATCTTTGCCATCGGTAGTATAACCAAATCTTGTGTGCTTCTAGTATTGTATATTTTGGTTAATTTACGGGTTAATTGTGTGGTTAATAAAGATTGTTGAACTTGTATGTGTGTTTGTCCTGTGTTCTCCTCACTAATAAAAGACACCTAGGTAAAACCTTTGAGTAAGTGAACAGGCTGAAAAGATCTGAATTGGACAGATACAACATTTTGGCACCGTCAGATGGGACTTTGATAGGAAGTGACCACCTTACTCCGAAGTTGAACCCTGTATTCTTCAACATTCCATCTGAGCCTGAATTAAGAGGGCAAATGCCCCAAGTGATAGACGGTCTGAAGTGAGTGAAGTACTAATACAGCTTTTAACCAGCAGAAGCGATGGAGTCGGAGGTGGTGGTGGAGTTGGATGTGGAGAAAGCATTTGATCGCGTGGAGTGCAGTTATTTCTTTGCAGTATCAGAGAGCTTTGGGATTAGGCCTAAGTTTGTGGCATGGGTTCAACTATTATATAGGGAACCGAAGGAGGTGATTTTGGGATATTTTCAGTTGCAAAGGGGAAGGAGGCCGGGGTGCCCCATGTCCCCCCTCCTGTTTGCGCTGGTGATAGAGCCATTGATCATTGCGCTGAGGTGCTCGGATAAATGGAGGGGGACAGTGAGGGGAGAGATGGAGCACAGGATACCTCTGTCTGCTGATGATCGGTCGTTGTATATCTCCAACCCAGGCTCTTTGGTGGGGATACAATAGGGCTGCTTCGGAGATTCAGGACCTTTTCAGATTATGAGCTGAATCGAGAAAAGATTGAATGTTTTGTGTTGTCTTCTCCGGGAACGGGAGCTGGTTTTGGGGGCGCTGCCGTTTTGGGAGGTGACTACCCACTTTATGTATTGAGGGTGGCTCTATAAGTTGAATTTTGCAAGTCTGGTGGGTAGGGTCAAGGTGGACCTATTGAGATGGGACAGCCTTCCCCTATCTTGGCAGGCCGGGTGCAGGCGGTCAAGATGAATATTTTACCACTGTTGTTATTTTTATTTCAGTGCCTGCCGGTCTTTGGGAGTGGAACAGCTGATCTCATCATTTGTGTGGACAGGTAAGTTAACGAGGATTAGGAGGGTGGTGCTTCAGACGGGGTGGCAGTTAGGGGGCCTGGTCCTTCCAAACCTGTTGTACTACTTTTGGGTGGTGAACATAAAGACGTTGTGGGGCTGGTGCAGGGAATCGGAGGCTTTTTGGGTGAGGCAAGCTCTTGTAAGGGGTCGGGGTTGGGAGCGCTGGCGGTGGCGCCACTTCCGTTTGCATGAGGGAAATATTCTGGGAATCCGGTGGTGGTGGCCACGTTGAAGATATGGAGGCAATAACGGCAGCACTTTAGGTTAGGGGCAGGGTTGATGTCAATGGCGATTTGAGAGAATCATGGGTTTGAGACAGCGAGATTGGATACTAGGTTTCGGGGATGGGAGGAGCGAGGGGTGATGGAGCTGACGCATCTATTTCTAGATGGGTGGTTTGCGAATTTGGAGGAGCTGAGGGAGAAGATTGGGATTCCGCAAGGAGAGACCTTTAGGTATATGCAGGTGTGGGATTTCACAAAGAAGACTTCCCCGAATTTTCCAGTGGCACTGCCCTCCTCGCTGTTGGAGGGTTGTTGTCAGTGATGGGGCTGGAGGGGGTCACCTCAGAGGAGGACAGGGTGCCTCTGGGGTGAGTTAAGGCCAAGTGGGAGGAGGAGCAGGGGATGGCACTGGAGGAGCAGTTGTGGTGTGAGGGTGAGTCCGTCAACCTTGTGCGTGGTACATAGAGTGCACCTAACGAAGTTGGGGATGAGCTGACTGTTTGAGGGGGTGGAGGATGTTTGTGAGGGGTGTGGGAGGGGCCCAGCTAATTATGCACATATGTTCTGGTCCTGTCCAAAGTTGGGGAAATTTTGGAGGTTGTTCTTCAGGACCGTGTCAGCGATCTTGCATGTGGATTTGGAACCCAGTCCGCTGGGAGCCATATTTCGGGTGTCGGACTTGCCGGAGCTGCAGACAGGAGCAAGGGCAGATGATTTAGCCTTCGCCTCGCTGAATGCTCGCAGGCGGGTCCTGTTGGGATGGAGGTCAGCTTCTCCGCCCTGTACCTCGATATGGCTGGGGGGACCTGTTGGAGTTGCTGTATTTGGAGGAGGTCAAATTTGTTTTGAGGGGGGCGAGTGAGGGGTTCCACAAGAGATGGGGCTTGTTTGTGTTTAATTTTAAAGAGCTGGTTACCGTCAGCTGTTAAGGAGAGTAGGGGAAAAGTGAGGTTTTTGTTCTCAGTTATATAAAAAGTATCCTTAATTATTGTCACAAGTAGGCTTACATTAACACTGCAATGAAGTTAATGTGAAAATCTCCTATTGGGGTTGGAGTGGGAGGGGTTTGTGTTGTTTTTGCTTTGTTATGTTGTGAATTTACAATGTCAACATATCAAAACTTGAATAAAAATATTTTCCAAAATAAAAAACATATATATGAGATACAAGCATCTGTCCCCATGCTTGCTCCTTCCAGACTCAGTTACACACGTGACTCTCTACATCACTATGTGGGTGGTGCTATTTTCCCAGTCCCAGTTAAAAGTAAAGTGTTTTACTTTGTCCAAACACCCTTATACTACAGTGGTCCAGCTGTGGAGCTGAATATTTTGAGGGGACTGTGAGTAGTACAGAATTCATCATTTTGGGGGGAACAAGCATATTTAGGAAGTATTTCCATTGCATTCATCATCTTCATTAAATCATGCCCCTCCTTAATTTACTTTCTAATTCAATATTTAATCAAAAACAATCTAAATTGCAAACTCGTATTTCAGGAAAATAATAGTAATGAAGAACAAGGTGAAGCAAGCTCTTGAAAAGAACTGTTGATCCATAAATGACAAGTCTGCAGGAAGCCCTATTAGCTTGTATTGCATTCTATCAATCACAGCACCATGTGTCAAATGACATTCCATGAACGAGCTCGCAAAGGCTGAGCTTTGCACAAACGTGGTTCAGCAATCATGCATTAAATGCTATGACTACACAACCCTTAATGCTCGACGCTGTAACAAAGCAATAACTCACAAAGTTACAGGAGGACTAGCGGTTTTTGAAGTCATTAAGATTTGATAACATTTGTGTGATTTATCAACATTGTCACCCTGAGTAATGTCCTTCATTAGGACCCCCATCTACTTGGTGGTAGAACAGAGGGAGGTGGTGGGGGTTGGGAAAACTCACCCAACAGCTCATGAGAATCAAGGGCTTTTAAGTATGGTTCTGTAATGAAAATAATTTTAGAAAGGGAAAGGGTGAGGTTTGTTAGGCAGGTTTCTGGTTCAATAGTTATTATGGTGTCTATTTAAAGAGACAGATGATGACTGTGGCAGAGGAGACAATAATTTAGAGGACCATGAAACATTAATGAGTGCTCTGGGATTTCATCAGGAGCTGCTAAGATTTTTCTGTTGCCCCCACAGGCTCTTGTCTCCACTACTTCATGTTTCGTCTCTTGACTCTGTCTCACTGACAACATTCCACATAATGATGCATGCAGATTAAAAGTCATGCAGATTAATTCAGTGGCAGAGCTGAGCTTTTCACCGCTCAGATAATTAATTTCACCAAATCAAGTCTCCACGTAGTCTTATACTGATTAGACTTGGGAGCTTGCAGGAGGATTTGTTTTCTGTTTAGAGACAGATGAGTTTACAGGGGAATACAGAATTATTTTGCTGGTTTCCCGCATCTTCTATCAATCATAGATTGCTAGGGTATAGGACAAAGATCAGGTAATCACTATTCTTTTACTCAAATTAGGATCTTCAGGAGGTAACATGCAGCATAATTAGAGAATGTCCAAAATTTCATCTAAAAACTAGTGACACAGAAGAAACGTTGCATGCTTGGATGATGATCCTTTTCTTTGTACAAGACTGCTTTTTTAATTGAGTTCAAAGTATTGAGCTTCCCATGTACTTTAAGCTGGAAAAATAGCACATTATTGTTGATCTCCAGAATCAAAGTTGAATGTTCACTGTGAAAGATTCCCCACAGCATGTTCTTGTCCCTCATTGGGTGGTGGGTGGGTGAGTGTGGTTGGAGGGGATCGGAGGTGGATTCGGTTCCTTCTTCTGAAACCAGCAAATTGTTTGCTGAAAATTGTTGGCTATTCGCCCATGTTCATCTCCTACTCAACAGAGGCTTATTATGTCCCCTTGGCAGCTTCCCTGTCCCACAAAAATGCCTCGCAGCAGTGAAAGATAAAAGAGGCCGGAATTCTCCATTTGGGAGAATAAGGACGGGATTCGTGGGTCCTCCAGCCATGCAATCCTTGGCGGCGTGCCGTTCGCTGGTGGTGGGATTCTATCTACCCGCCACCTATCAATGGAATTTTCCATTGAAGTTACCGCACACCGCCGGGAAACCCACAGGAGGGGGTGCGCTGCCGCCGGAAAGAGTGAATTGCAATAGCAGAATTCCGGCCTATGTTTCCCCTGCCAGAGATGAATCACCACTGATCTGCGCTTGCACTGGGAACACAAATCCAGAGGTGATTCCTTATCGCATGCCACTCAAATTTTTGATGGCGGAGATCGCGAGGATTCGCTCGCGAATCCCACTATCAGGCCACCATTTTTAGCGGGCAGCCCGATAGCAAGTTCGGGTGGCTGATTCCCCCCCCTCCCACCCCCCTGCAACACAATTCCACCTCCTTCTGGGTCACCCCCAACAGGGCAAGGGTGACCTGATGCCCCCCTAACCTGCCCCTCTAACAGAGACCCCACCAGAGAACCCCAGCAGAAAATCTACTTTAAGAGAGACCGCCATCAGAAATGCACCCCCCCCCCCCTTACCCCCCCCCCCCCCCCCAAGTAAGAGAGAGCCCTGCCTGGAAGTCCCTTAATATATTCACAGGAGTCCCGAGAGGTCAAATGTAAATGTTTAATTAGTTAAAGCCATACAAGGCCGCGGAGTGGCGGGCAGTTTTTCCAGTCCCTTCAGGGACCATCCAAAGATGTCGATTCCCAATCTGTCTGGCTTTTATCAGACCAATTTAATAAGCCCCGCTGTATGGCCTCTGCCCCTCAGCGGGAACTTGTAATCCATGAGCCACATGGGAAGATCAATCAGCTCAAGTTTGTGGGACTCGTAGGAGTTAGTAAACCCCCAAAAGAGAGGCCACCATCTGAAGCCCCCCCCATAATAGAGACCCCTGCCTGGAAGCTACAGAGACGCCCAGACAGAGACGGTGAAAAAAATCACCACTTTAAAACTCCCCTGTTCAATACACCTGCTGGAACAGGTAGAGGAAGCAACACCTGTAAATTCCAAGAGAGAGAGAAAACCAGTCAGCTAGATTTAAACCTCCTCTGATTTGATCTGCAATCCTTTCATTCATTTCAATGTGAAATGGATTTTACTAGGCTGTGATTGATTACTTCCACACATAGCCAGCTGTCTGGATTGTTGAATCTCATTTCCCATCACGCTTGAGTGGACTTCAAGTAATCAGCCATGAAACTAACCATAATGTTTATAAACTGCTAACTGTGATTGACAGCTCTTGAAGCACATCAAAGTCAGTTAAGTGCTCCGACATGCTCTTTTATGGCCAGTAGAAGGTCCTGATGCTGCATAGAATCCAGACAATAATATCTAAAGGCTAATGTTACCAGAAAAACACTAAATAAAATCAATTTGTAAGAGAAATAAATTAACAAGCAAAACATTGGGTGAATTCACCAATCATAGAACATTCATTGAATTGACTTTCCAATCTTTGAAAGTTAAATGCTTAAATATCACTTCAATTGACTTTTAAATTGAACTGAACCATCTCAGGTCATCTTTCTTCCTGGCCATAGAAAGAATAGAAAGTGAGTGATACAGACAGGGACAGGAGAGAACTGAAATCCTTGTCTGCTTTACCTTTTCTTTGGAATGGAAGGTAGGCAGGTTATCAAACCCTGAGTGTGCGGTCACTTTTCTAAATAATCAGCAGCAGTCTTTTAAGTGTTCAAATTAAGAGGTTTATTTATTCAAGCATTCAGTCTGAAAGTCTAAATGTTAGACAATGTTTATTCTGTGAACTCAAGTTAACCTTTTAAAAACATACATTGAACATCTTAGCAACCATCAATTCAAATATAACCCCGAAAGAATACAACACTAAGTGATCCTTAAGCTGTCCTTTTAACATCCATAAGACTTAAAACAAAACGTTTAACAGAAGCACATCAGGTTAAAGTCACTACTGAGAGCAGCTATTAGTTTTAAATCACCGAAGGATCGATTTACAGTCTTTAGATGACAGAGAGAGAGACTAATACCCCTTCTGGCTGTGACTGCAGCTATCCAGCTCTGAAAACAAAACTAAAACACATCTTGCAGCAAACAGCCTAAAACGAAAGTAAAAAGCTGACAGACAGCCCAGCTCCACCCACACTCTGACATCACTGATAAACACCCATTTCTTAAAGGTACTCTCACATGACAACTTTCATGATCCACTGAAGAAAACATCTCTTCGGGGGAATCCCTCAGCAATGCTGAAATACAACTCCAGCTATTTAAACCATTTAGACAACCATTTCAGAGTGAACCACCTTGTTCAACAGGTCCATGGTGACTGTTTTCCGATGACAAGCCAAACACTATGATTTATTCTTTTGTTTACAACCTGTAAAAGTGCACTTTTCTCTTGCACTGCATTTTTGAGTGTTTGTGCAAGAGAAAAGTGCACTTTTACAGGTTGTAAACAAAAGAATAAATCATAGTGTTTGGCTTGTCATCGGAAAACAGCTTCTGTTAAAAGTTTTGTTTTAAGTCTTATGGATGTTAAAAGGACAGCTTAAGGATCACTTAGTGTTGTATTCTTTGGGGGTTATATTTGAATTGATGGTTGCTAAGATGTTCAATGTATGTTTTTAAAAGGTTAACTTGAGTTCACAGAATAAACATTGTTTTGCTTTAAAAAATACTTTTCCATTTCTGCTGTACCATACCTGTAGAGTGGGCCGTGTGCTCCCCATACCACAATCTATTAAAAGCTGTGGGTCAGGTGAACTCCATGAAACACTTTGGGGTTCTCTAAACCCTGGCCCATAACAGAGTGATTACTTTGCATTTCCTTACCAGGACGGCAAGTTTCAGTTCTGGTAGACTCTGAAAAGGAATGGCTGAAAAACATTAAGATGTCGTATATTCCAGTTTGTTAAAAGGCATGGGTGTTATTGCCTTTTACTGGAGTTGCTCTTTTTTGCCGACTGACCAATTTGGATAAAATAATTTGTGAGCTGACCACAGTTTTGATCACATGACCAACTGCTATCATCCACCCAAAATGCTTTAAAGCTAGAAGCTACATAATGCTATACAATGGAGAATGGATGTGAGAGATTGGAGGTCTGTTCACACCAATTTATGATAAACTGGATTCTGCAGCTTTCTTTGTTAAATTTTAAGCTTGGAGACGTTCCATTGATTTTGAGTGTTCAGCAAACCATAGCCAATGGTTATATGTATAAATTCCACAGCTGGGTTCCATTTGGTTATGTTCATTTAAGGGTGAGCCCTCAGCAGCAATAGGTATTCAATCAGGAATTTTGCAAACATCACCTGACCAGTCAGTCATCTAAGCAGTTGTTGGTATCCATTTTTAATAAAAGACAGTTTCAGGCAATTACATGCTGAATGCAGTCCATGTATTTTTTTATTTGTTCATAGGATGTGGGCATCGCAGAATAGGCCAGCATATATTGCCCATCCCTAATCGCCCTTGAGGGGGCAGTTAAGAGTCAACCACATTGCTGTGGGTCTGGAGTCACAGATAGACCAGACCAGGTAAGGATGGCAGATTTCCTTCCCTAAAGGGAATTAGTGAACCAGACAGGATTTTACAACAATCGACAATGGTTTCATGAGAATATTAATTCTAGATTTTTATTGAATTCAAATTTCACCATCTGGGATTTGAACCTGGGTCCCGGGAGCATTTCTCTGAGTCTCTGGTTTACTAGTCCAGTGACAGTACCACTACGCCACCATCTCCCACGCCATGTTTGAAGTTAAGAATCTGATATGTTTTCACTGGCAGCACAGTAAGCATAAAACATGATGAAACTCCAAACTGTAATAAAGATGAAACAGAAAATTAGTCATTTACAATAGGATCGCTCCATTCTTCTGGATGAAAATTTGTGCCAAAGTTTACATAAGAAAGAAGGAAAGCAAGAAAGTGAATGAAGGGAAGGGTTAAAGGGAAGAAGGGAGGGAGGGGAAGGAGGGATGGAATTAAAGGGAAGAAGGGAGAAAGGGGAAGGAGGGAGGGAAGGAGGGAGGGTGGGAGGACAGAATAAAAAACGTAATCCGTGGACTGTGTTAAAATAAAGCATATAGTTGGTCCTCATTGACGGTAAACTGAACGTTGGCAACTCAAACATGCCACCATTGATAAAAGGATAGGAACCTTGTTAAATGGCCTTTATAGGGCTGGCTGTTTCCTTGGATCCACTTTGCTGCCTCCGGCTGAGAGACTTTCCCATGCGGGAGACTGTGGGCGCGATTCTACCAAACGATTAGTGTTATCTTGGGGAGGTTTGGCGGGGTGTTTCCTCCAACTATTTGGGGGTGATATCCAGACTGGTATTCACCCACACTTCGATATTTTTTGAGCCTTGGGGTATTTCTCCCCAGTCTAGCCCACACTTGGAAATAGTTTCAGCAGTGGGGAGCTGAACTGGCCGGCAAGGTCGGCTCCTCAGAGATCGGGACGCCATGTTGAAAGGGTGCCCTGATCGCTAAGTGAGCTTGAGGCTCCCCAGACCCCTGGGCAATGCCATATCCCACAGACATGGGGATTTACTGCCCAACCCCCCCCCCCCCCGCCCCCCATGAGTGGACATCCTGCTATAGGGTGGCTGAGGGCCCCCCATTTTCAGATCCCGCACCCCCCCTTTTGAGACACCCCTTTCAGGAGACACTCTTCAACCCCCAATGTTTATAATCTTTCTAGCCCCCTTAACCTCCGCTTCCTCATATCCCCACTCACCCCTCCTTTCATGGGCATGGCTCCCCTCAGACTCCTGCCATCCTGGCACTGCCAGCCTACCACCCAGGCCATGCAAACTGGGCATCCTGGGAATGTCAACCAGGCAGCCTGGCAGTGTCAGGTTTGCACTGCTTGGGTGCCCAGTTAACATTGCCACGATGCCCGGGTGCCAGGAGCTCTGTCACAGTATTGCCCTGCCCTGTCCCCTGTCCATGGCCTCCGAGACCCCCGAGTGGCATTATGACTGGTCTCCGCTTATATAGACCAGTACTAATCCAGTTGAGTCTTTACAGGTGCAGCCGGTGACTCTCGGGTGCCAGTTGAATGCGGCATCAAGAATGCCTAATAGCCAGGGTTGGTGTGATCCAGATTGCGCAGGATGTTGTGGGGTCAGGTCCATCACGTGTGATTTCACGCCCAGCGTGAAGCCTGATTTGGGCCTCTCCCGCGATTCACCTGGCGTGGAGCCGGGCGCGACACATTGGTAGAATTGCTGTTAGGGATTTGGCTCTCTGCTATCTTAGTGCCCCTTCCCTCTCTGTTCCTGTCACTAGGAGCCAGTAAATGTGTGCACATGAGCACAAAATCTAGTCAGATCTTTCAGTGCACTACTGAGGGAGTAATGTACCGTCAGAGGTACCATTTCTGGGGCAAGATGTTAAGTCCCAATATGCCCTCTTAGGTGGGTGTTAAAGATCCCAGGACAGATTTTAAAGAAGAGCCAGGGATCGAATTTTCCCCAATTTCCTGGCTTATCTATCCTTTTTAATCAGCACTTTACATACTTCTGGATTTTAACATTGATTTCCATAACTTCACATCATTATCACTGCTCGGATTTTCAAGACAGCAGGATGGCACTAGTGGTTCTGATGTTGCTCTTTACAGCTGAGCCTAGTTACAGCTTTTGTTTCTTTATTGTGGCATTACCACTCCCTGTTGTCTTCTGCCATCATCACTTTCTGAATTCAATCACTTCATCCCTATCAGAGACTTCCCTTTTTCTTTCCTCCCCTTTGCCTGTTTTCCCTGTTCTGGACATGTTTGAAACCTGTTTAAAACCTCTAACTTCTCCCAGTCCTAATGAAAGATTATTTGATGAGGAGGAATGTCTTCAGCCAGAGGGTGGTGAATCTGTGCAATTCTTTGCTGCAGAAGGCTGTGGAGGTCAAATCAGTGAGTGTCTTTAAGACAGAGATAGATAGGTTCTTAATTAATAAGCGGATCAAGGATTATGGGGAGAAGGCAGGAGAATGGGGATGAGAAAAATATCAGCCATGATTTATAGGGAAAAGCTGTTTCCATTCGTGGAAGAATCAAGAACGAGAGGGCACAGATTTACAGTCATCAGCAAAAGAAGAAATGATGTGAAGGAAAATGTTATTCACTCAGTAAGTGGTTGGAGTCTGAAATGCATGTCCTGAGAGTGTGGCGGAGGCAGGTTCAATTTGGGCATTCATGAGGAAAGATGTTGATTATCTGAAAAGGGTGAATCCGCAGGGTTATGGATAGAAGGCAGGGGAGTGGCAGTTCATGTCCAAATGCAGCAAGACCTGGACAATATCCATGTTTGGGCTGACAGGTGGCAAGTCACATTTATGCCACACAAGTGCCAGACAATGGCCTTTTCAAACAAGAGAGGACCCAATGATCACCCCTTGACATTCAATGTGTTATAATGCCCTGGGCTAGTGTGTGATCGATTCCAACCCCACAGGATCCGGAGTCCCAACACAAGTGAATTAACCAATCATTTGTATCTAAATTCCTGAAATTGTTGGCCCTTGGCTGCTCTATAAATCCAGTCATAAGGTTTGTAAATTGAAAGATAACTTCTGCATCTTTATAACAGAAATAAAGATGAAATATGCATTAATTTCAGCTGGATAACAAGCAAGTTAACCTACTACGCCCCCCCACCCACCCCTTTAACTGTCCCACCCTTTATCCACACACACAGGACAGACAAACACATAGGGATGGAAAGGGCTAAAAGTAATAAGGATGAAGGTAGAAAAAAGGTAAATTTCCTTGCTTCCGATGTTGAATTATTTGCGGAAGGCTTTCCTCCCAGCATGCTGATTGAGCAAAGCCACCGGTTGTAGAATTGGTGATGTTCTTCTTGCAGATACATTCATTCACTACTCACAGGCAGTAGGATTTCTTCCGGAAAGACACTTTAGCCTTTATTGAACTGGGCCTTCAACTCAAAGTTCCACCTTTGAGCCCACTTCTATCTTAAGATGCTGTCTTGCATCAAACCCAGCTGCCAGTCCAAGTTTTAATCTAATCAATAATATGACATCCAGCCTTACTGGGAAGAGAGTTCTAACACTAGGTTTTTTGGAGACATTTCATCATATTAGAGAGAGAAAATCAGAGCTGCTTCTTCTAGCTTCTGAACCAAAAACAAAACTAAAACTACCCAGCCTTCCTTGGGAGAGATAAACGTTCCAGAGAAATCAGAACCAATCACCACTGTTTACCAGTGAAGGCCAGCATCTTGAGCCAGTCCATTGGCTGCCAGCCAAGTCAGTCAAACTGAGTCACCACTGATCTCGCCAGCTTGAATTAAAGGCAAAGGCTGCATTAAAGTCACAAGCTCATTAATCGTCCATGGCTAAAAATTGTAATAGCAAAAAGTAAAAGAAAGGGAAAACAGGGAACAACAGGATTTGCACAGGTGGATCCTTACAAATGGTATTACCATCGCTGAATTCCCACAATCAACCTCCTGGGGTTATCATTGACCAGCAAATAAACTAGACTAGCCATAAAAATACTATGGTTACCAGAGCAGGTCAAAGTGTAGGAATTCTGCAGCGAGTAGAAGGGCAAGAGCAGCAAATACCTGGAAACACCACCATCTGAAGGTACCCCTCCAAGTCACTCACCATCCTGACTTAGAAATATATTGCCGTTCCTTCACTGTGGCTGGGTCAAAATCCTGAAATTCCTTCCCAAACAGCACTGTGGGTGTATCTACACCTCAGGGAGTGCAGCAGTTCAAGAAGACAGCTCACCATCACCTTTGGAGAAGCAACTAGGGAATGGGCAATAAATGCTGGCCGAGCCAACAATGCTCACATCCCGTAAAATAAATAAAAATAAAAGTGAATTGCTCCTTCGGAGAGCCAGTATAGACCAGATGGGCCAAATGGCCGCCTTTTTGTGTGGTAACCACCCTGTGATTTTGTTAATATACCAGGACTGACCTAAAACATTTAGAAAGTTGGAAGACATTGGGCGGGATTTTCCATTGGCCAACGTGGAAATCAGGAAACACCATTGGGCAGAGAATCGTTTCAGACGGCAAAATCACGGCGGTTGCCGATTTGACGCCAAACCGCAGTTCTCTATTACTTCGACAGGGGCATAAATGTGTTCCGGAATGCATGTACAGTCAATACCGTTTACATATCATGAGCGGTCCCGACCTGGTATTCTCTGGGGCCTGTTCGATTCTCCGCCTCCGATGGGCGAGTTCCCAACAGCGCGTTTCATTTGTGCTTTTAAAAATCGGGAAACCAACGAGGTGGCTGCTGAGGGAGAGAGAGAGGAGGTAGGACATGGAGAGGAGTGGCTGCAGGCTGCCGGGCCAAACACTGGCTGGGCTGGCTGGGATGGGGGGGTCCTGCTAGGGCTAGGGGAGGGGGGCGAATGGGGAAAACAGGCCATGTGGACTGGGTGATCCCCCATGGGACTGGAGCGGTGTCCAGGCACAGACTACCATGACAGCAGCCTGCAAGGCGACCACCTTGCTGCGCACCCAACTAGCCACCCATCATGGCACTTGGTTCTGCAGAGTGACACCGACCGTATAGGAGCCCCCCACCACTACCATTCCCCCCCACCCCTCCCCACCCACCCACCCAACCACCACCCGCTGGCCTACCCAGGGAAACACCCACAGTAGTCCCTACAGGGGCCACGGTGCCTAGCCCTGGTGGGGGCAGTGCCAACCAACGGTACCCCTGGCATCAGGGACAGGTGGCAGGGCCAGAGGCCCCCACGGTGTTGTCGACCAACAGGGCAAGGTGTGTGGGGATGGAGGGGAGGGAGGGACATGCGGGGGCGGAGCCCAGTGCAAACCAGGGTCACCATATAGCCCGGTGGACCTGGTTGGGCACAGGGGTTTGCACCATGCTAACATGTTGGCCTTTCACCTCCTGTAGACAATTGTGGCCTTCATGCTAGTCGCCACAGCCCTGGGCGCTGCTCAAGGAGGAGGAGGAAGCTGCAGCAATGGAGCGGGCAGCAGGGGGACAGGTGGCAGTTGCCAGAGAGGCAGGTTGGAGAGCCGGCTGCCCAACAGGCCGAGGAGGAGGAGGTGCTAAAGAGGCGCATGAGGCCTCGCATGGACTGGCAGCACCTGTCATTCGAGGTCTTGCCGGATGGGGCATGCTGTCAGACACCCCGGCCGAGCAGAGAGACAGTGCGACATATCTGCCAGATGATGGCATACTTGGCACCGTGGGGTATGGGGTGGACACCCGTTGCAAATGCCGTAAAGGTAACGGTCGCCCTGAACCTTTACGCGACATGTCCTTCCAGGCACCGAGTGGGGATCTGTCCGGGATCTCACAGACCTCCGTGCACTGGTACATCTGTGCCGCCTTTATGCCCACGCATCTCAAAACATCCACTTCAATGTGGAACAAGCCCACCAGGATGCCTGGGTAGCGGGTTTCACAGCCAAAGCCGACATGCCCTGGGTCCAGGGGGTGATTGACGAAATGCATTTCGCCCTACAGGTACCTGCAGATGCAGGCTGCTCGACAAAAACTGCAAGGGGTTCCACTCAATAAACGTGCAGCTAATGTGTGACCATCAGATGAGCATCATACACGTCTGTGCTTGGCACCCGGGCATGGTGCCTTCATCCTGCACACTCGACGATTTGTGATACATTCGAGATGCCCCCCGGCTGGGGGCTTGGCTCCTGGGTGTCAGGGGCTATCCACTGCGGTCATGGTTGATGATGCCTATCCGGCGGCCACAGACCGTCTTGGAGATCCGCTACAACGAAGCCCGTACAGCAACCAGGTCTGTGACCTAGCAGTGCTTCGACCTCCTGAAGATGGGGTTAAGGTGCCTGGACAGCTCTGGTGGGGCCCTCCCATATGATGCTGAGAGGATCGCCCACATTGTGGCGGCCTGTTGCGTCCTCCACAACATCGCACAGCAGTGGGGCGATGTGTTAGAGGAGGAGGAGGAACGCCAGCCCTCATCCGATGAGGAGGATGCATGGGAGGACGAGGATGGGCAGGACATGGGACCCAGGCAGGTACAGGAGGCCGCATGACATGTGCGCCAGAGCCAACGCGCACGGGACGCTCGGATTGCCTCCAGGTTCACCGACTAGGGTGGGGTGGAGAGGAAGAACTGGCCACGGGCATGGACACCGCATCCTATCTCCCTCACTCCCTGCCTCGGCCACCCTCTGTCACCCTATTACTCCCCTATTACTGCCCAGGCCACCAACAGTGTCGCCCATTCCACCACCCCCTACCCCCACCCGGCCAGCCCAGACCAGCCCACTCCTCACACCCATTAGACAGTGCACTGAGGCAGGTTGTAACAGTGGCAACAGGTTGGTTTCTGTGAACGAATATATACAGTCTGTGCCCTCGCCCCTATAAGTAAACTGTGCCCTGCACCCGCGCCAACTTAACTAATGTCTAACTTCCTGGCCTTACAGGCCCTAACACTACGTCTCGGTGGATCCCCAGATGGCACAGCAGGTGTGGAGGTGGCCTGTTGTGATTTGCGACCTGGGTTCCCCGTTGACAGGAGTCTTCTGGGGCGACCAGCCTTTGATGGGTCCGGCTGCTGATCGGGTGTCCCGTGTGGCTTGGTGCCGCCCCGTTCTGCCCACTGACTGCCAGATGCACCAGGGACAAGAGGGAGGAAGGGGGTGGGGGGGGTCTGAGTTACTGCGGTGTTCCGGCACCTCCCCTGCCGGAATCACCGGCACGGGACCCATCACCTCCTTCTCCCTTGGGGTGCACGATGGCCCCCGGGATACTTCATGGAGCTGAGGCCCACTCTGATCTTGACCAGGGTCCGCACACACGCAGCCATGGAGCACAGCGAGTGGACCATCTCCATCTGGGACTGGACACCTCCCTCTGTGTCTGTGCCACGTTGGCCAGCGACTGAGCAATGCCAAGGGCTGCTGTGACTGGGCCACACTCAGGAGCATCGCTGCAATCTTCAGGTGGCTCCAGGACATGGTCGCCTGTGAGGCTGCAACCCTGTCCTGGGCCTCGGCCAGAGCCTGCACAGAACGCCCCAGGCCTTGGACATTCTGATCCATAGCCAAAATCCCGCCCCCAATGCCTTCACCACGGATGCCACCCATGCGGTGCTGACCTGGGCAGCACACATTGTTGGCACCACCTCCTGCTCCTGCACACAGTTACACTCCTCCAACAGGTGCTGGATGCCCACCAACAACCCCTTATGTAGTCCCTGGCTCTGCGGCTGCATCTCCACTATGGATGGGACTGTATGTTCCAGACATTCGAGACCAGTCTGGGCAGCAGCTAATCCCAGCAGGATCGGCCTGCCCTCCATCCGTCAGCTCCCTCGGGTGCTCCTATCGCCACCTGCTGTACTGGGTCAACTGTGTGATACGCACCAAATAGTGTGCCAGGAGCCTCTTCCTAAAGTGCCCGACCAAGGTGAGTGTCTCTGGGATGATGGAGGGTGTTGGAGACAGCTGTGACAGCAACTCTGTGTCATTCTCCAACCCGAGCTCCGGGGTCTCCTGAGTCTCGGGCGGAGGGCTGGTGTCCGAGCTGCTCTCCCCGTCAGCGCTGGCTCACGAGTCGGCTCCCGCAGTGGCACTGGCTGGGGGCGGGGACGCCCGATGGTTCCGCCCCATCACCAGCAGGTCTTGCAAGGCACAAGACAAAATGCATAATTAGACGGCAGGCCAGAGGGGGAAATGGGGATGGCCATGCGGGTGGGGGGTTGGTGGTGTTGGAGCGAGAGTGGTGTGGGGGTGAGAGTGGTTTGGGGGTGAGAGTGGTGGAGGAGGTTGGGGAGGGTTGACACACGAGTCACGGGGAACTGCAAATAAGTGGGATCACACTTCCCCGCCCACGGCTGACCTCCATCTTGGTCACCTCCCGTTCCTCCGGTCCACCGACCACGTCCAGGGCACTCGGTGAGGGGCCACAGGTCCGGCGGTCCTCCTCCTGCCTTCTCCAGCTCACGGCAGTTATGCGCGGCCTTCTCCTGGCGGGGTGGGGGTGGGGGAACAGAAAACACCGTGTTAGACAGTCCGGCGCATGCAGCCCAGGGGGTGGGTAGCTTATGGCCACAGTGGCCGTGGCGTGGATAATAGCATGTGGAGCAGCATGGGGGTTCTGCTGTCCTCCTGGTGGGTGGGGAGAGTGATGGTTGCAGGTGTGTGGCACGGGGTTAGTGTAGAGGGTGCCATCTCCGCTACTCCACTACTGGGCCGATATCTGGGGTTTGGATGTCTGTGTGTGTCTCTCTCCAGCTGGCACTGAAACTTCAGAGGCCAGGGGATGTCGCACTGGGACACTTCCACTGAAGAGAGCACTGATTCAAGCCTGCCGTTTATTCCTAACCGACAGCCTGAGACTTATATCACACAGATCTCCAGACCCCTACCAATACCCAGGTGATTCTCTCTCTTGCCGGTGGTACAACCCCCACCCGGTTCCTACTCCACTAGAGTAGCTTTCCCAAGAGAGAGAATAGGACACTGCTGTTTATTTCCTAACCAGCAGTCTGTCCTGAGTGAATCGCTCAAGATGACCCTCGATTCTTGAACCCGGAATTAAGGTGAGGAGTATTTTTAACAATGACTTGGTCAGAGATCGCTGGTGAAGGATTGAAGAATTTAAACGACTCCAATTAGCATCAAATCAAGGTTTATTGTAAAACCCAGGTCAAAATCATCAACAGAAGAAACACAATAAAATCTTATGCTCTAATACAACTAAGTCTATTCAAAAGGTAATATAGCGGACACAACGAAAATTCTTACGGTTACACAGGTTTTAGCAAAAACACAAGGCACAAAACAAGTTCCCTTCCCCAAAGCCTCAACCACTATTAAAATCAAGGGAGCTTCGCAAGCTGCTGCGGGTTACTTACGGTCACAGGCTGCAGAGGTCAAGTCAGGGGTGCAGAGGTCGAGCCAGGAACGAAGAGACCCCCAATTGAAAACACAGCCCCTTTTATATTGCTTTACCTGGCTTTGTTCTGTGATCGGCCAGCCCCTTTTGCATTGAAAAGGTAAGTTTTAAAGTTCCCGCTGGTCCCGCCCCCTTTGAGCCGGTCAGAGCTGTCGAGATGGGAGTACCTCCCCTAGGTCCGCCTCCAGTCTGTTTTTTGAGATAACGAGGTTGAGCTCCCTTGAAGATTTTCAAAGACTTCCATCTGCTCCGGAGATGCTGCTATGTTGATGGGGTGTTGATTGGATTCTGCTCTGGTGGAGGCCAGGTCATTTACATTTGCATGGGGCTATGACCATCCCATTGTCCTGCTTGCATGCAAGCCTCCTGTGTATTCCCGTGCCCCTTTGTCTGTGTCTTGATGTTATCTTGTTGTCTGGCTCCTTCTTCCTTGTAGCTCCTAGGGGGGTGTTTGTAAATATTTATGTGCTTATGTCCCCACTCAGCTCAGCGGGCCAAGCCTGCTGGGAAAACTGGTTCTGTTCTCTTGGCTGAAAAGTCAGTTTACAGTCTCTGAGTTTCTCCAAAAGGGCCGAATTGCCCGAAAACCTTACAGATGCCCCTTCGATACGTCCCTACCTGCTTGGACCGTATCGACACAGGTGAAGGGCAATTGTTTCCCTTTGTGTGGACCGTAGGTCCCCCCCTCAGCAACATGCGAAATTACAATTCCCAAGACAGTTCCCTTAATCTAGGCTACCCCTGGTTTCAATGAAAGGGAAAGACAAGACCATATCTAATTTAAACACACAGTAACATATACACATTTCACCGGAACCCCAAACGTAAGGGTCCCTGCACATATATCACAATCAAGTACACATTTCACCGGGACCCCAAACGTAAGGGTCCCTGTACATATATCACAATCAAGTACACATTTCACGCGAATCCATACAACTATTTACAATTGCATCTGTTTATTTCACCAAGGATCCTCCTTTCTTGGCTGCACTCCGCTTCTTCCCGTTGAGGGCTCTTCATTTATCCTCCATCGTCGATACCTGCAGCTGAGAGGTTTAGTCCAACTGAGGCGACAGCATAATGTACCCCCTGTACAACATTTCCTTTGTGGGGGCAAACACTAAACCATTCTCAGGCCCCCCCCTGGTGGTGATCGGACAGTTGTGAGGGTCGATCGGTTGGGCTGTGGGCAGGGGTCGCTTTACCTGAACCAGCAGTTCGGTAGCTTCTACAGTCATCCCTTCCCTGGGCGTTACACATCCCTCCCCACTGCGGTCAATTTATCCCGTTCCCTGGGTTCTGCCACCACCTTACAAAAGTGATTAATGCCCCTTGTGGACATGCCTTGGTAGATCCCCATGAACACCAATAAATGCCCCGGTCAGAAGCCCACCCCTTATCCCCGCAAACGGTGATCCTACCCGGTGACCCCGTGATGGTCCGTTAGGTGTTGGTGTCCAGTCCGTTCCCAGTCCGAGGACCGATCCCTCATGTCCAGCCTCAGCTTCCTGGGCCACCACCGTCTCCCCAAAGGAACGTCCCCCTCACAGGTTGAACACACCCGCCTGCCCTCAGTCACCCTAACCCGGTCAGTCGAAGGACTCTTCTGTCTCGCCTCTGCGGAGTTCTCCCGGTCCCACCATCGCCAAGATCAGCAAACTCCACATCGTCGGGTGCCCCATCTGTAAAACCAAAACACATTCTTGCCTCTACAGCCCTACCTACCTTGAAGTGCATGGGTGCTATCCGGTGGCGGCAGCAGCTCCTGCTTTGAAGTTGCCGCAGCCTGTCTGGGGTTCTGTGTTTACAGCCCGGCTCCCCAGGGTCCTAGTGCCTGCCGCTATCCGGTGGCAGCAGCAGCTCCTGCTTTGAAGTTGCCGCAGCCTGTCTGGGGTTCTGTGTTTTACAGCCCGGCTGCACCAGGGTCCTAGTGCCTGGTGCTTCATCATTTTACCCTTGCACCAGGCGCTTCTGTGTTCCCACGATCCTAAATACTTCACACACAACTACACACTAATTAGAACTAACAGGGGGGGAATGCTATATACAATGCCACCCGTCTCCGGGTGGCCAAATTAAAACTGTGCCCCGCTAAACTGGGGCAGTCCACCTGTTTGGTCGAACGGCTCGGGCCAGACCGTCCCCTCCCGGGGGTTCGGGCTGCCCCTTGCCTCTCCTTTCCCAACAGGGTTCGGTGATCCCTCATCGCTCCCTTCTACTCGGGCCCCCTTACTGCGGGACCGGGTGACAGGGAGGTGTGATGGGGACCATCTTAGAGGGGGCTTGGAGACCCGATTGCTCCTTCGTCCCCTGACTGGTTCCCAAACCCAAGGTGATACCTCCACTTCCTCCGCCTCCTTAGCCTCTATACTAAGGCAGGCTACCTGACCCACAGGTAAGGGCTTGGGAATCGTTCCTGTCCCTGGGCTGGGTGCTTGCAGCACTGTCGGTCTCTTTGGGACTGCCCCTTCGGGACAGCACCTTGTCACCGGTTGTGTGACCGTGGAGTCAGGGACCTCCCCCACCGTCGTTAATTCTACGGGGGGTTTCTCCACTACCACCCCCCGTCTTCCCCCCACCTTGCTCTTTTTTGTCCTTATGGGGTGGAACAATTTAAATTGACTGATGTGGCGTTCGCATGGGTCCCACCTTAAGGGATTTAAACTGCAAATAGCCGCTGGGGCAGCCTCCAGAATGGGACCCTGCACCTGGACCGGACCAGGGTCTGGGGCTAGAACTACCCCTGCGCTCCCTTTTTCCTGAGGCTGCTCCCTGGGTAGTCATACGGGTTCTTGTGGTGTGAGTGCGGGCAGGCCCTGGCCCGTTGCCATTGCCACCTGTCCCGACCCAGCTGCTAGGCTCTGCAAAAAGGCTAAAAGTTTCTTTACCTCGAAGGTTTCCGGGGCAGCTGCTCCTGCCGCCGGGGTCTGACTCTCTACTGCGGGAGCCCTCTCCTGCTTGCTAGGGTTTTTACATTCCCTCTTGAAATGCCCGGCCTTCCCACACCCGTAGCATACCGGTTTCTCGTCGGAGGTCCGGGTGCAGTCATGCTTCCACTCTCTCTTAGGGGCTGCTGGCGCGATTTCATGCACCCTACCCTTAAGGGGCTTGTCCTCACCCCTCTTCCCATTACGATATGCGAGGGTAAGTTTCCTAAGGACCTCTTCCTCATTAAGGTCCGGACTCTGCGGGTCGAACCAGTGTTCGGCTTTTGCCCTAACGTTAGGGAGACAGTTGGCAACTAGGGTCTTCAGCCAGTGGGCGGTTCTTTCCCCTAAATTCCGTCTATCCGCTTGAACCCCGCATGCCTCCATATAGACAATCCACAGCCTGTCTGCGAACATGGTGGGAGATTCCCCTGGTTGCTGCTTGGTTTCCCCCACTCTCATGAAAGGGCTCCCCAGATTCAAGCCCATCGCCTCCAGAACAGCAGTCTGTGCGGCCGCCCATGTGTCAGGTCTTCCCCCATTCCCAGAGGTCACTGTCCTGCATAGCTGTGCATCTAGGGTCATTAGGAGCATCTTTATTTGCTCCCCTTCGTCGCAGTCATTGATGTTGGCAGCCTGTTCCACCTCCATAAAATGCAGCGACGGATCCCCCTTTGGAGTTAGTCTGGGAACGTGGGCCACCATCCCCCTGAGCGCGGATGCCCCATGAGGAACGATAATGTCGCCCTCAACCGGTCCCCTGTTTGCCATCCCCGCCGGGGGACCATACCTTCTTTGCCTGACAGGGCACATCTGCCCTACCTGGGGTTCCTGCTCCTCCTCCCCACTGTCCAGCTCTCCTGCCTCGTTGGGTAGCCCCCCTGTCCCCGGGCTAGCTACCCATATAGGAGACGCCGCTATCTGGGGATACACTGCCGACCCCCCTTGGACTTGCCCCTGAACGTGCAGCCCGATCCCCCCCTGCCGACCCGGACACGATCCCGGTGCCTCAGGAGGCGGTCTATTCCCCTTGGCCTTTGGGGAATCATCCGCTGCGAGGAGCACCTTGCCCCTTGGGACCCCCCCTGGACCTACCAGGTGTATCTGTCCTCTGAACTTGGACAAGGTCTCCTCCAACTCCGTTATTCGTGCCTGGCACGGCCCATGGGCACAGTCCCCTACTTCCTCGCGAGCCACCCGGTACGCTGCCTGGATGTCCCGGAACTTCCCCTCCAGCTTCCTACACTGCTCTGTACTCCGAGCATATAGTTCCTGGAGCCTCCGTTCCTTTTCTTTACCCTCCACTATCTGGCAGTGGAGATAGTCCTTCTCACACCGGTTAGACTCGCTTTCCTGTTTCATTTCTGTCATTTCTTCCCGCAGTCGTTCCGCTGCGCTAGCGCTGTCCCCTGCGCTGGCCCTCACTTCTCTCAACTCCTGCTCTAACTCTTCGACCCTATCCTCTGTCTTGACTACCTGCTCGGACAGGCAAACCAGCCAAACTGCCTTCTCCAAGTGTCTTTTGTGCGCCTTGCTTTCTGTCCATGCAGCCGCTGCCATTACCGGCTGCTCTGCATTGATCAATTCTGAAACCCAAGGTTTGGTGAGGTTGACCTTTTTCCACAAATATGAGGATATTCTCTCCTCCATTTTGCTTCGTTCCCTCACCCCCTCTGCCAAGTCACATACTCCAAACCACCGGGCTCTTGCCGCGGTCGCCATTGTAGAGGGTGCCATCTCCGCTACTCCACTACTGGGCCGATATCTGGGGTTTGGATGTCTGTGTGTGTCTCTCTCCAGCTGGCACTGAAACTTCAGAGGCCAGGGGATGTCGCACAGGGACACTTCCACTGAAGAGAGCACTGATTCAAGCCTGCCGTTTATTCCTAACCGACAGCCTGAGACTTATATCACACAGATCTCCAGACCCCTACCAATACCCAGGTGATTCTCTCTCTTGCCGGTGGTACAACCCCCACCCGGTTCCTACTCCACTAGAGTAGCTTTCCCAAGAGAGAGAATAGGACACTGCTGTTTATTTCCTAACCAGCAGTCTGTCCTGAGTGAATCGCTCAAGGTGACCCTCGATTCTTGAACCCGGAATTAAGGTGAGGAGTATTTTTAACAATGACTTGGTCAGAGATCGCTGGTGAAGGATTGAAGAATTTAAACGACTCCAATTAGCATCAAATCAAGGTTTATTGTAAAACCCAGGTCAAAATCATCAACAGAAGAAACACAATAAAATCTTATGCTCTAATACAACTAAGTCTATTCAAAAGGTAATATAGCGGACACAACGAAAATTCTTACGGTTACACAGGTTTTAGCAAAAACACAAGGCACAAAACAAGTTCCCTTCCCCAAAGCCTCAACCACTATTAAAATCAAGGGAGCTTCGCAAGCTGCTGCGGGTTACTTACGGTCACAGGCTGCAGAGGTCAAGTCAGGGGTGCAGAGGTCGAGCCAGGAACGAAGAGACCCCCAATTGAAAACACAGCCCCTTTTATATTGCTTTACCTGGCTTTGTTCTGTGATCGGCCAGCCCCTTTTGCATTGAAAAGGTAAGTTTTAAAGTTCCCGCTGGTCCCGCCCCCTTTGAGCTGGTCAGAGCTGTCGAGATGGGAGTACCTCCCCTAGGTCCGCCTCCAGTCTGTTTTTTGAGATAACGAGGTTGAGCTCCCTTGAAGATTTTCAAAGACTTCCATCTGCTCCGGAGATGCTGCTATGTTGATGGGGTGTTGATTGGATTCTGCTCTGGTGGAGGCCAGGTCATTTACATTTGCATGGGGCTATGACCATCCCATTGTCCTGCTTGCATG
This sequence comes from Scyliorhinus torazame, assembly GCF_047496885.1. Classification (NCBI taxonomy): domain Eukaryota; kingdom Metazoa; phylum Chordata; class Chondrichthyes; order Carcharhiniformes; family Scyliorhinidae; genus Scyliorhinus; species Scyliorhinus torazame. The sequence goes on along the minus strand of NC_092707.1, from coordinate 122,792,382 downwards.
CAAGCCTCCTGTGTATTCCCGTGCCCCTTTGTCTGTGTCTTGATGTTATCTTGTTGTCTGGCTCCTTCTTCCTTGTAGCTCCTAGGGGGGTGTTTGTAAATATTTATGTGCTTATGTCCCCACTCAGCTCAGCGGGCCAAGCCTGCTGGGAAAACTGGTTCTGTTCTCTTGGCTGAAAAGTCAGTTTACAGTCTCTGAGTTTCTCCAAAAGGGCCGAATTGCCCGAAAACCTTACATTAGTGCCAGGAGTGCAGTGCTGCCTACTCAACCTGGCCGCCGTGAGAGGCCGTGCAGTTTTTTCTGGCATTGCTCGCCCATCTGACGGTATTGCTCATGGCATTCATGGCCTCTGCCACCTGCGCCCAGACGGCAGCGTTCTTCCCGGGCCAGGATGCAAAGCATCTGTAAACCTTGTGGTTACGCCCTGCGCTGACATCTTGTTGGCTAGGATAGTGTGTGTGGGGGATGGAATGTGTATATGTGGCTGCAGTTTGTCAGCCTTTGAGTGTGAATCTCGAAGCCAGTTAAACTGGCACTGTTTCCCATTAGAATCGATTGTGTTCCACATGGCGCCGATGCTAGCCCCTTAGCAGTAGCGGAATCGGTCCAGGTGTTGCGCCAATTTTTCTGTTGTGAAAGTCTACGGGTTCTGCTGGCGTCAACACGTAGGTCGGGATTCTCCAATTGCCGACGGCAAAATCGGGTTTGGCAATCGGCCGGAGAATCCGTTTTTACGCAGGAATCGGGGGCGGAGCCATTTTTCCGATGCTCCACCCCCTCAGAAACGGCGTACTCGAGGAGTACGCCCGTTGCACGCCGTTGGGACGGTCTCAGGACGTCACCTGAGGCCCTACCCCAAATCTTCGCCCCCACCCCAATGCTTTGCCCCCGAGGACACATGCTCTCTCAAGTTTTGTGAACCTGGTGTGGCGGCCGTGGACTGTGTCCAGCGCCGCCACAATCAGGGGGGGGGGGGGGTAGAGCCGTTCCGCTGGCAGGGGGACTTCAGCGGGGACTGGGGGACTGGTGGGGGTGGTCCAGGGGTGGCGGGTGGGGGTTTACTAGTGGCACTATCTGACAGGCTGGGTCCGCGCGCGGCCGGCGCATGTTGCATGCGTGGCCACGGACCCGGCCATTATGCGTCTGTATCGGCAGGTAAAGCCGGGGGCTTTATGTGACATGGCTGCTAGCCCCCCCACCAGATGGAGCATCGGTGCGGGGGTGCAGCCAACTTTTTGGTCGTAAGACCAGAAGTTTCCTCCGGACATAGCCGCAGAATCGGAGAATCCAACCCTTAGTCTCAGAAATGGAGAATCACGCCCATTATATTTGGATATTATGTACACCTGTGCAACGTTTTCAATCTGTTCTATCCCTCAGGACGTGCAATGTGTAGAGACAGTACATCACCTGTAACACATGCTGAGAACTGTTCCCCAGGCTCTACATACTCAACACTCACATGGGGTTTCCAGGCCAACATACTCGGTTGATTTGCAGGGAGTTAACTAATTATTTTTCACCATGTTAACCTCAGTTTTGGATGTACCACTTTCAAAAGCTCTTGAGTCCAGCAAAAAATCTCTGAATAATGTAACAAATTACATTTCGTACTGTAAGGAGTCAATTGACATTTTCAGCAATTTCATGAGAGTGCTTTGGCTATCCTTGGGGGAAGAGGAAGTCCAAACTCAAACCATATTTCACAATTATAATGGAATGTTAATTGAAGAAGAGACATATTAACATTTATGAGTTAGCCCTCCTCAGAAGGAATTGAATCAGGAACATATTCACTGCAATCCTGTGAGAATAATGAGGGATCATTTACAATAAGGATTTAGTCCTGGCTGCACTATAACTAGATAGCGAATGCTGATTAGTTATGAATTCACAGCTACTGCGTCTTTTTATTTAATTTTTCCAAATTAGATTACTTCCTTTCCTGTTATCTATCCCAGTATTGCCTGCCACCAGGACATTTCCTTTGCCACGTAGACAAGTTTGAGTTGGACACTATTTAATGAAGAGTCTAAACAGATGACAGTAATAAACCAGGGTTGTCACTCCAAATGTCCTGGGCATCTGCTAAATGTTCTACCTATAAAGAATGATATATTGCTGAAAGCACAGTAATCAATAAGCCACCATTCATGATTATCCAGCAGTTTATTGGTTTCCATTCAATAGTCTTTGTGTAAATTGATTGTTTAGTGGGGCCAGTGTGTTCAGTTCCAATAACTGTGTGTGTATCTGATTTTCTAGTCAACCAGCTGTATTCGGAAGGAAGTTAGGTATATCCGACCAATCTCCCCCTCTGCACCTGACTTGACATTGTCATTAATAGAGGATCCACATTTGAATTTCAAATCATCCCATGGCTCAGCCCTCCCTATTGCTGTGATCTCTTCCAGCCCCATAACCCGACAAGATCTCCGTGCTCATCTATTCCTGGCCTCTTGAAGCTGTTTGATTCTAATCGTTCCACCATTGGTAGCCGTGCCTCCAGTTGCCTGGGCCCCAAGTTATGGAAAGGTGCCCCAAAATCATTCTGGGCGGGATTCAGAGAGCGCATTGCACCCTGCGTGGATCTGGTCACATATCTCAGTCTATGATTTTCATGTATGGTACGACCCAACTGGGCTGTGCGCAGAACAATACTTTTCACAGTACCTCGGCACACGTGACAATAAATTGAAATCTAAAATGGCGAGAATGCCATTAACCCTAATTTGCATTCATCTGAATCTCATTAACGAGACTGATTCCCCAGTCATGTGGGCGTTGTTTAGTACTCCTTTTCAAAAACGTGAAGCTGGCACAATGGCTGCTGAAGGGAAGTGAGGAGGTGAAGGGCACCGGAGCTTCTGCCCCAGTGCTCGGGGAAGGGGAGACCCTTCAAGGGGGTTGGGCTTGGTCAGGGGACTGAAGCATTCCAGGGTCGCAGGTCGCCCCTAGCCGGGGTGTGAGGGGCTTTGCGTCTGTGAGGACTTCTAGCCATCCTTAAGTATTGTGGGGACCCATAACAGTGGCAGACAGAGCTGCAGCCTGTCTGTCCTGCCAAACACTTCCAGGACAGAGCCCTGCTGCAGCTTCTCTCCTGAAATTCAATTTCACCCCCTTTGACGGTGAGCAGCCTCTAGCTTCACAGCTGGAGGCTATTTCAAATGTGGTATTAGCCTTGTTAGTTATGAGAGCACTTCACTCTCCTAAACTCTCAAATGGCTCCTCGAGGGCACATGTGCTGTGTCTCAGAGGATGATGTCCAGCAACCGTTGATGCCTGAACACTGTGCCTGAACTCTAGGAGCATCAGCATCATAGAAGTAGCTGCCAACAATCAAACAGTAGAGAGCAGGGCTTCACCAATGAGACCCTCTCACGGCCATAGGGTAAGTGTCTGGATGAATGGAGTGCAGCTGGACACCGGCAGAGGTCTGGGGCCTGGGGCTCCTGATGTGGCCGGCTGTAAGTTTGCAGAGCAAGGTTTGCAGGCAGCAACACCATCGCAGGCTGGATGCCACACACCCTGAAGATGTGGCCACCTATCAGGCTGAGGAGGGGGCCAGCAGGGGAGGCCAGCGATGGCCCCAGGTGTTCAGATGTCGTTGACCATTCCATGTGCTGACGGATAGTATATGCCACAGAAGATTGCGTCTCAGCAGGGAGACAGTGCGGCACCTGTGTCACGTCCTCATGGGCATCGCACCGCATGAAGGAAAAGGTCACCTGCTCACGGTGCCCGTGAAGGATACCACAGCCCTAAACCTTTATGCCATGGAACATTCCAGAAATCAAGCGGGAACCTCAGGTGCATGCAGGAAGTGACGGTGCTCAGTATGTCCAAACATCAGATTATATCACCTTCGAGCTGGACCAGGCCCACCAAGATGCCTGGGTTGCAGGAATTGCTCCCATCTCCCTGGTCCAAGGGGTGATCGAAGGCATGCAAGTCGCAATGCAAGCATGGGACATCATGGAGTGCCCTATATTAACTGGAAGGGGTTCCATTCCCTGACTGTTCAGATCGCGTGCAACCACCGCCTCAGCATCATGTACGTGTGTGCCCGTTACACAGGGAGCGAGCATGGCAGCTACATCCTGGGGCATATCCCCCATATCCCCCCTCCCCATATCCCCCCTCCCCCATATCCCCCCCTCCCCCATATCCCCCCTCCCCCATATCCCCCCTCCCCCATATCCCCCTCCCCATATCCCCCCTCCCCCATATCCCCCCTCCCCCATATCCCCCCCTCCCCATATCCCCCCTCCCTCATATCCACCATATCCCCCCTCGCCCATATCCCCCATATCCCCCCTCGCCCATATCCCCCCTCCCCCATATCCCCCATATCCCCCTCCCCCATATCCCCCCTCCCCCATATCCTCCCTCCCCCATATCCCCCATATCCCCAAGTGAATCCAGCCCTAACCTTAACATCTGCAATACACGCGCAACCGATGGCGTGCATTCATATACCTGTCTAACACTGTTGCCTTTTACCCCTGCCACCACCACCCCCCCACCACCCCTGCCACAGGAGAAACGCGCACACAACACCAGGGAGCATGTGAGGACTGGAGGAGGCCCCGCTGATGAGAGGCCACTGACCGAACACGAGGAAAGGGCCCTGGAACTGGCTGGCGGACCTGAGGACCGGGAGGTTGCTGATGCAGAGGTCGGGGGCGTACTAGCAAGTGAGCCACCAACAGCCCGTCCCCATATCTCTCCCTCCCCTATATCCCCCTCCCCCATATCACCTGATCACTGCCTGCATGTCTAACCATGCATGCTTCATTGTGTATCGCAGGAGCAAACGTCGAGGCACCCATCCCCGCAGATGCAGACCGCCCGCAGGATGCCCCTCGCATACCACGGGAGACGGAGAGACCCGGACCCTCCGGCATGCGACGCCCGCAGGATGCCTCTCGCACATCACGGGAGACGGAGAGACCTGGACCCTCCGGCATGCGACGCCCGCAGGATGCCCCTCGCACACCACGGACGACGGAGAGACCCGGACCTTCCGGCATGAGACGCCCGCAGGGTGCCCCTCGCACACCATGGGAGACGGAGAGACCCGGACCCTCCGGCATGCGACGCCCGCAGGATGCCTCTCGCACATCACGGGAGACGGAGAGACCTGGACCCTCCGGCATGCGACGCCCGCAGGATGCCCCTCGCACACCACGGACGACGGAGAGACCCGGACCCTCCGGCATGCGACGCCCGCAGGATGCCTCTCGCACATCACGGGAGACGGAGAGACCTGGACCCTCCGGCATGCGACGCCCGCAGGATGCCCCTCGCACACCACGGACGACGGAGAGACCCGGACCTTCCGGCATGAGACGCCCGCAGGATGCCCCTCGCACACCATGGGAGACGGAGAGACCCGGACCCTCCGGCATGCGACGCCCGCAGGATGCCCCTCGCACACCACGGACGACGGAGAGACCCGGACCTTCCGGCATGAGACGCCCGCAGGATGCCCCTCGCACACCATGGGAGACGGAGAGACCCGGACCCTCCGGCATGCGACGCCCGCAGGATGCCCCTCGCACACCACGGGAGACGGAGAGACCCGGGCCCTCCAGCATGCGACGCTCGCAGGATGCCCCTCGCACACCACGGGAGACGGAGAGACCCGGACCCTCCGGCATGCGACGCCCGCAGGATGCCCCTCGCACACCACGGGAGACGGAGAGACCCGGACCCTCCGGCATGCGACGCCCGCAGGATGTCCCTTGGAGACCACGGGAGACGGAGAGACCTGGAGCAACAGGGAGATGATGCCCCCGTCACGTGCGGGTGCGACGACGCAGGCGTGTGCCACCCAGCGACGAGAGGGGCAGCCACAGGCCCCCGTCACAGCCGAGCCAGGACACCACTACCCAGGACACCCCTACCCAGGACAGCACGACCCAGGAAGACGAAATACCGGACAGTGACACAGATTGGATGGGAGGAGACGAACCCCCACCCCAAAGTGCCATGGACTCAGAGTGGGACAAAGAGCACGACACACCACTGCTGTCACCAACACCCTCCACCATCGCAGAAACACTCACCTCGGTTGGGCACTTTAGTGATGAGGCATCTGGTACACTCACTGGTGCGCACAACACAGCCGTCCCGGTACAGCAGGTGGAGGTAGGAGCAGCCCAGCCCAAGCGAACATCTGCCGCCCAGATGGATCCCGGGTTCCTGGAGTTACCACACCCACACATAGATCCGATGCAACCACCGAACCGGAGACGAGCGAAGAGGGTGACGGCCGGCTTGCGGCGGCTGCAGTCGCAGGTGGAGGAGTCCACCCGCGTCCAGGAGCTGGGAGTGGTGCCGGTCATACATTCCACCCTGCCGACACCGCACGGGTGGCGTCCGCGGTGGAGGCAATGGGTGCGACGGTGTCAGACATGGGGAACGGTTTGCGAGGCCTGGGGCTTTCCGTGCAGGCGGCGTCTGTGGCCCAGGACATGGCTGCCCTCTCACAGGAGGCCATGAGCCAGTGCCAGCGCCAGATGGCAGAGGCGCTCAACACCATGGCCCAGTCTCTGCAGGCCATGGCCCAGTCTCAGCAGGCCATGGCCCAGTCTCAGCAGGCCATAGCCCAGTCTCTGCAGGCCATCGCTGAGGGCATCGGCGCCATTGGCCATGTGCGAGCCGGCGTCGCACAGTCACAGCCAGGGTTTGCCAATCCCCTGGGCTCCATGGCTGCAAACCTGCAGACCCCTGTCGATGCCAGCACGGGCCTCCAGGACTGACAGCGCCAGATGTCGGGGGGGCGTCGGATGGCCAGTCCGTTCGCATCCCCCACCCATGTAGAGGCCTGGGGGCCATCGGGCACCCCGAGGGAGGAGGAGGTGGTGTGGTCCGTCCCGCGTCCCCCTGTAGGGGAGGTCCCGGAACACCGCGACACCTCGGACTCCCCCCCTTCCGTCCCAGATGCATCGGGTGGGCAACGGGCAGGACAGGCTGGCAGCTCGCCATCCCAGTCGCCCGGGCCGCAGCCTGGCCTATCTAGGCCAGGACGCCCCAGGAAACGGCCGCCAAAGGGATCCCGTGTCAGAGGGCAGGAATCACAGGAGTCCACCTCCAGTTCTGCTGTACCGTCTGGGGAACCACGTAGTCAAAGGGCCCGTAAGGCCAAACAATTAGACACTGAGTAAGTTGGCACGGGTGCAGGGCACAGATGAGTTTTAGGGGCTAGGGCACGTGCATGAACTCCTTTGGTTATTAAAGTCAATGTTACACCTACAGAAGCTGCCTTTGTGCTCTGTCCAAAGCATGCGGGGGTGTCATGTACGTTGAGCGCAAGTGTGTGTGTGTGAGGGGTGGTCTTACCTCAGCCCCAGGTGAGTCTGCCACTTCCCCCTGGACCGCCATCAACATCCCCCGGGCAGAGGACGGGACCGTGCGCTGCAGTGTCACAGCCGCATGCAGGGATGGTCCGGGTGGATGGTGGTACTGTGGCCATGGGTCAGACATAGTCCAACGATATGGAGCCAGGAGCTCAGCACAGACGGTTGGTCAGGGCAGACGGGCTAGACACAGGCGGGTGGCTGTCTGCCCTGACCATTGCCCCCATCCCCCTCATCTGGGGAGGACTGCGCCTCTTCCTGCTGCTCCTCCACTCCGCCCTCCTCTGCCTGCGGCACATCGCCCCTCTGCTGGGCTATGTTGTGCAGGACGCAGCACACCACAATGATGCGGCCGACCCTATCTGACCGATACTGGAGGGCGCCCCCAGAGAGGTCCAGGCACCTGAAACGCATCTTCAGCACGCCAAAGCACCTCTCTATCACTCCCCTTGTCGCTACATGGGAATCATTGTAGCGGTTCTCCGCCTCATTGCGTGGCCTCCGTCTAGGCGTCATCAGCCACGATCGCAATGGGTAGACTCTGTCGCCCAGCAACCAGCCCCTCAGCCGGGGATGGCGACCCTCGTACATGCCGGTGATGGACGACACGTATGAGTCGTGTACACTGCCCGGGTAACGGGCGCAGACGTGCAGGATCATCATGCGGTGGTCGCAGACCACCTGTATGTTCATCGAATAGGTCCCCTTCCTATTGGTGGCCATGGAGGATGATGAAAACCCGCCCTATTATCTGCAGGTGGCCTCACGGCGACGTGCATCTCATCAATCGCGCCCTGGACCACCGGGAACCCGGCCACGGCAGAGAAGCCCACGGCCCGGGCATCCTGGCTAGCCCTGTCCACAGGGAAGCGGATGTAGCGGTGCGCCATGGCATATAGGGCATCTGTCACTGCCCGGATGCACCGGTGCACCGATGTCTGCGATATGCCGGACAGGTCCCCACTCGGTGCCTGGAATGACCCCGTTGCATAAAAGTTCAGGGCCACCGTAACCTTGACGGACACGGGGAGAGGGTGTCCCCCGCCAGTGCCACGCGGTGACAGGTGTGCCAGCAGGTGGCAGATGTGTGCCACGGTTTCCCGCCTCATCCGGAATCTCCTCCTGCATTCCCGGTCCGTGAGGTCCTGGTATGACTGCCGGGGCCGGTACACACGGGGCGCCCTCGGATGCCTCCGTTGCCATGGGGCCGCGACGTCCTCCTCTCCCTCCTCGTCCTGTCGGTCAGGTGTCCCTCCAGCCTGGGCGGCTGCCGCCTGCCCCTCTGCGGCAGCCTGCGCCGCCTCTCTGGCATGCTCCTCCTCCTCCTCCTCATCCAGGGCAACATAGACATTAGCGGCTGCTGCCACGGCGGCCAACATCGCTGGATGGTCTGAAAACATGACGGCCTGGTGGGGGGGAGGGGAACGACGACATGTCATCATTGTCCATACCCCCTCCTCCCCCCAGCCAGGTGGCATGGACCGCATGGGTCCAACTGTTGGAGGCTGGCACCTGGCCAGGTGGACCAACTCACTTGCCCTCGCATCCCCCCTCCCCGGCACGGACCCCATCCTCCTCCCCGGCACGGACCTCCCCCCATCCCCCTCCCCGGCACGGACCCCATCCTCCTCCCCAGCACGGACCTCCCCCCCATCCCCCTCCCCGGCACGAACCCCCCCATCCTCCTCCCCGGCATGGACCCCATCCTCCTCCCTGGCACGGACTCCATCCTCCTCCCCAGCACGGACCCCCCCCATCTCCCTCCCCTGCACCGACCCCCCCCCCCCATCCTCCTCCCCGGCCCTCCCCGGCACGGACCCCCCCATCCTCCTCCCCGGCACGGGCCCCCCATCCTCCTCCCCGGCACGGGCCCCCCATCCTCCTCCCCGGCACCGACCCCATCCTCCACCCCGGCACGGACCCCCCCATCCTCCTCCCCGGCACGGACCCCCCATCCTCCTCCCCGGCACGAACCCCCCCATCCTCCTCCCCGGCCCTCCCCGGCACGGACCCCCCCATCCTCCTCCCCGGCTGTCCCCGGCACGGACCCCCCCATCCTCCTCCTCAGCACGGGCACCCCAACCTCCTCCCCGGCACGGACCCCCCTCCCGGCACTCCCCCGGAGCCCAGCCCACTCTAACCACCCCCCCGCCGCACACACACACACACCCTAGACACACCTCTCCCGACACATTCAGACTGCGGCCACGCCATCGCCTGTCCAGCGGCCAACCCCCCAGGCCGTCACCCACCTCCACGCTGGTCGGCGTGAACCTGGAGCACAGGTTGACGCCGATTAAAAGGAGGTTTGATTTACGTCGATGTGACCCATCATCCCGTCGACGGGACTTCGGCCCATCCAGACGGGAGAATATCGGCAGGCCCAAAATCGGCTGCCTTGCGCCCACCCGTGCCATTCTCCGACGTCAGCGGCGCCATTAACGCCCCGCCGACTTTTCTCCCTTCGGAGACTTCGGCAACCGGCGGGGGCGGGATTCACGGCGGCCAACGGCCATTCTCCGACCCGCTGTGGGGTCGGAGAATGACGTCCCAGATGTGTGGAGGGTGCGAGGTGTCAGCTAGCGGATTGGGGGGGCGTTGGGAATTTGAGGGGTGACAGGCGGAACTGATGCCAGAAGTGAGATGATAACTTAACCTTGCAACTCAGAGGAGGTCATTGACCTTCTTCCGACATTGGACATTGGTCCTTCTTGTCACGCTGCCCGCACTGACAGATGCTGCGACTGCCTCCCAGGTGGCATTGCTCACTCTGCTGCTGGTCCTCCAGTCCCCTCTGGGAACAGGGTGCCCCACCTGTCATCCACAGCATCAAGAAGCCTGGCCAAGGAGCGGGTCTCTGCGCTGCTATGCTTGTGTGTTGACTGGGAGTGAGTGGCGAAAGGGAGTTTAAACCCAACTCCCTCTCGTTAGTGGCGAGCAGGAGAGGCGCAAGCTGGGCGAATCAGACAACGAGGGAACGAGTAATGACGGGAATCTCTTGGGGGCTCATTTTTGACACTAAGTGCCATTGAATATGAGTCGTGATCTCACCACTGCGGCTGTTGCGAAACTCCGCCAAACGCACCCAAAACCGAACTTTCACTTTGGTCAGCTGAGCCGTGCCCAGAGCTAACGTTTTGAGACCAATGACTCTTCTCCAGGACCGTTATAAAAATTCAAGTTGTTGTTGTTGAATTGTTTAAATTACATAGAATTGGAATCCAAAAGTGGAATTGATTTCAACAATAACCTCATATTCATTGCAATTCATTCACGATCAAATCCCTGTGCAAAGGAATTCAAAAAGCAAGAAATATTTTATTAAAGGAATAATTCAATTACAAATCAGACACGAAGGGCGGGATTCTCCGCTTCTGAGACAAAGTGTTGATGCTGGCGCAGAGTTCAGGGACTTTCACGACAGCAAAACTGGCGCCTCACCGGACCAATTCCACCACTGTTAAGGAGCTAGCACCGGTGCCGCATGGAACACAATTGATTCTAATGAGAAATGGTGCCGGATTCACCGGTTTTGCAACTGACACTCAGGAGGCTGCCAAGCTGCAGCTGCATATACAACCTTCACTCCCCACATTCACCAATCCAATCAACAAGATGGCAGCGAGGAGAGCAGCCCCAAGATTCACGGACACAGGGCTGGAGACCCTCCTAGACGCGGTGGAGGATAGGAGGATGACTCAGTATCCCGCCGCTGTTCGCATGCCTGGCCACAGGTGGTAGAGGCGGTCTGCGCCTTGGGCAACGTCGTCCGGACCTCCCAGCTGTGCCATAGAAACTGCACAACCTCCTCAGGGCGGCCAGGCTGAGTAGGCAGCCCCGTGCCCCTGGCACCAACCCCCCCCCCCCCCCACATACATCCATAACCCCACGCCCCTCCCCCCCCACCCGGAGGATGGCAGAACCCCACCCTGTGCCACATGCCAGTAACCCTACCGGCTGCCATGGCCAGGTGACCAGGCCATTGAGGCCACCAGTTACTCACCCCCTGGGCTGCATACATCGGACTGTCTAACACTGTCATTTTCTGTTTCTTCCTCCACAGGAGAAGGCTACACACAATCACAGGGTGCAGGAGAAAACCGCCAGACCTGTGGCCCCTCTCTGTGGCTGAGCAGAGGGCCTTTGACTTGGTCGGCAGCCCAGAGAAAAGGGAGGACACCAAAATGGAGTTCGCGGGTGAGGAAGTGAGACCCCACTTCGTTGCGAATCCCCATGTGACGTGTGTCAACCCCACTCCCCAACACCACCAACACACTAGCCTCACCCTCACCCCCACCCTCATTCCACACCACTCTCACCCCCACACCACCTCCCACTCCATCCTGACCCGACTGCCTCCACCGTCATCAGCCCTCCACCCCCACGCACACTCTTATCATTCCCCACACCCCGGCCCGCGGTCTACTCATGTGTCTTGTCTTGTGTTTTGCAGGACCTGCTGGAGATGGGGCAGCTCCATCCGGTGTCCCCTGCTCCCAGCAGTGCCACAGCTGGAGCCCCGCAGTGAGCCGAGCAGCGATGAGAGCAGCTCAGATGGCAGCCCGAGACTCAGGAGACCCCAGTGCACATCACACAGCTGATCTGGTACAGCACGTGGAGGTAGGAGCTCCTGAGGGGGTGGGCGGTTGGAGGGTTGGCCTACTAGCTACCATCCAGGCAGGTTTAGGGCTTCTGGGATAGACAGTCCCATCATTCGCGGAGATTCAGTCGCAGAGGCAGGGACTCCATGAGGGATTGTCAGCGAGCATCCAGCACTTTCAGGAACCATCGCCTCTGTTAAGGGGTGGAGTCTGATGTGGAGGCATTGGGTCGACGGTTTTGGCTGTTGATCAGCAAGTCCAAGGCCTGAGGCATTCTGTACAGGTGCTGGACGAGGCCCAGGGCAGGGTTGATTTCTGGACATCGCTGCGAAGCTCCTGAGCGTGGGCCAGTCACAGCAGGGAACGTCGGCGGTATTGCCCAGGCACTGGCCGACGTGGTGCAGACACAGAGGGAGGTGGACAAGCCCCAGAGGGAGATGGCGCAGTCACTGGCTGATGTGACACAAACCCAGACAGTGGTGGCACAGTCAATGAGTGATGTGGCAAAGTCCCAAACGGGTGATGGTCCACTCCCTGTGCTCCATGGCCTCGAGCATGCAGAGCCTGGTCGAGGTGACAGCGGGCCTCCAGGACTGGCAGCGCCAGGTGTCCGGGGAGCCTCAGAGGATAGCTCCACTCACACCACCATCCCATGGAGTAGCCCGGGGGGCCATCTGGCACCCCAAGGGAGGAGATATGATCAGACCCATGCCAGTGACTCCCGCAAGGAAGGTGCCGGAAAACAGCAGCACCTCGGACAATCTACCCCCTGTCCCTGGTTCATCTGGTGGGCAGTGGGTGGAACAGGGTAGTACCATGCCACTCAGAAGCAGCAAGGCCCATCCTGGCCCGGTCGCCCCAGAAGACAGCTGCCAACATGGACCCAGGTCGCAGGGCGGGAATCGCAGCAGGCTGCCTCCATTCCTGCTGTACCGTCTGGGGAACCACAAAGACGTAGCATTAGGGCCTTTAAGGCAGAAATTTAGACACCAGTTAAATTGGCACAGGTGCAGGGCACAGTTTAGTTATAGGGGCTCAGGCACAAAGCTGTAAATATTTGTTCACATTAAACACCTATTACCACTATTACAACCTATCTCGGTGCTCTGTCAGATGGGTATGAGGGGTGGGTTGGGCTGGGCTGGCCAGAGCAGGTGGGTGGAAATGGGTGGATGTTGTGGGTGGCCTGGGATACCCCCCCTCCCCCCTGGGCCTCCCGACTGTCTCCACCACCATCACTCTAGGGAATCAATGGGACCTTGTGATGGAATGGCCAGCTCGCATGTAGGAATGTCCCAGGTGGACAGTGGAAAGTGCTGCCGTTTGCAGGAGTCAGACATTGTCAAATGATGTGGAGCACCAGAGCTTATCGCAGAGCAGGTTGTCATCATCCTCCATACCATGGACCAGACCCGCTGTTACTGCCAGCCCAGGGCCCACACCCTGTAGTGAGGCAGATATGTCTCACGGAGGGGGAGTGAGAGGGTGTGGAGTGGGTTGCAGTGTCCGTGCCCCTGGTCAGTCCCCCCCAGCTGGTGATCCTGGAGACGATCAGATCTTCCTGTGCGTGTTGGCCCTGGCGCTCATGTCATGCAGCCTCCGGTGCCTGCCTGGGCCCCATGTCTTGCCAATTCTCGCCCGCCCCCTCTTTCTCCTCATTGGACGAGGCCTGATGTTCCTCTACCTCCTCCAGCGCTTTGCCGCTCTGCTGCGTGATATTGTGGAAGACGCAGCAGGCTGCCACGGTGCGGGCGGCGCTCTCAGCATCATCATGGAGGGCCTCTCCAGGCAATCGCGTTTCCCGATTCCGACGTCGGCCAACAGAGAATCCCGCCCAAAGTATTTGAGCAGTTAGTGTTCTGAACATTTAATCTTTAGAGAAAATTATAGACACACTGGATAAGGATGCTCTTATCATTGTGTGTGTGTGTGTGTGTGTGACAGTTACTCTGTGTGACAGGAAGCAGAAAACTTTTAGATTGTACTCAGAAGTACCAATTAAAAAGCAGGTTAAAGCAGTCAGATTGTCCCGATAACTTTCCATCTCTCCAAGATCCCCATCTTTCTCGAGCAGTTAGGATCATTCCCCCAACATTAAGAAAGTGGAGACTCGATTTAAAATAGGTCAAGCACGGTATTGAACTGAACTGTCTGGCTATAACAGATGGCTGCTTAATCTAGGTGTCATTTTTATTACTTAGTGTTCATTAAAAAAAAAAATTCAGAATAGCTGATCACTTTCAGCAGGTGGTTGGTAGCATAAAGTGTGCCAAAGAGCTAGATTAATCATTTTTGGTGCCACTTTATTCATGATGCACGGCTTTCTCTTGGTGAGAACTATTTTTAGGAACAAGTGCTATCATTGATACCTTCAAATCTATCCTGTTGCACAAAAAAATCTTCAACGTTGGCAGGAAATTTGTGAAGGTGGTTTCACCTTTGAGTGGTGCAGCACATTGTCATTATCATCTGATTTACCATTTAGTGACATGATTGCTTATTTAATTACTCCATAACTCAGAGACCACAGGCAGGTTCACGAACATCCCGGCCTCTCTAAGCCAGTCAATATTTCAGAGCTATCATATGAATAAATCTACTGATCAACAACAGCTTTATTCCTATAATTTATTATTTAAATCAGCAGTTAAGAAAGCATTTTAAGTAAGCATTAGAAAAGCTTAATTTCTGCCAGTATTCTGTATTCTTGCTCTCCAATTATTTATTTTTTGTTTCGATGTAGCTATTCTCTTTCATATAGCATACATTTTTCATTGGCAGATCTATTCTAATAAATGTTTTACTTTTTTAACATTGCTTTTCTATTCTTGGTCCTTGCACCACACTATCCATTTTAAAACTGAGGGGAAGTTGTCAAAAAGATTATTCATCTTGTTGGGCTGAATATCAGCAAAGCCTATTGAATGTCAGAATGACAATTAGTTTGACTTATATTTACAAGCTAAATATGGAACAGCTTCCAACCTCATTGATGCCCCAGCTAAATGAGATCTGTCTGCCTACCAATAAAGGCTTTAAAACAAAATGCTAGCAAGATCAATACAAAGAGAATTGCATTTACATAGCATTCACAACCACCAGATGTCTCAAAGCACTTCTGCAGCCAATGAAAGTGTAGTCACTGTTATCCTGTAGGAAACATTCAGTTTGTGCACAGCAAGCCCCCTTAAACAGTAATGTGATAATGACCTGGCTATCTGTTTTTTATTATGTTAATTGAGGAATAAATATTGGCTAGAAAATCATGGAGAACGACCCTGCTCTCTGTTTACATCCACCAGCAGCAGACAGAAGGGGCCTTTGTTTAACAACTCATCCAGCAGAGACAGCACTTCTCATAGTGCAGCACTCCCTCAGTATTAGCATTAGCAACCATCCAGGATTGCCTGGAGTCTCAAGGAATTGAAAGTCAATCTCCAGGAAATTACTGGGTGCACTTCTAGAGAAACAAATCATCCAAATATCATCCAACTGGGGAGGTAATCTTTTTGCTTTCCAAACAGTGTGGGTAGACAGTACGTCACATGGATGGATGTGTTGGCCGACCAATGGTTGGAGCGTGTGGACAATGAGATGAAACCTCCAGGAATACATTTAATCACAGATGGCAACCCTACTGAGTACGTTAGTGACAAAGGGCGTCATTCTCCGACCCCCTGCCGGGTCGGAGAATGGCCGTCGGCCACCGAGAATCCCGCCCCCGCCCCCGCCGAAGTCTCCGGTACCGGAGATTGGGCAGGGGCGGGAATCGGGCCGCGCCGGTTGGCGGGACCCCCCGCTGGATTATCCAGCCCGGATGGGCTGAAGTCCCGCCCAGAAATTGCCTGTCCCGCCGGCGTAAATCAAACCTGGTATTTACCGGCGGGACCAGGCGGCGTGGGCGGGCTCCGGGGTCCTGAGGGGGGGCGCAGGGCGATCTGATCCCGGGGGGTGCCCCCACGGTGGCCTGGCCCGCGATCGGGGCCCACCAATCCGCGGGCGGGCCTGTGCCGTGGGGGCACTCTTTCCCTTCCGCCTCCGCTACGGCCTCCACCATGGCGGAGGCGGAAGAGACTCTCCCCACTGCGCATGCGCGGGAAACTGACCGGCCGCTGACGCTCCCGCGCATGCGCCGGGAAACTGTCAGCGGTCGCTGACGCTCCCGCGCATGCGCCGCATTTCCACGCCAGCTGGCGGGGCAACAAACGCCATTTCCGCCAGCTGGCGGGGCGGAAATCCCTCCGGCGTCCTGCACCTCCGGCGTCCTGCACCTTTGGGCCGGCGCGATGCCCGTCTGATTGGCGCCAGTCGGCGGACATCGCGCCGTTGGGGGAGAATTTCGCCCAATATAAGTTTTTTGGTACTCAAACCCTGGAGTGACATTTGAACCTGAAACCTTGAGATTCACAGAATCACAGAATTTACAGTGCAGAAGGAGGCCATTCAGCCCATCGAGTTTGCACCGGCCCTTGGAAAGAGCACCCCACCTAAGCCCCATACGTCCATCCTATCTCCTTTATCCCCACCTAACCTTTTTGGTCACTAAGGGCAATTTATCATGGCCAATCCACCTAACCTGCACGTCTTTGGACCGTGGGAGGAAACCGGAGCAGCCGGAGGAAACCCACGCACACAAGGGGAGAAGGTGCAGACTCCACACAGACAGTGACCCAAGCCGGGAATTGAACCTTGGCCCCTGGAGCTGTGAAGCAACTATGCTACCGTGCTGCCCGTGATTCAGAGGCAAGGGTGCTCCTGACTGACCCTCCCATGACTTCCACACAAAATTGCCCTTTTCGACTTTTAGTTTACATGAGAGACCTACTGAAGTATCTGGCTGAAAGAATTAATTTCTACTGATTCTAATTTAACTCCTTAAGCCTGTGTAACTCCCCGAAGACAATTCCGCCACTGACACCACCAGCACTCCCTGTTCAAAGGGCAACTGTGTTCAGGAAAGACTGCAATGCCATTTTCATTTTTTTCAGCAGGAAGTAGACAAATTGCCGTCATGTTACACCTCCTTTCTTTTTCTTTTCATGGAAGCCATGGAAATTTCAATTACATTTCTTTTGCATCCTATTTCTTTGAAATTTTCAGAATTAAGTTGGACAATTTTGTTCAGTCTCGGGTAAGCTGAAATCTAGGATACGAACAGCCCAAAAACTCGGCACAAATTGGTCAAATTGAGAAAAGTTCTGAATCTATTGTATCATTTTTAAGGTCCATTCACTGAGTATTCCTTTCAAATTTTGAGATGTTAGGTGCTGCCTGTGCACAACTCACATCAAATCCCATTCACCCTTTGCCCATGCGCTCATTGGCTAACATTGGCTCCTAGTTAAACAACCCCTCAATTTTAAACTTCTTATGCTTGTTTTCAAATCCTTCCATGGCCTCATCCCTCCTATCTGTGCTACCTCCTCCTTCCCCACAACCTTCCAAGATCTCTTCGCTCCTCTAATTCCAGCCTCTCGAGCATCCTGAATTTTAACCATTCCAATGTTGGTGGCTGTGCCTTCAGCTGCCAAGACCCAAAGCTCTGGAATTCCTTCTCCCATCCTCGCTCTACATCCCCATCCTCATATGAAACCTACTTAAAACCTACTCTCTTTGCCCAAACGTTTGGCTATCTGTACTAGTATCTTATGTGACTTGACATCATAATTTTCTTTTATAATGGCTCTGTGAGGTACCTTGGGATGTTTAATTACATTAAAGGTGCTTTATAAATACTAATTTATGTTTTGGCTGTATATTGTGTAGTGAGTGGGTGCCTGAATAGAAATGAAGCCAATAGATTTTAAGAAACAGTTCTCCAAATACAAATGGGGGAATCAATGTGTTATCAACAAATGATTTCATAGGTATCTTGATGTGAAATTGGAACTTGCATTGCCACAGAAACATCATTGCCAGTCTAACAAACTAAGGTTTGACAAGAACCCATTTCATAGAATTTAAAGTACAGAAGGAGGCCATTCGGCCCATCGAGTCTGCAGCAGCCCTTGAAAAGAGCACCCTGCTTAAGCCTACACCTCCACCCTATCCCCACAATCCAATCACCACACCTAACCATTTTTGGACACCAAGGGGCAATTTAGCATGGCCAATCCACCTAACCGGCCCATCTTTGCAGTGTGGGAGGAAACCGGAGCACCCGGAGGAAACCCACACGGACACGGAAGAAAGTGCAAACTCCACACAGACAGTCACTCGAGGCTGGAATTGAACCCGGGACCCTGGAGTTGTGAGGCAGCAGTGCTAACCACTGTGCCACCCTGCCGCCCCAATTTGAATTGGAACCAGTTCCAAACTAATGTATTTTGAGAACTAGTATTTTTGACAAATTGACCTTAGACATAACATAACAAGTCTTTGAATATCTCAATGCAGCTTTACAGTAATTTGAAGCACAGACTTTAAGTTTTACAGTCTGTCTTGCGAATACAAGATCAGGCCACTGGTAAAACACATCCCAAGGGAAGGGGTAAACTACTTTCTAACCTCCAAAGTCAATTATTCAACAATTTCAACATTCAATATCTATATTTGACTTACAGCCAAAGTTAAATTAAAACATTATAAACAAATGTTCCACAGTTAACATTTAATTGAATAGACAACACAAAGGACATGGCTGGGATTCAGCTCATGATATCATCATTGTGACCTAAAGAAGACTCATACAGTTACCAAAAAGCGAACCACATTTGGACATGGCAGCATGGTGGCTGTGTTACTGGATGAGTGATCCAGAGGTCTGGAATAGTAGGCTGGAGACATGAATCCAAATAGCAATCGGGAACTTTAAATTGAGCTAATTAAATAAATCTGGAATAAAAAGCTTGTACCATGATGAGATCTACCATGCGGAATTAGTGAAGTCTTGCGACACTAAAACTCAGTAGAAATTGGAGTTAAACTTCTCGGATGCAAACAAGAATCTTTATTGCCTCTATTTGATTACAATTGAGAGAAACTTAAATCTATTCTCAATAAAGTCCAGCTAGCAAAAGGACTTAAAGAGAAGTAACTTATAAACAATTTAACTTTCAAAATAATACAGAAACGGGGCGCGGATCTCCGACCCCCTTCCGGGTCGGAGAATCGCCGGGGGCTGGCGTGAATCCCGCCCCCGCCGAATTCTCCGAAGGGAGGAAAGTCAGCGGGACGTCAATCGCGAAGCCCGCCTCAGAGCATGGCAGGGGCAGGAGCGAGGCAGTGGACTCCGGAGCTGCCGATATTCTCCCATCCGGATGGGCCGAAGTCCCGTCGACGTGACCACGGGTCCTGTCGACGTAAATCAAAACACCTTTTGAACGGCGTCAACCAGTGCTGATGGTTGACGCCGTCCAGTGTGGAGGTAGGTCACGGCCTGGGGGTTGGCCGCAGGAGAGGTGATGGCGTCGCCGCAGTCTGTTGTGTGTGGGGGAGAGGTGTGTGTGGGTGTGTGTGCGGCGGGGGGGGGGGGGGCTTCGGGGGAGTGCCGGGAGGGGGGTGAGTGCCGGGGAGGGGGGGGGGGTCAGGGGATGCGTGCCGGGGAGGGGGACGGGGAGAGGGGGGGTGCGTGCCGGGGAGGGGGACGGGGACGGGTGGGCGCGCGCAGGGAGGGGGACGTGCGTGGTGGGGGGGTGTGAGTGCCGGGGAGGGGGACGGGAGGATGAGTGCCGGGGAGGGGGACGGGGAGGTGCATGCCAGGGAGGGGGACGGGAGGATGAGTGCTGGGGAGGGGGGGGTGGGGGGGGGGGTGCGTGCCGGGGAGGATGAGTGCCGGGGAGGGGGTTGGGGGGGTGCATGCCGGGGAGGGGGGGTGCGAGGGCAAGGGAGTTTGTCCGACTGGCCAGGTGCCATCCTCCAACAGTCGTGCCCATGCGGTCCATGCCACCTGGCTGGGGGGAGGGGGGGTACGGGCAATGATGACATTCGTCGTTTCCGCCCCCCCCCCCCGCAGGCCGTCATATTTTCCGATCAGCCAGCAATGTTGGCCACCGTGGCGGCAGCCGCTATTCTCCATGTTGCCCTGGATGTGAAGGAGGAGGAGCGTGCCAGAGAGGCAGCGCAGGCTGCCGCAGCGGGGCAGGCGGCAGCCGCCCAGGTTGGAGGGACACCCGCCCGACAGGATGAGGAGGAGGAGGAGCAGGTGGAGCACGTAGTGGAGGAGGAACACGAGGAGGGGGGGGAGAACGTTGCGGAGCCACGGCAACAGAGGCACCCGAGGAGGCCCCGTGTGTACCATCCCTGGCTGTCGTACCAGGACTTCACGGACCGGGCATGCAGGAGGAAACTCCGGATGAGCCAGGAAACCGTGGCACACATCTGCCACCTGCTGGCACATCTGGCACCGCGTGGCACTGGGGGGGGGACGACACCCTCTCCACGTGTCCGTCAAGGTTACGGTGGCCCTGAACGTTTATGCCACGGGGTCATTCCAGACGCCAGGTGGGGACCTGTCTGGCATCTCGCAGACATCGGTGCATCCGGGCAGTGACAGACGCCCTATATGCCATGGCGCACCGCTACATCCACTTCCCTGTGGCCAGGGCCAGCCAGGATGCCTGGGCCATGGGCTTCTCTGCCGTGGCCGGGTTCCCCATGGTCCAGGGCACGATCGATAGGATGCACGTCGCCATGCGGCCACCTGCAGATAACAGGGCCGTGTTCACCAATAGGAAGGGGACCTATTCCATGAACATCCAGGTGGTCTGCGATCACCGCATGATTATCCTGCACGTCTGCGCCTGGTACTCAGAAAGTGTACATGACTCATACGTGTTGTCGCGGTTTTACATCCCCGGCATGTACGAGGGACGCCATCCCCGGATGAGGGGCTGGTTGCTGGGCGACAGGGGTTACCCGTTGTGGTCGTGGCTGATGACGCCTATACAGAGGCCACAGAATGATGCAGAGAACCGCTACAATGATTCCCATGCAGCGACCAGGGGTGTGATAGAGAGGTGCATTGGCGTGCTCAAAATGCGTTTCAGGTGCCTGGACCTCTCAGTCCAGTATCCGTCAGATAGGGTCGGCCGCATCATTGTGGTCTGCTGCATCCTGCACAACATAGCCCAGCAGAGGGGCGATGTGCCGCAGGCAGAGGAGGGAGGAGTGGAGGAGCAGCAGGAAGAGGCACAGTCCTCCCCAGATGAGGGGGATGGGGGCAATGGTCAGGGCAGACGGGCTAGACATGGGCGGGTGGCTGTCCACCGTTACCGGCTGGGCCAACGGGCACGGGACAGGCTGATAGACGCCCGCTTCACTGACTAGGGGGCGTGGGAATCGGCGAGTATGGCCACATACAGCACACCATGGCAACACCCGACCACCCACACCCTCCCCCCCACCCATCCACCCACCCAGCACCCTCACCGCCCCCCCTCAACTCCACCCACCCGACCCGCATGCACACCACCCCTCCATTGCAGATCCAACGGCATAACGGCCGGGCTCACACAGTTGCCGGTGGACGCGTGTCTATTGCAGGCCATGGAGGATGATGACAACCCGCTCTGCGATGAACTCCTGGCTCCACATCGTTGGACGATGTATGACCCATGGCCACAGTACCACCATCCACCCGGACCATCCCTGCATGCGGCTGTGACACTGCAGCGCACGGTCCCGTCCTCTGCCTGGGGGGACGGTGAGGGAGGCCCAGGGGGAAGGGGGCAGACTCACCTGGGGCCTACGTAAGACCACCCCTCACACACACACTTGCGCTCAATGCACATGACACCCCCGCACACTTTGGACAGAGCACAAAGGCAGCTTCTGTAGGTGTAAAATTGATTTTAATAACAAAAACAGTGCATACATTTGCCCTAGCCCCTAAAACTCATCTGTGCCCTGCACCCGTGCCAACTTACTCAGTGTCTAATTGTTTGGCCTTACGGGCCCTTTGACTACGCCTAGGTGGTTCCCCAGACGGTACAGCAGAACTGGAGGTGGACTCCTGCGATTCCTGCCCTCTGACTCGGGATCCCTTTGGCGGCCGTTTCCTGGGGCGCCCTGGCCCAGATGGGCCAGGCTGCGGTCCGGGCGACTGGGATGGCGAGCTGCCAGCCTGTCATGCCCATTGCCCACCCAATGCACCTGGGATGGAAGGGGGAGAGTCCGAGGTGCCGAGGTGTTCCGGGACCTCCCCTACAGTGGGACCCGGGACGGGCCCCCGCACCTCCTCCTCTCTCGGGGTGCCCGATGGCCCCCGGGCCTCTACATGGGTGGGGGATGCGAACGGACTGGCCATCCGACGCCCCTCTGACACCTGGCACTGCCAGTCCTGGAGGCCCATGCTGGTATCGACAAGGGTCTGCAGATTTGCAGCCATGGAGCTCAGGGAGTTGCCCATCCCTGTCTGTGACTGTGCGACACCGGCTAGCGCATGGGCAATGGCGCTGATGCCCTCAGCGATGGTCTGCTGAGACTGCGCCACTGCCTGCTGAGACTGCGCCACTGCCTGCAGAGACTGGTCCACTGCCTGCACAGACTGGGCCATTGCCTGCTGAGACTGGGCCACGGTGTTGAGCGCCTCTGCCATCTGCCGCTGGGTCTGGCTCATGGCCTCCTGTGAGAGGGCAGCCATGTCCTGGGCCATGGACGCCGCCTGCACGGAAAGCCCCAGGCCTCGCAAACCTCTTCCCATGTCTGACACCGTTGCACCCATTACCTCCACCACGGATGCCACCCGTGCGGTGTCGGCCTGGGTGGCACGCATGACCGGCACCACTCCCAGCTCCTGGACGCGGGTGGACTCCTCCATCTGCAACTGCAGCCGCTGCAAGCCGGCCGTCACCCTCTTCGCTCGTTCCAGGTTCGGTGGTTGCATCGGATCTATGTGTGGGTGTGGTAACTCCAGGAACCCGGGATCCACCTGGGCGGCAGATGTCCGCTTGGGCTGGGCTGTCTTCCGACCGCCCGGCCCCTCTGCTGCTCCTACCTCCACCTGCTGTACCGGGACGGCTGTGTTGTGCGCACCAGTGAGTGTACCAGACGCCTCATCACTAAAGTGCCCAACCGAGGTGAGTGTCTCTGCGATGGCGTAGGGTGTTGGTGACAGCAGTGGCGTTGTGTCGTGCGCATCATCCGACTCTGAGTCCATGGTACTTTGGGGTGGCAGTTCATCTCCACCCATCCACTCTGTGTCACTGTCCTGTATTTCAGTTTCCTGGGTAGGGGTCTCCTGGGTAGGAGTGTCCTGGGTAGGGGTGTCCTGGGTAGGGGTGTCCTGGGTAGGGGTGTCCTGGGTTGTGGTTTTGTGGCTCGGCTGCGATGGGGGCCTGTGGCTGCCCCTCTCGTCGCTGGGTGGCACACGCCTGCGTCGCTGCACCCGCATGAGACGGGGGCATCGTCTCCCTGTTGCTCCAGGTCTCTCCGTCTCCCGTGGTCTCCGAGGGCCATCCTGCGGGCGTCACGTGCCAGAGGGTCCGGGTCTCTCCGTATCCCAGGGTCTCCGAGGGGCATCGTGCTGGCGTCGCATGCCAGAGGGTCCAGGTCTCTCCGTATCCCGCGGTCTTCGAGGGGCATCCTGCGGGAGTCGCATGCCAGAGGGTCCAGGTCTCTCCGTATCCCACGGTCTTCGAGGGGCATCCTGCGGGCGTCTTGTGCCAGAGGGTCCATGTCTCTCCATGTCCCGTGGACGCCCTGGGGCATCCTTCGGGCGGTCGGCATCTGCGGGGATGGGTGCCTCGACATTTGCTCCTGAGATACACAATGATGCATGCATGGTTCGACATGCAGGCAGTGATCAGGTGATTATGGGGGAGGGGGGATATGGGGATATGGGAGGGGGGATATGGGGGAGGGGGGATATGGGGACAGGCTGTCGGTGGCTCACTTGCTGGTGGGCCCCCGACCTCTGCATCGGCAACCTCCCGGTCCTCAGGTCCGCCAGCCAGTTCCAGGGCCCTTTCCTCATGTACGGTGAGTGGCCTCTCATCAGCTGGGCCCCCTCCAGTCCTCTCATGCTCCCTATTGTTGTGTGTGCACTTCTCTTGTGGCGGGGGGGGGGGGGGGGGGGGTAAAAGGCACCAGTGTTAGACAGGTATATGAATGCACACCATCGGTTGCGCGTATATTGCAGAGGTTAGGGTTAGGGCTGGATTCATCTGGGGGATATGGGGAGGGGGGATATGGGGGAGGGGGGGATATGGGGGAGGGGGGATATGGGGAGGGGGATATGCGGATATGGGGAGGGGGGATATGGGGTGGGGGGATATGGGGGATATGGGGGAGGGGGATATGGGGGATATGGGGGAGGGGGATATGGGGGATGGGGATATGGGGAGGGGGATATGCGGATATAGGGGAGGGTGATATGGGGTGGGGGGATATGGGGGATATGGGGAGGGGGATATGGGGGAGGGGGGATATGGGGGAGGGGGGATATGGATATCGGGCAGGGAGGGGGGACTCACCCTGCCTGCTCTGACGAGGTTGTTCACCTTCTTGTAGCACTGGGTGCCTGTCCGTGGTGTCAGAGCCACAGCGCTGGTGGCCGCTGCCACCTCCCTCCACAGATGCCGGCTGAGGCGTGGGGCGACCCTGCGGCCGTGTCCGGGATACAGGGCCTCCCTCTTCTGCTCCACTGCATCCAGGAGCGCCTTAATATCGCGGTACTGGAACCTCGGGGCTGCGCAGCGGGCGGCCATCCAGTCGGGTCTTCTGGTCGGGCGGGGGGAGCAGCGCGTCTTTTAAGCCGTCACGCCATGCGGCGTGAATGATGCCACATGGCGTGACCCTCGTGAGCCAGCGCGAATGGCGTCACGCCGCTGCTAGCCCTTTCCGGGCCGGAGAATTAGCGGTGTTTGGAGGGGCCCGACGCCGGACTGATCTGCGCATTCTTTGCCGCCGGGTAGCGGACATCACGCCGTTTGCGGAGAATCCCGCCCATGGTTTCTTGCTACAGCAAAACAGCTTGCATTTACTTCAACAGTTAGAGTGGAAAAGTGAAAATATGAAAATAAGGATTGCGAATGGTTAGATCAAAGTATAGAACGATCCTGGGTAAAGACGGCCATATGGACCATCATGTTTCAGGAGAATCTTAGCAGACATTAGGCATCTATCTACACCTCTATGCCGTCCTAATTGGTTTGGGTTAGAATCAAATATATTTGATTCGATGGTTAGCTGTCAATTCTTAATGTGCAACATAAGTTCTGAATGTTTCATGTTTGAATATTTGTGTGTTATGGAATGCGATTCTGTGCTCTTATCAAGACTAGTTTCTACTGGTTTTCTGCTGACTTTGCTTTATCCACATTATGAACAATGGTGCCTTCATGTTGCTATGGTGCCTGCTTCATCCTTGATCTGATTACTGGTACAGTTCATTTCTTAATGTCAAACTGTCTTTGAAAGTATTTTTATTAGAACAATAGCTTTTTCATCTTGCTTCATGAAAATGTTGTTTTTACCTCCAATTAGTTTATGCATGTGTCAGGCTTTTTGTGCCTCTGTTGAAGCTATGTGTTTTGTCATGACCTGAGGTTATGAGTGCTGAAATCCTCATTTTAAAATGGGTATCAAAACTGGGGCTTAATATTTACACTAAATAGCCTTCTTTCACCTTTCAGATTTATCATGAAATAGTCGATTACTATCATACCAGTAATAGTGATCATAAAACTATCAGATTGTCTTAAAAATGCATTTGGTTCACTTCCTTCCTTTAGAAAGGGAAACCCATCGTTCTTACCCAGTCTGGACTATGTGCGACTCCATTCCCAGCACAATGTGGTTAACACTTTAACTGTCCTCTAAAGTGGCTCAGCCACCCACTCAGTTGTATGAAAAACATAATGATGAACTACAGTAGTTCAAGAGGTGGTTTTCCACTTGTGGTAGCATGCCCCTTTAAGGGACAAGGTGACAGAGGGCCATGGGACTTGTTTGGCCAAGTGGGCTGGAGCCCGTGAATCATGGGACAGAGTACGTGTTTTCCCTGGCTGTTTTGTGTCTGGAGTCATGGAATATGGCCACCTTTATCTCACTCTCTATAAATAGCTACTTACCTTGATAAACCGTTAATCATTAATCTACTTGGTGGTCACCAGTCTTTCAAGATACTACATTTGCCAATGAGGATCAATTGGAGGGCCTTTCCTATTGCTACAGAAATCAGGAGACCTAGCTAGTGTGGATCCCTTTTTTTTAAGCAAACTGGTTCAGCAGTCTGAGTGTCAAAATGCCCCTTTTTGGGAAACTACAGCTAGTCGACCCGAGCAGTGGGTGCGATATGTCAAATATCTGTGCGATTTATTTCAGGCCAATGAAAATAGAGGGGACGAAAAGCAGTGGGTATTCCTATTAACCTGATAAGGAATCTGACTTCAATAGAAGCTCCCAACTCCAAAAATCTTGAGGAGCTTGTGGACATCATCATCTAAAGCGCTAGGTGATAATGCAGCAATACAATTTTAATTCAATGCCAAGAGCCCCAGGGGAGATGATAGTGCCATTTGTGGCGCATCTAAAACAAACGGCTGAACAATGCGGTTCAGATCTGCACACAACGACATTCTGAGAGACAGGCTAGTCAGCGGTGTTGACGAACTGGCTGTACAAAATAAATTCTTAGCAGAGGCGGTGATTACCTGAAAGAAGGGACTATCGGAAGTGTCAAAAGGGGACAATAGAACTACATAACGTGCAAGTAGGCAAGATCCACAAAATTTGGCAAGAAGGCGTTGGTAGTCATGGCAGCAACTATGAAGGCATCTTAAACCAAAAGACAAAATGCTGGAAAATCTCAGCAGGTCTGGCAGCATCTGTACGGAGAGAAAAGAGCTAACGTTTCGAGTCCAGATGTCAAAGCTGGCATGAAGGCATCTTCATGTTTGACATCCCAGGATGGACACCATGGGCGGGATTCTCCGCAATCGGCGCAATGTCCGCCGACCGGCGCCAAAAACGGCGTGAATCAGTCCCAATCGCGGCACCCCAAAGGTGCGGAACTTTCCGCATCTTGAGGGGCCGAGCCCTCACCTTGAGGGGTTAGGCCCGCGTCGGACTGATTTCCGCCCTGCCAGCTGACGGGAAAGGCCTTTGGTGCCCTGCCAGCTGGCGCGGAAATGACTTTGCCGTGCGGCGCATGCACGGGGGCATCAGCGGCCGCTCACGGCATCCCCGCGCATGCACAGTGGAGGGGGTCTCTTCCGCCTCCGCCATAGTGGAGACAACGGGGAAGGCGGAAGGAAAAGAGTGCCCCCACGGCACAGGCCTGCCCGCGGATCGGTGGGCCTCGATCGCGGGCCAGTCCACCGTGGGGGCACCCCCCTGGACCAGATCGCCCCGGGCGCCCCCCCCCAGGACCGCGGAGCCTGCCCGCGCCGCCTTGTCCCGCCGGTAAGAGAGGTGGTTTGATTCTCGTCAGCGGGACAGGCATTCCAGCAGCGGGACTTCGGCCCATCACGGGCCGGAGAATCGCCGGGGGGGGCCCGCCAACCGGCGCGGTGCGATTCCCACCTCCGCCGAATATCCGGTGCCGGAGAATTCGGCAACCGGCAGGGGCGGGATTCACGCCAGCCACCGGCGATTCTCCGACCCGGCGGGGGGTCGGAGAATCCCGCCCCTCATAACTCTTGTAATAATAACTTCCTGGTGGGAGTAGGAAAGATCACCTTTGCTCCCCATAATAACATGCCATCTTATCACCTTAACTCAACTTTTCTTATCTGAAAGGGTTGTCATGGTTCAGACCTGTTATCATGGGCGAAATTCTCCCCCAACGGCGCGATGTCTGTCGACTGGGCCCAAATCGGCGCCAATCAGACGGGCATCGTGCCGGCCCAAAGGTGCGGAATGCTCCGCATCTTTGGGGGCCGAGCCCCAACATTGAGGGGCTAGGCCGACGCCGGAGGGATTTCCGCCCCGCCAGCTGGCGGAAATGGCGTTTGTTGCCCCGCCAGCTGGCGCGGAAATGGCGCATGCGCGGGAGCGTCAGCGGCCGCTGACAGTTTCCCGGCGTATGCGCGGGAGCGTCAGCGGCCGCTGAGTTTCCCGCGCATGCGCAGTGGGGAGAGTCACTTCCGCTTCCGCCATGGTGGAGGCCGTGGCGGAGGCGGAAGGGAAAGAGTGCCCCCACGGCACAGGCCCGCCCGCGGATCGGTGGGCCCCGATCGCGGGCCAGGCCACCGTGGGGGCACCCCCCAGGACCCCGGAGCCCGCCCACGCTGCCTGGTCCCGCCGGTAAATACCAGGTTTAATTTACGCCGGCGGGACAGGCAATTTCTGGGCGGGACTTCGGCCCATACGGGCCGGAGAATTGAGCGGGGGGTCCCGCCAACCGGCGCGGCCCGATTTCCGCCCCCGCCCAATCTCCGGTACCGGAGACTTCGGCGAGGGCGGGGGCGGGATTCACGGTGGCCAACGGCCATTCTCCGACCCGGCGGGGGGTCGGAGAATGACGCCCCATAATGCCAACCGAGCAGCACCATGGGCAGGATTCTCCGCTAGCCAACGCCGAAATCGAGAAATGTGGGGCGAAATTCTCCGTTATCGGCGGAAACTCCGCCGATCGGCGCAAAAAACGGCGCAAATCCCACTTGCGTCACGTCATAAAAATGGGCCGATAGTCTGCGGCCCAAAATGGGCTAGCAGCGACGTAACGGGATCCGCGCTTGCGCAGTGGTTCACGCCGTGCAGCGTCATACGCGCTGCACGGCGTGACGGCTCATAAGGCCGCGCAGCTCCCCCCCACCCGACCGGAACAGCCGACCGCAACACCCGACTTGATGGCTGGCCGTCGCACAGCCCCGAGGTTCGAGTCACGCGATGTGGAGGCGCTCCTGGATGCGGTGGAGCAGAGGAGGGACGCCCTGTATCCCGGGCACGGCCGCAGAGTTGCCCCACGCCATAGCCGGCGTCTGTGGAGGGAGGTGGCAGAGGCCGTCACCGCTGTGGCCCTAACACCACGGACAGGCACCCAGTGCCACAAGAAGGTGAACGACCTCGTCAGAGCAGGCAGGGTGAGCCTCCCCCATATCCCCCATATCCCCTCTCCCCCAAATCCCCCCCTCCCCCATATCCCCCCTCCCCCATATCCCCCCTCCCCCATATCCCCCCTCCCCCATATCCCCCATATCCCCCATACCCCCCCTCCCCCATATCCCCCCTCCCCCATATCCCCCATATCCCCCCTCCCCCATATCCCCCATACTCCCCCCTCCCCCATATCCCCCCACCCCCATATCCCCCCTCCCCCATATCCCCCATATTCCCCCCTCCCCCATATCCCCCCTCCCCCATATCCCCCCTCCCCCATATCCCCCATATCCCCCCTCCCCCATACCCCCCCCTCCCCCATATCCCCCATATCCCCCCTCCCCCATATCCCCCCTCCCCCATATCCCCCATATTCCCCCCTCCCCCATATCCCCCCTCCCCCATATCCCCCCTCCCCCATATCCCCCATATCCCCCCTCCCCCATATTCCCCATATCCCCCCCTCCCCCATATCCCCCCTCCCACATATCCCCCCTCCCCCATATCCCCCATATCCCCCTCCCCCATATCCCCCCTCCCCCATATCCCCCATATCCCCCCTCCCCTATATCCCCCCTCCACCATATCCCCCATATTCCCCCCTCCCCCATATCCCCCATATCCCCCCTCCCCCATATCCCCCATATCCCCCCTCCCCCATATCCCCCCTCCCCCATATCCCCCATATCCCCAAGTGAATCCAGCCCTAACCTTAACCTCTGCAATGCACGCGCAACCGATGGCGTGCATTCATATACCTGCCTAACACTGTTGCCTTTTACCCCTGCCACCAGCCCCCCCCCCCACAGGAGAAGCGCGCACACAACACCAGGGAGCAGGTGAGGACTGGAGGAGGACCCGCTGATGAGAGGCCACTGACCGTACACGAGGAAAGGGCCCTGGAACTGGCTGGCGGACCTGAGGACCGGGAGGTTGCTGATGCAGAGGTCGGGGCCCCACGAGCAAGTGAGCCACCAACAGCCCATCCCCATATCCCCCCTCCCCTATATCCCCCTCTCCCGTATCACCTGATCACTGCCTGATGTCTAACCATGCATGCTTCATTGTGTATCGCAGGACCAAACGTCCAGGCACCCATCCCCGCAGATGCAGACCGCCCGCAGGATGCCCCTCGGAGACCACGGGAGACGGAGAGACCCGCACCCTCCAGCATGCGACGCCCGCAGGATGCCCCTCGGAGACCACGGGAGACGGAGAGACCCGGACCCTCCAGCATGCGACGCCCGCAGGATGCCTCTCGCACACCACGGGAGACGGAGAGACCCGGACCCTCCAGCATGCGACGCCCGCAGGATGCCCCTCGGAGACCACGGGAGACGGAGAGACCCGGACCCTCCAGCATGCGACGCCCGCAGGATGCCTCTCGCACACCACGGGAGACGGAGAGACCCGGACCCTCCAGCATGCGACGCCCGCAGGATGCCTCTCGCATACCACGGGAGACGGAGAGACCTGGAGCAACAGGGAGACGACACCCCCGTCACGTGCGGGAGCGACCACCCAGCGATGAGGGGGGCAGCCACAGGCCCCCGTCACATCCGAGCCAGGACACCACTATCCAGGACACCACTATACAGGACACCCCTACCCGGGACACCACTACCCAGGACACCCCTACCCGGGACAGCACTACCCGGGACAGCACTACCCGGGACAGCACTACCCGGGACAGCACTACCCAGGACACCCCTACCCGGGAAGACGAAATACCGGACAGTGACTCAGAGTGGATGGGTGGAGACGAACCCCCACCCCAAAGTGCCATGGACTCAGAGTGGGACGAAGAGCACGACACAACGCCACTGCTGTCACCAACACCCTCCACCATCGCAGAAACACTCACCACGGTTGGGCACTTTAGTGATGAGGCGTCTGGTACACTCACTGGTGCGCACAACACAGCCGTCCCGGTACAGCAGGTGGAGGTAGGAGCAGAAGAGGGACCGGGCGGTCGGAGGGCAGCCCAGGCCAAGCGAACATCTGCCGCCCAGATGGATCCCGGGTTCCTGCAGTTACCACACCCACACAAAGATCCGATGCAACCACCGACACGGAGACGAGCGAATAGGGTGACGGGTGGCTTGCGGCGGCTGCGGTCGCAGGTGGAGGAGTCCACCCGCGTCCAGGAGCTGGGAGTGGTCCCGGTCATGCGTGCCACCCAGGCTGACACCGCACGGGTGGCGTCCGCGGTGGAGGCAATGGGTGCGACGGTGTCAGACATGGGGAACGGTTTGCGAGGCCTGGGGCCTTCCGTGCAGGCGGCGTCTGTGGCCCAGGAAATGGCTGCCCTCTCACAGGAGGCCATGAGCCAGTGCCAGCGCCAGATGGCATAGGCGCTCAACGCCATAGCCCAGTCTCAGCAGGCCATGGCCCAGTCTCAGCAGGCCATGGCCCAGTCTCAGCAGGCCATAGCCCAGTCTCTGCAGGCCATGGCCCAGTCTCTGCAGGCCATGGCCCAGTCTCAGCAGGCCATCGCTGAGGGCATCGGCGCCAGTGGCCATGTGCGAGCTGGCGTCGCACTGTCGCAGACAGGGTTCGACAACCCCCTGGGCTCCATGGCTGCAAACCTGCAGACCCCTGTCGATACCAGCACGGGCCTCCAGGACTGGCAGCGCCAGATGTCGGGGGCGCGTCGGATGGCCAGTCCGTTCGCATCCCCCACCCATGTAGAGGCCTGGGGGCCATCGGGCACCCCGAGGGAGGAGGAGGTGGTGTGGTCCGTCCCGGCTCCCTCTGTAGGGGAGGTCCCGGTACACCGCGACACCTCGGACTCCCCCCCTTCCGTCCCAGGTGCATCGGGTGGGCAACGGGCAGGACAGGCTGGCAGCTCGCCATCCCAGTCGCCCGGGCCGCAGCCTGGCCCATCTAGGCCAGGACGCCCCAGGAAACGGCCGCCAAAGGGATCCAGTGTCAGAGGGCAGGAATCACAGGAGTCCACCTCCAGTTCTGCTGTACCGTCTGGGGAACCACGTAGACGTAGTCAAAGGGCCCGTAAGGCCAAACAATTAGACACTGAGTAAGTTGGCACGGGTGCAGGGCACAGATGAGTTTTAGGCGCTAGGGCACGTGCATGAACTCCTTTGGTTATTAAAGTCAATGTTACACCGACCGAAGCTGCCTTTGTGCTCTGTCCAAAGCGTGCGGGGGTGTCATGTACGTTGAGCGCAAGTGTGTGTGTGAGGGGTGGTCTTACCTCAGCCCCAGGTGAGTCTGCCCCCTTCCCCCTGGGCCGCCATCAACATCCCCCGGGCAGAGGACGGGACCGTGCGCTGCAGTGTCACAGCCGCATGCAGGGATGGTCCGGGTGGATGGTGGTACTGTGGCCATGGGTCAGACATAGTCCAACGATGTAGAGCCAGGAGCTCATCGGAGGCGGGTTGTCATCATTCTCCATGGCCTGCGATAGACACGCGTCCACCCGCAACTGGGTGAGCCCGGCCCGTTGTGCCGCCGGTGGATCGGCAATTGGGAGTGGGGGGGTGGTGTGCATGCGGGTGGGGTGTGTGGGGTTGGGGAGGGGGGTGAGGGTGCTGGGTGGGTGGATGGGTGGGGGGTGTGGGTGGTCGGCTGTTGTCATGGTGTGCGGTCTGTGGCCATACTACCCGATTCCCACGCCCATCTAGTCAGTGAAGCGGGCGTCTATCAGTCTGTCCCGTGCCCGCTGGGCCAGCCGGTAACGGTGGACAGCCACCCGTCTGTGTCTACCCCGTCTGCCCTGACCATTGCCCCCATCCCCCTCATCTGGGGAGGACTGGGCCTCTTCCTGCTGCTCCTCCACTCCGCCCTCCTCTGCCTGCGGCACATCGCCCCTCTGCTGGGCTATGTTGTGCAGGACGCAGCACACCACAATGATGCGGCCGACCCTATCTGACCGATACTGGAGGGCGCCCCCAGAGAGGTCCAGGCACCTGAAACGCATCTTCAGCACGCCAAAGCACCTCTCGATCACTCCCCTTGTCGCTACATGGGCATCATTGTAGCGGTTCTCCGCCTCATTGCGTGGCCTCCGTATAGGCGTCATCAGCCACGATCGCAATGGGTAGCCCCTGTCGCCCAGCAACCAGCCCCTCAGCCGGGGATGGCGTCCCTCGTACATGCCGGGGATGGATGACCGCGACAACACGAATGAGTCGTGTACACTGCCTGGGTGACGGGCACAGACGTGCAGGATCATCATGCGGTGGTCGCAGACCACCTGTACGTTCATCGAATAGGTCCCCTTCCTATTAGTGAACACGGCCCTGTTATCTGCAGGTGGCCGCACGGCGACGTGCATCCCATCGATCGCGCCCTGGACCATGGGGAACCCGGCAATGGCAGAGAAGCCCACGGCCCGGGCATCTTGGCTGGCCCGGTCCACGGGGAAGCGGATGTAGCGGTGCGCCATGGCATAAAGGGCATCTGTCACTGCCCGGATGCACCGATGCACCGATGTCTGCGATATGCCGGACAGGTCCCCACTCGGTGCCTGGAATGACCCCGTTGCATAAAAGTTCAGGGCCACCGTAACCTTGACGGACACGGGGAGAGGGTGTCCCCCGCCAGTGCCACGCGGTGACAGGTGTGCCAGCAGGTGGCAGATGTGTGCCACGGTTTCCCGGCTCATCCGGAGTCTCCTCCTGCATTCCCGGTCCGTGAGGTCCTGGTATGACTGCCGGGGCCGGTACACACGGGGCGCCCTCGGGTGCCTCCGTTGCCGTGGGGCCGCGACGTCCTCCTCCCCCTCCTCGTCCTGTCGGTCAGGTGTCCCTCCAGCCTGGGCGGCTGCCGCCTGCCCCTCTGCGGCAGCCTGCGCCGCCTCTCTGGCACGCTCCTCCTCCTCCTCCTCCTCCTCCTCCTCATCCAGGGCAACATAGACATGAGCGGCTGCCACCACGGCGGCCAACATCGCTGGATGGTCTGAAAACATGACGGCCTGGTGGGGGGGAGGGGAACGACGACATGTCATCATTGCCCATATCCCCTCCTCCCCCCAGCCAGGTGGCATGGACCGCATGGGTCCAACTGTTGGAGGCTGGCACCTGGCCAGGTGGACCAACTCATTTGCCCTCCCATCACCCACCCCGGCACGGCCCCCTCCCCAACCTCCACCCCAGCACGGACCCCCCCCCCCCAACCTCCACCCCGACACGGACCCCCTCCCTAACCTCCACCCCGGCACGGACCCCCTCCCCAACCTCCACCCCGGCACGGACCCCCTCCCCAACCTCCACCCCGGCACGGACCCCCTCCCCAACCCCCAACCTCCACCCCAGCACGGACCCCCCCAACCTCCACCCCGGCACGGCCCCCTCCCCAACCCCCAACCTCCACCCCAGCACGGACCCCCCCCAACCTCCACCCCGGCACGGACCCCCTCCCCAACCCCCAACCTCCACCCCAGCATGGACCCCCCCCAACCTCCACCCCAGCACGGACCCCCTCCACAACCCCCAACCTCCACCCCAGCACGGACCCCCTCCCAACCTCCACCCCGGCACGGACCCCCTCCACAACCCCCAACCTCCACCCCAGCACGGACCCCCCCAACCTCCACCCCAGCACGGACCCCCCCCCAACCTCCACCCCGGCATGGACCCCCTCCACAACCCCCAACCTCCACCCCAGCACGGACCCCCCCCCAACCTCCACCCCGGCACGGACCCCCTCCACAACCCCCAACCTCCACCCCAGCACGGACCCCCCCAACCTCCACCCCAGCACGGACACCCCCCAACCTCCACCCCGGCACGGACCCCCTCCCCAACCCCCAACCTCCACCCCAGCACGGACCCCCCCCCAAACTCCACCCCGGCACGGACCCCCTCCACAACCCCCAACCTCCACCCCAGCACGGACCCCCCCCAACCTCCACCCCGGCACGGACCCACTCCACAACCCCCAACCTCCACCCCAGCACGGACCCCCCCAACCTCCACCCCAGCACGGACCCCCCCCCAACCTCCACCCCGGCACGGACCCCCTCCCCAACACCCAACCTCCACCCCAGCACGGACCCCCCCCCCAAACTCCACCCCGGCACGGACCCCCCCCCCCAACCTCCACCCCGGCACGGACCCCCTCCCCAACCTCCACCCCGGCACGGACCCCCTCCCCAACCTCCACACCGGCACGGACCCCCCCCCCAACCTCCACCCCGGCACGGACCCCCTCCCCAACCCGCAACCTCCACCCCAGCACGGACCCCCCCCAACCTCCACCCCGGCACGGACCCCCTCCACAACCCCCAACCTCCACCCCAGCACGGACCCCCCCAACCTCCACCCCAGCACGGACCCCCCCCCAACCTCCACCCCGGCACGGACCCCCTCCACAACCCCCAATCTCCACCCCGCGACGTCCTCCTCCCCCTCCTCGTCCTGTCGGTCAGGTGTCCCTCCAGCCTGGGCGGCTGCCGCCTGCCCCTCTGCGGCAGCCTGCGCCGCCTCTCTGGCACGCTCCTCCTCCTCCTCCTCCTCCTCCTCCTCATCCAGGGCAACATAGACATGAGCGGCTGCCACCACGGCGGCCAACATCGCTGGATGGTCTGAAAACATGACGGCCTGGTGGGGGGGAGGGGAACGACGACATGTCATCATTGCCCATATCCCCTCCTCCCCCCAGCCAGGTGGCATGGACCGCATGGGTCCAACTGTTGGAGGCTGGCACCTGGCCAGGTGGACCAACTCATTTGCCCTCCCATCACCCACCCCGGCACGGCCCCCTCCCCAACCTCCACCCCGGCACGGACCCCCCCCCCAACCTCCACCCCGACACGGACCCCCTCCCCAACCTCCACCCCGGCACGGACCCCCTCCCCAACCTCCACCCCGGCACGGACCCCCTCCCCAACCTCCACCCCAGCACGGACCCCCTCCCCAACCCCCAACCTCCACCCCAGCACGGACCCCCCCAACCTCCACCCCGGCACGGCCCCCTCCCCAACCCCCAACCTCCACCCCAGCACGGACCCCCCCCAACCTCCACCCCGGCACGGACCCCCTCCCCAACCCCCAACCTCCACCCCAGCACGGACCCCCCCCAACCTCCACCCCGGCACGGACCCCCTCCACAACCCCCAACCTCCACCCCAGCACGGACCCCCTCCCAACCTCCACCCCGGCACGGACCCCCTCCACAACCCCCAACCTCCAGCCCAGCACGGACCCCCCCAACCTCCACCCCAGCACGGACCCCCCCCCAACCTCCACCCCGGCATGGACCCCCTCCACAACCCCCAACCTCCACCCCAGCACGGACCCCCCCCCAACCTCCACCCCGGCACGGACCCCCTCCACAACCCCCAACCTCCACCCCAGCACGGACCCCCCCAACCTCCACCCCAGCACGGACACCCCCCAACCTCCACCCCGGCACGGACCCCCTCCCCAACCCCCAACCTCCACCCCAGCACGGACCCCCCCCCAAACTCCACCCCGGCACGGACCCCCTCCACAACCCCCAACCTCCACCCCAGCACGGACCCCCCCCAACCTCCACCCCGGCACGGACCCCCTCCACAACCCCCAACCTCCACCCCAGCACGGACCCCCCCAACCTCCACCCCAGCACGGACCCCCCCCCAACCTCCACCCCGGCACGGACCCCCTCCCCAACACCCAACCTCCACCCCAGCACGGACCCCCCCCCCCAACCTCCACCCCGGCACGGACCCCCCCCCAACCTCCACCCCGGCACGGACCCCCTCCCCAACCTCCACCCCGGCACGGACCCCCTCCCCAACCTCCACACCGGCACGGACCCCCCCCCCCCAACCTCCACCCCGGCACGGACCCCCTCCCCAACCCGCAACCTCCACCCCAGCACGGACCCCCCCCAACCTCCACCCCGGCACGGACCCCCTCCACAACCCCCAACCTCCACCCCAGCACGGACCCCCCCCCAACCTCCACCCCGGCACGGACCCCCTCCACAACCCCCAACCTCCACCCCAGCACGGACCCCCCCAACCTCCACCCCAGCACGGACCCCCCCCCAACCTCCACCCCGGCACGGACCCCCTCCACAACCCCCAATCTCCACCCCGGCACGGACCCCCTCCCGGCACTCCCCCGGAGCCCAGCCTACTCTAAACACCCCCCCCCCCCCCCCACCCCCGCCGCACACACGCACAAGCCGAGACACACCTCTCCTCAGGCAATCAGTCTGCGGCCACGCCATTTCCTGCCCAGAGCCAACCCCCAGGCCGTCACTCACCTCCTCGCTGGTCGGCGTGAGCCTGGAGCACCGGGTCACGCCGATGAAAAGGAGGTTTGATTCACGTCGACGTGAACGGTCATCACGTCGACGGGACTTCGGCCCATCCGGAAGGGAGAATATCGGCAGGCCGAAAATCGGCTGCCTTGCGCAGACCCGTGACATTCTCCGCGGCAGCGGCGCCATTAACGCCCCGCCGACTTTTCTCCCTTCGGAGACTTCGGCGGGGGCGGGGGCGGGATTCACGGCGGCCAACGGCCATTCTCCGACCCGGCGGGGGGTCGGAGAATGACGCCCGAGATTGGGCAGAGAATAAATTCCGACACCAAGGGCGGGATTCTCCGCAATCGGCGCGATGTCCGCCGACCGGCGTCAAAAACGGCGTGAATCAGTACGGCATCGCGCCGCCCCAGAGGTGCAGAATTCTCCGCATCTTGAGGGGCCGAGCCCTCACCTTGAGGGGCTAGGCCCGAGCCGGACTGATTTCCGCCCTGCCAGCTGGCACGGAAATGACTTCGCTGGGCGACGCATGCGCGGGTGCGTCAGCGGCCGCTCACGGCAACCCGCGCATGTGCAGTGGAGGGGGTCTCTTCTGTCTCCGCCATAGTGAAGACCATGGTGAAGGCGGAAGGAAAAGAGTGCCCCCACGGCACAGGCCCGCCCGCGGATCGGTGGACCCCGATCGCGGGCCAGGCCACTGTGGAGGCACCCCCCGGGGCCAGATCACCCCGCGCCCGCCCGCGCCACCTTGTCCTGCCATTCGAAAGGTGGTTCAATCCACACCAGCTGGCGTGGGTTGA
This sequence comes from Scyliorhinus torazame, assembly GCF_047496885.1. Classification (NCBI taxonomy): domain Eukaryota; kingdom Metazoa; phylum Chordata; class Chondrichthyes; order Carcharhiniformes; family Scyliorhinidae; genus Scyliorhinus; species Scyliorhinus torazame. Next base: position 122,754,417 of record NC_092707.1, on the reverse strand, counting down.
CAGCGGCGGGACTTCGGCCCATCGCGGACCGGAGAATCGCCGGGGTGGGCGGAGAATTGCGCCCCAAATTCGCAGCAGGCGCTGATTTGATGCCAAGTCGCGATTCTCTGTCACCTCGAATGTGGCGCCAGGTCTGGCAGCATCTGTAGGGAGTGAAAAGAACTAACGTTTCGAGTCCAATGACTCTTTCTTAAAGAGCCATTGGACTCGAAACGTCACCTCTTTTCTCTCCCTACGGATGCTGCCGGACCTGCTGAGATTTTCCAGCATTTTCTCTTTCGTTACAATAGGCACCGTTTGTATATCATTAGCAGACCCGACCTGGTACTCTCCAGGGCCTGCACGATTCTCTGTCTCCAATAGGCCGTGTTCCCAATCGCGAGGTTCACTTGTGCTTTGAAAATTGTGTAACCGGCGTGGTGGCTGCTGAGGGAAAGAGAGGGGGTACGGAAGTTGTCCAACATCGCCATAGTTGCTGACAGTCATGCCACTGGCCAGGGGGTCGGGGTGGATGGGCACAGAACACCATTTCCACAGCCAGCAAGGCAGCCATGCAGCTGCGCATGCAGCAAACAGCTCACTTTGAACCTGGTGCCACGGGTCGTATAGGTGTTCCCCCAGGGCACCCCATTGAGTGCCCTCTGGCCCCAGACCACCCATCAGCTGTATGGGCACTCTCCAGCACAACCAGTGCCATCCTTTTGGCTGGGATAAGTGTGTGTGGGGAGTGTAATGTGTACGTGCGGCTGCAGCTTGTCAGCCTCCTGAGTGTCAATTACGCAAATCCCGCACTGTTTTTGATTAGAATGTGTTTCACGCGGCAACAGTGCTAGCCCGTCAATAGTAGCAGAATCAGTGCAGATGCGGCGCCGGTTTTTCTGTCATAAAAGTCCAAGGATTCTCCGTTGGCGTCAACACATAGGGCTGGATTCTCCGATTGCCGACACCGAAATCACGGGCGAAATTCTCCGTTATCGGCGGAAACTCCGCCGATCGGCGCAAAAAACGGCGCAAATCCCACTTGCGTCACGTCATAAAAATGGGCCGATAGTCTGCGGCCCGAAATGGGCTAGCAGCGACGTAACGGGATCCGCGCTTGCGCAGTGGTTCACGCCGTGCAGCGTCATACGCGCTGCACGGCGTGACGGCTCATAAGGCCGCGCAGCTCCCCCCCACCCGACCGGAACAGCCGACCGCAACACCCGACTTGATGGCTGGCCGTCGCTCAGCCCCGAGGTTCGAGTCACGCGATGTGGAGGCGCTCCTGGATGCGGTGGAGCAGAGGAGGGACGCCCTGTATCCCGGGCACGGCCGCAGAGTTGCCCCACGCCACAGCCGGCGTCTGTGGAGGGAGGTGGCAGAGGCCGTCACCGCTGTGGCCCTAACACCACGGACAGGCACCCAGTGCCACAAGAAGGTGAACGACCTCGTCAGAGCAGGCAGGGTGAGCGTCCCCCATATCCCCCATATCCCCTCTCCCCCAAATCCCCCCCTCCCCCATATCCCCCCTCCCCCATATCCCCCCTCCCCCATATCCCCCATATCCCCCCTCCCCCATATCCCCCATATTCCCCCCTCCCCCATATCCCCCCTCCCCCATATCCCCCATATCCCCCCTCCCCCATATCCCCCCTCCCCCATATCCCCCATATCCCCCATATTCCCCCTCCCCCATATCCCCCCTCCCCCATATCCCCCCTCCCCCATATCCCCCATATCCCCCCTCCCCCATATCCCCCATATCCCCCCTCCACCATATCCCCCATATTCCCCCCTCCCCCATATCCCCCATATCCCCCCTCCCCCATATCCCCCATATCCCCCCTCCCCCATATCCCCCCTCCCCCATATCCCCCATATCCCCAAGTGAATCCAGCCCTAACCTTAACCTCTGCAATGCACGCGCAACCGATGGCGTGCATTCATATACCTGCCTAACACTGTTGCCTTTTACCCCTGCCACCACCCCCCCCCCCCCCCCCCCAGGAGAAGCGCGCACACAACAATAGGGAGCATGTGAGGACTGGAGGATGGCCCGCTGATGAGAGGCCACTGACCGTACACGAGGAAAGGGCCCTGGAACTGGCTGGCGGACCTGAGGACCGGGAGGTTGCTGATGCAGAGGTCGGGGCCCCACGAGCAAGTGAGCCACCAACAGCCCGTCCCCATATCCCCCCTCCCCTATATCCCCCTCTCCCGTATCACCTGATCACTGCCTGATGTCTAACCATGCATGCTTCATTGTGTATCGCAGGACCAAACGTCCAGGCACCCATCCCCGCAGATGCAGACCGCCCGCAGGATGCCCCTCGGAGACCACGGGAGACGGAGAGACCCGCACCCTCCAGCATGCGACGCCCGCAGGATGCCCCTCGGAGACCATGGGAGACGGAGAGACCCGCACCCTCCAGCATGCGACGCCCGCAGGATGCCCCTCGGAGACCACGGGAGACGGAGAGACCCGAACCCTCCAGTATGCGACGCCCGCAGGATGCCCCTCGGAGACCACGGGAGACGGAGAGACCCGAACCCTCCAGCATGCGACGCCCGCAGGATGCCCCTCGGAGACCACGGGAGACGGAGAGACCCGGACCCTCCAGCATGCGACGCCCGCAGGATGCCCCTCGGAGACCACGGGAGACGGAGAGACCTGGAGCAACAGGGAGACGACACCCCCGTCACGTGCGGGAGCGACCACCCAACGATGAGGGGGGCAGCCACAGGCCCCCGTCACATCCGAGCCAGGACACCACTACCCAGGACACCACTATCCAGGACACCCCTACCCGGGACACCACTACCCAGGACACCCCTACCCGGAACACCACTACCCGGGACAGCACTACCCGGGACAGCACTACCCGGGACAGCACTACCCAGGACACCCCTACCCGGGAAGACGAAATACCGGACAGTGACTCAGAGTGGATGGGTGGAGACGAACCCCCACCCCAAAGTGCCATGGACTCAGAGTGGGACGAAGAGCACGACACAACGCCACTGCTGTCACCAACACCCTCCACCATCGCAGAAACACTCACCACGGTTGGGCACTTTAGTGATGAGGCGTCTGGTACACTCACTGGTGCGCACAACACAGCCGTCCCGGTACAGCAGGTGGAGGTAGGAGCAGCAGAGGGACCGGGCGGTCGGAGGGCAGCCCAGGCCAAGCGAACATCTGCCGCCCAGATGGATCCCGGGTTCCTGCAGTTACCACACCCACACATAGATCCGATGCAACCACCGACACGGAGACGAGCGAATAGGGTGACGGGTGGCTTGCGGCGGCTGCGGTCGCAGGTGGAGGAGTCCACCCGCGTCCAGGAGCTGGGAGTGGTCCCGGTCATGCGTGCCACCCAGGCTGACACCGCACGGGTGGCGTCCGCGGTGGAGGCAATGGGTGCGACGGTGTCAGACATGGGGAACGGTTTGCGAGGCCTGGGGCCTTCCGTGCAGGCGGCGTCTGTGGCCCAGGAAATGGCTGCCCTCTCACAGGAGGCCATGAGCCAGTGCCAGCGCCAGATGGCAGAGGCGCTCAACGCCATAGCCCAGTCTCAGCACGCCATAGCCCAGTCTCAGCAGGCCATGGCCCAGTCTCAGCAGGCCATGGCCCAGTCTCAGCAGGCCATAGCCCAGTCTCTGCAGGCCATGGCCCAGTCTCTGCAGGCCATGGCCCAGTCTCAGCAGGCCATCGCTGAGGGCATCGGCGCCAGTGGCCATGTGCGAGCTGGCGTCGCACTGTCGCAGACAGGGTTCGACAACCCCCTGGGCTCCATGGCTGCAAACCTGCAGACCCCTGTCGATACCAGCACGGGCCTCCAGGACTGGCAGCGCCAGATGTCGGGGGCGCGTCGGATGGCCAGTCCGTTCGCATCCCCCACCCATGTAGAGGCCTGGGGGCCATCGGGCACCCCGAGGGAGGAGGAGGTGGTGTGGTCCGTCCCGGCTCCCTCTGTAGGGGAGGTCCCGGTACACCGCGACACCTCGGACTCCCCCCCTTCCGTCCCAGGTGCATCGGGTGGGCAACGGGCAGGACAGGCTGGCAGCTCGCCATCCCAGTCGCCCGGGCCGCAGCCTGGCCCATCTAGGCCAGGACGCCCCAGGAAACGGCTGCCAAAGGGATCCAGTGTCAGAGGGCAGGAATCACAGGAGTCCACCTCCAGTTCTGCTGTACCGTCTGGGGAACCACGTAGACGTAGTCAAAGGGCCCGTAAGGCCAAACAATTAGGCACTGAGTAAGTTGGCACGGGTGCAGGGCACAGATGAGTTTTAGGCGCTAGGGCACGTGCATGAACTCCTTTGGTTATTAAAGTCAATGTTACACCTACCGAAGCTGCCTTTGTGCTCTGTCCAAAGTGTGCCGGGGTGTCATGTACGTTGAGCGCAAGTGTGTGTGTGAGGGGTGGTCTTACCTCAGCCCCAGGTGAGTCTGCCCCCTTCCCCCTGGGCCGCCATCAACATCCCCCGGGCAGAGGACGGGACCGTGCGCTGCAGTGTCACAGCCGCATGCAGGGATGGTCCGGGTGGATGGTGGTACTGTGGCCATGGGTCAGACATAGTCCAACGATGTAGAGCCAGGAGCTCATCGGAGGCGGGTTGTCATCATTCTCCATGGCCTGCGATAGACACGCGTCCACCCGCAACTGGGTGAGCCCGGCCCGTTGTGCCGCCGGTGGATCGGCAATTGGGAGTGGGGGGGTGGTGTGCATGCGGGTGGGGTGTGTGGGGTTGGGGAGGGGGGTGAGGGTGCTGGGTGGGTGGATGGGTGGGGGGTGTGGGTGGTCGGCTGTTGTCATGGTGTGCGGTCTGTGGCCATACTACCCGATTCCCACGCCCATCTAGTCAGTGAAGCGGGCGTCTATCAGTCTGTCCCGTGCCCGCTGGGCCAGCCGGTAACGGTGGACAGCCACCCGTCTGTGTCTACCCCGTCTGCCCTGACCATTGCCTCCATCCCCCTCATCTGGGGAGGACTGGGCCTCTTCCTGCTGCTCCTCCACTCCGCCCTCCTCTGCCTGCGGCACATCGCCCCTCTGCTGGGCTATGTTGTGCAGGACGCAGCACACCACAATGATGCGGCCGACCCTATCTGACCGATACTGGAGGGCGCCCCCAGAGAGGTCCAGGCACCTGAAACGCATCTTCAGCACGCCAAAGCACCTCTCGATCACTCCCCTTGTCGCTACATGGGCATCATTGTAGCGGTTCTCCGCCTCATTGCGTGGCCTCCGTATAGGCGTCATCAGCCACGATCGCAATGGGTAGCCCCTGTCGCCCAGCAACCAGCCCCTCAGCCGGGGATGGCGTCCCTCGTACATGCCGGCGATGGATGACCGCGACAACACGAATGAGTCGTGTACACTGCCTGGGTGACGGGCGCAGACGTGCAGGATCATCATGCGGTGGTCGCAGACCACCTGTACGTTCATCGAATAGGTCCCCTTCCTATTAGTGAACACGGCCCTGTTATCTGCAGGTGGCCGCACGGCGACGTGCATCCCATCGATCGCGCCCTGGACCATGGGGAACCCGGCAATGGCAGAGAAGCCCACGGCCCGGGCATCTTGGCTGGCCCGGTCCACGGGGAAGCGGATGTAGCGGTGCGCCATGGCATAAAGGGCATCTGTCACTGCCCGGATGCACCGATGCACCGATGTCTGCGATATGCCGGACAGGTCCCCACTCGGTGCCTGGAATGACCCCGTTGCATAAAAGTTCAGGGCCACCGTAACCTTGACGGACACGGGGAGAGGGTGTCCCCTGCCAGTGCCACGCGGTGACAGGTGTGCCAGCAGGTGGCAGATGTGTGCCACGGTTTCCCGGCTCATCCGGAGTCTCCTCCTGCATTCCCGGTCCGTGAGGTCCTGGTATGACTGCCGGGGCCGGTACACACGGGGCGCCCTCGGGTGCCTCCGTTGCCGTGGGGCCGCGACGTCCTCCTCCCCCTCCTCGTCCTGTCGGTCAGGTGTCCCTCCAGCCTGGGCGGCTGCCGCCTGCCCCTCTGCGGCAGCCTGCGCCGCCTCTCTGGCACGCTCCTCCTCCTCCTCCTCCTCCTCCTCCTCCTCATCCAGGGCAACATAGACATGAGCGGCTGCCACCACGGCGGCCAACATCGCTGGATGGTCTGAAAACATGACGGCCTGGTGGGGGGGAGGGGAACGACGACATGTCATCATTGCCCATATCCCCTCCTCCCCCCAGCCAGGTGGCATGGACCGCATGGGTCCAACTGTTGGAGGCTGGCACCTGGCCAGGTGGACCAACTCATTTGCCCTCCCATCACCCACCCCGGCACGGACCCCCCCCCCCCCCAACCTCCACCCCGGCACGGACCCCCTCCCCAACACCCACCCCAGCACGGACCCCCCCCCCAACCTCCACCCCGGCACGGACCCCCTCCCCAAACTCCACCCCGGCACGGACCCCCTCCCCAACCTCCACCCCGGCACGGACCCCCTCCCCAACCTCCACCCCGGCACGGACCCCCTCCCCAACCTCCACCCCGGCACGGACCCCCTCCCCAACCTCCACCCCGGCACGGACCCCCTCCCCAACCTCCACCCCGGCACGGACCCCCCTCCCCAACCTCCACCCCGGCACGGACCCCCTCCCCAACCTCCACCCCGGCACGGACCCCCTCCCCAACCCCCAACCTCCACCCCAGCACGGACCCCCCCCCAACCTCCACCCCGGCACGGACCCCCTCCCCAACCCCCAACCTCCACCCCAGCACGGGCCCCCCCCCAACCTCCACCCCGGCACGGACCCCCTCCCCAACCTCCACCCCGGCACGGACCCCCTCCCCAACCTCCACCCCGGCACGGACCCCCTCCCCAACCTCCACCCCGGCACGGACCCCCTCCCCAACCTCCACCCCGGCACGGACCCCCTCCCCAACCCCCAACCTCCGCCCCAGCACGGACCCCCCCCCAACCTCCACCCCGGCACGGACCCCCTCCACAACCCCCAACCTCCACCCCGGCACGGACCCCCTCCCGGCACTCCCCCGGAGCCCAGCCTACTCTAACCCCCCCCCCCCCCGCCGCACACACACACAAGCCGAGACACACCTCTCCTCAGGCAATCAGTCTGCGGCCACGCCATTTCCTGCCCAGAGCCAACCCCCCAGGCCGTCACTCACCTCCTCGCTGGTCGTCGTGAGCCTGGAGCACCGGGTCACGCCGATGAAAAGGAGGTTTGATTCACGTCGACGTGAACGGTCATCACGTCGACGGGACTTCGGCCCATCCGGAAGGGAGAATATTGGCAGGCCGAAAATCGGCTGCCTTGCGCAGACCCGTGACATTCTCCGCGGCAGCGGCGCCATTAACGCCCCGCCGACTTTTCTCCCTTCGGAGACTTCGGCGGGGGCGGGGGCGGGATTCACGGCGGCCAACGGCCATTCTCCGACCCGGCGGGGGGTCGGAGAATGACGCCCCACATTTGCCAATTGGCCGGAGAATACATTTTGACGCCGAAATAGGGGGCGGTGCAGTTTTTCGGATGCTGCGCCCTCTCCAAAACGGCGTCATAGATGAGTATGTCGCACACCATTGGGACGACTTCAGGACGTCACCTGAAGGCCTTCCCCCAATGGACTGACTTCCCGACGGAGTGGGGCACGTGCACTCTCAGTTTTCGGGGACCTCGCATGGTGGCTGCGGACTGTGTCCAGCGCCACCACAGTCGGGGGGGGGGCTGTGGGGGAGCAGTTCCGCTGGCCGGGAGGCTTCGGCAGGGGCTGGGGGGACTGGTGGGGAGTGGTCCGGGGGTGGAGAGAGGGGTTACAGGGGAGGTACTATCTGGCAGGCCGGGCCCACGTGCAGGTCGCGGCCATGCGCGGCCACGGACCTGGCAATTCTCCGTTCGTATCTGCAGATTTATGTGGCTCAGCTGCCAGCTCCCCACTGGGCGTACCATCGGTGCAAGGGCGGCGCTAACTTTTTGGTCTTAAGACTAGACACCAGAGGCGACATTCTCTGACCCCCACCGGGTCGGAGAATCGCCGGGGGCTGGCGTGAGTCCCGCCCCCGCCAGTTACCGAAGTCTCCGGCACCTGAGATTCGGCGGGGGCGGGAATCGCGCTGCGCCGGTTGGCGGGCCCCCCCACTCGATTCTCCGGCCCGGATGGGCTGAAGTCACGCCGATAAATTGCCTGTCCCGCCGGCGTAAATTGAACTACCTACCTTACCGGCGGGACAAGGCGGCGTGGGCGGGCTCCAGGGTCCTGGGGGGGGTCGATCTGGCCCCGGGGGGTGTCCCCATGGTGGCCTGGCCCGCAATCGGGGCCCACCGATCCGCGGGTGGGCCTGTGCCATGGGGGCACTCTTTCCCTTCCGCCTCCGCCACGGTCTCCACCATGGCGGAGGCGGAAGAGACTCCCTCCACTGCGCATGCGTGGGAAATTGTCGGCGGCCGCTGACGCTCCCGCGCATGCGCCGCCCGGATATGTCATTTCCGCGCCAGCTGGCGGGGCACCAAAGGGCTTTTCCGCCAGCTGCCAGGTCGTAGAATCCCCGGGGCGCGGCGCGAATCCCGCCCCGCCGCCGGCTGCTCTATTCTCCGCTGCTGGTTTTCAGGCAGGGCGGGGTTCACACCACGCTGGTCAGGAGCCGTTGGTAGCGCCCCCCCCCCCCCCGGCAATTGTCCTGGCCCCATTGGGCCGAGCGGCCATCCGTTTCTGACCAGTCCCGCCGACGTGGTCCCACACAAACCTGGCAGGTAAGTCGGCTGGTGCGGTCCTCAGGTGGACACGGGGTGATCCGACTCCGACGGGGGGACCCCACGGTGGCCCACCGATCTGCGGGCAGGCCTGTGTTGTGGAGGCATTTATTCCTTCCGCCCTAGCCCCTGTAGGGCTCTGCCATGGCCAGCGCGGAGAAGACACCCCCCTACGCATGCGCCAGAATACGCCGGCAGTTCCGCACATGCGCGGGATCACGCTGGCACTTTGGCGCATGTCTGGACTCGCACAGTCCCTTCGACGCCAACCCCTCCGCCGTCCGCTACTTCCGATCGGCCCGATGCCGGAGTGGTTCACGCCGTTTTTGACGCAGGCGTCAGTCCACCGTGTCAATTGCGGAGAATCCCGCTTCCTATGTTTGACTTGAGATTATATGGGGTCCTTCTGAGTCCAGAACTTGATCTGTGTAGCGCACAAAGACTCCGTGAGACGAATAGAGTGAAGTCGATGAGGCTTTATTAAGCGTGTCTGTTCCCCCGCAGCTCGATAGTAAACTGGCCTGCGGGGGAAGACTCCGGCTTCTTATACTCCGCCCAACGGCCAACCAGGACCCGGGATCTGTCAGCCAATGACATTAGGGCTTCCAGTCCCACATGACCCCCAATACATACTACCACAATCTGTCACACCGACATGGGCAATGTTTCGAGAAAGTTTAGAGTACGATCAATTTCCTATGGTGGAGGTGGAGGTGGTACACTCTCGGGTAGGAGAAGGCAATTTAAAGTGTATGCATTTGAAATGTGTGTGCCTGGCCTCTGCTGAAAGATATACTCATCGGCTGCCAGCAATGGAGCCCAGTGTTGGACCTTAGCTGAACCTATGGGAGGGATCGCCATATGCACCCTAAATAATCGCAAAGGAGTTTGTGGTCGGCAACTACCATGAAATATAATCCATAGATGTGTTGATGGAATTTCTTCACTCCAAAGATTACAGCTAATCCCTCTTTTTTGATTTGAGATTAAGCTTGTTCAGCATTGGTCAGAGTCCTCGAGGCATAGTGTGGTTCCTATGTTCCTATATTAAGGGTTGTACGGTAGAACCTGCACTACAGGTTCACCTGGGCCCCTGCATGCTAGCTCCGCCCAGGAGCCGGGTTATAAATATGCGTGGCCTTCAGCTAGCAGCCATTTCGTCAGCTGCTATAGGAGGCCACACTTCAGATACTAATAAAGCCTCAGTTTGAATTCAACTTCATCTCCAGCCTAATTGATCGTGCCTCACATAGGCAATCAGCCTTTCTGCACATTCCTCCATCTTATGCGATAAAACTGCTCCGATTCTATCAGGAGACATGTCACAGGTAAGAATTATCGCCAATCTTTCAAGATACTGCACCACTGCCTTCTTGAAGGCAGTTAAAGATGGGCAATAAACACTGGCCTTTCCTGTGAGCCCCCACATCCTGTGAATAATTTTTCCTAAATGTCATCAAAAGACTGCAAACACACATACCCTTCTTCTTTTAAACTGAGCAAAATTTCAGGAGGAAATTGATTCTGAGAGAAGCGAACATCCAAAACCACTCAGTGAAATGAAGGCACTTCCTTCACCAGCCAAAGCAATGGTAAACCAAAACTAATTTTGATCAGTGGTCGCAGTGCACTCTATTCATAGTTCTGGTTTAACTGGTTTCACTGTAATTTGTGGGGTGTGAACAGTAATGGAGAAAAAGTGAAAGAGAAACAAACAAAAGATCATAGCCCCCAAGAATCAGATTAGCTCAGCCTTAGTGTGCTCATGTCTGATTTAGAAGATTGTGGGTTCAAACGCTATTCCAGATATTGAGCACAGATTGAATTCGCAGTCTTGGTGCAGTGCTGAGAGAGTGTTGTATTGGAACTCAGGTAGCCAGGTGGTGAAGAATCGAACTAGAGCCTCGCCTTTATCCATTTTTAAGCTTTTATTTGTAGAGATCCACATCACAAATCATACAGCAACCAAATCTGCGGCCTGCACTTATTTAAGTAGCAGCAAGCATTGTAATTTTTCCATCAAAACATCAGCAGCAACAAATTGATCTTTCTGTGTCATGTTCTCTGAAGAAGAAATTAATTACAGTGAGCTGCTTCCAAGAGGAGGCTTCCTGAGAAGTTTAAAAAAGAACATAACTAGCCTCTGGTGTTGAACTGCATCACTTATTCATAGGGCTGTGTTTATAGCAGTACTGAGATTATCCATGATCTGTTCTAACAAGTATGTTTAGCTATAAAAACATAAGATTGGAATGAGAAAAACAATTTTCCACACTTCAAGTGTGTTCACTTCCCAGTACATGTACATTTTCCTTTATTATGGACTACACCACACCCATTTAATTGCCTATGAAATATTCTGAAAAGTATCACTGTTCCCTAAGGCGCAGAGAAACTCCAGAAAATGTTTATGTGATATTGAAACCCGTACTGTCCATCCATGACAAAATTCGAATCCCATGTCCCAGGAGGGTCAGTCAGGGAATATTTGACACAACCATACATTATAGAAACATAGAAACTTAGAAAATAGGAGCAGGATGAGGCCATTCGGCCCTTCAAGCCTGCTCCATCGTTCATTATGATCATGGCTGATCATCCATTTCAATAGCCTAATCCTGCCTTCCCCCATATCCTTTGATCCCCTTAATCCCAAGTGCCATATCTAACTGCTTCTTGAAAACATACAGAGCGGGATTCTCTGTCGGCGAGATCTTCTGCTTCGCTGGCATTGCACTCTCGCCCACGGATTTCCCGACGGCGTGGAGGTGGCCACAATGGGAAACCCCATTGGCCTTCTGCCGGGGTGGAGGATCTCATTGCACGCCCGGCGAGGGCGCGCCACGCCAGAATCCCACCCACAATGCTTTGGCCTCAACTACATCCGGCGGTAACAAATTTCACAGGCTCACCACTCTCTAGAAGAAATGTCTCTTCATCTCTGTTCTAAATGGTCTATCTCGTATCCTCAGACTGTGACCCCTAGTTCTGGACACCCCTGCCATCTAGGACATCTTTCTTGCATCTACCCAGTCTAGTCCTGTTCAATTTTATTTGTTTACCTTTCCATATGAAGCAATTCTCAGAAATGTCCACCACTGAGCAATTTTGAGCCACGGTGAGTTGCTGCAGTGAATCTTGTATATGTTACACATTGCAGCCACATTGTGCCATTGGTGAAGGGATTGAATGTTTGAAGTGGTGGATGGGGTGCCGATTAGGCGGGCTGTTTTGTCCTGGATAGTGTCGAGCTTCATGAGTGTTGGTGGAGCTGCGCTCATCCTTGCATGAGGGATGTCACAATGGTGGAGAAAAAAACTCCAAAGAAAGCCAGGTCAGTAAAGACACAGGGCGTCATGTGGCGCAGTGGATAGCACTGCGACAGCAGCGTTGAGGACCCAGGTTCGAATCCCAGCCCTGGGTCACTGTCCCTGTGGAGTTTGCACATTTTACCCATGTCTGCGTGGGTTTCACCCCCACAACCCAAAGATGTGCAGGCTAGGTGGATTGGCCACATTAAATTGCCCCTTAATTGGAAAAAAAAATAATTGGATACTCTAAATTTATAAAAAATAAGAACAAAAAAAAAAAGTAAAGACACCACTGTAAAGGAAACAGGACAACCTCTCAGCTAAACCTCAGGACCCTGGAATCTCAAAACCAACTATTCAACTGCTGAAGTAAGCGGTACTAGAATTAAGAATCACAAACAGCCACAATGTTTCACCAGCTACTCCTCAAGGATAAGTCAAAGATTGGTTTGTATATATTTTTAACATTTTTTAACTTCATTCTCATGTGTAATCTTTAAGAATGTACGGACATGTGTTTTATTACTTTTCTTGCTTTTAGTAGCAAATAAACTTACTCTTTTACTCAAGAAAGACAGGTTAAACTGGCGCGTTTTTAAAAATAAATATATTGAGACTGGGAAAATGTATCGGGAAGGAAAGGAAACTTTTTAAAAGTTATTCTTGTTGCGATCAAGTGAGGGGGTTGAATAAAGAAAGGGAGCCAATTTATCCCTCCTTACCCAAGGCATAACAATTTGGGGGTATCCATTCAGAATTCAACAAAATTGGGGCTTGTGCTGAGAAAGTTCTCACAATGGGACGGAGTGTAACGATTTTCTGGAGCTGCCCGGGAACCAGCTGTAACAGGGGCGTATTGCATCAAACTCATGGCATGTGCCTTGTAGATGGTGGACAGCTTTGGGGGGTCCAAAGTTGAGGTACGTGCTGCAGAATTCTCAACCTCTGATCTGCCCTTGTGCCACAGTATTTACGGCCGCAATTCTCCGGGAAGATTTCCAAGTGTGGTAGCGAGCAGGAATTGCAGCGAGGCCGGCAACGCTATTCAACGTCAATTGGTCCACCCAGGAGGCCCCACGGACCTCTTGCCACAAATGAAGGCTCACCAACTGATTTGCCGGGACCGCGATCTCCAGCTCCCCGCTAACAAGATCGAGCAGCACTTAAGCTGCACTTGCTCAGCCAACTCCAGTCAGCTTGCAACAATGGCGCCGAGGAGAACAGCCCCAATATTCGGAGATGCTGACCTGGGGACGCTGCTAGACGCAATGGAGGCCAGGAGGAATGTGATGTTCCCCCGAGGGTCCCGGAGGATTAGCCACAGGGCAGCCAGTGCTGCCTGGATGAGGTGGCGGCAGCTGTGAGCCATGCGAGTGTGACCAGGAGGACTGGCCTCGAGTGCAGGAAGAAGGTCAATGATCTAACTCAGGCAGCATGATTGAATAGACACCATAGCCCCCCCACTCCACCCCCCAGAGACCTTTCCCCTACACACGGGAGCGTCTACCCCCCCTCCTCTTCAAACCCCCAATTCTTTCTCCACTCCCTCTCCTTCAACCCCACGAACGCCTCATTCACACCCCCTCTCGCCACTGTAAACCATGCATGTGGCTAATGATGGCTTCTCTGTGTCTCCTCAGGAAAAGCTCTCCCACAGCCACCGGGAGAGGGCTTAGACTTGTTGTGGTGTGCCGGACATAAGGTGAAGAACCACCGGGCTCCACCCTGGGGACCTGTCAAACATGAATTGCTATTGCCTTACTGAATGACTGACTTACTGTCTGATCCATCCCTCCCACTAACCTCGGGCGAGATTCTCCGACCCCCCGCCGGGTCGGAGAATCGCCGGGGGCTGGCGTGAATCCCGCCCCTGCCGGTTGCCGAATTCTCCGGCACCGGATCGCAGCCGGCGGGAACTCTGCATGCAACCGTCAGGTGGCGGCCTGTGGGGGGGAGGGGGGCTCCGACCCCGGGGGGGTCTCCAATGCGGCCTGGCCCGCGATCGGGGCCCACTGATCGGCGGGCCGGCCTCTCTGTCCCCCGGCCTCTTTTCCTACGTGCCGACCCCTTTACTCCTGCGCCATGTTGCGTGGGGCCGGCGCGTTGAAGGAGGCCACCGGGTTAGCGCCAGCGCCACTGAGCATGTTCCGATCCCATGGCGCCCAGTTTGCACCGGGATCGGCAGCTGGTGCGGCGTCAACCGCTCCAGCGCCATGTTGGCCCCCTGTAGGGGCCAGTATTACTCCTGGCAGTGGCCCATTCACGCCGTCGTAAAATGCGACGCTGTTTACGATGGCGTGGACACTCTGCCACGGGATGGAAGCATCCCGCCCGCAGGCTTTCATATGATCACTTAGTAATGCCATCTAGTGTTGAGTTACATGTAATCTCTCTTGTTGAACCTTACCTACACTTGTACTATACATATCATTACAAAGGACAGCATAAAAGCAAAAGAAAATCATATAAAGAGGCGAGGTTTAGTGGGAAGCCAGAGCACTGGGAAGCCTTTAAAAGTGAGCAAAAGACAATTTAAAAAGCAATAAAGGAGGAGAATATGAGATATGAGTGCAAGCTAGCTGGTAATATAACAGAAGATAGGAAGAGTTTTTTTGAATATATAAAAGGTAAGAAAGAAGCAAGACAGGACATTGGACCACTGGAAAATGAGGCTGGAGAAGTAGTAATAGGAAACAAAGAAATGGGAGAGGAACTGAATAGTTACTTTGCATCAGTCTTCACGGTGGAAGACACCAGTGGGATACCGGAACTCCAGGAGAATCAGGGGTACAGGTGAGTGTAGTGGCCATCACTAAGGGGAAGGTTCTGGGGAAACAGAAAGGTCTGAAGGTGGATAAATCACCTGGACTGGGTGGACTACACCCTAGGATTCTTAAGGATAGCAGAGGTGATTGTGGAAGCATTGGTGATGATCTTTCAGGAATCACTAGAGGCAGTGAGGGTCCCAGAAGACTGTTTAAGAAGGGAGGGAGGCAGTAGATGGAAAATTATAGGCCGGTTAGCCTGACTTCGTCAGTGGTAAGATTTTAGAGTCCATTATTAAAGATGAGATCGCGGAGTACTTGGAAGTGCATGATAAAATAGGGGAGGTCATGAATGACAAATCTGCTAGAGTTCTTTGAGAAGATAATAAGGAAGTTAGACAAAGGTGAACCAGTGGACGTGATTTATTTCGATTTCCAGGGCCACCCCCCAACCGTCCAACCGCTCGGGGGTTCCTACCTCCACCTCATGTACCGCTGCACTGGATAGTGCCCAGGAGCCTCTTCATTAAGGTGCATAACTGAGGTGAGAATCTCTGGGATGGTGGAGGAGTGTGTGGGGGTGGGGGTGGGAACAGATGTGCCATGGGTAACCGCAACTCAGCAGGGTCTCACTTCTTCGCTTGATACTGACCTCTGCCTTGTTGACTTCCCTCTCACTCGGCCCACTGATCAGGTCCCGTGCCCACTGCTCTGCTGCGGTGATGAGGCCGCAGATCTGACGGTCCCCCTCCAGTCTTTTCCCTCACTCGGCATTCATGATTAGGATCTGTATAAAGGTAACCATAGAGCAGACCAGGCTGGGATCTGAGGTGTATTGTAAATATAATTGCCTCACAATAAACCAAGTTTTCTTTTGACCAACTCAGTTTGGACTTGTTTTTGGCCTATTAAAGTGGAAAAGAATTCCTCTCCTAATCATTTTCTTCGAGACTGGTGAATGTTCACTATTCACAGTTTACACTTAAATAGCCCCCTTAAATCTACATCATCATTTGCACTTAACATTTCGAAACCAATTCATGACCCCTCCAATTTTCTCCAAAGAAAGACCTTCAGGTTCTGAAGCTTTTCATAACTTACACCCTTATTGCCTTCTGTGCATTGACTCAGCATTATAATATAGGCAATGAAATGCATTATATATACCTGAGAGTATAGCGTAAACAAAAGATCAACTCCACAAGAAAATTTACCAAAACATGCAAAACTGCAGAGAAATGGGAAAGTAAAGCTTTCTCCGAATTTACCTCTCAATGTTGACACCTATCTATATCTCTGTACTGTTTTTCTGGCCTGTATAAAGCGTTTGAATGGACCTGTTCCCATTAGTTTCCTTGGCTACTGAGGAAATGGAATTAAGTATTTGTAGCTTGATGCTTTGTGCTGTTTGTCTGCGCAACCATCCTGTGCTTCCTTTTACTGTGATCTCACTCTCCTTTCATGGAGCAGATATCAGACGCTTCCACAGAGGTGAAAGGATTGGTTAAGGAATTATACTTAGAGTGAAGGGGAAACACATAAGAGAAAATGAAAGGTAAGAATAATATGGAATTCCAATGACAGCAATTTTTTCCATTTTGAAACATCCTGGCAGGAATTGACTGACTAAAAGTCTATCAGGGTAACAGGAGTCAGTATTATACTTGATCTTATACCACTTACTTTTGTCTAAACAGTCAAAGATGTGGCATTGTCCAGATGAAATGATTAGCTCAATCAAACTCTTCAACCCCCAACTGCAGAGTTGTTGATCCAGTCATATTGTGATCAATCACACTTCAAAATTCAGCACCAGTGAGCAACTGATGTTAAACCTGTGCAGTATAACTTGTGCAGCCAAACCCAAACTGAATCCTAAGCGAAGTACAAGACTGCTCCCATCTGGGAGTCTCACAACTTAAAGTTGTTTTAGATTCCAGTTGCAGTGTGAGTCTATGTGGCTGGAATTGCTACAAATCCATTAATTCCCAAGTCGACAAGGAAAGTTGGCATCTCAGGTAACATTTAAAGCCAGTCTTACTCAATTTTATTCCAATATCTGACCGGCAAATTTCTCACATTCATTTCAATCTTCAAATTTCTCTCAAAGAAGGTAAGTTATTGTTTGTTCTCCATAGACAGCTCAGACATTCGACAAAATGAAATTCAGGCCACTTGCCACGTTTCCTGGCTGAAGGAAATTTGCTCAGTTTTGTTTTTCCCCTCAGCAAATGAGAAGTCTGTAAGAAGGCCCATTACTGCCAGCTGTACAACTCTTTATTTCAGGAAATGCCGTGCACAGCAACACACACTATTCCACATTTTCTGGCTTCATTGATACAGTAAAATCCTCTTGTTCCTTTCAAGGCTGCAAAAATGTGGATTCACATATTTTAGCCTTGGATGGCATTTTTGTTGGAAAGGATTGAACAGGAAGATGTCAAACTGATTTGTAGCTCATCAGATACAGCTGATAAAGTACATTGATTGCGAGGGCACGGGGAGGATGAGGTTTTGGGTGAAATGATAAAGCCTGGCATTTTTTTTGCTAATGCGTGGTGCTAATGGATCATTCCCATTTCACCTTGTTTGAAAGAAAAGATGCACAAGAGGATGGGACCTGCTGTGCAGCAGCTTGCCACGGCTGTGTACAGATGTGCATCTGGCTCATTTATTAAAAAGAGGTCCTCAGGTTACTGAGCTGGCAACAGAATGTAATCTTTGTGCTTTCAGGCCCAGTGAGTACAGTAAATGGTATTGGCTAGCAGCCAGTCGCTGCACATTGACAACAGCTGCAGCGACATTGTAAATGGAAAGGCTGTGGCACTATCGCACACTTAACTCATTAAGGTCTGCTGCACATAACAATACAGTAGCATTGACAGTCAAACTTTTATCTCTGAGATCTTGCAACTGAAACCTACCACGTGGATGTTTTGTTCATCAGGATCTTCAGCCACATCCCCCTCCCCCTCCCCAAGACCAAACATGGTAAAAATTGATCAACATGGATTTTCATAACTGATTCACGCAATTCACAAGGGTTGATTTGTTCTCCCAATTGACAACTTTCCAAATAATGGTTACAGGACCTAATGTTATTCAACCATCCCCAATAATCCTTTAGTACCTGACGACAAAGGTATGAAAACATCTCAGGGTCATTCCAGAATTGGTTTTAAAGCACAACGTAAGGGGAGGTTACACATAATCTATTGATATGGTAACATGGATTATACATCATTTGCCTTTGAAATATCAGCACAAATGACCAGAGTGCTTGCCAAGCCAAAAGCAAGTAAATCTCTGACTATTATTTTTGTTTAAAGTACTTACGTCTGCTAATCCAATTATAATTAACTGCTTATGAATTGTAGCTGTAAAGTAGTAATTCCATTTGGTCCCTATAAACAAGCAGTGTTTCAAAGTGGAAGATACAAGAACTCAAATGAGTAACTCTTTCCATTAACAGGCTTGCCAGTTGTTGGCATGAAAGTTGAAGCTCGTTATATAGCTCACCACTAGCACTGCCAGAATGTCAGCTAAAACCTTAATACCTTCGGCCGCAGTACTTTAGAATCCAGCTGGTTAAGTCCCATCCATTTTACTTATTTTCAGATGGAAGTGGTTCCCACTTTCCGTAAAACTAGCTCAGAACTTCTTGAAACTTTTTTCTCCTACTCTGTAATGAAAAAAAATAACCCAACGTATGCCCATGGGCTTTAGACACATGCATGCGTTTGCATGTGGCATACAGGCACAGATGGAGGTTATTTCATAATTTGCTCTATTTTTAGAATTAATTTTGATGTACTCGAAACATATGTAGTGCATTAAGTGAGATGGTGAGAAGAAATCTGCAAATTTCATCCTGTGTGGTTACCATTTTGGCTGCTACTTGCTGTTAAAGTCACTGCCAGTTCAACTTTCTCATCAATTTCCACTTCTCCAGCTAATTGTGGAGACGGGAAAAGATAGGGTTAACATCAGTGTAGAACTTTGTCAAGGGGATGAAATGGGCCTCAGTGATTGTAAAGCAGACATCAACTAAGAAGAATGTTTGAGAAGTTAAATCTTGAGGTGAATAAGATATGGACTCAGCCTTCACAGTAAACAAGGGGGAGGACAGGATAACGTTGGTAGGATGGAGAAAAACCATCCCTACATATATCTGGATAGAGGTGTCCAGGACATGCAAAGAGGCCTTTATGTTGTTTTGGGATTGGCGTTAGTACCTATGAAGAAAATATTAAACTGCCTCTTTCCTTCAGGACTGCCTGCAGGTTTCCTGGTTTGTTGAACCATGGAACAGGCTTCCTTAAGGGTCTCACCAGTATGCCCAATAGATATAGGATGAAGAAAATAAGGCAGGTCATTGGAAATACATCCTTCTATCTCTGTCTCATTGTATCCAGAAGTCGGTACCTGCAACAGGTTCAGGGATGTTCCATTGAGAAGCTGATGAAATTCCAGGAGAGCATAGAGGGGGCAGATAGTTAATATAACACACGCACATTGCTTACCCTATTTGCAACATGTAATTATAATCATAATTAAACAATTTCCTTCAATCTCACTGCAGTGACCCAACATTTGGATACGTGTTAAGTTTTGTGGCTATCACTTTTAGAAGAGGAGGAAAAAGCTACTCAATATAATGGTAATCTCCATGTACATCAGATAACTGCCTGAGTACTACTGTCAAGAACCTTCAGGATTGATTGGACAAAGATCCATCAGACTGGGGAAAATTCAAGGCTGATGTTCAAATCTGTTGCTAATTTTCTAAATAAGCTTTTTTCTGAACAATTTCCAAGATTCGGGCTCCAATAACTGTTGAAAAACAAGGCGATTGTAAAATCTTTGCAGACTATTCAGAACGGACCTGTGTTTGCAGAGTGGAATTTCTCACGTGCAGGTGACTTTAAGTTATGACGAGTAAAACAACTCTGCAAAGCTTTGCACCAGCAGATTAGAAATAATACTGATCATAATTGCAAAGAAAGATAATTTTCCTGTTATTTCCTGGGAGTTGCCTTGACATTTTAAAATTGTCAGGAAATTCTGTTGTAAAGTCTTCGAACAGAAAAATCCTTGATCTTTCACTTTTCCAAAATATGAATTGATTTTTTCCCCCCTATTATTTGAGATCTGCAGAAATGTGATAAATGACAGAATTTTCAATTAAATTGTTGTTTGTAAAGTTTTTAGATGTGGCATAGGATTGGGAACTCTGGTGGGAACTTTAGCTGGTGGTATAGGACTAGCTGACTCAAGGACTGCAGTGATTCAAGAAGGCAACACACTACCACCTTCTGAAGAGCAACTAAGTATGGGCAGGAAATGCTGGCCTAACCAGATAACGCCCACATCCCGTAAATGAATAAAAATAAAATATGCTACCTGAGTGGCTTTAATGACCAAGGAAGCCAGTGGTAGGCAGGGAAAGATTTATTTTACTTTTAACACAAAGCTGCCCACGGCAGTAACTATCTACAATCACAGTCCCTAGTTGGGATAATCAACATGCCAGTCCCTGCTTGGGCCAGCTTTTGCGCTCAGTTTAATGAGCCCCAGCTGGGTGGGCTCCCGAGCTGGGAAGCTCATCCTCCACGAGCCCCACGGGGAGATCAAAAATGGTTTCCCCATGGGCCTTGTGGGAGTTATGACAGTGACCAATCTGATAATGCCAATTTTGTGCTCCTACCAAAGTTCCAGCAGGGAAGTTGAATGTGGTTGGCAGGAATTTAATTTTAACAAACAGGATCCAGCTCTTTTGCCATTACTGAAGGCTATGCCAGAATTCCCCAGACATATGAAGCCCAGGTCAGAGTTGTCACTAATCTTCAAAATGGACTTCCCGTGCGGCATTTTGCCCCACGTGGAGGCACTCCCACTGGGAATCACAATTTTGTCCCATGTTTTGCTGGGAACTTGTACACAAAGCCTATAAACCTATTTGTTTAATCCCCTACAGCAAGGGGATGCAGAATAGGTGTCAACCCAGATGCCAAAGGAAGAAAGAAACAATTTTGAAATCGGAGAACTTGGGGGCATCAAATGAAACAAATGGCGGCAGAGGCAATCACAGTGCTCGGGGCCACCCCATAACCATAGAGATTTTGGCGACTAATTTACAAACGCTGCGTCGAGAGGTTTTGTAGGATCATGAGAAGGCGATCGAGGCAGTGATTTCTTCGATCCGAGGTGCCCTGGCTAAGGTAGAAGTGGTAGTGCAGCAGCAGGGTGGGGAGCTGCAAGAGGTAGGGGCTGCTCTGTTGAGGCAGAATGGGAAAGTGTGCAAATCAGGGATGGGGGTTGTAGACTGGTCTCCACCCTAACCAAGGTTAATGGAGCACTCAAAACAGTCTATTGGAACCCGTACAAGTCGGATCCCCCAGGGGATGACTCTTTAATGTCTGAGTTTTCAGACAGTCTGGCCTTCCCCGTAGTGGAGCAGGAGGAGAGGGAGGAATTGGAAGCTCCTCTGTATCCAGGGGAGATTAAGAGGTGGAATTAAACTATTCATTTGAGGTTGTGGGCAAGTTTGGCTTTGGACCTAGGTTTATATCCTGGATCCGGCTTTTGTATAGAGCCCCCACTGCCAGTGTCCGTACAAATTATTTAAATTCAAATTACTTCGAACTGGGAAGAGGCACGAGACAGGGATGTCCATTGTCTCCTTTACTGTTTGCTCTGCCTATTGAACCTTTGGCTATTGCACTGAGGTCATCCACAAAGTGGAGGGGAGCATAGGGTGTCCTTAAATGACCTGTTACTATATGTGATTGTCTCTCTCTCCAGTTCAGAGGAGATAATGCAACTGCTCAAGAGTTTGGGCTCCTTTTCGGTGTACAGATTGAACCTGGGTAAAAGGGAATGTTTTCCGGTGAATTCACCCAGGAAGGAGAGCCAACCTGAGGAGCTTGCCTTTTTGCCTGGCCCGGTCCAACTTTCATTATCTGGGAGTCTAAGTGGCCCACGACTGGGCCTTGTTTTGAAGCTAAATTCTAGTGTCTTGGTGAGAGTGGTGAATGAGGACCAGATGGGATGGGATAGCCTCCCACTGACTTTAGCTGGAAGGATAGCATCGATTAAAATGAAAATCCTCGCAAGGTTACTGTTTTTGTTTCAGGGCCTTCCAGTTTTCCTTTCAAAGTCTTTTTTTTACAGGAGTCAATAAGATGATCTCGTCTTTTATTTGGGTGGGTAGGACTCTGCGGATCCATAGGGAGTTCTTACAAAGGAATAAACAATCAGGGGTCTTGCATTATCCAACCTGTTATATTATTAGGGGGCAGCGAATATTGAAAAGGTGCAGGGGTGGTGTAGAGGGACATAGTCCATGTGTGTGTGTGTGTGTGGGGGGGGGGGGGGGGGTGGAGAGAAATGACTGTAAAGGTACCAGTTTGAGGGCATTTGTAATGGCTCCCCTTCCGTCTTCCCCAATGAAATGGACTTCTAGTCCGGTGTTGGCAGCCATCTTGAAAATATAGGGACAATTTAGACAGGCACCTCAAATTGGGTGCTCTGTCAATGTTGGCCCCAATCTGTGGAAAGCATTGGTTTGTGCCGGTGGTTTTGGATTCATCCTTCAGGATTTGGAAGGAGGGTTTAGAAAGGTTTTGGGATCTGTTTGTTGATGGTAAGTTCCTGAGTTTTGAAGAGTAGCTAGAGAGGGATAAGCCCTCAAGAGCTAATCAGTTTCGATATTACCAGGTACAAAAACCGTACAAAAACCAGAAACCGTGGGCAGCACGGTAGCCTTGTGGATAGCACAATTGCTTCACAGCTCCAGGGTCCCAGGTTCGATTCCAGCTTGGGTCACTGTCTGTGCGGAGTCTGCACATCCTCCCCGTGTGTGCGTGGGTTTCCTCCGGGTGCTCCGGTTTCCTCCCACAGTCCAAAGATGTGCAGGTTAGGTGGATTGGCCATGATAAATTGCCCTTAGTGTTCAAAATTGCCCTTAGTGTTGGGTGGGGTTACTGGGTTATGGGGGTAGGGTGGCGGTGTTGACCTTGGGTAGGGTGCTCTTTCCAAGAGCCGGTGCAGACTCGATGGGTTGAATGGCCTCCTTCTGCACTGTAAATTCTATGATGAAAACTACACACAAGGAGATTGCTTCCTTCTCTTTGCATCCCCCCCTCCCTTGTTGATGGACAAATTTCTTTTGGCAGCAAAGGGTGTTGGAGATCTGTGATCAGCTGCTGTAGATGGCTCAGGTCCTGTTGGACAAAATTAAAAGAAAATGGAAGGGGGAATTGGGCCAGCACCTTCAGGATGGGGAGTAGAGTGAGGCTCTATGTGTGAGATGTACGAATTAAGTAATGGCATGATGGAAAAACTGGGCAACTGACCTAGCCACTTCAATGTACCAGAGCCCTTTGTAAGGAATGCTAATCTAGCTATTCCAAAATGCCTGACCTCTGTAATTTCTGATAAGGCTAACTCGTCATAACTCAGGGCGGTATGAATAAGACAAGATAAGGAATGGATGAGTCTCCTCCGACCTTTTAATGTTCCATCAAAGGACAAGATAATGGTATGAGTGATGAGACAAAGAGTCCTAGAAGGTCAGCAAGGTGATGCCTGTTTCATGACATTGCTTCCGTTTCTACTTCCGATCAAATTCCTGACTAAGCTGTAGTCATGCAATCTTGATAATGATAATGTATAAATACTGAACTGATTTCCTGTAAAAGCGCGGACTTGGGAAGGAATCAGAAGTGGTACTAACTGCTATCTGACCTCAAGTTTCACCCATTACTGCATGCAGTCTTTTCGTAAATAAAGCCTTGTTATTTTGCCTTAGTGAGCTTTGTCTACTACAGTCCAGAAGCAGGAAATTATTGACTTCTACATATGTATTGTCAACTCTACCTCTTTGTGTGCTAGGCTCAGTCTGATACATTTCAAGGTGGCGCATAGGGTATGAATGAGTGTTTTTTTTGCAGACTTAGGGGATAGATGCGAACAGTGCTCTGGGGCCCTGCCCATCATACACATATGTTCTGGTGCTGCCTTGGGCGTGTGAACCTTTGGGTCTCCTTCAGTACTGTGTCGGGCATTCTTGTGGTTGATTTGGAGCCATGCCCTTTGGTGGCTATTTTTGGGATCTCGAGGTTTCCGGAGAGACAGGGCGAAAGCAGATGCTCTTGCCTTTGCCTCCTTAGTAGCCCGTAGGCAAATCTTTGGCTGGAGGTCCTTGCACCGCCCAGCGAAGCAGTTTGGCTCACCGACCTGATGGAATTTTTACACTTAGAAAACAATCAAGTATCTAATGAAAGGGTCGGCTGAATAGCTCTACCTCAGGTGGCAGCCATTTAGTTCCTTTTTCAGAGGGTTGGCCACCATCGGATGTTCGGGTGATGGGAGGGAGGGCATTGGGAATTGGTTGTCGTTCCTTTTAGGTTTGTGGGTGTGGATGAAAAGGTTGGAATACAGTTAGCTATTGTACATAAATGGTTGTATTGGTGTTATTCTGGGAAATCGTTGTCGAAATAATCTTTTTTAAACTTGGGTGGGACGGGTTGGCTGGCGGGGGATATTTTTTGTACATTGTGTGAATCTGGTTGAATATTTTATATGTTTGGAAACTGAAAAATTGAACAAAAATATTTAAAAGAAACCTAAAGGCACAATCGCTGGTATTTTATCCAGGAACACTGGTCCTGCACCCAACCCCCACCCTCCCCTCCGCCCCAGATTTAAAATTTGGAGTCAGTCCTATACCGCTGGGATCTCCCACCGAAGTTCAAGGATTTTGCACTGCTAATTGGTTCTTCCCCCAGCTAGAAGGAAGCTCCGTGTCTGAGAGCTGCCAGTACATCAGCAAGCTGGCAGCTCTCAGAATTACAGGATCACAACCCTAACCTTAACCCTCACCCTTCAGCCCATCGAGTCTGCATCGCTGCATGAAAAGCACCTGATCAGTCAATCCTAATCTCAGCACTTCGCCCATAGCCTCGAATGTTAAGACATGCCAAGTGCTCATCCAGGTACTTTCTAAAGGACCTCTACCACCCTCCCAGGCAGTGTGTACCAGACCCCTACCATCCTCTGGGTAAAAATGTTTTTCCTCAAATCTCCCCTGGTCCTCTCGCCCCTCACCATAAGACCATAAGACAGAGGAGCAGAATTAGACCACATGGCCCATTGAGTCTGCTCCGCCATTCAATCATGGCTGATATTTTAATCATCTCCATTCTACTGCCTTCTCCCCATAACCACTGATTGATCCCCTTATTGATCAAAAACCTATCTATCGGGGCAGCACAGCGGCGCAGTGGTAGCATTGCAGTCTCACGGCGCGGAGGTCCTAGGTTCGATCCCGGCTCTGGGTCACTGTCCATGTGGAGTTTGCACATTCTCCCCGTGTTTGCGTGGGTTTCGCCCCCACAACCCAAAGGTGTGCAGGCTAGGTGGATTGAACACGCTAAATTGCCCCCTTAATTGGAAAAATTGAATTGGGTACTCTAAATTTATTTTTAAAAAACTATCTCTCTCTGTCTTAAAGCCACTCAGTGATTTGGCCTCCACAGCCTTCTGCGGCAAACAGTTCCACAGATTCACCACCCTCTGGCTGAAGAAATTCCTCCTCATCTCTGTTTTAAAGGATCGTCCCTTTAATCTGAGATTGTGTCCTCTGGTTCTAGTTTTTCCTACAAATGGAAACATCCTATCCACGTCCACTCTATCCAGGCCACGCAGTATCTTGTAAGTTTCAATAAGATCCCCCCTCACCCTTCTAAACTCGAACGAATACAGACCCAGAGTCCTCACCTTGAACTTATGTCCCCTCGTAAGCGACCCTTCAACAAAGGGGAACAGCTGTTCCCTATCCACCCTGTCCATGCCCCTCATAATCTTGTAAACCTCGATCAGGTCACCCCTCAGTCTTCTCTGCTCCACCGAAAATAACCCAAGCCTATCCAACCTCTCTACATAGCTAAAATGTTTCATCCCAGACAACAGCTTGGTGAAACGTCTCTGCACCCGTTCCAGTGCAATCACACCCTTCCTATAATGTGGCGACCAGAACTGCACACGGTATTCCAGCTGTTGCCTCACCAATGTTCGAAATAACTCCAACATGACTTCCTTACTTTTGCAATCTGTGCCACGATTGATAAAGGCACGTGTACCATATGTGTTTTTCGCCACCCTATTAACCTGCCCATCTGCCTTTAGAGATTTATTTGCAAACACTCCAAGGTGTCTTCGTTCCTCAGGTCTTCCCAGGGTGATGCCATTCATTGAATATTTCCTTGTCAAATTGCTCCTTCCAAAGTGTAATACTTCACATTTTTCAGGGTTAAATTCCATCTGCCACTTTTCTGCCCATTTGACCATCTCGTCTATATCTTCCTGTAATCCAAGTCTCTCAGCCTTACTGTTAACCACTAGGCCTATTTTTGTGTCATCTGCAAATTTTACTGATCCTACCCCACACATAGTTATCTAAGTCATTTATAGAAATGACGAATAATAGGGGACCCAGCACAGATTCCTGTGGTATGCCACGGGACACTGGCTTCCTGTCACTAAATCTCCAGATGCAACAACATCACTGGGAGCAATGGCCACTGCTAGGACTGCAGCCGATCCACCATGAGGATCGTCACTGGAGCTGGAAACAAAGGTAAATAGGGGAGTTCACCAGAGTCTGTAAGGCAGACCCCAGCAAGGGGAGTTGGATGGGGAGGGCAGAGATGGGAACAAGCACGTGAAGGGCTGCTATTCCCACGCCGACATCAGCACTTAGTCTTCAAATCAGAAAATCCTGCCCATGATATTCCAATGGTTCTGGACAAGAACAGGAATGGCAAGCATTACAAGAAGCATTGACCACAGCGCCAGTGCTGACATTTTGTGACCCTACCAGGAAGACAAAAATATTGACAGATGCGTCACAAGATGAGTGGTGTTATTGCAATAAGATGATGATGAAAATTGGCTTCCAATTGCCTCTGCTTCCAGGTCAATGTCTGAAACAGAGCGAGGGAAAACTCAAATTGAAAAAGAATGCTTAGGTTTAATTAATGGTCTTACTAAGTTTCATGATTATGTATATGGTCTACTAACATTTCTCATGGAAACTGACCACAGACCACTCGGAGCAATAGTTAGAAAAAATCTGAATGAGATGTCTCCTAGGATTCAGCGCACAATGATGAAGTTACAAAGATTTTGATCTAATCTACATGCCAGGTAAGCATCTGGTCATAGCTGATGCACTATCTCGAGCCACAGACATGGAAGAGACACATCATTTGGATAAGGATGTTCAAGTCCATATGAATCTGCTCACTGAGTCCCTTCTTGTATCAGATGACAAATCAAGATTGATAAAAGAAGAGATGACCAAAGACACAGGGTTGGATTCTCCGATTTGGAGACTAAGTGCTAATGCCGGCGTGGGAACGGTGGCATTTTACAACGGAAAAGACGGTGCAAAATGGTCACTGATCCTCCGTCTGGTGGGGGGCTTGCAGCCGAGCTGCGTAGAGCTGCCGATACGGCTGGAGAATTAGAGGGTGGCCACAAATGCACACAGCGGTGGGCTGCAGCAGGTGCACCGTGCAACATGGCGCCGGCCGTGCGCGGACCCAGCCTCCCAAATAGTGCCCCACTTTCGCCAGGCTCGCCACCCTCGGACCACCCTCACCAGTGCCCCCAGCCCCTGCCAAAGCCCCCGCTGCCTGCAGATCGGTTCTCCCCCGACTGGCGGCGCTGGACTCAGACCGCAGCTGCCATGCTGAATTCCCGTAAAACGTAGCATGAGGGACCCACGCCGTCGGGCATCAGCCCATCGGGGATGGAGCATCGTGGGGAGGGCCTCAGGTAACGTCTGAGGCAGCCCATACGGCGTGCGCCGTACTCCTAGAGTACGTAGTTTTGAAGGGGGCGGCACATCGCAAAAGCGGCGCTGCCCCCCCCCCCCCCGATTTCGGCGCCAACGTGGATTCTCCGGCCGATCGCCGAACGCGATTTCGGTGTCGGAGACCGGGAAATCCCGCCCCTGGTCTTAGAAAAGGTGATAAAATATCTCCACGAGGTGTGGCCTAAACATTCCTGATTCAGCTATTACAATGTAAGGGCAGAATTAAGCAATGCCAATGGGTTTTTGCTTCGACAATAAAGGATTGTAATTCCACAATCATTAATGTCGATGATTCTTCAAAAACTTCATTCAGGGCACTTGGAAATAGAGAAGTGCAAGAGAAGAGCCAAAAATCCAGTTTATTGGCCAGGCATCAAGCGAGATATTCAAGTAATGGTAAAATAGTGCGCACAGTGTAGGAAGCTGCGGTACAAAATGCAGAAAGTACCAGTTAATCGAAGATTAGAGAGGAATTTCTTCAAAGAAGAAAAGAAAAACTTCTCCAAAAATTAGAGAGGAACTCCTTCAAAAAAGGAGGCAGATGACAAAACCACAGGAAGACATTGTGAGCACGCCTAAGATAGTTGAAAAAGAAACATTTCAGCATACAGAAGCAGAACAAAGCAAAATACACAAATTCAAGAAGAACAGCAAGAAACATCAACAAGTGAAAATGAAACACGGTTATAAGTTCAACCAGTACTCAGAAGGTCAACAAGATAAAGACGGAAACCTGAGAGACTGAATTTGTGATGGACTGTAAATAGTTAAATGTTCTAAAGAATTATGCATATTGTATTGCAAAACAAAGTCACAAATGTAAATAGTTACATTTCCAAAGGAAAGGGGGTGTAATGATATGCATGAGCAATCATGTATATAATGAGGTAAACAACCTCCGACCAGCAAGTGGCAGTGTAAATCTACCATGTGACTCTGTACCTTAAGGAGTTGGGAGTTAGTTGTGTTAGTGGATAGTCATACTTGCAGGAGGTCTAGGATAACTTATCAGTATTAGTAGATTGTAATATATTTCTCATAGTTATCTTTACCATGCATTTATTTTATAATGAAACACTTTAACTAGTCAAGCACTAGATGTTCTTCTGTGTATCATTCCTACCGACCAAGCACCAGAACATAGCTGTGTGGGCCACCCCTGCCACTGCTAAAATACCAGTGTTGACAGCAAGAGGTCCTTTAAGTGGACATTAATTAAAGGCCTCAATGAGCTCAGAGGCAGGGAAGCAGCTTGATGCCTCCCCCACCACTAGGTAGAGCACAGCCATGACCACCCTTGCCATTCCATGCAATTTTACATCACAGAACCAGAACCCACCCGCCTTCCCCCCCACCTCTGTCCCCACTCCCCACCCTAGTCTACCAGCTTGCACAAAGGTGGGAGAGAACCATAAAGTTCTAGCAAATGTTGTAAACTATTCCATGAATACTGATTATCCGGTCTCTGAGTGTCTGCTAATTCTCTGACACAATTCAAATACCAAATAGAAAAGGTTCCCACAGTCAAACAAACTCACAGAACAATCAACTTGGCCTGGCCCCAGAGACTATTTATCTCATACTTTCATTCTGTATTTTGATAAGGAAAGACAGTTTCTACATAACTTTGCCTGCTACTGCACTGTAATGAAAGACTCACAGGAATCTCTCTCGTATCATTGTGATCTTTGTGCACAGACTTACATGGATTATAAATAATTATTGCATGATTTTCTTTCCGTATGTTGCATCAGCTTTAGCTCCATTTCATTTGTTACTAATGCACACATTGCGCATCCACCTGTTTCCAAACTGCAAATCACCTCCGCTCCAGTGTCTAATCCACGTAATTTTAAAAAATACATATGGTTACTGGTTTTATTTGTATCAGCATCACAATCCAGCATCTGATGCCGTGATCATTTTTCAATAAGTTTCTATTGAGTTGGTGAAGTATGACGTTTGTGCCCTGTATGAGTTTCCCAGATGAGGCAGATATGTAAATCTGAAAGCAGCTATCACCAATGGGTATGGTGCTGGTCTCAGCTATAAATGCACATGTTATTTCTCAAAATCTTCAAAGGAACTTATTCAAGCACAGCCAACACTATGGGAATTTTAAAAATGCAAATTCAATCACTTGAATGATGGTTTTTAAAACATCAACCTTTTCCCAAAGAAAAACTTTCTGATGACTAAATTTGAAAAGTTCACTTCGCAAGTTTATGGTCACATTACCTTTCAAAAAAAGCTGAACCTTTAGCAGGCGAGATTATTGTTATCACAAGCGTAAGAACTTGAGTAAGCAATTACTCACTTGCGAATATGTAACAGAGATTATGGGCTGGATTCTCTGGTTGCAGACACCAAAATCGCGTTCGGCGACAGGCCGGGGAATCCAAATTCCTGACAGAATCAGGGGCGGAGCTGCTTTCGCGATGCTCCGCCCCTTTCAAATAGGCATACTCAAAGCTTTGACAAAGGGTCACCTGGACTCGAAACGTTAGCTCTTTTCTCTCCCTACAGATGCTGCCAGACCTGCTGAGATTTTCCAGCATTTTCTCTTTGGTTTCAGATTCCAGCATCCGCAGTATTTTGCTTTTATTCAGCGTTATGCCAGTTACATGCATTTGAGGAATTAACTAACAACGTTCTTTTACGTTTATAAACTTTTTACAATCCAGAATTTCTGAGTGTGGACTCAGTCTTCACTGTGTTACTGTTACAGTGCCAAGTTATCAGTCCAAGCAATTAAAAGTTCTATTGGTCTGAACCATTCTTTGTGTCGACTCAGTCTCTCACCGTGCCTTTGCTGTCACTTTTGTGCTTTCCCTGCCCTTAAAACCTGCTTGATGCATGTTCTGTGCGCAAGAAGCACCATTTCCCGACCATCATCATTCGTGACGTCAGAATCCTCTGCTTTACTCTTGAACTCTCGATGTTCCACGAAGTCTTCAACTTCCCGTAGGCTGTGCCTCCTGGCTGTGCTCCCACGTGACCTGTTTACTGGTGCACTTTGCATGTCAGCCTTCAGACAGTGCAGCTGAGATCTGTCAGTCCACTTTCACTCTGCACAACTGGATTGCTCCTAGTGATATCAATAGATATCAAGTTTGCATGTTTTTGCAAACGTTTTACAATTTATTTGACAGAGAAAAAAACGAGTCGCTAGCCGGCTGTAAATCTATCTGTGGACATTTTGGAAATTCTTTGGAAATGCTACTTCACTCGATGCACGTGATTGATGTAGACTTTCCCAGTCTTCTTTGTGTTGCTCATCACTTTGTTTCCTCACTGTTGTCTTTTTTTACGACACACTGTGGTCAGACTCTCATGGTCTTCTTCTTGCTCATTGCATAAACTTGATAGACTTTCCCAGTCTTCCTCTGCCTTCGACGTATTTGGTGAATATACTCTTTGGACCAGATCCAATGCTGTACAAGCTTGCACACCTACTACCGATCTCTGCTCATCGTTTATCACCTTGAAGTCGAGAGGCATTTCCATTTTTCCATGTCGCACCAGAAGAGGACACGTACCTTCCGTGACGAACGTGTTCCCATTGTAGTCCAGAAGTCGATACCTAGACTTCCCTATGGTTGCTGTTTCATAAGCTTGCGATAAAGACTTCCATGAAATCATATTCGCATCGGCACCTGTTTCTAACCTAAATAGTGTGCTATGCCATTCAGATCTAGATCTACAGTCCATTTTTTATTTATTTTCTTCTGGAGAGACATAGTGGATTCTTCATCCGAATCCCTTGGAGCAACCTCATTGACTGTCGCTATCTGGAAGGCATCCTCTTCATCGAACTGCTCGAGTTCGCTGTCTTCATTTGAGTTTCTAAACTTTTTTTCTTCACTTCGGATACTTCTGACCTTCCAATATGTGGAGATGCCGGCGTTGGACTGGGGTGAGCACAGTAAGAAGTCTTACAACACCAGGTTAAAGTCCAACAGGTTTGTTTCAAACACTAGCTTTCGGAGCACTGCTCCTTCCTCCACCTGAGGAAGGAGCAGTGCTCCGAAAGCTAGTGTTTGAAACAAACATGTTGGACTTTAACCTGGTGTTGTAAGACTTCTTACGGACCTTCCAATATTCAGTGGAAGACTTCCTAAATCTGTTTCCTGGAACAACGTGTGGAAAACGGCACTGTGCTGCAAAGTGATCAAACTTGTTGCAGTTCCTGCACTGTCTGACCAATGCCAGACATTGTTTTTGCATGTGGGCGGTTGCGCAGCGTCTGCACATCATGATGCTCGTGATGTCATCGGTAAAATAGCATTCTGCCGATATGCTATACTGCGACATAACATCAATGGTGTTGACCTCGTTTCCCGTCTTCGCGCCCTTTTCAGTTGCTACAAACTCAGCATATTCGGACGATGCCTGCTCACTGGCCTTGTACATATTTATCGCCTCTTGCGACAATAGGACCGGTTTGCTAAGCATTGTCTCATGCAGATGCTCATTTTGTATTCCAAACACTACTTGATCTCGTAGCATGGAAGCAAATGCAGACGCAAAATTACATGACTGCGATCTCAATATTAATGCCGTAATGAACGCATCTACCTATTCCCCACTATATTGCAGCTGTTTCCTGAACATTTATGATTGATACATTTCGTTTACCTGCGTTTTGCAGTGCGCATCACATTTTTGCAAAATTATACTGTACTTCATTTTGTCCTCATCGAATTCAAATGAATTATACAGCTCTAGAGCTTGTGTTCCAGACAGATTTAAGAGGAGCGCTATTTTTCTTGAATCTGAAACAATTTCGAGGCAGAGGCAGACAGAAAAACTTCAAACTGTTGTTTGAAGAACGCCCAGTTTTTACACAGTTTACCGTCTGTTCTGAGGTGATCTGGATTCTACAGTCTCTCCATCTTGCTTCACGATTTCCCTTAGAAGTAGAGGCTTGATTGCTTTGTTCAAACTTCCTTTTTCATTTATGGTGTTGTCTCGAATCTGTTTCTAGTTTTTTAGGGACAAATTTCTGGTACCATGTGTTGTTCTCTGCCGTGCACCATGCAGATGGCTTCGATGTGTAGTGTTGATCAGAGAACAGTGAAACTTATAAACCAACAAAACTATTTTATTCAACACTACTAACTGGATTCAACACTTATCCTGAGGGAACAAACAGGTGATTGATCACACAAAGAACAAAGAATAAAGAAATGTACAGCACAGGAACAGGCCCTTCGGCCCTCCAAGCCCGTGCCGACCATGCTGCCCAACTAAACTACAATCTTCTACACTTCCTGGGTCCGTATCCCTCTATTCCCATCCTATTCATGTATTTGTCAAGATGCCCCTTAAATGTCACTATCGTCCCTGCTTCCACCACCTCCTCCGGTAGCGAGTTCCAGGCACCCACTACCCTCTGCGTAAAAAACTTGCCTCGTACATCTACTCAAAACCTGGCCCTTCTCACCTTAAACCTATGCCCCCTAGTAATTGACCCCTCTACCCTGGGGAAAAGCCTCTGACTATCCACTCTGTCTATGCCCCTCATAATTTTGTAGACCTCTATAAGGTCTCCCCTCAACCTCCTTTGTTCCAGTGAGAACAAACCGAGTTTATTCAACCGCTCCTCATAGCTAATGCCCTCCATACCAGGCAACATTCTGGTAAATCTCTTCTGCACCCTCTCTAAAGCCTCCACATCGTTTTGGTAGTGTGGCGACCAGAATTGAACACTATACTCCAAGTGTGGCCTAACTAAGGTTCTATACAGCTGCAACATGACTTGCCAATTCTTATACTCAATGCCCCGGCCAATGAAGGCAAGCATGCCGTATGCCTTCTTGACTACCTTCTCCACCTGTGTTGCCCCTTTCAATGACCTGTGGACCTGTACTCCTAGATCTCTTTGACTTTCAATACTCTTGAGGGTTCTACCATTCACTGTATATTCCCTACCTGCATTAGACCTTCCAAAATGCATTACCTCACATTTGTCCGGATTAAACTCCATCTGCCATCTCTCCGCCCAAGTCTCCAAACAATCTAAATCCTGCTGTATCCTCTGACAGTCCTCATCGCTATCCGCAATTCCACCAACCTTAACTACCTTAACACATAACCTATACTCACTATACTTATCTACATCTAACCCACTAACATAATAAACTCCTCTCTTGCTCTTTTACTTTGTTCAGTCCTTCTAGCCAGCTCCTGCTCCTGATCCTACCACCTACTTCAACTTTCTGTCCCATAAGACTCTGCATCATCCCTTATATACTTCTGAGACGATCTCCCTCTAGTGGCTCTCTGTGTACATTTTATTAACCCTTACTTTACTGGCATATATAATAACACCACAGGTGTCTCTTCACTGCTGACTAAAAAATTCGGTCGAGTGTTATAGTGGCCAAAATTCTCCCATTTTGAGATTAAGTGTGGAAATTAGAGGTCTCATTCTCTGTGGATGCAAATCCCATTATGGCTGCTAAATCTCACTTGAGGGCCACATGGGATTTCTGCCAGCGAGGTCTTGGTTTGAGATCTCCCCCCTCTCCCACACCACCATACCCCCAACGGTGATGTCATCACGTTCATGTCCAGAAAGGTCATGCACCTGATTTCCATGAATTTTAATAAATTTCAATGAACTCAAACGGCTTTACACCATAGCGTCTACCCACAATGGATCCTTCCCCCTCCCTCCCCCGATGGCGAGATGTCACACCAGCGCGAACCACTACTGGTTTTCAAAAGTGAAAACCAGGCATGATGATCACATCAAGGGTGTGGAGATGCTGGAGGCCCCAGGGGTTGAGGGCCAAGACTGGGAATTGCCCCCTGGCAGTGCCTCTGCCAATTGGTTCTGGCGGGGGAAGGGGCGGAGGGGTTAACCCCCTTATGTGTGGTGGGGGGAGAGAGCCCAACTGCCGGTGAAGAGGGGAGAGCACCAATGACAGCACAGGATGGGAGGGAGAGAGGGGCTAGTGCTCCTTAATACTACCGTGGTCACAGGAGGTTGTCATCCGAAGCTTGTGGGAGTGGTCCTCTGTGTCCAATCGGGGTTGGGGAAACTTATTTTAAACGCAAATTGGGGTGCCCTTTAAAGATAGTGCCCCGATCTCTGTGGAGCCATTCTTGCTGACTCCATCAGGCCCCGCCCTGCCAGACTGAAGGCGTAAACCATCCCCCCAGATTTTCTGTGCACTAAGTGCAGGCACGACAGGGATGGGGGAATTCCGCCCAGTGTGTCAGATGTCCAGTAATAATTTCTCTATAATTATATAAATTTGTAGAATATAGCTGTCAGGGTATCAGATACTATTCAGCATATTGACAGATTACCAAGGCAAAATATATTTATTGCATTAGTATTGAAATATGTCTTCAGTATTTAAAGATTAAGAAAAGATTCTTCAGTCAATACTAAAACTTCCAGAAGTGCATGTACTTGCATCCAAGACAAGAAATATACCCAGCTGTCTGGCTTTGAAAGCAGAGGTGTCGATTTATATCTATGTCAAGTCGTCATGCAGGTTTTTATGCTGGCTTGTTTCTCTGAGAGACAGTGGACCTGGCAGCCATACCACACCAAGTACATTCGGACCAGCTATTATTGTCAGTTATTTCTGTCAGCTGAAGACCTACTCCCGCAGTGCTGTGATATTTAAAGGCCAACTTTCCCTCCCAACCCTAGACTTCAGTCCAAACGCTCACTGCTGATTTTGACACGGAGACAGGCAGCAGGATATCTACAGCGAATGGAGATTTTGAAAAGTCGGCAATGGATCCCTGGCTGGTTGTCTGGATGAAGAGTTAAATATCGACCGTGCTGAAGGATTGGGCAACAGTGGATTGGAAGGTACTGGCTGAGATGAGAAAAGTAAGAAAGAGAATTGGCGCCTGCAATCCGGCCTCCACATAAGGTGATTTTTAAAAAAAAACATAAGCACTAGCTCTAATCTTATACAAATCGGTGGTATTTTTGTTTTTGGAATTAAATATTGGAGGCTCTGAATTTCTACTTCACCTTAAAATTTTCATTGGCAGTGTTAATGTAAGCCTACTTATGACACTAATAAAGATTATTGTTAAAAAAGTGCAAGCTGCATTCACTCTCCCATATTGAGAGTAACTTGATTGCTTTTGGTTATTCACAGCATTTTACTGCTTGTTTCAAAAAAGATGTTCCTCCGTAATTACATTAATTTGATTTTATTTAACTAATTTCTATTCCTGTGCTCTGGTCTGACTTTCTGTGGTAAATATGAGGTAATTGTCCCAGTCAGGAGGCAGGAAGGAAACAAAATGTATATCTCCCCCGAGCCTGACCACGTTATGGAATTACTTCTTTTCTCTGTTTTTCAAAATGGACAGTTGCCGGGCTCAGAGATTCGCTCCAGCTGGTCACATGCTGGCTTCTTGAAGTTTCTGAGCAGTTCGAAAACGAACAAAGCCTGGAATGTAACACTCCTTGCATCTTATTAACCAAGCTTGCCCAATCTACGGCCCACCAGACTGTGTGTTCCAAGTGTTGTTATGTGAATTACAAAATCTTCAAAGAACTGCTCCCCCAATCCCAGGCCGTTTCTCTCCCACATTTGCTGGTGCCAGGATCACTAGTGAGTTAATCAGCAGCAACTGTGGGAGAGAACCAGTCTGTGATTGGAGGAGCAGCTTTCTTCAACCTGAAAATATGGCATGGTGACAGCGGTGAGTCCACTGGAGAGGGAGGGAGTTTTTCAGAGTGACAGGAAGACTCAAGGTGGCTGCCAGGTGGGGACAGCGTGGCTGCTGGGCAGCGATGAAGAAACTGGCTGCTGGTGGAGGGGAGAGAAAATGGCTGCCTGTGGGGTTTGTGAGAAACTGGCTGTTGGCTGGGAGAGAAGAGACTGTCTGCTGTTGGGGTGGGAGAAGTTGGCTCCTGGTGCATATGAGAATGAGAAAGAGAGAGTGTGCATGTGTGAGCGAGAGAGTGTATTTGTGAGCGAGAGAGTGTGTGTGCATGCGTGTAGGTGAGAATGTCTGTGTGTGTTTGTGAACAAGAGTATGTATTTGTGTGTGCGAGCAACAGTCATAGAGTCATAGAGTTCTACAGCATGGAAAAGGACCTTCAACCCATCGTGTCTGCGCTGGTCAAAAGCAACCACCAAATTACTCTAATTCCATTTTCCAGCAGTTGTCTCATAGTCCTGCATGCCTTGATATCGCAAGTGCACCTCGAAATACTTCTTAAATGTTATGAGGGTCTCTGCCACACCACGCTTTCAGGCAGTGAGTTCCAGACTCCCACCACCCTTTTTCCACACATTCCCTCAAAATCTCCTACCCTTTAATTTAAATCTATGCCCCCTGGTCATTGATAGCTCCAACAAGGGGAAAGGTTTCGTACTACCCTATCTATGCCCCTCATAATTTTATACATCTGAACCATGTCCCCCTTCAGTCTCCTCTGCTCCAAGGAAAACATTCCCCATCTATCCAATCTCTCTTCATAATTAAAACTCTCCAGCTCAGGCAAAATCGTGATAAATCCCCTCTGTACCCTGTCCAGTGCTATCATATTACTTCTATAATGTGGATTCCAGAACTGTACACAATACTATAGTTATGGTCTAATCAAAGTTTTAACCAGTTGCAGCATAACCTCCCTGCTCTGAAACTCTATGTCTCGGCTAATAAAGAATATAATTTTCCTTCTGAACCATTTAACCACGTGCCCTGCTGTCTTAAAGGACTGGTGTACATGCACACTAAGGTCCCTCGGATTCTTGGTGCTTCCCAGGGTCCTGACGTTCATCATGTATTTCCTTGCCTTGTTTGTACTACAAAAGTGCATCACCTCACATTTATCTGGGTTGAATTCCATTTGCCCCTGAACAGCCCATCTGACCAGCCCATCAACATCCTGCTGTAATCAGATGCAATCTTCCTCACTATTTACCACCCTACCAATTTTTGCATCGTTCACGAACTTATTGATCACCCTCCTACATTCCTATATAAATCATTTATATAAACGACAAACAGCAAGAGCCCCAACAAACACCCCACGACTATAACCCTCTGCTTCCTGCCACACCAATTCTGCATTCAATTTGCCAAACTTCCTTGGATCCCATCACTATCAGTCTCCCATGTGGGACATTATCAAAACCCTTGCTGAAGGCCAAGTAGACTACATCAAAAGCATTGCACTCATCTATAAACTTGGTCACTTCTTTAAAAAATTCAATCAAATTGGTCAGACATAACCTCCCCTTAACAAAACCGGGCTGACTCTATTTGATCAATTGTAGCCTCTCCAAATGCAGATTAATTATGTCTCTCAGAATTGCTTCCAATTGTCCCCCACCACTGTGGTTAGACTGAATGACCTGTTGTTTTGTTTCATGGTTAGCCCATCCTCCCTTCTTGAACAATGGACCCACATTTGCTATCCTCCAGTCCTCCGGCACCTCTCCTGTTGTCAGAGAGGACTTGAATATTATTGCTAGAGCCCTTGCTATTTCGTCCCTTGCCTCACTCAGCAGCCTGGGGTACAGTTAATCTGGTCCTGGAAATGTATCTACTCATAAGCCTGCCAGATCACTCAGAACCTCCTCTCGGTCTATGTCGTGAATGTGTGTGAGTGAGAATGTGTGTTTGTGTGCATGTGAGCCAGAGTATTTGTATCTGAGCAAGAATGATTGTGTGTGAGCAACAGTGTGTGTGAGTGAGAGTGTGTGAGTGTGTATGTGTGCAAGCAAAAGTGTGAGTGTCCGTGTGAGCGAGAGTGTTTGTGTTTGTGTGAGCGAGAGTGTATGTGAGTAAGAGAGTATGTGTGTCTGGTTGTGAACTAGAGTGTGTGTTTGTATGTGTTTGTATGTTTGTGTGTGAGATGGAGTGTGTGTATATGAGCAAGAGAGAGTATGTGTGAGTGTATGTGAGTGGGAGAATGTACATGTGTGTAAGTGAGAGTGTGAGAGAGACCATGGGCGAAATTTTCCGGAAACGGCGGGTGTCCGCCGATTGGCGCCCAAAACGGCGCCAATCAGACGGGCATCGCGCCGCCCCAAAGGTGCGGAATCCTCCGCATCTTTGGGGGCCGAGCCCCAACATTGAGGTGCTAGGCCGACGCCGGAGGAATTTCCGCCCCGCCAGCTGGCGAAAATGGCCTTTGTTGCCCCGCCAGCTGGCGCGGAAATGACATCTCTGGGCGGCGCATGCGCGGGAGCGTCAGCGGCCACTGACAGTTTCCCACGCATGCGCAGTGGAGGGAGTCTCTTCCACCTCCGTCATGGCGGAGGCCTTGGCGGAGGCGGAAGGGAAAGAGTGCCCCCACGGCACAGGCCCGCCCGCGGATCGGTGGGCCCCGATCGTGGGCCAGGCCATCGTGGGGGCACCCCCGGGGTCAGATCGCCCCGCGCCCCCCCCAGGACCCCGGAGCCCGCCCATGCCGCCTTGTCCCGCCAGTAAGGTAGGTGATTTAATTTACGCCGGCGGGACAGGCATTTTAGCGGCGGGACTACGGCCCATCCGGGCCGGAGAATCGAGTGGGTGGGCCCGCCAACCGGCGCGGCGCGATTCCCACCCCGCTGAATATCCGGTGCCGGAGACTGCGGCAACCGGCGGGGGCGGGATTCACGCCTGCCCCCGGCGATTCTCCGACCCGGCGGAGGGTCGGAGAATGTCGCCCCTGAGGTGGGATCCCTGTTTCTGAGAATAAGGGTTGATACCAACAGACAATCCGTGGACCTTTACGACAAAAATAATGGCTCCACACCTACACCGATTCCACTACCGTCAAGGGGCTAGTACTGGTGCCTCGTGGAATACAATTGATTCCGATGTGAAACGGTGAGGGATTCACCAGGTCTACTCGGGAAGCTGACAAGCTGCAGCCGCACATACACAGTACACTCCCCACACACACTTATGCAAGTCAATGGCACTGGTTGTGCTGGAGCGCGCCCATACAGCTGATGGGTCGTCCGGGGCCAAAGGACATCTATATGACCCGTGGCACCAGTTTCAAAATGGGCTGGTAGCGGTGAACGCAGCTGCATGGCTGTCTTGCCGGCTGTGGAAATGGTGTACATGCCCATCCAGCCCGAACCCCCAGCCCACCTCCTGGCCACCCCCCACTACTCCCCATGGCCCTGGCAGAAGCCCCCAGGCCAGCAGCACACCTGTCAGCAAACTATGGCGATGTTGGACACCTTCCGTACCCCCTCTCTCTCCATCAGCAGCCGCCACGTCGGTTTCACAATTTTTAAAAGCACAAGTGAACCTCGCTATTGGGAACACGGCCTATCGGAGGCGGAGAATCGCGGAGGCCCTGGAGAATACCAGGTCGGGCCCACTAATAATAATCTTTATTATTGTCACAAGTAGGCTTACATTAACACTGCAATGAAAATAATGATATGCAAATAGTGCCTACTGGAAGTGCGGAGTGAAACGCACTGACACCATTTCCGAGGCGATGGAGGACCGTGATTTTGTGTCAAATCGGCACCTGCTGCAATTTTGGCTTTGGGGCCGATTCTCCACCCAATCGCCTTTCCCAATTTTGGCGTCGGCTATGGAGAATGCTGCCCCATGTGTGTGTGTATGTGCGGTGCGTATGAGAGAGAGTGTGAGAGTCTCTGATTCACTCTCAGTCTCAGTGTTTGTACTCACCTTCACTGCTACACACCAACACACTCATACTAACTCACACAATGAGGGTGAGTGAATAAATGTCCTGAGAGTGAGCCTGAAAAATAAATTAACTCTCTCACACTCCACTGCTCCTCTTTATCAATTACTCAGAATGTTAAAATATCAATTTATTGCTTTGACATTGCTTTATTTTTGCTCAGCAAGTTGTTTATTTTCTTCACATCTCAACATTTTATTGAAATTCATGTTTAATGTTATGTCAAATCTTATGGGCGGGTCTCTCTATCGGCCGAAGCGGGAATGCGATTGGGCTGAGAATTGGTTCAGAAGCTGAAATCGCAGCGGCGTCAATTTTTCGCCAAATCGCAATTTTCCATCGCCTTGGCAGCGACATCAATGCGTTCCAGAATGCATGCACAGTAAACACCGTTTGCATATCATTAGCGGTCCCGACCTGGTATTCTCTGGGGCCTCTGCGATTCTCCGCCTCCGATGGGCCGAGTTCCCGATGGCGTGGTTCACTTGTGCTTTTAAAAATCAGGGGCGAAATTCTCCGGAAACGGCGCGATGTCCGCCGACTGGCGCTCAAAACGGCGCAAATCAGTCGGGCATCGCGCCGCCTCAAAGGTGCGGAATGCTCTGCATCTTTGGGGGCCGAGCCCCAACCTTAAGGGGCTAGGTCGGCGCCGGAGAAATTTCCGCCCCGCCAGCTGGCGCGGAAATGACATCTCCGGGCGGCGCATGCGCTGGAGCGTCAGTGGCCGCTGACGGCATTCCCGCGCATGCGCAATGGAGGGAGTCTCTTCCGCCTCCGCCATGGTGGCGACCGTGGCGGAGATGGAAGGGAAAGAGTGCCCCCATGGCACAGGCCCGCCCGCGGATCGGTGGGCCCTGGTCGCGGGCCAGGCCACCGTGGGGGCACCCCCCGGGGCCAGATCGCCCCGCGCCGCCTTGTCCCGCCGGTAAGGTAGGTGGTTTAATTTACGCCAGTGGGACAGGCATTTTAGCAGCGGGACTTCGGCCCATCCGGGCCGGAGAATCGAGCGGGGGGGGGCGCCCGCCAACCGGTGTGGCATGATTCCCACCCCCACCGAATCTCCGGTGCCGGAGACTTCGGCATCCGGCGGGGGCGGGATTCACGCCAGCCCCCGGCGATTCTCCGACCGTCGGGGGGTCGGAGAATTTCGCCCCATGAAACTGGTGTGGTGGCTGCTGAGGGGGAGAGAGGGCGTACGGAGAGTGCCCAACGTCGCCATAGTTTGCTGACAGCTGTGCTGCTGGCCAGGAGGCTTCTGCCAGGGCAGGGGGCAGTAGGGGGGTGGCCAGGAGGTGGTCTGTGGAGTTGGGGTGGATGGGCATGCAGCACCATTGCTGCAGCCTGCAAAGCAGTCATGCAGCTGCACAAGCCGCTGATGGCCCACTGTGAACTTAGGGCCACAGGTCTGGTGCTCTGGCCCCAGCCTCAGCCGACCCATCAGCAGAATGGGCATGTTCCAGCACAACCAGTGCCATCGTGTTGGCTGGGATGAGTTAGTGTGGCGAGTGTAATGTGTATAGGCGGCTACAGCTTGTCAGCCTCCCGAGTGTCAATCACGGACCCGACGAATCCCGCATCTTTTCTTATTGGAATCGATTGTGTTCCACATGGTGCTGGTGCTAGCCCCTCCACAGTCGCTGAATCGCTCCGGGTTAGGTGCCAGTTTTGCTGACATAGAAGTCCACAAGGCCTGCCCCGGCATCAGCCCTTAGTCTCAGGAATGGAGATTGCGGCAGGTGCCGGTTTGACGCCAAATCGCCATTCATCGTCACCTCGAAAATGACTTAAATGCGAAGTGCGTCGCACGGAGTTTATACTCCGTTTACATCTCACCGTCCTGTGCCTGGGCAATGCCGCTGACATTCCCAGCCATGTGACTGGGCCAAGCTGAGGAGTGCTGCTGCAATGCCCGGGTGGGCCTGGCACATGGCTGTCTGTGAGGCAGCAGCCCTGGCCGGGGCCTAAGTTAGCGCCTGCACAGGATGTCCCAGGCCTTGGATATGCTGATCTACAGCAAAAACCATCGCCCCCAATGCCTCCACCACGGACGCCACCCGTGCGGTGTTGGTCTGAGTGGCACGCATGGCCGACACCACCTCCTGCTCCTGCACATGGTTGGACGCCTCCACCTGCGCCTGCAGGTGCTGGATGCTCGCCGACATCCCCTCGTGTAGTCCCTGGCTCTGTGACTGCATCTCCACTGTAGTTAGGACTGGATGTTCCAGAATCCCGGGACCCATCTGGACGGCAGCTAGTTCCTGGGGTCGGCCTTACCTCCGACTGTCCGCCCCCTTGGGTGCTCCAACCTCCA
The DNA here is from genome assembly GCF_047496885.1 of Scyliorhinus torazame. Taxonomy (NCBI): domain Eukaryota; kingdom Metazoa; phylum Chordata; class Chondrichthyes; order Carcharhiniformes; family Scyliorhinidae; genus Scyliorhinus; species Scyliorhinus torazame. Next base: position 122,711,771 of record NC_092707.1, on the reverse strand, counting down.
CTTGCTGTACCAGATCAGCTGTATGGTGGGCACCAGATAGTGTCGCAGGAGCCTCTTCACTAAAGTGCCCAACCGAGGTGAGTGTATCTGGGGTGGTGGAGAGTATTGGAGACAGCTGAGACGGGAATTCACTGCCAACCTCCGACCCGAGCTCCAGGGTGTTCTGAGTCCCAGGCGGAGGGCTGGTGTCCGAACTGCTCTCATTGTTGCTGCTCAGCTGACCGGGGGCACCAGCTCTGGCAGTGCCTGGGTGCGGGGCCGCCAAATGAACCCACCCCGTCTCTGGCAGGTCCTGCAAGACACGAGATGACATGCATGATTCGACCGTGGGCCGGGTGGGAGTGGAGGTGGGCACGGGGGAGGGGGGTTGAGAGTGGTGTGGGGGTGAGGGTGGTGTGGGGTGTGGCAGGGGTATCGACACAAGTGCCATGGGTAACCGCAACTCAGCGGGGCCTCACTTCCTCGCCCGTGGCCGCACCCGCCTCGGTGACCTCCCTTTCCTCTGGGCTGCCGGCCACGTTCGGACCCTCTGCTCGGCCATAGTGAGGGACCCCAGGTCTGGTGGTCCCTCTCTGGTCGTCTCCCACTCCCTGCGACTGTGCGCTGCCTTCTCCTGGGGGTGGTGGTGGGGGGGGGGGGGGGGGGGGGGGGGGGGGCGGGGGGCGGGCGGACGTGACTCATACAACAACAGTGTTAGACAGTCCGATGCATGCAGTCCAGGAGGTTGGTAGCTGGCGGCCTCAGTGGCCAGGGCACCTGGCCATGGTGGCTGGTATGGGTGCTGTCATTTGGGGCAGGGTGGGGATTCCGCCATCCCCCGGGGGGAGGAGGGGTTTGGTTACGAGTGTGTGGTGAGCGGGGTCAGCACCAGAGGCGCAGTGCTGCCTGCTCACCCTGGCCGCCCTGAGGAGGTTGTAGAGTTTCTTCTGGCACTGCAGGCCCGTACGGCCGACACTGCCCACGGCGCTGACTGCCTCTGCCACCTGCACCCAGGCACGACGTTCAGCAGCAGCTGGCGGACTCCTTCCCCGGCCGGGGTACAGGGTCATCCGCTGCTCGTCCCCGGTGGCCAGGAGGGTCTTCAGTTCCCCGCCGGTGAACCGTGGCGCTGCTCTCCTTCTAGCCATCTTGTTGGGGGATGGTGTGCATGGGGGAAGAATCGTTTATGTGCAGCTGCAGCTTGTCAGCCTCCTGAGTGTCAAACATGGACCCAGTGAATCTGGCATCGTTTTTCATTCGAATTGATTGAATTCCACGTGTGCCGGTGCTAGTCCATTAATAGTAGTGGAATCGATGCAGGTTTGGCGTCAACATTTCTGTTGTGAAAGTCCATGGATTCTTCATTGGCGACAACACGTCTCAGGAACGGAGAATCCAGCCCAATGAGTTTCAACCAGTGACTTTGTTAGCCGAATAACTCAACCTGAAATCACTGTCTTACGACCGAGACTTGAGCTGCCTAAACTCATTTAATTATACACCTTTGGGATCTTGCCTTCAGTTACTGTTTGTCCTCAGAAGAGAAAGCAGGACTCCAGGATATCAGACGATCTTTGTCCATTATTTTACCGTGGCCGAGCAGAGGGTCCTGGACATGGCCGGCAGCCCAGAGGAAAAGGAGGTCGCCGAGGTGGCGTGCGGCCACGGGCGAGGAAGTGAGGCCCCGCTGAGTTGCGGTTCCCCATTACACGTGTGACGATACCCCTCCCTCACCCCACACCACCCTTACCCCCACACCACTCTCACCCCCCCTCCCCCATGCCCACCCCCACTCCCGCCCGGCCCGCTGTCTAATCTTGTGTCTTGCAGGACCTGCCGGAGATGGGGTGGGTTCATCTGGCGGCCCCCGCTCCCAGTCACTGCCAGAGCGGGTGCCCCCGGTCACAGCAGAATTCACTCTATCCCTCATCAACATTGTGAATTAGTAGAACATTGCAACTCGTGCCTTCAAGGCTAATTCAGCTCAACATGCCTTCTTCCATTGTGGAAGTCCTTGTTTCTGGAAAGATGGATCATCCTGCAAGTCAGCCAACTACTCTCTGAAATAATCTGCCATTACATTTTTGATTCTGGGCTCACGTAAAACCATAACTCTTTTTCTTACTGTGATGTTGCCCTGTGCCCTTTTCTTTCCCTTATCCCTCTTTTATTGTGTGAGTGCAAACAGGGCGAATGTTGCGAAACCCCATACCTACATTTGGTCTGCATGAAATAAACCAAACCTCTTATTTAACTTTAGCTTGAGTTTCCTGTGCAGGTTATTCATAAAGGATTGAAACGCCCCGGGCTGGGTTCTCCGATTTGAAGGCTAAGGGCCGGCATGGGAAGAATGGCATTTTACGACATGAAAAACGGTGCAAAAGCCCCCGGATATACCTGCAAATACGGCCGGAGAATTGCCGGGTCTATGGCTACTCATGCGCACGGCGGAGGCCTGCAGCGGCCGTGCCATGCAACATGGCGCCAGACGCGCATGACCCGACCTGCCACACACTGTCCCCAGTAACCAGCCTCGCTATCCCCGGACCCCCCCCCCCGCCAATGCCGCCCCGCCCGCGGAACGGCTCCCCTTCGACTGTGGCGGCGCTGGACTCAGTCCACAGCTGCCACGCCGGATTCACGAAAAACTATAGCATGAGTTACCCACGCCGTCGGGAACTAGGCCCTTTGGAGGGGGGCGGGGCATGGCGAAAGCGGCACTGCCCCCGATTTTGGCGCAAGCGGAAATTCCCCAGCCGATTGGCGAATGTGATTTCGGCATCGGCGACCGGAGAATCCCGTCCAGCAAATTTAAGGATTTGGGAGACTGCTTAAAAAGGGGGAAATAATATAAAGTCAAAAAACACCTTTTGCGTATGGAAGGATAGTGTAAAAGAGAAATTAGAGTTTAAATTAATACCCTTTCCTGTCCATAACATAATAATCTGTTTTAATTTACCATGAAGTACAGCCACTTGATCAAGATACCAGAGAGCATCCAATCACTATGGAACAACGCCCTCAGGAACCAAACTCCACAAAGGAACTCCTCACCAGAGAGGGAAAGTACATTAAAATAAAATTACAGATTGAATTATATTGAAATGCAATTAATGGCAATTACAACAGGCATAACCAGGAGCTCAATCTTTCAGCAGACACCCCAGGAAGAATAATTTCAGACCAACAATTGTTTGTTGCTTCTGAAGAAAATACCTTAACAATGAAGAAGGTCTGAAAAGAAGAGAACGCTATAAGCCACGATGCCCATGATGTTGGTGTGACTTAAGAGATAAATACAAAAGCAAATCGCAGCGGATGCTGTAAATCCAAAATCAAAATAGAAAATGCTGGAATTTTGAGAAAGTGTTAACATTTCAGCTTGGTGATCTTTCATCGGAAAAATCCAGAGTGGATAATCGGTCAAAGGGAGGGATTCGGGTGGAGGGAGAATACGGAGATGGGTAAAGGGCCCACTGAGGTAGATTTCTGGCCCAAGATGTGCGCGCAGAGTTAAGAGCGAGGGAAGAAGAGCACAGCATCATGCCAAGTTCAACCTTTTGAGGTAGACGTGGTGTTCTTTGTGATTCGGTTATCAGTACGGATGTTGTAATATTCAGAAAGACCACAGAAGCTGACATTTATTTACACTACTTATTAAAGCTCGACCACTCACTCCTATAGTAAACAATAATCTAGTAATCTACACTAACATTTGTCTCTACATTCTGTCTATAACTGTACTCTACACTCTCTCACTGCTCCTCTCCAGCCTTCGCCAGCTCCCTCCCAGAAGCTGTGAGTCAGTGCTTTATACAGTTCTGCATCTAGCTCCATCTAGTGGTTAATTATGATATTACATTAACCCTTTGTATTCTGAACATTTCACATAATGTCACAGTAGAGACGCAAGGAAATGAAGCTTAGACCTTCACTAGCCAGAGAGAGGGAAGCCCCAGTTCCAATAAAAGGTCATCAACGTGAAGTTAAGCTGCCAAATCTGCTGATTATTTCCAGCATTTTATTCATTTCAGATTTACAGTATCTGCAGTATTTTGCTTTTGTGTCAGTTTTATATTGTCTCAGAAACATCTAGTGGCAGTTAAAGGCGCCATATTAACAATTTTATAATTGTTTAAAAATAATTCTTGATCATGAAATGAAAAATGAAATGAAAATTACTTATTGTCACAAGTAGGCTTCAATGAAATTACTGTGAAAAGCCCCTAGTCGCCACATTCCGGCGCCTGTTCGGGGAGGCTGGTACGGGAATTAAACCATGCTGCTGGCCTGCTTGGTCTGCTTTAAAAGCCAGCGATTTAGCCCAGTGTGCTAAACCATCCCCAACATGCCAAAATAATCTAAGATCAATAAGCTATTATTATGTGAAGATGTGGAAAAGTAAAATTATAACATATATGCATTTTGCTTTAACATTTCCATTGCATAAATTGAAATAGTGCTCCAGATTAACTAATACCACTTATTTCATAGAATAGAATCATAGAATTTACAGTGCAGAAGAAGGCCATTGGGCCCATCAAGTCTGCACCCGCTCTTGGAAAGAGCACCCCACCTAAGCCCACACCTCCACTCCATCCCCGTAACCCAGTTACCCCACCTAATCTTTGTGGACACGAGGGCAATTTCACATGGCCAATCCACCTAACCTGTACATCTTTGGACTGTGGGAGGAAACCGGAGCACCCGGAGGAAACCCACGCAGGCACGGTGAGAACAAGCAGACTCCGCACAGGCAGTGACCCAAGCCGGGAATCGAACCTGGGAGTTGTGAAGCAACAGTGCTAACCATTTTAACCATCAGGGCAGCACGGTAGCACAAGTGGTTAGCATTGTGGCTTCACAGCACCAGGGTCCCAGGTTCGATTCCCCGCTGGGTCACTGTCTGTGCAGAGTCTGCACGTTTTCCCTGTGTCTGCGTTGGTTTCCTCCGGGTGCTCCGGTTTCCTCCCACAGTCCAAAGATGTGCAGGTTAGGTGGATTGGCCATGATAAATTGCCCTTAGTGCCCAAAAAGGGTAGGAGGGGTTATTGGGTTACAGGGATAGGGTGGAAGTGAGGGCTTAAATGGGTCGGTGCAGACTCGATGGGCCGAATGGCCTCCTTCTTCCCTGTCTGTTCTATGTTCATTTGCTACCATGCCGCAACACTTCAAGAATCTCTCAGTCACCTCCTCTCAGGTGCTTCTGCATAACCCAGTTCCCTTGGACTAGCGATCACCCTCGTGCTTTTACAGCGATTCCAAAGCAATGATGACCGGATTGATATGCAGGATCAAGGTGGGGTCTGATCCGAATAGTATACAGTGTCAGGGCAACGTTTTAGGCTTATACTCCACTGATTTTGTACTCCATAAGGTGGCAACTGCTTTATACCCGGTCTGTAACCACATGATATGAACATTCTCTGTTTTCAATAAGTGTTACTGCATCCTATCAGTTCAAGCACATGCAATTCTAGGCAGTTCCTTATTAACTAATGGTTGATAATATATCAATTAATCCACACTATATCCAGAACAAGCTGGGAGCAATCAGTCAACCTGCAAGATAGAGGCTGTAAACATCGCAAAGAACTCCATGCAAAGTTGTTTTCACATTTAAAAAAAATAAATTTAGATTACCCAATTTTCTTTTCCCAACTATGGGGCAATTTAGCATGGCCAATACACTTCACCTGCACATCTTTGGGTTGTGGGGGTAAAACTCACGCAGACATGGGGAGAATGTGCAAACTCCACACGGACAGTGGCCCAGGGCCTCGATTCGAATCCGGGTCCTCAGCGCCGCAGTCTCAGTGCTAACCACTGCGCCACATGCTGCCCCCTTCAGATTTGTTTTATATATCACACCAATCATCAGCTTGTTGAATCTACTCCCTGCGCATTCAATTTTGGAAATTTAAAGAACCATAAAACAAAGCCAGCATAAGTAAGGGGTGCATGCAGAGACAGTGACTATGCCAGAGTGAGATGGAGACAGAGTGGGTAGCAAATTAGGTTCATGTGGCAATTCAGTGCAAGTCGAAAAGAGGTGTGGTTTATATAGGAATCATTCTAAATTAGAGGGGGTGAGTAAGTAAATTAACTTAATTAAATAATGTAAGTGACAATGGCAGGACAGGTGTTATGTCGCAACTGTGGAATATGGCAGTTTTTGTCATCGCCAAAGCGATCCATGACAAACAGGTCTGCTAAAAGTGTAAGCAGCTAGAGGAATTGCAGATCAGGATTATTGAGCTGGAGGCTGAACTGCGGACACTGTGCAACCTAAGGGAGGGGGAGAAGTACCTGGGCACTTTGTTCCAGAAGACAGTCACATCTCTTCGAATATGGTCGTCTGTTTCAGTCGGCAGTGTGGGATTAGAGGGTGTGACTGTGAGTGAAAAAGATTGATTAATATTTATTAGTGTCACAAGCAAGCAATTAAGTTACTGTGAAAATCCCCTAGTCGCCACATTCCGGCACCTGTTCGGGTACACAGAGGGAGAATTCAGAATGTCCAAATCACCTAACAAGCATGTCTTTTGGGACCCGTGGGAGGAAACCGGAGCACCCGGAAGAAACCCACGCAGACACGGGGAGAACATGCAGACTCCACACAGACAGTGACCCAAGCTGGGAATCGAACCCGGGTCTCTGGCGCTGTGAAGCAACAGTGCTAACAGTGCCGCATGTTCCTCTGTCCCTGCCACTGTGAGGGAGCATTGCTAACCATTGCGCCACTGTGACGCCCCATAGACAGTAAAAGGATGGTGGATGAAATGAACAAATATTTTGCTTATGTTTTCACTGTGGAGGATACAAAAAACATTCCAGTAATAGCCATAAATCAAGAAATGTAAGGGACTGAGGAATGAGAGGATATTAAAATCTCTAGTGAAGTGCAAACTTATGGAGTTGCGGTCTGACAAGTTTCCAGGTTCTGATGGGCTTCATTATATGGTCTTAAAGACATGGCTAATGAGTTGTAGTTACATTGGTGTTAAATTTCCAAAATTCCCCAGATTCTAGAAAGGTATCATCAGACTTGAATGTGACCCTTCTATTCAAGAAAGGAGGGAGTCATGAAATTTAAAAACTGTAGGCCCGTTCGATTGACATCTGTCATGGGAAAGGTGTTAGACTCGATCATTAAGGAGGTTATAGCTGGACACTTAGAGAAACTGAAGTTGGTCAGGAAGAGTCAGTATGGCTTTGTGAAAGGGAAATTGGAGTTATCTGAAGGAGGAACTTGTGCTGTAGATATAGGGGAACCTGTAGACATACTGGGTGGGATTCTCCGACCCTCTGCGTCGAAATTGCGCTCAATGCGGGGGTGGAGAATTACCCAAAATAGGCTCCCACGGCGTCACGCGATTCTCCGCCGACGGGCCGAGTGCCCGCCGAGTCCTGCCGGCGTGGTTCACATGTGCTCCCACCCGGCAGGACCTTGGCGTTCTGGCTGCGGGGGCCATCCTGTTGGGGAGGGACGGTGGGATCCGACTCCGGGGGAGGCCTCCACGGTGGCCAGGCCCACGATCGGTGGCTACCGATTGGCCGGCGTGCTCATTCCGGGGGGGGCTATGTTCCTCCGCACCGGGCCCCTGTAGGGCTCCACCATGTTGCGCGGGGGCCGGCGCAAAGATGGCGGCCACACACGTGCGCGGACCCGCGGCCGGCCGCAGTGCACATGCGCAGCCACGCGAGCGTAACTGCAGAGTCCCGCCAGCAGCCGGAGCTGCGGGATGCACGCCGGGGCCCTGCTAACCCCCTTGAAGACGGAGAATCACCCCGGACTTTTTAGGAAAAAGTCTGGAGTTATTCCCACCCGTTTTCTGGTGGGCGTGGGGACTTAGTCCCCAGAAGGGAGAATCCCACTTGGATGATAAGGGGCCACATCAAAGGTCATTGCGCAAAATCAAATTTCATGCTGTAGGGAGTAATATATTAACATGGAGAGAAGATATGTTGGCTGGCAGAAAATAGAGAGAGTGTGCATAACTGGATCTCTGTCTGATTTGCAAGATGTGATGAGTGGAGCCCCGTAAGGGTCTGTGCTGAGGCCTCAACTGTTTATAATTTATATCAATGAGTTAGATGAGGGAAGTGAAACAATGGTAGCTAAATTTACAGATGACTCAGAGATAGGTAGAAAGGTATGCTGTGAAGAGGACACAGGAAGGCATATATAGATAGTGAATGAGCAAACTTATTTTAAAAATATTTTTATTCAAGACATTTTCACATATATAAACAAAAATCAGAAGAACAACAAAACAACTCAACGAAGAACCACAACCTGACTCCCCCTGATACCAACACCACGCCACGTTACACAATCCCATTTTAACGCACTTTATCCCCCCCGTTGCTGACCCGTCAATTTTCCTTAAGGAAATCGCTAAATGACTTCCACCTCCGGGTGAACCCCTCTACCGACCCTCACAGAGCGAACCTGACCTTTTCCAGCCTCAGGAATTCTGTCAGGTCGCTCACCACACACCTGCTTTCAGCGGCTCCGAGTCCTGCCACCCCACAAAATCTGTCTCTGAGCTATCAGGGAGGCAAAGGCCAAGACCTCGGCCTCTCTGAACCCCTGGACTCCAGGGTCTTCTAAAACCCCAAATATCGCCACCTCCGAACTTGGATCCAACCCCACACCCAGCACCTCGGACATCACGTCTGAGAACCCCTGCCAGAACCTTCTTAGTCTTAGACACGGCCAGAACATTTGGCTGTGATTCGCGGGCCCCCACATGCACCGCCCACACCTCTCCTCTGCCCCACAAAGAACATACACATCTGCGCCACCGTCATATGAGCCCGATGCACTACCTTGAACTGGCTTAACCTCGCACATGACGAGTGATATGTGGGGTGTTCTGGATCACAAACAGGTCACCAACACTGGAAGTGGTGCAACTCTATTTTATTATGAGGTTAACTATATTAACATACTTGAACTGTGGGTAAATGCAATACCAGCTTTAACTGTTGACCCTTGCCTAGTCCTAACCAGGTGATGCACTCAGCACATGGTGAATGTCTGTGTTGCAGGCTGTGAGCTCTGTGCTCCGAGCTGGCTGCTACTAGAATGAGCGGGAACTCTCCTGTCCCCTGTCTTTATAGTGCGTGTGCTCTCACTGGTGATTGGCTGCGGTGTTGTGTATGCTGATTGGGCCCACTGCATGTCCATCAGTGTGTGTGTGTGTGTCTGCACCATAATATACTGGTTTATATTATGACAATGAGGACGCATTCACCCTCCGGAAGGCCTCCGCCCATGTCTCGGCCCCCACCTCATCTCCCAGCAACTCCTCCCATTTATGTTTAATGTCCCCCACCAGGGCTCCCTCCCACTCCATCAATTCCTTATATATATTCAACACCTTCCCCTCTCCTATTTCATCCTTAGACTGCACCTTGTCCTCCAACCCCAAGGGCTGCAGCCCCTGGAAAGGATGACACCTCCTTCCTGACGAAGTCTCAAACCTGCAGGTACCTAAAGGCATTCCTCCTGGGCAACTCCAAGTCCTCCAGCCCTGCAAATCTGCCCCCTATAAACAAGTCACCAAAGTGCTCAATCACTGCCTGCCACCATCCCCTGAATCTCGCATCCAACCTCGCCGGCACAAATTTATGCTTATCGCAGATTGGTGCTCACACCGTGGCACCCTCCAGTCCCGAATACTGCCTCCAGTGCCCCCACTCTTAGGGCTGACACCACCACTGGGCTTGTGGAGATTTGGCCACCAGAAACAGTAAAGGCACCAACAACAAAGCCCTCAAACGTGTTCCCCTGTATTTTTCCGCCTCCACCCTCCCTCACCGACCTCCTTCCCCATGGCAATGTTCGCTGCCCAGTAATAATTTATCATATTCAGCAGCACCAGTGCTCCGCTACAGCGCCCCCCCCCCCACCTCGCCTCCATTCCAAAAAACACTGGGCGCACCCACGGGGTCTTCCCCACCCACACAAACCCGGAAATCGGCCCATTTACTTTCCTAAGGAACAGCTTGGGGACAAAGATCGAGAGGTTCTGAAAGACAAACAGAAAAGTTGGCAGAGCCGTCATTTAAAAAAAAAATTTAGAGAACCCAATTATTTTATCCAATTAAGGGGCAATTTAACGTGGCCAATCTACCTATCCTGCACATCTTCGGGTTGTGGGGGTGAGACCCACACAAACAGGGAGAATGTGCAAACTCCACTCAGACAGTGGCCCAGGGCCGGGATCAAACCTGGGTCTTCAGTGCCGTAGGCAGCATCATCATTTTTACTATCTGCACCCGTCCTGCCAGCAACTGCGGCAGTACATCCCACCTCTTAAAATCCACCTTCATCTGCTCCGCCAGTCGAGACAAATTCAGTTTATGCAACTGTGCCCAACTCCCCGCCACCTGGATACCCAAATATCTGAAACTGGCCCCCACCACCCTAAACTGCAAATCCTCCAATCTCCTTTTCTGCCCTCTGGCATTAATCGGGAACACCACACACTTCCCCGTGTTCAACAGGCCGAATTCCCCCCAAATTTCCATAATATCTCCAATGCTGCCCACTGGGTCCAAGATATACAATAACAGGTAATCCACATACAACTAGAATCTATGTTCAACACTTCCCCCTGCTCAATCCCTCTCCAATCCCTCGATGTCCTAAGCGCCATTGCCAACGGTTCTATGGCCAAGGCGTAATACAACGGGGAGAGTGGGCACCCTTGCCTCGACCCCCGGTGTAGCCCAAAATACCCTAAACTTACTCGGTTCGTCCTCACACTCACCACCGATGCCTTGTATAGCCAGACCCAGTTCACAAACCCCTGCCCGAACCCGAACCTTCCCAGCACCTCCAGCAAAAATGCCCACTCCACCCGATCAAAAACCTTCTTCATGTCTGTGGTAGTATGTATTGGGGGTCATGTGGGACTGGAAGCCCTAATGTCATTGGCTGACAGATCCCGGGTCCTGGTTGGCCGTTGACCTCTAGCTCCCCCCTGAAGGCGGAGTATAAGAAGCCGGAGTCCTCCCCCGCAGGCCAGTCTACTATCGAGCTGCGGGGGAACAGACACGCTTAATAAAGCCTCATCGACTTCACTCTATTCGTCTCATGGAGTCTTTGTGCGCTACAATTTATTAAGCGTGCCTAAAAAGGACTATGGAGCTCAGGATCATCCCGGAATGCCTGAGGATCAGCCCCCACGCAGTGAACGCGGCAGCAGCCTTCAAGCACTGGCAGACTTGTTTTGAGGCCTACCTCAGAACGGCCACCGGCCGGGTCACAGAAGACCAAAAACTACAGGTCCTGCACTCAAGGTTAAGCACGGAGATTTTCTCCCTCATCGAAGACGCGGAGGATTTCCAGACGGCGTTCGCAGCACTGAAAAGTCTCTACGTCCGCCCAGTTAACCAAATCTACGCTCGCTACCAGCTCGCGACGAGACGGCAAAGTCCCGGAGAATCGATGGACGAATTCTACGCCGCGCTGCTGATTTTGGGACGAGCCTGCAGCTGCCCTTCGGTGAACGCAAATGAACACACGGACATGTTAATGCGCGATGCTTTTGTGGCAGGTATTAATTCCTCCCAAATCCGCCAAAGACTTCTAGAAAAAGAGTCGCTAGGACTCTCAGAGGCACGGGCCCTAGCAGCCTCTCTAGACGTGGCCGCGCGTAATACCCGCGCCTACGGCCCCGACCGCGCGGCAGCCCATTGGGCTCCGTATGCACCCGTCGCGACAACCCCCCCCCCGGACACCCCACAGGCTTGCGCGGTCCAAACGCCAAGTCGCACCGGGGGCGCCCGCTGCTATTTCTGCGGCCAGGCGAAACACCCCCGGCAGCGCTGCCCGGCCCGCGCAGCAACCTGCAAGAGCTGCGGGAAAAAGGGCCATTTCGCGGTTGTGTGCCGGTCCCGCGAGGTCGCCGCTGTCCCGGGAGAACAGGGAGCCCTGCAAGCCGCTTACGCTCCCCAACCCCCCCCCAGCGCCCCATGTACGACCCGCAGGCGCAGCCGCTCTGGGTCCTGACCACCGCGGTCCCGAGAGAACAGGGAGCCCTGCACGCCGCTTACGCTCCCCAACCCCCCCCCCCTGTCCCCACGTATGACCCGCCGGCGCTACCAATTTGGGTCCCGACCACCGCTGTCCCCAGAGATGAGGGAGCCCTGCGCGGTCCTAACGCTCCCAACCCCCCCAGCGCCCCATGTGCGACCCGCAGACGCCGCCATTTTGGGTCCCAGCCACCACGAGGGGAGGAAGGGCGCCGCCATCTTGGACCACCCCAGACCTGTACGACGAGTGGGGGCGGCCATTTTGTTCACCCCCGCCGCCATCTTGTGACCCCCCAGCCATGTGTGATGTATGGGGGCAGCCATTTTGTTCATCCCCGACGCCATCTTGGACGGCAACAACGGACCCCAGTGTCGACGGCTCCACGGGGTTCGAGGAAGACGCTCCACTACTACAACCACGTCTCGCTTCAATAACGCTCGTTCAAGCTCGGCCCCGGACACTCCAGACGACGACGACAACAGTGCTAATAAACGGGCATGAGACACCATGCCTAGTCGACTCCGGGAGCACGGAGAGCTTTATCCACCCCGACACGGTAAGACGCTGTTCCTTGACCACCTATCCCAGCGCGCAAAAGATTTCCCTAGCTGCAGGATCCCACTCCGTACAGATCCAAGGTTTCTGCATAGTTACCCTAACGGTGCAGGGGAGGGAGTTCAAAAACTACAAACTACACGTCCTTCCCCAACTCTGCGCACCCACATTACTGGGATTAGATTTCCAGTGCAATCTACAGAGCCTTACGTTCAAATTCGGCGGCCCAATACCCCCACTCACTATCTGCGGCCTCGCAACCCTCAAGGTGCAACCCCCGTCCTTGTTTGCGAACCTCACCCCGGATTGCAAACCCGTCGCCACTAGGAGCAGACGGTACAGCACCCAGGACCGGACCTTCATTCGGTCCGAAGTCCAGCGGCTACTAAAGGAAGGCATAATCCAGGCCAGCAATAGTCCCTGGAGAGCACAGGTGGTAGTAGTGAAGACAGGGGAGAAACAAAGGATGGTCATAGATTATAGCCAGACCATCAACAGGTACACACAACTAGACGCGTACCCTCTCCCCCGCATATCCGACATGGTCAATCGGATTGCCCAATATAAAGTCTTCTCCACCGTGGACCTCAAGTCCGCCTACCATCAGCTCCCCATCCGCCCAAGTGACCGCAAGTACACAGCCTTCGAGGCAGACGGGCGATTATACCATTTCCTAAGGGTCCCATTTGGCGTCACAAACGGGGTCTCGGTCTTCCAACGGGAGATGGACCGAATGGTTGATCAACATGGGTTGCGGGCCACGTTCCCGTATCTCGACAATGTAACCATCTGCAGCCATGACCAGCAGGACCACGACGCCAACCTCCAAAAATTCCTCCAGACCGCCAAAGCCTTGAACCTCACGTATAACGAGGACAAGTGCGTTTTTAGCACCAACCGGCTAGCCATTCTGGGCTACGTAGTGCGCAATGGGATAATAGGCCCCGACCCCGAACGTATGCGCGCCCTCATGGAATTCTCCTTCCCGCACTGCTCAAAAGCCCTGAAACGCTGCCTGGGTTTTTTTTCATACTACGCCCAGTGGGTCCCCCAGTACGCAGACAAGGCCCGCCCCCTAATACAGACCACGACCTTCCCTCTGTCGACAGAGGCTTGCCAGGCCTTCAGCCACATCAAAGCGGATATCGCAAAGGCCACGATGCGCGCCATCGACGAGTCCCTCCCCTTCCAGGTCAAGAGCGACGCCTCCGACGTTGCTCTAGCGGCCACCCTTAACCAAGCGGGCAGACCCGTGGCCTTTTTCTCCCGAACCCTCCACGCTTCAGAAATCCGCCACTCCTCAGTGGAAAAGGAAGCCCAAGCCATAGTGGAAGCTGTGCGACATTGGAGGCATTACCTGGCCGGCAGGAGATTCACTCTCCTCACCGACCAACGCTCGGTAACCTTCATGTTCGATAATGCATTGCGGGGCAAAATCAAAAACGACAAGATCTTAAGGTGGAGGATGGAGCTCTCCACCTTCAACTACGAGATCTTGTATCGTCCCGGAAAGCTGAACGAGCCGTCCGATGCCCTATCCCGCGGCACATGTGCCAACGCACAAATTAACCGCCTCCAAACCCTCCACGAGGACCTCTGCCACCCGGGGGGTCACTCGGTTTTTCCACTTTATCAAGTCCCGCAACCTCCCATACTCTTTAGAGGAGGTCCGTACAGTCACAAGGGACTGCCACATCTGCGCGGAATGCAAACCGCATTTTTTCAGGCAGGAGGGTGCGCGCCTGATTAAGGCTTCCCGCCCCTTTGAACGCCTTAGTCTGGATTTCAAAGGGCCCCTCCCCTCCACCGACCGCAACACATACTTCCTTAATGTGGTGGACGAATACTCCCGTTTTCCATTCGCCATTCCCTGCTCTGACATGACCGCGGCCACAGTCATTAAAGCCCTGAACACCATCTTCACACTGTTCGGTTGCCCCGCATACATCCACAGCGACAGGGGGTCCTCTTTCATGAGTGACGAGCTGCGCCAGCTCCTGCTCAGCAAGGGCATAGCCTCGTGCAGGACGACCAGCTACAACCCCCGGGGGAACGGGCGAGTAGAGAGGGAGAACGGCACGGTCTGGAAGACCGTCCTACTGGCCCTACGGTCCAGGGACCTCCCAGTTTCACGGTGGCAGGAGGTCCTCCCGGACGCTCTCCTCTCCATCCGGTCGCTATTGTGTACGAGCACTAATCAAACGCCTCATGAGCGTCTCCTTGTCTTCCCTAGGAAGTCCTCCTGTGGAACGTCGCTGCCGACCTGGCTGGCGGCCCCAGGACCCATCTTGCTCCGAAAGCATGTGCGGGCACACAAGGCGGACCCGTTGGTCGAAAGGGTTCACCTCCTCCACGCGAACCCGCAGTACGCTTACGTGGAGTACCCCGACGGCCGACAGGACACGGTCTCCCTGCGAGATCTGGCGCCCGCCGGCAACACCATTCACCCAACCCCCCCCGACACCATTCACCCAACCCCCCCCCCTTCCTGCCACCGCCGCACCCCGCGACCGCCCCCTTCCCAGGAGGATCAGTCCTCCTCCCAGGCCCGACCAGGAATAAAGCCCAAGCTGAAACCGTAAGGCTCCCGGAGACGACAATACCGGAACAAGCACCACCATCACCACCGGGGCCGAGGCGATCGACACGGACGACCAGATCGCCCGACCGACTCGTGGCGTCGATCTAAATCAATATATGGACTTTTCACAAGAACATTTTGCTTTTCTCCCGATACCTTCTGTAAATAGTTGAAACAGGACAAAATTGTACATGCTGTATTGCCATATGAATGTTTTCCTCCCAGGACCAGCCCTGTAAACCCTTACCACCATGCGAAGCATCACCCCGCCGGGTTCATTTTTGACAAGGGGTGAATGTGGTAGTATGTATTAGGGGTCATGTGGGACTGGAAGCCCTAATGTCATTGGCTGACAGATCCCGGGTCCTGGTTGGCCGTTGACCTCTAGCTCCGCCCTGAAGGCGGAGTATAAGAAGCCGGAGTCCTCCCCCGCAGGCCAGTCTACTATCGAGCTGCGGGGGAACAGACACGCTTAATAAAGCCTCATCGACTTCACTCTATTCGTCTCACGGAGTCTTTGTGTGCTACAATGTCCATCGGCAATACTACCTCTACCTCCTGTCCCTCCGAAGGCATCATAATTATACTGAATAGCCTCCTCATATTCGCCAACAACGGCCTTCCCTTCACAAACCTCGTCTGATCCTTGCCTATCACCACCGGCACTCAGTCCTCAATCCGAGATGCCAGCACCTTCGCCAATAACTTGGCATCTGCATTCAACAATGAGAATGGGAGGTACAACCCATACTGCTCCGGGTCCTTATCTTCTTTAAAATTAGGGCGATGGAAGCCTGTGACAATATAGGGTGGAGTTCCCCCCTCTTCCTCACTTCATTATACACCCTCACCAGCAGTGGCCCCAGATCCAGCCCAAACCTTTTATAAAACTCTACCGGGAACCCATCCAGTCCCAGGGCCTTACCCACCTGCATTTCCACCATACCATCCATCACCTCCCTCAGCCCAATTGGAGCCCTCAGACCCTGAACCAACCCCTCCTCCACCTTGGGAAAATGCCAGCCCATCCAGAAACCACTGCAAACCCTCTCTCCCCGGTCAGGGACTCGGACCCGTAGAGCCTCCTATAAAAGGCTTCAAACACACCATTTACCATCTCCAGGTCCATCACCACCTTACCCTTATCTTGCCTCACTCTGTTTATCTCCCTCACCGCCTCCTGCTTCCTCAACTGATGGGCCAACGTCCTACTCGCCTTTTCCCGTACTCATACAGAGCCCCTCTGGCCTTCCGCAACTGTCCCACCTCCTAGTAGAGACTAGCCCAAACTCCATCTGGGGCCTCTGCCACTCCTTCAACAACCCCACATCCAGTGGCTCCGAATATCTCCTGTCCACCCTCAAAATGTCACCCACCAGCCTTTCCATTTCTTCCCGCTCTGCCTTCTCCCTGAGTGTCCAAACCGATATTAAAAAAACCCTGGCTACAGCCTTAACATAGAACATAGAACATTACAGCGCAGTGCAGGCCCTTCGGCCCTCAATGTTGCTCCGACCTGTGAAACCACTCTAAAGCCCATCTACACTATTCCTTTATCGTCCATATGTCTATCCAATGACCATTTGAATGCCCTTTGTGTTGGTGAGTCCACTTCTGTTGCAGGCAGGGCATTCCACGCCCTTACTACTCTCTGAGTAAAGAACCTACCTCTGACATCTGTCCTATATCTATCTCCCCTCAACTTAAAGCTATGTCCCCTCGTGCTAGACATCATCAGCTGAGGAAGAAGGATCTCACTGTCCACCCTATCCAATCCTCTGATCATCTTGTATGCCTCAATGGCATTTGGGGGCTTTGATCTCCCCTGTGTCGTTCAACTCCACATAGCCCCGAATGGCAGCCCGCACCTGTTCACACACCTCCTCATCCGCTAGCAACCTCACATCTAGCCTCCACTGCGGACGTTGGGCCTCCCCCTCAGCCACCCAGTGCAGCGCATGGCCAGAAATCACAATCGGCGAATACTCCGAGTCAACCACCTCGACCAGCAGCACCTTGTCCATAACAAAAAAGTCAATCCGGGAGTTCACCGGTGCAAATGGGAGAATTATGAAAGCTCCTTCACCCTTGGTCTCCCAAACCTCCATGACTTCACAGCTCCAGGGTCCCAAGTTCGATTCCTGCTTGGGTCTGTGCGGAGTCTGCACGTTCTCCCCGTGTGTGCGTGGGTTTCCTCCGGGTGCTCCGGTTTCCTCCCACAGTCCAAAGATGTGCAGGTTAGGTGGGTTGACCATGATAAATTGCCCTTAGTGTTGGGTGGGGATACTGGCTTATGGGGCTAGGGTGGAGGTGTGCGGTTGGGTAGTGTGCTCTTTCAGAGAGCAGGTGCAGACTTGATGGGCCGAATGGCCTCCTTCTGCACTGTAAATTCTATGAAATCTAAACACTGCCACCCCACCTCTTCTTCATATCCAGCCCCAAATGAAACACCTGCCCCACCCATCTCTCTCTCAGCCTGGTCTGATCCCCCACCTTCAGGTGTGTCTCCTGCAAAAATGCCACATCCGCCTTCAGACTCCCCAGATAAGTGAACACGCAACTACTTGACCAGCTCATTGAACCCCTTTACATTCCACCTAACAGTGGTCAGGGGGCTCCTTACCCCCTTCCCCTGGTGATCAACCATGCCCCTTTTTGAGCCAGACCCCAGCCCACATCACGCACCCCTCCAGTCCCGCCCTTGGATGTCCACCGCCATTAATCCCTTCCCAAATGCGCCACACCAACCACACCTTTGTCAGAAACCCACCCCCCTCCCCTCCTCCACACGCTCAAACAAAGAACCAACCCCATCCCCCCTCCCTCCCATGCCTTCCTCCTGGCAACTCCCCACCTCACTCCCATCAACCAGCCCACCCAGCTAGCATGGTGTTCCCCGCCCAAGGCCTCCAGCTTCTCCCCTACTCATCAATCTCCTCCCCCGATCATCCTGAACATCAACCCCCCCCAAGAGCAACAAAAGGCACACTCACCATCACTCCTCCCTCTCCAAGTCCTGCTTCAAAATACACAGCACCAAACACTTTAAAATGCACACAAAATTCCTCCAAAGTTCAATGTCCTTACACTCCTCTCAGTCTATTAACCCTCATAAAGCCCATAGACTCCTCTGGCATGTCAAAATAAAGCCCTGTATCTGAAAAGTCACTCACAGGCGGGCTGGATACAAAACTCCAAACGTCACCCACTTCTTAAAGAGGGCAGTTTTTATCCAGTTGAACCCAGCTCTCCTCTTCACCAATTCCACACCCAGGTCCTGGTAGACTGGCAGATCATTCCCTTCCCAGGTGCACGTCTTGGTCTGCCTCACCCATCGTAGAATCTTTCCTGTATCCAAGAAGCGATGCAGCCTGATGTGCCATCAATTAATACAAGACGAGTAGTGAATGAAACTGTGGCTTTATTAAGCGAAACAGAAAGCCTCCTGGCCACTGATCCCGAACTGGGGCAGGGCCGGAGGTCAGCCACCTTTATACCGAGCCCGAGGGGAGGCGGCGCCATCAGGCAGTGGTTTATCACAATACATGTAGTACAGCAACAGTTTACCACAATACATATAATACCCTAACAGTGGTTTACCGCATTCACCCCCTGTTAAAAAAAAGCGTCCAGCGGGGATGAAGTGGACTTAAAGGTCGAGTCTGTCGGGGGCTTTAACCTTCCGCCGTGATCGCCTCAGTCCGGCTGTGGTGTGTGCACTGGTGTTGAGACCTGCGCGTGCGGGAGCATGTTGTCTTCTTCTTCGCCCAGTAGTTGAGTCGGTGGAGGGGGTGGCGGTGTAGGGGCGGGGGTGATAGTGATGGTCGCCAGTGGGCCTGCGGGTGCCAAATCTCGAAGTAGCTGGGTAGTGGTGAAGGGAGACGGTGTAGGGTTGGGGGTGGTGGTGATGGTCGCTGGGGAACCTGCAGGTGCCAAATCCCGGAGGGAGACTGTGTCCTGCCGCCCGTCATGATGTGCCACGTAGGCATATTGTGGGTTGGCATGGAGGAGCAGGACTTCTCAATGAGGGGATCTGATTTATGACTCCTCCTATGCTTCCGGAGGAGGACGGGCCCTGGGACTGTCAGCCAGGACAGGAGCGAGACACCTGAGGTGGACTTCCTAGGGAAGGTAAACATACATTCGTGATGGGTCTCATTGGTGGAAGTTCACAGGAGCGACTGGATGGAGTGGAGCGCATCGGGAAGGACCTCCTGCCAGCGGGAGACTGGGAGACTTCTAGCCCGTAGGGCCAGAAGGACGGCCTTCCAGACCATCGCATTCTCCCTCTCCACCTGTCCGTTTCCCCGGGGGTTGTCGCTGGTCGTCCTGCTTGAGGAGATGCCCTTGCTAAGCAGGAACTGTCGCAACACGTCGCTCATGAAGGAGGAACCCTGCTCACGATGGATGTAGGTAGGGAAACCGAACAATGTGAAGAGACTGTGCAGGGCCTTGATGACGGTGGCAGAGGTCATGTCACGGTATGGGATGGCAAAGGGGAATCGTGAGTACTCGTCAACAACGTTGAGGAAGTACACGTTACGCTCAGTGGAGGGGAGGGGCCCTTTGTATTCAATGCTGAGGCGCTCAAAGGGGCGGAAGGCCTTTACCAGGTATGCTCTGTCGGGCCAATAGAAGTGCGGTTTACACTCCGTGCAGACCTGGCAGTCCCTGGTCATGGTTCTGACCTCCTCGATGAAGTAAGGCAGATTGCGAGCCTCGATAAAATGAAAACAACGGTTGACCCCCCGGGTGACAGAGGTCATTGTGGAATGGCCCGAAGTCGGTCCACTAGTGCGCTGGCACATGTACCGTGGGAGAGGACATCTGGGGGCTCATTGAGCTTCCCAGGTCGGTACAAGATATCGTAGTTGTAGGTGGAGAGTTTGATCCTCCACCTCAGAATCTTGTTGTTCTTGATTTTGCCCCGCTGTGTATTATAAAACATTAAGGCAACCGACCGTTGGTCAGTGAGGAGAGTGAATCGCCTGCTGGCCAGGTAATGCCTCCAATGTCGCACAGCTTCCACAATGGCTTTGGCTTCCTTTTCGATGGAGGAGTGTCGAATTTCGGAAGCATGGAGGGTACGGGAGAATAAAGCCACGGGTCTGCCCACCTGGGTGAGGATAGCGGCCACGGCAAAGCCTGACGCATCGCTCTCTACCTGGAACGGAATGGACTCGTCCACAGTGTGCATCGCGGCTTTGACAATATCTGCCTTTTTGCGGTTGAAGGCCAGACGGGCTTCAGCCGTCAGGGGAAAAATGGTGGATTTAATGAGTGGACGAGCCTTGTCTGCATAATTGGGGACCCACTGGGCATAATAAGAGAAGAACCCCAGGCATCTCTTCAGGGCCTTGGGATAGTGGTGGGGGGGGAGTTCCAGGAGAGGGCGCATGTGGTCGGGGTCGGGCCCTAGGACTCCATTTTCCACAATATAGCCAAGGATGGCTAAACGGGTTGTGCGGAAAACGCATTTCTCATTATTGTATGTGAGGCTAAGGAGCTTAGCGGTGTGGAGGTTTGCGTCATGGTCTTGCTGGTCATGGCCGCAGATGGTGACATTATCTAGGTATGGGAACGTGGCCCGCAGCACGTATTGGTCAACCATTCGGTCCATTTCTCGCTGGAAGACCGAGACCCCATTGGTGAGACCGAAGGGAACCCTGAGGAAGTGGTAGAGGCGGCCATCTACCTCGAAGGCAGTGTATTGGCGGTCCTCCAGGCGGATTGGGAGCTGGTGGTTCGCGGACTTCAAGTCAACTGTGGAGAAGACTCGATATTGCGCAATCTGATTGACCATGTCAGATATGCGGGGGAGGGGATACTCATCGAGCTGCGTGTACCGGTTGATCATCTGACTGTAGTCGATGACCATCCGGTGGTTCTCCCCAGTCTTGACGACCACCACTTGGGCTCTCCAGGGGCTGGTACTAGCCTCAATGATGCCCTCTCGTAGGAGTCGCTGGACCTCTGACCTGATAAAGGCCCAGTCCTGGGCACTGTATCATCTGCTCCTAGTGGCGACGGGCTTACAGTCCAGGGTGAGGTTAGCGAGGAGCGAGGGTGGGGCGACCTTAAGGGTCACGAGGCTACAGACGGTGAGGGGGGGCAGGGGTCCATCGAACTTTAAGGTAAGGTTTTGGAGCTGGCACTGAAAGTCGAGCCCCAGTAATAGGGCAGCGCAGAGATGGGGGAGCACGTAGAGCTTAAAGTTAGTGTACTCTACGCCTTGTACCGAAAGGGTCACGACACAGTAACACTGGATTTCTATGTAATGTGATCCGGAAGCCAGGGAGATTTTCTGGGTCGTGAGTAGAATTGTGAGGGAGCAGCGCCTTACCGTATCTGGGTGGATAAAGCTGTCTGTGCTCCCGGAGTCGAAGAGGCAGGCCATCACGTGCCTGTTGATCCGGACGGTCATCGTGGATTTCGTGAGATGATGAGGTCGAGGCTGGTGAGTGTGATGGAGGCGAGCTTCGGACGCTGGTGGGTGGGCCGGTCGAAGGGAGCAGTGGCCAGCGTATGACCAGGTGAGCAGGGGTCCCGGGAGGCGGCGGAGTGGTTCCAAAATGGCGGCCCCCATGGGTCACCCGTGGCGAGTGGCATCGAAGGTGGCGTCAAAGGTGGCGGCCCCCATGGGTCGCGTGTGGCAGGTGGAATCAAAGATGGCGGCGAAGATGGCAGCCCCCACGGGTCGCACATGGCGGGTGGCAGTGAAGATGGCGGCGCCCACCGATCGCACATGGCGGGTGGCGCGACAAATGATGGCTGTCCCGACAGACAACAGGCAGCACTGCTGGGCCTAGGAACTTTAGGCACAGGTCGGGCCTGGCAGACTTTGGTGAAGTGGCCCTTCCTCCCACACCTGTTGCAAATCGCGTTCCGTGCAGGGCAGCGTTGTCTGGGGTGGTTACCCTGGCCGCGTAAGTAGCATTTCGGGCTTCCGGCGTTGCCGGGCTGCTGCGCAGCACAGGCTTGTGTGCGTGGTCGGAGGTGTAGGCCTCCATGTTCTGGAAAGCCACTTCCAGTGAGTATGAGAGCTGCACTGTCTCTGGGAGGCCGAGTGTACCCCCTTCTAGCAAGCGCTGGTGGATGTAATTGGATTTGATGCCCGCGACATTGGCGTCCCTGATCAGCAGCTCCGTGTGTTCGACAGCCGATACCGCCTGGCAAGCACAGTTCCGGCCAAGTACCCGCAAGGCACGCAGGAATTCGGCTTGTGGTTCTCTGGGGCTTTGTCGCCTCGTGGCAAGGAGGTGCCTGGCGGACACCTCGTTTACTGCCTTTACGTACTGTCCCTTCAGCAGCATTATCGCCTCCGTATACGAGGGGGGGTCTCTGATAAGAAGGCAAACTTGCGGGCTCACCCGTGCATTGAGTATTTGAAGCTTTTGGAGGTCAGTGACGCGTCGGTGGAGGATCCGAGGTAAGCTTCGAAACAGCTTAGCCAGTGCTCGAATGTCGCAGTGGCATCGGCTGCTTGTGGGTCCAGCTCCAGGCGATCAGACTTGAGTGATGAATTCATCTTAAAAGTTTAGCTTATTAAATTGATATGCCATCAATTAACACAAGATGAGTAGTGAACAAAACTGTGGCTTTAATAAGCTAAACAGAAAGCCTCCTGGCCACTGATCCCGAACTGGAGCAGGGCCGGAGGTCAGCCACCTTTATACCGAGCCCGAGGGGAGGTGGAGCCATCAGGCAGTGGTTTACCACAATACATGTAGTACAGTAACAGTTTACCACAATACATACGATACCCTACCAGTGGTTTACCACACAGCCGCACCAGCATCGCCCTCGGCAGCTCTTCCACCTGAGGCCTCTTCCTCAGCACTGTGTGCGCACGGTCCATCTCGAGAGGCCGATCAAAGACCTCTCCCCCGATCAACTTCTCCAGCATCCTCGCCACATATTCTTCCACATCTTCAATGCCTTTGAGCATCCCAATAATCCTCGTATTTTGCCTCCTGGAGTGGTTCTCCAGATTCTCCACCTTCTCCCTTAGCCTCTTCTGACTTTCCCGCATCACTCCCAACTCTGCTGCCAACGAGACCATCTGCTCCTCATGCTCGTCCACCGCCTCTTCCACTTTCTGAATCATCCGGCCCTGGACACCAGCCTCTGCTCCACTCCACTCACACAAACTGATCAGCCATGATCTAATCAAAAAGTGGTGCAAGCTCAAAAGGCCGAATGGCCTATTTCTGCACATTTCATATGCCTGTATAATTCTACAAAGGCAGCACAGGCAGCACGGTAGCACAAGTGGCTAGCACTGTGGCTTCACAGCGCCAGGGTCCCAGGTTTGATTCCCCACTGAGGCACTGTCTGTGCGGAGTCTGCACGTTCTTCCCGTGTCTGCGTGGGTTTCCTTCGGGTGCTCCGGTTTCCTCCCACAGCCCAAAGACGTGCAGGTTAGGTGGATTGGCCATGATAAATTGCCCTTAGTGTCCAAAAAAGGTTAGGAGGGGTTATTGGGTTACGGGGATAGGGTGGAAGTGAGGGCTTAAATTGGTCAGTGCAGACACGATGGGCCGAATGGCCTCCTTCTGCACTGTATGTTCTATGTTCTATGACAGGTTTGCAAACCATCAAAATATTGTATTGCATATTAGTCATGGGGATGGTACAAGGTGAAGCGAAGGATCAGCAGTCCTTTGAATAAAAGATGAGTAGTTTTTCCAATGAGAAATTTAATGTGAATGAATGTTTGCTTTGGCTGAGAGAAAGTACTGATAAAAAAATAAACGTTGCAATTATATAGAACGCTTTATGACCATTGGATGCCCCCATCGTACTTTACAGCCAAAGATGTACTTGTCACTGTTGTAATGTAGGAAAAGTGAACAATTTGAACAAAACAAGCTTCCACATTAATGACGGGATTGTGTTTTTTTTGTGAAGTTGGTTGATGGATAAATGACGGTCAGCAGATCAGGATTGTCCTCTGCTCCTTTGAAACAATGGGATTTTTAATGCCACCTGAGAGGGCAGATGAGGCCTCGGTTAAACATCGCCTTCAAAAGGCTACCCGCTACCAACAACTCATCATCACACGAGGGCATTGCTCAATTCCTTCGTGAGATGTGTTGCACCACACCATTAGTAGCACTGTGATCATGTGTGTCCTTCACTGTATAATCCACATTTCATTTTGCACGCATTTTAAATGCCCCTTGACTCCCCCTGTGTCCTTTAAATCTGGAGCTAGTAAGGTACATGAATATAATCAGCAGCATTACAAGATGGACTGACAACTCCTTCATATCAGATGCCTAAAATAGTGCCAAAGATGCAAAATAACCTGTACAGTGTCTAGAAAATGACCTTATTATTCATAACCCTGTTAGATAATTCATTCTGAGTAATACTTTGCAATGACCCTGCAAAGTGCCAAACTTAAAGACGGGCATACAAATTGTTTGGTAGCTTGACAGTTAACCTCAACTGCAGAATAAATCAATACTTGTCTGAACCAGGTCCCAGAGCTTCCAGAGACTGCGGTGCCTCACAGCACAAAGACCCCCATCCTTGTAGACAGTTTTCTGTCTATAAAACCTGGCACTGGTGTTTTGTGGTTTCTGAAGCAATCAACAGCTGACAGGCTGTGCTGTGAGACAAAGCAAGTCAGCAGGGAGAGCAGAAGCAATTTTCCCCATGGGCATTCACTACTCCCTTCAGGCCAATGGTTTAAAAAGCTCGAAATGTGTAAAGTCTCGATAATCTCATAAGTGCTTGTGATTCAGTGGATCTAGTGCTGTGAGATACTTAGTTTGTTCGTCAGCAACAGACAGAACCAAAGGACAAAGGAAATGTTTTTTTCCCCAGTGCTTGAAATGCCTTTATTTCTGATTAATATCTTATTGTACTTCACGCAAACTGATAAGAATTGACTTCTATTGTATTTCTTCGAAGGCCTTGTAGGTAAATACAGCTTAGAGCCCTAAGGATGTGTTTGAAATTTTAAGAAATAGATCGAGGTGATTGATTTATTTGATATTTGCACTTACGCATTTCATTCTTAATAAGTTACAATGACAATATCAAAAATTGCAAAAAACGCTAATTTTAAAATGTTATTTTAAAAAATGGAGCAACTTTGGTCAGAACCACAAAGCTAATGAATATGTTTCCATGCTCTCCGCTTTGACATTTTTTTCTTTGGGAAACAATTTGATTACTTTCCAAGGGTAGTGATTTTCAGCAATTGGTTATATGTGCAAACTCTGTTCTAACCTTCTTGTTGTAATACATTGTTACTGAAATCTCTTTCCAGTGTTTTCACTCTGTCCTCCCAGATAACACTCAACATCCGGTTTATGTAACATCTTCCAAACCATTCAACTCCTGCTACTTTATCTGGGTTATGTTATCATGTTATCAGCACCATGGAGAGCTGTTAACTGGATACGAGCCTCATATATTGCCTTTCTCACATCGCATTGCATCAATTTTCCCAAGTCTACAAACAGCGCTAACAACCAAAGTTTCTGGTCACCTTTCTCTTGCATCCCCTTTTGTCTGTTTACTTTGTCGCCGTTCAACTTGACTATCATTGTCACTGTCAATTTCTACCAGCTTCTACCTTCCTTCATCTTTTTTTGCTGTACTCAATAGCTTGGGCATAATCTTGTTATTTCTGAAGACTATACTTAGTCTTTTGACTTTTTCCCCTTTCTAGACCAGCTCTTTGCTTCTAAAAAGGACTAAAATGATACATCTGACACAAAACATTCATTTCTTGTATGTGCATGGCATCTGCCAGTACGTGACCAACTCATTTGCACGTCATGGAGGATTTCAGGAATATTGGCTTCTAAATATTGGAACAAGTTAACAAGTTAAGAGTTAAAAGCCTGGGACATAGTTGGCTGGATTCTCCGAGCCTCCGTGCCAAAATCGCGATCGGTGCGGGGGCGGAGAATGGGCGTTTACACTGAAATCCGGTCTGATGCCGCTCCTGCGATTCTGCGGTCCCCACAGAATCGCTTGCGAATCATGCGTGCGCGAACTATGCGGTGCGGGTGGGGGCCATTGACAGAGGTCCCCCCTGCGATTCTCTGAGAAAAACTGGTCGAGTTCCTGACGGCATGGTTCTAATCACCTATCAGCCATCGGGAACGGCCGGTGGTGGCTGCAGACTCAGTCCGCGGCCGCCCTGGTGACGGGCGGGGGGATTGATAGCTGAGGGGGGGGGGCCTCATGGATGGCCAGAGGGGCGATCGGGCGTCACGGACCCGAGGGCGCGCGCGATCTCGGGGGGCCTACATTTCTGGTGCTGCTCCGTGGTCTGCGTCCGCCATGTCCAATGGGGGCAGCCGCTGCAGACCGCTGCCGTGCGCATGCGCGCACTCCTGACCGGAAGTGCGGGACCCGTATCCGCAGCCAGAGCTGCGAGAAGCACTCCAGGGCCTTGATAGCCCTCTGCAGGTAGGAGAATCACTCAGGACTTTATTAAGGAAAGCCCACAGTGATTCACCAGCATTTCTACACTGGCGTGGGGCCATAGCCCCGTTATTGAAGAATCCCGCCCAGTGTGTTTGGCTGCAATGGTCATGGTTTAAAAAAATATTTAGTCTTGCTCCTAGGAAATAGCAGGTAAAATTGACCAGAGAAATGTGGCTTGACTGTGGAAGTTCCTGGGGAGTTAATGTGCTTTTGCAGCCTGCAGAGATATTGCTGGGTGGAGCCCAGAAAGGTAGAAAGGCAGTGAGTTTTGGAGAAGCTTTGAGAGAGAGAAGGGAGCTTAATCTGATCTGCCTGACCGTGAGTCCACAATCCTTTACCAGTAGGATAGTTTCAAAAAAAGAGTAATAATGTTTTAAAGTAGAGTAGTCTTGTCTGAAGACAAGGAAGAGGCTGAAACAATCCAGTTGAAGCAGCTATTTGAAGACATTCAGCCAGAATATGCAGGGGTTCTAACCGGAGTCAAAACCTGTTCTTCAAGGCAAGTATTACTCTATGCCCCGCTGATTTTTAAGCTGGATTGAGAGCTGTATGTTTCTTTTCTCGCTGTTTAATGGGAAATTGTAAAGTAGTGTTAAAGGGTAATTATAAGCTGTTCTTTTTGGGTGAGAAGTTAATATTGTATTCATAACAAAGTATTGTTTCAGAAATACCAACGCTCTATTTTTTCGTGCAATCACTGCTGGAGCAAATCATTCTTTCCGCACAGTCTTAAAATAAACTAAAATATTCTGTTTTCGGTCCAGTATCTGAGCCACTGTTGGGGTCTGGAATGGGATCATAATACCTGAGACTTTTGTAAATGTAACTTTTGGATCATTAATAAAACATCAATACTATTTGTATTGGCTTCAACCACTCCCTCGTGACATGTATAAACACACAGTAAACATCTTATCAACTACCAACACACTAAACCCCACAGATACAATACTCTACAGGTAACCTGTAATACCTTTCCTAGCAACATCCATAAGTTAAACCCTTTTTTTAAACAAAGACAACAGGTTTAAATTCTCTTCAGAAATAGGTATTACTTTGAAATCATCAAGTGAGGAAATCATTCTTTAGCTTGTAGAGAGAGAGATCATGACACATCTGCTTGCTTTGAATACAGCTCTCCAACTCTGAAAACGAAACCAGAAACAGAGCCACAAAGCAACTTTACAGCTCAAAACGAAAATAAAGGACAGACAGACAGCCCAGCTCCACCCACACACTGACATCACTGCAGCTATTTGATAAAAACTGCAGGTTAACCTCAGGTTAAAGGTACATCCACCTGACACTATATACAATTACAAACTGTGCACCGGATTCCATGATATGTAAGATGCATCCACTCAGAATATTTATTTTTAATTGAAATTTTAATCAAATAATTTTCAAATGTTATTATCTCATACTTCAGGTTGGTGTGGATTTTCTGAGAATAAATGAGAAATAAAAGGCTGGATTCTCCATTTGAGCACCGCTCAAAACTCTCGGCCTCCACAAATATAAATGGCCGGAGAATGGCCCGGCACATGGCCGCGCATGCACACGGCGACAACCTGCAGCGGTGGCGCGCCATAAAACTTGGCGCCGGCCGTGCGTGAACCCGCCCTGCCAGATAGCGCATTCCTGGACACCCCCTGGCCACTCCCCACCAGTCCCCCAAGCCCTGGCGGAAGGGCTCCCGCCCGACTGTGCCGGCACTGGACTCAGTCCGCTGCCGCCACGCCAGGTTCCCGCACGGCCGGGACCAGAACTGAACCGTGCTGTTGTGAACTAGGCTTCCTGTGAGGGCGGAGCATCAGGGTGGGCCTTCAGGTGACGCACTGAGGCCGTCCCAATGGCGTGCGGCGCGCACTGCGATGACGCCGTTTCGGAGGGGCGAAGCATACGCAGCCTGCATTAAACAGGTGCCACCCCCGATTGCGTCATGAAAAGGAATTCTCCGCCCCGACCGTCAATTCCAAAATTGGCGTTGGGGAACGGAGAATCTCGCCCTAAGTGATTATGACGGGATTGAATTGAGGGTGTTCTATGGCCGCGATACTAGCGCTTGTCCCGGAGCAATTCAGGATGTCCTAATGGACCAGCACTGGCGACAAATGGAGCTAGCGCCATTCCAACTGATTCTGGCATTGGATTCGCTGAGGTCGGGATTGGCACTCGAGATTGACAAGCTATAGATTGCATATCCCCACACACTCATATTGCAGCCAAGAAGATGCCACCCTGAATAGCAACCCCAAGATATGCAGGTGCAGAACTGGACACAAAGCTGGATGCCGTGGAGGAGAGGCGGGGATCCCTGATCCCCAGGGTGCGAAATGCGGCTGTCATTCGCAGATATAAACTGGACATGGGCACAGTGCCAGCGGCCGTGAGCGCCTTGGGCTCCAGCACCAGGACTGAGCAGCAGTGCAAGAAGAAGCTGCATGACCCCTCAGGCCGGTCAGGGTGAGTCACCACCATCACTGTGCCCTGGCACCAACCCCCATCCCACTTCCATCATCCTACACCATCAGAGAGACACTCATCTCGGCTGGGAACTTGAGTGAAGAGGCTCCTGGGGCACTATCTGGTGTGCACCACACACATCCTGCGGTATATCAGGTAGAAATAGGAACCCCCGAGGGGACGGAGGGTAGTGGGGTGGCCCGAACCCAGGGCTGAGCCGCCGTCCAGGCAGGTCTTCTGGAAAGAGCGGTCCCAATATTGGAGATGTGGGCGCAGAGCCAGCGACTATAGGAGGGGATGTTAGCAACCACCCAACACCTGCACCTGCAGGGACAAGAGACAGTGCCAACCATGCGTCCCACCCAAGCTAACACTGTACAGGTGGCATCCACAGTGGAGGCCTTGTGTGCAAAGGTATCAGCCATGGGTCACGTGTTCAATGCCTGGGGCACTCTGTGCAGGCGGTGACCAAGTCACAGGACAGGACGGCCATGTCACAGGCAGCCATGTACCAGAGCAACATGGATATTGACGCAACGCTCCAGAACTTGGCCTAGTCACAACGAGTCATGGCTGTGGGCGGCGAGGACATTGGCCTGACGCAGGCTGACCTGGACCAGTCACAGAGCGACCTAGCTTGGTCACTGAGTAACGTGGCACAGTCCCAGAGGTATGTGGCACCGTCCCAGAGGAAGGTGGCACAGTCCCTGTGCTCCATGGCCGCGAGCATGGAGACCCTGGTTGAGACGGCAGTGGGCCTCCAGGACTGACAGTGGCAGTCCGGCCATGCCCCCGGCCCAAGGGGTAGCCCGGGGGCTATCGGGCACCCTAAGTGAGGAGGAGGTTTTGGGGCTCGTGTCAGTGACTGCCGTAGGGGAAGTGCCAGAGCACCACACCATCCATAACACCCGTAAGACTGGTCACTCCAGAGGACGGCCCCCAAAGGAGAACCAGATTGCAGGGTGAGATGTACAGCATGCCGCCTTTCTTTTCTGTTGTACTGCCTGGGGGACCCACAAGGGCACATAAGGTTAGAAAGTTAGATACCAAATAAGTTGGCATGAATAATGCACATGGTTAGTGTAGGGGCTAGGACACAATACTCGTATATATCACAATAAACACCTGTTCACCAACGTTCCAATCTGCCTCAGTCCTCTGTCAGAAGGGTGTGAGGAATGGGCTGCACTAGGAGCAGAGGATGTGCCGGGGTGGGGGCGGGGGCTGGTGAAAGGCCGGTGGTGTGGGGCTGGGTGTTGGAGGTGGACACGGGCCAGTCAGAGGCCATCCCCGGGGTCACCCTTGGAGGTGGCAAGGTATGGGGTCAGATATGTGGGGGTGCCATGTAGTCGGGCCTACCTGGTGAGTGACCCACAACCATACACGGCTCCAGTACCCAAACCCCGGACCCGTTCCCACCCCCAATACCCCAGGCTTCGATGGGACTGTGAGATGGAATGGCCAGCAGGCATCTGGGCGGACGGAGGAAAGCGCTACTGTGAGCAAGAGTCAGACCGTGTCAAACGATACGGAGCATCAGAACTCATCGCAGAGAGGGTCGTCATCATCCTGCATCCTATGCACCAGGCCTGCTGATATTGCCAACCCAGGGCCCACACCCTGTAGCGAGGCACGTAGGAATCACGGGGGGGGGGGGGGGGGGGGGGGGGGTGACTCAGTGAGGGTGGTCATGGGAAGGTGCTCAGCCATGGGATGGTGAGTGTGGGTGTGAGATAGGGTGCCTGTGCCACTGGCTAGACCTGCTAATCGGTGAACTTGGAGGCGATTAGAGTGTCCCCTGTCCGTCTGTGCCTGCCCGGGCCCCATGCCCTGCCTATCCTAGCCCTCCGCCGCCTCTGCCTCATCAGACGAGGCCTGGCACTGATCCTCCTTCTTCAGCACATCACTCCACTGCTGCACAATGTTGTGGAGGACACAGCAGACCATCATGATGTGGGAGACCCTCCAGTGCTCCCTGGACCCAGGGCATCTCGGAGATGCCGGTGAATCCCGCTGCCCAGGAATCCTGTGGGCTCGGTCCACATTGAATTAGATATATTGGGCGGCACTTGGTGCAGTGGTTAGCACTGGGATGACCACTGCTGGGGACTCGGGTTCGAATCCCGGCCCTGGGTCACTGTCCATGTTGAGTTTGCACATTCTCCCCATGTCTGCGTGGGTTTCAACCCAAAGATGTGCAGGTTAGGTAGATTGGCCACGCAAACATGCCCTTAATTGGAAAAAAAATAATTGGGTACTCTAAATTTACAAACATAAATTTGATATATTGTGCCAAGCGGGCATATAGAGCCTCTGGGAAAGCGCAGATGCAACTGTGCACCGAGGTCTGCGAGATCACTGACAGGTCCTCACTCGGCTCCTGGAAAGACTCTATGGCGTAAACGTTCAGGGCGACTGCCACCTTGACAGTCACTGGGAGCAGGTGTCCCCCCCCCCCACACTTCCGTGGTGCCACGTGAGCCATGATCCAGCAGATATGTTATACAGTCCCCCTGCTCAGCCAGAGACTCCGCCGGCATGTCCGGCCTGGAAAGGTCCTCGAATGACAGGCGCTACTGGTACACACGAGGCCTGATGCGGTGCCTTCTTCACACTTCTTCGTCGGCCTGTTGGGTGGCCAGCTCTTCACCCTCACCGGTTGTCTCATATTCCTCTGGGGCAGACTCTGCTGCTGTAGGGTCCTCTTCGAGCACCTCCAGCTCATACAGCCTCAGTGGGTCCCCCAGGGCTGTGGCGGCCAGGATGAAGGCCACCATTCCTGGTGGGACTGCGATAGCCATTGTCTGCAAGGGGTGAAAGGTAGATGTGTTAGCATGGTGCATACCCCAGAGCCTATCCAGGTCCACCCGGCTACATGGTGGCCCCAGTCTGCACTGCGGCCCCTGACCTGCATGTCCATTTCTTCCCCCCCCCTCCCCACATTCCTTCTGTCACACTGCCCTCTGCCCTGCATCCCTGCCCCTGGCA
Source organism: Scyliorhinus torazame (assembly GCF_047496885.1). Taxonomy (NCBI): domain Eukaryota; kingdom Metazoa; phylum Chordata; class Chondrichthyes; order Carcharhiniformes; family Scyliorhinidae; genus Scyliorhinus; species Scyliorhinus torazame. The sequence continues at coordinate 122,679,696 of NC_092707.1, read as the reverse complement.
TCCATCCCTGCTGACCGGCATCCGTCATTTCTGACACGGATACTGGGGGCTGGCCCTCCCCATGCCAGCGGTATGAACCATGGCCCCCACCCTTCTGCTGGGGTCTACTGTGAGAGTTGCCCTTGAGTGGGCTGCCAAGTTGGTTAGGTGGAGGGGGGGGGGGGGGGGGGGAGTGAGGGGGTGGTGGGGTGGAGGGTGGGAGGTAGTGTGCAGGGGTGGTGGGGTGGAGGGTGGGGGGTGGTATGCAGGGATTGTGGGGTGGAGGGTGGGGAATGGTGGGGTGGGGAACCCATATTGGCAGTGTCACTCTGCGCAACCACGGGCCTTGGAGGGCGGTCAGTGTGGTATGCAGCAAGATGGCTGCTTTGCAGGCGGCGGCAATGGTGGCCCATGCCTGGACAACCCGATCCAGAGGTGGGGATGGCGACCCCAACCCCATGGCCCATCTCCCGTCCACCCCCTCATCACCTCTGCACTCTCCACGACCCTGGCAAACACCATGCCAGCCCTACGACTCAGGACCGACAGGCCACGGTCGTGCCACTGCATGTCCTACCACATCTCCCACCTTCCTCTCCCTCCTTCATCAGCTACGGTGCCTAACTCCCAATTTTTAAAGCCAAAAGTGAAACTCGGCATCGGCAATTCTTCCTGGGGAAGGGGAACTTGCAGATGACCCGGAGAATACCGGATCATGTCCCCTAATGATATGCCAATGCCATTTACTGTACATGCTGAGTAGAATGCACTGATGCCGCTGTCAAGGCACCGGAGCATGGCATTCTGCGGGACACCCGTGCCGCCCACAATTTTCACATCGGCGATTCTCCACCCAATCATGTTTCCCGATTCCGGCATCAGCTGACGAAAAATCCAGCCCAGCATCTTTCACCATGATATATTCCCAGGTCACCAAATAGGATGATGAAACAAATCTCTTCAAAGATAAGTAAAGTTTGCCCAAAGTTTTGCTGCACAAAAGTATTACTGTTGTTATGTAATGCAAAGAAAACTCCAGTAAAACGTTGAAATGAAATTTCCCTAGCTAATTAGGAATAAAGGACCTTCTTCCACCAGTGATGCTCACTGATGCTCAGTTTGGATTCTGCCAGGGCCACACAGCTCTTGACCTCATTGCAGTCTTGGTTCAAACATGATCAAAAGAGCTGAACTTCAGAGGTGAGGTGAGAGTGAGTGCCCTTGACATCAAGTCAGCATTTGACCGAGTTTGGCATCAAGGAGCCCAGCAAAACTGGAGTAAATGAGAATCAAGGGAAGAATCAAGGGGAGAATCATAAGACCATAAGACCATAAGACATAGGAGTGGAAGTAAGGCCATTCGGCCCATCGAGTCCACTCCACCATTCAATCATGGCTGATTTCAACTCTATTTACCCACTCTCTCTCCAAAGCCCTTAATTCCTCGAGAAATCAAGAATTTATCAACTTCTGTCTTAAAGACACTCAACGTCCCGGCCTCCACCGCCCTCTGTGGCAATGAATTCCACAGACCCACCACTCTCTGGCTGAAGAAATTTCTCCTCATCTCTGTTCTAAAGTGACTCCCTTTTATTCTAAGGCTGTGCCCCCGGGTCCTAGTCTCCCCTGCTAATGGAAACAACTTCCCTACATCCACCCTATCTAAGCCATTCATTATCTTGTAAGTTTCTATTAGATCTCCCCTCAACCTCCTAAACTTCAATGAATATAATCCCAGGATCCTCAGACGTTCATCGTATGCTAGGCCTACCATTCCTGGGATCATCCGTGTGAATCTCCGCTGGACCCGCTCCAGTGCCAGTATGTCCTTCCTGAGGTGTGGGGCCCAAAATTGCTCACAGTATTCTAAATCCTCCACTGATTGGGTCATACCTAACACAAAGGAAGATGGTTGTGGTTGTTGGAGAAGTCAATCATCTCAGCAACAGGACATTGCTGCAGGAGTTCCTCAGGGATGGTCCTGGGTCCAACCATTTGCAACTCCCTTATCAATAACCATCTTTCTGTCTTAAGGTTAGAAATGTGGATGTTCACTGATGATTGCACTATAACTCCTCAGACACTGAAGCAGTCCATGGCCAAAAGCAGCATGACCTGGAAAATATCCAGGCTTGGGCTGACTAGCGGCAAATAACCTTGATGGCACACAAATGCCAGTCAATGACCATCTCCAATGAGAGAGAATCTAACCATCACCACTTTACATCCAATGGCATTACCATTATTAATTCCCCCAGTATCAACATCCTGGTGTTACCATTGACCAGAAACTAAACTGGATTAGCCAAACAAATACTGTGGTTACAAGAGGAGGTGAGAGGCAAGGAATCCTGCAGTGAGTAACTCACCTCCTGACTCTCCAAATCCTGCCCACCATCTACAAGGCACAAGGCAGGAGTGTAATGGAATGCTCTCCCTTTGCCTGGATGACTGCAGCTCGAACAACATTCAAGAAGCTCAACACCATCTGGGACAAAGCAGCCCGCTGGATCGGCACATCTTCTATAAACATTCACTCCCTCCATCACCGATGCACAGTGGCAGCAGTGTGTACCATTTCAGATATGCACTGCTGGAACTCACTAACGCTCCTTGGACAGCATCTTCCAAACCCTGACGATTACCATCTAGAAGGATAAGGGCAGCAAACACATGGGGACAACACCACCTGATGGTTTTCATTCAAGACCACTCACCATCCTGACTTGGAAATGTATCAGCCCTTCCTTTGCTGTCGCTGGGCCAAAATTCCAGAACTACCTCACAGCAATGTGAGTGTACCTACATCACATGGCCTGCAGCTGTTCAAGAAGGTGGCTCACCACCACCTTTTCAAGGTGTGGGCAATGAATGGTGCCCTAGCCAGCGACACCCATATCGTGTGATTTAATTTTTTTAAATTTCAGTTTGAATAATTCTCCTGTCATATGATATTTGCATGCAATATGGCAGCAGGTAATAGGACCAGAGGCACCTCCGTATATCACAGAGAGAGAGAGATGATTTGTTTGATAGTTTGAGGTCTACCACCCTGCAAGTATGAGGCAAGCTTCCATGAAGCACCACGGCCGGTTCAAGGATTGAACCCGTACTATTGGTGTCATACTGCACCACACTCCAGCCAGCTGAGCTCACCGATTCCAGCCTTGAGAGTACACTGCCGACAACTGTCTTTCAGAAATGTGTTTCCTAAACCAAAATCATGAAGCTAAATAATGAATGAATTCCATCCTAGTTAAATATGTGCCCTCGTTTCAATCCTTTGAAATAAAAAGCTTGAGAATTTGGCCTTACGTGAGCCTAAAACAAGGTTGGACTAAAACTCCAATTTCATATATACAATTTTAAAATGACGACGCACTTTCATCAAATACAAACAGGAAGTCAGTGGTCAAGGTGTGAAAGGAATTTGAATGGCGCTATATGGAAGATTCGCAATACAATCCATGCAGACAATTATTTAAAGGGAATATTTTCTGACAACAATTAATTCTATTCTTCATTGTGCACTGTTTAATTAATGAGAATAAATGGTGAAAGAGGGAAGCTTGATATTCCAAAGAAATATTCCCCTTTTAAATGTCTCTCCGCATTATTTTCTTTTAGTTTAATTTCACATTTTTACTGTAATATTTGGTAAAGTACAATGAAATCAGAACTCTCAGAGATTTAAAAAACTTCTGCAATATTCCCCTGAAATGTAAAAGGAATTATTATAATAAAAATATTATATTAACATAAGCAATACATAGATAAGCCTCTTACTTGCACTTATGGAACAATACCTTTGCTGAGTGATTTTACAAAGGACCTTACAAATATGTTGCCCTCTATTGGGCACAGTCCACTATTTGAGCCACTCCCCAAATTTCATGTGATGTTCAGGACCATCTCAAGATTGGCCAACTTTAAATATAACTTAAACAGGGATCCAAAACAATCTCATTGTTGGACTTTCTTCCAACTTACGCACACTATACCGTGGTCACCAATCCAAACCAAAACATTTCCAAGTACAATTATCCTCAGGGAGGCAGTTGGAATTAATCCAGTAGGTGTCTTGCCTGATATTTTGAATATGCAATGTTTCCCTTTGTTTCCATCTTTCAGACAGACAATGGAGTAAAGCTCTATCTGTCAAGCAAGTGCTCGCTTTATGTACAAGTGAATTTTCAATTCAATGCTAGCAATCCACAAATGTATTCTCTAAGGTCTGGAGTACCAAAGGTCCTTTCTTGTCCATGCCTACTTGTTTTCTATTTACTTCAGCCAAGAAAATGCCTGTGAATATTTTATCAAATACTTTGATGCTTATCGCCAGAACATGTACTGAGGCATCGCATTCACTTTCAGAGGGGCTTGACAGTGAAAGAAAAGAGCATCATCTCAAGCATTGTAATGAAGGGGGTCACACAAACGTGTTCTCTCCTTCCCCTTCCCCTTTCCCTTTATACAGTTTGCAATACTCAGTCAGATCTTTCTCTCGCACACCAGTAAGCGAACCCCCATTCACTATGAACAGGAATATGCCTCGATGTGCAGCACGGTAGGTAGCATTGTGGATAGCACAATTGCTTCACAGCTCCAGGGTCCCAAGTTCAATTCCGGCTTGGGTCACTGTCTGTGCGGAGTCTGCACATCCTCCCCGTGTGTGCGTGGGTTTCCTCCGGGTGCTCCGATTTCCTCCCACAGTCCAAAGGTGTGCAGGTTAGGTGGATTGGCCATGATAAATTGCCCTTAGTGTCCAAAATTGCCCTTAGTGTTGGGTGGGGTTACTGGGTTATGGGGATCGGGTGGAGGTGTTGACCTTGGGTAGGGTACTCTTTTCAAGAGCCGGTGCAGTCTCGATGGGCCGAATGGCCTCCTTCTGCACTGTAAATTCGATGTTAATCTATGTTAATCCGCAAAGGCACAAAACAAAATAAAAGCCTTCATCATTCTATTTATCTTACTGAATATGTAGCCTTATCATCTTTTAGACCTCAGAAAGTGGCAGAATAATTGCTTCCTCAGACCTTGGCTCACACCTGAAATTGGCAAATAGGGTTATTAATAATTGAAAAGCAATGTTAATAGCAAAATCAGATTGCTGAACATGTCTTCTTTGAATATTGAAAACAATAAAAAGCTGTGGTCCTTCGGATCCTTGACAATGTTCCTTCTAGGATGGGCTGAAGGAAGGCAAGTTTGGGATTATTTTGAGAAAGTAATAGAAGCATTTACACATTGTGACATGTGGATTTTAACCTTTGATTGCAGGGATGAGAAACAACAGTGATGAAGGTAGATTTGAGTTATGGGGTCTGTTTTCTCTGAAGCATAATAGGTTAAGAGGAGACATATTAAAGAGATTTTTAAATTGTGAAGGGTTTTAATAAAGTAAATAGTGAAAGACTATCGTGTCTCTTTGGGGAGACAGTGAAAGGTGATCAACAGTGTATAGTGATTAATAGAGTGAGGAAAGAGATTCAAAGCAGAAAGTTATTGAGATTACAGAATATTTTACTACAAGTTGAAACACAGGCCATTGCATCTTTTATGGGAAAATGGATAAATATTTAAAGCAGGAATGATACAGAGCTATGTGGAAGTCGAAGCACAGTGAGATTAATTGTGTATTGCTCTCACAAAGTGCCATCACAAATACCATGGCACAATGATTTATTTTCATGCAATAAACTTTTATAGCTTCTACGATACAGTACAGCATAGGGATTATTTTACTGGACTAATGAACCTAGACAAATGATCCAGCAATACGATATGAGTTCAAATCCAACCTCCGCAGCAGCTGGAACACTGACTCTACATAAAATAAATTTGGAATATAAAAAGTTAGCTTCAATAATAGTGATGTTGTGGAGATGCCGGCGTTGGACTGGGGTGAGCACAGTAAGAAGTCGTACAACACCAGGTTAAAGTCTAACAGGTTTGTTTCAAACACTAGCTTTCGGAGCACTGCTCCTTCCTCAGGTGAATGAAGAGGTATGTTCCAGAAACATATATATAGACAAATTCAAAGATGCCAGACAAGCGAGCATTTGCAGTTAATTAAGTGTTTACAGATCCAGAGATGGGGTAACCCCAGGTTAAAGAGGTGTGAATTGTCTCAAGCCAGGACAGTTGGTAGGATTTCGCAAGCCCAGGCCAGATGGTGGGGGATGAATGTAATGCGACATGAATCCCAGGTCCCGGTTGAGGCCGCACTCATGTGTGCGGAACTTGGCTATAAGTTTCTGCTCAGCGATTCTGCGTTGCCGCGCGTCCTGAAGGCCGCCATGGAGAACGCTTACCCGGAGATCAGAGGCTGAATGCCCTTGACTGCTGAAGTGTTCCCCGACTGGAAGGGAACATTCCTGCCTGGTGATTGTCGCACGATGTCCGTTCATTCGTTGTCGCAGCGTCTGCATGGTCTCGCCAATGTACCACGCTTCGGGACATCCTTTCCTGCAGCGTATGAGGTAGACAACGTTGGCCGAGTTGCACGATTATGTACCACGTGCCAGGTGGGTGGTGTTCTCACGTGTAATGGTGGTATCCATGTTGATGATCTGGCACGTCTTGCAGAGATTGCCATGGCAGGGTTGTGTGGTGTCGTGGTCGCTGTTCTGAAGGCTGGGTAGTTTGCTGCAAACAATGGTTTGTTTGAGGTTGCGGGGCTCTTTGAAGGCAAGTAGTGGGGGTGTGGGGATGACCTTGGCAAGATGTTCATCTTCATCGCTGACGTGTTGAAGACTGCGAAGAAGATGTCGTAGTTTCTCCGCTCCGGGAAAGTACTGGACAACGAAGGGTACTCTGTCGGTTGTGTCCCGTGTTTGTCTTCTGAGGAGGAAGGTGCGTCTTTTTGCTGTGGCGCGTTGGAACTGTCGATCGATGAGTCGAGCGCCATACCCCGTTCATACGAGGGCATCTTTCAGCGTCTGTAGATGTCTGATACGCTCCTCCTTGTCTGAGCAGATCCTGTGTATATGGAGGGCTTGTCCATAGGGAATGGCTTCTTTAATGTGTTTAGGGTGGAAGCTGGAGAAGTGGAGCATCGTGAGGTTATCCGTGACCTTGCGGTAAAGTGAAGTGCTGAGGTGACCGTCCTTGATGGAGATGAGTGTGTCCAAGAATGCAACTGATTTTGGAGAGTAGTCCATGGTGAGTCTGATGGTAGGATGGAACTTATTGATGTCATCGTGTAGTCGTTTCAGTGATTCTTCGCTGTGGGTCCAAAGGAAAAAAATGTCATCGATGTATTTGGTGTATAACATCGGTTGAAGGTCATGTGCGGTGAGTAGGTCTTGTTCAAACTTGTGCATGAGGATGTTGGCATATTGAGGTGCGAAATTGGTCCTCATGGCTGTTCCGTGCGTCTGGATGAAGAACTTGTTGTCGAAGGTGAAGACGTTGTGATCCAGAATGAAGCGGATGAGTTGCAGAATTGCGTCTGGAGATTGGCAGTTGTTGGTGTTGAGTACTGAGGCTGTTGCAGCAATGCCATCGTCATGGGGGATGCTGGTGTAGAGTGCCGAGACGTCCATTGTGACAAGGAATGTTCCTGGTTCAACTGATCCATGCATGCTGAGTTTCTGTAGGAAGTCCATTGTGTCACGACAGAAGCTGGGTTTCAAGATGCCCTCGATGTACCCAGAGAGGTTCTCACACAGGGTCCCATTGCCTGAAACGATAGGGCGGCCTGGTGTGTTGGTCTTGTGTATTTTCAGGAGGCAGTAGAGATCTCCAATGCGGGGAGTACGTGGGATGAGAGCACGTAGGGTGCTCTGAAGGTCTGGATCCAAGGTCTTGATCAGTCTGTTGAGTTGGCGGATGTGTTCCTTGGTCGGATCTGCGCGTAACTGTCTGTAGTGTTCCTGGTTGTTCAGTTGTCGGTATGCTTCTTTGCAGTAGTCCGTTCTGTTCAGTGCGACAGTGGCCCCTCCTTTGTCTGCTGGTTTGATGACGATGTTGCGGTTGGTCTTGAGAGCGCGGATGGCATTGCGTTGTGCTTGGGTGATGTTCGGGGCTGTCTTGTGAATGCGACTGTTGAATCTGGCATTGACGCGACTCCTGACGGCTTGAGCATACATGTCAAGTCTAGGGCAGCGGCCTACCGGAGGGGTCCAATTTGACTCTTTCCTCTTCGGTTGCCGCACCACAGATCTCTCGGTCTGCTGTTCCGGTTCATTGGTAGTCTCCTTGGGTTCGCTGTCGGCCTCTTGGGGTCTGTGGAAGAATTCCCGGAGTCTCATTCACCTGATGAATTCCTCAGTGTCTGCCGCGAGACTGATGGGATCCATTTTGGTGATGGTGCAGCAATTGAGCCCTCTGCTGAGGACTTCGATTTCGTCTGGTTGAAGGGTGTAGTCCGACAAGTTGACAATAGATTTCCCTGTATTGTTTTCTACTGTGGTACCGGGGCTGGCTTGGTTGCTGCTGGTGGTGATGCCGAATTTCTAAGCTTCCTGTTCTTGGTATGCATGTAGGTGGCATAGTATTGTTGTCTCACCTGTTTGGCGGTGTTCCGCAGCTGGTCTGCTGCGTTCCAAGCGCAAGTTGAGAATATGGCCTCTATCTTGGTTTCCAGGTTGCGTCATCTGCTGTAGAGCTGGCGTACGAGGTGGTTGAGGAGTGTGAGAGAGGTGCAACGGCAGAATCTCTCAGCGTAGTCTGTGTTCTCGGTAGACTTGAGTGGGTTTGTGATCTGTAGACCTTTCGGGATCTTGTCTGCTTTCTTGCATCTTTGTAGAAACTTAATGTCAGTGTCTATATGCACGATCTTCCTGGAGATCCTCTCCACTTTGAGCCGGCAGTTTGCAGTGTCGATGGTAGCCATGATGTGGAGATGCCGGCGTTGGACTGGGGTGAGCACAGTGAGAAGTCTTACAACACCAGGTTAGAGTCCAACAGGTTTGTTTCAAAACTAGCTTTCGGAGCACTGCTCCTTCCTCAGGGGAATGAAGAGATATGTTCCAGAAACAAATATATACAGACAAATTCAAAGCTGCAAAACAATGCTTAGAATGTGAGCATTTGCAGTTAATTAAGTGTTTACAGATCCAGAGATAGGGGTAACCCCAGGTTAAAGAGGTGTGAATTGTCTCAAGCCAGGACAGTTGGTAGGATTTTGCAGGCCAGATGGTGGGGGATGAATGTAATGCGACATGAATCCCAGGTCCCGGTTGAGGCCGCACTCATGTGTGCGGAACTTGGCTATAAGTTTCTGCTCGGCGATTCTGCGTTGTCGCGCATCCTGAAGGCCGCCTTGGAGAACGCTTACCCGGAGATCAGGGCGTCACTCTCCGACCCCCCAGAGGGTCGGAGAATGGCCGTTGGCTGCCGTGAATCCCGCCCCCGCCCCCGCCGAAGTCTCCGAAGGGAGAAAAGTCGGCGGGGCGTTAATGGCGCCGCTGCCGTGGAGAATGTCACGGGTCTGCGCAAGGCAGCCGATTTTCGGCCTGCCGATATTCTCCCTTCCGGATGGGCCGAAGTCCCGTCGACGTGATGACCGTTCACGTCGACGTGAATCAAACCTCCTTTTCATCGGCGTGACCCGGTGCTCCAGGCTCACGCCGACCAGCGTGGAGGTGGGTGACGGCCTGGGGGGTTGGCTCTGGGCAGGCAATGGCGTGGCCGCAGTCTGATTGCGTGAGGAGAGGTGTGTCTCGGGTTGTGTGTGTGTGTGTGCGGCGGGGGGGGGGGGGGTGGTTAGAGTAGGCTGGGCTCCGGGGGAGTGCCGTGAGGGGGTCCGTGCCGGGGTGGAGCTTGGGGGGGGGGGTCCGTGCCGGGGTGGAGGTTGGGGGGGGTCCGTGCCGGGGTGGAGGTTGGGGGGGGTCCGTGCCGGGGTGGAGGTTGGGGGGGGGCCGTGCTGGGGTGGAGGTTGGGGGGGGTCCGTGCCGGGGTGGAGGTTGGGGGGGGGGCCGTGCTGGGGTGGAGGTTGGGGGGGGTCCGTGCTGGGGTGGAGGTTGGGGGGGGTCCGTGCCGTGCCGGGGTGGAGGTTGGGGGTTGGGGGGGGGTCCATGCTGGGGTGGAGGTTGGGGGGGGGTCCGTGACGGGGTGGAGGTTGGGGGGGGGGTCCGTGCTGGGGTGGAGGTTGGGGGGGGGGGGTCCGTGCTGGGGTGGAGGTTGGGGGGGGGTCTGTGCCGTGCCGGGGTGGAGGTTGGGGGTTGGAGGGGGGTCCGTGCTGGGGTGGAGGTTGGAGGGGGGTCCTTGCCAGGGTGGAGGTTGGGGGGGGGGTCCGTGCTGGGGTGGAGGTTGGGGGGGGGTCCGTGCTGGGGTGGAGGTTGGGGGGGGTCCGTGCCGGGGTGGAGGTTGGGGGTTGAGGGGGGGTCCGTGCTGGGGTGGAGGTTGGGGGGGTGGGTCCGTGCCGAGGAGGGGGATGGGAGGGCAAGTGAGTTGGTCCACATGGCCAGGTGCCAGCCTCCAACAGTTGGACCCATGCGGTCCATGCCACCTGGCTGGGGGGAGGAGGGGATATGGGCAATGATGACATGTCATCGTTCCCTTCCCCCCCACCAGGCCGTCATGTTTTCAGATCATCCAGCGATGTTGGCCGCCGTGGTGGCAGCCGCTCATGTCTATGTTGCCCTGGATGAGGAGGAGGAGGAGGAGGAAGAGGAGGAGGAGCGTGCCAGAGAGGCGGCGCAGGCTGCCGCAGAGGGGCAGGTGGCAGCCGCCCAGGCTGGAGGGACACCTGACCGACAGGACGAGGAGGGGGAGGAGGACGTCGCGGCCCCACGGCAACGGAGGCACCCGAGGGCGCCCCGTGTGTACCGGGCCCGGCAGTCATACCAGGACCTCACGGACCGGGAATGCAGGAGGAGACTCCGGATGAGCCGGGAAACCGTGGCACACATCTGCCACCTGCTGGCACACCTGTCACCGCGTGGCACTGGCGGGGGACACCCTCTCCCCGTGTCCGTCAAGGTTACGGTGGCCCTGAACTTTTATGCAACGGGGTCATTCCAGGCACCGAGTGGGGACCTGTCCGGCATATCGCAGACATCGGTGCACCGGTGCATCCGGGCAGTGACAGATGCCCTATATGCCATGGCGCACCGCTACATCCGCTTCCCCGTGGACCGGGCCAGCCAAGATGCCCGGGCCGTGGGCTTCTCTGCCGTTGCCGGGTTCCCCATGGTCCAGGGCGCGATCGATGGGATGCACGTCGCCGTGCGGCCACCTGCAGATAACAGGGCCGTGTTCACTAATAGGAAGGGGACCTATTCGATGAACGTACAGGTGGTCTGCGACCACCGCATGATGATCCTGCACGTCTGCGCCCGTCACCCAGGCAGTGTACACGACTCATTCGTGTTGTCACGGTCATCCATCCCCGGCATGTACGAGGGACGCCATCCCCGGCTGAGGGGCTGGTTGCTGGGCGACAGGGGCTACCCATTGCGATCGTGGCTGATGACGCCTATACGGAGGCCACGCAATGAGGCGGAGAACCGCTACAATGATGCCCATGTAGCGACAAGGGGAGTGATCGAGAGGTGCTTTGGTGTGCTGAAGATGCGTTTCAGGTGCCTGGACCTCTCTGGGGGCGCCCTCTAGTATCGGTCAGATAGGGTCGGCCGCATCATTGTGGTGTGCTGCGTCCTGCACAACATAGCCCAGCAGAGGGGCAATGTGCCGCAGGCAGAGGAGGGCCGAGTGGAGGAGCAGCAGGAAGAGGCCCAGTCCTCCCAGATGAGGGGGATGGGGGCAATCGTCAGGGCAGACGGGGTAGACACAGGCGGGTGGCTGAAAACCGTTAACGGCTGGCCCAGCGGGCACGGGACAGACTGATAGACGCTCGCTTCACTGACTAGATGGGCGTGGGAATCGGGTAGTATGGCCACAGAGTGCACACCATGGCAACAGCCGACCACCCACACCCCCCACCCATCCACCCACCCAGCACCCTCACCCCCCTCCCCAACCCCACCAACCCACCCGCATGCACACCACCGCCCCCCCCCCCATTGCCGATCCACCTGCGGCACAACGGGCCGGGCTCACACAGTTGCGGGTGGACGCGTGTCTATCGCAGGCCATGGAGGATGATGACAACCCGCCCTGCGATGAGCTCCTGGCTCTACATCGTTGGACTATGTCTGACCCATGGCCACAGTACCACCCTCCACCCGGACCATCCCTGCATGCGGCTGTGACACTGCAGCACATGGTCCCGTCCTCTGCCCGGGAGATGTTGATGGCGGCCCAGGGGGAAGGGGGCAGACTCACCTGGGACTGAGGTAAGACCACCCCTCACACACACACTTGCGCTCAACGTACATGACACCCCCGCACACTTTGGACAGAGCACAAAGGCAACTTCAGTAGGTGTAACATTGACGTTAATAACCAAAGGAGTTCGTGCACATGCCCTAGCCCCTAAAACTCATCTGTGCCCTGCACCCGTGCCAACTTACTCAGTGTCTAATTGTTTGGCCTTACGGGCCCTTTGACTACGTCTACGTGGTTCCCCAGACGGTACAGCAGAACTGGAGGTGGACTCCTGTGATTCCTGCCCTCTGACACTGGATCCCTTTGGCGGCCGTTTCCTGGGGCATCCTGGCCTAGATGGGCCAGGCTGCGGCCCGGGGGCGACTGGGATAGCGAGCTGCCAGCCTGTCCTACCCGTTGCCCACCCGATGCACCTGGGACGGAAGGGGGGGGAGTCCGAGGTGTCGCGGTGTACTGGGACCTCCCCTACAGGGGGAGCCGGGACGGACCACACCACCTCCTCCTCCCTCGAGGTGCCCGATGGCCCCCAGGCCTCTACATGGGTGGGGGATGCGAACGGACTGGCCATCCGACGCCCCCCCGACATCTGGCGCTGCCAGTCCTGGGGGCCCGTGCTGGTATCGACAGGGGTCTGCAGGTTTGCAGCCATGGAGCCCAGGGGGTTGGCAAACCCTGTCTGTGACAGTGCGACGCCGGCTCGCACATGGCCACTGGCGCCGATGCCCTCAGCGATGGCCTGCAGAGACTGGGCCATGGCCTGCTGAGACTGGGCCATGGCCTGCAGAGACTGGGCTATGGCGTTGAGCGCCTCTGCCATCTGGCGCTGGCACTGGCTCATGGCCTCCTGTGAGAGGGCAGCCATGTCCTGGGCCACAGACGCCGCGTGCACGGAAGGCCCCAAGCCTCGCAAACCGTTCCCCATGTCTGACACCGTCGCACCCATTGCCTCCACCGCGGATGCCACCCGTGCGGTGTCAGCCTGGGTGGCACGCATGACCGGCACCACTCCCAGCTCCTGGACGCGGGTGGACTCCTCCACCTGCGACCGCAGCCGCCGCAAGCCGCCCGTCACCCTCTTCGCTCGTCTCCAGGTCGGTGGTTGCATCGGATCTATGTGTGGGTGTGGTAACTCCAGGAACCCGGGATCCATCTGGGCGGCAGATGTTCGCTTGGGCTGGGCTGCCCTCCGACCGCCCGGTCCCTCTGCTGCTCCTACCTCCACCTGCTGTACCGGGACGGCTGTGTTGTGCGCACCAGTGAGTGTACCAGACGCCTCATCACTAAAGTGCCCAACCGTGGTGAGTGTTTCTGCGATGGTGGAGGGTGTTGGTGACAGCAGTGGCATTGTGTCGTGCTCTTCGTCCCACTCTGAGTCCATGGCACTTTGGGGTGGGGGTTCGTCTCCACCCATCCACTCTGAGTCACTGTCCGGTATTTCGTCTTCCTGGGTAGTGCTGTCCCGGGTAGGGGTGTCCTGGGTAGTGGTGTCTTGGGTAGTGGTGTCCTGGGTAGTGGTGTCCTGGGTAGTGGTGTCCTGGCTCGGATGTGACGGGGGCCTGTGGCTGCCCCCCTCGTCGCTGGGTGGTCGCTCCCGCACGTGACGGGGGTGTCGTCTCCCTGTTGCTCCAGGTCTCTCTGTCTCCCGTGGTGTGCGAGGGGCATCCTGCGTGCGTCACATGCTGGTGGGTCCGGGTCTCTCCGTCTCCCGTGGTCTCCGAGGGGCATCCTGCGGGCGTCGCATGCTGGAGGGTCCGGGTCTCTCCGTCTCCCGTGGTCTCCGAGGGGCATCCTGCGGGCGTCGCATGCTGGAGGGTCCGGGTCTCTCCGTCTCCCGTGGTCTCCGAGGGGCATCCTGCGGGCATCGCATGCTGGAGGGTGCGGGTCTCTCCGTCTCCTGTGGTCTCCGAGGGGCATCCTGCGGGCGTCGCATGCTGGAGAGTGCGGGTCTCTCCGTCTCCTGTGGTCTCCAAGGGGCATCCTGCGGGCGGTCCGCATCTGCGGGGATGGGTGCCTGGACGTTTGGTCCTGCGATACACAATGAAGCATGCATGGTTAGACATCAGGCAGTGATCAGGTGATACGGAGGAGGGGGATATAGGGGAGGGGGGATATGGGGACGGGCTGTCGGTGGCTCACACGCTAGTACGCCCCCGACCTCTGCATCAGCAACCTCCCGGTCCTCAGTTCCGTCAGCCAGTTCCAGGGCCCTTTCCTCGTGTACGGTCAGTGGCCTCTCATCAGCGGGCCCTCCTCCAGTCCTCACATGCTCTCTATTGTTGTGTGCGCGCTTCTCCTGTGGGGGGGGGGGGCAGCGGTAAAAGGCAACAGTGTTAGGCAGGTATATGAATGCACGCCATCGGTTGCGCGTGCATTGCAGAGGTTAAGGTTAGGGCTGGATTCACTTGGGGATATGGGGGATATGGGGGAGGGGGGATATGGGGGAGGGGGGATATGGGGGATATGGGGGAGGGGGGATATGGGGGAGGGGGGATATGGGGAGGGGGATATGGGGGAGGGGGGGATATGGGGGATATGGGGAGGGGGGATATGGGGGAGGGGGGATATGGGGAGGGGGGATATGGGGGAGGGGGGATATGGCGGAAATGGGGGATATGGGGGAGGGGGGATATGGGGATATGGGGGAGGGGGGATATGGGGAGGGGGGATATGGGGGATATGGGGGATATGGGGGAGGGGGGATATGGGGGAGGGGGGATATGGAGGATATGGGGGAGGGGGGATATGGGGGAGGGGGGATATTGGGGAGGGGGATATGGGGAGGGGGGATATGGGGAGGGGGGATATGGGGAGGGGGATATGGGGGAGGGGGGATATGGGGGATATGGGGAGGGGTGATATGGGGGAGGGGGGATATGGGGGAGGGGGGATATGGGGGAGGGGAGGGGGGATATGGGGGAGGGGGATATGGGGGATATGGTGGAGGGGGATATGGGGAGGGGGGGATATGGGGATATGGGGGAGGGGGGGATATGGGGGATATGGGGGAAGGGGGGATATGGGGGAGGGGGGATATGGGGGAGGGGGATATGGGGGAGGGGGGATATGGGGAAGGGGGATATGGGGGAGGGGGGATATGGGGGATATGGGGTAGTGGGGATATGGGGGATATGGAGGATATGGGGAGGGGGATATGGGGGAGGGGGGATATGGGGAGGTGGATATGGGGGATATGGGGAGGGGGATATGGGGTAGGGGGGATATGGGGGAGGGGGGGATATGGGGGATATGGGGGAGGGGGGATTTGGGGGAGGGGGGGATATGGCGGAGGGGGGATATGGGGGATATGGGGGAGGGGGGATATGGGGGAGGGGGGGATATGGGGGATATGGCGGAGGCTCATCCTGCCTGCTCTGACGAGGTCGTTCACCTTCTTGTGGCACTGGGTGCCTGTCCGTGGTGTCAGGGCCACAGCGGTGATGGCCTCTGCCACTTCCCTCCACAGACGCCGGCTGTGGCGTGGGGCAACTCTGCGGCCGTGCCCGGGATACAGGGCGTCCCTCCTCTGCTCCACCGCGTCCAGGAGCGCCTCCACATCGCGTGACTCGAACCTCGGGGCTGAGCGACGGCCAGCCATCCAGTCGGGTGTTGCGGTCGGGTGTTCCGGTCGGGTGGGGGGGAGCAGCGCGGCCTTATGAGCCGTCACGCCGTGCAGCGCGTATGACGCTGCACGGCGTGAACCACTGCGCAAGCGCGGATCCCGTTACATCGCTGCTAGCCCATTTCGGGCCGGAGATTATCGACCCATTTTTCCAACGTGACGCAAGTCGGATTTGCGCCGTTTTTTGCGCCGATCGCGGACTTTCCGCCGATAACGGAGAATTTCGCCCCAGAGGCTGAATGCCCTTGACTGCTGAAGTGTTCCCTGATTGGAAGGGAACATTTCTGCCTGGTGATTGTCGCACAATGTCCGTTCATTTGTTGTTGCAGCATCTGCATGGTCTCGCCAATGTACCACGCTTCAGGACATCCTTTCCTGGGATATGGTGCTCGACTCATCGATCGACAGTTCCAACGCGCCACAGCAAAAAAACGCACCGACCTCAGAAGACAAACACAGGACACAACCGACAGAGTACCCTTCGTCGTCCAGTACTTTCCCAGAGCGGAGAAACTACGACATCTTCTTCGCAGTCTTCAACACGTCATTGATGATGATGAACATCTTGCCAAGGTCATCCCCACACCCCCACTACTTGCCTTCAAACAACCGCGCAACCTCAAACAAACCATTGTTTGCAGCAAACTACCCAGCCTTCAGAACAGCGACCACGACACCACACAACCCTGCCATGGCAATCTCTGCAAGACGTGCCAGATCATCAACATGGATATCACCATTACACGTGAGAACACCACCCACCAGGTACGTGGTACATACTTGTGCGACTCGGCCAACGTTGTCTACCTCATACGCTGCAGGAAAGGATGTCCCGAAGCGTGGTACATTGGCGAGACCATGCAGACGCTGCGACAACGAATGAACGGACATTGTGCGACAATCACCAGGCAGGAATGTTCCCTTCCAGTCGGGGAACACTTCAGCAGTCAAGGGCATTCAGCCTCTGATCTCCGGGTAAGCGTTCTCCATGGCGGCCTTCAGGACGCGCGGCAACGCAGAATCGCTGAGCAGAAACTTATAGCCAAGTTCCGCACACATGAGTGCGGCCTCAACCGGGACCTGGGATTCATGTCGCATTACATTCATCCCCCACCATCTGGCCTGGGCTTGCGAAATCCTACCAACTGTCCTGGCTTGAGACAATTCACACCTCTTTAACCTGGGGTTACCCCTATCTCTGGATCTGTAAACACTTAATTAACTGCAAATGCTCGCATTCTAAGCATTGTCTTGCATCTTTGATTTTGTCTATATATATGTTTCTGGAACATACCTCTTCATTCACCTAAGGAAGGAGCAGTGCTCCGAAAGCTAGTGTTTGAAGCAAACCTGTTGGACTTTAACCTGGTGTTGTAAGACTTCTTACTGTTCTCAATAATAGTGACCACGGACTTACTGGATTGCAGTAAAAGCCCATCTGGTTCACTAACCCTGCCACCCAGGTTGATAGGGTTGTGAAGAAGGCCTATGGAGTGTTGACCTTTATTGGTAGAGGGATTGAGTTCCGGAGTCATGAGGTCATGTTGCAGCTGTACAACACTCTGGTACGGCCGCATTTGGAGTATTGCGTACAGTTCTGGTCACCGCATTATAGGAAGGACGTGGAGGCTTTGGAGCAGGTGCAGAGGCGATTTACCAGGATGTTGCCTGGTATGGAGGGAAAATCTTATGAGGAAAGGCTGATGGACTTGAGGTTGTTTTCGTTGGAGAGAAGAAGGTTAAGAGGAGACTTAATAGAGGCATACAAAATGATCGGGGGTTAGATAGGGTGGACAGTGAGAGCCTTCTCCCGCGGATGGAAATGGCTGGCACGAGGGGACATAGCTGTAAACTGAGGGGTAATAGATATAGGACAGAGGTCAGAGGTAGGTTCCTTATGCAAAGAGTGGTGAGGCTGTGGAATGCCCTACCTGCTACAGTAGTGAACTCGCCAACATTGAGGGCATTTAAAAGTTTATTGGATAAGCATATAGATGATAAGGGCATAGTGTAGGTTCGATGGCTTTTGTTTTGGTGCAACATCGTGGGCCGAAGGGCCTGTACTGCGCTGTATTGTTCTATGTTCTATGTTCTATTGTGCATTAAGGGAAGAAAATCTGCTGACTTTACCTGGTCTGGCCTACATGTGACTACAGGGCCACAGCAATGTGGTTGGCTCTTACCTGCCCTCTGAAATGGCCTGCAGCAAGCCAAGCAGTTGTACACAAGAAGGCGGCTCACCACCAAGGCCAATTAGAGATGGCTGATAAATGCTGGCCTCGACAGTGACACATGCGTTATTATCATGGAGAAGAATCATAGAATCTCTACAGTGCAGAAGAAGGCCATTCGGCGCATTGGGTCTACACTGACCCTCTGAAAGAGTAGCCTGCCTAGGCCTTCACTCCCGCCCTATCCCCATAACCATGTAACTCCAACTAACCTTTGGACACTAAGGGGCAATTTAGCATGGTCAATCCACCTAACCTGCACATTTCTGGACAATGGGAGGAAACCGGAGCACCTGGAGGAAACCCACACAGAAACGGGGAGAACGTGCAGACTCCGCACAGACAGTGACCCATGCCGGGAATTCAACCCGGGTCCCTGGCACTGTGAAGCAACAGTGCTAACCACTGTGCTATCGTGTTGCCCATCTCTTCTCTTCTGAGAAATAGTTCAACCTCATTTTGGGCAATGATCGTGTCTCATTGTCCTGATGGGAGCTACCTCGCGAGTAGTGCATATTGCTGGCGAACCAGTACAGACTGGTTTGGCGTGCTTAGTATATGGGCTGGATTGGGGGCGGGGGGTGGGGGTGCTGAAGCCATGGATTTGGTTCCAGCTCGGGGATTTGGGGGGGAAATAAGTGGGGGGGGGGTTAGCTGGCTGATGGTTGATCTGGAACATTCCTGGTGTTTTTCTGGAGGTGGGACTGTCTTTCATCTTGGGGGTCCTTTTATCGATACCTATTAAAGGTTTATTTGCTTATCCCTGGTGGTGGAATGGGCTGATTCCAGAAAGATGGGGTGTGGGAACCCCTTAATTCGACTGGTCACCTGGAACGTAAGGGGAATGGGTGGCCCAGTGAAGAGATCAAGAGGCTTTTCCCATCTCCCAACTAAGGGGTGGGTGGACCATGTGCTCCATTCGGGCTTCGGTGGTAGAGCCCAAGGCACAGTGATTTTGATTGATAAGCAGTGCCTTTTTCGACTGCTGATGTTGTGGCTGACCCGAACGATAGGTATGTAATCGTGAGTGGGTCTTTGGCAGGTACTCTGGTAGTTATGGTGAATGTATATGTCACCAATTGGGATGATGTAGCACTTAACAAATGTTTGCTAACCTCCATCCCTGATTTGGACACACATCGATTGGTCTTGGGGGGGGGATGTTTAACTGTGTGTTGGAAATGGACTGATCAAGCCCTAAATCTCGATCTCTCAGGGTAGGTGACAGATCTTCAAACTTTCATTGAGCAGATGGGGGAACCGGACCTGTGGAGAGTCCTACATCCACATCATTGGGTATTTTCGCTTTTCTCACATCTACATGAGGTTTACTCAAGAATAGACTTTTTTTTTTATAAGTCTCTGCTCCTGGGAGTCAGAAAAGCGGAATATCCGGGGATAGTGATCTCTGATCATGGTCCACATTTTGTAGATCTTGAGCTAGGGACAGATCCCATCAAGCGGGCTCCATGGAGATTAGATGTGGCACTACCCGTACCGGCCTCCCTGAACAGGCGCCGGAATGTGGCGACTAGGGGCTTTCATAGTAACTTAATTGAAGCCTACTTGTGAAAATAAGCAATTATTATTATTACTGGCTGAGAAGGAGTTCTGCAATCACGTATCTGGGAATATTGAGGGGTACATCAGGTTTGACAGCAATGGATCGATCTTTCCCGCTACACTATGGGAGGCACTTATACTGGCGATAAGAGGAGAGGTGATCTCATATAAAGCATATTTAGATGGAACTGTGAAGGAGGAAAGTCAGGGAGATCCTGGAAACAGACAGCCGCTATTCAGAAGCTCCTACCCTGGAGTTGTTGCAACCAGGAAACGGCTCCAGGTGCAGTTTGTTTTGGTATCCACTGGAAAGGCAGTACAATGCGTGAGGGGCGTAGTGTGTGAGCACGGGGAGAAGGCAGTCCTCAGTTGGCGCACCAACTGAAGCGACTGGCAGCCTATCGGGAGATTACATAGGTCAGAAACTTGTTATGGGCCAGCATTTAGAAAAACTCCAAAGTATATCATGGAGTTCACCTGACCTACAACTGTTTATTGAATGTGGCTGGGATGAGCATAAGAGCCTGCCTTTCAGGTGTTATTCAACAGAGTTCTTAGGCACTTTTAATCAAAAGAAAACAAACTTTATTCCACGAATTTAGTTAACATTTATATAAACACACACATGCAAGAATTTTTATCAACTCCAAACATAAACACCCCACACAGCTACAGTAATCTGTGTAGAACCCTTAATGAATCCCCTCTTTACTGTTCCAATTTAATAACAAGATCCAAGTAAAAACCAGAACCCTCTTTTCAAAGGTGTGGCCCAGCCTACGGTACTCTTACTGGTATAAGACTGATGCCCTTGTTTCTTTTCCAAACAGCAGGTTTGAATTCCTTCCATGTGGTAGTCACCACTGATGTATATATTAGGTGATTTGTGGTAAGGCCCTGTACTATAGGTACGGGGGTAGGAAGTTCCCTGCCTGCTGGCTCTGCCCAGTCGGCGGAGTATAAATATGTGTGCTCCTCATACAGCGTTAATTTTGCCAGCTGCTGTAGGAGGCCACACATCTTAGTGTAATAAAGCCTCAGTTGCATTCAACTCACATCTTTGTGTAATTGATCGTGCATCAATTTATTGCACTAAAGTTTTCAGAAGATGGACCTCCGCATCAAGCTGGATCGCCTGCAGCTGGACCCGCAATTAGACAACGCCAAAAAGGACTTTGAACATTGGCTAGCCTGTTTTGAAGCTTACATCAGGTCTGCACCAGACCCAATTCCGGAAGCTCAGAAGATTCAGATACTCTACACGTGGCTGAGCTCCAACGTCTTTCCACTTATCCAGGATGCGCCGAACTACGATGAAGCCATGGCATTACTGAAAGAAAGCTACGCTCAGCGGACTAACACGCTTTACGCCAGACACATCCTTTCCACACGCAGTGAACTCCCTGGTGAGTCAGTAGAAGACTTCTGGCGTGCTCTAATTCCCTAATCAGACACTGTGACTGTCAGGCTGTCACGGCCACGGAACACTCGAACTTGCTTATGAGGAATGCTTTTGTTACGGGGATAGGGTCAGATTACATCCGGCAACGCCTTTTAGAAGGGGCCACGCTCGACCTCGCAGCAACCAAAAAGCTTGCGCTCTCGCTGACGGTCGCCTTGCGCAACATCCAGACCTACACCCCCGGCCGCGCAGCCCACCCCTCCTACGCATCATGGACTCAGCAGACGGCCGCCCCATCGGGGACCCCACTCAGCCAACCCCACGCCTGTGCCGCGCGGCAGCCACCCAACCCCGGGGGCCCCAAATGTTACTTCTGTGGGCAGCCAAAACACACGCGACAACGCTGCCCAGCCCGGAGCGCCCTTTGCAAGGCCTGCGGCAAGAAGGGGCACTTCGCGGCAGTGTGTCAGGCCCGTTCAGTCGCCGCTATTGTTCCGACCCCCCCCGTACGGCCAGTGGGCGCCGCCATCGTCCCCTCCTCGGACCACGTGCGGCCCGTGGGCGCCGCCATCTTGTTCAAACCCCACCACGTGCGGCCCGTGGGCCTCCCCAGGAACATCAAGCGCCGCCATCTTGTTCAAACCCCACCACGTGCGGCCCGTGGGCCTCCCCAGGAACATCAAGCGCCGCCATCTTGTCTCCCCCATGGCAGGTGCGGCCCGTGGGCGCCGCCATCTTACCAGGACCCATGCTCCCCGAGCACCCCATCGTCTGCCACCATCAACGATCAGCCGCGTCTCGCCACGGTCACGATTGACGAGTCTCGCCCACGCAACCTAGCAACCGCCTCTACAAACATGAAAATCGATGGGCACGAAACCTCCTGCCTGCTGGACCCTGGGAGCACCGAGAGCTTCATTCATCCTGATACGGAAGTCCACCTCCGGGGTGTCGCTCCCGACTTGGCTTGCAGCTCCAAGACCCGTACTCCTCCGTAAGCACGTACCACTCCACAAGGCGGACCCGTTAGTTGAAAGGGTACAGCTTCCCCACGCCAACCCGCAGTACGCGTACGTAGTGTACCCCGACGGCCGCCAAGATACTGTCTCCCTCAGGGATCTGGCACCAGCTGGTTCCACACACACACACACCCCTCTGACCCAGCGCCACCCTCCCCTTCCCTGGCGCACCCCACCACAGCCCCCGCCCCAGGACAATCTGTCCTCCCTCTGCCCACGCCCGAGGATGACGAGGATTTCGGCACGCTCCCGGAGTCACCGAGGACCAGACTGACACCGGAATCGCCACCACCACTGCGGCTCTCCCAATGGCAGATCAAGGCTCCGGACCAACTGAACCTTTAACTTGATCGGGACTCCATTTTTTCTCTGTAGTTAAAACATGTACTTGTATATAATTCTCCACCACCCCCGCCGGACTCAATTTTAACTAGGGGTGAATGTGGTAGTCAGCAGTGATGTATATGTTAGGTGATTTGTGGTAAGGGTCTGTACTACAGGTACAAGGGTAGTTCCCTGCCTGCTGGCTCCGCCCAGTCGGCAGAGTATAAATATGTGTGCTCCCCATACAGCAGCCATTTTGCCAGCTACTGTAGGAGGCCACACATCTTAGTGCAATAAAGCCTCAGTTGCATTCAACTCTCGTCTTTGTGTAATTGATCGTGCATCATTCCAGAAATCAATTATCTCTTTTAAGTTCTCAAGCAGTCTGGAAGCAGCTTTGAAAATGAAGATAGAGAAACCCCTCTTTCAACCTGTGCAGTACAAAGCAGTCCAAACTCAAAGCAAAAGTAAAAATCAAAAGCGAAAGTAAACTCACAGAGCCACAGCCCAGCTCCACCCACACAATGACATCACTGAAGCCATGTGATAAGGCAGAAACATTTCTTAAAAGGACACTCACATTACAAACTCGAGCGGTAGTTTAGTGGCAGCACCGAGAGATGTCAATGTGGCATTTGAGGCTTTCTACAGGGATCTGTATAGGTCAGAGCCGCCGGAGGAGGTGTCAGATATGGCGGAGTTTCTAGACAGGGTGTCCTTCCCATAAAAGAGGAAAGTAAGGAGGAGCTGGAGGCCCCATTGGACTCGGATGAGGGGCTGAGGGTTATGGGGTCGATGCAGACGAACAAGACTCCGGGCCCTGATGCATATCCCATTGAATTTTACAAGTACCAGTAATGGTAGATATGTAATGGTAGATATGTTCAACGACGCTGTAGCACGAGGTTACCTGCCTGATATATTTCCACAGGCCTCCATCTCGCTTATTTTAAAGAAAGATAAGGATCTCACAAAGTGTGGTTCTTACAGGCCCATTTTGCTGCTAAGTGTGGTTGCCACGGTACTGACTAAGGTGCTGGTTTTGCAGTTAGAGCCATGTGTCCTGGATATAGTGGCACAGGGCCAGACAGGATTTGTGAAGGATAGGCAGCTGCATCTAATATACGGCAGGTTCTGAACGTTGTCCTCTTGCCTTCATAACTATAACTATAACTTCTCTGCATCCATAACTATAATCACCTCTGGCTCGGACGGCAAGTCCGAGCCAGAGGTGATTATAGTTATGGATGCAGAGAAAGCATTCGACAGATTGGAGTACTTGGGAGGTTTGGGCAGAAATTCATTTCATGGGTGCGGCTCCTGTACAAGAACCCCATGGCTAATGTTCGCATCAATGCGACAAGTTCAGGATACTTACCTCCACGCATGGGTACAAGACAGTGGTGCCCATTGACGCCACTCCTTTTTGTTCTGGAGATAGAACTTCTGCGTTGGCACTAAAGACTTCTGGAGGATGGAGAGGGATTGATCGGGGGGGAGAGAACATGGGGTGTTGGTTTATGCTGATGACCTGCTTCTATACGTCACGGATCCAATCTCCTCTATTGACTGGATTCTGAGACTGCTGAGGGCTTTTGGCACCTTCTCAGACTATAAGCAAAACCCAGGGAAAAGTAAGTACTTTCCAGTTAATCTCCCAGGGAGGGAAGCCAATATGGGGGTATTACCCTTTCGCCGAGCCAGAGGTAGCTTCCGGTATCTTGGCATCCGAGTGACATATGATTGGCATAGACTTCATAAATTAAACTTTATCGGTTTATTATGTAAGGTAAGACTTGATTTGCCAAGATGGAGTAACCTCCCGTTATCCCTGGCCGGCAGAGTTCAAACCATTAAGAGGAACATTCTGCGTGGTATCTATTTTTGTTCCAATGCTTTCTATCTTTCTCACTAAATCGTTCTTTTCCAGGGTAATCAAGTTAGTGATATATAATTCCTTTATATTGGCGGGTAGGATGCTGAGAATTCACAGGTTGTACCTCCACAGGTGCCGGCAGTTGGGGGGTTTGGCACTACCCAATTTCCTCATGCATTACTGGGCGGCCAATGTGGAGAAGGTGTTGGGGTGGCATAGGGAATCGGATATCATATGGGGGAGGATGGAGGCAAGTTTGTGTAAAGGGTTGATCTTCTGGGCCCTAGTAATGGCACCACTCCCACTTTCTCCAACAAAATATACCTCAAACCCAGTGGTGATCTCGACTTTGAAGATATGGAGGCAGCTCAGACAACATTACAAGCTAAGTGCCATGTCATTACTGGCTCCTATAAATGGTAACCATTTGTTTGTGCCATCGGGTTTGGATTCAACTTTTAAGGCATGGGAAGGGAAGGGGCTAGAGTGCTTCAGAGACTTGTTTATAAATGGACGGTTCGCCAGTTGGGAGGAGTTCTCAGCGAAACTCCAACCTGCAGATACACATCTATTCCGATATTTTCAACTGCGCAACTTAGTTCGCAAGGTTTTCCATGCATTCCCCTTGGTGTCACAGCCTTCAGTGTTGGAGGAAATCTTTACTGTTGGCAAAAACTGGAGGGGGAAAGACCTCGAATATCTTTGAACAGATCATCTCATTGGAAACTATGTCTCTTGATTGGCTGAAATGGCAGGAGGAATTGGGACCCATCTTAGGTGAAGACGTGCGGAATGAGGCCCTTTGTAGGGTAAAACCCACCTCATTCTGCGCACAGCTCAGTCTCATCCAACTCAAGGTGGTTCATAGAGTTCATCTATCTAAAAGTAGGATGAGCGGGTTCATTGATGGAGTGGAGGGTAGGTTCGAACGGTGTTCTCTTGGGCCTGCCAACCATACCCGCATGTTCTGGACCTGTCCAAAGATGGTGAGCTTTTGGGTCACCTTCTTTAGTACCCATGTCAGCGGTTCTTAACATTGATCTGGAGCAGGCAGCATGGTGGCGCAGTGGGTTAGCACTGCTGCCTCATGGCGCCGAGGTCCCAGGTTCGATCCAGGCTCTGGGTCACTGTCCGTGTGGAGTTTGCACATTCTCCCCGTGTTTGAGTGGGTTTCGCCCCCACAACCCAAAGATGTGCAGGCTAGGTGGATTAGCCACACTAAATTGCCCCTTAATTGGAAAAAATGAATTGGGTACTCTAAATTTATTTTTTTAAATATTGATCTGGAGCCTTGTCCGTTGGTGCCCATTTCCGGGGTGTTGGACTCACTTGGGCTACGTGCAGGGGTGAAGGTAGATGCATTCGCCTTTGCCTCACGGATAGCCCAAAAGCGGGTTCTGCTGGGATGGAGAGCGCCTACTCTGCCTGGAGCCTCGGTCTGGTTGGGTGACCTTATGAGCTTTTATACCTGGTAAAGGTCAAGTACACTATCAGGGGATCGGCAGAAGAATTCTACCTGAGTTGGCAGCCATTTATTTCTCACTTTAATGACTTAATTATCATCAGCTGTTGGGGAGGAGTTAGTGTTTATTGGTAGGGTTGGGGGGATAGGCGGGGTGGTTTTGGTTATGGCCTTTGTTATGTATTTTTCCATATCTCTGATTTCTTGTGTTGTTAACACGACAATTGTACTATGTTTGAACAATTTTCAGAGTTGTGTTGTAGTTCGGATTGTGTTTGTTAAATATGAAAACTTTAATTAAATATTATTTTTTTAAAAAACAGCTCCAGCTGTCAGGCTTTTTAGCGCTATTTTTGGCCCCATCAATTACACCGTCCACTGGGTCGGGAATTGTTATAAATTCTCGCCAGCAGGGTGCTGGCCCATTTGTATGTCCTGAATCGTGGAACGAATAAGTCCCGTAATGGAAACGCAAATTCCACACTATTCGGTCCCGGTGGGAACACTTAGTGCCACCGCGCCGTGCCACATTTCTTCCCCGACCCGCCGGCGGGATTCTCCGTTACGCCGGCCGGTCAATGGGGTTTCCCATTGTGGGGCTGCCCCACTCCGTCAGGAAACCCCGGGCGCCAGCAAAACGGAGAATCCCGCCAGTGGAGAATCCTGTCTCCCGAATGGTGAATCCAGCCCATCAATCCAGGACGTGGCTGATGACACCATTGCAAAGGCCCCAAACACCCGCTGAGACTTGGTTCTATGAGGCTCATGTGCCCATATGTGCGCTGGTCGAGCCGTCGATCGAACTGTTCAAGGTACAATTCCGCTGCCAGGATCGGTCGGTGGAAGCCCTCCAGTACAGCCCCCAGAGGATGTTCCACATCACAGTGTTCTGCTGCGCCATGTATTACCCAGCACTGCAGCAGGGCGAGCAGCTGAACGAGGAGGATATGAAGGAGCACCACATCTCCACGGAAGAACAGGAGGTTGAACAGGGTATTGAGGGGCAAGCTGCGGAGGAAACGGAAGAAGGACCTTGGGCAGTGGACAGGGCCTGCTTGGGATACAGGGTTAGGGACACCCTCATAGCCTCTCAATTTTGGGCTGACCAGGATATGTAGAAAAACATCTCGTGGAGGCAGTGGAGTAGGGATATTGCCACTGGACTAGTAATCCAGAAACCCAGGCCAATGCTCTGGGGTCCCAGGTTCAAATCCTGCCACAGTAGATGGGGAAAATTGAATTCAATGAAAATCTGGAATTAGGAGTCTAATGATAACCATGAAACCATTGTCAATTGTTGTAAAAACCCATCTGGTTCATTAATGTCCTTTAGGGAAGGAAATCTGTCACACTTACCTGGTGTGGCTTACATATGACTCAACAGCAATATGATTGACTCTTCAATGTGCTCAAGGATGGGTGATATGCTGGCCCATCCAGCGAGGCCAACATCCCATGAACAAATAAAAAAAAGGACTAGGGTATCACAACTCATCCCCTCATCGGGTCTTACACATTTCACTACTCTGGTGAATGGTCACACCATTCATGAACCACGTGCTAATGTGAGTGACCAGATGCTGCAGGAGAATGATGGTGATTGGCAGCGAGGATAGAACAATGTTCCTCTAATCCTCTGAAATATGTCTGACTCCTGCCTGACAGAGAGCTGAAAGCAACACTCCAATGAATGGGGCGATCTCGGGGCACAGAGCAATTGAATGACAAATCTCTGCGGCTACTGCTCCTCTGAGGTCAGGGGCCCCAGTATTTAACTCCACCTACTGATGAGATGGACAGACTCACACACTTTCCACCAATGGCATCCTCACAGTTATAGAATTCTTGCAGACATGAGAAGCCTGAACATTGTTGTGGGGGTGATGGGAGGCGGTCCTGGGGGGGCATGCGCCTGGATTATCATAGCTTTACTGCGTCATCAGTGTGGGATATGGGAGAGACATAGAGCAGCCATTCTCTCACTGCAGAGGTAGGAGCACCAAGTTTGCATGAGGGCCTATGGAGCATGGTGCCATCGCACGACAGCGTGGAGGCTCTTTATGGGGGAACAAAGTAAATTGTAATACAAGCTAATTTTTGCAATGGCGATATTTCTCTTCTGGTGTGTTTGTTCACCCGTGCCCACAAGGTGCCTAACGTTTCTTAGCCTTCCACACTTTCCTGATACATCTAGGTGTTTCCCCAGCATGCACAACTGAGGTTGAGGCAGTCTACTGACGTCCATGCCCTGTTTCCTGAGATGACCTTGTTGAGCGTTCCTTAGAGGTCAGAATGTTGAGGGTTCCGCGCCTGCTTTTGGGCAGTCCTTCTCGATGTGCGGGGCTGGAGGTGAGTCGCTTACAGGGAGGAGGGTGTCATGTGGACTGGGCATCCCCAGAGTCCCCTAGGTGGCAGGCCCCTGGGCGGGCTCCTGCTGATCCTCTTCCCTTCAGCTGCCTGGGGGGCCCTGGGCTGCGCCATGGGATAAAGGGGCAGAACTACAGAAGATCACTGTCCTCTGGCACTGACACTCATGGGTTACCACCAGTGCCTGCACCATGCAGTTGAAGCACTGCACCATGGAGCTCAAGCCCTCAGCTGTGGCGGTCAGGAGCTGAGCCATGGAGCGGACATCCCCCGCAATGCAGTGCACGTCCTGCATCAAGGTCTCCACTGTGGATGCCACCCTAGCAATGTTGGTCTCGTTGCTTTGGAGTGATGGCACCTCCTCCTCAGACAGTAGGTGATTGGACTCCTCCAGTTGGCCTTGCAGACCGAGGAGGGATTCTGCCAATCATTTCAGGCACTCGTGACTCTGCCTTGGTAGCTCCAGCAGCTCTGGGACGACCGGACCCAGGGGCATGTCATCGGCCGGGAACTCAGCAGTGTCCTGGGTTCTGGGATCCCTCTGAGTGCCGGATCGTTGGGATGTTCCTGCCTCTGCCTCATGTGGATCTTCAGGTGTAAGGTTGTCACCAGCGAGTGATCCAGGAGCCTGCCTATTACTTATTCCCACCAAGGTGTGAGTATCTGCACTGGTGGAAGGTGCAGCTGACAGTTGTGATGCCTCGTCAATTCTGGGCTCCAAGATGTCTCCCTCAGAAATGCTCGGGTCTGTCATGTCCAGAGGGCATTGGTCCGGGCTGGTCTGCTGATTGACCCTCAATGTCAGGGAGATGGCACTAGTGTGGGACAGGGGAACACTGACAGGAGAAAGGTCACTCGCGTGAATCTTGCACCATGGCTGGATGTGTTGAGGATTCTCATTTGTGCCTTTGTCCCCTCGCCCTCTGCACAGCTGCGGTCCTGCTACTCCCCGAAAAGCTCGAGGGTTCATACCTCGAATGGGGTTAGGGTCTTGAGCTCCGGCACAATTCTGGTTGGTTGCGCATGCTCATGCTGGGTGTGCTCCAATGAGACAGGTGGGGTGGGTGTAGGCGGAAGTCATGTCAGATCAGATGGTGGTGTAGTCTGACATGCTTGGGGGTGAGTAGCACTGAGGATGTGAGAAGTAGAGGAGCTCCTGATGGTATAAAGGAGGGGCGGGGGGGATTGGGATGGCAAGTGTTGGGGCCCCACGAGGGGTTGGAGTGAGATTACCATGGAGAGGTGAGAGGTGTGTTAAGTGGTGA
Source organism: Scyliorhinus torazame (assembly GCF_047496885.1). Taxonomy (NCBI): domain Eukaryota; kingdom Metazoa; phylum Chordata; class Chondrichthyes; order Carcharhiniformes; family Scyliorhinidae; genus Scyliorhinus; species Scyliorhinus torazame. The sequence goes on along the minus strand of NC_092707.1, from coordinate 122,650,352 downwards.
GCGGAACATGACAGAAGGCAGACTCACCCTGGCTGCATGACACTGCAGGTCCATCTCCTTATGGAGTGAGCTGGCGCTCACAACCACAGCCACAGCCTCCCAAGTAGGGTGCTGACTTTGTTGGCAGAATGTCTGCTGATCAAGAGTAGAAGTTTTCCTCAGGGTGCTCCAGATTACTATCTGTGGTGAGCCACGTATGGCTACGTAAGGCTGTTGTATATATGTTCTACTGTTCTATTAGTATTGTTATCTCCACTGTTGTATATACTTATTGTTATTGCTGTTCTGTTATTGGTTGTTGCTTTTGTACTGTTGGGATGTTATTATTGGTGCTGCTGTTGCCTCCGCCTGTGGCTCCACCCAGCTGTGGAGGTATAAAGCCTGTTGATCTGGGTCAGCCCTGCAGTGCAGGAGGAGCTACAGGTCGGCACATAGTTAGCTTATTAAAGCATCGGTTCGCTGCTTCGCAGCGTCTCGTCTGAATTGATGTCTTTCAATTTAATAAGCTAACATTTTGATAATGGATGCTGCCCTCAAACCTGAACGTCTCGAACTGGACCCGCAGACGGCTGAAGCGCCGGCTATCTTTGAGCATTGGCTCAGCTGCTTCGAGGCCTACCTCGAATCCTCGACTGCTGCGGTTTCCCCGGCACTCAAGCAATGTCTCCTCAACGCCCGGGTGAGCCACCGGATCTTCCAGTTAATCTGAGATGCGGGCTCGTATACGGAGGCTGTAGATGTACTCAAGGAACAGTTTGTGAGGCCGATCAACGAGGTCCTCGCCCGACACCTCCTCACCACGCGGCGTCAGTGCCAGGGTGAGTCGCTAGCGGAGTATCTTTGTGAGTTGAGGGTACTCGCCCGCAGTTGTAACTGCCGGGCGGTCTCTGCATCGGAGCATTCGGAGCTAATGATTTGGGACACTTATGTGGCTGGAGTCCGTTCCAGCTATGTCCGGCAGCGCCTCCTCGAGAAAGGGGCTCGCGACCTCGAGGCGACAGTGAAGCTGGCAACCTCATTAGAAGTGGCTTTCCAGAGCTTCGAGGCCTTCCTGTCAAACCACGCGGCATCCTCGGGGACGTCAGAGGCGAAACCATCACCCGACCCAGGCGTATCTCACTCCTGCGCCGCACGGCTGCAGGCCAGCACCGGAGGACCTTGGTTATTTCTGTGGGCAGGGCCAGCATCCCCGGCAGCGCTGCCCAGCATGCAGCGCTGTGTGTAATGAGTGCGGCAAGAAAGGTCATTTTGCGCCGCTCTAAAGCCCCAAAATCAAAAGCCGGTCGGCCTGAGGCTCACAGACCCCACAACGTGGCATCGTGCCTGCCGGGACCGCCCCCTTCTGACGCGTCATCCGCCGCGTGTGACCCGTGGAGGCCGCCATATAGGTTGTCGTCGCCAACGCGGCCCGTCAGTGGGCGCCGCCATCTTGGCCGACATCATCGACGCCGCCATTTTGTGATCACGCTGCTGCCACAGATAGTCCTTCGCATTACCTCAGCTCAGTCCAGCTCGACCAGTCCCGGCCTTACCATCTGCGAAATTCGATGATGGCTGTCAAACTCAACGGGCAGGAGGCGTCCTGCCTCTTCGACTCCGGGAGCACAGATAGTTTTGTCCATATGGTAAGGCGCTGCGCCCTCCAGGTCCTCCTCATCTCGCAGACTATATCGCTCGCGTCCGGTTCGCGCTCCGTACAGATCCGGGGGTATTGCGTCGCAAACCTGTCAATACAAGGCGTAGAGTACACTAACTTTAAGCTCTACGTCCACCCTCATCTCTGCGCTCCCCTCCTGCTCGGGTTAGATTTCCAGTGCAACCTCAGAAGCCTAACACTAAAATTCGGGGGACCCCTGCCCCCTCTCACGATCTGTAGCCTCGCAACCCTGAAGGCTGTCCCTCCCTCGCTCTTCGCGAACCTCACCCCAGACTGTAAGCCCATAGCAACCCGGAGCAAACAGTACAGTGCTCAGGACAGGGCCTTCATCAGGTCAGAGGTTCAGCGGCTCCTGGAGGAAGGGAATATCGAGGCCAGCAACAGCCCCTGGAGAGCGCAAGTGGTGGTCGTCCGTGTTGAGTTGGGTGTTTTGGTTCACAAACAAGCCAACAATGCTGGAAGTGGTGTAACGCTATTTTATTAACTGTTCAACTATGCTAACATACTGTAAACGTGGGTATAAGCAATACCAGATTAACTGTGGACCCTTTTCTATCACTAGTTATGGTGAGGCACTCAGCACATGGTGAATGTCTGTGATGCAGGCTGGGAGCTTTGTGCTCTGAGCTGGCTGCTGCTAGAATGAGCGGGAACTCTCCTGTCCCCTGTCTTTATAGTGCTTGTACTCTTACTGGTGATTGGCTGCGGTGTTATGTATGCTGGTTGGTCCTACTGCATGTCCATCAGTGTGTGTATGTGATTGCACCATAATGTACTGATGTATATTATGACATCCCCCCCTTTTAAAATGAAAATGTGCCAATGTGAGAATAAATAACGTCTAATGAGTGTATCTGACCATGTGTGTGCAGTATTTACATAACTATGTACATGAGGCTAGTCTATATACACGGGAAGGTGCCTGGTGCAGAGAGAAGAAAAACAAGGTGTTACACCAACAACAAAACTAATAACGAATGCTATAAACAAACTAGTGAAATGCTGAAACAGGATGAAAGAACAAAGCATTGAATACAACATTGTAAGGTTCATAAATCAAGTCTCTCAGGTGGGCGACAAATTTGGGTTGACCGCCTCAAGGGTGGGTCAGGAGCCACCGGCTGAGGATCGGGCCGGGCCACGGCCAAGTGAGGAGGATGCAGAGTATCCGGAAGCTCTACAAAGTCCAGGTCGGGGACAACAGGAGGACGTGGAACCAGTGGAGGACCGCATAGCGAGCGTGGAACCAGACGAAGGGCACGCCGATTGCGGTGGCGAATAGAGCCATCAGGAAGACGAACCAGGAATGAGCGGGGAGCCACCAGCCGAAGAACCACAGCAGTCGCAGACCAGCCACCCTCCGGAAGATGGATTCGGACGTTGTCACCTGGCGCCAGAGCAGGAAGATCAGTCGCTCGAGCGTCATGCGCCGCCTTGTGCTGCGCGCGAGACTGTTGCATCTGCTGAAGGACCGGAGCATGGTCGAGGTCTGGGATCTGAATGGACGGTACAGTGGTCCTGAGGATGCGACCCATCAGCAGCTGGGCTGGTGACAGCACGTGGACAGTGAACCGAGCGATAGGCCAGCAAGGCGAGGCAGAAGTCGGATCCTGCATCAGCAGCCTTGCAGAGGAGCCTCTTTACGATGTGGATGCCCTTTTCTGCTTTGCATTTGACTGGGGGTACAGGGGACTGGACGTCACGTGTACAAAGTTGTACCTGCTGGCGAAGTTAGACCATTCCTGGCTCGCGAAGTAGGGGCCATTGTCCGACATCACAGTGAGTGGGATGCCGTGACGAGCAAAGGTCTCTTTGCAGGCATGGATAACAGCCGATGACGTGATGTCATGCAGGCGTACAACCTCAGGATAGCTGGAAAAATAATCAACTATGAGAACATAGTCCCTGCCGAGCGCATGGAACAGGTCCACACCTCCCTTAGACCAAGGGGACGTGACCAACTCATGGGGCTGAAGGGTCTCCCGTGGTTGGGCCGACTGGAACCGCTGACAGCTGGGGCAATTGAGCACAGTGTTGGTAATGTCCTCACTTATGCCAGGCCAGTAGGCAGCCTCTCGGGCCCTCCGTCGGCACTTCTCTACGCTGAGATGGCCCTCGTGCAGCTGCTCTAAAACCAGGTGATGCATGCTGTGTGGGATCACGATGCGGTCCAGCTTCAGGAGGACGCCATCAACGCCTGCCAGATCGTCTCGAATATTATAGAACTGCGGGCATTGTCCCTTGAGCCATCACACGTTGTAGAACTGGCTCAGCCGCAGTCTCACGGCGAATGTGGGTTAGGCGTTCATCCGTGGCCGGCAGATTGGCGGCCGTGAAGGCCACATGGGCGTCGACTTGGCAAACGAACCCCACTGGGTCGGACGGAGTGGTGACTGCCCTGGACAGAGCGTCGGCTATGATCAGGTCCTTACCCGCTGTGTACACGAGCTGGAAATCGTATCTCCGGAGCTTGAGCAGAATGCGTTGTAGGCGAGGGGTCATGTCATTGAGGTCTTTTTGGATGATGCCGACCAGCGGGCGATGGTCGGTCTCCACAGTGAACTGGGGAAGGTCAACAAGCCTAGGCACACCTTCTCGATTTGCGCATAGCGCTGCTTTGTGAGGATCATGGCCCGTGATGCATAGGCAACAGGGGCCCATGACGAGGCGTCATCTCGTTGCAGGAACACAGCCCCTATGCCAGATTGGCTAGCGTCTGTTGATATTTTCGTCTCCCTCGCAGGATCGAAAAACGCCAATACCGGGGCGGTGGTCAGCTTGACCTTGAGCTCCTCCCATTCACGCTGGTGGGTGGGAAGCCACTGAAAGTCGATCGTCTTCCTAACTAGGTTGCGGAGAGCCGTGGTGTGGGAAGCGAGGTTAGGGATGAACTTTCCTAGGAAGTTGACCATTCCTAAGAACCGGAGCACCGCCTTCTTATCCGCCGGCTTCTGCATGGCCGTGATGGCTGCCACCTTGTCCGCATCCGGCCGCACACCCAACCGGGAGATGTGGTCTCCTAAAGACTTGAGTTCGGTCTGGCCGAAAGAACATTTGGCTCTTTTGAGGTGCAGGCCTTGGTCCCTTTTTCGCTTAAAAACGCGTTGGAGGCGACTGATATGCTCCTGTGGGGAGGTGGACCAGATGATGATGTCATCCACATAGACGCGCACACCCTCGATGCCCTCCATCATCTGCTCCATGATGCGGTGGAACACTTCAGATGCTGATATGATTCCAAATGGCATTCTATTGTAGCAGTACCTACCAAATGCGGTGTTGAAAGTACACAGCTTTCTGCTGGACTTGTCCAATTGAATCTGCCAGAAGCCCTTTGATGCATCCAGCTTGGTAAGTATGTTGGCTCGAGCCATCTCGCACGTGATCTCCTCACGCTTGGGGATAAGGTAATGCTCCCGCATGATGTTACGATTTAAATCCTTCGGGTCGATACAGATCCGGAGCTCGCCGGAAGGCTTCTTGACGCACACCATGGAACTGACCCAGTCGGTTGGTTCCATCACTCTGGAAAGCACTCCTTGGTCCTGGATGTCCTGCAGCTGCTGCCTGAGGCGGTCTTTGAGGGGTGCTGGGACTCTGCGAGGTGCATGAACCACAGGCGTGGCGTCCTGATTGAGCAGGATTTTGTATGTGTCGGGAAGTGTGCTCATGCCTTCGAAGACATCTCGGTGTTGAGTGTTGATGGCCCTTAGTTGCGCCCTGAAGTCCGCATCTTGGAAGTCAAACGTGTTCTCTGGAGAGAAGAAATGTACACGCTGCCGAGGTTGAGGAGCTTGCACGCCTGTGCGCCTAGCAGGGAGTCCTTTGAGGAGCCCACGATCTCGAAGGGTAGGGTGACTTTTCGCGAGTTGTGCGTCACCTCGAGTTGGCATGACCCGGTGGCGGGGATGACGTTACCATTATAGTCGATCAGTTGGCAATTGGATGGAAGAATTGTTGGTTTGACCCCCCAGGGTTTGAAATGCTGACCATGCGAGGAGATTGGCGGAAGCACCAGTGTCCAGACGGAATCTGATCTGGGATCGGTTGACCGTCAGGGTGGCACACCACTCGTCGTCCGGGTCAATGCTGTGCACCAACAGTGGCTGGTGCTTTCGATTCGGGGACAGCCTGTTCTTGGTTCTGACAGCGACTCAAAAAGGCTCCCTGTCCTCGGTGTCACTGGTCTGCATGAAGTCAGGATCGGACTCAGTGAAGGTGGGTTGGATTGCCCGAACATTCATGCGAGGCTGCTTAAATCGTTGCAAGTTGGCAGGCTGGGCCGCTCGACAACAGGCAGCATAGTGGCCAAGGCTGCCACAGCGTAGGCACTGTCGCGGTTTGCAGGGCATTGCCGCTTTAAGTGGGCGGAGCCACAGTTGCCGCACGTCGTGACGCCAGTGTGTTCGTTGCGCCAATGCGCATGCGCGGTACGGTCTTACGTGGTGCGGGTCTGCGTATTGCGTTCCTCCACGTCACCGTCCCCTCGTTTGGCGCGGACAAGCGCGGGAGGCCTCGGAAAGCGCGCGAAATGGCCGCCCTCCTCCAGACTGTAGCCCGGGAGGTGTTCGATCGTTTGGACCCGCTCCTCCTCATGGGGCCCTTGCCGCGCCATTTCAGCTGCCTTAATGTCGGAGTACCGGCTGGTGGCATTCTCATGCAGGACACAGGTCTCGATGGCAGTCGCTAGGGTTAGTTGCTTAACTTTAAGGAGCTGCTGACGCAGGGTGTCCAACATGACCCCAAAAACAATCTGGTCGCGTATCACGGAGTCGGAGGTGGGCCCGTAGCCGCAGGATTGCGCGAGGTTGCGGAGGTGTGTTAAATAGGATTGGAAAGGCTCGTCCTTACCCTGCAAGCGCTGCTGGAACAGGTACCTTTCGAAGCTTTCGTTGACTTCAACACTGAAGTGGGTGTTGAATTTGAGTAGCACCGTCTTGTACTTGGTCTTGTCCTCGTCGTCCGCGAATGTCAGGGAGTTAAAGATGTGGATGGAGAGAAGGGCTATTTTCCTGGTGTCCGATGCATTCTCCCTGTCCGTGGCCTCGAGGAAGAGCTGGAAGCGCTGTTTAAATATCTTCCAATTTACCCCGAGCTTGCCAGCGATACGGAGCGGCGGCGGTGGGTTGATGTTCTCCATGCGGTAGGATGCCGGAATTCTGAGAAGTTGCAGGTAGGTCTCACAAGTGCTCAATTGTGGCCATGCCTTGTACCATGTCGTGTTGGGTGTTCTGGCTCACAAACAAGCCAACAATGCTAGAAGTGGTGTAATGCTATTTTATTAACTGTTCAACTATGCTAACATACTGTGAACGTGGGTATAAACAATACCAGCTTAACTATGGACCCTTTCCTATCACTAGCTATGGTGAGGCACTCAGCACATGGTGAATGTCTGTGATGCAGGCTGTGAGCTCTGTGCTCTGAACTGGCTGCTGCTAGAATGAGCAGGAACTCTCCTGTCCCCTGTCTTTATAGTGCTTGTGCTCTCACTGGTGATTGGCTGCAGTGTTATGTATGCTGGTTGGTCCTACTGCATGTCCATCAGTGTGTGTATGTGATTGCACCATAATGTACTGATGTATATTATGACAGTCCGGACCGGGGAAAAGAACCGGATGGTAGTCGACTACAGTCAGGTGATCAACCGGTACATGCAGCTCGATGTGTACCCCCTCCCACGCATATCTGATATGGTCAATCAAATTGCGCAGTATCGAGTCTTCTCTACGGTAGACTTGAAGTCCGCGTACCACCAGCTCCCTATCCGGCCGGAAGACCACCAGTACACTGCCTTCGAGGCAGATGGCCGCCTCTTCCATTTCCTCAGGGTCCCCTTCGGCGTCCCCAACGGGGTTCCGGTCTTCCAACGAACAATTAACCGAATGGTGGACCAGTACGGGCTGCGGGCCACGTTCCCGTACTTGGATAATGTCACCATCTGCGGCCGTGACTTGCAGCACCATGACGTGAACCTAGAAAAATTCCTCCGCACCGCCCGACTCCTTAATTTAACCTACAATAAGGAGAAATGCGTTTTCCGCACAGCCCGGCGAGTCATCCTCGGCTATGTCGTGGAAAACGGTGTCCTCGGGCCCGATCGCATGCGCCCCCTTCGTCAGCTCCCCCTTCCCCACTGTCCCAAGGCCCTGAAACGATGCCTGGGGCTTTTCTCGTATTATGCCCAGTGGGTCCCCAACTATGCGGACAAGGCCCGCCCACTCATTAAGTCTGGTTAACGAAACCTGGGCCGGTCCTCCTACGGAAACACACGAGGAGCCATAAGGCTGATCCCCTGGTCGAGCGTGTTCAGCTTCTCCACGCGAACCCTCAGTACACGTATGTGGCACACCGCGATGGACGACAAGACACAGTCTCCCTCCGGGACCTGGCTCCCGCGGGTACCCCCGCGCCCATTATCACCGTGCCCCTCCCAGCCAGCTCCCCACCCACTTCCCCACCTACACCTTCACCAACATCTCCAACAGGGTCCTTTAGCCCTGCCTCTGCGTCGTCACCCTATCCGGGACCCTGTTGTGCGGACGATGTGCCCCCGGAGCCGAAGATTTTGACGCCAGTGTCCACGCCGCAGCCGGAGCTGAGGCGTTCGCAGTGAACAATTCTTCCTCCTGTGAGACTGAACTTATGAGTCCCTTTCACCCCCGGCGGACTTTTTTTTTAACGCGGGTGAATGTGGTGAGCCACGTATGGCTACGTAAGGCTGTTGTATATATGTTCTACTGTTCTATTAGTATTGTTACTTCCACTGTTGTATATACTTTTTGTTATGAAAATGAAAATGAAAATCCCTTAATTGTCACGAGTAGGCTTCAATGAAGTTACTGTGAAAAGCCTCTAGTCGCCACATTCCGGCACCTGTTCGGGGAAGTTGGTACGGGAATTGAACCGTGCTGCTGGCCTGCCTTGGTCTGCTTTAAAAGCTAGCGATTTAGCCCAGTGAGCTAAACCAGACCCTTATTGCTGTTCTGTTATTGGTTGTTGCTGTTGTACTGTTGGAATGTTATTATTGGTGCTGCTGTTGGCTCCGCCTGTGGCTCCGCCCAACTGTGGAGGTATAAAGCCTGTTGACCTGGGTCAGCCCTGCAGTGTGGGAGGAGCTACAGGTCGGCACATATTTAGCTTATTAAAGTATCGGTTCACTGCTTCTCAGCGTCTCGTCTGAATTGATGTCTACCACTCCCACGGTCCAAAGATCTGCAGGTTAGGTGGGGTTACGGAGATAGGGATGGGGAGTGGGCCTAAGTTGGGTGTGCTTTCAGAGGGTCGATGGAAACTTGATGAGACGAATAGCCTCTTTCTGCACTGTAGGGATTCTATGGCTCTAAGTCAATTATTCGTGATGCTATTCAAGGTATTAATTCGGACAGATGTATAATACAGCTGGAAGGCATGTGTTCTGTAACTAATTTGCTTCATTTTCTGATACTTATATTGGTCAAGAGATTAATGTAAGTACTTGATTTTTGTAAATCCGCAGAATAAAACCTGTTAAGCATAAACCTATTGACAAATATTTATGATGGTGAAAGGTCAATTGAAATACTCCACAGAGAAAACTCTGTTTTGAATCTCCAATTCCCCTCCAGTCCCTCAGCATTGTATTGATCACTGATCTCTTCACTGCTGGACTACGAGATCAGCCTCAGAACTGTACTGGAATGGAATGACTCCAAGTACTTGGTTTTATACCTTTGGTATTGTTATGTATGCTTAACACAGAATAGGGATTTTGCTGTGATACCATTTAACAGTATCACTGAAACAGCTTTCTCCAGAGTAACAGCTGCTATTTCAACTGCCTCTTAGATCAGGCATCACACAGCACCAAGGAACAAGAACAAAAGCAGGACCTTCGAACAGAGGTCTTACCAATGCACATAATGTATCTTCACTGCAACTTAATTACTGCGCAATGAAATATAGCACCTTCAACTAAAGCTGTAAAAAGTGGTTTAAGTAATTTAAACTCCTCATTTATTATCTGGGTTTTCATGGCATTTAGACTTAGCTAAGGAAAATATGCAGTCTCAGGCATGCTCAGGCTGCTTAATGAAATAAACAGGATTTATTTCACTGCATTCCCCAGTGAAAATTAATACACCTCACACAGGCACCTTTAGATTTGGTACAAATTGACTCTAATCCCAAATGCTTTCTCAGAGGGGCTATAGGAAGAAAAAATGTGGAAAATGTCACACTGGAATATTAGAGGAGATTATACCCAGGCTGAAATACCTCCCTCACAGTGTTTCACGGACCAAGCCAAACGCCCCCACACAGAAACAATTTTCAGTTCGGGCTACATAGAAACACGATTCAAAACCAAAAAAATGAATTTGCTTTCTAATTTAATACTCATTCTGTTAAAGCTCAACATGAACTTCTTTACTCAGAGAGCGTGGCCAGAATGTGGAACTTGTTACCATAAGGAGTAAGTGAGGCAAAAAGCATTTGTGTGTTAAAGGGGAATCTGTTTGTGGGAGGGGAGGCCAATGGGAGATTCAGCAAAGTTTGGATCATGCCAAGGAGTCACAAACTGCTGCTCTCATGTCCTGTCCATTCTGGATGAGGATAGAGGGCCTGTGGGATGTCCCCTTCCCCTGACTAATGATGTGCAATTACATCTGTGCCAACTTAGTGGTCCTGGATCTTTCTAACCTTCTGTAGCCTCCCGCTCCTTCGAGGAATCCCCCCAGATTGCGCATCAGGAGTGGAGGCTAATTTCCACATCCTCTAGCCTATGATGCCCATAGCGGGCATCCTTTGTGGGGCCTGGACCTGGAGAAGCCCAGGCAACAGGTGATGGCATATCAGCCTATCCAGCTCACTTCCTAGATGAGCCAGTGGCGGGAGGGGATGATTCAGAAGAGCTGGAAACCTCCAGAAACTCCTTGGCCGGAGGCCCTGTGATGGGCCCCATCACTGCCTCCTCCATCGAGGTGCTCGCTGGCCCTTGGGCTACTCCATAAGACAGAGGGGCAGCTGGAGTGAGCTCCAGAGGCCTCAACGCCACCTGGAGCTTCCAATTCTAGCGGCCCACCATCGTCTGAACCATGGTACTCTGTGACTGGGCCATGTCCCTCAGTGAGTGGGACATTTCAAGCCTTCAGTGCCTTGGACATTTCCTTCTGTAACCGTTGCGTCCCTCAGTCCTATGGACGTGCCCTTCTGTGTCTGGATATTGTCCCCCAGTGTCCAGCCAATGCTCTCGACGTTCTCAGACATGATTGTTTGTGATTGGTCAGGCTCTGGAGTGCCGCAGCAATGTTCATCTGTGCCCAGGCATGTCCACCTGCGGCTGGCTCTCCTGTCCTGTGCATCAGCCATGGACATCACAGTGTGACCCAAGCCTTAGACATCCTGTCACATGGTTCTGACTCCTTGCCCCAGGCTTTCTACTGCAGATGCCACCCTTTCAGTGTTGGCCTGGGTGCAATGCATGTCGGAACCATCTCCTGCACCTGAAGGCGATTGGACTTCTCCAGTTGTACTAGCAGGTGCTGGAATGTTGCTGACACTCCCTCCTGTAAAGTCTGGCTCTGAATCGGCATCTGCAGCAGGGATGGAATAACCTTTTCCAGAGGCGTGACATCTGTCTAGGGGGCAGCTGTTTCCTAGGATCGGGCAGCGCACACACTGGCCTTTCCCTCGGAAGTTCTTGCCTCTACCTGATATGCTACCAGGGGGTGACCCAGCAGCCAGTCTGCTAACATGCCTCACCGAGGTAAGTGTCTTTGTGCTGGTGGATGGTGCGCATGAATGCAGTGCCGAGAATTCGGTATCCTCCACAGTGGTCTGCTCTGGCAGTGTTAGACCATAAGACCCAGGAGCAGAATTAGGCCACTTGGCCCATCGAGTCTGCTCTGCCATTCAATCATGGCTGATATTTTCTCATCCCCATTCTCCTGTCTTCTCCCCATAAACCCTGATCCCCTTATTAATCAAGAACCTATCTATCTCTGTCTTAAAGACACTCAGTGATTTGGTGTCCACAGCCTTCTGCGGTAAAGAGTTCCACAGATTCACCACCCTCTGGCTGAAGAAATTCCTCCTCATCTCTGTTTTAAAGGATCGTTCCTTTAATCTGACTTGGTGTCCTCTGGATCTAATTTTTTCGACAAGTGGAAACATCCTCTCCACATCCACTCGATCCAGGCCTCGCAGTATCCTGTAAGTTTCAATAAGATCCCCCCTCATCCTTCTAAACTCCAACGGTTCAGACCCCGAGTCCTCAACCATTCTTCATACCACAAGTTCTTCATTCCAGGGATCATTCTTGTGAACCGCTGCACCCTTTCCAAAGCCAGCACGTCCTTCCTTAGATACGGGGCCCAAAACGGCTCACAATACTCCAAATGGGGTCTGACCAGAGCCTTATACAGCCTCAGAGGTACATCCCTGGACTTAAATTCCAGCCCTCTTGACATGAATGCTAACATTGAATTTGCCTTCTTAACTGCTGACTGAACCTGCACATTAACCTTAAGAGAATCGTGAACAAGGACTCCCAAGCACCTTTGTGCTTCTGATTTCCTAAGCATTACTGTCACTTCTTCAGTGAATGCCCATATCCATGTCAGCTATTTCTCACTCCATTGCCTCCCTCGTAAGTTCCATGGCCCTCTTCTCAGAGGCGGTGAGGACACATATCTTGGGGATGCCCCTGTCCATATTGATGCTCCCCCCTGTTGCCTCCAGTTTTAACCTTGGGACACAGAAAAGACATTATGAGGCACTGGCACCAGGGTTTGGGGGTGTTAATAGCTGGTGCCATATGTGGGCAAGGTGCATAGCCAAAGAGGGTAGGGGCTGTGATGGAGATTACTGGGGTGGGTTCTGAGGGAGATGCTGGTAGATGACATGTTAGGGATTACCAGGGTTATGGGGCAAATAGCCGGCGCTAGGGACTGGAGTGATGCCAGGAGCACCAGATGGTTATTCGCCCTTGCAACTCGAAGGAGATCATTCATGTTCTTTCTGCATTGCAGGCTAATCCTCCTGGTCAGGCTGCCTCTGCCACCTCATCTCAGGGTTGGTTCATCACAGCTGGGTCTGCGGCCCACCCGAGGGAATAAGATGTCCCTCTGTTCGTCAACTGCGTCCAGCATCCTTTCAATGTCACCATCCAGGGACCTTGTTGCTGGACTTCGTGCAGCCATCTTCTTGGCTGGAATTACAGTGGAGTATTTAAAAACTACTCCAGCTTGTCAGGCTAACAAGGTGATTCACGATCCCAGCAAATCACTCGCCTGGGGAATCAGGAATTTGGCGCGATTCACGTGGGCAGATCCATTGCATGCTGTGAATCTCGCCTCTCCAGCGCTCATAGGGCCAGCGCAAAGCACGCCCGCTTTCCGGCTGTCAGGAGCACTTAGTCGCGGTTTGGGAGGGTCGTGCCTAAGATAGTAAATAAAAAATTAAAGTTATATTTGGAAGAGCAGAATCACTCAAATAATCCTTACCTTGCTGTGGATGCTGATTCACTGAATTCCTTCTCACAGGAGCTGGACCAGTTTGTGATTGAGGTGAACATCACCTCTTACAAAATATTTGCCAATATGATATATTCTTAACATGTTATGAGGGAATTCAGGGCCAGAGTGAGCTCTTGGACTAATTTTGGTCACTCAGATGGATCGGAGAGGAATTTCCACCCAAGTTGCCCGAGGTTTTTAATCTGGTTTTCATCTCCCCAAGGAGATCATTTAGTTTCAGGTGAAGTGGAAAGTGTATGTATTTTGATAAACAACGGTCAGGACTTTCAATCCAGGTCAGGAACCGAGCGCCAATAGAACTTCTGGGTCCGAAACAAGCCCTGTTTCCGTGCCACTCATACAATATTATCTTCATATGTAGATGCCCTAATTGGGCTTTCGGCGAGTTTGGCACCTAATGAGTGTTGAGCCTTACCAGGAGGCAGGAGCTGACAGGCGATAGCCATAATGGGACCTAACCCTGCCATGCAGAATGGAGGAGGCAGACCAGCAGCCTCATGATTAAGCAACCAACAAAAAAGGCACTGCACCCAATCTGAAACAATTAGTGTGAAAGACATTTTGACAGAAAAGATATTACTTGATTGCTCCCACTTTGAACCCAACAGATGTACACCAAAGCAGAGAAGACTGTTTGCATTTAATAAATTCCTTAAAGGGGCTATAACAGGCCATTAAGTGGAGGAAAATAGGTTCCCGGCTTCACAGCTCCTCACACCACCCTCGCCCCCACCCCGTGTGAATGAGGAGAAGGATTGTAAGGCAGATGTGTTGACTGACCATGGCACCATGATGAAGGTTGCCATTCAAGTGGGAGAGAAGAAGAATGCGGTCGTGATACGAGACAGCAAAGTCATGGGGTAGATACTGTTCATTGCAATCGAGAACATGAAGCCAGATGATTGTGTTGCCTCCCTGGTGCCAGGGTTCAAGACATCTTCTCAGGACTCGATAGGAACGTGCAGTGAAGGAGGGAGGATCTAGTTGTCATGGTCCATGTAGGTACCAATGTCATAGGTAATACGTGGAGAGAGGTTCTGCATAGAGAGTATGAGGTGCTAGGCACTAAAATAAAAAGCGGAACCTCAGAGGTAGTAATATCTGGATTATTGTCTGAGCCACTTGTAAATTGGCAATGGGCAAATTAGATTAAAAAGATGAATGTGCGGCCAAAGACTGGCATAGGAGATGTGGGTTCTGGTTTATGGGGAGTTAGGGAAAGTAGGAACTATACCTTTGGGACTGTTTACACTAAAACTGTGCTGCAGCCAGTGATCCAGTGAGCTACATAACTAGGTAAGTGTAGCGGGCTTTAAAATAATTAGATCAGCGAAGGGATCATGCAGGGGAAGACTGAGTAAATGAGAAGGAAATAACAGGGCAATAGATCGAGGTAGAAATTAAGATAATGATAATCAATGTATGGCAGAAAGGGACAATAATTGTGATCCGAAGTGTGTGCCATCAGATCAGGACAGTTTACAACAAAAGTAGCAAATAGACTTAAGGATTCTGTATCGAATGTCCACAGCATTCACAATGAAACAGGTTAATCGTTAGCTCAAATAAAAACTTATATGTATGACCTGATAGCAATTGCAGAGGCAAAGCTACAAGGAAACCAAAGCTGAGGCCTGAATATTCAAGGATACCTGACAACCAGGAAGCTGGGAAAAGGTGGTGGGGTAGCTCTGTTAGTTAAAGGGCATTAGTACTGTAGAGAGCAATGACTTTAGCTATAAAGATTAAGATGTAGAACAGGATTTAACCCGCATTGCACAAAATGCAGGAGGAGCAGGCATGAAAAATGTTTTTTTTTCCCTGGCTGCAATGGCGGGTTTTTGTGCTGTATCGTCTGCTTCCTGACTGATTAATTATATATGCATGGGAAACACACCAGATCACAGAGAGGCAGCCTGAGATTTGCCACCCTCTGTGACCTCACCTTTTCCTCACATTGGGAATTACATTTAAACAGCAGCGGCACACAGCATTCTTGTAATGACCTCCAATTGGCATTATTGGTTGGCCAATTGGAGTATGAGCTCCCTCAATGATAGCCCATTGAGGGGGCCCATATAAGCACCTGTGTAGGCTTTGTGAGGCAGTCTTAAGTTGACTGGAATGCTAGCAGCACTGTTTGGAGCTGCTTTTGTATATAAGTTATTGCAAATAAATACTGGTGTGGTGATGGAACCCCTACTTCCTGTAGATTATTACAGTGGCGACGAGGTAAACAAAGAACCTTGTGGAGACCAGCTGCCTTGCTCTTTCAAAAATGCCTCTTTTTGGGAAGTTGGATGCATTCGACCCGACTATTGAGGACTGGTCCCAGTATGTGGAGCGAATGTGTTACTTTTTCCAGGCCAATGAGATAACGGAGGATGGAAGGAAACGGGTTATACTGCTGTCGACGTGCGGACCCTCAGCCTTCGCCATTATACGTAGTCTAACTTATCCCGATACGCCGGCTATGACCCAAAACCACCCCTCATTTTGGGTAGGTACAGATTCTACACAACGAAGCGGGAAGACAGAGAGTCAGTCACAAATTTCTTGACCCGCTTGAGAAGGCTGGCGGAAAAATGTGAGTTCGGCCCGACGCTAAATGAAATGCTTTGGGACCGGTTAGTGTGTGGCATAAATGACCCCCAAATACAGAAGCGCCTGTTGGCGGAAACGCAGCTACACTGCAGGCGGGCGTTATAGCTCGCACTGTCCCTAGAAATGGCAGCAAGTGGGGCGCAGGAACTACAGGGCACGCCAATGGAGGTAGATACCTGGGAGAGGGACTACCACAATGGATCCAGCTACCAGATAGCCGCCCTCAGGAAAAGCCTGAGGAACAGAGGGCCAAAGGAAAGCCCCAGAACTGCCCCAAGTCTGCTAGGACTAACTGGAGACAGAGGGAACTTCCGGCTGAGGTTCCCCCAACAGAGAAGGACCGTTTCTGGCACCAGACAGAGTGGGGTAACAGCGACAGAAACCCTAGAAGAAGGTGGCAAAAGAGGAATAGCAGGTGGGGATGCAGGGAAGTACACAACCTAGATGCCCCATCCTCCTCCGAAGGGGAACAGTTATATAATATTGCGACGAAGAAAGTTGCAAGATTACCCCACGGGTGAACGTCGGCCGACAATAATGGAAATAGACACGTGTGCGGCCGTATCAGTAATGGGAGTGGCAGCATTTAAAAAAATCAAAGATGGACTCCAGCCATTAACCCTAACAAAAACATAGACGAAACTTAAAACCTACATGGGGGAACCCCTGGAAGTTCGAGGCACGACTCATGTACCCGTGGAATATGATAAACAATTGCTCAGATTACCATTGATGATAGTAGAGGGCTCCGGACCGAACTTAATAGGACGGAACTGGCTGAAAGACCTAAACTTAGATTGGATGAAAATTTTCCAGAGTGGAAGCGGGCAGTTGAATGGAGTACTCCAAAAATACCCGGAGGTCTTCCAAGAAGGTTTGGGGGAAATTATAGGCGCCAAAGCAACTTTGCACGTGGACCCAGAAGCCCTTCCGAAATTTTATAAGGCCAGGCCAGTACCTTTTGCATTAAGGAAGAAAGTAGATGTCGAAATAGAAAGGTTACGGTGCAACGGCATTATCAGACCAGTACAGTTCTCGGAATGGGCAGTGCCGGTGGTACCAATTTTGAAGCCAGGCGGCTCGATACGTCTCTGTGGAGATTTCAAACAGACGGTAAACAAATACGCACTGCTGGACAAATACCCGATCCCGAAAATAGATGACCTATATGCCAAATTGTGTTGCGTCACAAGTGACCACCAACTCCTTCCTTGGGTCATAATGCTCTAGGACATTTTCGGATGACAGCTGTTCCTTAATGTCCCTAAATGCTCGGTTTTGGCGGGCAGACCATTTCACGAAACTAGACATGAGCCACGCCTGCCTGCAGTTAAAACTGGACAAGGACTCCCAGAAGTTCGCTACGATCAACACCCTGAAGGGACTTTTTCGTTATACTAGGCTACCCTTCGGAGTGTCATCAGCCTGCGCTATATTCCAGCGTACGATGGAAAATATTCTGCAGGGACTACCGCAGGTGGCAATTTATTTGAACAATGTCTTAACCACGGGTAGGACAAACAGGGAACACTTAAGGAACCTGGAGGAAGTGCTCAGGCATTTCGCAAAGGCAGGCGTACGGCTGAAAAGAGAAAAATGTGTTTTTCTGGCCCCACAAGTGACGTACCTGGATATAAAGTAGACGAGTCGGGCTTACACCCATTGGAAGACCGAGTAAGGGCAATAAAAGAAGCCCCAGCTCCCACCACGGTCCAGGAGCTACGATCATTTCTCGGATTGGGAACATATTATGGCAAATTTATTGAAAATAGGGCGTCCATCCTAGAACCCCTCCACCAGCTACTAAAAAAGGGAGAAGAATGGAAATGGTCCGCCCGCCAAAACCGAGCATTTAGGGACATTAAGGAACAGCTGTCATCCGAAAATGTCCTAGAGCATTATGACCCAAGGAAGGAGTTGGTGGTCACTTGTGACGCATCACCTTACGGGGTAGGAGCCGTCTTAGCCCATAGAGGAAGGAATGGGGAAGAACGGCCAATAGCCTATGCTTCGAGGACCTTGGCGATGGCTGAGAGAAAGTACGCCCA
Organism: Scyliorhinus torazame; assembly: GCF_047496885.1. Lineage (NCBI taxonomy): Eukaryota > Metazoa > Chordata > Chondrichthyes > Carcharhiniformes > Scyliorhinidae > Scyliorhinus > Scyliorhinus torazame. The sequence continues at coordinate 122,632,527 of NC_092707.1, read as the reverse complement.
AATCGAGAAGGAAGGACTGGCGGTGATATTTGCAGTGAAAGAATTTCACCAGTATCTGTACGGGCGGACATTCACCATAGTGACAGACCATAAGCCATTATTAGGGTTATTAAAAGAAGACAAGTCAATACCCCCGATTGCATCAGCTAGAATCCAACGCTGGGCGTTGCTACTGGCGGCGTATAGATACGTTCTGGAGCACAGACCGGGAACTCGAGTAGCAAATGCAGATGCTTTGAGCAGACTTCCCCTCCCAGACACCCAGCCGCTAATACCGAAAGTAGAGGAGACAGTAATGACTCTAAACTTTTTGGACACCCTACCAGTGGACCCACAACATATTCGGTTGTGGACGCAAAAAGACCCAGTTCTAGCCAAGGTGAAGCATTTACTGCTAACAGGGGAACTGGAGAGACCAGTGGAGCCCCAAATGCACCCATACTGGAGCAGAAGGGACCAAATAACCGTAGAAAACGGTATCCTATTATGGGGAGCCCGGGTAATAGTCCCAGCTCAGGGCCGTCGGGCAATCTTAACCGAGTTACATCACGGACACCCAAGGGTGTCTAAAATGAAGATGCTAGCTCGAAGCTACGTTTGGTGGCCAGGATTGGACACAGACATAGCAGCCTTGGTACGTCGGTGCCAGGAGTGCCAACAGGGGCAAAGAGTGCCACCAGCTGCGCCATTGCACCCGTTGGAATGGCCAGGCAGACCGTGGACCCGCCTGCATATTGACCACGCCAGCCCTTTCATGGGCTCAATGTTTTTGGTGATAGCGGACGCCCACTCCAAATGTTTGGACGTCCACTGGGTAAACACGGCAAGCACAGCATCGACAATTGAAAAGCTCAGGGCCTCGTTTGCAACACATGGACTTCCGGAGGTATTGGTGTCGGACAACGGAACGGCATTCACAAGTGGGGAATTTGGAAAATTCCTAAAGGGAAACGGAGTCCGCCACATCAAAACGGCCCCTTACCATCCAGCGTCCAACGGCCTGGCAGAGAGAGCGGTCCAGACACTAAAAGCGGGACTCATGAAGCAGCCGGCAGCGTCAATGGACACAAAGCTCTCCCGCTGGCTGTTTGATTACAGGACCACACCACATTCCACAACGGGCACACCGCCAGCTGAACTCTTAATGGGAAGGCGGCTGCGAACGAGGCTGAGTCTCCTTTTCCCAAATTTAACGGGGAAAGTGGAGAAACAACAGGAGGTCGAACGCAGGGGGCATGATAATAGTCGGCAGCAGAGACATTTCCAGGTGGGGGCACCGGTTTGGGTCAAGAATTATGGGAATGGACCAACGTGGGTCAAAGGCACGGTAGAGTCCCAAACAGGGCCCATATCATATAAAGTTTCGATAGGAGGTAAGGTGCTGAAGAAACACCTAGACCAAATAAGGGCAGCGGAACCACACCTGGAGGCAGTCAAAGCAGGACCGCCTCAAGCTGGGATAGCTCAGATGGGAAAGATACCCACACCCCAACCCCGAGCAATTTCTCCAGACCCCGTCATCCAGTCGTCAGAGTCGGAGATGGACACGTTCGACAAGGCCGCCGCGACACCTCTCCCCGAGGAGGAGGAAGTACAACTTCCAAGGAGGTCGTCAAGGAAAAGACAGGCACCTATAAGGTACACCCCACCCACATCGGAGAACGACCAGGCGGACGACACAGAGGCGACAGACCCAGACAGGAGGAATGAAATGAAATGAAAAATGAAATGAAAATCAGCAGGAAGAAGCTCAGAGGAATGCCAGCTGGCAGGAATTCCTCGGACCTTTGGGGGGGGGGGGTGTAATGACCTCCAATTGGCATTATTGGTTGGACAATTGGAGTATGAGCTCCCTCAATGATAGCCCATTGAGGGGGCCCATATAAGCACCTGTGTAGGCTTTGTGAGGCAGTCTTAAGTTGACTGGAATGCTAGCAGCACTGTTTGGAGCTGCTTGTGTATATAAGTTATTGCAAATAAATACTGGTGTGGTGACGGAACCCCTGCCTCCTGTGGATTATTACAATTCTCAATTTCGGCAGGCCAAGATTGCTTTCCGAAAGACATGTCCTCGATAGCCAAGAAAACAGCAGCCGCCAACTCAGTGATGTCTCCTTTCAACACCTGCTGGATATTTTGAAGGCCCGCTGTGATGTCCTGCACCCCTGCTCTGGCTGCAGGAAGTCCACCAACCTCACCACTCGGGCCTGGGAGGCGGTGCCAGTGGTGGTCAGCACTAACGCTGCCCATAAGGGGTCAGCCACCCAGTGCAGGAAGAGGATGAATGATCTCATCCGTTCCACCAGGGTAAGTCAACCATCCTATCACTCTCAACTCACGCACTCAGCAGCCCATCACACATTCACCAGGATCTCTCTCACTCACTGCCAGCTCAAGGGACATCACCATTCACTGTCAAACACACCCTCCGAGCTCATCACCTCTGGCGATAACGTCCACATCTCTTCCATGGCCCCACTCACATGCGAAACATCCTTATCATCTGCCCTGGCATGTGTCTTGTTTGCACTCTTTCCATATGTCTTTCTGCAGGACAAGCTTGTGCACGATAAAAGGGAGAAGACTCAAACCGGGGGCTGGAGGGTACAAACTTAAGGTTCTCACTGAGTTCAAGAAGAGAACCATAAAACTGGCAAGAGATGACATGGAATGTGCCTGCACTGATGGTAAAGATAACATGTGAGGATCCTGCACCAGCTTATCTCTCAAAGCTACTGTGAGTGCACTGCTCTGTTTGTTATTCAGCTGCCATGTACTAGCTATCTCTACTTTCTTTCACAAGTATCTTTGTTAAGCACCCAAGGCCTTCAATCAGCCAGGCCCTTAGCCCCAACCCCATGGATGCCTCCAATGAGGAACATGAGGACAGCATCTTTGAAGGACCCATCACAGTGTCCACCCACGCCCTCCATCAGCGCAGAGACACACAACACAATGGGGCCTAATTCTAGTGTAGACTCTGGGTTATGACCTCCTGGACTGGTGTGCAGCCAATTCGAGACCCATTTGACCTAGAGTCACAACACAATTGAAATTAATAAATAATTCTTAGAAAACACCCAAATGTTTTTGGCTCTTGGCATCCCAATAACCACAGTCACCAGGTTTGTAAATTTAAACACAATCAATTTTTATTAATAACAATAACGATGCTTAAATATGTCACAAATGCAACAGATTAACTATTATCTAATTCCTAACCTACTCCCCCCCCCCCCCCCCCCCCCACCACCAGTTAAACTCGCCCCATCCGCTACACAAACACAAGACAGACAAAGATAAGGGGGTAAAGAGAAGTGTAAAATAATGATAAAAGTAAAAAGGATAAGAGTCTTTGTTTCAGATGGTTGTTTCTAGCACACCTTTCTTCAGTTTAGGCTTTCGGTTTGAAGTTTCTGTTTCCAGTCTGTAGTGGTTTTCACTGTAGATTCATTCAGGTCTCTGCAGTTTCAGAAACAGAGCAGCTTTTCTGGAGAGAGAGGGGAAAGAGAGCAGCTTCTTTCCTCTGAGCATCCACGACTTCAACTATCTTTCGCCTGGCTCTCTGAAAATCATCCCACTCAGGCAGGACCCAATTACTGGGCAGAATATGGCCTTTTGGCCAACTCGTTGGCCACCAGCCAAGCAATTGAAACAAGTGCCACCCATCACTCGGGTGCCGGAAAGTCTGAGCTCTGCTGTCCAAAGTCTAGCACAGTGTTCTCCATTCAGCATCATGGATCAAAATGATAACAGCAAAAATAAAGAAAGGGGAGAACTGGGATTGCGGAGCACGACGATCTCTTCCGGCTGTCCCTTCTTCCCAAGGAGTCAACCGGGGACCCTCAGGAACCATAGGGAGGGGGACCAGTGGATGGGAACCCTGGGGTCATCAATCCAGGTGACTCCGGGACATCCCGGGCAATCCAAAACCCCTCTTCCTGTGACCTCATCACCTTCAGCTCCACAGGCCGAGGAGGGTGCATCTTGCCCACTGCAAGACACCCACTGAAGGCTGGGGCCCTCCAACACTCAGCCCGGCAGAAGACACCCGCCAAGGTCCTTACTGACAACAGGGCGTAGCAGGATGCCTCCACATCCACTGTGGATGTCGGGGAAGAACCAAGATATAGCGGTAACATTAGAAAAATTAGAAGGATTTAGAAGCACAATGGCGATGTGGGTGTTCACAACGCGTGTATCGTGTACTTAAATATAAATAGAATTGCACTCATTTCACATTTCCCCTTGTGTTTGCCTCCTTTCCTTCATGAACCATAGGGAGGGGAACCAGTGACCCTGGGGTCATCCATCCAGGTGACTCCGGGACACCACCAATAATCATGTGTTGCTGTCAATCAGGTTTGACACCATGGTCCCCTCCCCCACTTATCACGGATGTCACCACCATGGCTCTCTCGTCTATGTTGTGTGTTTCCCTTTCACCACAGTGTGTGGCCATTTCCTGATCATTCTCGACATCAGTGATTTCTCAGTCTAAATGTTGAATTTGTTTGTGCAACAAACCTCATTCAAAGGCTTTGTCGGGTCATGTCCTGTTTATTCTCGGCTGTGTGATTGAGACAGAAATGTTCTATCTTGTCTGTGTCCGTGAAAGGTGAGGGTGCCGTGTACAAGGAGCAATGTGTTTACACAGGGAGAAGGGAAATATAAGGTGCAGCCCCACATGCTCTCTGTCTCTGGTGGGGTTTTCAGGCTACGAGCTCATACTCAGAGCTCGTGTGCACTGCTGTCAGCCAACCGCTTTTCACTTTCAGAGTATACATCTGCTAAGCTCACCAATAAATGGGGCACTTTGCCAACTCAAGGTGATGAAGCTCTGACGCATTATTGTCCTGGCGCTCAAATGTCCAACTTGAGCGTCTCTCACCCGGTAGCTGTGTCTATTGTGGGGACAAGGCTCTCGTCACAAACTCAGGATGCAGCGATGTGCGCTCCCTCACCTGAGCTCTCGCTGAGGTTATTGATACTAATTCCAAATGGTGATGTCTGGCAGCAATAGAGGCTTTGAGCAAGCTCTGGCAGTCCACACCATTACTTTAGACAATGTTGAGGGGATCATTGGGATAGGAGTGAGAATGTCCTGAAGTTGAAGTGTGCTCTTTATTCGCAGTAACTGTTCCCTTCAGGGCTTCAGGGTGCCTGAGCATTTTGAACTTTACAAGAGCCAAGGTTGGCCATGAGGGCACAATGTCTGTGTTAAAGAGGAGGCATTTTAATATCTAACAGGCAAGTGTTCAGCATTGTCATGCTCAGGTGGTCCATATTCATACTAATCTGTGGATCCCTAACCCGTGAGGATATCAGTGTGATTTAGAAGAATGCAGCACAGACGACTGAGTCATCTCGAACTGGATTCACAGCAGCGGAACATCATCAACTGCCTTGTCCCAAATGTAAATGATCTGTTTCTCCATCGATGTTACACAGGGCGCGTCGTTCCACTGCTTGAGATGGATCTCCTTGAGGAACCTTGTCAGTTTGAAGGCAGATGAGCACAATGAGGATCGTGCAGCAGCTCCTGCCTCTTGCATGGTGCCATTGTGACTGGGATGCTGGAGAGATGTTTGAAGGGGCAGCACCTTCTGATTTCTGATTCCGGGACACCCTCCTCTAATTAACACCTCGCCTCAGCAAGGCCACATGCTGCTGGAGGTTCATCATTCTTCAAAGGATCAGGACAATGTGAGCCTGATGTGTAATTATTCACTGTCCTATTTAATGGCATGGTGAAATGAGCGGTATAACAACATAGATTTTCATGTTGGTCCATGACGGAGTCCAAGAGGGTGCTCATTGAAACTCGCATCCTCCTGGTGGAATATGATGGCTATCAGAGCCTCACGCATACGCCAGCCTCATTTAGCCTGTGCTTTGGCCTCTTTCACTGCAACCTATTGAGCAGGTAGTTGTCTTTCTATTTATGCATTGCAGTTCCTGTTGCTATGGAGCTTCTCTAGTCACATGAGTGCAATTGATGGCTCCCTGCACCTGTGGAACCTGGCAATCTCAGCAAAGCCCAGTGCTCTGGTATCCTGGCCTGCTTGATGTCTGTTGATGTTCACGTAATTGTGGGCCTCAAGAATGCATTTGTGCATGGATGCTTGAGAGATCCCACAGAGGTCCCACTGGCGTAGAAGTTCAGAGTGGCCATTACTTTCATAACCACTGGCAATCGATGCTATCCCAGTCCCCATAGTGCCAATTCCTGGAGAAAGTGGCAAATCTGAGTAACTGGATTCCTGGATATGTGGAGCCATCTAGTGTGACACTAGTTCTTGCTCATCTGTAGATAAGAGATGCCAGTTCTGTGCACTCTGAGTCTTTCAAGGAACCAATTCACAATGTTTCTGTGAGCCTCATTGCCTGTGTCTGGAGGAGGCCCTAGTTGCTATAATTCATGAAGGTTTTGCTGCTCCCTTTGGTGAGCCAGACGCCTCCGTCGAAATCGTCTCAACTTTTCTCCTGCTTGTAAGTGATAATTCATGCAATGATAAATGCAGCCTCCATCTTCCTGATGGTCTTCTCTCTGGAGTACAAATGAGATAGAGACGAGTGTCAGCCTTAGTTTCCAAAGGTCCTCTTGCTGTCAATGACTCATCAATTTAAATAATGCTAATTTAGGCGAAGTACATCTTGCATACAGTTCTGAAACTAAAATTTGCAAGATGGTTATGCTTTAAAATGTCCCTTTAACACTGGGAATTCTAGAATCATCCTAAACTCAATCAGCTAGTCCCCAAGGAGTGGACTCGGAGGGCAGCGCATCAGAGCTGTAAGTATAAAATAACTTACCTCAGGCATTCGTGGCCTAGTCTCCAGGAAGCGGACTTGGAGGTGGAGCATCGGAGCTGTAAGTATAAAGTAACTTACCTCAGGAATTCGCAGCCTAGTTTCCAGGGAGCGGACTCAGAGTGGCAGAGCATCGGAACAGTAAGTATAAAGTAGCTTACCTCTTGGATTCACAGCCTAGTCTCCAGGGAGTGGACTCGGAGATGCAGAGCATCGGAGCAGTAAGTATAAAGTCCACCGCGGGGATTCACGGCCTAGTCTCCAGGGAGCGGACTCGGAGGGCGGAACACCGGAGCCGTAAGTACAAAGTAACTTACCTCAGGGATTTGCGGCCTAGGTTCCAGAGAGCGGACTCAGAGGGGCAGAGCATCGGAGCAGTAAGTATAAAGTAACTTACCTCGGGTATTCCACTGAAGCTGAAAAATATTGAAAAAGTGCCATCACAGTAAAACCTGTTTGGCTGATAGTGAAACTGCACTAAATTGAAAAACGAATTAATTAACTAAGGAGAAGTGGCTGGGCAGGTGATGTGCTGTAGCTGTATGATGTGGAAGCTGGCAGATCCCATTGCGAGTTTATGTGACCACATCTGCAGCAAATGTTTGTTGCTCAAGGAATTTCGGCTCAGAATTGATGTGCTGGAGTCTGAGCTTCGGACACTGCGGCACATCTAGGAGGGGGAGAGTTGCCTGGATGCTTTGTTTCATGAGGCGGTCGCACCCCATAGATTAAGTACCTCAAATTCGGCCAGTGGTCAGGGACAGCAGGGTGTGACTGCGAGTGAGGCAGGTAGAGGGATCCTGAATTCAGGAATGGAGGAGCCTCAGCTTTTGACCTTGTCCAACAGCTGCGAGGTACTTGCTCCCTGTGTGGATGAGGAAAATGACTGTAGGGAGGATGAGCTAGCCGACCACTGCACCGTGGTACAGGAGGCCATTTAATCGGGGGAAGCAAAAGACAAATGCAAGTTTTCTAAGCAGGATCGAGTGAGTCCCGCATGGTATGTTGCCTGCCAGGTGTCAGAGTGAGGGACATTTCTGACCGGCTTGCAACAATATTGGAGTGGGAGGGGAAGGATCCAGTTATGGTCCACGCTGGGGCAAACAACATAGACAAAAGGCAGAAAGAGGACCTGTTTGGAGAATATCAAGAACTAGGAACAACATTAAAGAACTGGTGCTCAAGGGTTATCTCTGGATTATTACCAGAGCCACGTGCAAATTGGCATGGGGATGAGAAAATTAGGAAAGTAAACATGTGGCTAAAGGAATGGTGTGGGAAAGAAGAGTGCCATTTAAATGGAACACAGGCATCAGTATTGGGACAGGGGGGGATTGGTACCGTTAGGACATTCTCCACCTGAACCGATCTGGGACCAGTATTCTAGCGGGAAGGAGAAATAGGGTGGTCACAAGGACATTAAACTAGCAAATGGTGGGGAGGGGGAGGCTTCTGAGAAACTCAATCCAGTTCCACAAACACGTAGCAGGGCAGAGAGTAAAGAAATAGTCAGAGACCTAACTTTAGGAACTGCAGCTAATGGTAAAACTACAAGAAATATAATGGTTAATGGGAACCAAAACAGCAGATCAGCAAGTGAGGAGAAGGTGGAGGTTAGTAGGATGGCAAGGTCAGTCTAACGACTGCAGAGGGTAAAGGAAATGTAAAAGATCAAAATGTAAGGTGACTGGGAGTGAAAGTTGATGATGAGGTTGAGTGTTATCAGGGGCGAAATTCTCCCCCAACGGCGTGATGTCCGCCGACTGGCGCCAAAAACGGTACCGATCAGGCGGGCATCGCGCCGGCCAAAAGGTGCGGAATGCTCCGCAACTTTGGGGGCCGAGCCCCAACATTGAGGGGCTAGGCCGGCGCCGGAGGGATTTCCGCCCCGCCAGCTGGCGGAAATGGCATTTGTTGCCCCGCCAGATGGCGGAAATGGCGTTTGTTGCCCTGCCAGCTGGCGCGGAAATGCGGCGCATGCGCAGGAGCGTCAGCGGCCGCCGACAGTTTCCCACGTATGCGCAGTGGGGAGAGTCTCTTCCGCCTCCGCCATGGTGGAGGCCGTGGCGGAGGCAGAAGGGAAAGAGTGACCCCACGGCACAGGCCCGCCCGCGGATCGGTGGGCCCCGATCGCGGGCCAGGCCACCGTGGGGGCACCCCCCGGGGTCAGATCGCCCCGCGCCCCCCCCCAGGACCCCGGAGCCCGCCCACGCCACCTGGTCCCGCCGGTAAATACCAGCTTTGATTTACGCCGGCGGGACAGGCAATTTCTGGGCGGGACTTCGGCCCATCCGGGCCGGAGAATTGAGCGGGGGGGTCCCGCCAACTGGCGCGGCCCGATTCCCGCCCCCGCCCAATCTCCAGTACCGGAGACTTCAGCGGGGGCGGGGGCGGGATCCACGGCGGCCAACGGCCATTCTCCGACCCGGCGGGGGGGTCGGAGAATGACGCCCCAGAGGTTAATAAAGGAGGTCAGAATGTGTGAAAAGTGCAGTGCACAAGAAAATCCTGTAAAGGAAAGACAAATCAGTTGGACATATTTTAAAACCTTGTACATAAATGCACGCAGTACCTGGAATGAGGCCAATGAGCTGACAGCACAAATAGAGACAAATGGGTATGATTTGGTGGGGATTACTGAAACATGGTTGCAGGAGGACCAGGACTGGGAGTTGAATGTTCAAGGGTACTCAGTATTCTGAAAGGATATACAGGATGGAACAGGAAGTGGAATTGCTTTATTGGTTAAAGATGACATCAAGGCTGCATTAAGAAATGATATTGGCACTCAGGACAAAATGTTGAATTGATCTGGGTGAAATTAAAAAACAAGGAAAAAAACTCCTTTGTAGGAGTAATTTACAGGCCCCCGAGCAATACTTCCAAAGTGGGGCATAAACCAAGAAATAGTGAGAGCTTGTGAGAAGGGCACAACAGTAATCATGAGGATTTCAACGTGCAGATTGACTGGACTAATCAAATTGGCAAGGGTAACCTTGAGGGACATTTCATAGAGTGTATGAGGCATTGTTTCTTAGAGCAATGTGTTATGAAGCTAACCCAGGGAGCAGGCTATTTTAGATGTAGTACTATGTAACGAAGAAGGGTTGATAAATAGTCTTGTTAAGGATCCTCTTGGAAAGAGTGATCAGAGCATGCTAGAATCTCAAATTCAGATTGAGCGAGGGAAGACAGAGTGCCATATTGGAGTTTTAGTGTTGGGAAGAGGTAATTATACAGACCTGAGGAAAGAGTTGGCCCAAATAGACTGAGCACAAATAATTGAGGATAGGACAGTTCAGGAACAATAGTAGATGTTCAGGGAGATATTAAATATCTCTCAATTAAATTATATTCCTGAAAGAGGAATTGTAAAAGGGAAAAAAATGTTGCATGGCTAAAAAAGGAAGTCAAAATGCAAAAACTAGGGCATACCATACTGCAAAAGCTAGTGTTACGCTGGAGAATTGCAGTACTTTTAGGTACAGCAAAAGGCTACTAAAAACAAAATAAAGGGTGCTAAGATGAACTATGAAAGGAAACGAGCAGAAAACATAAACACTGATACCAAAAGCTTCTATAAGTATGCAAAGACAAAGAGAATAGCTAAAGTAAATATTGGCCCTTTAGAGAACAATACTGGTGAGGTAATAATGGGGAGCACAGAGATGGCGGAGGCACTGAATCAATATTTTGCCTCTGTCTTCACGGTACGGTAAAACAAAAAAATTCCAAAACTGCAGTTAATCACTCGGGAGAAGGTATTGAATAAACTAATGGGAGATTAAAGGCAGATAAGTCTCCAGGACCTGATGGTCTGTACCCCAGGGTATTAACAGAGGTGGCAGCAGAAATAGTGGATGCATTGGTTATGATATTTCAAAATTCCTGGATTCTGGAAATGACCCGGTGGATTGGAAACACACTAATGTGATGCCTCTATTCGAAAAGGGAGAGAGGCAAAAAGTAGGATATTATAGACTATGACTTTGGTAGTGGGGAAGTTGCTGGAATCAATCATTAAGGACGAGATGGCTGAACATTTGGAAAGACAAAGCGCAAACTATATAAATTATCTGCAAGCAAGGACAGGGTGCAGAGTACAGAATTTGGCATACCTCAATTGAATTTGTTAATGCAGCTTTCCCTTAGATTGGTGCATTACCTGCCTATTAAGTAATGGTCAATCTACATTAATTTTAATTTGTTTGTGACAGTAAAAGTTTTAAAACGTGAAAACTTGTTCTTCGGTTATTCCTGTCAGTCGCTGGGAAGAATTATTTCGAAAAGTTATCGGTCTTTGCAGGAATTGTAATAAAATGGAACTCAACTGAAAATGTTAAATAAAAAGTATTAATGGGACAGTTTAACCTTGAATCATTTGATTCAATTCCAAAGTTGTTTGCTGATAGATTTTTCATTTATGTTAATAGGTGAAACCTGGGTCTGTAAGGTAGTTACTTTCCTTCCAATACAATAGAGTAGTGAAAGCTCACAATAGAATATAGGAATATGAAATGTTTTGATGCAACCTTCATGAAATAACTAGTGGTCCCAGGTTGCTCCACCTTTTGATGAATGTCAATCAGCGGAGGTGACTGGTTGAGCACGAAGTTACATTCTCTGATCTTTGAGCTGACAGCACCTCATAACTCTTTCATGTGACATTTCCCACCTCAGGACTGAGTTTCCACCCCACAATGGTTATTTTTGTTTTAAATCTTTGATCAGTTGATTCTGTAACGAGAGCTTTTTGATGCAATCCTAAAAAGTAACAACAAACAGCCTTAGCAGTGAATAACAAGATCATTCTTAAAGGTGGCTGTCAGTTTGGTTGAAAAGAACCATTCAGACGATGACCTGTACTTTGTAATTGTCAAAATTCCTGCTTTACACTGAAATAGAATAGGGTTCCTCGAGGGTGAAGAGGATCAAGTCTCCTTTTGCAATTCCATAAGACCATAACAAATAGGACCAGGAGTAGGCCATTCAGCCCTTCGAGCCTGTTCCATCATTTAATAAGATCATGACTGATCTAACACTCGCTAAGTCTACCTTCCTGCCTTCTCTCCATAACCCTTACTCCCCCCACTGATTAAGAACCTAGTGATCTCAGCCTTGAAAATAATCAAGGATTCGGCCTCCACAGCTTACCGGGGTAAAGAATTCCAAAGATTCACCACTCTTTGAGCGAAGAAATTCTTCCTCAAATCCATCTTAAATGAGCAGTCTCTTATTCTACGACTGCCCTCATTCAGTGTCATATAGAGTCATAGAGTCATAGAATTTACAATGCAGAACAAGGCCATTCAGCCCATCGAGTCTGCACCGGCTCTTGGAAAGAGCACCCTACTTAAGCCCCACGCCTCCATCCTATCCCCTCGTTCCCTGTAACCCCACTTAACAATTTTTGGACACTAAGGGCAATTTAGAATGGCCAATCCACTTAACCTGCACATCTTTGGACTGTGGGAGGAAACCGGAGCACCCGGAGGAAACCCACGCACACACGGGGAGAACGTGCAGACTCCACACAGACAGTGACCCAAGCCGGGAATCGAACCTGGCACCCTGGAGCTGTGAAACAACTGTGCTAACCACTATGCTACCGTGCTGCCCGTCTTCACTTCTGTGGAAGCACAATCTGGTAGTAGTAAGGGAGAGAATAGGGGGCAGCCAACTTTCCCCCAGGGCTGCTACAAACTAGGCCAGCCACCACACTAACCAATGTTGATATGAATCCATGGTGGAGAAGAGTGGCCAAGACTGGAGTTGCCCTGATATGACCATCTCTCAGGACAACAGTAGGTGACAGGCCATAAGAGGGTCGTTTAGGGTCTGGTAACAGTGGGGAAGAAGCTGTTTTTAACATTGAACATAGAACATAGAAAATACAGCACAGAACAGGCCCTTCGGCCCACGATGTTGTGCCGAACCTTTGTCCTAGATTAATCATAGATTATCATTGAATTTACAGTGCAGAAGGAGGCCATTCGGCCCTTTGAGTCTGCACCGGCTCTTGGAAAGAGCACCCTACCCAAACTCAACACCTCCACCCAACACCAAGGGCAATTTGGACATTAAGGGCAATTTATCATTGGCCAATTCACCTAACCCGCACATCTTTGGACTGTGGGAGGAAACCGGAGCACCCGGAGGAAACCCACGCAGACACGGGGAGGACGTGCAGACTCCGCACAGACAGTGACCCAAGCCGGAATCGAACCTGGGACCATGGAGCTGTGAAGCAATTGTGCTATCCACAATGCTACCGTGCTGCCCTCAAGAACAAATAAATCTACACTATATCATTTTACCGTAATCCATGTACCTATCCAATAGCTGCTTGAAGGTCCCTAATGTTTCCGACTCAACTACTTCCACAGGCAGTGCATTCCATGCCCCCACTTTTGAGTCTGTTTGTGCGAGTTCTCAGACTTTTGTATCTCCTGCCCGATGGAAGAATGAGAGTTAATGCGGACATGCCAAATTTCCTTAGTTTCCTGAGGAAGTATAGGTGCTGTTGTGCTTTCTTGGTGGTAGCGTCGACGTGGGTGGACCAGGACAGATTGTTGGTGATGTGCACCTCTAGGAATTTGAAGGAGTGAGTGCCGGGGGCTCCACTGCCAGGACGGCCAGCAGTGCCGGAAAAAGCTGCACAACCTCCTCAGCGGGACCGGGGTGAGTAACCAGCACCATGCCCTGGCACCAAACCTCATCTAACACACGCGTAACCTCCTCCTCTCCCCCCACCCCGAAGGCGACCAAACCCCACATGCTGGCAGTCCGCTCGCACCCTACCCTGCACCACATAATAGCACCCATATCACCCGCCATGGCCAGTTGCCCTTTTCACAAAGGCCATCAGCTGCACACCTCCTGTGCTGCACATGTCCAACAGCCTAACATTGCACACTTTCTGTCACCCCCTCCTCCAGGAGAAGGTGGTGGACAACCACAGGGAGAAAGGTAAGACTGGAGAGGGCCCGCCTGACCTATGACCCTTTGTCATCACAGAGCGGTGGGCACTGTACCTGGTCGGTGGGCCCGGAGAGAGGGCAGTTGCCGAGGTGGAGGACGGCATCAAGGAGCCAAGTGAGCCCACCTGAGCTGCGGTGTCCCGATGGCACACGTGGTACAACCCCCACCCCCCACCCCACCCCACCTCCACCACGCCCCCCCACCCCAGCACCCAACCCCCACACCCCACCTCCCCCACACACTCCCACCCCAGCACCCAACCCCCACACCCCACACCACCCCACCTCCCCCACACACCCCATCCCAGCACCCAAACCCCACACCCCACAACACCCCACCTCCCCCACACACCCCCACCCCAGCACCCAACCCCCACACCCCACCTCCCCCACACACCCCCACCCCAGCACCCAACCCCCACACCCCACACCACCCCACCTCCCCCACACACCCCACCCCAGCACCCAACCCCCACACCCCACAACACCCCACCTCCCCCACACACCCACACCCCAGCACCCAACCCCCACACCCCACACCACCCCACCTCCCCCACACACCCCACCCCAGCACCCAACCCCCACACCCATACCACTCCACCTCCCCCACACACCCACACCCCAGCACCCAACCCCCACACACCACACCACCCCACCTCCCCCACACACCCCCACCTCCCCCACACACCCCCACCCCAGCACCCAACCCCCACACCCCCCACCTCCCCCCCACACCCCCACCCCAGCATCCAACCCCCACACCCACACCACTCCACCTCCCCGTACTACCCCAACATCAGCACCCCACCACCTGCACACCACACCATCCCAACCCCTGCACCCCACCTCCCCACTCCACACCACCTCCCCCGTACCACCCCAACATCAGCACCCTACCACCTACACACCACACCACCCACACTACCCCAGCCCCCACACCCCACACCACTCCACCTCCCCCATACCACCCCAACCCCTGCACCCCGCCTCCCCCACACCACTCCACCTCCCCGTACCACCCCAACCCCTGGATCCCACCTCCCCCACACCACCCCACCTCTCCCACACACCCCCACCCCAGCACCCTACCACCTCCACACCACCCCACCTCCCCCACACCATCCCACCTCCCCCACACCACCCCACCCCAGTATCCCACCACCTCCAGACCACCCCACCTCCCCCACACCATCCCACCTCCTCACACCACCCCAACCCCAGTATCCCACCACCTCCAGACCACCCCACCTCCCCCCACACCCCCACACCCCAGCACCCAACCACCTACACACCACACCACCCACACTACCCCAACCCCTGCACCACACCTCCCCCACACACCCCCACCCCAGCACCCTACCACCTCCACACCACCCCACCTCCCCCACACCATCCGCCTCTCCCACACCACCCCCACCCCACCTCCCCCAAAACACCCCACCTCTCCCACACCACCCCAACCCCTGCACCCCACCTCCCCCACACACCCCCACCCCAGCACCCTACCACCTACACACGACACCACCCATGCCACCCCAACACCTGCACCCCACCTCCCCCACACCATCCCACCTCTCCCACACCAACCCAACCCCAGCACCCAACCACCTACACACCATCCCACCTCTCCCACCCCCCTCACCCCAGCACCCAACCACCTACACACCACACCACCCATGCCACCCAACCCCTGCACCCCACCTCCCCCACACCATCCCACCTCTCCCACACCACCCCAACCCCAGCATCCCCCACTTCCACACCACCCCATCCCAGCCCCTGCACTCCACCTCCCCCACACCATCCCACCTCCCCCACACCACCCCATCTCCCCCACACCACCCCAACCTCAGCAACCCATCGCCCCCTCACTACCCCATCCCAGCACCCCACCTCCTCCACACCACCCCACCTCCCCCACACCACCTCAACCCAACATCCCACATGCCCCATACCACCCCAGGGGCACGGTAGCACAGTGGTTAGCACAGTTGCTTCACTGCTCCATGGTCCCAGGTTCGATTCCCGGCTTGGGTCACTGTCTGTGCGGAGTTTGCACTTTCTCCTGGTGTCTGCGTGGGTTTCCCCCGTGTGCTCCGGTTTCCTCCCACCATCCAAAGATGTGCAGGTTAGGTGGATTGGCCATGCTAAATTGCCCTTAGTATCCAAAAGGGTTGGGTGGGGTTGTTGGGTGAAGGGGATAGGGTGGTGTGGGCTTATGTAGGGTGCTCTTTCCTCGGGACGGTGCAGACTTGATGGCCAAATAGCCTCCTTCTGCACTGTAAATTCTATGATACTATTCTATGATCCCATCACCCCCATACCGCCCCACCTCCCCCACACCACCCCAACCCCAGCACTTCACCGCACCACCCCATCTCCTCCACACCAGCCCACCTACCCCACACCATCACCTCAACCAGCAATCCAACTATGCATCATGTCTTGTGTCTTGCAGGATCATCTGGCGATGAGGTGGTTCCTTCTGGTGACCGCTGGTTCCGGCCACAACCCCAGGACAAGTCCAGCGACGAGGCAGCACCAAAGAGTGACGCGAGCCCCCAAACACCAATTCACAACACCCCAGAGCACCAGTCCGGGGACAACACCGACTTTCCATCACTGCCGTCTCCAACACCCTCCACCATCCCAGAGATACTCGCCTCGATTGGGAACTTTAGTGAAGAGTGTCATGTCGTGCTATCTGATGCGCACAACACACATGCAGCGGAACATCGCAGTTACAAGAAGTTTCATTCAACTGATACCTGCAATTGGATGGTTATCTTATGAGGAAAGGTTAGACAGGCTGGCCCTGTATCCAGTGGAGTTGAGAAGATTGAGAGATGATCTTTTGAAACACCTAAGGCTCTGAGGGGGACTTGACAAGGTGGATATTGAAAGGATGTTTCACCTTATGAGAGAGACTAGAACTTTTTTTATTAATTCATGGGATATGGGTGTCGCTGGCTGGGCCAACATTAATTGTCCATCCCTAATTGCCCTCGTGCTGAGTGGCTTGATAGGTCATTCCAAAGGGCATTTATGAGTCAACCACATTTCTGTGGATCTGGCGACACATGTAGGCCAGAGCAGGTAAGGGCGGCGGATTTCCTTCCCTAAAGGATATTAATGGACCAGATGGGTTTATTTGTTCAACAATCAACAAATGTTTCATGGTCTTCATTGGACAGCACGGTGGCACAATAGTTAGCACTGCTACCTCACAGTGCCAGGGACCCGGCTTCAATTCCAGCCTTGGGTGATTGTGTGGCGTTTGCATTTTCTCCCTGTGTCTGTGTGGGTTTCCTCTGGATGCTCCGGTTTCCTGCCACAGTCCAAAGATATGCAGGTTATGTGGATTGGCCGTGCTAAAATTGCCCCTTAGTGTCCAAAAGATTTGCAGGTTAGGTGGAGTTACCGGGTTGTGAGGATATGGCGGGGGAGTGGTCCCAGGTAGGATGCTCTTTCAGAGGTTCGGTGCACACTCGATGAACTGAATGGCCTTCTTCTGCATTGCAGGGATTCTATGATTCTATGATTTGACTTTTAATTATGGGTTTATATTGAATTCAAATTTCACCATCCAATGTGGTGGGATTCGAACCTCGGTCCCCAGAACATTACCCTGGAATTCTTGGTTACTAGTCAAGTGACACCACTTTCCCTTACTTGGGGACAGGTTTTAAAAATAAAGGGTTTCCATTTACGATGGAGATGTGAAGAATTCTCTTTCTCTCAGAGGGTTATGAATCTTTGGAACTCCCGTCCCCAGGGAGCAGTGGCTGCAGGATCAATGAGTTTTTTTAAGGCCGAGATAGATAGATTCTCGACTAACAAGGGAGTCAACGGTTAACAGTGCTTTGGTGGAATGTGGAGTTGAGGCCACAATCAGGCCAGCCATGATCTTAATGAATGACAGAGCAGGCTTGAGAGTCCTCCATTTTTATGTTGGTATATTAAGACTTTCAGGGAGCCATGTGACCTGCCTCCTTGTCCTGCTCTTAAGAGCGGAGGGCACTGGCAGACCCCACTGACAAAAACTGCCACGAGAACTGGTTTCGGAGGAAGCATCAGCCGAAAATGAGCCAAAGTCCTGCCTTCAGGCAGAGCACACATGAATATATTAATGAATACTTAAATGAAAACAGAAAGTGTTGGAAAAATGCAACAGGATTAGCAACATCTGTGGAGAAAGCGTTGAATTCAATATGACTTCTTCAGAACTCCCGAATGTTAAGTCTTACTTCTTGGTACTTACAACTAGACTTTGTCACAGCTAAATCAACTCCTTCAAGCTAATGTTGTCTTGTATCAAATGAAGTCCATAATATACAAGGAAAATGGGAAGGAGAAAAGCTCCCCATCTCTTTGCGCTTATTTTGAATAATATTAGAACTGTGAGATATAAACTTTGCTATTTACATTCTTTATTCTCGACTGGTATTACAGTAATTAGTCTGTGATTATAATCAGAGCTCAGTGGAAACACAAAAGAAGCCTCTCAGCAACTTAGCAATGAGTCAAAATAATTCGCTTTGATAAATGTACTGTCTCCATGGCATAGATTTGAGTCAAAGATGACACAGTTGCATCATTAGACTGATTTCTATTCGGGATCAGAACAGTGCCCCTTCCAAGAAAGGCAAAACAAGAAACAATTAGCAGATACGATTCCTGGTCCTGATCATCCAGTGACCTGCTCTGCAAAAGTGTGTTAGTATAAACATCTAACAGGCTCAGACGTGTATTTATTATCCCCCATAATGTTACTGTCTCGCAGGCTCTCGACTGAAAAGGAAACTTGCATATGCTGCTGAAGAATTTCCTGCATCATTACCGCAGTGAGAAGCGACAACTTCAGGACAGAAGAGAAAAGGGAAAAGATATACTGACTCGGGTGTTTTCAGACAAATGCAGCTCCCACGCTAACTGCTCTTAAAGTTGCAGTGATGTTGTGTTCAATGCCGCTCTGAAGTGTTCATCTCTTAATTTCAAAATATTTGATTTTTATTTTGAAATGATAATCTTAAAAGCCTCGATTTTAACTCAGGATTTGACTGCGAGAGGAGGGGGCTAAGAAGTCCTCCTGTCCCTTACCTCAGCAATGACAGACATGTTTAAATCCAGGGTAATATTCTGGGGACCGAGGTTCAAATCCCACCACATTGGATGGTGAAATTTGAATTCAATATAAACCCAGAATTAAAAGTCAAATCATAGAATCCCTGCAATGCATGTTCTTAATTAGTTGCTCACCCAAACCAACAGCTGACCTGCATAGTAAATATATGGGAGGAAACCGTAGCACCCGTAGGAAACCCACGCACACACGGGGAGAACGTGCAGACTCCGCACAGACAGCGACCCAAGACGGGAATCGAACCTGGTACCCTGGAGCTGTGAAGCAATTGAGCTATCCACAATGCTACCGTGCTGCCCATATTGAGCCTTCATTACTGTCATGATCTGAAGGGCTATTAGTTTGTCATTATGAATGCTTGGCTGAGATTCAAAGCTACAATTATTTCAGTGGGGGTTCTGAGTTCATGGTTTAATTGAAAGGTTGAAGAGGCTATTGGCTTAGCTGACTTTGATGTGGCCTGAATAGAAGTTTGTAAGTTTGTTTGTTTTCATAAGAGATAAACCACTTAACCACTCAAACTTTGAATTGGTTTGATAAATGGGGAATGGGATTTTGTTTCATTATCAAGCCGCAATGAGTGAGAGCTGTATTAGATTGTTAGAAGATTTACATTCATCTCCATATGGCTCCTGAAATCCACCCATGGTGAAATTGGGTGAGTGGTTATAGAGATGACACAAAGGGTTTGAGGGGCCATGGAGGGTGGGTGGAGAGATGAGGAAGTGCGAAGAGTGAGGTCTAGAGGGCCGAACAGCTTCTGAAATAACAGTGAATGACAATGAACTGAGATGGGCCTTCTAACCAGGCTGTCTCAACACATGCCCGCCCTGTTGGATTGGATTGGATTGGATTTGTTTATTGTCACGTGTACCGAGGTACAGTGAAAATTATTTTTCACTGAACAGCTTAACAGATCATTAAGTACATTAAAAGAAAAGGAAATTTTAAAAATACATAAAAGAAAATACATAATGGGGCAACACAAGGTACACAATGTAACTACGTAAGCACCGGCATCGGATGAAACATACAGGGTGTAGTGTTAATGAGGTCAGTCCATAAGAGGGTCGTTTAGGGGTCTGGTGACAGTGGGGAAGAAGCCGTTTTTGAGTCTGTTTGTGCGTGTTCTCAGACTTCTGTATCTCCTGCCCGATGGAAGAAGTTGGAAGAGTGAGTAAGCCGGGTGGGAGGTGTCTTTGATTATGCTGCCTGCTTTCCCCAGGCAGCGGGAGGTGTAGATGGAGTCAATGGATGGGAAGCAGATTTGTGTGATGGACTGGGCGGTGTTCACAACTCTCTGAAGTTTCTTGCGGTCCTGGGCCGAGCAGTTGCCATACCAGGCTGTGATGCAGCCAGATAGGATGCTTTCTATGGTGCATCTGTAAAAGTTGGTAAGAGTTAATGTTAACATGCTGAATTTCCTTAGTTTCCTGAGGAAGTATAGGCGCTGTTGTGCTTTCTTGGTGGCTGCATCGACGTGGGTGGACCAGGACAGATTTTTGGAGATATGTACCCCTAGGAATTTGAAACTGCTAACCATCTCCACCTCGGCCCCATTGATGCTGACAGGGGTGTGTACAGTACTTTGCTTCCTGAAGTCAATGACCAGCTCTTTAGTTTTGCTGGCATTGAGGGAGAGATTGTCGCTGCACCACTCCACTAGGTTCTCTATCTCCTGTATTCTGACTCATCGTTATTCGAGATCCGGCCCACTATGGTCGTATCGTCAGCAAATGCGTAGATGGAGTTGGAACCAAATTTTGCCACGCTGTCGTGTGTGTACAGGGAGTAGAGTAGGGGGCTAAGTACGCAGTCTTGCGGGCCCCGGCATTGAGGACTATTGTGGCGGAAGTGTTGTTGTTTATTCTTACTATTTGTGGTCTGTGGGTCAGAAAGTCAAGGATCCAGTTGCAGAGTGGGGAGCCAAGTCCTAGGTTTTGGAGCTTTGATATGAGTTTGGCTGGGATTATGGTGTTGAAGGCAGAGCTTTGCCAATAAATAGGTGTCTGATGTCGGAGTCCTTGTTGTCGAGATGCTCAAGGGACGTGTGTAGGGCCAGGGAAATGGCGTCTGCTGTGGACCGGTTGCGATGGTATGCGAATTGCAGTGGATCAAGGCGTTCTGGGAGTATGGAGGTGATGCGCTTCATGATCAACCTCTCGAAGCACTTCATTACGACTGAAGTCAGGGCCACCGGACGGTAGTCATTGAGGCGCGTTGCCTGGTTCTTCTTTGGCACCGGTATGATGGTGGTCTTTTTGAAGCAGGTGGGTACCTCGGAGTAGAGTAGGAACAGTTTAAAGATGTCCGCGAACCCATCTGCCAGCTGGTCCGCGCAGTCTCTGAGTGCACGACCAGGGATCCCGTCCGGGCCCGTCGCCTTCTGAGGGTTCACTTTCAGGGAGGCTGATCTGACTTTGGAAGCTGTGATGGTGGGAATGGGTGAGTTATGGGCTGCTGGGGCACTCGACAGCGGATTGTTGGTTACCTGCTCAAACCGAGCATAGAATGCATTGAGTTCATTGGGGAGGCGTGCGCTGCTGCCAGAGATACTGTTCAGCTTCGCTTTGTAGCCGGTTATGTTGTTTAGTCCTTGCCACAACCGCCGAGAGTCTGTCTGTGACTCTAGCTTGGTTTGATATTCTCTCTTGGCATCTCGGATGGCTTTGCGGAGGTCGTACCTGGATTTCTTGTACCGGTCAGGGTCATCTGATTTGAACGCCTCAGATCTGTCCTTCAGAAGGGAGTCAATCTTGCGATTGAGCCATGGTTTCCGGTTGGGGAACGCATGTACTGCTTTCTTTGGCACGCAGTCGTCCACACATTTGCTGATGAAGTCTGTGACGGTGGTGGCATACTCATTTAAGTTGGTCGCTGAGTTCTTAAATATGGACCAGTCCACTGTCTCTAAGCAGTCAATTAAGAGCTCTTCGGTTTCCTCGGACCAGCACTGCCCGACCTCCTTAGTTGGATTCTCCCGCTTGAGTTGCTGCTTGTATGCCGGCCACTTACATCCTGCTTCTAGGGTCAGCGGGTTGGCTTCATCCTGCACTCACCCCCAGGAGTGAAAATCACAAGGTCCCTCCTCAAGCTACCCACCTTGGCAGCAGAAATATAGCCCCATATCTTTGTGGATAGCTTTCTTTAAGGTTAGTAGTAAGTGCTGTGACTGATCATAAAACCCAGGCCAGTGAGCCTGCTGAGCCATTACTATTAGAAACATTAAACGTTATTAATGAATGTAACATCATTTCCATGGCGAGAAAAAAGGGAAATGTGAAAGAAAGCTGCTGCCTTTCAGGGCGGTAGAACTCATTTGGGATCTTTTTTAAACTGAGGAATCCTGGCCTCTTGTACAGTTTGGCTTCAAATTGTGCTGCCTCCTTAAATGTGTTTCAGTAAGAACTTCCCTCAAATTGAATCTTTTCATTACGAGAAGGACGGGTTGGAATTATTCAGGGCGTAATTGAACACTTATGGTACATCCACTTCTGCTGATTGTGTGCAAAGGATATTGTGATTTATGTCTATTCCCAGAAACTGGAGCTGGGTGGCAATGCAGTTGAGTAAAGTTGTAGGACAACATGACTTAGTCTGAAATCCATTCAAGCACATTTTATCAACAGTAAAAGCAGAGTTAAGCATTCATTTTGAAGTAGTTAAGCAGTACATCTGCCAGTCGCGTGATTTCTCATCAAACCTGAAGCTCAGATGCATTTTACAGACCATGGTGATATTGTGAAGATTGCACAAATATCCTGATGGCTTAATGCTAAGCAATTCAATTAAAAGATTTACATTGGCTAGAACAAGAGAATTTCAGTTCACTTGCACTTCAACTTGGCTATCGAGCAGTTCTGATATTTCCTGTCTATCAGTGCTATTGTAAAGGCCAAGTCCCAGATGATAATAAGCCAAGTGTCTTGGTGGCAAACTCCAGCGCCAAGAAAATTATAATTTCATCGCTCAGTGCTAAACGAACGGTGCTTACCATTTCCCTCAAAAACTGCTGCTCACAAGGTTTCTGCAGTCTTGTCAGCAAAACCATTCTGATCTCCAGCATTAGTTTGAATACGGCACTCGCTACAGGGAATCTGTGACATCCGTGAGCCAGGGAAGCAACATAGTGTCTGTGCAGCCAATCAGTTTGAACGTTCACTGGAGGGAGCAAAACAAGAAGTTAAAAAAATCAGGAAACATAAATCACATTTCAATATCTGAACAGCAGGCAAAATAAAGACTGAGACAGATACATGGAATTAAGAGATGAACCTAAACGAAAAGGACAAAATCTTCCTTATTTAATTTTCATTTTCAATATGCATTTATTTTCCTCTGCGGGAAATGTGATTCCACGCATACTAAATTATTTTTTCAGGCCCAAAGAGGCTGTTCAGAAGTAATTATGACTTATTGCGGGGTTAAGGAACCAATTATTATTGATGAAACAGGGATTAGGTTTAATAATGATAATATAAATCAAGTTCCGCCTTAAAAATGATTTCGCTACAGGTTCCTTTCTTAAAGAATAATACAATGTACCCTGTGAAGGAACAGGGTATCTTGAATGCCAGGTTCCAAGTTTCCAAGTTTAAATGCGGATGTGCAGACTCCAGAAGTATCTGCCAGATTTTGACAGAAATCCTAACGACCACTAGAGCCTCATGGTTATGAATACAGCAAAATCTCGGGTCATTATATTTATCCAAGCATTAAGCACAGATCATGTTAGTGAGATCACAAAATCAGTCAGGCTGCTGTTGCAATTGAATAAAGGAGACGGTCAGGTGATGGTGGCAGAGAAATGCAGCAGGTAAAGTGGGAATTACATCTAAATTACCTCTGTTTGATTGCTATCGAAACGTTATGTAAAACAGACACTAATTAGGAAACACAGAGAATGATACCATCATGAAAAGATCAAGTGTGCCAATTAAATTATGAACCACAGTCCATTTAGATAGAAACCACAGAGGTTTCACTGCTCATCTTTTTAATTTTTGTTCTTGGGCAAAGGACAATGCACTAATAGGAGTCACACGGTCTGAAATTAAAGCGGTGTGGCTTGATTTCCATAAGCATATATCACAGTGGAGCCTTGTGAATGCTGGATTAACCTGACTGGATAAATGTTAACCTAAGACAGCATCACAGAATAATGCAGTGCAGAAGAGGCCCTGCAGCCCAACGATTCTGCACTGATGCATAGAAAAAACTCCTGTCTACCTAATCCCATTTTCCAACACCTGGCCCCTATTCTTGAATGTTATAATGGGCCAAGTGCTCATCTCGGTACTTTTTAAAGGATGTGAGGCATCCCGCCTCTACCACACTCCCAGGCAGTGCATTCCAGACCGTCACCACCCTCTGGGCAAAAAGGTTTTTCTTCAAATCCCCTTTAACCCTCCTGCCCCTCACCTTGAACCTGTGTTCCCTCGCAAGTGACCCCTCAACTAAGGGGAACAGCTGCTCCCTATCCACCTTGTCCATGCCCCTCATAATCTTGTACACCTTGATCAGGTTGCCCCTCAGTCCTCTCTGCTCCAGCAAAAATAACTCGAGCCAATCCAATCTCGCTTCATAACTTAAATGTTCCATCCCAGGCAACATCCTAGTGAATTGCCTCTGCACCACCTCCAGTGCAATCACATCCTATTTGTGGTGACCAGAACTGCACTCCAGCTGTGGTCTCACCAAAGGTCTATACAAACCGAACATGACCTCCCTGCTTTTGTAATCTATGCCTCAATTGATAAAGATAAGTGATCCATATGCCTTTTTCACCTCCCTGTTAACCTGCCCTTCTACCTTCAGAGATCTATGGACAAATACACCCGGGTCCCTTTGTTCCTCAGAACTTCCCAGTGTCAGGCCATTCCTTGTCACATTGCTCCTTCCGAAGACAAAGAATAATATAACAACAGTTTACATTTCTGCCCAATTCAGTACACAGAGGCATCACAGAGAACGTGATAGGCAGAGAAGAATGAGCAGAAACTGAGTAGGAAACAGGATTAGGTCAATCAAAATAAAGCAGCAGTACCAGCAAAGAGAAAAAGATCTCAAAATGGTACTTGAATGCAGGGAGGGAGATTATAAGGTAGAGATACTGAAAGAAGGAGTTCCAGATAGTGGGGGACTAATGATTGAAGGATTCTAAGGTGTTCCGCAATAGTTTGAATGGTCACATGGAGAATTGTTCTGCTGTCAGATTTCTCCTGTTCATCTGGCATCTAGGAATTTGTGAAATGCGACACACAACCTGATGTTGTTACCAACAGCAGGAACGTCTTCAGATTACGCCCTGTCCACTGGGAACCAGGGATATAAAAGTCCCCTTTCCCATCCTAGTTATCTTGTTAACTGTCTGAGACAACAGAAGAGCTCCTGGTTGTGGCAAGGCTTAAACAACATAATGGGCTACAAAGCGAAGCCGAGCAGAATCTCCAGCAGCAGCGGATCCCTCCCTGATGACTCAATGCATTCTATGCTCGGTTTGAGCAGGAAACCATCAAACCATTGTCGACTGCCCCAGCAGCCCTCGACACACCCATACCCAATTGTCACAGCTTCCAGAGTCTGATCGGCTTTCGTGAACCCTCGGAAGGTGACGGGTCCCGACGGTGTCCCTGGTTGTACACTCAGATCCTGCGCGGACCAGCTTGCAGATGTGTTCACGGCCACCTTCCGCCTCTCCCTACTCCATTCTGAGATACACACCTGGTTCAAGAAGATCATCATCATACCGGTGCTAAAGAAGAGCCAGGCAGCGTGCCTCAATGATTATCGTCCGGTGGCCTTGACATCGATCGCAATGAAGTGCTTTGAGAGGTCAGTCATGAGGCATATCAATCCCATACTCCCTAGATCCACTGCAATTTGCATACTGCCAAAACCGGCCCACAGCAGGCACCATCTCCCTGGCCTTACACTCATCCCTGGAGCATCTCGACAACAAGGACCTCTACATCAGACTCCTATTTATTGACTACAGCTTTGCCTTCAACACCATAATCCTAGCCAAGCTCATATCAAAGCTCCAAAACCTAGGACTTGGCTCCACACTCTGCAACTGGATCCTGGATTTTCTGACCCATATATCATAATTAGTAAATAATTAGATAAACAACAACAGCTCCGCCACGACAGTCCACAATACCGGGGCCCCGCAAAGTTGCGTACTTAGCCCCTTACAATGCTCCCTATACACACACACGACTGCGTGGCAAAATTTGGCTCCAACTCCATCTACAGGTTTGCTGACGACACGGCCGTAGTGGGTCGGAACTCGAACAATGATAAATCAGAATACAGGAGGGAGATAGAGAACCTAGTGGAGTGGTGTAACGGCAACAATCTCCCCCTCAATATCAGCAAAACGAAAGAACCCGTCATTGACTTCAGGAAGCAAAGTGTTGTACACACCCCTGTCTGCATCAATGGTGCTGAGGTGGAGATGGTTGACAGTTTCAAATTCCTAGGTATGCACATCACCAACAATCTGTCCTGGTCTACCCTCGGCGACACTGTGACCAAGAAAGCACAACAGCGCCTATACTTTCTCAGGAAACAAAGGAAATTTGGCTTGCCCACATTGGCTCTTACCAACGTTTATAGGTGCACCATAGAAAGCATCTTATCTGGTGGCTGTGGTGGTAGGTATTAGGGGTAATACGGTGCACCACGTGCCGACAGGCTATTGGTGGAGGGATGCTGGGTCCTGATAGGATCTGCCGCCTACTGACTCCACCCAGAAATGCCGGTATAAGAACCAGGCATTTCCCTCCATTTCCCTCAGCAGCTGCATTCTGTAACCAAGCTGCAGGGGATCAAGTTCTGCTTAATAAAGCCTTTAATTGACGTTACCTCAACCTGCCTCGCGTCATATTGACGGTACAACAGTGACATCACAGCCTGGTCTGGGAACTGCTTGGCCCAAGAACATAAGAAACTACAGAGAGTCGTGAACACCACCCAGTCCATCAAACGAACCCGGCTCCTATGCATTGACTCTGTCTACACCTCCCGCTGCCTTGGGAAAGCGGGCAGGATAATCAAAGACCCCTCCCACCTGGCTTACTCACTCTTCCAACTTCTTCCATCGGGCAGGAGATACAAAAGTCTGAGAACACACACTAACAGATTCAAAAACAGCTGTTACCAGACTCTTAAACGACCATCTTGTGGACTGATCTGATCTCTTCACACATCTTCTCTACCGAGTAGTACTATGCCCGATGCCTGTGTCTATGTATTTACATTGTGTATTTTATGTTTGCCCTATTATGTATTTTCTTTTCATGTACGGAATGATCTATCTGAGCTGCATGCAGAACAATACTCTTCACTGTACCTCGGTATACGTGACAATAAACAAACCCAATCCAATCCAATCCAGGAACTTAACTCCCATTTGTCTCTTCATGAGAGTATAGGTCCAATGATCCAATGGCAGTATTCACACAAAAGTAAGATGTCCGTCATGAGTTCTGGATATTTATCTCTCAACCATTAAATCAAACAACAGAATATTTGGTAGTTTGTTTCATTTCTGTTTGTGAAATTGCACCGTGTAAAAATTTGTTGTTGTGTTTGCTTACATAACGTTATCCATTGGCAATGTTCCCTCTCATTTTTCTTTGCTGCGTGAGGCTTGCACTGTGCAGTCCCTTTACCATTGGTGTGCGGCAGTGCAAACATGCATCTTAATGGAAACATTTGTTGTTCACAGCCAGGTTTCCCTATGTGGTACACTCCACACTGCTGTGCAGCCACACAACTCAGAGTAAAGTTGGACGTGGCATTTCAAAGAAAACAAATCTATGTCTCTTTGTTTTGTGATGGTCCTGAGCATGAGAAAGGTAAGGTGTAAATGTGAGTCCTTTCTTCTTCCTAGTTATTTATTTTACAAACTCAAAGGCCAGAATTCTGTGGGGATTTTGTTCTTGAATTATCAGTGTTCACCGTTGTTGTCCAAAGATGTGCAGGTTGGTTGGATTGGCCATGCTAAATTGTCTCTCAGTGTACAAAGGTTATGTGGGGTTACGGGAATAGGGCTGAGAATTGGGCCTAGGTAAGGAACTGTTTCAGAGGGTCAGTATAGACTTAATGGGCCAAATGGCCCTCTTTTGCACCGTAGGGATTCTATGATTGTCCCTCTGAAACTGACCACAACTTTAGGATTTAGAGTGAGCACAGGTTAACACAGGACGCCTGGAGCTGTGGTGTGTCACTCGCTGATGCGCTACATGTTGCACTGTGGAGCCCCAGGGAGGGATGTCAGTGAAATCTTTCTCTTTTTCTGCTCTTCAATCCCATAGAAAGCTCCAGCTTGTTCATTCCAGTGTGACTGGGTTATTAACAGCAATTTGAGTTGGCACAGAGGTGGGACCAGCTGCACAAGCTGAATTTGGCCCGGTTGGTGGAACAGATGAAGTGGATTTTAGGAGGTGGGATGCACTCCCACTGTCGCTGGCGGGACGGGTACAATCGGTGAAAATGACAGTTCTCCGGAGGTTCTTGTTTGTGTTCCAAAACCTCACGATTTTTATTCCTAAGGCTTTCTTTAGTAGGGTGAATGCGATGATTTCAGGGTTTTTCTGTGTGGGTAAATCCCCGTGGGTGAAGAAGGTGCTGCTGAAGCAAGGTCGAGGGGGGGGGGTGTTGGCTCTCCCAAACTTCATGAACTGTTACTGTTACTGGGGTGGCGAATATAGGTATGGTTAAGAAGTGGGTAGTACAGGAGGGATCGGTGTGGGAGTGGATGGAGGCAGCCTCATGTAAGGACACGGGTTTGGGAGCATTCTTGATGCCACCTTTGCTGTTCTTGCCGGCCAGATACTCCACAAGCCCAGTGGTGGGGGTGACCATAAGGGTGTGGGGACAATGGCGGCAGCACCTGAGGCTGGAGGGGGCCTCGGTTTGGCCACCGATCTGTGGGAATCACCGGTTTGTTCGGGGGTGGTCAGGATGGGGTTTCAGAGGTGGCAACGGGCGGTGATTGAGTGGTTTGGGAGATGTAGACAGAACCAATGGGAAGGTGGCAAGCTATTGACCATCTCCACTTCGGAGCCATTGATGGAGATGGGTGTGTGTGTCATACTACGCTTCTTGAAGTCGATAATCAGTTCCTTGGTCTTTCTAACATTTAGAGAGAGGTTGTTTTCAGTACACCATGTAACCAAGTGATCTATCTCCCTTCTGTAATCTCATTCGTCATTGTTTGAGATTCGACCTACCACAGTTGTATCATCCGCAAACTTAATAGATCAAATTTGATTAAATCTTGCCATACAGTCATGTTTGTAAAGGGAGTACAGTAGAGGACTGAGCACACATCCTTCTGGGGCCCCAGTGTTGAGGACTATTGTGGAGGAGGTACTGTTTCTTATTCTGACAGATTACGGTCTGTTCGTGAGGAAGTCAAGGATCCAGTTGCACAAGGAAGGGTCAAGTCCAAGATTGCAGAGTTTGGTTATTAGTCTTGTCGGGATAATGGTGTTGAAGGCGGAGCTGTAGTCTATTAACAGCAGTGTGACGTAGGCGTCCTTGTTGTCGAGATGTTCGAGTGTTGATTGTAGGGCCCGAGAGGTAGCATCTGATGTGGGCCGGTTGCGGCGATAGGCGAACTGCAATGGATTGAGGCCATCTGGGAGGCGGACGTTGATCCATCTCATGACTAGCCGCTCAAAGCACTTCATGATAACAGACATCAGGGACACCAGTCGATAGTCATTGAGGCACGCTATCTTGTTCTTCTTTGACACTGGCATTATGATGGTCTTCTTGAAGCAGGTGGGGACCTCGGAGCGGAGAAGTGAGGTGTTGAAGATATCTGCGAATACACTTACCAGCTGGTCAGTACAGGCTCTGAGTGCTCGCCCAGGGACTCCGTTCGGCTCATCGCTTTCCGTGGATTCGCTTTCAAGAAGGTAGCTCTTACCTCTGAGGCGGTAATAATGGGTATGGGTGTGTCCAGGGCTGTTGGACAGGTGGCACTGATGTATTGGCTGACTGTTCAAAGCGGGCATAGAACCTGTTCAGTTCATCGGGGAGGGATGCTCCAGCCCCAGAGATTCCGCCTGCCCTTGCTTTGTAACTATTAGACTATTAAACTCTGAGCAATTATTAGTGTAACGTTTTCGGAACCATCCAAAGTTTGGATTTAAATTGCATTTTCAGATGGGCCAGAGGACAGCTCAACAGCCCAGAGGAAGTTTGCACTTTGTGACAATTGCCATACAAGTGATTTAGCTGTGAAGTTCCGAGAGGAATTTGCCAGCACATCTTTTGGGGTCCCCCCCCCCATCAACAATCTGACACAGAGGAGCGCTGAAATTACTGCCCTTAATAGATGTGATATAAACACAGTGAAAATTCCTGTGCTGTGGTCTTTTCTGATCTTTATGTATCACAGATGGCCATCACCTGTCATCAACCTGTCAGTAAACCTCCCATGGAATCATTGGTCTCGATCCAGAGTTTGCGGCAAGAAATAGAAAATCCGCTTAATAATGAACAAAGGAAAAAATAAACATAGCAATAATGTTCTGAATCAATTGCTCCATTTCATGTCAGAAAAACTAACAAAATGAACGACAAATTCCGACAGTGCAGAAAGAGGCCATTCAGCCCATTGAGTCTGCTCCAAACCTCTGAAAGAGCAATCTACCGAGGCCCACTCTCCTGCCCTATCCTCATAACCCCATAACCCCACCTGACCTGCACATCGTTGGACACTAAGGGGCAATTTGGCAAGGCCAATCCACCTAATCTCCACTTCTTTGGACTGTGGAAGGAAACCGGAGCACCCAAAGGAAACCGATGCAGACACGGGGAGAAAGCGCAGACTCCACACAGACAATCACCCAAGACCAAGATTGAACCTGGGTCCCTGGCACTGTGAGGCAGCAGTGCTAACCACTTGGTCTGTGGAGTAATTAGCGTTGCTAATGAGTTACAGAATCAACATATTGGTAAGTGAATTAGCTCCATGTTTGAACAACCTGCATAAATTGCACTGATGTTACCATACATGATGAATATTAATTTGGAGTCGGTTAGCTCAGTTCGCTGGGTGGCTGGTTCCTGGTGTGCGACAACGGCAACATCGCAGGTTCAATTCCTGGGCCAGCTGAGGTAACCAGTAGTAACTATTGGCCCTGTGTATATATTCTTGTAAATAAAGTTTCATTCTGCTTGACTCTACAAACTCGTGCTGGATTCTTCGTGACCCTCACAAAGCTCTAAATATTTTCAAAAGTGTATTATTTAAGAACATGGCAATCCACTTCAGAACATTGCTTAATTGCTTATGTACGACTATTTTGGGGGAAATGCTTCTGCTCAGAATTGCTTCCTCTCAAAACTCATATTTTCGTTCATGGTATTCTCACAAGAAAGAAAAAGTTACATTCATTTGGTGTCTTTTAAAACCTCAGCTAATGAAGTACTTTTGAAGTGTAGTGACTGTGGTGATGTCGGAAACACAGCAGTCAATTTTTGGCTGCAAGATCCCACAAGCAATGAGATAATGACCAGGTAATCTGTTTTTGTAGTGTTGATTGAGAGATAAATAGTGGCCAGAGGACCAGATCATTGAAGAGCTGAGGTGATGGCGGGGGTGGGCATATCAGAACCCATGCCTGCCCATTAAGTGCCGTTACGGCGGGTAAAAGCTGCCATTGCTGCTGGTGGGTTAAACATGCACAGATTTCCTCTCTCTGACACATATTCGTTCTTTCTCTCTCACGTTCACTCATTCTCTCTCACACACACACTCACTCTCTCACTTTCACACACTCCCTCGCTCTCACTCTTTTTCCCTCGCCTTCCCCTGTGGGCCCCACAACCTTTCCTCCTCTCCTTTCCTTTCCCTGAGGTCCCCTGCAACATCTTCTCCCCTACCCTCCGAAAAGCTGCTTTTTCCCAGTGTACTCATTGCTGCCGGTATTTACTGCTCGTCCAATCACAGCCTGTTTCTCACACGTTCTGCTCATTAATGAGTCTATCAGCAGCAAATGTGGGAGAGGAATGGCCTGTGATTGCAGGAGCAGCTCCGTGCTGTATCTTAACCTGCAACAAGGGCAGCACGGTAGCATTGTGGATAGCACAATTGCTTCACAGCTCCAGGGTCCCAGGTTCGATTCCGGCTTGGGTCACTGACTGTGCGGAGTCTGCACATCCTCCCCGTGTGTGCGTGGGTTTCCTCCGGATGCTCCGGTTTCCTCCCACAGTCCAAAGATGTGCAGGTTAGGTGGATTGGCCATGATAAATTGCCCTTAGTGTTCAAAATTGCCCTTAGTGTTGGGTGGGGTTACTGGGTTATGGGGATAGGGTGGAGGTGTTGACCTTGGGTAGGGTGCTCTTTCCAAGAGCCGGTGCAGACTCGATGGGCCGAATGGCCTCCTTCTGCACTGTAATTTCTATGATAATCTAACCAGTCTGATTGGCATTTTAAACCGTGGTCCTGAATGGGCCACAATCCAGACCGTGGATCACATAAGACCATAAGACCATAAGACATAGGAGCGGAAGTAAGGCCATTCGGCCCATCGAGTCCACTCCACCATTCAATCATGGCTGATTTCAACACCATTTACCCGCTCTCTCTCCATAGCCCTTAATTCCTCGAGAAATCAAGAATTTATCAACTTCTGTCTTAAAGACACTCAACGTCCCGGCCTCCATCGCCCTCTGTGGCAATGAATTCCACAGACCCACCACTCTCTGGCTGAAGAAATTTCTCCTCATCTCTGTTCTAAAGTGACTCCCTTTTATTCTAAGGCTGTGCCCCCGGGTCCTAGTCTCCCCTGCTAATGGAAACAACTTCCCTACATCCACCCTATCTAAGCCATTCATTATCTTGTAAGTTTCTATTAGATCTCCCCTCAACCTCCTAAACTCCAATGAATATAATCCCAGGATCCTTAGACGTTCATCGTATGTTAGGCCTACCATTCCTGGGATCATCCGTGTGAATCTCCGCTGGACCCGCTCCAGTGCCAGTATGTCCTTCCTGAGGTGTGGGGCCCAAAATTGCTCACAGTATTCTAAATGGGGCCTAACTAATGCTTTATAAAGCTTCAGAAGTACATCCCTGCTTTTATATTCCAAGCCTCTTGAGATGAATGACAACATTGCATTTGCTTTCTTAATCACGGACTCAACCTGCAAGTTTACCTTTAGAGAATCCTGGACTAGGACTCCCAAGTACCTTTGCACTTCAGCATTATGAATTTTGTCACCGTTTAGAAAATAGTCCATGCCTCTATTCTTTTTTCCAAAGTGCAAGACCTCGCACTTGCCCACGTTGAATTTCATCAGCCATTTCTTGGACCACTCTCCTAAACTGTCTAAATCTTTCTGCAGCCTCCCCACCTCCTCCATACTACCTGCCCCTCCACCTATCTTTGTATCATCGGCAAACTTAGCCATAATGCCCCCAGTCCCGTCATCTAGATCGTTAATATATAAAGAGAACAGCTGTGGCCCCAACACTGAACCCTGCGGGACACCACTCGTCACCGGTTGCCATTCCGAAAAAGAACCTTTTATCCCAACTCTCTGCCTTCTGCCTGACAGCCAATCGTCAATCCATGTTAGTACCTTACCTCGAATACCATGGGCCCTTATTTTACTCAGCAGTCTCCCGTGAGGCACCTTATCAAAGGCCTTTTGGAAGTCAAGATAGATAACATCCATTGGCTCTCCTTGGTCTAACCTATTTGTTATCTCTTCAAAGAACTCTAACAGGTTTGTCAGGCACGACCTCCCCTTACTAAATCCATGCTGACTTGTCCTAATCCGACCCTGCACTTCCAAGAATTTAGAAATCTCATCCTTAACAATGGATTCTAGAATCTTGCCAACAACCGAGGTTAGGCTAATTGGCCTATAATTTTCTATCTTTTTGCTTGTTCCCTTCTTGAACAGGGGGGTTACAACAGCGATTTTCCAATCCTCTGGGACTTTCCCTGACTCCAGTGACTTTTGAAAGATCATAACTAACGCCTCCACTATTTCTTCAGCTATCTCCTTTAGAACTCTAGGATGGAGCCCATCTGGGCCCGGAGATTTGTCAATTTTTAGACCTCTTAGTTTCTCTAGCACTTTCTCCTTTGTGATGGCTACCATATTCAACTCTGCCCCCTGACTCTCCGGAATTTTTGAGATATTACTCATGTCTTCTACTGTGAAGACTGACGCAAAGTACTTATTTAGTTCCTCAGCTATTTCCTTGTCTCCCATCACAAAATTACCAGCGTCATTTTGGAGCGGCCCAATGTCAACTTTTGCCTCCCGTTTGTTTTTAATGTATTTAAAGAAACTTTTACTATCATTCCTAATGTTACTGGCTAGCCTACCTTCATATTTGATCCTCTCTTTCCTTATTTCTCTCTTTGTTATCCTCTGTTTGTTTTTGCAGCCTTCCCAATCTTCTGACTTCCCACTACTTTTTGCCGCATTATAGGCTTTCTCTTTTGCTTTGATGCATTCCCTAACTTCCTTTGTCAGCCATGGCTGCCTAGTCCCCCCTCTGATAACCTTTCTTTTCTTTGGGATGAACCTCTGTACTGTGTCCTCAATTACTCCCAGAAACTCCTGCCATTGCTGTTCTACTGTCTTTCCCACTAGGCTCTGCTCCCAGTCGATTTTCGTCAGTTCCTCCCTCATGCCCCTGTAGTTACCTTTATTTAACTGTAACACCTTTACATCTGATTCTACCTTCTTTCTTTCAAATTGGAGATTGAATTCTACCATATTATGATCACTGCCTCCTAAGTGCTCCCTTACTTTAAGATCTTTAATCAAGTCTGGCTCATTACATAACACTAAGTCCAGAATGGCCTGTTCCCTCGTGGGCTCCATCACAAGCTGTTCCAAAAAGCCCTCCTGTAAACATTCAATGAATTCCCTTTCCTTGGGTCCACTGGCAGCATTATTTACCCAGTCCACCTGCATATTGAAGTCCCCCATGATCACTGTGACCTTGCCTTTCTGACATGCACTTTCTATTTCGTGGTGCATTTTGTGCCCCCGGTCCTGACCACTGTTAGGAGGCCTGTACATAACTCCCATTATGTTTTTTTTGCCTTTGTGGTTCCTCCACTCTACCCACACAGACTCCACATCATCTGACCCTATGTCGTTTAGTGCTATTGATTTAATTTCATTCCTAATTAACAAGGCAACCCCGCCCCCTCTGCCCACCTCTCTGTCTTTTCCATAGGTTGTGAATCCCTGGATGTTTAAATGCCAGTCCTGAACCCCCTGCAACCATGTCTCTGTGATGCCTACCACATCATACCTGCCAGTCACAATCTGGGCCACAAGCTCATCTACCTTGTTCCGTACACTGCGCGCATTTAAATATAGCACCTTTAATTCTCTATTGACCGTCCCTTTTTGTTTTCTTAGTGTGGTGGACCTTGGTTTACTGAGCCTTTCCATACACTGTGTCGTATTTTGTGGGATGGGGAGTATCGTAACCTCTCCTGAGTTTTGTCTTTTCGTGCTTTTTTGTATTCCTAAGCAGCTATGCTTCCCACTGATTACTTCACCTCTTGGTTCCCTGACTTTCCCTTCCCCCCCAATCTTTAGTTTAAAGTCCTATTGACCACCCTATTTACTCTTTTCGCCAGAACACTGGTCCCAACTCGGTTCAGGTGGAGACCATCCCAACGGTATAGGTCCCCCCTGTCCCAAAACTGATGCCAGTGTCCCATGAAAAGGAACCCCTCTTTCCCACACCACTCTTTCAGCCACGTGTTAACTTCCCTTATTCTTGCCTCCCTATGCCAATTTGCACGTGGCTCGGGCAGTAATCCGGAGATTATGACCCTTGAGGACCTGTTTTTTAATTTGAATCCTAGCTCTTTATAATCTCTAAACAGGTCCTCTTTCCTAGACTTGCCTATGTTATTGGTACCGACATGGACCACAACAACTGGATCCTCCACATGTTAGACAATCTGTGTTAAACCAAGGTCCTATTAGCCCTCTTGGGTGGATGTAAAAGATTTAATGGCACTATATCCAAGCAGATCAGGGGAGTTATCCCACATGTCCTGACCAATATTTATCCGTCAATCAACATGACAAAAACAGATTATCTAGCCATTATCACTTTGCTGTTTGTGAGAGTTTGCTGTGTGCAGATGGCCTGCTGTGTTTCCTGCATTACAACATTGATTGTACTTCAAAAGCATTTACTGGGCTATAAACTGCTTTGGGACATCCTGTGGTTGTGAAGGGTGCTATACATATGCAATTTTTTGTCTTTCGGATTTTATCTGGGTTTATCTGCTCAGTTGAACTTTCACAAGAATGGTGGGAGATTAGGTTTATGCAATCAGCTCATTTAGATTTTAACTCCCCATTAATTCTTTCACTATATGTCACTTCTCCTATAAGCAGTGATTGTTCGTTAGACTATCATCTGTATATAATATGAGCAGTTCATCATCATAAGTTACATAGTTCGTAAGTTACATGTTTTACTATTGTAGTTCTAGCATCCAACCAGCAGGTGGGGCGAGTATGCAGGCATGATACCTGGATGCACCATGTGTTCCATCAGAAGGTGTTTGCAGGGAGTTGATAGCAGAAAGTAGCTCTGTAGTTTCTTAGTGTAATTTAGTGTTAGACATTTATTTCCAATTGTATTCATCTTAGACATTTTAGTTATTCGTTAGTGTTGTGTTAGTAATAAATAACTTTGTTTATAAAACAAAGTCTAATGTTCTTTGTTCACACGGCAATATCGAGATTCCACTTCAGCCCAATCAAAGATCAGTGATATGAAGAGGTACAGTTTCATAGACAGCAGCAGCCTCCAGTCACTTACTCTTCATGGGTAAGCCTTATTCTTTACATCAGTGAACTATTTATGATGTAATTCTCATCATACAACATTTTATTAGCAGAGATCGCAAAATAATAATAAGCAACAGAAGGCCAAATGCTGTGGTATTAGGGTATTCAGGATTGTAAGGGTTAATGTGGGGCCGGGGAAACAGCACCACCCATATTAAATGT
Source organism: Scyliorhinus torazame (assembly GCF_047496885.1). Classification (NCBI taxonomy): domain Eukaryota; kingdom Metazoa; phylum Chordata; class Chondrichthyes; order Carcharhiniformes; family Scyliorhinidae; genus Scyliorhinus; species Scyliorhinus torazame. The sequence goes on along the minus strand of NC_092707.1, from coordinate 122,595,549 downwards.
GGGAGAGCCCCATGGGAGTAGCAGAGCCTAGGAAGCATAAGGAGCCTAGGAGCCTGGCGGAGCAGGCTCGAGGGGCCAGATGGCCTACTCCTGCTCCTAGTTCTTATGTTCTTATGAATCGGCATGAAGATATGCCTAGCCAGGACTGTAACCTGTATATATGTACAGGCATAATCATAGAGTTTTGCAGCACATACCATGGGCGTCATTCTCCGCCGGCGGGAGTCTCCGTTTTGCCGGCGCCCGGGGGTTTCCCGACGGCGTGGAGCTGCCCCACAATGGGAAACCCCATTCACCGGCCGGTGTTACGGAGACTCCCGCCGGCCGGTCGAGGCAGAAATGTGGCGGGGCAGGTAGGAGAATTTCGCCCCATGTCTGTGCCAGCCATCAAGCACCCACCTATTCTAATCCCATTTTCCCTGCATTTGGCTTGCAGCCTTGTATGCAATAGTGTTTCAAGTGTTCATTTAAATGCTTCTTAAATGTTGTGAGAGTTCCCGCCTCTACCATTCTTTCAGGCAGTGAGTTCCAGATACCCACCAGCCCCCGCATGATAAGGTTTTCCCTCAAATTCCTTATGAATATCCTGCCCCTCACCTTAAATCTACACCACCTAGTTATTGACCCTTCTACAAAAGGGAAAGTTCCTTCATATCAACCCTATCTACGTCTGTCATAATTTTATACACCTCAACAAAGGCTCCCCCACCCCTCAGCCTTCTCTTCGCTCAGGAAAATAAATCCCAGCCTAACCAGCCTCTCTTCATAGCTGAAATGGTTCAGCCCAGGCAACACTCTGGTGAATCTCCTCTGCCCCCTTTCTAGTGGAATCAAACCATTCCTATAAGGTGATGACCAGAACTGCACACAATACTCTGACTGTTGCCTTACACCTCCATCATATCCTCTCTGCTCTTATATTCTAATAAATGCAAGTATCCCATATGGCTTCTTAACCAACTGATCTACCTGTTCTGCTGCCTTCAGTGATCTGTGGACATGCACCCAAGGTCCCTCTGGTCCTCTGTACTTCCTAGCTCTTCTTCGACGATCACTCACCAACGAGAATGATTGCCCGCCTAAGAAACTCCGTGTCACTGGTCATGGCTTATGTGGGTTCTTGCATGGCCAATGAGCATGATCCAAGAGTCGCATCTTCGACCGGACACTTAGCAGGTGTTTCCGGGATGTGGGATCGGTCCTTGGACTCTAGATCGCTGGTATTCCTTTCTCAGGTTCCTTTTCCAGGCCTCCTCTTGCCTTCTGGTGTCCTCAAAAAATGACATCCTTTCAAACAGGAAGTTCCTCCAAGTCAGTTTTTTCTGAGCAAGGGTCTCCCAGGCATTGATGTCTATGTTGCATTTCTTGACGTAAGTCTTCAGGGTGTCTTTGAAGCTCTTCCTTTGTCCTTCTCTTGTTCAGAAGCCTTCCTTGAGGTGGGCAAGGTAGATTTGCTTTGTGAGTTATGATTCTACCAACCTAAGCACATGGCCGGCCCAATGGAATTGGTTTTGGATGATCATGGTCTTGAGGCTGGTATTCTTTGTTCCTTATAAGGACACTGATGTTAGTGGGCCTGTCCTCCCAGCTGATGCAAGAAATCTGTCTCAGACAGCATTGACGGTACCTCTCCAGGGCCTTGAGATGGCGTCTGTATGTAGACCAGGTTTATGAGCCACATAGAAGAGTTGGGAGGACAACCGTCTTGTACATGAGGATCTCAGTGTCAGTGCGGATGTCATGGTCATCAAAAGGTCGTCCATCGATGTCCAAAGGAGGCGCTGATGGATTGAATACGATGTTGGATCTTCACATCGATGTCAGTCTTATAGGAGAGGTGGCTTCCCAAGTATGGGAAATATTCCACGTTTGATAGGGTTTCTCTGTGGATCTTGTTGAAGGGAGAGACTGGATATTGTCCTGGAGCGGTTTGGTAAAGGACCTGAGTCTTCTTGAGGCTCAGGCTGAGACCGATTCTTTGCTATGCTTCCATAAAGGTGTCAAGCATGGCTTGGGGATTCTTTTCTGAGAGAGTGGAGATGGCGATGTCATCCACAAACTGAAGAGCAACGAGCATTGTCAGTGTCGTTTTCTTCTTGGATTTCAACCAATTGAGGTTGAAAAATTTTCCGTCCTTAGACTATGTCCACTCCATTGGAAAGCTTGTTCCTGACAAGGTGAAGGATGGTGATGGTGAAGATGGAGAAAAAGGTGGGGGCGATGACACATCCCTGCCTGACTCGAGTCTTGACCTCAAAGGTTTCTGTCTTATTTCCGTCAGTGAGGACTGTCATCGAAATCTTATTGTGGAGGAATTGGAGGATGTTGACAAACTTCTCTGGACAGCCGGACTTTGATAGGGTCTTCCATAGCAGTTCCCGATTGACTAAATCGAAAGCCTTGGTCAGATCACTGAAGTCCATGACGAACTTCTCTGGACAGCCGGACTTTGATAGGTCTTCCATAGCAGTTCCTGATTGACTAAATCGAAAGCCTTGGTCAGATCACTGAAGTCCATGTAGGGTGGTTGATGTTGCTCCTGGCATTTATCTTGAAGTTGCCGAGCAGTGAAAATCATGTCCGCTGTTCCATGGTTTTGTTGGAAGCCACACTGGCTTTCCAGAAGGATTTCTTCAGAGACTAGAAGAAGGTGGCTAGCAAAGATTTAGGCAATGATCTTCATGCAATGGAGAGTAGGGAAACTCCTCGGTAGTCCGTACAGTCTGCTTTGTCTCCTTTCTTGAAGAAGGTGGCGATGGCAGCATCCCTGAGGTCGGCAGGAATTTCTTCTCTGTCCCAGATTTTCAGCAACAGCTGAGGGAGATGAAGGGTGATCTCTTATCTTTCAAGTTTGAAAATCTCCACTAGGAACCCAGGCATTCTTTGGGGCAGCACGGTAGCATTGTGGATAGCACAATTGCTTCACAGCTCCAGGGTCCCATGTTCAATTCCGGCTTGGGTCACTGACTGTGTGGAGTCTGCACATCCTCCCCGTGTATGCGTGGGTTTCCTCCGGGTGCTCCGGTTTCCTCCCACAGTCCAAAGATGTGCAGGTTAGCTGGATTGGCCATGATAAATTGCCCTGAGTGTCCAAAATTGCCCTTAGTGTTGGGTGGGGTTACTGGGTTATGGGAATAGGGTGGTGTTGACCTTGGGTGGGGTGCTCTTTCCAGGAGCCGGTGCAGACTCGATGGGCTGAATGGCCTCCTTCTGCACTGTAAATTCTATGATTCTTGCGACTTTTCCATTCTTCATGCATTCAATGGCGGCTTTGACTTTGTCCACGCTTAATGGGAGTCCAAGATCATCTTTGATGGGCGGTTGGAGATTTCCTCAAACATGTCTTCATCTATGGTTGAATCACAGTTTAGACATTCTTTGAAGTTCTCTCCATCGGAGATCGATATTTTTTCTGTCAATCAAGAGGGTTCCATCTTTACTCTGTCCTGGTTTGAGGCCTAGGGTATTGACTCCAAATATTGCTTTGGTGGAAGAATTGCCAGGTGTCATGCTTATCAGTGAGGAGTTTCAGCCCTTTAGCTTTCTCAGTCCAGGATTGGTTCTTGATTTCCCTAGTACCTCTTTGTACCTCCACCTTATCTAATTCCTGAGCTCTCTGCCATGCTGGTTATGTCGCTTTGCCTGATGCAGAGAGTATTCCTCTTGTTGATGAGGTCTTGGATAATGTGGCCATTCTCATCAAACAGTCTTGGTGTTTTTTGGTGTTGTAACTTGAGATAATGGCTGTTTTTAACTCTTTCCAGTTTCCCCCCACTCCATTAGAATGAACACTTTGAAGATTTTGGAGACAACATTGTTGGAAGTTCACTAGCATGCTTGCACTTGAAGCTGCTCAACGTTGATCTTTTCTTAGGCGCTGTTTCTTCATTTTCCGCTGCTTCTGGTGAAGTTTGATGGAGGTAGAGGAGTGTATGAGCCACTGGTCTGTCCATCAGTCATCTGCACTGGTCATCGCTTTGGTCTCAGGATCAGACAATGATGAAGTCGATCATGTGCCAGCGCTTCGATTGTGGCTGTCTCCAGGAAGTCTTGAGCTTGAGCAGTGTGTTTGTGTTGATAAGCTGCTGTTCCGCATTATGCCCAACTGACCAGCCTGTCTATATTGTCCTGTAATCGAAGACCTTCCTCCTCGTTATTTACCACACCACCAATCTTCACCTTAGCTGCGAACTTACTGATCATGACACTTATTTTCACATGTAGATCATTAATGTACACTATAAACAGCAAGGGACCCAGCAGCAATCCCTGCTGTACACCTCTGGACACATGCTTCCAGTCATAAAAACAACCTTGGACCATCACCCTCAGCCTCCTGCCACTCAGCCAATTTTGAATCTAATTTGCCAAATTGCCCTGGATCCCATGGGCTCTTACCTTCTTGACCAATCTACCATGCAGGACCTTGTCAAAAGCCTTACTGGAGTCCAGGTAGACTACATCATGTGCACTGTCCTCATCAAAACCCTCAGTCACCTCCTCGAACAAGAATGCAATGAGAAAGCAATCTGACAAACCACTTTGCCAGAGGTTGGCTAATATTTTGTTGCTGTACAACTCAACCCCTCCCTCTGCCATGAGGGTCACACCCACTGAGCTGTTTCTGCCATGAGGGTCACACCCACTGAGCTGTTTCTGCCATGAGGGTCACAATCACTGAGCTGTTCATGGGCCGTTGCCTGAGAACACCATTGGATCCAAATTTGTTTCCAAATTTGGTGGGGACTGTGGAGGCGTGTGATGCCTCCCAAAAGAATTAACAAACAGAGCAGAGGGGCAACAGGTCGCTCCTGGTAGGAAATCCAGTTTTGGTCCTTAGGTGTGCTTCAGGCCCACCTGGATGGCTTATAGTCCTGTCGGGGCCAGTGTCAAATGTAGTCAGTGTCAATAGGAAGACAGTCAGAAAGCACATCGACCACTTCAGGAGTTATGGGGAGGCGACCCCAACTTGGAGTCAACAAGCCACGCCAGTATTGTGAATAGTCTTGTAACTTCATCTGACCAAGGAGAGCCACTATCTTGAATCTACACAATCAGCTACACATGTTGAGGCCAGTGAGGCCAGTTCATCTGTCACTGAGGCAGTGCCTCCTGACATGATACTAACTGTTGACAGAAGGGTGCTGAGCGTACGGAGGCCTGTGAGGACCAGATGGTCTCTGGACCAATTGACCTTTTAGAACATACAATGCAGAAGGAGGCCATTTGACCCATCGAGTCTGCACAGACCCACTTAAGCCCTCACTTCCACCCTATCCCCCTAACCCAATAACCCCTCCTAACGTTTTTTGGACACTAAGGGCAATTTGGCGTGGCCAATCCACCTAACTTGCACGTCATTGGACTGTGGGAGGAAACCGGAGCACCCGGAGGAAACCCACGCAGAACGGGGAGAACGTGCAGACTCTGCACAGACAGTGACCCAGCGGGGAATCGAACCTGGGACCCTGGAGTTGTGAAGCCACAGTGATAACTACTATACAACCGTGCAGCCTATTTGATGGACTCTATTACCCCTGTGGTCTCTGGTAATGTGTGTAAACACTGTACGTTTTTTGAGGGTTAGTTGTAATAAGGGTCTTAAGGGGGAGGGATCTGGTAGCACGGCCCCTTTAATGAGGTGGGCTTGACAACTATGTGACTGACTCAGAGCCAATTGCATGGGAGCATGCAAACCCAGCCAATTGGGAGTTTTCACAGGGCCCTGTGAGCAGGATTGCAGGCAGTGTGGACATGGGTGGAAGTGTAAAGGCCTGTGCCTGTTACACCACTGCCTTTGCCGTTCACCAATAAACCCCTTTCTTGACTACTGGAAGCCTCCAGAGTGTGTCTTGAGCTGCCACAGTCCCTCAGAATTGTTTCCAATAATTTCCCTACCACTGATGTCAAACTCACTAGCTCATTATCGGGACCACAGAGGAGTCCACAAGAGAGGTGTAAAGAAACTGGTTACTTATTATTGAAGTAACTATTTATACAACATACACAGGTCCCAGTCGGGATGTTTCTGCTCAGCTCCTACTCAGTGTCGTGTTGGGTGTCCTGATACACAAATGAGCCAACACGGCTGTAGATGATGCAACTGGATTTTATTATGTTAACTAACAGATGCAACTAACTATAGACTTGGGTACGTTCGCTACCAGCTAACCTATGGACCTAGCCCTATCACTAATGTTGGTGAGGCACTCAGCACATGGTCTATGTCTGAGTGTCACGCTGCAAGCTCTGTGTCCCGAGCTGTCTCCTACCAGAATGAGCGGGAACTCTCGTGTTCCCCCTTTTATAGTGCGTGTGCTCTTACTAGTGATTGGCTGCGATGTTGTGTGTGTGCTGGTTGGTCCAAATGCATGTCCATCAGTGTGTGTGTGATTGCACCATGATATGCTGTTCTGGATATCATGACATCCCCCCTTTTCCCAAGAAATATGTGCCTGCATGATAATAAATAAGATTGTGTACTGGGTGCAACTAAATATGTGTGTGTGAGATTAACTACAAAATGTACAGGAGGCTAACTATATACATAGGAAGATGTCAGGTGCAACATAAGAAAAAGTGTACCAAGAACGGAACAAATGCAAACTCTCGAACACAGAACGATAATAAAAACATGTCAACAGTACTGTAAACCAGTTCAGTAAGTCCAATGGAACAAAAGAAACCAAAACAGGCTCATAAGTTCAGTCTCTCAGGTGGGCGACGAATTCGGGTTGACCGCCTCAAGGGTGGGTCAGGAGCCACCGGCTGAGGAATGGGCCTATCGACGGGCGAGAGAGGAAATTGCATCGTGGCAGGAAGCTCAGCAAAGTCGACATCAGGGGCAACAGGGGGGCATGGCACCGGTGCAGAGTGTCATAGCGAGCGCGGAGTCAAACGAAGGGCCCGCCGATTGCGGTGGAGAACAGAGCCATCAGGCATGCGAACAATGAATGATCGGGGAGCTACCTGGCGGAGAACCTCAGCCGTTGCTGACCAGCCACCGTCCGGAAGGTGTATGCGGACATTGTTGCCAGGCTCCAGGGCAGGAAGATCAGTCGCCCGAGCATCATGTGCCACCTTCTGCTGATCGCGCTGTTGCTGCATCTTCCGCAAGACCGGGGCATGATCGAGGTCAGGAACATGAATGGACGGAACAGTTGTCCTGATGGTGCGACCCATCAACAGCTGAGCCGGCGACAGGCCCGTGGACAGTGGGGCCGAGCGATAAGCCAGCAAGGCTAGACAGAAGTCAGACCCGGCATCAGCAGCCTTGCAGAGAAGCCTCTTAACAATATGGACGTCCTTCTCCGCCTTGCCATTCGGTTGAGGATACAACGGACTGGACGTCACATGCGTGAAGTTGTAGGCAGTGGCAAAGGAAGACCATTCCTGACTCGGAAAGCAAGGTCTGTTACCAGACATGACGGTGAGCGGAATGCCATGGCGAGCGAAGGCCTCCTTGCATGCCCGGATGACAGCAGATGATGAAGTGTCGTGCAGGCGTATGACCTCCGGGTAACTCGAGAAATAGTCAATGAGAATAACGTAGTCCCTGCCGAGCGCGTGAAAGAGGTCGACACCGACCTTCGACCAGGAGGAAGTGACCAACCCGTGGGGCTGAAGGCTCTCACGTGGTTGCGCCGGCTGAAACCTCTGGCAGGTGGGGCAGTTGAGCACCATGTTGGCAATGTCATCGCTGATACCCGGCCAGTACACAGCCTCTCGGGCCCTCCGTCTGCACGTCTCGACTCCGAGATGGCCTTCGTGCAGTTGCTCGAGGACAAGCTGGTGCATGCTGTGTGGGATCACAATCCGATCCAATTTTAAGAGGATGCCATCAATGACGGCCAGGTCGTCCTGGAAATTGTAAAATTGTGGGCACTGCCCCTTTAGCCACCCTTCTGTCATGTGGCGCATCACACGTTGTAGCAGGGGGTCAGCCGCAGTCTCACGTCGAATGTGGGCCAGACGTGCATCAGTGGCCGACAGATTGGCCGATGTGAAGGCTACCTGTGCCTCGACCTGGCACACGAAACCCTCGGAGTCGGACGGTGTGTTGGCCGCCCTAGACAGAGCATTTGCGATGATAAGCTCCTTCCCCGGGGTGTAGACAAGCTGAAAGTCGTACCTCCGGAGCTTGAGCAGAATGCGCTGGAGGCGAGGGGTCATGTCGTTTAGATCCTTCTGGATAATGCCAACCAGGTGGCGATGGTCGGTCTCTACAGTGAACTGCGGAAGACCATAGACATAGTCATGAAACTTGTCAATGCCTGTCAACAATCCTAGGCACTCCTTCTCGATCTGCACATAGCGTTGTTCTGCGGGGGTCATGGCCCACGAGGCATAGGCAACCGGAGCCCATGATGAGGTGTCGTCCCGTTGCAGGAAGACCGCACCAATACCCGATTGGCTGGCATCCATGGAGATCTTTGTCTCCCGTGTGGTGTTGTAAAACGCCAATACCGGGACGGTGGTGGGCTTGACCTTGAGCTCCTCCCATTCACTCTAGTGTGCAGGCAGCCACTGGAACTCCGTGGTCTTCTTGACCAGGTGGCGAAGAGCAACCGTGTGTGAAGCAAGGTTGGGAATGAACTTCCCCAGGAAGTTGACCATCCCGAGAAAGCGTAGCACTGCCTTCTTGTCTGACGGCCGCTGCATGGCCGTGATGGCTGCCACCTTGTCGGCATCCGGCCAGACACCCGACCGGGAGATGTGGTCCCCCAAAAACTTCAGTTCAGTCTGGCCAAAAGAGCATTTAGCTCGGTTAAGGCACAGGCCCTGATCTCGGATACGTGCAAAGACACGCTGGAGACAACTGATGTGCTCCTGTGGTGTTGTTGACCAGATGATAACATCGTCTATGTAGACGAGTACCCCTTTGATGCCCTCCATCATCTGTTCCATGATGCGATGGAACACTTCGGAAGTAGAAATGATGCCGAATGGCATTCAGTTATAGCAGAACCTGCCAAATGGAGTGTTGAAAGTGCAGAGCTTCCGGCTGGACGGATCCAGTTGAATCTGCCAAAAGCCCTTTGAGGCATCAAGCTTGGTAAATATTTTTGCCCGAGCCATTTCGCTCGTGATCTCTTCCCGCTTAGGTATAGGGTAGTGCTCCCTCATGATGTTGGAATTCAAGTCTTTCGGGTCAATGCAGATCCGGAGCTCGCCGGATGGCTTCTTCACACACACCATGGAGCTGACCCATGGCATTGGTTCCGTGACCTGGGAAAGCACTCCTTGGTCCTGCAAGTCCTGCAGCTGTTGCTTGAGGCAGTACTTGAGGGGTGCTGGGACCCTACGAGGGGCGTGAATGACTGGGGTGGCATCCGGTTTGAGCCGTATTTTCATAGATTCATAGATTCATAGAATTTACAGAGCAGAAGGAGGCCATTCGGCCCATCGAGTCAGCACTGGCTCTTGGAAAGAGCAACCTACCCAAGGTCCACACCTCCACCCTATCCCCATAACCCAGCAACCACACCCAACACTATGGGCAATTTTGGACACTAAGGGCAATTTACCATGGTCAATCCACCCAACCTGCACATCTTTGGTCTGTGGGAGGAAACCGGAGCACCCGGAGGAAACCCACGCAGACACGGGGAGGATGTGCAGACTCTGCACAGACAGTGACCCAAGCCGGAATCGAACCTGGGACCCTGGAGCTGTGAAGCAATTGTGCTATCCACAATGCTACCGTGCTGCCCACGTATTTAGTACGTGTAGAGCAGTGTGCCCATGCCCTAGGAAACCTCCTGGGTGTGCGCAAGGAGTGAGTGGAGATGCGCCCTAAAGTCTACATCTGGAAAGTCAGATGTGCCGTCAGGAGACAAAGTGTGGACTCGCCGAACGAGGTGGAGAATCTTGCACACCTGTGTGCCTAACAGAGAGTCCTTCGAGGATCCTACAATCTCAAATGACAGCTTGGTCGTGCGCGAGTTGTGGGTGACTTCCAGCTGGCAGGACCCCGTGGGCGGGATGACGTTCCCATTGTAATCCACTAATTGACAGTGGGAAGGTAGGATGGGTGGTTTGACCTTTAATGCCTGGAAAGCTGACCATGCGAGCAGGATGGCAGAGGCACCAGTGTCCAGGCGAAATGTGACTTGGGATCGGTTGACCGTCAGGGTGGCACACCACTCATCGTCCGGATCAATGGTGTGGACTGGCAGCTGCTGGTGGTGCCTACTTGGGGACAGCCTGTTCTTATGGATGACCGCAACGCGGAAGGGCTCGCTGTCGTCGGTGTCGCCGGTCTGCAAGGTGTCTGGAGGTGAGCCAGTGAATGTAGGCTGAATGGCCCGCACAATCCTGCGAGACTGGCGGAATTGTTGCGAGTTGGCAGGTTGAGGTGCTCGACAACAGGCAGCATAGTGGCCCAACCTGCCACAGCGTAGGCACTGTCGGGTTCTAGCAGGACATTGCCTCTTTAAATGTGCAGATCCACAGTTGCTGCACGTCGTGACGTCATTACTTTCGTAACGTTCGTTGCGCCATCGCGCATGCGCGGTGCGGTCCTGCGTAGTGCGCGCCTGCATCACGCGTTCCTCTGCCTCAGCGTCCCCTCTTTTGCCGTGTACAAGCGCGGGAGGCCTTGGAAAGCGCGCGAAATGGCCGCCCTCGTCTGGGCCGGGAGGCACTCGATCGACTGGACCTGCTCCGCCTCGGAGGCCTCGTGTCGCACCGTTTCGGCCGCCTGGATATGGGAGTACCGGCTGGTCGCGTTTTCATGGAGGACACAGGTCTCGATTGCAGTCGCCAGGGTGAGTTGTTTCACTTTAAGGAGCTGCTGGCGTAGGGTGTCTGACACAACCCCAAAAACTATCTGATCCCTTATCATGGAGTCGGAGGTGGCCCCGTAGCCACAGGATTGCGCAAGGATGCGGAGGTGTGTGAGGTATGATTGAAAAAGTTCGTCCTTACCCTGCAGGCGCTACTGAAATAGGTACCGTTTGAAGCTATCATTTACTTCCACGCTGAAGTGTTCATCGAACTTGAGCAGGACCGTTTTTTTTTTTTTGTCCTAGCCTTCTGCGAATGCCAGGGAGTTAAAGATGTGGGTGGCGTGTTGCCCTGCCGTGGAGAGGAGAAGGGCTATCTTCCTGGTGTCCGATGCATTCTTCCTGTCTGTGGCCTCGAGGAATAGCTGGAAGCGCTGTTTGAAAAACTTCCAGTTTACATCTAGATTGCCAGCAATTCGGAGCGGCTGCGGCGGGCTGATGCTTTCCATGGATCAGGATGGCGGATGGATGAAATGGTATAGGTAGGTCTCACAGTCGCTGGTCTGCGTCCACTCGTGGTATCATGTCGTGTTGGGTGTCCTGATACACAAATGAGCCAACACGGCTGTAGATGGTACAACTGGATTTTATTATGTTAACTAACAGATGCAACTAACTATAGACTTGGGTACGTTCGCTACCAGCTAACCTATGGACCTAGCCCTATCACTAATGTTGGTGAGGCACTCAGCACATGGTCTATGTCTGAGTGTCACACTGCAAGCTCTGTGTCCCGAGCTGTCTCCTACCAGAATGAGCGGGAACTCTCGTGTTCCCCCTTTTATAGTGCGTGTGCTCTTACTAGTGATTGGCTGCGATGTTGTGTGTGTGCTGGTTAATCCAAATGCATGTCCATCAGTGTATGTGTGATTGCACCATGATATGCTGATCTGGATATCATGACACTCATGGATATGTTGTCTGAGCTTTTCTCCATAGTGTCCTTTGCTCTGCGTTTGGATCCCCTGCCCTTCAGCAGGGAAGCTCGTACTTGACAAGACTCACGGAGAGTCTTGGTCAGACCCCATAGATCTCGTGTGGACCTGTAACATCCGCAACCCCTACCACCCCCTCCGCCCACCCAAAGTCCAAAGAGACTTGCAAGGAAGGTGGAGTAGGAGGGTGATGCTTCCTCGCTGACCGTCATGGTTGGATCATCACTGGTGGCTGATCATTGGTCTGTTCACCATCAGAAGCTTCTGATGCCTGGGTCTCCATATTGGAGTCGGAATCCTCAACGTCATTCAATTTTGTATCGGGTCCCCCTTGGGGTAACGTCTCTGAAACTGCTCATGCCAGGGCTCTCTGAATCGAAGCTGGCTCCTCCAGATGAGTTTTGCATATAACTGGCCTCCTGTTGCAGAGATGATCTCTATGTCCCTTCATTTGTTTGTAATGTACCAAAACCTGATACAAAAGCGGTCCTGTTTGTCGATGGTAGCACAGTGGTTAGCACTGTTGCTTCACAGCACCAGGGACCCAGGTTCGATTCCCAGCTTGGATCACTATCTGTGCGGGTTTCCTCCGGGTACTCCGGTTTCCTCCCACAAACTCCAAAAGACATGCCTGTTAGGTAATTTGAACATTCTAAATTCTCCATCTTTGTACCCGAACAGACGCCGGAATGTGCCGACTAGGGGCTTTTCACAGTAACTCCATTGCAGTGTGAATGTAAGCCTACTTGTGACAATAATAAAGATTATTATTATAAAATTATGGGGTCTGGAACCTACTTGGCTCCGTCGCCTAAGTTCCTAACGTGGACTGTGCCACCTGGTCCGAACTGTCTTGGCAACGCCCTTGTTGCTCTTGACCATGGCATTTTCCCATCAATATCTGGTAATGCCCGCTGAGGCGGGTCCGAAGTCTGAGGCCCATCGAAAGTTCTGCCAGTGCTACGCCGGTCACTGCATGTGGGGTGGTACGGTAACAAAATATGAATCTGGCCAGGCGTGTGTCAAGGGAGCCTGAGGTCTGCTTTTTCAATCCACTCTTAAACGCTTGCACAACTCTTTTAACTAGCCCATTTGAAGCTGAGTGATACGGGGCCATGCGGATGTTTCGTACCCCGTTAGTCTTCATAGAACCTCCAGACTCTTCGCTTGTAAATAGCATGCCGTTGTCAGTGACTTACACTTCCGATATATTGTGTGCTAAATGAGAGTCGGAGTTTCTCAATCTTTGCCTTCAAAGTCGTGAACGACATCCTGTGGACCTCCAGCCATTTTGAATGCACATCGATTATGATGGAACTTTGAAAAGGGTCGGCAAAATCGGCGTGAAGCCGTAGCCAAGGCCAACCTGGCCACCCCCATGGATGAAGAGTTGCAATGATTGGGAGCTTCTGCAGTTCATGGCACACACTACATTGTTGGGCTCTATCTCCGCATCCAGGCCCAGCCACCAGACATAGCTGCAAGTGGACATTTTCATTTTGGACATGCCTAGGTGTCCGTTATGAAGGTCCTCAGTATGGGGTCTTGACCCTTGTACGGGACCATGATGCCAGTCTTCTACACTGAACTCTGCCATTTTGGTGGTAAAGGCCTTTAACTCGCTGGGCAGGTTCCGGTGCTGACCCCTGTATAGTATTATGTGGCGAACCTTGGATAATAAGGGGTCTGTTTGTGTCCACTCATGTATTTGGGGTGTTGTAACTGACAACATATCCATGAAGTGCAATGAGGCTACGACTTCATTGGCTCTTGGGAGGTGATGGAGGTCTCATCGGCAGCAGAGGTCTGCTCAACACATTTGCAATCTACGTGCTCAGCCAATGCTCCAATGTATATTCATACGCCGCCAGTAAGAGGGTCCATCTCTGGACTCTGGCTGGCGCTACAAGCGATATAACCTTAACCACCTCGAAGCGTCCCAACAGCGGTTTGTGGTCCATCAACACCGTGAAACGAGCCCCATACATGAACTTCTTGACTGCAAAGACCACGGTCAGACTTTTTTTCTCAATTTATGCATAATTGCGCTCGGCTGCAGCCAGTTTTCTGGAGGTGAATGCAACCGGCTTCTCCCTATCGTCATCTATCCAATGTGACAAAATGGAGCCGATGCCATATGGCGCGGCATCGCACGTGTCTCGGAGTGGTTTGGCGGGACTGTACTGCATCAGAAGGCCGGATGAAGTCAGCTGCCGTTTCATTTTCACCAACCCCTCTTCCTACGGCATTCTCCATGCTCACTCCAGATTTTTCCTTAGTAGGGTGTGCAGTGGGGCTGGTATGGTTGCAAGGCCCGGGATAAATGTGCCGCAATGGTTTACTAGTCCCAGAAGCTATCGCAATTCGGTTGTATTTTCCAATATCGGGGCTTGTTTGATGGCACATACCTTTTCCTCCATTGGGTGTAGACTCTCCCAGTCTACCCAATATCCTAGATAGACGACGTCTATGGCACGAAAAATGCACTTCTCTCTCTTGAGTGTATGGCCCTCTTTGTAAAGTGGGGGAGCACCTCATCCAGATTGCTAAAATTCTCTCGTTCTGTCGTGTCCATGACCAAATAAACTATTACGCGTGGTAAGCCCCACACAATATTTTCCATAACTCTCTCTAAGATGGTGCAAGCCGATGATACACCAAAAGGCAGCCTAGTGTACTCATACAACCTCCTGAGGATATTTATTATCACATACTACGAAGATTCAGGATCCAACTCCAGTTGGACGTATGCATGGCTCACATCGAGCTTTGTGAACGTGTGATCTCCAGCAAGTTTTGCATTAAGACCTCGATCCACGGCATTGGGTACTGTTCCAATCTGGAGACCCTATTCACAGTCAGTTCATAATCATCACAAAGAACAACAGTTTTATCCAGCTTTAGGACAGGGACTACCAGTGTTGCCCAATCAGCGAATTTAACCGGCCTGATGATCCCCAAGTCTTCCAGCCATCCGAGCCCCACCTCAAACTTTGGTAGCAGTGCATGGAGAACCAAGCAATCCCGAAAATATTCAGGTCTTGCGTCGGCGTCTACATGAATTTTCACCATGGCTCCTTTGATTTTTCCTGGGAAACCGCAAGGTATTTCTCCAATATCTCATACAGGCCTCTTGAGCCCATCTAGAAAACTTGCTGCCAATCAAGGCAGAGACGCTGCAGTCAGTCACAGCCTAGTAAACCGGGGCCATGTCCTTTCACTGTAATCAGCGGCAGCCTTACGCGTAGGCTACTGGGATCATCGTAAACCTTGCTATGGCCAGTGGCCAGCGGTTCTCCCGTGTTTGTGGCCAATCTTGCCTCAATATCCCATAACTGCAGACATTGTATTCCTGATTTGATCTTCTCAAACGTTTGCCTGCCAATGGCTGAGTCCGAGTCCAATTCATTTCTATGGAATGGCCGTTTACTTGAACTGTGATCCTAATGGGGCCAACTTTGGGTGCCGAGATGCAGTTTAGCAAAGGACACTTTGTCCTTTCATTGTTCTAAGAGAAAAGTGCGGGACCTGGATTGATGCCTACCTCTGGTGGAGCAGCGAGCTGCCGTCCATCCTGTGGTTTCTGTTCCCTACAACTTTTCCGGCCACATGCCTGCCATCATCTACGGTCTTCATTTACTGGTTCGGGGGTTGGATCTTGCCTGGTCGAGTCAGTCTTGGACCATTGGCCCTGATCTCGGCGTTGTTTCATCCAGGATGGGATTCCAGAGGTTCCCATTTTAGATGGTGCCATACGCCGGGAGGGGAGCGTGCGCACATTACTAACTTCCATACCCTGCAACTCCTGCACTCCCTTCTCAGCACTCTCGCTCAACTGAGAGATTTCCACGGCCATCTTTAAGCCTAGTACTGGCTCGGCGAGTAACTTCTATTTAGTCGCCCTATTAGTCACACCGCAGGCCAATCTATCCTGTAGCATTTTGGAAAGAGAAGGGCCAAACTTACAAAATTCAGCTAGTTTCCTCAGATGTGCCAAAAACCTGCTTACAGCCTCCCCCGGGATTCTTCCAGCTGTGTTAAAATGGTACCTTTGCACGATGACCAATGGCTTGGGGTCGTAATGGTTCGCCACTAGAATTACTAATTCCTCAAATGACTTTGTGTGTGGGGATACAGGAATGTTAGGCATTTGATTACACTGAAGGTAGGCGCTCCGCAGGCAGTCGACAGTATCACTGTCTGGCATTCATCACCAGTTTTAGCGTTAGCCCTGAATAAGTAGCGCATGCGTTCTCCGTATTGCGTCCAATCTTTTATGCTATCAAACACATGCAATCTTCCAAAGAACGGCATTTTTAAAGTAGTGCAAACCTTTCCCCATTGGTATGAGTAAAGATGGCCTGGCTTCCTATGATTAGCAGCGCTGTCTGCAGCTCCTCTTTATCCTCATCGCCAATATTGGGACCACAGAGGATTCCACATGAGAGGCGTAAAGAAACAGGTTCATTATTATTGAAGTAACTATTTACACAATGTACACAGGTCCTATTCAGAATTACTCTGCTCGGCTCCCACTCGGGCCGAGCTTTTGTACATAGTGTTCATTACTCCACTGACGGGGAAAAGCTCGTACTCGATGAGACTCACAGGGAGACTAATCTTTTCGACCCCATAGATCTCACGTGGGTTATAACACCTTTAATTAGCTGGTTTATCCCTACTCCCCTCCTTGAAGGGTTATGTGTTATTAATAAGTAGTTATTATTCAGCCATAAAAGTCTCAAGACCTCTTCGTGAGACAACATACAACCTTACAACAGTAGCTATTTCCCTGCTGTAGCTCAGGGACGCTGCCACTGGGGTTTTAAAGGTTTTTTAGGTTGGAGCTAGCATGCTTTTCTTTTGTAGAGGGAAAGATGTAGCAATGGGCAGGACATCTCATTTTAATAATACATTGCTATAATAAGAATTATTAATGTAGGTATATGCATAGAAATGAAAATTCCAGGAACAGCAAGCACAGTGCACCCTTTTATTTCAACAAAAACTAGTCTTCATTGATCAAGAAAAGCTTGGTGTCTTTTGCTGGATTGAAAGCCCATGTGAGCGCAATAGATCCAGCAGAAACCTCACTGGAGAGCTGCCATGGGTAGAATTCTGTTTTAAGTTCTCCTTTTAAAAAAATACTCATTTGATTTCTAGCCTTTTTGAATCACATCCATATTTCCAAAAGTGTTGTTGTTCTGAATTAATTTACCAGACAGGATGGAAGGGAACGAGACGTTAAGTATATAAAAAGAGAAAGAGGATTATGGAGATTCTAGAGAGAGTTTCAAATGGCAGGCACGGGTTTTTGGAACCAGGAAACAGTCGAGGATTTGAAGGAAGGTGTTGTAATCCAGATGGATAAGGTTCAATGACTTCCTTTTGCCAATGGCAGATGACAGTGAAGCCACTGTATTCCTTGCAGCTGAAGCAGGATGACATCCTGGCTGAAGGATGAATGATTGTAACATAATCACTCTCTATTTATTGAATGATAATCCACAGCTGATTAGTTGGGGTGGATTCGGTAGGGTTGGGGGGGGGGGGGGGGCAGGGTATTAAATGATGTAGAATAGGGGGTCCATTATAAGGTGGAGGGCAGCATCAGTGCCAAGAGCAAGGTTTGAGCGATTCCAAAACCAATCATTTGGTGCAGGCAGAGAAATTCTTTTCCATGGGTGGCCATTATCCAGTCCAACTACCTAGTTAGGAAAGCAAATAGACTGCCAAATATGTGTATAGCCAAAGTCACACAATAAAAACCTATTATCGCTTGTCTGCCTTGCAGCTGCTACTATCATTCTCCCTGGGATGTTTGACTGCCTTCACCCAACAGGCCAAATTCGAAGTTCCAGCACCTTTGCGGAGGGGGCTGACATTTACTCTTGGAATATGAATCTCTTCATGGTAAAGCAATGCTTGTAATTATAATGGGCAGGTAAATAGTCAAAGCCTAGCATGATTCCATCAACCAACGAGTATAAACTGTTAACTTGCCACATCAAACAAATACCACAAGTGATTGCTTACTTTAACAGATTTAACTTACTGACCAGTGAGAGGGGAGAATCTTGAAAATACTGTTTGACTTTGAAGAGCACCTGTGGAATAGAAATATTTCAAACTGAAACCAAACTTAGCATTCCATTTTAAAAGAAACCTCCTTTAACAAAGAGCCCTATTCAACTGCCCTTAATGATCAATTTTTAAAATTCCATCTTCCTCGTTAGAAATGCCTATAAAATTGGCAGAACCGTTATTTGAACAGGGAAACTGCGACTTCTGTCTGAAATGGGGTTTATGTCTCATTCTGCAGTGTCAAGCTTTATGTCGGTAACATTTCTGACAGCAGATTTTGGGTAAACAGAAAATATAATTCTGAAAACCGTATTAAAATTGGATACTGAAATGAACACTACCGCAGGAACCTTTGATATCAAAGATCACTTGGACTACTGAACAGTATTTGTGAAGATTGAAGTTTTTTTTTGCTGTAGACTGTTAGCACCAACTTGTTCATTATCACCAAGCGGCCAAAAATTTGTTCAAGTATTTTATGACTTTACCGCAGTGCGGAGCAGCTGAGAGGCTGAATTGGCTCATTCACCATCTTGGGGTCCAGGCTACAAAACCATTTGGCAGACTGTCAGCTTGGAGTAAACAATCGCCCACAGAGAAAGGGCCCAGAATCTTTATGATTTCTCGGTTAAATAATGCTGCTCAAACTGTTATTTGGGCAATGTCGTGCAAGGTAGGTTTACAAAATTATAGTCTTTAAAGTCACACAAGCAACACGCAGTAAAGAGGATGTTTTCTGTGGTATCAGTAAGTGTCCCTGTGACAGTGATACGGTGAACTTTGACCGGACTTTGTGTCAGCATTGCTGTTTTCAGGCAACTGTATTTCAACAAGCAAAACAAAAATCCCACACATTCCTTAGGCAAGAAATGAGATGTGCACATTCTTGTATTTAGGTGTCATAGAACATAGAACATACAGTGCAGAAGGAGGCCATTCAGCCCATCGAGTCTGTACCGCCCCACTTAAGCCCTCAATTCCACCCTATCCCGTAACCCAACAACCCCTCCTAACCTTTTTGGACACTAAAGGCAATTTAGCATGGCCAATCCACCTAACCCGCACGTCTTTGGACCGTGGGAGGAAACCGAAGCACCCGGAGGAAACCCACGCAGACACGGGGAGAATGTGCAGACTCCGCACAGACAGTGACCGAGCGGGGATTCGAACCTGGGATCCTGGCTACAGTGCTATCCACTTGTGCTACCATGCTGGTACACAAGCTGGTACCATGCAGTACACAAGAGGCTGTGGGAGCATTCGGCTCAGATAGTAATGGAGTGTTTTGAAAACCCATTAGAATCTCACAATGTCAAATTCGCTGTTACCTAATCAACCTCTTATGGTAGGAGCTGCTGAAGCAGAGTTGTAAATCAATGAAACATTTCAAGTAAAGACTTCTGTGAAAATGTTGAGTGCTGCATTTATTCCTCGGTCACAGAAAGCCCACTAAAATGTACCAACATGTGGTTGCAATTAGGACAGTCCAATTTGCAAAGTAAAACAGATTGAAGTACTTAATATGAACAAGAAATACAAAGAGAATAATTTTTATGCTTGCAAGTCTCTATTTTTCTCCAATTACCGCTCCTGTTCCCACTGGAAACGCGCAGAGCATCTAGATGAAAGTATCTAGGCCTCGGTGGGAGAGAGACTAATCAGGCCCTCCCATCCAGAATCTCATCAGAAAGGAAGAGTACAATAAAGGCACTTTTCATTCTTCCCACTTGTTTGATTCTTATTCAATATGCCCTCTTTACCACACGTTGATCTGGCAACCAATTTTCTGAGGCGTTGTTGGCACAACTTTTAATAGGTTTATTTATTGCTATTTAGCACAGAGGTGTGCAGAGGTGGTCAGAGAGAAATCAGAAGTTTTACTCAACGATACTTAGCTTCTTTCCTGTGCTTTTTTTAGTTGCAAAGTAGTTTTGCTTCTAGTTTTTAATTACCTCAGCAGGATTCATCATCTTGTGCTGGTCAATAAGCTTGTAGTCATTCATCTTGTTAAAAGTAAGGAATACTTTACCACCTACCATCAGTCAATCACAGTTCATGTACAGGCAGCCCTGCAGTCATCACTGAAGCAAGAATTGGGAAGAAGCAGCTGAGAACTAATAGGTATGTGTAGGGGCAGGTGTGTGCGGTGTGGGTGCAGGAATCAGAAAATCTAAAGAGAATGAACTAAATCACAAATACCTTCTCCATTCCCACCCAGTGCATTTTAAATCAGTTACCTCCTGAACAACTTAAAATAATAGCACACAGACAGGGAAAAATCCAGGATTTAAACTTGTCCAATCTGTTTAAATGTTGCTAAAACTTCACATTCCCTTTGCAATGACATATTCAATTTAACATTCATGCTTAGTAACACCCTTCGTCTAGTTTTGTATTACATGCAGAAGAGTCAGAGCAACCAAGCTGTTTATGAATATGCAAACTCACATCAGAATTCTAATCACTTTTATAAAACATGACAATTTAATCTTTACCCAGTACTGTGTGTGGCCATGAAGGTTAACATTTCAGCTCAGATGGTAGGTTTGATTTAGACTGTATGTCATTTCTGAGAAGCAATGATGAGGCTCCCAGAGAAGTTGCTTTGTTCCATTATATCCCAACAAGCTGGTTTCTGGAGGGACCTCATCCTTCCTTGTTGCCAGTCATGCAACCATGACTGTTTCCATGTTTCCATTCTGCAATGATGCCAAAAACAGAAAAGCTACCAATTATCTTCCCCCTTACCAACTGAAATGAAATGAAAATGAAATGAAAATCGCTTATTGTCACAAGTAGGCTTCAAATAAAGTTACTATGAAAAGCCCCTAGTCGCCACATTCCGGCGCCTGTTCGGGGAGGCTGGTACGGGAATGTGGCGACTAGGGACTTTTCACAGTAACTTCATTTGAAGCCTACTTGTGACAATAAGCGATTTTCATTTCATTTCATTTCAGTTGGTAAGGGGGAAGATAAACTGATTCTTATAATCCTCTATTTTGATGATAAAAGCAATATTTCCCACCAGAATCACATGGACAAAACATTATAGTCTTACATTTCAGATCCTTTCTTGGGTTTCATATTCTGAAAGTATAACATTTGTAAAATGAATCTGTGCCCCATTTGCTCTATATAATAATGTAAACATATTGGGCGGTGTAGCCATCTGGGATGGCCACTTTCAGCATATAAAATGGACACTCGCAGAGCATACAGGGAAAAATGGACAAGGCAAAGTAACAAGCAGGCACAGAGCCCGAATGTGTATTTAGAAGACAGACTGCAGACAGAACCGAAACTCTTGGCCAATTTGCACCTTGATGGCCCATCTCCGATGAACAAAAGACTAGTGCTCAGGTAGCCCATACCACCACTACCTCAGCAAGAAGATACAAACAAAGCAAGGCCAACGGCCACTTCGGACACACCCAGCCATCAAGGCACCCGCCCCTTTATTGGCTCAGATCGATGGCGGTGATCGAGAAACTGCCCAATTAATTGTGACCAGGTTTAAGGCTCACCTAAAAGCGCGCGAAGACCCCCGAGTATAAGAAGGAACCCTCGCCATGTGTTCCCTCTCTTGGAATCGGCTCTCAACTGGAGAGACCCTTCCACCTGCACCACCAGAAGCAACTAAGTTCAAGTTCAACGCTCGCTACCAGACGGACGACCATAGCTATACTCCTGCTACCTCTTCGAACCCAACAGCCTCAGATCCGAACAACGGCCACTGTTCCTCTGACCTAAGTGGGCTCCCGAAGTTAAGTTAGTAATGTCTAACCCGGTGTTTGTGATAGACATAGTTTAGCCTGTAGTGTTATTGTGCATGAGTACATCATACTGTGTGTAAATAAAGTATCATTGACTTTGAACTAACTAACTGGTGTATTGGCTCTTTGATCGGTATTCGGTTGAACCTTGCGGGGTATCAAGAGATACCTGGCGACTCTGAAAGCATATTCATAATTAAGATTAAGAAAGGCGACCTTATTAATCGCCATATTTATAGCCATTAAAAGATAGCAACAGCGGGTTCTCCATCGGCTGACAGGGCACTCACGCCCGTAAATTTCCCAACGGCATGGGTTTGGCCACAATGGGAAACCCCATTTGGCGGCTGCTGGGACGGAGGATCCCATTGCCAACGGTAATGTGCCGCTCCAGAAAATGGATCTAGCAGGACGGTGAATCCCGCCCATTTTCTTTTTGAATATGATTGTGATCATTATACTTAGTGACAAGAGCAATTCTTTCCTCGCAGCATTTGAACAACTGGGCCAGTCTTTACAACACAATCACTTTCGGGTTGTGAAACAGTGCTGGGGAGTGCCGCAGCTTCAGAGATGCTGACTTTCGGATAAGATGACAAACAGAGACTCTTACTGCTCACTCTGGAGAGTGTTAAGAAAGATCCCTTGGTGCTATTTTAAAAAATATTATCCTTTTTACAGATGATGCAACAAATTTTTGAAATTTTCTGTCCTGATATCAAGCCAAATGGAGGTAGGTGCCTTTCCAATCAAATTCCTTATAAACCTAAGATGCAAGGCTAATTGGCACAGTCTAATATTCGGGTCCCCCAAATCCCCCTTAGAAGGTGGAAGCTGCAATTTAATGAACTTCAAACAAGGCTTCCTTTTGTTCCATATAAACAAACCGATCATTCCATTAATCTTCTTTAAGATCCTAGCAGACAGCAAGATTGGCAACATCTGCAAGGGATACAATAATCTAGGCAAAACATTCATAAAGTTCCCGCCCATAAAAGATTTGGTCAAAGCCAGCTCTGCAAAGTCCATAAGACTTTAGTCACAAATTCCAGGAAGTGATTAGGAGGGGCATGCACATTCATTATTGAGACAAATTCACCTTATACAAGCCCCTTAATAATCATATCAACCTCGCTTACCCTTCACACAATTCTTCACCTTGAAGAGAACATTTTTGTTGACCAAAATTGCTACTCCCTTGCGGTTGGCCGAAAGTGAGGCGAAGAAAACCTGCTTCACCCATTCCAGTTTTAATTTTAAGTATTCCTTGCCATCAAAATGAGTGTCCTGTAACAAGGCTGTGTCCACTTTTTCCTTCTTAAGAAAGGATGGGGGAGAAACTCTGGGCTGGTTTCTCCAAAAATGAGGCTATGTCTCCACGCTGGCGTAAAAACACTGGCGTTTCACGCCAGACTTTCCTTAAAAAAATTAATGAGCTGTTCACCTACCTGTAGGGAGGTGGCAGGGCCGCGGAGTGCTTCTCGCAGCTTTAGCTGCAGATACGGGCCCCTGCACCTCCGGTTGCGAGTCCGCGCATATGCATGGGGGCGGCCCTCAGCAGCCGAGCTGAACGCGATGGCGGACTCAGCCGGCGGACCTGGACCAACAAGAAGATCTCAATGATCTGCCCCAACCCGCTCGATCTAACCCACCAGATCGCTGCCCTGGCTGCCTATAAGGTCCTCCCCGGTACTTGATCCCCCCGCCTCCCCACTAGGACAGCCGTGGACTGAGTCCGCAGCCGCCACGCGAGAGTCCCGACCGGCCATACGTGATTAGAACCATGCCATCGGGAATTCGGCCGGTCGGGACTGGAGCATCACTGGGAGGGCCCGTGGCAATGGCCCCCAGCCGCACCGGTTGGGACCGGAAAATCATGGGAGCGGCTCTGGGCCCGATTCTCGCGTAAAGGAGGATTCTCCACCCCCACGCCAAACGCGATTTCGACACGGGGCTGCGGAGAATCCAGCACTCTATATTTGGCAGACTATAGGCGTGATTCTCCGGAAAGATTTCAAAGTGTCGTAGTGAATGAGAACTGCTGCGAGCTTCGCAGCGCTAGGCCCAGCGAGGCCGGCAACGCTATTCAACAGTAATTGGTCCACTGGGCTTCTCGCCTCAAATGAAGGCTCGCCAGCTGATTCGCCGGCATCGTGCCCACCAGCTCCCGCTAACTAGGTTCAGCAGCACTTAAGTAGCACTAGCTCAGACAATCCCATCCAGCTCGCAACAATGGTGCCCAGGAGACTGGCCCCAAGATTTGGGGATGCAGATCTGGGGAGTCTCCTAGACGCAGTGGAGGCCAGGAGGGATGTCCTGTTCCCCCGAG
This sequence comes from Scyliorhinus torazame, assembly GCF_047496885.1. Lineage (NCBI taxonomy): Eukaryota > Metazoa > Chordata > Chondrichthyes > Carcharhiniformes > Scyliorhinidae > Scyliorhinus > Scyliorhinus torazame. Next base: position 122,571,641 of record NC_092707.1, on the reverse strand, counting down.
GGTCTCGGAGGGACAGCCACAGGGCAGCCAGTGCTGGCTGGGATGTGGTGGCGGCGACTGTGAGCTCCGTGAGCATGACCAGGACTGGCCTCCTGTATTGTAAAAAGATCAATGACCTACACAGGGCAGCATGAAGGAGTAGATACCAACATCCCCCACCTCCCCCGAGACCCTTTGAACCCCCCACGTGAGCACTCACCCCCAACTCTCCATGCCACTCCCAACCCTCCCTCCACCCCCATTTCCCTTCAACCACTCCCAACCCTTCCTTCACATCCCCCTCCCACCATTGTGAATCCTGTGTGTTTAATGATGCCCTCCCTGTGTCTCCTCAGGAAAATCTCTCCCACAATCACCGGGAGAGGGCACAGATTGGTGGTGAGGTGTCGGACTTTAGAATCCTCACCTGCTTCGAAGAACGGGCCCTGGAGGTGAGTGGGGTGGCCGAGGACCGAGCGATCACTAAAGCGGAGGCTGGTGGACGCCGCAGAGGTGAGGAACCACCGGGCCGCACCCAGAGGACCTGTCAAACGTTAGTTGTTATTGCCTTACTGACTGACCAATCCCTCCCACTAACCACATGTCCATTCTTCTGTAGGTTCTCCAGCTAACGGCACCAGCTTATCCCGGGTGGCATCCTCTCCAACCTCCCAGGAGACCACCTCAGAAGACACGATCAAGGCATCACAGCTGTCATCCCCACCCTTCAACAGCGCAGATACATACACCTCGGTGGGAAATGTTAGTGGTCAGGCTTCAGGGGCACAATCTGGTGAGCACCACACAGTTGCTGATGCACATCAGGTAGAGGCAGGAACCTGGAAGTGAGACAGCAGTCAGCGGTCTGCTGGATCCCAGGGCCCAGCTGGGTTCCAGCCTGAAGCTCAGCCTATGGAAGAGGTATTCCTGGAGCTGTTGGAGACGTTAGGGTGCGGCCAGGATATTCAGTGGGAGATGTCAGCGACATTCCAGCAGATCCATAGCCAATTGGAGGAGTCCAGAGACTACGGGCACAGGAGATGTTGCCGGCAACGCGAAGCCGAGGCCAATGCACCTAGGGTGGTGACCGCAGAGGAGAACTGGTGCACAACGTCGGCACCATTGGTGAAGGTGTCCAAGGTGTCGCGCAGTCGGTGATGGCCATGGCTGAGGGCCTCAGCAGAATGTCTGCCTCCCTGCAGGATGTGACCCAGTACCAGGCTGACTTTGATGAGGTTCTGCGGGACATGTCCCGCTCTCAGATAGGAATGGACGCGGTGCTGCGCCACTTGTCCCAGTCACAGGTAGGGATTGCCGAGGCAATGCAGAGTATGTCCCAGTCACTGAGGAGTATCACCGAGGGCGTTGACCTGATGGTGCAGATCATGGGGATCTGCCAGGGCTGGCAGAGCCAGATGATGCAGGGGCATCCGGGACTCGAACCAGCTGCCCCTCCATTCCAAGGCGGACCTCAGGGCCCTATGGGTACTGACTGGGAGGCTGGGTGGCAACCTGGACCCGGGCCATGGAGTGGTGATGGTGGCCACCAGCTCCCCCAAGTTCCACCCCTCTGCTGAGGCCGCATCTCAGTCAGCACACGGGACAGGGCCGCCGGCAAGTGCGCCAGGGCCCTCCGGCCCCAGAGGACGCCCTCCGGGGCACGAAGGCCACGGGAAGAGGTAAGTAGCTGGCTGTCTCTACCTCTGATATGCATCCTGGAGGCACACCTAGACATAGGGTAGAGCTAGGAAGGCAAAGTATGTTGAGGATCACTGAGGACACCAGGGGAGCTGTGGTGGGGGGAGGAGGGGTAGGTAGGGTGTGAGGGAGGGGATAGGGGGAAGGTGTGCAGCACCATCAGGAGAGTGTGGAATTGTTAAACACAATAAACACCCTTGTGCATAACCAGTATGATGCCTCTGTCACTTTCTGACGTAATGTGGGCCAACCTCTGAACCCTTGGCCCATCTCTCCCCCCAGGCACACCACATATAGGTGATGGGTGTGAGCGAGAACCAGCAAACAGGCAGGGGTCAGAATATGGCCTAGACTGAGGAGCACTGGCGCTCAGCTCTCTGCGGGTTATCATCACCCCCCCTGGCCTCGACAGTGACCCGCTGACAGTGCCGACACAGTCCCAGCACCCTGAAGTGATGTAACACATACCCTGGGAGGGTGGGAGATGGGGGTGGGGAGAGAATAAGGTAGTGATGCTGAATCAGGCCACGTCCGAAGTGAATCAGGCGAGTATGAGGTCTCCTGGCCCTCCAGGCTTGCTGGACCCCCGCCGATGCCCCCTGTCCTGCAGTCTCCGGCTGGTCCTCCGGTTCCTCCCTGGGCTCGTCCTCCAGCACCTGCTAGTCCAGCACTGCCTTAAAGTCTTTGTCCTCCTCCACCTCGGAGGTGGGCACATGTTCCTCATCACCAATCTCCAGCTCGTCTTCCCGCTACTGTGCGAGGTTGTGGAGGGCACAGAAGGCCACCACAAAGCGGGCAACCCTCCGGGGGGGTGTACTGCAGTGCACCACTGGAGCGGTGGAGGTATCGGATCTGCATCTTGAGCAGTCCGATGCACTGCTTAATCACAGTCCGGGTGGCCACATGGGCCTCGTTGTACTGGGTCTCTGCTTCGGTCTCCGGCCCCTGTATTAGCATCATTAGCCAGGTCTTCATTGGTATCCCTTATCCCCCAAGAGCCAGCCGCCCATCCTTGGGTAGTCCTCGAATAGTCAGGGGATGACCGACTGTCCCAAGATGTAGCTGCCGTGAACGCTCCCCGGGAAGTATGCACACATGCCATGATCTTCATGTGGTGGTCTCATTCGAGCTGGATGTTGAAACCCCTTCCTGTTAACATAGGGCACTTGCAGATGGGAGCGCAGGGCAACATGCTTTCCATCTATCAGCCCTGGACCTGAGCCATCCCAGCGATGGTGGAGAATCCTGCTGCCTGGGCATATTGCTGGGCTTGGTCCATGTCAAAGATGATGTAGTTTTCCACCTTGGCAAACAGGGCACCCGTTACCTGTCGGATGAACCTGAGGGCTGTGGCCTGTGAGATGCCACACAGTCCTCGCTGGAGCCCTGGAATGATCCTGAGGCGTATCGGTTCAGGGCTGTGGTGATCTTGATATCCTCCGTGTGATGCCAAGGCTGTGAGGACATGGCACAGATGCCTTGTTGAGGCGGAGCCTCCTGCGGCACGCGCTGTCCGTCATCTGTTCGAATGACCAGCAACGTCTGTATACTCTGGGCTGTCGCAGGTCTCCCCCTCTGGGTCCCTCCCTGGCCTGATTGGTGGCTGGATCCTCAGGGTGTGGGGTGGGGTCCAGAGCATGGGCCGCCACCTCGAGCATCTGCTGAAGCTGCTGCTACCGCCATCTCCGGCCTCTGGCCACCCGGCCTAAGAGCAGCACCACTTGGGCAGGTTCTGGGTCTAAAATCCCCGCCATAGCATTCAAAATCTGTAAGGCATTGGGATAGGGTGTTAGACTGACAAACAGCGGTGGCTCCCACCCTGGGATCCTCCATCCCTCCATTGAAACCCCCCTTGCCCGCACCCGGAACGCCCTGCCCATGCACTCCCGGCCGAAGTGGGCTCCCATCATCAGACTCCAAATCCTGTACCCCGGACTCCCACTCATAACGTCACCTGGACCGGGTGCTGGTACCCTCCACGAGGCACTAACCCACCTTCCGTCCATGGACATGTCCTTGGAGCTGTGTCCCATCCCCTGGGTGTTCAGATGTTGGCTGCTGCGTTTGTGGTGTTGCCTCCAGCAGGTTTCAGGCACAGTGTCCAAGCATCATGGTCAGATTGGGATGCTGGGCAATGACTGCCACATGCCATGTGGCCCACCCTCCCACTGGAATCCACTTGGGTTGTGTGAAGTACTCACTTAACCACAATTGCCAATTTCCTATTAGCAATAGCCTTCAGCTGCATGGCCAGCGGCCTCGTCAGTCAATGGGGGTTATGGGTAGTTGGTGGGTAGTTGGCAGGGGCAAAGGTTGCCCCCGGAACAAATCCACATGATCCAGGAGTTGGCATAGTGGTGCCATGAGCGGTTGCCCCCCAACTATCCCCCCACCCTCCCATGGCAGCCCACCGCTGTGGAGGGTCCCCCACCCCCAGCCGAGTGTCTGCCCCCCCTCAGCCGAAGCTCCGTCCCCCCCCCCAGCTGAGGGTCTCCATTCCCGCCAAGCACTGGGATGGCAAGCCCAATGCCCCAGGGCTCTTGCCCTGTAAGCAAAGATGGCTACTCACCTCCTCGGCTCCCCGCAGAAACCCGTCCGGCAGATTCACGTTTTGAAAAAGGAGCACTAATCAGCACCAGACTGACCACTTGCTGGGAGGCTGATGAATCGCAGGAGGCCATTGGATAAGAGGTGGCTCTCGTTAAGTGTATGGAAATGGGGCTTTAGTAGGGATAATTCTGTTCTTGCCAAGATATGGCGAGATCCCGTTTTCTGCCTCTCCCACTATTCATCAGCCTTGCTTCTCTTGAACGAAAGCGCAGCGAGGCCGGAGAATTATGCCCTAGGTTCTCCCGTCGGGGCTGAATTGCACCTGATCAGCATTCCCAGTGGGAGCGCAAATCAGGAAGTGATTCCCAATCCTTCACCATGCAAATTTATGTAAGGGATTGCGAGGGATTTCCTAGGGAATCCTGCTATTTTGAGTAGGGGTCCCGATAGCATGGTCCTGTGGCCGCTGCCCTGCCTCTCAGCATTGCAATTCAGCCCCCCCTCCCCGCTGCACAATTCAGCCCCCCAACCCCGGATTCCCTGAGCTCCCCATAAGGGGGGTGACCTGACCCACTCCGCCTCTCCCAGAGACCCCCTAAGTAAAGGGACCTCTTATCTTCTTTCTCAGTTGAGTAACTCTGACTGCTTTGCAATGTTTGTAAACATCAAACTTTGATTGACAGGTTCTGGACCACTTCAAACAAAGTGCTGTCAATTTCCAGCTGACCACTTCAAAATCACTCAAGCATGAAGGGAGGTGATTGGAAAGCACTTAATTCTGTTGGAAGTGGTCCAGGACCTGCCAATCAAAGCTTGACTGGAAACCAAATGCCCCTTCCGCATTTTGAACCCACCCATGAAGACCTAAACCGTCCACCCACCTTCCAGTAATGATGCCACTCTGTTCAGTCATGAGGATACCAAACAACCAGTATTATCATCATAAAGATACAGATAAAAACAAAAAGACAATGGATAATAAAGATACGCACTGCTACCATGAATGAAACTCCCTGAGATTCTTAAGGGTAAGAAATTCATTACAGCGCTCAAGTGTTAGCATCTCCCAATAAACATGATCTACGACATTATAAGATCAGACAAAAAAATATAAAGCAGGGAGAAAGTCCAAATTTCAAATTTTAATGAGCCGCTGATTATCAGTCCAAGTCCTCGCCTTCTACGGACATTATGATGGCCAAGGTGCTAGATGAATTATTGAAAGATTTAACCGAGTTCTCAGATATCACCCTCAGGGTGCAGGATAAAGCAGGGCATAATTCCAGGTGACACGGTGGCCCAGTGGTTAGGACTGTTGCCTCACAGCGACAGGGACCCGGGTTCAATACTGGCCTCGGGTCACTGTCTGTGTGGAGTTTGCACTTTCTTCCCATGTCTGCGCTGGCTTCCTCCGGGTGCTCTGGTTTCCTCCCGCCGAGAATTCCTTGATAAAGGAGGTACTTGCCCCCCTCATGGAGCCAGGTCCCGCCATGCCACACCACTTCCAAGTTTGAAGTTATGAAAACAAATTATTATGGGCCGAGTACGTTGATTGTCCCTCGGCCTCAAAGATAGGATACAATGTGCCGTTTCTAATTTGAAACACCCAGCCTTCACATCCAGCTTTAGGCATTGTGGTAACCAGCTCTCAAAAAACTTAACAGCAGTCTTACCCGCCACTCCTTCTGGCAGACCGACGACCCGGCCATCTTTCCTCCCGCCTTGGTTCTCAAATCTTCCAGGGATTTCTGACTGCACAACATTGCTGTTTTTCCAAGGATTGATGGCAAGCTTCAGCAAAGGAAGCAACATTTTTAAAGTTAAGGACTCTTTTCTCTGTTTCATTGAGCCTTTTGTTAGTAATCTGCAGCTTGGTCTCATAAACACTTAGATTCTGTGACAACAAGCTGAATTTGTTGTCAAGTACTCTGATATTGGCGATAATGTTCCCAGTCACCATTTGCTGTGCCTTTGAAATCGGCGGGCCGAGAGCGTGCTCGAAGATTAGGTCGCCATATTGGGAAGACAACTCCATCCCATTGCATCTGACTGCACCCTTTTATCGGCAACTTTCTTAGAATCCCTCGGCATTTGTCCTCCAACATTCAACCAAAAATCCTTGAGGGATATGGAGTATTACCTCCTGGATTGGGTGGGCTGCGCAAGCAGGTTAATTGAAGCAAGCGGCAGAACGTGCAGAAAAGCTGCTATTCCTGTCGCCACCCAGGGGAGTTAGGTTTTATATCCTGGTCAAAATTCGCACCTCAGTCAACATTGCAAAAACAAATGATCTGATCATTACTACATTGCTGTTTGTGGGAGGTGGCTGTTGGCAAAACTGGAAACTTTTTGTCCTGAGCTACAACAGTGCCGACACTTCTGAAGGGCATCATTGGCTTGATGTGGTGGGTGTTCTGGATCACAAACAGGTCGCCAACACTTGAAGTGGTGCAACTCTATTTTATTATAAGGTTAACTATATTAACATACTTGAACTGTGGATAAATGCAATACCAGCTTTAACTGTTGACCCTTGCCTAGTCCTAACCAGGTGATGCACTCAGCACATGGTGAATGTTTGTGTTGCAGGCTGTGAGCTCTGTGCTCTGAGCTGGCTGATACTAGAAAAGAGCGAGAACTCGAGACTTCTGGGTGCGGCGATGACCAGCTGAGTCGCACGTTTCGGCAGCTCCCGGTGTAACGGACTTTTGGGCTCTTAATAAGAGCCCCAACGGCAATTTTAACGGCTAAAAGTACTGTGCGGTGAACCAGAAGGGAATCCCCCCTGGATACGGATGGAAAAAGGAGAGGAAGGTGGCCGGATTGCGGTGGATCCTTTAGAGCAGCGGCAAGGAAGGCAAACAAAAACCAAGATGGCGTCGGAAGGTGGCAGTTTAATATGGGGCCCTGAACAACACGAGTTTTTGAAACGCTGCGTGGAAGAACTCAAAAAGGAAATGAAGAAGGAGCTGTTGGCCCCGATATTACAGGCGATCGAAGGGCTAAAGGAGGAGCAAAAGACCCAGGAGCAAGAGCTTCGGGTCGTGAAGGCAAAGGCTGCCGAGAATGAGGACGACATACAGGGCCTGGTGGTGAAGACGGAGATGCACGAGGCACACCATAAACGATGTGTGGAAAGGCTGGAGGCGCTGGAGAACAACGCGAGGAGGAACAACCTAAGGATTCTTGGCCTTCCTGAAGGTGAAGGTGCGGAGGGAGCGGACGTCGGGGCATATGTGAGCACGATGCTGCACTCGTTAATGGGAGCGGAGGCCCCGGCGGGTCCGCTGGAGGTGGAGGGAGCAAACCGAGTGATGGCGCGAGGACCGAGAGCAGGAGAAATTCCTAGAGCCATAGTGGTGAGATTCCTCCATTTTAAGGACAGAGAGATGGTCCTTAGATGGGCAAAGAAAACTCGGAGCAGTAAGTGGGAGAACGCGGTGATCCGCATATACCAAGACTGGAGTGCGGAGGTGGCGAGAAGGAGGGCGAGCTTTAATCGGGCCAAGGCGGTGCTTCACAAAAAGAAGATAAAATTCGGAATGCTGCAACCGGCAAGACTGTGGGTCACATATCAAGGGAGGCACCACTACTTTGAGACGGCGGATGAGGCGTGGACTTTTATCGTGGAAGAAAAATTGGAATGAGCGGGTTATTAAAAAAAAGAACGTTTGAAACAAAGTGGTGGGGCGAGTATGGGGGGCGAAGAAGGGGGGAAAGAGGAGTTTTATGTTACTAATCCTGCGATGTGGTAACTTTTCTCTCTTCCACAGGAGGTGGTGGGTGGAGGAAAGGAGGTGGAAGAGATGGGGCGTTGGCCATTGGGGGCGGGGCCAAGGGGGAAGCGCAGGCTCGGTTCCCGCGCTATGATAATCATGGCGGGAATAGGGAAGCAGGAAGGAGGGGGCATCGCACGGTGCGAGCCGAGGTCACGGGGGGAAGCCGAGGTCGGCCAGAGTTTGCTGACTTCTGGGAGCAACATGGGGCGTGTAACTACGCTAGTGGGGGATCTAGCGGGGGGGGTGGGAGGGGGGAATTACTGGGCTGCTGCTGCTGGGGAGAGGGGGGAGCTGGTATGGGGTGGGATGGGCGGGGTGGGCACCGCCTGGGGGGGACACAACTGCGTGGGAACCGGGTGAGGAGCTGGAAAAAGGGGATGGCTAATCGACAAGGGGGGGGGGGGTAAAAAGCCCCCCAACCCGGCTGATCACGTGGAACGTGAGAGGGCTGAACGGGCCAATAAAGAGGGCACGGGTACTCGCACACCTTAAGAAACTTAAGGCAGACGTGGTTATGTTACAGGAAACGCATTTGAAACTGATAGACCAGGTGAGACTACGCAAAGGTTGGGTGGGGCAGGTGTTCCATTCGGGGCTAGATGCGAAAAACAGGGGGGTGGCTATATTAGTGGCGAAGCGGGTAATGTTTGAGGCAAAGACTATAGTGGCGGATAGCGGGGGCAGATACGTGATGGTGAATGGCAAACTACAGGGGGAGACGGTGGTTTTGGTAAACGTATATGCCCCGAACTGGGATGATGCCAATTTTATGAGGCGTATGCTAGGACACATCCCGGACCTAGAGGTGGGAAAGTTGGTAATGGGGGGAGATTTCAATACGGTGTTGGAACCAGGGCTGGACAGGTCGAGGTCCAGGACTGGAAGGAGGCCGGCAGCAGCCAAGGTGCTTAAAGATTTTATGGAGCAGATGGGAGGAGTAGACCCGTGGAGATTTAGCAGACCTAGGAGTAAGGAGTTTTCGTTTTTCTCCTATGTCCACAAAGTCTATTCGCGAATAGACTTTTTTGTTTTGGGAAGGGCGTTGATCCCGAAGGTGAGGGGAACGGAGTATATGGCTATAGCCATTTCGGATCACGCTCCACATTGGGTAGACTTAGAGATAGGGGAGGAAACAGAAGGGCGCCCACCCTGGAGAATGGACATGGGACTAATGGCAGATGAGGGGGTGTGTCTAAGGGTGAGGGGGTGCATTGAAAAGTACTTGGAACTCAATGACAATGGGGAGGTCCAGGTGGGAGTGGTCTGGGAGTCGCTGAAGGCAGTGGTTAGAGGGGAGCTGATATCAATAAGGGCACATAAAGGAAAGCAGGAGAGTAGGGAACGGGAGCGGTTGCTGCAAGAACTTCTGAGGGTGGACAGGCAATATGCGGAGGCACCGGAGGAGGGACTGTACAGGGAAAGGCAAAGGCTACACGTAGAATTTGACTTGCTGACAACGGGTACTGCAGAGGCACAGTGGAGGAAGGCACAGGGTGTACAGTACGAATATGGGGAGAAGGCGAGCAGGTTGCTGGCCCACCAATTGAGGAAAAGGGGAGCAGCGAGGGAAATAGGGGGAGTGAGGGATGAGGAAGAAGAGATGGAGCGGGGAGCGGAGAGAGTGAATGGAGTGTTCAAGGCATTTTATAAAAAATTATACGAAGCTCAACCCCCGGATGGGAGGGAGAGAATGATGGGCTTTCTGGACCGGCTGGAATTTCCCAAGGTGGAGGAGCAGGAAAGGGTGGGACTGGGAGCACAGATTGAAATAGAGGAAGTAGTGAAAGGAATTAGGAGCATGCAGGCGGGGAAGGCTCCGGGACCGGATGGATTCCCAGTTGAATTTTACAGGAAATATGTGGACTTGCTCGCCCCGCTACTGATGAGGACCTTTAATGAGGCAAAGGAAAGGGGACAGCTGCCCCCGACTATGTCTGAGGCAACGATATCGCTTCTCCTAAAGAAGGAAAAGGACCCGCTGCAATGCGGGTCCTATAGACCTATTTCCCTCCTAAGTGTCGACGCTAAGATTCTGGCCAAGGTAATGGCAATGAGGATAGAGGATTGTGTCCCGAGGGTGGTCCATGAGGACCAAACTGGGTTTGTGAAGGGGAGACAGCTGAATACGAATATACGGAGGCTGCTAGGGGTAATGATGATGCCCCCACCAGAGGGGGAAGCGGAGATAGTGGTGGCGATGGATGCCGAGAAAGCATTTGATAGAGTGGAGTGGGATTATTTGTGGGAGGTGCTGAGGAGATTTGGTTTTGGAGATGAGTATGTTGGATGGGTGCAGCTGTTGTACAGGGCCCCAGTGGCGAGTGTGGTCACGAATGGACGGGGATCTGCATACTTTCGGCTCCATAGAGGGACAAGGCAGGGATGCCCTCTGTCCCCATTACTGTTTGCACTGGTGATTGAGCCCCTGGCAATAGCATTGAGGGGTGCCAAGAAGTGGAGGGGAGTACTTAGAGGAGGAGAAGAACACCGGGTATCTCTGTATGCGGATGACTTGTTATATGTAGCGGACCCGGCGGAGGGGATGCCAGAGATAATGCGGACATTTCGGGAGTTTGGAGAATTCTCAGGATATAAACTGAACATGGGGAAAAGTGAGTTGTTTGTGGTGCATCCAGGGGAGCAGAGCAGAGAAATAGAGGACTTTCCGCTGAGGAAGGTAACGAGGGACTTTCGTTACTTGGGGATCTAGATAGCCAAGAATTGGGGTACATTGCATAGGTTAAATTTAACGCGATTGGTGGAACAAATGGAGGAGGACTTCAAGAGATGGGACATGGTATCCCTGTCACTGGTAGGGAGGGTGCAGGCAGTTAAAATGGTAGTCCTCCCGAGATTCCTCTTTGTGTTTCAGTGCCTCCCGGTGGTGATCACAAAGGCTTTTTTCAAAAGGATCGAAAAGAGTATCATGAGTTTTGTGTGGGCCGGGAAGACCCCGAGAGTGAGAAAGGGATTCTTACAGCGTAGTAGGGATAGGGGGGGGCTGGCACTACCGAGCCTAAGTGAGTACTACTGGGCCGCCAATATCTCAATGGTGAGTAAGTGGATGGGGGAAGAGGAGGGAGCGGCGTGGAAGAGATTGGAGAGGGCGCCCTGTAGGGGGACTAGCCTACAAGCTATGGTGACGGCCCCATTGCCGTTCTCACCGAAGAAATACACCACAAGCCCGGTGGTGGTGGCGACTTTGAAAATTTGGGGACAGTGGAGACGGCAGAGGGGAAAGACGGGAGCCTTGCTGGGGTCCCCGATAAGAAACAACCATAGGTTTGCCCCGGGGAGAATGGATGGGGGATTTGGAATATGGCAAAGAGCAGGAGTAACGCAACTGAAAGATCTGTTTGTGGATGGGAAGTTCGCAAGTCTGGGAGCGCTGACCGAGAAATATGGGTTGCCCCAAGGGAATGCATTCCGGTATATGCAACTGAGGGCTTTTGCGAGGCAGCAGGTGAGGGAATTCCCGCAGCTCCCGACGCATGAGGTGCAGGACAGAGTAATCTCAAAGACATGGGTGGGGGACGGTAAGGTGTCAGATATATATAGGGAAATAAGGGACGAGGGGGAGATTATGGTAGATGAGCTGAAAGGGAAATGGGAAGAAGAGCTGGGGAAGGAGATTGAGGAGGGGCTGTGGGCGGATGCCCTAAGTAGGGTAAACTCATCGTCCTCGTGTGCCAGGCTAAGCCTGATTCAATTTAAGGTGTTATACAGGGCGCATATGACTGGAGCACGGCTCAGTAAATTTTTTGGGGTAGAGGATAGGTGTGCGAGATGCTCGAGAAGCCCAGCGAATCACACCCACATGTTCTGGTCATGTCCGGCACTACAGGGGTTCTGGGTGGGGGTGACAAAGGTGCTTTCGAAAGTAGTGGGGGTCCAGGTCGAACCAAGCTGGGGGTTGGCTATATTTGGGGTTGCACAAGAGCCGGGAGTGCAGGAGGCGAGAGAGGCCGATGTTTTGGCCTTTGCATCCCTAGTAGCCCGGCGCAGGATACTGTTGATGTGGAAGGAAGCCAAGCCCCCGGGGGTGGAGACCTGGATAAATGACATGGCAGGGTTTATAAAGCTGGAACGGATTAAGTTCGTCCTAAGGGGATCGGCTCAAGGGTTCACCAGGCGGTGGCAACCATTCGTCGAATACCTCACAGAAAGATAGAGGGAATGGAAAAGAAGAAGGCTGCAGCAGCAGCCCAGGGGGGAGGGGGGTGGGAGGAACCAGAAGGAGTCTCAGGGTTATTAATATATATGTATAATATGTATAGGTCGTTGCTATAAATAATTGTATATTGGATTGTTAAACCATATTTTTGGAGAGTGTTTATCTGAGACAAGGCAGTTGCCATTTAGTTTTAGTTTCCGTTTTTGTTATATATTATTTATTCTTTGTTTATAAAACAGGTCATTGTTATTTATACTGTTATATTATTGTGTAAAGGATACACAATGTACTGTGATGGTTGACCAAAAATTTTCAATAAAATATTCTTAAAAAAAAAAGAAAAGAGCGAGAACTCTCCTGTCCCCTGTCTTTATAGTGCGTGTGCTCTCACTGGTGATTGGCTGCGGTGTTGTGTATGCTGATTGGTCCCACTGCATGTCCATCAGTGTGTGTGTGTGTGTCTGCACCATGATATACTGGTGTATATTATGACATCCCCCCTTTTATATAAAGAATATGTGCCTGCGTGACAATAAATATTGTGTAGTGACTGTATCTGACTATGTGTGTGCGTGTTTTTACATGACTATGTACATGAGGCTAATCTATTTACATGGGAAGGTGCCTGGTGCCGAGAAATAGGGTGTCACACCAACAACGAAATGAACATTATATACAAACTACTGGAACGATGAAACAGGATTACAGAACAGATCAAAGAGTCCAACATCGTAAAACTCATAAGGCAAGTCTCTGAGGTGGGCGGCGAATTCTGGTTGACCGTCAGGGTGGCACACCACTCGTCTGGATCAATGCTGTGCACCGACAGCGGCTGGTGGTTTTGATTCGGGGACAGCCTGTTCTTTGTTATAACAGCGACTGGAAAAGGCTCCCTCGGGTCCTCAGTGTCACTGGTCTGTGGGAAGTCGGAATTGGACTCGGTTTGGGGGTAGGTAACTGCTTGTTGCAGTGTTCTTCGGAGGTTTATTTCATTTCCTGGTTCAATTTGAGGCATTGTGCTGTCATTCCAGGTGAAGGAAGGTTGTTTTACAGCTTTAAAAGATTTTTTCTTTGATTTAGGACGTTTCCCCTTTAAATGGGCATGGTCCAGGGCCTCTGACGTCATCACGTGCATGACGTAGCACGTAGGAGGCGTTTGCACATGCGCAGATCGCGGTTCCTTTACTGATGGCCGTTTTCGTGATTGCACATGCACAGCGTTGCGCATCTGCGCAAGTGCAGTTCCTTTACAAAGATGGCCGCCAACCACAATTGTTCTGTGCTCCGGGATTTCGTCCTCGAGGTGAGTACTGGCACTTCTCTTACCTTTTCTTGCTTGTTGGAGTGTGTTTTCCTCACAGTATTTGCCGAATTTGTCCAGGACTGCCTGGAAGTCGCTCCTGTTTTGCCCCTTGGAGAACTTGAGCTTTAAAAAGATTTCTTCTGCTCTGGCACCGGCGATGGTGAGGAGAAGCTCTGTTTTTTCAACATCAGCCAAGTCTTCTAGCTCAGCTGCCACCAGGAAGATTTCAAACATTTACCGGAATACCTGCCAGTTTTCGCGGAGATCGCCGTGGTACTGGAGCTGCTGCGGAACCCGGATCTCGAACATCTTGCCTGGTTATCGTTGCTGGTTGTCACTGTAAGCTGAGGCGCCAGCGATGCGGAGCGGCGGCGACGGGTTGATGTTCTCCATACTTCAGGATGCCGGAATGCTGATTAGTTTCAGGTGGGTCTCAGAAGTGCTAATATGCAACCACTCCTTGCACCATTGATGTGTTGGGTGTTCTGGATCACAAACAGGTCATCAACACTGGAAGTGGTGCAACTCTATTTTATTATAAGGTTAACTATATTAACATACTTGAACTGTGGGTAAATGCAATACCAACTTTAACTGTTGACCCTTGCCTAGTCCTAACCAGGTGATGCACTCAGCACATGGTGAATGTCTGTGTTGCAGGCTGCGAGCTCTGTGCTCCGAGCTGGGTGATACTAGAAAAGAGCGAGAACTCTCCCGTCCCCTGTATTTATAGTGCGTGTGCTCTCACTGGTGATTGGCTGTGGTGTTGTGTATGCCGATTGGTCCCACTGCATGTCCATCAGTGTGTGTGTGTCTGCACCATGATATACTGGTGTATATTATGACATGGCTGTCAAGTGCTTTGAGGTGTCCAATGATTGTGAGAAGCACTACATAAATTCAAGCTATTCTTTATTTTCAATCCCCGAATGCCTGAATTCGCAATTCTACTCCTGCTGGCTGTTTGTGTGAGCGGCAGGGAAGATCATGAAACGTTTTGAACAGAAGAAATACAAGAAGAACTTATTTCCAGTGGCAGGAGCATTGGTGGCCAGAGGACACACATTTAGGATGATTGTTCAAAGAAGCAAAGGCAAACCCAATATTGTTTTTTACAAAGCGAGTTAATATTACCAGGAATGCACTGCCTGAAAGGGCGATGGAAGCTGATTCTGTAGTAACGTTCAAAAGGTTGGTGGATAACGATCTGAAGGAATAAAGACAAGGGGAAAGGGTCGGCAGTGGACAAATTGAGCAGTTATTTCAAAGAGCTGGCACGGGCATCTTGGGTTGAATGGCCTCCTTTTGTCCTGTGTGACGCTATGTTCTACACCAGAACCAGCACACAGAAGTCTAAATAACACTTATGGAAGTACATGTAATTACGCATGAAAATCAGGCAGTCACAGAGAATAGGTAGTCAAGTTTGTGCAGACACATTGTGGAAAATGTCCTGCGCTTGCCTGTCACCAATGGAAAGTTCAGTTTAAATCTTTGTTTAAATTGGTGCTGAAGATCCTCTGTGACCTCTGCAATTTGGATTCTTCTGATTGCAGCAGCACATTACAAACAACATTCCAACAATGTTGGTGTAGGAAATATATTAGCCCCCCCGCTTTTATATAGAAATCAATCGCAGACAGTTACAGGGGTGTTCAAGCCAGGCCCCAGCTTGACAAATAAAGCATGTAGAGGAGAAGCAGGCAGCAGTTTATCAAAAGGAAAGGAGCAGAGAATCCCTGCAGTGCAGAAGGAGGACATTCAGCCCATCGGGCTTGCACTGACCCTTTGAAAAAGCACCTTTCCTAGGCCCACTCCCCCACTCTATCCCTGTAAGCGCAACTAACCAGCATAGATTTGGACACCAAGGAGCAATTTAGCATGGCCAAAACACCATGGCTGGGATTCTCCGAAATCCCAGCCAAGTGTTGCCGCGGGCGTCAAAACCAGCGCGAGCGACGCCGGCGTCAACGGCCTCCAGGCCCAGTCATTTACCACTTCCTCGGTGGGGTAGAACAGCGCCTGAGTGTTGTCCGCTGCTCCGGCGCCGAAAGCCGGCCCTAGACGGCTTGCGCGGCTCCGTGCATACGCGCGCCACAGCCATCTCCCACCATAAGGTGGAGCCCGACAGGAGCCCGGCGCGGAACAAAGACCCCCCCCCGCGGAATGAGCGTGCCCGCCGATTGGTAGCCCTCGATCGCGGGTCTGGCCACTGTGGAGGCCCATCCCCCCTGGAGTCGGCTCCCCTCCACCCCCCCCACCAGGATGGCCCCCGCAGCCAGAACGCCGAGGTCCCGCCGGGTAGGACCATAAGTGAACGACGCCGGTGGAACCCGGGGCACTCGGCCCGTCGAGCACGGAGAATCGCCGTGGGGGCCGCTTTCAATCGCCGCTGCGATTGTCTGGAGAATCGGCGGCCCGGCGTTGGAGTGGCGTGGTGGGATTGTGCATGGTTATCCCCTACTGCCGATTCTCTGACCCTGCGCGGACTCGGAGAATCCCGCCCCATGTATTTGTATCGTAGGAGGAAACTGAAGCACTCCGAGGAAACCCACGCAGACATGGGGATAACATGCAAACTCCACACAGTCACCCAAGGCCGGATTTGAACCCGGGCCCCTGTCACTGTGAGGCAGCAGTGCTAACCACAATGCAACAGTGCCAGACTTAGGAGTCATTTGAAAGGAAGGAATTAGATGAAAAGTTGGAGGTGTCTTTACTAGAAGGATCTGGGGCGCGATTCTCCCCTACCCGGCGGGGCGGGGGTTCCGGCGTAATGGAGTGGCGGGAACCAGTCCGGCGTTGGGCCGCACCTTTAGGGGACAAGCCCTCACCTTGAGGGGCTAGGCCCGCGCCGGAGTGATTCCCGCCGGCTGGCGGGAATGTGATTTGGCGCCACGGAAGCCCTTAGTCGCTCTCTTCGTGACATACCCCCTCTCTCAGCAGCCACAATGCCAGGTTCATGATTTTTAAAAGCACACATGGACCATATCATCGGGAGCTCGGCCATCAGAAGCGGAGAATCACGGGTGGGCCCACTACTGGGGCGTCATTCTCCGACCCCCCAGCGGGTCAGAGAATGGCCGTTGGCCGCCGTGAATCCCGCCCCCGCCGGTTGCCGAAGTCTCCGAAGGGAGAAAAGTCGGCGGGGCGTTAATGTCGCCGCTGCCGTCGGAGAATGGCACGGGTCTGCGCAAGGCAGCCGATTTTCGGCCTGCCGATATTCTCCCTTCCGGATGGGCCGAAGTCCCGTCGACGTGATGACCGTTCACGTCGACGTAAATTAAACCTCCTTTTCATCGGCGTGAACCTGTGCTCAAGGTTCACGCCGACCAGCGTGGAGGTGAGTGACGGCCTGGGGGCTTGGCTCTGGGCAGGCGATGGCGTGGCCGCAGTCTGAATGCGTGAGGAGAGGTGTGTCTCGGGTTGTGTGTGTGTGTGTGCGGCGGGGGGGGGGGGTGGTTAGAGTGGGCTGGGCTCCGGGGGAGTGCCGGGAGGGGGTCCGTGCCGGGGAGGGGGATGGGGGGGTCCGTGCCGGGGTGGAGGTTGGGGGGGGGTCCGTGCCGGGGAGGGGGATGGGGGGTCCGTGCCGAGGTGGAGGTTGGGGGGGGTCCGTGCCGGGGTGGAGGTTGGGGGGGGTCCGTGCCGGGGAGGGGGATGGGGGGTCCATGCCGGGGTGGAGGTTGGGGGGGGTCGGTGCCGGGGTGGAGGTTGGGGGGGGGTCCGTGCCGGGGTGGAGGTTGGGGGGGGGGGTCCGTGCCGGGGAGGGGGATGGGGGGTCCGTGCCGGTGTGGAGGTTGGGGGGGGGTCCGTGCCGGGGTGGAGGTTGGGGGGGGGTCCGTGCCAGGGAGGGGGATGGGGGGCCCGTGCCGGGGTGGAGGTTGGGGGGGTCCGTGCCGGGGAGGGGGATGGGGGGTCCGTGCCGGGGTGGAGGTTGGGGGGGGGGGTCCGTGCCGGGGTGGAGGTTGGGGGGGTCCGTGCCGGGGTGGAGGTTGGGGGGGGGTCCGTGCCGGGGTGGAGGTTGGGGGGGGGGTCTGTGCCGGGGAGGGGGATGGGGGGTCCGTGCCGGTGTGGAGGTTGGGGGGGGTCCGTGCCGGGGTGGAGGTTGGGGGGGGGTCCGTGCCAGGGAGGGGGATGGGGGGCACGTGCCAGGGTGGAGGTTGGGGGGGGTCCGTGCCGGGGAGGGGGATGGGGGGTCCGTGCCGGGGTGGAGGTTGGGGGGGGGGTCCGTGCCGGGGTGGAGGTTGGGGGGGTCCGTGCCGGGGTGGAGGTTGGTGTGGGGTCCGTGCCGGGGAGGAGGATGGGGGGTCCGTGCCGGTGTGGAGGTTGGGGCGAGTCCGTGCCGGGGAGGGGGATGGGGGGTCCGTGCCGGGGTGGAGGTTTGGGGGGGGGTCCGTGCCGGGGTGGAGGTTGGGGGGGGTCCGTGCCAGGGTGGAGGTTGGGGGCGGTCCGTGCCGGGGAGGGGGATGGGGGGTCCGTGCCGGGGTGGAGGTTGGTGTGGGGTCCGTGCCGGGGAGGAGGATGGGGGGTCCGTGCCGGTGTGGAGGTTGGGGCGAGTCCGTGCCGGGGAGGGGGATGGGGGGTCCGTGCCGGGGTGGAGGTTTGGGGGGGGGTCCGTGCCGGGGTGGAGGTTGGGGGGGGTCCGTGCCAGGGTGGAGGTTGGGGGGGGTCCGTGCCGGGGAGGGGGATGGGGGGTCCGTGCCGGTGTGGAGGTTGGGGGGGTCCATGCCGGGGTGGAGGTTGGGGGGGGTCCGTGCCGGGGAGGGGGATGGGGGGTCCGTGTCGGGATGGAGGTTGGGGAGGGTCCGTGCCGGGGAGGAGGTTGGGGGGGGTCCATGCCGGGGTGGAGGTTGGGGGGGGGTCCGTGCCGGGGAGGGGGATGGGGGGTCCGTGCCGGGGTGGAGGTTGGGGGGGGTCCGTGCCGTTGTGGAGGTTGGGGGGGTGGTCCGTGCCGGGGAGGGGGATGGGGGGTCCGTGCCGGGGTGGAGGTTGGGGGGGGTCCGTGCCGGGGACGGGGATGGGGGGTCCGTGCCGGGGTGGAGGTTGGGGGGGGTCCGTGCCGGGGACGGGGATGGGGGGTCCGTGCCGGGGTGGAGGTTGGGGGTCTCCGTGCCGGGGTGGAGGTTAGGGGGGTCCGTGCCGGGGTGGAGGTTAGTGTGGGGTCCGTGCCGGGGAGGAGGATGGGGGGTCCGTGCCGGTGTGGAGGTTGGGGGGGTCCATGCCGGGGTGGAGGTTGGGGGGTGTCCGTGCCGGGGAGGGGGATGGGGGGTCCGTGTCGGGGTGGAAGTTGGGGGGGGGGTCCGTGCCGGGGTGGAGGTTGGGGGCGGGGGGGGTCCGTGCCGGGGAGGGGGATGCGAGGGCAAGTGAGTTGGTCCACGTGGCCAGGTGCCAGCCTCCAACAGTTGGACCCATGCGGTCCATGCCACCTGGCTGGGGGGAGGAGGGGATATGGGCAATGATGACATGTCGTCGTTCTCCTCCCCCCCACCAGGCCGTCATGTTTTCCGATCATCCAGCGATGTTGGCCGCCGTGGCGGCAGCCGCTAATGTCTATGTTGCCCTGGATGAGGAGGAGGAGGAGGAGGAGCGTGCCAGAGAGGCGGCGCAGGCTGCCGCAGAGAGACAGGCGGCAGCCGCCCAGGCTGGAGGGACACCTGACCGACAGGACGAGGAAGGGGAGGAGGACGTCGCGGCCCCACGGCAACGGAGGCACCCGAGGGCGCCCCGTGTGTACCGGCCCCGGCAGTCATACCAGGACCTCACGGACCGGGAATGCAGGAGGAGACTCCGGATGAGGCGGGAAACCGTGGCACACATCTGCCACCTGCTGGCACACCTGTCACCGCGTGGCACTGGCGGGGGACACCCTCTCCCCGTGTCCGTCAAGGTTACGGTGGCCCTGAACTTTTCTGCAACGGGGTCATTCCAGGCACCGAGTGGGGACCTGTCCGGCATATCGCAGACATCGGTGCATCGGGGCTGTGACAGATGCCCTATATGCCATGGCGCACCGCTACATCCGCTTCCCCCTGGACCAAGCCAGGATGCCCGGGCCGTGGGCTTCTCTGCCGTGGCCGGGTTCCCCATGGTCCAGGGCGCGATCGATGGGATGCACGTCGCCGTGCGGCCACCTGCAGATAACAGGGCCGTGTTCACCAATAGGAAGGGGACCTATTCGATGAACATACAGGTGGTCTGCGACCACCGCATGATGATCCTGCACGTCTGCGCCCGTTACCCAGGCAGTGTACACGACTCCTACGTGTTGTCGCGGTCATCCATCCCCGGCATGTACGAGGGACGCCATCCCCGGCTGAGGGGCTGGTTGCTGGGCGACAGGAGCTACTCATTGCGATCATAGCTGATGACGCCTATACGGAGGCCACGCAATTAGGCGGAGAACCGCTACAATGATGCCCATGTAGCGACAAGGGGAGGGATAGAGAGGTGCTTTGGCGTGCTGAAGATGCGTTTCAGGTGCCTGGACCTCTCTGGGGGCGCCCTCCAGTATCGGTCAGATAGGGTCGGCCGCATCATTGTGGTGTGCTGCGTCCTGCACAACATAGCCCAGCAGAGGGTGATGTGTCGCAGGCAGAGGAGGGCCGAGTTGAGGAGCAGCAGGAAGAGGCGCAGTCCTCCCCAGATGAGGGGGATGGGGGTAATGGTCAGGGCAGACGGGGTAGACACAGGCGGGTGGCTGTCCACCGTTACCGGCTGGCCCAGCGGGCACGGGACAGACTGATAGCTGCCCGCTTCACTGACTAGGTGGGCGTGGGAATCGGGTAGTATGGCCACAGACCGCACACCATGGCAACAGCCGACCACCCACACCCCCCACCCATCCACCCACCCAGCACCCTCACCCCCCTCCCCAACCCCACCAACCCCACCCGCATGCACACCACCCCCCCCATTGCCGATCCACCTGCGGCACAACGGGCCGGGCTCACACAGTTGTGGGTGGAAGCGTGTCTATTGCAGGCCATGGAGGATGATGATAACCCGCCCTCCTGGCTCCACAACGTTGGACTATGTCTGACCCATGGCCACAGTACCACCATCCACCCGGACCATCCCTGCATGCGGCTGTGACACTGCAGCGCACGGTCCCGTCCTCTGCCCGGGGGATGTTGATGGCGGCCCAGGAGGAAGGGGGCAGACTCACCTGGGGCTGAGGTAAGACCACCCCTCACACACACACTTGCGCTCAACGTACATGACACCCCCGCACGCTTTGGACAGAGCACAAAGGCAGCTTCTGTAGGTGTAACATTGACTTTAATAACCAAAGGAGTTCATGCACGTGCCCTAGCCCCTAAAACTCATCTGTGCCCTGCACCCGTGCCAACTTACTCAGTGTCTAATTGTTTGGCATTACGGGCCCTTTGACTACGTCTACGTGGTTCCCCAGACGGTACAGCAGAACTGGAGGTGGACTCCTGTGATTCCTGCCCTCTGACACTGGATCCCTTTGGCGGCCGTTTCCTGGGGCGTCCTGGCCTAGATGGGCCAGGCTGCGGCCCGGGCGACTGGGATAGCGAGCTGCCAGCCTGTCCTGCCCGTTGCCCACCCGATGCACCTGGGACGGAAGGGGGGGAGTCCGAGGTGTCGCGGTGTACCGGGACCTCCCCTACAGGGGGAGCCGGGATGGACCACACCACCTCCTCCTCCCTCGGGGTGCCCGATGGCCCCCAGGCCTCTACATGGGTGGGGGATGCGAACAGACCGGCCATCCGACGCCCCCCCGACATCTGGCGCTGCCAGTCCTGGAGGCCCGTGCTGGTATCGACAGGGGTCTGCAGGTTTGCAGCCATGGAGCCCAGGGGGTTGGCAAACCCTGTCTGTGACAGTGCGACGCCAGCTCGCACATGGCCACTGGCGCCGATGCCCTCAGCGATGGCCTGCAGAGACTGGGCCATGGCCTGCTGAGACTGGGCCATGGCCTGCAGAGACTGGGCTATGGCGTTGAGCGCTTCTGCCATCTGGCGCTGGCCGTGGCTCATGGCCTCCTGTGAGAGGGCAGCCATGTCCTGGGACACAGACGCCGCCTGCACGGAAAGCCCCAGGCCTCGCAAACCGTTCCCCATGTCTGACACCGTCGCACCCATTGCCTCCACCGCGGACGCCACCCGTGCGGTGTCAGCCTGGGTGGCACGCATGACCGGCACCACTCCCAGCTCCTGGACGAGGGTGGACTCCTCCACCTGCGACTGCAGCCGCCGCAAGCCGCCCGTCGCCCTCTTCACTCGTCTACGGGTCGGTGGTTGCATCGGATCTATGTGTGGGTGTGGTAACTCCAGGAACCCGGGATCCATCTGGGCGGCAGATGTTCGCTTGGGCTGGGCTGCCCTCCGACCGCCCGGCCCCTCTGCTGCTCCTACCTCCACCTGCTGTACCGGGACGGCTGTGTTGTGCGCACCAGTGAGTGTACCAGACGCCTCATCACGAAAGTGCCCAACCGAGGTGTGTGTTTCTGCGATGGTGGAGGGTGTTGGTGACAGCAGTGGCGTTGTGTCGTGCTCTTCGTCCCACTCTGAGTCCATGGCACTTTGGGGTGGGGGTTCGTCTCCACCCATCCACTCTGAGTCACTGTCCGGTATTTCGTCTTCCTGGGTAGTGTTGTCCCGGGTAGGGGTGTCCTGAGCAGTGCTGTCCCGGGTAGTGGTGTCCCGGGTAGTGGTGTCCTGGGTAGTGGTGTCCTGGGTAGTGGTGTCCTGGGTAGTGGTGTCCTGGCTCGGATGTGACGGGGGCCTGTGGCTGCCCCCCTCGTCGCTGGGTGGTCGCTCCCGCACGTGACGGGGGTGTCGTCTCCCTGTTGCTCCAGGTCTCTCTGTCTCCCGTGGTGTGCGAGGGGCATCCTGCGGGCGTCGCATGCTGGAGGGTCCGGGTCTCTCCGTCTCCCGTGGCCTCCGAGGGGCATCCTGCGGGCGTCGCATGCTGGAGGGTCCGGGTCTCTCCGTCTCCCGTGGCCTCCGAGGGGCATCCTGCGGGCGTCGCATGCTGGAGGGTGCGTGTCTCTCCGTCTCCCGTGGTCTCCGAGGGGCATCCTGCGGGCGGTCTGCATCTGCGGGGATGGGTGCCTGGACGTTTGGTCCTGCGATACACAATGAAGCATGCATGGTTAGACATCAGGCAGTGATCAGGTGATATGGGGAAGGGGGATATAGGGGAGGGGGGATATGGGGACGGGCTGTCGGTGGCTCACTTGCTACTACGCCCCCGACCTCTGCATCAGCAACCTCCCGGTCGTCAGGTCCGCCAGCCAGTTCCAGGGCCCTTTCCTCGTGTACGGTCAGTGGCCTCTCATCAGCGGGGCCTCCTCCAGTCCTCACATGCTCCCTATTGTTGTGTGCGCGCTTATCCTGTGGGGGGGGTGGTGGCAGGGGTAAAAGGCAACACTGTTAGGCAGGTATATGAATGCACGCCATCGGTTGCGCGTGCATTGCAGAGGTTAAGGTTAGGGCTGGATTCACTCGGGGATATGGGGGAGGGGGGATATGGGGGAAGGGGGATATGGGGGAGGTGGTATATGGGGGAGGGGGGATATGGGGAGGGAGGATATGGGGGAGGGGGTATATGGGGAGGGGGATATGGGGGATATGGGGGAGGGGGGATATGGGGGATATGGGGAGGGGGGATATGGGGGAGGGGGGATATGGGGAGGGGGGATATGGGGGAGGGGGATATGGGGGAGGGGTGATATGGGGGAGGGAGGATATGGGGAGGGGATATGGGGGATATGGGGGAGGGGGGATATGGGGGAGGGGGGATATGGGGGAGGGGGGATATGGGGAGGGGGATATGGGGAGGGGGGATATGGGGGAAGGGGGGATATGGGGAGGGAGGATATGGGGGATATGGGGGAGGGGGGATATGGGGAGGGGGATATGGGGGATTATGGGTGGGGATATGGGGGAGGGGGGATATGGGGGAAGGAGGGATATGGGGAGGGAGATATGGGGGATATGGGGGAGGGGGGATATGGGTAAGACGGGATTTGGGGAGGGGGAATATGGGGGAGGGGAGATATGGGGGAGGGGGGATATGGGGGAAGGGGGGATCTGGGGGAGGGGGGATATGGGGATGGGGATATGGGGGATATGGGGAGGGGGGATATTTGGGAGGGGGGATATGGGGGAGGGGGGATATGGGGCAGGGGATATGGGGGGATATGGGGGAAGGGGGATATGGGGGGAAATGGGGGAAGGAGGGATATGGGGAGGGGGGATATGGGGGAGGGGGGATATGGGGGAGGCTCACCCTGCCTGCTCTGACGAGGTTGTTCACCTTCTTGTGGCACTGGGTGCCTGTTCGTGGTGTCAGGGCCGCAGCGGTGACGGCCTCTGCCACTTCCCTCCACAGACGCCGGCTGTGGCGTGGGGCAACTCTGCGGCCGTGCCCGGGATACAGGGCGTCCCTCCTCTGCTCCACCGCGTCCAGGAGCGCCTCCATATCGCGTGACTCGAACCTCGGGGCTGACCGACGGCCAGCCATCCAGTCGGGTGTTCCGGTCGGGTGTTCCGGTCAGGTGGGGGGGAGCAGCGCGGCCTTATGAGCCGTCACGCCGCGGATCCCGTTACGTCGCTGCTAGCCCATTTCAGGCCGGAGACTTTCGACCCATTTTTCCGACGTGACGCAAGTCGGATTTGCGCCGTTTTTTGCGCCGATCGGCGGACTTTCCGCCGATAACGGAGCATTTCGCCCATGATATGCAAACGGTGTTTAAACTACGTGCAGCGTGCATCGCATTTATGCCGTTTTAGAGGTTACGGAGAATCGTGATTTAGCGCCAAATCGGCGCCTGCCACGATTTTGCCGTTGGAAGCTATTCTCCGCCCAATCGCCGTTCCTAATATTGACGTTGGCCAATGGAGAATCCCACCCAGGATGTTTGCTAGAGCTATAATTAGGTAGTGAGGTGAGGTATTCAGTGTTTTTGCAGATAGAGAGCTAATGTAATGTTGTAACAATTTGAACCTGGCTAAACAAATCAAGGCACAATTTGTAACAAGAGACACAAGAATGCTGTGTGCTTTGAGTGAAGCTGCTGTAATCAATGCGAGCAGCCAGGTCTGTCTGGACAAAGGAGTTGCTTCCAGGACTCTCAGCTGTGCAAAAGGTTATCAGCTTGTTCCTTCTCGCTCCTTCTGGATAAGCAAGATAAGCAAGTAAAACCTGGTTGTTAGCTTTATACATTAATGGTATTTGAAATATATGGGTTGCTTAATTGGAATGAGGGGCAGGTTTCAGGAAACCTGTTAAGTGTAAAGTTATTTCTTTGTTGCTAAGGTGCTTAATTCTGTGTTCAATTAACATTTGTTTCAATATAAAAGCTGCCTACTGGTCAGTGTTATCACTCCTGTAGCGCAGTAACACTTCCTCACAGTTTTACCAAATGGAAATAGCTGAGTTCCAGTCTGGGATCTTAACTAAATTTGGAGTTCTGGGTCTGGCTCTATAACAATGGTCAATGGAGATTGATAAAGTTAGTAAGGATTCCATTAGTGAAATTCACCCATAAGGTGAGAGAGATATAGATCTGGGGCGAAATTCTCTGGCATCGGCGCGATGTCTACCGACCGGCGCCCAAAACGGCGCAACTCAGTCGGGCATCGCGCCGCCCCAAAGGTGCGGAATCCTCCGCATCTTGGGGGGCTGAGCCCCAACCTTGAGGGGCTAGGCCCGCGCCGGACTAATTTCCGCCCCACCAGCTGGCGGAAAAGGCCTTTGGTGCCCCGCCAGCTGGCGCGGAAATTACATCTCCGGGCGGCGCATGCGCGGGAGCGGTAGCGGCCGCTGACAGTTTCCCACGCATGCGCTGTGGAGGGAGTCTCTTCCGCCTCCGCCATGGTGGAGACCGTAGCGAAGGCGGAAGGAAAAGAGTGCCAGCACGGCACAGGCCCGCCCGCGGATCGGTGGGCCCCGATCGCGGGCCAGGCCACCGTGGGGGCACCCCCTGGGGCCAGATCGCCCCGCGCCCCCCCCCAGGACCCCGGAGCCCACCCGCGCTGCCTTGTCCAGCCGGTAAGGTAGGTGGTTTAATCTACGCCGGCATGACAGGCATTTTAGCGGCGGAACTTCGGCCCATCCGGGCCGGAGAATCGCGGGGGGGGGGGGGGCGCCCGCCAACCGGCACGGCGCGATTCCCGCCCCCGCCGAATATCCGGTGGCGGAGAATTCGGCAACCAGCGGGGGCAGGATTCATGCCAGCACCCGGCGATTCTCCGACCCGGCGGGGGGTCGGAGAATCTTGCCCCAGGGTTTATTCATGTTCTAACCTGCACGTGGGTCGAATCCACAACATAGATTTTTTAATCAAGCCAAAATGTTTGTGCAATGCCTCTAGTCCAATATTCATAAAGTTGTCTTATGAGCTCCATCAAACTATTGAGTAGCCCCTCAAATAAAATAAAATGTTTGTGGCTACAATTGATGCCACCATTAATGAGGACTCATTGGTTTCCAGGTGTTCATTTTTTCCATGAAACTCTGTACTGGACCTTCAAAATAATACCCAATTTTGAATTCATGTTTCTGAAGGTAAAACAATACAAATGTAAAGTTTTGATGAAGCTGGCTACTGAATGCTCGATGGAGAGATGGGTTTCTTGAAACCTTGATTTTATTTCTTACTCCTATCTAAGAATACAGACTATTCTCTGTCAGCTTGCATGTTTTTAAATGTTTTAAATTCTATTTCCTTATTTTAAATGTAAGATCTAAATTGAGACTCATAGGGCTTGATTTTCTGTTCCTCTCCCCCCCCCCCCCCCACCCCCCACCCCCCACCCTCACAGCCCCTCTCTGGCCAGCCCAGACCAGCCCACCCCTCACACCCACCTGACAGAACACTGAGGCAGGTTGTAACAGTGTTTAATGCGCACAAATATTTACAGACACGTACCCTAGCCCCTGTAACTAAACTGTGCCCTGCACCGAAATCTGATTTTCTGGCCTTACAAGCCCCAACACTATGTCTAGGTGGTTCCCCAGACGGTACATCAGGAGTGGAGGTGGCCTGCTGTGATTCCTCCTCTCTGAGCTGGGTCTCCATTAGCGGCCGTCTTCTGGAGCGGTCCCAGGCAACGTGGCACCACCATGTAATGCACAAGGACAGGAAGGGGGTGTCGGACGTGCTGCGGTGTTCCAATACCTTCCCTGCAGGAGTCACCGGCACGGGCCCCATCACCTTCTCCTCCCTTGGGTGCCCGGTGGCCCCTGGGGTACTCCATGGGACGGGGGTGCAAGCAGAGCTGACTCCCCCGATCCTGGCAGTGCCAATCCTGGAAGCCCACTCTGGTCTCGGCCAGGGTCTGCATGCTCGCAGCCATGGAGCACAGGGAGTGGGCCATCACCGTCTGGGAATGCACCACATCACCCTTGACTGTGCCACCACCTTCTGGGCTGTGTCACATCAGCTAGTGACTGCGCCATCTCCCTCTGGGACGTTGCTACCTCCCTCCGTGTCTGTGCCATGTCGGCCAGTGCCTGGGCAGTGCGGCCGACATTCCCAGCCATGGTCTCCTGTGACTGGGCCATGTGCAGGAGCGCCGCTGCAATTTCCAGGTGGCTCTCGCACATAGCTGCTTCTGTGGTGGCAACCCTGTCCTGGGCCTTGGCCAGCGCCTGCACAGAATGCTCCCAGCCTTGTACATGCAATCCGGTGGCTGGTGTCGGTTGTTAGGCTGGGTCAGGTCCAAATCGAGGTCGGGGCTTCACTTCCGGTTTGGGCCCGATCCGCTTCCAGTTCGTGGAGGTCAGGTCAGGTCGGGTCAAAAGGTCTCCACGGGCCTCAGAGGATGTTCAAACCTGCAAGAAAAGATAAAAGTGAGAGGTTAGTAATAATGTTAGTCTTACAATTAAATTTTAAAAGATTAGAGCGATTATAAGATAAATAAAAAGAGGATCTGTTAGAGAGGGCTCGCAGAGAGTCACCTCCCTCCGGCGCCAGCTTGAGGCTGAGATAGTGTATTGATGCACAATCAATTACACTCAAGACGAAGTAATTTCATAACTGAAGGCTTTAATCTACTAGAACTTGTTCCCCAGCAGCTTCGGTACAGAAAGTGAAGGCTGCTGGGACGGCACCGTTTCTTATACTCCGCCTGTCAGGGCGGAGCTATGTAACAACAGCCAATGGTAAACTCCTGGGTCTAACCAATGGTCATCAGCCTCTTAGGTACCGCAATACCTGGTACTACCCCATTCACCCCCTGTTAAAAAAGAGTCCGGCGGGGTGGTGGCCAGTGGTAACAGTCGCCTTTAACATGGTATGATCAGGTATGGGGGTACCGTGCTGTCGAGGATATTTACAAAGTGTTCATTCACAGTTAAAGTCACAGCGAAGCAATCAGTCGACCGGGTGGCCTGGTCATCCTTCTGGAGCGTCTGGGCTTCGGTGGTAATTCTGGTGGGGGTCCCGTGGTTGCGACTCCGGGAGCGTGGTTTCGGCCTCCCTGGCAGCTTCGTCAACCCTAGGTGGCGCTGTTGGGGCAAACGGTTGACACGGGGGGGGGGGGGGGGAGCCTGTAGGGGGCATCGGTGGGTGGGCAGGCCTAGGCAGGAGCGGCGGGAGTACTGACCCCTCCCACTGCTGTGGGGAGTGGGGGGGAGGGGGGTGTAATGGTTCGGGTGCGCATGGGGTTCCGAAGGGCAGCAGGCCCCGAAGGGAGACTGTATCTTGCCGGCCGTCAGGGAACGCCACATAGGCGTACTGGGGGTTAGCGTGCAGCAGGTGGATCCTCTCGACCAACAGGTCCGACTTGTGCGCCCGCACGTGCTTCCGAAACAGGGTGGGTCCGGGTGTCGCTAGCCAGGTTGGGAGCGAGGTCCCGGAGGAGGACTCCCTGGGGAAAACAAGGAGACGTTCATGAGGTGTCTGATTTGTGGTTGTGCAGAGCAGCGACCGGATGGCGTGGAGGGCCATCGGGAGGACTTCTTGCCAGCGGGAGACTGGGAGATTCCTGGACCGTAGGGCCAGTAGAACAGTCTTCTAGACCATTCCGTTCTCCCTCTCCACCTCTCCGTTTCCCCGGGGGTTGTAACTGGTCGTCCTGCTCGAGGCGATGCCCTTGCTGAGCAGGAATTGACGCAGTTCGTCGCTCATAAAGGAGGATCCCCTATCACTGTGTATGTATGCGGGGAAACTGAACAGTGTAAAGATACCCTGGAGGGCCTTGATGACAGTGGTTGTGGTCATGTCTGGGCAGGGATGGCGAATGGGAACCGGGAGTACTCGTCAATCACGTTCAGGAAATACGTGTTGCGGTCGGTGGAGGGGAGGGGGCCTTTGAAGTCCATGCTGAGGCGTTCAAAGGGACGGGAAGCCTTTATCAGGTGCGCCCTCTCTGGCCGGTAGAAGTGCGGTTTGAACTCTGCGCAGATTTGGCAGTCCCTGGTGACTGTCCTGACCTCCTCGATGGAATAGGGCAGGTTGCGGGTCTTGATGAAGTGGAAGAAACGAGTGACCCCCGGGTGGCAGAGGTCCTCGTGGAGGGCACGGAGGCGGTCCACTTGTGCAGTGACACAAGGGCCGCGAGACAGGGCATCAGGAGGCTCGTTTAGCTTCCCCGGACGTTACAAGGTCTCATAGTTGAAGATGGAGAGTTCTATCTTCCACCGCAAGATCTTGTCGTTTTTAATCTTGCCCCGCTGTGCATTATCGAATATGAAGGCAACCGACCATTGGTCTGTGAGGAGAGTGAATCTCCTGCTGGCCAGGTAATGCCTCCAATGTCTCACAGCTTCTACTATGGCTTGTGCCTCTTTTTCGGCCGAGGATTGGAGAATTTCGGAAGCATGAAAATGAAAAATGAAAGGAAAATTGCTTATTGTCACAAGTAGGGTTCAATTGAAGTTACTGTGAAAAGCCCCTAGTCGCCACATTCCAGCGCCTGTTCGGGGAGGCTGTTACGGGTTATATGGAGGGTATGGGAGAAGAAAGCCACGGGCCTGCCCGCTTGGTTGGGGGTGGCCGCCAGAGCTACGTCGGACGCATCGCTCTCGGCCTGGAAGGGGAGGGACTCGTCGACGGTGCGCATCGTGGCCTTTGCAATGTCTGCTTTGATGCGGCTGAAGGCCTGGCGGGCCTCCGTCGACAGGGGGAAGGTTGTGGACTGGATATGGGGTTGGGTTTTGTCTGCATAGTTGGGGACCCACTGTGCGTAATAGCTGAAACATCCGAGGCAGCGCTTCAGGGCCTTGGGGCAGTGAGGGAGGGGGTACTCCATAAGGGGGCGCATGCGCTCAGGGTCGGGGCCTATAACTCCATTGGGATTGGATTGGATTGGATTTGTTTATTGTCACATGTACCGAGGTACAGTGAAAAGTATTTTTCTGCGAGCAGCTCAACAGATCACTAAGTACATGAGAAGAAAAGGGAATAAAAGAAAATACACAATAGGGCAACACAACATATACAATGTAACTACATAAGCACTGGCAGCGGATGAAGCATACGGGGTGTAGTGTTAATGAGGTCAGTCCATAAGAGGGTCATTTAGGAGTCTGGTGACAGTGGGGAAGAAGCTGTTTTTGAGTCTGTTCGTGCGTGTTTTCAGACTTCTGTAACCCCTGCCCGATGGAAGAAGTTGGAAGAGTGAGTAAGCCGGGTGGGAGGGATCGTTGATTATACTGCCCACTTTCCCCAGGCAGCGGGAGGTGTAGATGGAGTCAATGGATGGGAGGCAGGTTCGTGTGATGGACTGGGCGGTGTTCACGACTCTCTGAAGTTTCTTGCGGTCCTGGGCCGAGCAGTTGCCATACCAGGCTGTGATGCAGCCTGATAGGATGCTTTCTATGGTGCATCTGTAAAAGTTGGTAAGAGTCAATGTGGACATGCCGAATTTCCTTAGTTTCCTGAGGAAGTATAGGCGCTGTTGTGCTTTCTTGGTGGTAGCGTTGACGTGGGTGGACCAGGACAGATTTTTGGAGATGTGCACCCCTAGGAATTTGAAACTGCTAACCATCTCCACCTCGGACCCGTTGATGCTGACAGGGGTGTGTACAGTACTTTGCTTTTGCACTACGTAGCCTAGAATGGCTAGACGGTCGGTGCTAAACATGCATTTATCCTTATTGGATGTCAGGTTAAGGATTTTTGCGGTCTGGAGAAATTTGCGGAGGTTGGTGTCATGGGCCTTCTGGTCATGGCCGCAGATGGTGACGTTATCCAGATACGGGAACGTTGCGCGTAAGCCGTACCGGTCAACCATTCGGTCCATCTCTCGCTGGAAGACCGAGACCCCATTAGTGACACCAAAGGGAACTCTTAAAAATTGATAGAGCCGCCCATCTGCTTCGAAGGCAGTGTACCTGCGGTCACTATTACGGAGGGGTAGCTGGTGGTAGGCGGACTTGAGATCCACCATGGAGAAAACCTTGTATTGTGCGATCCTGTTTACCAGGTCGGCTATACGGGGGAGAAGGTACGCGTCCAGCTGCGTAAACCTGTTGATGGCCTGGCTGTAGTCAATGACCATCCTATGCTTCTCCCCGGTCTTTACCACCACTACTTGAGCTCTCCAGGGACTGTTGCTCGCTTCGATGACCCCTTCCACCAGCAGCCTTTTGACCTCTGACCTGATGAAGGTCCGGTCCTGGGCACTGTACCGCCTTTTCCTGGTGGCGACGGGTTTGCAATCCGGGGTGAGGTTCGCAAACAGGGAAGGCGGGTCGACCTTAAGGGTCGCGAGGCCGCAGACAGTAAGTGGAGGTATAGGGCCGCCAAATTTAAAGGTCAATCTTTGCAAATGGCAATGGAAGTCCCTCCCCAGGAGGATAGCTGCGCAGACTTGCGGCAGGACACACAGGTGGAAATTGTCGAATTTCCTGCCTTGGACAATGAGATTCGCTAGGCAGAACCCCTTTACCTCCATCGAGTGTGACCCGGAGGCCAGGGAGATCATTTGGTTTACAGGGTCGGTTACAAGTGAACAGCGCCTTACCGTGTCGGGGTGAACAAAGCTTTCCGTGCTCCCAGAGTCAATCAGGTAAGACGTCGCGTGGCCGTTGATGAAGACCGTCGTTGTTGCTGTTGCGAGTGTCCAGGGTCGACTTTGATCCAGTGTCACCGAGGCCAGATGAAGCAGTTACAAGTTCGGATCTGGGCAGCGTGTAGTCGGCCGTGCTGGGGGCCTGGGGCCCCATCCAAAATGGCGTCACCCATGGGTCGCACATGGTCTCCGGGGATAAACAAGATGGCGGCAGCGATGGACAAAATGGCGGCGCCCACCCGTCCAGCTGGTGTCCGGGGGACAAGATGGCCACGCCCGTGGGTCGCACGTGGCCCTAGGATAGGGGGGTGGCGGTGAGCGCTGGCTGGTCGGGGCCTGAAGGGGGGGGGGGTTGCCACGACGGTCCGGAATCGCTGGAGAACGCGGCCATGGCGCGGGCCTGGCAGACCCCCACAAAGTGGCCCTTCTTGAGGCACCCTCCCTTTGCAGGTGGCAGTGCGGGCCGAGCAGCGGGGGCGGGGATGATTCGCCTGCCCGCAGAAGAAACAGCGGGGCCCGGTGGCATTAGCGGGCCGTCTCATAGCGCAGGCCTGCGGGGTCAGGGGGAAGGTCTGTGGGGCTGCCGCTGCGGGGTGGCACGCAGCTCAGGGGGCCGCCGCGCGGTCGGGCGCATAGGACTGCGCGTTTTTGTAGGCAACGTCCATGGACCCTGCCAGGGCCCGTGCCTCTCTAAGTCCCAGGGTGTCCTTTTCTAGGAGTCTTCGGCGGATATCTGAGGAGCTCATACCTGCTACGAAAGCATCCCTGATTAAAAGTTCCGTGTGCTTGCTCCCCGAAACTTGCGGGTAGCCACAGTTTTCGGCCCAGCACCAGTAGCGCCCGGTAGAAACCTTCCAACGATTCCCCGGGGCTTTGCCATCTCGTTGCAAGCAGGTGACATGCGTAGACCTGATTTACAGGGCGGATATAATGTCCTTCTAACAGTTCGATCGCGGCATCATAGTTCTCCGCCTCCTCAATATGGGGGTAGATCCCAGGGCTGACCCTTGAGCACAGGAGATGCATTTTCTGTCCTTCTGACAGGGTGCCTCCGGCCGTCTCGAGGTAGCCTTTAAAGCACGCCAGCCAGCGTTTAAATATTGCAGCTGAGTTCTCCGCGTGGGGGCTGAGTTGAAGGCACTCCGGTTTGATTCGGAGATCCATCCTTCCAGCTTAATTCTAGTAGATTAAATTGATGCGCAATCAATTACACTCAAGACGAAGTAATTTCATAACTGAAGGCTTTAATCTCCTAGAACTTGTTCCCCGCAGCTTTGGTACAGAAAGTGAAGGCTGCTGGGACGGCACCATTTCTTATACTCCGCCTGTCAGGGCGGAGCTACGTAACAACAGCCAATGGTAAACTCCTGGGTCTAACCAATGGTCATCAGCCTCATAGGCACCGCAATACCTGGTACTACCACAGTGTGTGTGGGGAATGAAGTGTGCATATGCGGCTGCAGTTTGTCAGCCTCTTGAGTGTCAATCACGAATCCGGCGAATCCCGCACCGTTTCTCATTGGAATCTATTGTATTCCATGTGGCGCCGGTGCTAGCTGAATCGGTCCAGGTGCGGCGCCAGTTTTGCTGTCATAGCACTTCACGAATCCTGGCCGGCATCAACATTTAGTCTCAGAAACGGAGAATCCAGCCCATGATACTTGAATTCTTCTGTTTGCTGTATGAACGTACTCAAGACTTTCACTATTCACATGTGAAAAGCCCAATTTCTACAAATATATTTGTATATTTCACTCTTTGCATATTCATCAGTTTTATTCATCGTGGGCTTGGTATACAGCAATGCCCTGACAATGTCATGATGTGCATGTGATTGATTTCCAGTCTATCTAATGGTGGGTGTGGATCACTGTTCCTGATGTTTTAAAATGAAAGATTCTTCCACCTTCTCCCTTTGCTAAGTACCTGCTCTCCTTGTACCGGGTGGTCTATGTATCTGACAAGAGTGCTGGTAGGATTTTGAACTGCCGAGGGTGATCACATTCCTACCCAACACCGCACAAATGCCCTTTACAGCAGCTGTCACTGGGTGGTAATTAGAAACCGGGGCTTCAGGTTTTTCTATACCTAGCCCAAGAAGGCTACATCTCACTACAATATCCGAAGCACTAGAGAGGCAGCACAGTGACGCAGTGGTTAGCACTGCTGACTCACGGCGCTAAGGACCCGGGTTCGATCCCAGACCCAGGTCACAGTCCGTGTGGAGTTTGCACATTCTCCCCGTGTCTGCGTGCGTCTCATCTCTGTCATAATATACACCAGTATATCATGGTGCAGACACACACACACTGATGGACACACAGCAAGACCAATCAACACACACAACACCGCAGCCAATCACCAGTTAGAGCATGCTCACTATATAGACAGAGGGCATCAGAGTTCATGCTCATTCGGGATGCAGCCTCTCAGTAGGACAGAGCTTACAGCTTACAGCACAGATCTTCACATGTGCTAAGTGCATAGACTGGTTAGGACAGGCATAGGTCTTTAGTTTAATCTAACATCGTGTTAACCCACAGTGAAAGTATGTTCAACAGTTTCTAACTTAATAAAATAGTGTTGTACTATTTTAAGTGTTGGTGGCCTGTATGTGTTCCATGGATCCAGAGCACCCAACACATCAATCTCCAAAACACAAAGATGTGCAGGGTAGGTGGATTGGCCATGCTAAATTGCTACTTAATTGGACAAAAAAACAATTGGGTACTCTAAATTTATAGAAAAAAATATCCGAAGCACTGGACCTGGGATCTTCCAATATCTGTGGCATGATATTTCACCAGTCCATGCCTTTACCAGCAGCTCTTGTGATGCAGTGGTAGCATCCTTACTTCTGGATCAGAAGCTGCGAGTTCAAGTCTGAGACCAAGACTTGCTGGATGTGAAAGGAGTGGCCCAAAAATCCTGGCACCACTATTCCCCAAAGAAAATAAAAATGAGTGTGAAGATGCGTTTTTAAAAGTGTCTGCACGTGCTGGGCATTTGGGGAATTTTCCTGAGTGGTCCACTGACAGCTCTTTACACTCCCTCTGCTCCATCTCTCCTGACATAATATACACCAGTGTATCATGGTGCACCACACTGATGGACACACAGTGGGACCAATCAACATACACAACACCGCAGCCAATCACCAGTGAGAGCACACGCACTATAAAGACAGGGGACAGGAGAGTTCCCGCTCATTCAAGTAGCAGCTAGCTAGGAGCACAGAGCTCACAGCCTGCAACACAGACATTCACCATGTGCTGAGTGCATCAACTGGTTAGGACAAGGCAAAGGTCTTAAGTTAAAGCTGGTATTGTGTTTACCCACAGTTCAAGTATGTTTAAATAGTTAACCTTTTAATAAAATAGTGTTGCACTACTTCAAGTGTTGGTGACCTGTATGTGATCCAGAACACCCAACACATCATCTCCTTCCATTTTCCCTTTCAACTTTCTGGTTGAATCTGAATCTGAAGCTGGACTTATTCCAATCCTTCATCTCTTGTTGTGTGTTTATTTTGTTAGAACAGGGTTGAAGATGCTTCAATAAAAGATTGATCAAAAAGATTTCTTTAAGTACAGGGGGTGCATTTATTCTAGAATCATGGTGCGCTAAAATCAAATGGTTTGATATGTAATAGATTATATAACAACATGCTGGCACTGTACCGATACATGATCTGTTTTTAATTATCATCATGTGTGCGCAGTTCACTGCTGGATAAGCTGAAAAAAATGATTTCAAGATCATGGATTAAGTAATTCTGCTTATTAACTGGATTTCTTTCTATCCTTGAATGAGTGTGACTTATGTTAATGAGGAACATGACCAAGGTGCCAACTCTACCACTCTTCATCAGCTATAATTTTACAGCCTGTGCTTTCTGTAATATTATGACAAACAGCTTTTAGAGGCATTGCAATCATTTGCATCAATTGTTATCGCATTAGGTTGACAATCTAGAATTCAAATATCACCATGGCAAGTTGAGAAAGTGAATTGAATAAATCTGGTCATTTGGGGGCTGCACGGTGGCGCAGTGGTTTGGTTAGCACTGTTGCCTCACGGCGCCGAGGTGCCAGGTTCAACCCAGGCTCTGGGTCACTGTCCATGTGGTGTTTGTACATTCTCCCTGTGTTTGCGAAAGATGTGCAGGGTAGGCGAATTGGCTAAATTGGAAAATTGAACTCCTTAATTGGAAAAATGAAATGGGTACTCTAAATTTATAATTGAAAAAAATCTGGTCATTCGTGGGTTGGTTTCAGTACAGTGATCACTAAGGCTACCAGCTCGACCTGAACATCCCCTCAGTTCGCAAATGTCGTTCAGGAGGGGAATTCTGCCACCTTTACCGTTTTCTTTATTCGTTCACGGGATGTGGGCCACGCTGGCTGGACCAGCATTCATTGCCCATAAGAGTCAACCACATTGCTGCCAATCTGGAGTCACATGTAGGCCAGACCAGGTAAAGATGACAGATTTCCTTCCCTCAAGGGCATTAGTGAACCAGATGGGCTTTTAGGACAATTAACAATGGTTTCATGGTTATCTTTAAAATTTTACTTCCAGATTTAATGAATTCAAATTTCACCGTCTGCCATGGTGGGATTTGATCCTGAGTACCCAGAGAATGACTCTAGGTCTCTGGATTACAAGTCCAGAGACAATACCACTATGCCATTACCTCCCCTGACCTGGCCCACAAACTCCAAACCACACTGCACGTTTAATCTGTATTACCTCTCAACTGTCACACAAGAAATTAAGTTAACCAAGGCAATTCAGCAGGGTGCTGCATTTATATAACGCCTTTCGTATCCACAGGGTCTCCCAAAACACTTTGCATTAATGAAATACTTTGACGCATAGCCACTGTTGCAATATAGGAATGGCTGCCAAATTTATGCACAGCAAGCTCCCACAAACAAGAATATGATAAATGATCAGATAATCTGTTTTTGTGATGTTGATTGAGAAATCAATATTGGCCAGGACACCGGAGGGTAACCACACTCCCCTGCTCTTCCCCTGCTGAAACAGTGCTGTAAAATCTTTTACATCCACCTGACAGGGAAGGTGAGGCCTCGGTGAAACACATAATTTTAAAAAAAAACTCCAGTCACTCAGGATTGCATGTGAGCCTTGATTGTTTTTTGTACTTCGAATAGGGATCGAACCCAAAACCTTCTGACTGATAGTGCTACCCACTGCGCCACAGCTAACAACACACGCCAAGAACAAATGCAAGAATCATGATAAAGGAGCCAAACATTATAAATTCAATCTCATTAAGCTAAACTAATGTTTACATTGAGAGAGTTCTTTTGAGCCTTGTTAAAATGAGGGATGTTTGTGTTGAGAAATTGAACACAACATCAAGTGCTCCGAAGTCCCATAGCATTGTTGTGTAGTAAAGTGAAGTCGCTTCCGCTGAACCCAAACTCCAGTTCCAATCTTAAATGCATTTCATGAAATTGATATTCTTTTAAAAAATAAAAGCCAAAGCAAGCATTACTACAATGTCATGTTGGAACAGAGAAGCATTCACAACTCCCTCCACCCACAAAGCAGAAGTAACGCTCGTTTTACTGATGGAAATTGCAGAACCTGAAAGGGGACATTTTATTCACGGCCAACTGAGAAAATGATTTTTACAGCAAGCTGAAAGAAATCACATAATTGAGCAGGAAAAGGCTTTGAGTTGTAGGAAACCATTTCTTAGCACCATGGGAGTTGCAGGAATCATTTGGAACAGCATGGTAGCATTGAAAATGCCTCTTCTCTGAAAGATATGTTCGATCTGTACCTACTGAACTATTTGTAAGGTTCTCATACATAAAGTGCAATACCTCCTCCTTACAGGTACTGCAATTCTCTCTCTTTCCAGGAACAAGAAAATAAACTTCAGGCTGTAGGGGAGTTATTCAGGGTGATACATTCAGACAGTTATGACTCCGTCCACTGACCTGTAGTTAAAAATGGCACCTTTCATTGAAACACAACACTGGAGCATTGGCATAGTCATAGCATCATGGAATCAGAATCATACAGAACAAAAGAAGGTAATTTGGCCCATCATGTCTGTATGGCTCTTTATAAACCTATCCAATTAGTCGCAATCTCTATTCTTTCTCCAAAGCCGTGTAATATTTTTCCAAGTATGTGTCCAATTACCTTTGTAAGTTACTGTTGAATCTGCTTCCACCATGTGGTACATTGCAGATCATAATAACTCACTGTATAAAACATTGGACTGATCTTTCTCTGCTTCTTTCATCAATTATCATAATTCTGCACACTCTGATCTCTGAACCTCCTGCCCATGGGAACAATTTCTCCCTATCTGCTCGACCAGAACCCTGCATGATTTTAAACAAATCTATTTGTGGTGATACACCACTGTACTTCCCTAGCATTGTACATAGTTATATAATAGTTGTGTGTAACGTGGCCCTGTAATCCTATGTATTGTACTGTGTATTGTACTGTAGCTCTGTAGAGATTCGGTCACCTGTATGTAACCTGACCTGGCCACGGAGAGCTCCGCCTTGGCCACTCCCCTGGGAGTTAGGTATAAGACCCAGCTTCTGAGACCTGATCCATTTTGTCTGGGGTCGTCTGTGTCGGGTAAGCTTCCGATGTAGTGTATTAAAGCCTTGGTTAAAGTCTCACATGTCTTTGTGGTTCTTGACGCTTAGTGCATCAATTTAATACACTACTTAGGAAGCTTACCGACACAGACGGCACGAGGCCTGCCAGGCCTTCCACCTCCTAAAAACCGCTATCGCCAAAGCCGCCATGCATGCGGTAGACGAGTCTGCACCATTCCAAGTCGAGGGCGATGCCTCCGACTTTGCCCTGGGTGCCACCCTCAACCAGGCGGGCAGGCCCATCGCCTTCTTTTCCCGCACACTCCAAGGCCCCGAGATCCGCCACTCCTCTGTTGAGAAGGAGGCACAGGCCATAGTGGAAGCTGTCCGGCACTGGAGGCACTACCTGGCCGGAAAACCATTTACCCTCGTTACTGACCAACGATCAGTTGCGTTCATGTTCGACAACAAACAATGAGGTAAAATCAAAAATGATAAGATATTACGGTGGAGGATCGAACTCTCCACCTACAATTATAGTATCTTATACCGGCCAGGTAAGCTCAATGATCCTCCTGATGCCCTGTCCCGTAGTACTTGTGCCAACGCACAGGATGACCGACTGCGGGCACTACATAATGACCTCTGGCACCCGGGCGTCAGGCGGTTCTACCACTACACCAAGGGCCACAACCTGCCCTTCTCAGTCGAGGAGGTCAAGGCCATGACTAGGGACTGCCAAGTCTGTGCGGAGTGCAAGCCGCAATTCTACAAGCCAGACAAGGCGCACCTAATCAAGGCTACCCGCCCCTTTGAACGTCTCAGCATTGACTTCAAAGGGCCCCTCCCCACCCACAACCGCAATGTCATCGACGAGTACTCGCGGTTCCCCTTCGCCATTCCCTGCCCCGACACGACCTCCGCCACCGTCATCAAAGCGTTGCACGACCTCTTCATGCTGTTCGGTTACCCCAATTACGTTCACAGTGACCGGGGCTCCTCCTTCATGAGTGAGGAGCTGCGTCGGTACCTGCTCGCCAGGGGCGTTGCCTCGAGCAGAACGACCAGTTACAACCCCCGGGGGAACGGACAGGTGGAGAGGGAGAACGCGACAGTTTGGAAGGCCGTGCTGCTAGCCCTCAAGACCAAAGGCCTGCCAGTCTCCCGTTGGCAGGAGGCCCTCCCTGCCGCACTCCACTCCATCTGGTCCCTTTTGTGTACTGCAACGAATGCTACCCCTCATGAGCGGATGTTTCTCTTCACCAGGAGATCGGCATCCGTGACATCACTTCCGTCCTGGCTCCTGTCCCCGGGAGACGTCCTGCTCCGCAAGCACGTGCGGACCTCTAAGGCAGAGCCCCTGGTGGAGAGTGTCCGTCTCCTCCATGCCAACGCACATTACGCGTACAGAGCGTACCCCGACGGGCGTGAGGAGACTGTCTCCATCAGGGACCTGGCCCCCTCTGGGGCCCCTGCCGCCCCCGCCCCCCAACCTCCACCCCGCACCCTCTCTGCTCCCGTCGATCCCTCGGCCTGTTACTACTCCGTGCCAGCCGCTGTCATCCCGCAGTTTCGCCTCATAGAACATAGAACATAGAAAATACAGCACAGAACAGGCCCTTCGGCCCACGATGTTGTGCCGAACCTTTGTCCTAGATTAATCATAGATTATCATTGAATTTACAGTGCAGAAGGAGGCCATTCGGCCCTTTGAGTCTGCACCGGCTCTTGGAAAGAGCACCATACCCAAACTCAACACCTCCACCCAACACCAAGGGCAATTTGGACATTAAGGGCAATTTATCATTGGCCAATTCACCTAACCCGCACATCTTTGGACTGTGGGAGGAAACCGGAGCACCCGGAGGAAACCCACGCAGACAGGGGAGGACGTGCAGACTCCGCACAGACAATGACCCAAGCCGGAATCGAACCTGGGACCATGGAGCTGTGAAGCAATTGCGCTATCCACAATGCTACTGTGCTGCCCTTAAGAACAAATAAATCTACACTTTATCATTTTACCGTCATCCATGTACCTATCCAATAGCTGCTTGAAGGTCCCTAATGTTTCCGACTCAACTACTTCCACAGGCAGTGCATTCAATGCCCCCACTACTCTCTGGGTAAAGAACCTACCTCTGATATCCCTCCTATATCTTCCACCTTTCACCTTAAATTTATGTCCCCTTGTAATGGTGTGTTCCACCCGGGGAAAAAGTCTCTGACTGTCTACTCTATCTATTCCCCTGATCATCTTATAAACCTCTATCAAGTCGCCCCTCATCCTTCTCCGCTCTAATGAGAAAAGGCCTAGCACCCTCAACCTTTCCTCGTAAGACCTACTCTCCATTCCAGGCAACATCCTGGTAAATCTTCTTTGCACCTTTTCCAGAGCTTCCACATCCTTCCTAAAATGAGGCGACCAGAACTGTACACAGTACTCCAAATGTGGCCTTACCAAAGTTTTGTACAGCTGCATCATCACCTCACGGCTCTTAAATTCAATCCCTCTGTTAATGAACGCGAACACACCATCGGCCTTCTTCACAGCTCTATCCACTTGAGTGGCAACTTTCAAAGATGTATGAACATAGACCCCAAGATCTCTCTGCTCCTCCACATTGCCAAGAACTCTACCGTTAACCCTATATTCCGCATTCATATTTGTCCTTCCAAAATGGACAACCTCACACTTTTCAGGGTTAAACTCCATCTGCCACTTCTCAGCCCAGCTCTGCATCCTATCTATGTCTCTTTGCAGCCGACAACAGCCCTCCTTACTATTCACAACTCCACCAATCTTCGTATCATCTGCAAATTTACTGACCCACCCTTCAACTCCCTCATCCAAGTCATTAATGAAAATCACAAACAGCAGAGGACCCAGAACTGATCCCTGCGGTACGCCACTGGTAACTGGGATCCAGGCTGAATATTTGCCATCCACCACCACTCTCTGACTTCTATCGGTTAGCCAGTTCGTTATCCAACTGGCCAAATTTCCCACTATCCCATGCCTCCTTACTTTCTGCATAAGCCTACCATGGGGAACTTTATCAAATGCCTTACTAAAATCCATGTACACTACATCCACTGCTTTACCTTCATCCATATGCTTGGTCACCTCCTCAAAGAATTCAATAAGATTTGTAAGGCAAGACCTACCCCTCACAAATCCGTGCTGACTATCCCTAATCAAGCAGTGTCTTTCCAGATGCTCGGAAATCCTATCCTTCAGTACCCTTTCCATTACTTTGCCTACCACCGAAGTAAGACTAACTGGCCTGTAATTCCCAGGGTTAACCCTAGTTCCTTTTTTGAACAGGGGCATGACATTCGCCACTCTCCAATCCCCTGGTACCACCCCTGTTGACAGTGAGGACGAAAAGATCATTGCCAACGGCTCTGCAATTTCATCTCTTGCTTCCCATAGAATCCTTGGATATATCCCGTCAGGCCCGGGGGACTTGTCTATCCTCAAGTTTTTCAAAATGCCCAACACATCTTCCTTCCTGACAAGTATTTCCTCGAGCTTACCAATCTGTTTCACACTGTCCTCTCCAACAATATCGCCCCTCTCATTTGTAAATACAGAAGAAAAATACTCATTCAAGACCTCTCCTATCTCTTCAGACTCAATACACAATCTCCCGCTACTGTCCTTGATCGGACCTACCCTCGCTCTAGTCATTCTCATATTTCTCACATATGTGTAAAAGGCCTTGGGGTTTTCCTTGATCCTACCCGCCAAAGATTGTTCATGTCCTCTCTTAGCTCTCCTAATCCCTTCAGTTCCCTCCTGGCTATCTTGTATCCCTCCAATGCCCTGTCTGAACCTTGTTTCCTCAGCCTTACATAAGTCACCTTTTTCCTCGAGCCAGCCGAAGCGATGGGGGACGTCATGCCGCCTCGCGACCCAGCACCACCGACCGCATGGATACCGCTGGACACTACCTCAGCGCCGCAGCTCTGACGTTCAAAGAGATCGACCAAACCCATCGTTTGTCTCGACCTCTGACAACACGGAACCTCCTGATGGACTCTGTTCGTTACTCCCTGTTTGTTCACTGTGTTTGCTACTCCATATTTTCACCCCGGACTTCCTTCTAAACAAGGGGTGAATGTGGTGGTACACCACTGTACTTCCCTAGCATTGGACATAGTTATATAATAGTTGTGTGTAACGTGGCCCTGTAATCCTGTGTATTGTACTGTGCATTGTACTGTAGCTCTGTAGAGGTTCGGTCACCTGTATGTAACCTGACCTGGCCACGGAGAGCTCCGCCTTGGCCACTCCCCCGGGAGTTAGGTATAAGACCCAGCTTCTGAGTCCTGACCCATTTTGTCTGGGGTCGTCTGTGTCGGGTAAGCTTCCTATGTAGTGTATTAAAGCCTTGGTTAAAGTCTCACATGTCTTTGTGGTTCTTGACGCTTAGTGCATCACTATTAAATCTCATTTTAGCCACCTCTGCTCTAAAGGGAACAATGTTACTTTATCTAATCTCTCTATCTAAGTGTTGTAATGTGTTGGGTGTAGTTTGGTGGGTCTTAAGGAATTCATAGATGTGGCTGTTCAACAGGAAGTATTTATTAACATCCATAAACTATACGCATGGGTTCGGTAAAGGTCCAAGCTAGAGCTGTCTCAATGCTTACTTCTACACATGTCTCTGTCCAACACTATGCTGACCCCTATGTGAGTGTCATGTATTCTCTTACATCATTATGTGAGGAGTACTGTATTTAGTCCTACCTTAAAGTGCGGGAGAGGAACCGGAGATTTAAAAGCGCGGAGTGGAGCCGGAGATTGAAAAGCGTGGGAGAGGAGCCAGAGATTTAAAAGCGGGAGAGGAGCCGGAGATTTAAAAGTGGGAGAGGAGCTGGAGATTTAAAAGCGGGAGAGGAGCCGGAGATTTAAAAGAGCGGGGGTTCAGTAAGGAGTGGAGAGAAACTGAAGAGTGACGCACAGGACGGCTGTGATTAGATTGGCCAAGAGAGGGCCTGCTGGTAAGTAGTGGTGACTGGTAAGTAGTTTTTCTTTTCATTTGTTTTCTTTTGTTTATTGGCATTGTAGTTGTATAAGTTAACCTAAGGTTTAAGACATGGCAGGAGATCCCAGATCCGTGTCATGCTCCTCTTGTGCGATGTGGGAGTTCAGGGACATGTCCACTGACCCTGGCTCCTTCACATGCAAGACGTGTGTCCAGCTGCAGCTCCTGTTAGACTGCTTGAAGGCTCTGGAGCTGCGGATGGACTCACTTTGGAACATCCACAATGCTGAGGATGTCGTAGATAGCACGTTTAGCAAGTTGGCCATACCGTGGGTGCAAATTACTGAGGGAGATAGTAAATGGGTGACCAAAAGACAGAGCAAGAGTAGGAAGGCAGTGCAGGCATCCCCTGCAGTCATCTCCCTGCACAACAGATATATCGATTTGGATACTGTTGGGGGAGATGGCTCACTTGAGGAAGGCAGCAGTAACCAGGTTCATGGCATCATGGCTGGCTCTGCTGCGCAGGAGGGCAGGAAGAAGAATGGCAGGGCTATAGTGATAGGGGATTCAATCGTAAGGGGAATAGACAGGCGGTTCTGTGGACGCAATCAAGACTCCAGGATGGTGTGTTGCCTCCCTGGTGCAAGGGTCAAGGATGTCTCAGAGTGGCTGCAGGACATTCTGGGGGCGGAGGGGTTGGGGGGTGGGGGGGGTGAACAGCCAGCTATCGTGGTGCACATAGGCACCA
Organism: Scyliorhinus torazame; assembly: GCF_047496885.1. Taxonomy (NCBI): domain Eukaryota; kingdom Metazoa; phylum Chordata; class Chondrichthyes; order Carcharhiniformes; family Scyliorhinidae; genus Scyliorhinus; species Scyliorhinus torazame. Next base: position 122,527,818 of record NC_092707.1, on the reverse strand, counting down.
ACCGATATAGGTAAAAATTGGGATGAGGTCCTACAAGCTGAATTCAGGGAGTTAGGAGTTAAACTAAAAAGTAGGACCTGGAAGGTAGTAATCTCAGGATTGCTACCAGTTCATGAGCTAGTCAGAGTAGGAATATCAAGATAGATAAGATGAATGCATGGCTCGAGCGATGGTGCAAGAGGGAGGGTTTCAAATTCCTGGGGTATTGGAACCGGTTCTGGGGGAGGTGGGATCAGTACAAACCGGACGGTCTACACCTGGGCAGGACTGGAACCGATGTCCTAGGGGTGTCCTAGGTGTTTGCTAGTACTGTTGGGGAGGGTTTAAACTAATGTGGCAGGGGGATGGGAACCGATGCAGGAGGTCTGAGGGCAGTAAAACGGGGCCAGAAACAAAAAGCAGTAAGGGCAAAAGTGTAAGGCAGAGAAGTCCTAGTCAAAAATCAAAAAGTGCCACAGAACAGGAGGAGAGTGTGAAAAGGGAGGTGGCCAATGCAGGATTGAGGGTGTTGTACCTAAATGCGCGCAGAAAAAGGAACAAAGTAAATGAGCTTGTTGCGCACATTGGAATTGGATGGTATGATGTTATGGTCATGACAGAGACGAGGCTGCAAGGGGATCAGGGCTTGGATCTAAATATCCAAGGATATATGTCCTATCGAAAGGACAGACAGATGGGCAAAGGGGGCGGTGTTGCATTGGTCGTAAGTAATGAAGTTAAATCTGTAGCAAGGAACGATATAGGATCAGAAGGCATAGAATCTCTGTTGGTAGAGTTAAGGAATCGCAAAGGTAAAAAGAACCTGATGGGAGTTATGTGCGGGCCCCCGAGCAGTAGTCAGGATGTGGAGCAGAAAATAAATCAGGAGATAGAAAAGACATGTAAAAAAGGCAATATTACAATAATCATGGGGGTCTTCAATATGCAGGTGGACTGGGAAAACCAGGTTGGTAGCGGATCCCAAGAAAAGGAATTTGTGGAATGTCTAAAAGATGTTTTTTTGGAGCAGTTCGTGACAGAGCCTATGAGGGAACAGGCAATTCTTGATTTGGTGATGTGTAATGAGGCAGACTTGATTAGAGAACTTAAGGTGAAGTGACCACAATATGATAGAATTTACCCTGCAGTTTGAGAGGGAGAAGCTGCAATCAGATGTAACGGTATTACAATTATATAAGGGTAACTACAAAGACATGAGGGAGGAGCTGGCCAAAGTTGATTGGAAAACGAGCCTAGCAGGCAAGACAATGGAACAGCAATGCAGGAGGTTTGGGGGCTTATGTGAGAGGCACAACAGAAATTCAACCCAAGGAGGAGGAAAAATGCCAAGGGGAGGACAAGGCATCCATGGCTGACGAGGGATGTCAAGAACAGCATAAAAGCTAAAGAAAAAGTACACAAAGTGGCGAGGATTAGAAGGAAACCAGAGGATTGGGAAGCCTTTAAACGCCAGCAGAGGACAACTACAAAAGCAATAAGGGGGGAGAAGATGAAGTATGAGTGCAAGCTAGCTAGTAATATAAAGGAAGATAGAAAGAGTTTTTTTCAATATATAAAAGGTAAGAGAGAGGCAAAAATAGACATTGGACCACTGGAAAATGTGGCTGGAGAAATAATAATAGGAAACAAAGAAATGGCAGACAAACTAAATAGTTACTTTGCGTCAGTCTTCACGGTGGAAGACACCAGTGGGATGCCAGAGCTCCAGGAGGACCAGGGGGCAGAGGTGAGTGTAGGAACCATTACTAAGGAGAAGGTTCAGGGGAAACTAAAAGGTCTGAAGGTGGATAAGTCACCTGGACTGGATGGACTACACCCCAGTGTCCTAAAAGAGATAGTTGAGGTAATTGTGGAGGCATTGGTGATGATCTTTCAGGAATCACTGGAGGCAGGAAGGGTCCCAGAGGACTGGAAAGTGGCTAATGTAACACCACCGTTTAAGAAGGGAGGGAGGCAGAAGACGGGAAATTAAAGGCCGGTTAGCCTGACTTCGGTCATTGGAAAGATTTTAGAGTCTGTTATCATAGATGAGATCACAAAGTACTTGGAAGCGCATGGTAAAATAGGACTGAGTCAGCGCGGCTTTGTCAAAGGGAGGTCGTGTCTGACAAATCTGTTAGAGTTCTTTGAGGAGGTAACAAGGAAGTTAGACAAAGGAGAACCAGTGAACGTGATTTATTTAGATTTCCAGAAGGCCTTTGACAAGGTGCCACATAGGAGACTGTTAAATAAGTTAACAGCTCATGGTGTTAAGGGCACGATCCTGGTATGGATAGAGGATTGCCTGACTGGCAGAAGGCAGAGAGTGGGGATAAAGGGATCTTTTTCAGGATGGCAGCCGGTGACTAGTGGTGTGCCTCAGGGGTCCGTGCTGGGACCACAACTTTTTACAATATATATTAATGATCTGGAAGAAGGAACTGATGGCACTGTTGCTAAGTTTGCAGATGATACAAAGATCTGTTGAGGGGCAGTAGTATTGAGGAAGCAAGGGGGCTGCAGAAGGATTTGGACAAGCTAGGAGAGTGGGCAATGAAGTGGCAAATGAAATACAATGTGGAAAAGTGTGAGGTTATGCACTTTGGAAGGAGGAATTTAGGCATAGACTATTTTCTAATAATTTTCTAATGCTTAGGAAATCAGAAGCACAAAGGGACTTGGGAGTCCTTGTTCACGATTCTCTTAAGGTTAACGTGCAGATTCAGTCGGCAGTTAAGAAGGCAAATGCAATGTTAGCATTCATGTCAAGAGGGCTAGAATACCAGACCAGGGATGTACTTCTGAGGCTGTATGCGGCTCTAGTCAGTTCCCGTTTGGAGTATTGTGAGCGGTTTTGGGACCTGTATCTAAGGAAGGATGTGCTGGCCTTGGAAAGGGTCCAGAGGAGGTTCAAAAGAATGATCCCTGGAATGAAGAACTTGTCATATGAGGAACGGTTGAGGACTCTGGGTCTGTACTCGTTGGAGTTTAGAAGGGTGAGGAGGGATCTTATTGAAACTTACAGGATACTGCGAGACCTGGATAGAGTGGATGTGGAGAGGATGTTTCCACTTGTAGGAGAAACTAGAACCAGGGGACACCATCTCAGACTAAAGGGACGATCCTTTAAAACAGAGATGAGGAGGAATTTCTTCAGTCAGAGGGTGGTGAATCTGTGGAACGCTTTGCCGCAGATGGCTGTGGAGGCCAAATCATTGAGTGTCTTTAAGACAGAGATAGATAGGTTCTTGATTAATAAGGGGATCAGGAGATATGGGGAGGAGGCAGGAGTATGGGGATGGGAAAATATCAGCCATGATTGAATGGTGGAGCAGACCCGAAGGGCTGAGTGGCCTAATTCTGCTCCTATGTCTTATGGTCTTATGGTCTTAACCCTTCATGTGCCAGGCCCTTATACTAGAGTCCTTCATTCTGATACTGTTCTGGTAAAGGTCCTCACCACATTTTCCAAGACTTTGACATCCCTAAAGAGTGGTTCCCAGAATTGGACATAATACTCCAACTCTCTAAATGTTGGAAAGACCAAGGAACTGACCATCAACTTCAGGAAGCATAGCACGACACACACTCACATCTGCATCAATGGCTTCGAAGTGGCGATGGTCGATAGCTTTAGGTTCCTGGGGGTCACCATCACCAACATCCTGGTCCACTCACGTTGATGCAACAGTCAAGAAAGCCCAACAACGTCTCTACTTCCTACGGAAGCTAAAGAAATTTGGCATGTCTGCATCGACTCTCACAAACTTCTACAGATGTGCGATAGAGAGCATCCTATCCGGCTGTATTACAGCCTGGTATGGCAACTGCTCGGCCCAAGATCGCAAGAAACTGCAGTGTGGTGAACTCAGCCCAACGCATCACACAAGCTTGTTACCCCCAAATTGATTCTGTCTACACCTCCCGCAGCCTCAGGAAGGCAGACAGCATTGTCAGAGACCCCTCCCACCCAGGCATTGCCTTCTTCCAGATCCTTCCATCAGGCAGAAGGTACAGAAGTCTGAAGACACATCCAGATAAAGGAACAGCTTCTTCCCCACAGCTACAAGACTCCTCAACGACTCCCCCTCAGACTGATCTGTTCCCTGGAAGAACACTATTCACGAAGCCCTATGCTGCTCTTGCTCATGTATTTGCTTTGCTTGGCCCCTTGTTCCGCATTGTAACCAATCACTGTTTGTCGATGTACCATTTGTCAATGTTCTCTGTTGATTATTCTCTTTGTCGACTATGTGCGTACTGTGTATGTTCCCACGGCTGCAGAAAAATACTTTCACTGTACTTTTTTACATGTGACAATAAATCAAATCAAATCAAACTGAGGGCTAGCGTGTGACTTATACAGATTTACCAACATTTCTTAGCCAGAACAGTGCAGTGTGTAGATTGGTCAGTCGCAATGTTCTAGCTCACCTGAGGTCTCAGTGGTAAAGGCACTGTACAGTGTGAAAGAATGAGAAAGGAAGTATTTACATTTCTTTAACACCTTTCAGAACTTCAGAACATCCCACAACCAATTAAGTCATTTCTCTGAAGTGTTGTAATGTGGAAAGTGAACCAAACTAAACTAAGGCATATCACTAGAGAGTCGTGGCTCAGTTGATAGGACTTCTGTTTCTGACTCACAAGATTCTTCGTGCAAGTCCCACTCCAGGACTTGAACAGGCAAATCAAGGTCGATTCTCCGGTGCAATATGGAGGGGGTACTGTATTGTTGGAAGTGCGATTTTTCAAATGAGTCAATAAATTGAGACTTGGGTCGATATAAAAGATGATGTGATGCCTTTTCAAACAGGAGCAGTGTGGGTGGCCTGGCCAATATTTATCCCTCAATCAGCATAATTAAAAACAGATTATTTGGCCACTGTTGCATTTGGAGTTCAGAAGAATGAGAGGCGATATTTGGATGCCGAGAGAATATTTCCCCTCTTGGGGGAATCTAGAACGATGGTCCACAGTTTCAAAGTAAGGTGTGCAGGCAGGAAGGTGAAGTTAAGGTCAATCTGATCAGCCATGATCTTATTGAACAGCAGAGCACGAGGGACTGAATGGTCTCCTCTTATTTCTTATGTTCTTATCCTGGGATCTTGTTTTGTGCAAGTTGGTTATTACATTTCCTACATTACAAAAGTGACTAAGCAACAGTGCAGCTTGGTGGCACAGTGGTTTGCACTGCTGCCTCACAGTTCCAAGGTTCTGGGAAAGTTGTTGGGCATTGAGCGAAGAATAAAATATATAAAGATCGATTGGGAGATTTTAGAATATATCTGCAAGCAAGGCAGTGTGTGTAACACCAACAATAGTTGTGATTTAACCAGAGTATGCAAAACTTTTCTACCAGAGGCACCCAGTAACAACAAACACTTCTCAATCAGGGGGTCAAAAGTAAGTTCCCTCCACTTTGCCACAACAAATCCCACAAAACCGCCCCTGGAAAAGATGCCACACCGTACCGATGTGACTATTTCAACTTCCCACCTGAACCATTCTGATAGCCACTGCCCGAGAAAGAAATGGGCTTGGATTCTCCATTCCTGAGACTAAGCGCTGACGCCAGAGGAGCATTTGTGGTCCTTCACAACCAGAAAATCGGCTTGAAATCCTCACCAATTCCAGTACCAGTGAGGGGCTACCAGTGGCACCGTCTGAAACTCCCACCACGACGGAAATGCTGTGTGAGTGTGCGGTCTATGCTGTGTGAGTGTGCAGTCGGTGCTGGGTGTGTCTGCAGTCTGTGCTGTGTGTGGTGGTATGTATTAGGGGTATTAAGGTACCCTGTGATGCCGAAAGGCTATTGGTGGATATACGCTGGATCCCGATTGGATCAGCCGCCTGCTGGCTCCACCCAGTAAGGCGGAGTATAAGAGCCCGGGTTCTCCCAGCTGCCGCATTCTGTAACTGTGCTGCTGGGGAACAAGTCTGCGGAAAAAGCCATCGTTCGACTCCTTCTCATCCCATCTCATGAGTGATTGATTGTGCTACACTGTGTGAGTGTGCAGTCTGTGCTGTGAGAGTGTGCAGTCGGTGCTGTGTGTGTGAGAGTGTGCAGTCTGTGTTGTGAGAGTGTGCAGTCTGTGTTGTGAGAGTGTGCAGTCTGTGTTGTGAGAGTGTGCAGTCTGTGCTGTGCGTGTCTGCAGTCTGTGCTGTGTGAGTGTGCAGTCTGTGCTGTGTGAGTGTGCAGTCTGTGCTGTGTGAGTGTGCAGTCTGTGCTGTGTGAGTGTGCAGTCTGTGCTGTGACAGTGTGCAGTCTGTGCTGTGAGAGTGTGCAGTCTGTGCTGTGTGAGTGTGCAGTCTGTGCTGTGTGAGTGTGCAGTCTGTGCTGTGTGAGTGTGCAGTCTGTGCTGTGTGAGTGTGCAGTCTGTGCTGTGTCAGTGTGCAGTCTGTGCTGTGTGAGTGTGCAGTCTGTGCTGTGTCAGTGTGCAGTCTGTGCTGTGTGAGTGTGCAGTCTGTGCTGTGTGAGTGTGCAGTCTGTGCTGTGGGAGTGTGCAGTCTGTGCTGTGCGAGTGTGCAGTCTGTGCTGTGTGAGTGTGCAGTCTGTGCTGTGTCAGTGTGCAGTCTGTGCTGTGTGAGTGTGCAGTCTGTGCTGTGTGAGTGTGCAGTCTGTGCTGTGTGAGAGTGCAGTCTGTGCTGTGTGAGTGTGCAGTCTGTGCTGTGTGAGTGTGCAGTCTGTGCTGTTGTGAGTGTGCAGTCTGTGCTGTGTGAGTGTGCAGTCTGTGCTGTGTGAGTGTGCAGTCTGTGCTGTGTGAGTGTGCAGTCTGTGCTGTGTGAGTGTGCTGTCTGTGCTGTGTGAGTGTGCAGTCTGTGCTGTGAGAGTGTGCAGTCTGTGCTGTGTGAGTGTGCAGTCTGTGCTGTGTGAGTGTGCAGTCTGTGCTGTTGTGAGTGTGCAGTCTGTGCTGTGTGAGTGTGCAGTCTGTGCTGTGTGAGTGTGCAGTCTGTGCTGTTGTGAGTGTGCAGTCTGTGCTGTGTGAGTGTGCAGTCTGTGCTGTGTGAGTGTGCAGTCTGTGCTGTGTGAGTGTGCAGTCTGAGCTGTGTGAGTGTGCAGTCTGAGCTGTGTGAGTGTGCAGTCTGTGCTGTGTGAGTGTGCAGTCTGTGCTGTGTGAGTGTGCAGTCTGAGCTGTGTGAGTGTGCAGTCTGAGCTGTGTGAGTGTGCAGTCTGTGCTGTGTGAGTGTGCAGTCTGTGCTGTGTGAGTGTGCAGTCTGTGCTGTGTGAGTGTGCAGTCTGTGCTGTGTGAGTGTGCAGTCTGTGCTGTGTGAGTGTGCAGTCTGAGCTGTGTGAGTGTGCAGTCTGAGCTGTGTGAGTGTGCAGTCTGTGCTGTGTGAGTGTGCAGTCTGTGCTGTGTGAGTGTGCAGTCTGTGCTGTGTGAGTGTGCAGTCTGTGCTGTGTGAGTGTGCAGTCTGTGCTGTGTGAGTGTGCAGTCTGAGCTGTGTGAGTGTGCAGTCTGAGCTGTGTGAGTGTGCAGTCTGTGCTGTGTGAGTGTGCAGTCTGTGCTGTGTGAGTGTGCAGTCTGTGCTGTGTGAGTGTGCAGTCTGTGCTGTGTGAGTGTGCAGTCTGTGCTGTGCGAGTGTGCAGTCTGTGCTGTGCGAGTGTGCAGTCTGTGCCGTGCGAGTGTGCAGTCTGTGCCGTGCGAGTGTGCAGTCTGTGCCGTGTGAGTGTGCAGTCTGTGTTGTGAGAGTGTGCAGTCTGTGCTGTGTGAGTGTGCAGTCTGTGCTGTGTGAGTGTGCAGTGTGTGCTGTGTGAGTGTGCAGTCTGTGCCGTGTGAGTGTGCAGTCTGTGTTGTGAGAGTGTGCAGTCTGTGCTGTGTGAGTGTGCAGTCTGTGCTGTGTGAGTGTGCAGTCTGTGCTGTGCGAGTGTGCAGTCTGTGCAGTCTGTGCCGTGCGAGTGTGCAGTCTGTGCCGTGTGAGTGTGCAGTCTGTGTTGTGAGAGTGTGCAGTCTGTGCTGTGTGAGTGTGCAGTCTGTGTTGTGTGAGTGTGCAGTCTGTGCTGTGTGAGTGTGCAGTCTGTGCTGTGAGAGTGTGCAGTCTGTGCTGTGTCAGTGTGCAGTCTGTGCTGTGAGAGTGTGCAGTCTGTGCTGTGTCAGTGTGCAGTCTGTGTTGTGAGAGTGTGCAGTCTGTGCTGTGTGAGTGTGCAGTCTGTGCCGTGTGAGTGTGCAGTCTGTGTTGTGTGAGTGTGCAGTCTGTGCTGTGTGAGTGTGCAGTCTGTGCTGTGTCAGTGTGCAGTCGGTGCTGTGTCAGTGTGCAGTCTGTGTTGTGAGAGTGTGCAGTCTGTGTTGTGTGAGTGTGCAGTCTGTGTTGTGTGAGTGTGCAGTCTGTGCTGTGTGAGTGTGCAGTCTGTGCTGTGTGAGTGTGCAGTCTGTGCTGTGTGAGTGTGCAGTCTGTGCTGTGTGAGTGTGCAGTCTGTGCTGTGTGAGTGTGCAGTCTGTGCTGTGTGAGTGTGCAGTCTGTGCTGTGTGAGGGTGCAGTCTGTGCTGTGTGAGTGTGCAGTATGTGCTGTGTGAGTGTGCAGTCTGTGCTGTGTGAGTGTGCAGTCTGTGCTGTGTGAGTGTGCAGTCTGTGCTGTGTGAGTGTGCAGTCTGTGCTGTGTGAGTGTGCAGTCTGTGCTGTGTGAGGGTGCAGTCTGTGCTGTGTGAGGGTGCAGTCTGTGCTGTGTGAGTGTGCAGTCTGTGCTGTGTGTGTCTGCAGTCTGTGCTGTGTGAGTGTGCAGTCTGTGTTGTGTGAGTGTGCAGTCTGTGCTGTGTCAGTGTGCAGTCTGTGCTGTGTGAGTGTGCAGTCTGTGCTGTGTGAGTGTGCAGTCTGTGCTGTGTGAGTGTGCAGTCTGTGCTGTGTGAGTGTGCTGTCTGTGCTGTATGAGTGTGCAGTCTGTGCTGTGTCAGTGTGCAGTCTGTGCTGTGTGAGTGTGCTGTCTGTGCTGTATGAGTGTGCAGTCTGTGCTGTGTCAGTGTGCAGTCTGTGCTGTATGAGTGTGCAGTCGGTGCTGTGTGAGTGTGCAGTCTGTGCTGTGTGAGTGTGCAGTCTGTGCTGTGTGAGTGTGCAGTCTGTGCTGTGTCAGTGTGCAGTCTGTGCTGTGTGAGTGTGCAGTCTGTGCTGTGTCAGTGTGCAGTCTGTGCTGTGTCAGTGTGCAGTCTGTGCTGTGAGAGTGTGCAGTCTGTGCTGTGTGAGTGTGCAGTCTGTGCTGTGTGAGTGTGCAGTCTGTGCTGTGTCAGTGTGCAGTCTGTGCTGTGTGAGTGTGCAGTCTGTGCTGTGTGAGTGTGCAGTCTGTGCTGTGTGAGTGTGCAGTCTGTGCTGTGTGAGTGTGCAGTCTGTGCTGTGCGAGTGTGCAGTCTGTGCTGTGAGAGTCTGCAGTCTGTGCTGTGTGAGTGTGCAGTCTGTGCTGTGTGAGTGTGCAGTCTGTGCTGTGTGAGTGTGCAGTCTGTGCTGTGTGAGTGTGCAGTCTGTGCTGTGTGAGTGTGCAGTCTGTGCTGTGTGAGTGTGCAGTCTGTGCTGTGTGAGTGTGCAGTCTGTGCTGTGTGAGTGTGCAGTCTGTGCTGTGTGAGTGTGCAGTCTGTGCTGTGTGAGTGTGCAGTCTGTGCTGTGTGAGTGTGCAGTCTGTGCTGTGTGAGTGTGCAGTCTGTGCTGTGCGGGTGTGCAGTCTGTGCTGTGTGAGTGTGCAGTCTGTGCTGTGTGAGTGTGCAGTCTGTGCTGTGTGAGTGTGCAGTCTGTGCTGTGTGAGTGTGCAGTCTGTGCTGTGTGAGTGTGCTGTCTGTGCTGTGTGAGCCTGCAGTCTGTGCTGTGTGAGTGTGCAGTCTGTGCTGTGTGAGTGTGCAGTCTGTGCTGTGTCAGTGTGCAGTCTGTGCTGTGTGAGTGCGCAGTCTGTGCTGTGCGAGTGTGCAGTCTGTGCTGTGTCAGTGTGCAGTCTGTGCTGTGTGAGTGTGCAGTCTGTGCTGTGTGAGTGTGCAGTCTGTGCTGTGCGAGTGTGCAGTCTGTGCTGTGTGAGTGTGCAGTCTGTGCTGTGTGAGTGTGCAGCCTGTGCTGTGTGAGTGTGCAGTCTGTGCTGTGTGAGTGTGCAGTCTGTGCTGTGCGAGTGTGCAGTCTGTGCTGTGTCAGTGTGCAGTCTGTGCTGTGTGAGTGTGCAGCCTGTGCTGTGTGAGTGTGCAGTCTGTGCTGTGTGAGTGTGCAGTCTGTGCTGTGCGAGTGTGCAGTCTGTGCTGTGTGAGTGTGCAGTCTGTGCTGTGTGAGTGTGCAGCCTGTGCTGTGCGAGTGTGCAGTCTGTGCTGTGCGAGTCTGCAGTCTGTGCTGTGCGAGTCTGCAGTCTGTGCTGTGCGAGTGTGCAGTCTGTGCTGTGTGAGTGTGCAGTCTGTGCTGTGTGAGTGTGCAGTCTGTGCTGTGTCAGTGTGCAGTCTGTGCTGTGTGAGTGTGCAGTCTGTGCTGTGTGAGTGTGCAGTCTGTGCTGTGTCAGTGTGCAGTCTGTGCTGTGTGAGTGTGCAGTCTGTGCTGTGTGAGTCTGCAGTCTGTGTTGTGTGAGTGTGCAGTCTGTGCTGTGTGAGTGTGCAGTCTGTGCTGTGTGAGTGTGCAGTCTGTGCTGTGTGAGTGTGCAGTCTCTGCTGTGTGAGTGTGCAGTCTGTGCTGTGTGAGTGTGCAGTCTGTGCTGTGTGAGTGTGCAGTCTGTGCTGTGTGAGTGTGCAGTCTGTGCTGTGTGAGTGTGCAGTCTGTGCTGTGTGAGTGTGCAGTCTGTGCTGTGTGAGTCTGCAGTCTGTGCTGTGTGAGTGTGCAGTCTGTGCTGTATGAGTGTGCAGTCTGTGCTGTGTGAGTGTGCAGTCTGTGCTGTGCGAGTGTGCAGTCTGTGCTGTGTGAGTGTGCAGTCTGTGCTGTGTGAGTGTGCAGTCTGTGCTGTGTGAGTGTGCAGTCTGTGCTGTGTGAGTGTGCAGTCTGTGCTGTGTGAGTGTGCAGTCTGTGCTGTGTCAGTGTGCAGTCTGTGCTGTGTGAGTGTGCTGTCTGTGTTGTGTGAGTGTGCAGTCTGTGCTGTGTGAGTGTGCAGTCTGTGCTGTGTGAGTGTGCAGTCTGTGCTGTGAGGGTGTGCAGTCTGTGCTGTGTGAGTGTGCAGTCTGTGCTGTGTGAGTGTGCAGTCTGTGCTGTGTGTATCTGCAGTCTGTGCTGTGTCAGTGTGCAGTCTGTGCTGTGTGAGTGTGCAGTCTGTGCTGTGTGAGTGTGCAGTCTGTGCTGTGTGAGTGTGCAGTCTGTGCTGTGTGAGTGTGCAGTCTGTGCTGTGAGAGTGTGCAGTCTGTGCTGTGTGAGTGTGCAGTCTGTGCTGTGTGAGTGTGCAGTCTGTGCTGTGTCAGTGTGCAGTCTGTGCTGTGTGAGTGTGCAGTCTGTGCTGTGTGAGTGTGCAGTCTGTGCTGTGTGAGTGTGCAGTCTGTGCTGTGTGAGTGTGCAGTCTGTGCTGTGTGAGTGTGCAGTCTGTGCTGTGTGAGTGTGCAGTCTGTGCTGTGTGAGTGTGCAGTCTGTGCTGTGAGAGTGTGCAGTCTGTGCTGCGTGAGTGTGCAGCCTGTGCTGTGCGAGTGTGCAGTCTGTGCTGTGCGAGTGTGCAGTCTGTGCTGTGCGAGTGTGCAGTCTGTGCTGTGTGAGTGTGCAGCCTGTGCTGTGCGAGTGTGCAGCCTGTGCTGTGCGAGTGTGCAGTCTGTGCTGTGCGAGTCTGCAGTCTGTGCTGTGCGAGTGTGCAGTCTGTGCTGTGCGAGTGTGCAGTCTGTGCTGTGTGAGTGTGCAGTCTGTGCTGTGTGAGTGTGCAGTCTGTGCTGTGCGAGTGTGCAGTCTGTGCTGTGCGAGTGTGCAGTCTGTGCTGTGTGTATCTGCAGTCTGTGCTGTGTGAGTGTGCAGTCTGTGCTGTGTGAGTGTGCAGTCTGTGCTGTGTCAGTGTGCAGTCTGTGCTGTGTGAGTGTGCAGTCTGTGCTGTGTGAGTGTGCAGTCTGTGCTGTGTGAGTGTGCAGTCAGTGCTGTGTGAGTGTGCAGTCTGTGCTGTGTGAGTGTGCAGTCTGTGCTGTGAGAGTGTGCAGTCTGTGCTGTGTCAGTGTGCAGTCTGTGCTGTGTCAGTGTGCAGTCTGTGCTGTGTGAGTGTGCAGTCTGTGCTGTGTGAGTGTGCAGTCTGTGCTGTGAGAGTGTGCAGTCTGTGCTGTGTGAGTGTGCAGTCTGTGCTGTGTCAGTGTGCAGTCTGTGCTGTGAGAGTGTGCAGTCTGTGCTGTGTCAGTGTGCAGTCTGTGCTGTGTGAGTGTGCAGTCTGTGCTGTGTGAGTGTGCAGTCTGTGCTGTGTGAGTGTGCAGTCTGTGCTGTGAGAGTGTGCAGTCTGTGCCGTGTGAGTGTGCAGTCTGTGCTGTTTGAGTGTGCAGTCTGTGCTGTGAGAGTGTGCAGTCTGTGCTGTGAGAGTGTGCAGTCTGTGCCGTGTGAGTGTGCAGTCTGTGCTGTGTGAGTGTGCAGTCTGTGCTGTGTGAGTGCAGTCTGTGCTGTGTGAGTGTGCAGTCTGTGCTGTGAGAGTGTGCAGTCTGTGCTGTGTGAGTGTGCAGTCTGTGCTGTGTGAGTGTGCAGTCTGTGCTGTGTGAGTGTGCAGTCTGTGCTGTGTGAGTGTGCAGTCTGTGCTGTGTGAGTGTGCAGTCTGTGCTGTGTGAGTGTGCAGTCTGTGCTGTGTGAGTGTGCAGTCTGTGCTGTGTGAGTGTGCAGTCTGTGCTGTGTGAGTGTGCAGTCTGTGCTGTGTGAGTGTGCAGTCTGTGCTGTGTGAGTGTGCAGTCTGTGCTGTGTGAGTGTGCAGTCTGTGCTGTGTGAGTGTGCAGTCTGTGCTGTGTGAGTGTGCAGTCTGTGCTGTGAGAGTGTGCAGTCTGTGCTGTGTGAGTGTGCAGTCTGTGCTGTGTGAGTGTGCAGTCTGTGCTGTGTGAGTGTGCAGTCTGTGCTGTGTGAGTGTGCAGTCTGTGCTGTGTGAGTGTGCAGTCTGTGCTGTGCGAGTGTGCAGTCTGTGCTGTGCGAGTGTGCAGTCTGTGCTGTGCGAGTGTGCAGTCTGTGCTGTGCGAGTGTGCAGTCTGTGCTGTGCGAGTGTGCAGTCTGTGCTGTGAGAGTGTGCAGTCTGTGCTGTGTGAGTGTGCAGTCTGTGCTGTGTCAGTGTGCAGTCTGTGCTGTGCGAGTGTGCAGTCTGTGCTGTGTCAGTGTGCAGTCTGTGCTGTGTCAGTGTGCAGTCTGTGCTGTGTGAGTGTGCAGTCTGTGCTGTGCGAGTGTGCAGTCTGTGCTGTGTGAGTGTGCAGTCTGTGCTGTGTGAGTGTGCAGTCTGTGCTGTGAGAGTGTGCAGTCTGTGCTGTGAGAGTGTGCAGTCTGTGCTGTGTGAGTGTGCAGTCTGTGCTGTGTGAGTGTGCAGTCTGTGCTGTGTGAGTGTGCAGTCTGTGCTGTGGGAGTGTGCAGTCTGTGCTGTGTGAGTGTGCAGTCTGTGCTGTGGGAGTGTGCAGTCTGTGCTGTGTGAGTGTGCAGTCTGTGCTGTGTGAGTGTGCAGTCTGTGCTGTGTGAGTGTGCAGTCTGTGCTGTGTGAGTGTGCAGTCTGTGCTGTGTGAGTGTGCAGTCTGTGCTGTGTGAGTGTGCAGTCTGTGCTGTGTGAGTGTGCAGTCTGTGCTGTGTGAGTGTGCAGTCTGTGCTGTGTGAGTGTGCAGTCTGTGCTGTGAGAGTGTGCAGTCTGTGCTGTGTGAGTGTGCAGTCTGTGCTGTGTGTATCTGCAGTCTGTGCTGTGTGAGTGTGCAGTCTGTGCTGTGTGAGTGTGCAGTCTGTGCTGTGTCAGTGTGCAGTCTGTGCTGTGTGAGTGTGCAGTCTGTGCTGTGTGAGTGTGCAGTCTGTGCTGTGTGAGTGTGCAGTCTGTGCTGTGTGAGTGTGCAGTCAGTGCTGTGTGAGTGTGCAGTCTGTGCTGTGTGAGTGTGCAGTCTGTGCTGTGAGAGTGTGCAGTCTGTGCTGTGTCAGTGTGCAGTCTGTGCTGTGTCAGTGTGCAGTCTGTGCTGTGTGAGTGTGCAGTCTGTGCTGTGTGAGTGTGCAGTCTGTGCTGTGAGAGTGTGCAGTCTGTGCTGTGTCAGTGTGCAGTCTGTGCTGTGTCAGTGTGCAGTCTGTGCTGTGTCAGTGTGCAGTCTGTGCTGTGTGAGTGTGCAGTCTGTGCTGTGTGAGTGTGCAGTCTGTGCTGTGAGAGTGTGCAGTCTGTGCCGTGTGAGTGTGCAGTCTGTGCTGTTTGAGTGTGCAGTCTGTGCTGTGAGAGTGTGCAGTCTGTGCTGTGAGAGTGTGCAGTCTGTGCCGTGTGAGTGTGCAGTCTGTGCTGTGTGAGTGTGCAGTCTGTGCTGTGTGAGTGCAGTCTGTGCTGTGTGAGTGTGCAGTCTGTGCTGTGAGAGTGTGCAGTCTGTGCTGTGTGAGTGTGCAGTCTGTGCTGTGTGAGTGTGCAGTCTGTGCTGTGTGAGTGTGCAGTCTGTGCTGTGTGAGTGTGCAGTCTGTGCTGTGTGAGTGTGCAGTCTGTGCTGTGTGAGTGTGCAGTCTGTGCTGTGTGAGTGTGCAGTCTGTGCTGTGTGAGTGTGCAGTCTGTGCTGTGTGAGTGTGCAGTCTGTGCTGTGTGAGTGTGCAGTCTGTGCTGTGTGAGTGTGCAGTCTGTGCTGTGTGAGTGTGCAGTCTGTGCTGTGTGAGTGTGCAGTCTGTGCTGTGAGAGTGTGCAGTCTGTGCTGTGTGAGTGTGCAGTCTGTGCTGTGTGAGTGTGCAGTCTGTGCTGTGTGAGTGTGCAGTCTGTGCTGTGTGAGTGTGCAGTCTGTGCTGTGCGAGTGTGCAGTCTGTGCTGTGCGAGTGTGCAGTCTGTGCTGTGCGAGTGTGCAGTCTGTGCTGTGCGAGTGTGCAGTCTGTGCTGTGCGAGTGTGCAGTCTGTGCTGTGCGAGTGTGCAGTCTGTGCTGTGTCAGTGTGCAGTCTGTGCTGTGTCAGTGTGCAGTCTGTGCTGTGTGAGTGTGCAGTCTGTGCTGTGCGAGTGTGCAGTCTGTGCTGTGTGAGTGTGCAGTCTGTGCTGTGTGAGTGTGCAGTCTGTGCTGTGTCAGTGTGCAGTCTGTGCTGTGTCAGTGTGCAGTCTGTGGTGTGTGAGTGTGCAGTCTGTGCTGTGTGAGTGTGCAGTCTGTGCTGTGCGAGTGTGCAGTCTGTGCTGTGCGAGTGTGCAGTCTGTGCTGTGCGAGTGTGCAGTCTGTGCTGTGTCAGTGTGCAGTCTGTGCTGTGTCAGTGTGCAGTCTGTGGTGTGTGAGTGTGCAGTCAGTGTTGTGTGAGTGTGCAGTCAGTGTTGAGTGAGTGTGCAGTCTGTGTTGTGTGAGTGTGAAGTCTGTGTTGTGTGAGTGTGCAGTCTGTGTTGTGGGAGTGTGCAGTCTGTGTTGTGGGAGTGTGCAGTCTGTGTTGTGGGAGTGTGCAGTCTGTGTTGTGGGAGTGTGCAGTCTGTGTTGTGGGAGTGTGCAGTCTGTGTTGTGGGAGTGTGCAGTCTGTGTTGTGGGAGTGTGCAGTCTGTGTTGTGGGAGTGTGCAGTCTGTGTTGTGTGAGTGTGCAGTCTGTGTTGTGTGAGTGTGCAGTCTGTGTTGTGTGAGTGTGCAGTCTGTGTTGTGTGAGTGTGCAGTCTGTGTTGTGGGAGTGTGCAGTCTGTGTTGTGGGAGTGTGCAGTCTGTGTTGTGGGAGTGTGCAGTCTGTGTTGTGGGAGTGTGCAGTCTGTGTTGTGGGAGTGTGCAGTCTGTGTTGTGGGAGTGTGCAGTCTGTGTTGTGGGAGTGTGCAGTCTGTGTTGTGGGAGTGTGCAGTCTGTGTTGTGGGTGTGTGCAGTCTGTGTTGTGGGAGTGTGCAGTCTGTGTTGTGGGAGTGTGCAGTCTGTGTTGTGGGAGTGTGCAGTCTGTGTTGTGGGAGTGTGCAGTCTGTGTTGTGGGAGTGTGCAGTCTGTGTTGTGGGAGTGTGCAGTCTGTGTTGTGGGAGTGTGCAGTCTGTGTTGTGGGAGTGTGCAGTCTGTGTTGTGGGAGTGTGCAGTCTGTGTTGTGGGAGTGTGCAGTCTGTGTTGTGGGAGTGTGCAGTCTGTGTTGTGGGAGTGTGCAGTCTGTGTTGTGGGAGTGTGCAGTCTGTGTTGTGGGAGTGTGCAGTCTGTGTTGTGGGAGTGTGCAGTCTGTGTTGTGGGAGTGTGCAGTCTGTGTTGTGGGAGTGTGCAGTCTGTGTTGTGGGAGTGTGCAGTCTGTGTTGTGGGAGTGTGCAGTCTGTGTTGTGGGAGTGTGCAGTCTGTGTTGTGGGAGTGTGCAGTCTGTGTTGTGGGAGTGTGCAGTCTGTGTTGTGGGAGTGTGCAGTCTGTGTTGTGGGAGTGTGCAGTCTGTGTTGTGGGAGTGTGCAGTCTGTGTTGTGGGAGTGTGCAGTCTGTGTTGTGGGAGTGTGCAGTCTGTGTTGTGGGAGTGTGCAGTCTGTGTTGTGGGAGTGTGCAGTCTGTGTTGTGGGAGTGTGCAGTCTGTGTTGTGGGAGTGTGCAGTCTGTGTTGTGGGAGTGTGCAGTCTGTGTTGTGGGAGTGTGCAGTCTGTGTTGTGGGAGTGTGCAGTCTGTGTTGTGGGAGTGTGCAGTCTGTGTTGTGGGAGTGTGCAGTCTGTGTTGTGGGAGTGTGCAGTCTGTGTTGTGGGAGTGTGCAGTCTGTGTTGTGGGAGTGTGCAGTCTGTGTTGTGGGAGTGTGCAGTCTGTGTTGTGGGAGTGTGCAGTCTGTGTTGTGGGAGTGTGCAGTCTGTGTTGTGGGAGTGTGCAGTCTGTGTTGTGGGAGTGTGCAGTCTGTGTTGTGGGAGTGTGCAGTCTGTGTTGTGGGAGTGTGCAGTCTGTGTTGTGGGAGTGTGCAGTCTGTGTTGTGGGAGTGTGCAGTCTGTGTTGTGGGAGTGTGCAGTCTGTGTTGTGGGAGTGTGCAGTCTGTGTTGTGGGAGTGTGCAGTCTGTGTTGTGGGAGTGTGCAGTCTGTGTTGTGGGAGTGTGCAGTCTGTGTTGTGGGAGTGTGCAGTCTGTGTTGTGGGAGTGTGCAGTCTGTGTTGTGGGAGTGTGCAGTCTGTGTTGTGGGAGTGTGCAGTCTGTGTTGTGGGTGTGCAGTCTGTGCCGTGTGTGGTGGTATGTATTAGGGGTATTAAGGTACCCTGTGATGCCGAGAGGCTATTGGTGGATATACGCTGGATCCCGATTGGATCAGCCGCCTGCTGGCTCCACCCAGTAAGGCGGAGTATAAGAGCCCGGGTTCTCCCAGCTGCCGCATTCTGTAACTGTGCTGCTGGGGAACAAGTCTGCGGAAAAAGCCATCGTTCGACTCCTTCTCATCCCATCTGATGAGTGATTGATTGTGCTACACTGTGAGTGTGCAGTCTGTGCTGTGAGAGTGTGCAGTCGGTGCTGTGTGTGTGAGAGTGTGCAGTCTGTGTTGTGAGAGTGTGCAGTCTGTGTTGTGAGAGTGTGCAGTCTGTGTTGTGAGAGTGTGCAGTCTGTGCTGTGTGAGTGTGCAGTCTGTGCTGTGTGAGTGTGCAGTCTGTGCTGTGTGAGTGTGCAGTCTGTGCTGTGCGAGTGTGCAGTCTGTGCTGTGCGAGTGTGCAGTCTGTGCTGTGCGAGTGTGCAGTCTGTGCTGTGCGAGTGTGCAGTCTGTGCTGTGCGAGTGTGCAGTCTGTGCTGTGCGAGTGTGCAGTCTGTGCTGTGCGAGTGTGCAGTCTGTGCTGTGCGAGTGTGCAGTCTGTGCTGTGCGAGTGTGCAGTCTGTGCTGTGCGAGTGTGCAGTCTGTGCTGTGCGAGTGTGCAGTCTGTGCTGTGCGAGTGTGCAGTCTGTGCTGTGCGAGTGTGCAGTCTGTGCTGTGCGAGTGTGCAGTCTGTGCTGTGCGAGTGTGCAGTCTGTGCTGTGCGAGTGTGCAGTCTGTGCTGTGCGAGTGTGCAGTCTGTGCTGTGTGTGTGTGCAGTCTGTGCTGTGTGTGTGTGCAGTCTGTGCTGTGTGAGTGTGCAGTCTGTGCTGTGAGAGTGTGCAGTCTGTGCTGTGAGAGTGTGCAGTCTGTGCTGTGTGAGTGTGCAGTCTGTGCTGTGTCAGTGTGCAGTCTGTGCTGTGTGAGTGTGCAGTCTGTGCTGTGTGAGTGTGCAGTCTGTGCTGTGCGAGTGTGCAGTCTGTGCTGTGCGAGTGTGCTGTGAGAGTGTGCAGTCTGTGCTGTGTGTGTCTGCAGTCTGTGCTGTGCGAGTGTGCAGTCTGTGCTGTGCGAGTGTGCAGTCTGTGCTGTGCGAGTGTGCAGTCTGTGCTGTGCGAGTGTGCAGTCTGTGCTGTGCGAGTGTGGCGCACAAAGACTCCATGAGACGAATAGAGTGAAGTCGATGAGGCTTTATTAAGCGTGTCTGTTCCCCCGCAGCTCGATAGTAAACTGGCCTGCGGGGGAAGACTCCGGCTTCTTATACTCCGCCTTCAGGGCGGAGCTTGAGGTCAACGGCCAACCAGGCCCCGGGATCTGTCAGCCAATGACATTAGGGCTTCCAGTCCCACATGACCCCCAATACATACTACCACATTCACCCCTTGTCAAAAATGAACCCGGCGGGGTGATGCTTCGTATGGTCGTAAGGGTATACAGGGCTGGTCCTGGGAGGACAAAACATTCACATGGCAATACAGTATTGGACAATTTCATCCTGTTGCAACTATTTACAGAGGGTATAGGAAGAAAAGCAAAATGTTTTTGTGAACAGTCCATATTTGTTTTACATCGACGCCACGAGTCGGTCGGGCGGTCTGGTCATCCGTGTCGATCGCCTCGGCCCCGGCGGTGGTGGTGGTGCTTGTACTAGTGTTGTCGCCTCCAGGAGCCGTACGGTTTCAGCTCGGGTTTGATTCTTGGTCGGTGCTGAGGGGAGGGGAACCGATCCTCCTGGGAAGGGGGCGGTCGCGGGGTGCGGCGGTGGCAGGAAGGGGGGGTGTTGGGTTGATGGTGTCGGGGGGGGTGTGCGTGTTGCCGGCGGGCGCCAGATCCCGCAGGGAGACCGTGTCCTGTCGGCCGTCGGGGTACTCCACGTAGGCGTACTGGGGGTTCGCGTGGAGGAGGTGAACCCTTTTGACCAACGGGTCCGCCTTATGTGCCCGCACATGCTTTCGGAGCAGGATGGGTCCTGGGGCTGCCAGCCAGGTCGGCAGCGACGTTACAGAGGAGGACCTCCTAGGGAAGACAAGGAGACGCTCATGAGGCGTTTGATTAGTGCCCGTACATAATAACGATGGAATGGAGAGCGTCCGGGAGGACCTCCTGCCACCTTGAAACTGGGAGGTCCCTGGACCGTAGGGCCAGTAGGACGGCCTTCCAGACCGTGCCGTTCTCCCTTTCTACTTGCCCGTTCCCCCGGGGGTTGTAGCTGGTCGTCCTGCTTGAGGCTATGCCCTTGCTGAGCAGGAACTGTCGCAGCTCGTCACTCATGAAAGAGGACCCCCTGTCGCTGTGGACGTATGCGGGGTAACCGAACAGTGTGAAGATGCTGTTCAGGGCTTTAATGACTGTGGCCGCGGTCATGTCAGAGCAGGGAATGGCAAAAGGGAAGCGGGAGTATTCGTCCACTACATTAAGAAAATATGCGTTGCGGTCGGTGGAGGGGAGGGGCCCTTTGAAATCGAGACTGAGGCGTTCAAAGGGGCGGGAAGCCTTAATCAGGTGCGCTCCATCTGGCCTGAAAAAATGCGGCTTGCATTCCGCGCAGATGTGGCAGTCCCTTGTGACTGTACGGACCTCCTCTAAAGAGTCTGGGAGATTGCGGGACTTGATGAAGTGGTAAAACCGAGTGACCCCCGGGTGGCAGAGGTCCTCGTGGAGGGTTTGGAGGCGCTTAATTTGTGCGTTGGCACATGTGCCGCGGGATAGGGCATCGGACGGCTCGTTCAGCTTCCCGGGACGATACAAAGTCTCATGGTTGAAGGTGGAGAGCTCGATCCTCCACCTTAAGATTTTGTCGTTTTTGATTTTGCCCCGCTGTGCACTATCGAACATGAAGGCTACCGACCGTTGGTCGGTGAGGAGAGTGAATCTCCTGCCGGCCAGGTAATGCCTCCAATGTCGCACAGCTTCCACTATAGCTTGGGCTTCCTTTTCTACTGAAGAGTGGCAGATTTCTGAGGCGTGGAGGGTCCGGGAGAAAAAGGCCACGGGTCTGCCCGCTTGGTTAAGGGTGGCCGCTAGAGCTACGTCGGAGGCGTCGCTCTCGACCTGGAAGGGGAGGGACTCGTCGATGGCGCGCATCGTGGCCTTTGCGATATCCGCTTTGATGCGGCTGAAGGCCTGGCAAGCCTCTGGCGACAGAGGGAAGGTCGTGGTCTGTATTAGGGGGCGGGCCTTGTCTGCGTACTGGGGGACCCAATGGGCGTAGTACGAAAAGAACCCCAAGCAGCGTTTCAGGGCTTTTGGGCAGTGTGGGAGGGGAAATTCCATGAGTGCGTGCATACGTTCGGGGTCGGGGCCTATTATCCCATTGCGCACTACGTAGCCCAGAATGGCTAGCCGGTCGGTGCTAAAAACGCACTTGTCCTCGTTGTACGTGAGGTTCAAGGCTTTGGCGGTCTGGAGGAATTTTTGGAGGTTGGCGTTGTGGTCCTGCTGATCGTGGCCGCAGATGGTTACATTGTCGAGATACGGGAACGTGGCCCGCAACCCATGTTGATCAACCATTCGGTCCATCTCCCGTTGGAAGACCGAGACCCCGTTTGTGACGCCAAATAGGACCCGTAGGAAATGGTATAATCGCCCGTCTGCCTCGAAGGCTGTGTACTTGCGGTCACTTGGGCGGATGGGGAGCTGATGGTAGGCGGACTTGAGGTCCACGGTGGAGAAGACTTTATATTGGGCAATCCGATTGACCATGTCGGATATGCGGGGGAGAGGGTACGCGTCTAGTTGTGTGTACCTGTTGATGGTCTGGCTATAGTCAATGACCATTCTTTGTTTCTCCCCTGTCTTCACTACTACCACCTGCGCTCTCCAGCGACTATTACTAGCCTGGATTATGCCTTCCTTTAGTAGCCGCTGGACTTCGGACCGAATGAAGGTCCGGTCCTGGGCGCTGTACCGTCTGCGCCTAGTGGCGACGGGTTTGCAATCCGGGGTGAGGTTCGCAAACAAGGACGGGGTTGCACCTTGAGGGTTGCGAGGCCGCAGATAGTGAGTGGGGGTATGGGGCCGCCGAATTTGAACGTAAGGCTCTGTAGATTGCATTGGAAATCTAATCCCAGCAAGGTGGGGGCACAGAGTTGGGGAAGGACGTTTAGTTTGTAGTTTTTGAACTCTGCACCGTTAGGGTAACTATGCAGAATCCCCAGATCTGTACGGAGTGGGATCCTGCAGCTAGGCAAATCTTTTGTGCGCTGGGATAGGTGGTCAAGGAACAGCGTCTTACCGTGTCGGGGTGTATAAAGCTTTCCGTGCTCCCGTAGTCGACTAGGCATGGCGTCTCGTGGCCGTTTATTAGTACCGTTGTCGTCGTCGTCTGGAGTGTCCGGGGCCGGGCTTGATCGAGCGTAATCGAAGCGAGCCGTGGTTGTCGTAGTGGAGTGGGGTCCGTGGTTGCCGTCCAAGATGGCGGCGGGTATGAACAAAATGGCCGCCCCATACATCGCACGTGGCTGGGGGGGTCACAGGATGGCGACGGGGGTGGACAAAATGGCCGCCCCCATGCGTCGTACAGGTCTGGGGCGGTCCAAGATGGCGGCGCCCCTCCTCCCCTCGTGGTGGCCGGGACCCAAAATGGCGGCGTCTGCGGGTCGCACATGGTGGGCTGGGGAGCGCTAGGACCGCGAGCGCTAGGACCGCGCGGAGCTCCCTCACTGCGAGCGCTAGGACCGCGAGCGCTAGGACCGCGCGGAGCTCCCTCACCGGGGACAGCGGTGGTCGGGGCCCAAGTCGGCGGCGCCGGCGGGTCAGGCGTGGGGCCGCGAGCGCTGGGACCGTGCGGAGCTCCCTCGCCGGGGACAGTGGTGGTCGGGGCCCAAGTAGGTGGCGCCGGCGGGTCAGGCATGGGGGGCGGGGTGGGGGTTAGGGTGGCGTTAGGGACGCGGAAAACTCCCTCCTGTCCGTGGAGAGTGTTGGCCGGGACCCAAAGCGGTAGCGCCGGCGGCGGGTCATGCATGGGCTGTATGACCCGTCGCATGGGAGGGGGGTTGGAGAGCGTAGGCGGCGTGCAGGGCTCCCAGTTCTCCCGGGACCGCGGTGGTCGGGACCCAGAGCGGCTGCGCCTGCGGGTCGTACATGGCGTGCTGGGGATGGTTGGGCCGCGTAAACTGCTTGCAGGGCTCCCTGTGCTCCCGGGACAGCGGTGACCTCGCGGGACCGGCACACAACCGCATAATGGCCCTTTTTCCCGCAGCTTTTGCAGATAGCTGCGCGGGCCGGGCAGCGCTGTCGGGGGTGTTTCGCCTGGCCGCAGAAATAACAGCGGGTGCCCCCGGTGCGACTCAGCGTTTGGACCGCGCAAGCCTGTGGGGTGTCCGGGGGGGGTAGGGGGTTTGCCGCGACGGGTACGTACGGGGCCCAATGGGTTGCCGCGCGGTCGGGGCCGTAGGCGCGGGTATTACGCGCGGCCACATCTAGGGAGGCTGCTAAGGCCCGTGCCTCTGAGAGTCCTAGCGACTCTTTTTCTAGAAGTCTTTGGCGGATTTGGGAGGATTGCATACCTGCCACAAAAGCATCGCGCATTAACATGTCCGTGTGTTCGTTTGCGTTCACCGACGGGCAGCAGCAGGCTCGTCCCAAAATCAGCAGCGCGGCGTAGAACTCGTCCATCGATTCTCCGGGAGCTTGCCGTCTCGTCGCGAGCTGGTAGCGAGCGTAGATTTGGTTAACTGGGCGAACGTAGAGACTTCTCAGTGCTGCGAACGCCGTCTGGAAATCGTCCGAGTCTTCGATGAGGGAGAAAATCTCCGTGCTCACCCTCGAGTGCAGGACCTGCAGTTTTTGGTCTTCTGAGACTCGGCCGGTGGTCGTTCTGAGGTAGGCCTCGGAACAAGTCTGCCAGTGCTTGAAGGCTGCTGCCGCGTTCACTGTGTGGGGGCTGATCCTCAGGCATTCCGGAATGATCCTGAGCTCCATAGCCCTTTTTAGGCACGCTTAATAAATTGTAGCGCACAAAGACTCCATGAGACGAATAGAGTGAAGTCGATGAGGATTTATTTAGCGTGTCTGTTCCCCCGCAGCTCGATAGTAAACTGGCCTGCAGGGGAAGACGCCGGCTTCTTATACTCCGCCTTCAGGGCGGAGCTTGAGGTCAACGGCCAACCAGGACCCGGGATCTGTCAGCCAATGACATTAGGGCTTCCAGTCCCACGTGACCCCCAATACATACTACCACAGTGAGTGTGCAGTCTGTGCTGTGGGTGTGTGCAGTCTATGCTGTGTGTGTCTGTAGTCTGTGCTGTGAGAGTGTGCAGTCAGTGCTATGTGAGTGTGCAGTCTGTGCTGTGTGAGTGTGCAGTCTGTGCCGTGAGTGTGCAGTCTGTGCCGTGAGTGTGCAGTCTGTGCCGTGAGTGTGCAGTCTGTGCCGTGAGTGTGCAGTCTGTGCCGTGAGTGTGCAGTCTGTGCCGTGAGTGTGCAGTCTGTGCCGTGAGTGTGCAGTCTGCGCCGTGAGTGTGCAGTCTGTGCCGTGAGTGTGCAGTCTGTGCCGTGAGTGTGCAGTCTGTGCCGTGAGTGTGCAGTCTGTGCCGTATGAGTGTGCAGTCTGTGCCGTATGAGTGTGCAGTCTGTGCTGTGTGAGTGCGCAGTCTGTGCTGTGTGTGTCTGCAGTCTGTGCTATGTGAGTGTGCAGTCTGTGCTGTGTGAGTGTGCAGTCTGTGCTGTGTGAGTGTGCAGTCTGTGCTGTGAGAGTGTGCAGTCTGTGCTGTGAGAGTGTGCAGTCTGTGCTGTGAGTGTGCAGTCTGTGCTGTGAGTGTGCAGTCTGTGCTGTGAGAGTGTGCAGTCTGTGCTGTGTGAGTGTGCAGTCTGTGCTGTGTGAGTGTGAAGTCTGTGCTGTGTGAGTGTGAAGTCTGTGCTGTGTGTGTCTGCAGTCTGTGCAGTGAGAGTGTGCAATCTGTGCTGTGCGTGTGTGCAGTCTGTGCTGTGTGAGTGTGCAGTCTGTGCTGTGAGAGTGTGCAGTCTGTGCTGTGAGTGTGCAGTCTGTGCTGTGTGAGTGTGCAGTCTGTGCTGTGTGAGTGTGCAGTCTGTGCTGTGTGAGTGTGCAGTCTGTGCTGTGTGAGTGTGCAGTCTGTGCTGTGTGAGTGTGCAGTCTGTGCTGTGTGAGTGTGCAGTCTGTGCTGTGTGAGTGTGCAGTCGGTGCTGTGTGTATCTGCAGTCTGTGCTGTGTGAGTGTGCAGTCTGTGCTGTGTGAGTGTGCAGTCTGTGCTGTGAGAGTGTGCAGTCTGTGCTGTGTGAGTGTGCAGTCTGTGCTGTGTGAGTGTGCAGTCTATGCTGTATGAGTGTGCAGTCTGTGCTGTGTGAGTCTGCAGTCTGTGCTGTGTGAGTGTGCAGTCTGTGCTGTGAGAGTGTGCAGTCTGTGCTGTGTGAGTGTGCAGTCTGTGCTGTGTGAGTGTGCAATCTGTGCTGTGTGAGTGTGAAGTCTGTGCTGTGAGAGTGTGAAGTCTGTGCCGTGAGAGTGTGCAGTCTGTGCCGTGAGAGTGTGCAGTCTGTGCCGTGCGAGTGTGCAGTCTGTGCCGTGCGAGTGTGCAGTCTGTGCCGTGCGAGTGTGCAGTCTGTGCCGTGCGAGTGTGCAGTCTGTGCCGTGCGAGTGTGCAGTCTGTGCCGTGCGAGTGTGCAGTCTGTGCCGTGCGAGTGTGAAGTCTGTGCTGTGCGAGTGTGCAGTCGGTGCTATGTGAGTGTGCAGTCTGTGTTGTGCGAGTGTGCAGCCGGTGCTATGGGAGTGTGCAGTCTGTGCTGTGTGAGTGTGCAGTCTGTGCCGTGAGAGTGTGCAGTCTGTGCCGTGAGAGTGTGCAGTCTGTGCTGTGAGAGTGTGCAGTCTGTGCTGTGTGAGTGTGCAGTCTGTGCTGTGTGAGTGTGCAGTCTGTGCTGTGTGAGTGTGCAGTCTGTGCTGTGAGAGTGTGCAGTCTGTGCTGTGTGAGTGTGCAGTCTGTGCTGTGCGAGTGTGCAGTCTGTGCTGTGTGAGTGTGCAGTCTGTGCTGTGTGTATCTGCAGTCTGTGTTGTGAGAGTGTGCAGTCTGTGTTGTGAGAGTGGGCAGTCTGTGCTGTGAGAGTGTGCAGTCTGTGCTGTGTGTATCTGCAGTCTGTGCTGTGTGAGTGTGCAGTCTGTGCCGTGAGAGTGTGCAGTCTGTGCCGTGAGAGTGTGCAGTCTGTGCCGTGAGAGTGTGCAGTCTGTGCTGTGAGAGTGTGCAGTCTGTGCTGTGTGAGTGTGCAGTCTGTGCTGTGTGAGTGTGCAGTCTGTGCTGTGAGAGTGTGCAGTCTGTGCTGTGTGAGTGTGCAGTCTGTGCTGTGCGAGTGTGCAGTCTGTGCTGTGCGAGTGTGCAGTCTGTGCTGTGTCAGTGTGCAGTCGGTGCTGTGAGAGTGTGCAGTCTGTGCTGTGTGAGTGTGCAGTCTGTGCTGTGAGAGTGTGCAGTCTGTGCTGTGTGAGTGTGCAGTCTGTGCTGTGTGTATCTGCAGTCTGTGTTGTGAGAGTGTGCAGTCTGTGCTGTGTGAGTGTGCAGTCTGTGCTGTGTGTATCTGCAGTCTGTGCTGTGTGAGTGTGCAGTCTGTGTTGTGAGAGTGTGCAGTCTGTGCTGTGTGTATCTGCAGTCTGTGTTGTGAGAGTGTGCAGTCTGTGCTGTGTGAGTGTGCAGTCTGTGCTGTGTGTATCTGCAGTCTGTGCTGTGTGAGTGGGCAGTCTGTGCTGTGAGAGTGTGCAGTCTGTGCTGTGTGTATCTGCAGTCTGTGTTGTGAGAGTGTGCAGTCTGTGCTGTGTGAGTGTGCAGTCTGTGCTGTGTGAGTGTGCAGTCTGTGCTGTGAGAGTGTGCAGTCTGTGCTGTGTGAGTGTGCAGTCTGTGCTGTGAGAGTGTGCAGTCTGTGCTGTGCGAGTGTGCAGTCTGTGCTGTGTGAGTGTGCAGTCTGTGCTGTGTGAGTGTGCAGTCTATGCTGTGTCAGTGTGCAGTCTGTGCTGTGTGTGTCTGCAGTCTGTGTTGTGAGAGTGGGCAGTCTGTGCTGTGAGAGTGTGCAGTCTGTGCTGTGTGTATCTGCAGTCTGTGTTGTGAGAGTGTGCAGTCTGTGCTGTGTGAGTGTGCAGTCTGTGCTGTGTGAGTGTGCAGTCTGTGCTGTGTGAGTCTGCAGTCTGTGCTGTGTGAGTGTGCAGTCTGTGCTGTGAGAGTGTGCAGTCTGTGCTGTGTGAGTGTGCAGTCTGTGCTGTGTGAGTGTGCAGTCTGTGCTGTGAGAGTGTGCAGTCTGTGCTGTGTGAGTGTGCAGTCTGTGCTGTGTGAGTGTGCAGTCTGTGCTGTGTGAGTCTGCAGTCTGTGCTGTGTGAGTGTGCAGTCTGTGCTGTGTGAGTCTGCAGTCTGTGCTGTGTGAGTGTGCAGTCTGTGCTGTGTCAGTGTGCAGTCTGTGCTGTGTCAGTGTGCAGTCTGTGCTGTGAGAGTGTGCAGTCTGTGCTGTGTGAGTGTGCAGTCTGTGCTGTGTGAGTGTGCAGTCTGTGCTGTGAGAGTGTGCAGTCTGTGCTGTGTGAGTGTGCAGTCTGTGCTGTGTGAGTGTGCAGTCTGTGCTGTGTGAGTGTGCAGTCTGTGCTGTGTCAGTGTGCAGTCTGTGCTGTGTGAGTCTGCAGTCTGTGCTGTGAGAGTGTGCAGTCTGTGCTGTGTCAGTGTGCAGTCTGTGCTGTGTCAGTGTGCAGTCTGTGCTGTGAGAGTGTGCAGTCTGTGCTGTGTGAGTCTGCAGTCTGTGCTGTGTGAGTGTGCAGTCTGTGCTGTGTGAGTCTGCAGTCTGTGCTGTGAGAGTGTGCAGTCTGTGCTGTGTCAGTGTGCAGTCTGTGCTGTGTCAGTGTGCAGTCTGTGCTGTGAGAGTGTGCAGTCTGTGCTGTGTGAGTGTGCAGTCTGTGCTGTGTGAGTGTGCAGTCTGTGCTGTGAGAGTGTGCAGTCTGTGCTGTGTGAGTGTGCAGTCTGTGCTGTGTGAGTGTGCAGTCTGTGCTGTGTGAGTGTGCAGTCTGTGCTGTGTGTGTCTGCAGTCTGTGCTGTGTGAGTGTGCAGTCTGTGCTGTATGAGTGTGCAGTCTGTGCTGTGTGAGTGTGCAGTCTGTGCTGTGTGAGTGTGCAGTCTGTGCTGTTTGAGTGTGCAGTCTGTGCTGTGCGAGTGTGCAGTCTGTGCTGTGTGAGTGTGCAGTCTGTGCTGTGTGAGTGTGCAGTCTGTGCCGTGCGAGTGTGCAGTCTGTGCTGTATGAGTGTGCAGTCTGTGCTGTGTGAGTGTGCAGTCTGTGCTGTGTGAGTGTGCAGTCTGTGCCGTGCGAGTGTGCAGTCTGTGCTGTATGAGTGTGCAGTCTGTGCTGTGTGAGTGTGCAGTCTGTGCCGTGCGAGTGTGCAGTCTGTGCTGTATGAGTGTGCAGTCTGTGCTGTGTGAGTGTGCAGTCTGTGTTGTGTGAGTGTGCAGTCTGTGCTGTGAGAGTGTGCAGTCTGTGCTGTGTGAGTGTGCAGTCTGTGCTGTGTGAGTGTGCAGTCTGTGCTGTGTGAGTGTGCAGTCTGTGCCGTGCGAGTGTGCAGTCTGTGCTGTATGAGTGTGCAGTCTGTGCTGTGTGAGTGTGCAGTCTGTGCCGTGCGAGTGTGCAGTCTGTGCTGTATGAGTGTGCAGTCTGTGCTGTGTGAGTGTGCAGTCTGTGCCGTGCGAGTGTGCAGTCTGTGCTGTATGAGTGTGCAGTCTGTGCTGTGTGAGTGTGCAGTCTGTGTTGTGTGAGTGTGCAGTCTGTGCTGTGAGAGTGTGCAGTCTGTGCTGTGTGAGTGTGCAGTCTGTGCTGTGTGAGTGTGCAGTCTGTGCTGTGTGAGTGTGCAGTCTGTGCTGTGTGAGTGTGCAGTCTGTGCTGTGTGAGTGTGCAGTCTGTGCTGTGTGAGTGTGCAGTCTGTGCTGTGTGAGTGTGCAGTCTGTGCTGTGAGAGTGTGCAGTCTGTGCTGTGTGAGTGTGCAGTCTGTGCTGTGTGAGTGTGCAGTCTGTGCTGTGCGGGTGTGCAGTCTGTGCTGTATGTGTGCAGTCTGTGCTGTGTGAGTGTGCAGTCTGTGCTGTGTGAGTGTGCAGTCTGTGCTGTATGTGTGCAGTCTGTGCTGTGTGAGTGTGCAGTCTGTGCTGTGTGAGTGTGCAGTCTGTGCTGTGTGAGTGTGCAGTCTGTGCTGTGTGGGTGTGCAGTCTGTGCTGTATGTGTGCAGTCTGTGCTGTGTGAGTGTGCAGTCTGTGCTGTGTGAGTGTGCAGTCTGTGCTGTGTGAGTGTGCAGTCTGTGCTGTGTGAGTGTGCAGTCTGTGCTGTGTGAGTGTGCAGTCTGTGCTGTGTCAGTGTGCAGTCTGTGCTGTGTGAGTGTGCAGTCTGTGCTGTGAGAGTGTGCAGTCTGTGCTGTGTGAGTGTGCAGTCTGTGCTGTGTGAGTGTGCAGTCTGTGCTGTGTGGGTGTGCAGTCTGTGCTGTATGTGTGCAGTCTGTGCTGTGTGAGTGTGCAGTCTGTGCTGTGTGAGTGTGCAGTCTGTGCTGTGTGAGTGTGCAGTCTGTGCTGTGGGAGTGTGCAGTCTGTGCTGTATGAGTGTGCAGTCTGTGCTGTGAGAGTGTGCAGTCGGTGCTGTGTGAATGTGCAGTCTGTGCTGTGTGAGTGTGCAGTCTGTGCTGTGTGAGTGCGCAGTCTGTGCTGTGTGAGTGTGCAGTCTGTGCTGTGAGAGTGTGCAGTCTGTGCTGTATGAGTGTGCAGTCTGTGCTGTGAGAGTGTGCAGTCGGTGCTGTGTGAATGTGCAGTCGGTGCTGTGAGAGTGTGCAGTCTGTGCTGTGTGAGTGTGCAGTCTGTGCTGTGTGAGTGTGCAGTCGGTGCTGTGTGAATGTGCAGTCGGTGCTGTGAGAGTGTGCAGTCTGTGCTGTGTGAGTGTGCAGTCTGTGCTGTGTGAGTGTGCAGTCTGTGCTGTGTGAGTGTGCAGTCTGTGCTGTGAGAGTGTGCAGTCTGTGCTGTATGAGTGTGCAGTCTGTGCTGTGAGAGTGTGCAGTCTGTGCTGTATGAGTGTGCAGTCGGTGCTGTGAGAGTGTGCAGTCTGTGCTGTGTGAGTGTGCAGTCTGTGCTGTGAGAGTGTGCAGTCTGTGCTGTGTGAGTGTGCAGTCTGTGCTGTGAGAGTGTGCAGTCTGTGCTGTGTGAGTGTGCAGTCTGTGCTGTGTGAGTGTGCAGTCTGTGCTGTGAGAGTGTGCAGTCTGTGCTGTGTGAGTGTGCAGTCTGTGCTGTGAGAGTGTGCAGTCTGTGCTGTGTGAGTGTGCAGTCTGTGCTGTGAGAGTGTGCAGTCTGTGCTGTGAGAGTGTGCAGTCTGTGCTGTATGAGTGTGCAGTCTGTGCTGTGTGAGTGTGCAGTCTGTGCTGTGTGAGTGTGCAGTCTGTGCTGTGTGAGTGTGCAGTCTGTGCTGTGTGAGTGTGCAGTCTGTGCTGTGTCAGTGTGCAGTCTGTGCTGTGTGAGTGTGCAGTCTGTGCTGTGTGAGTGTGCAGTCTGTGCTGTGTCAGTGTGCAGTCTGTGCTGTGTGAGTGTGCAGTCTGTGCTGTGTCAGTGTGCAGTCTGTGCTGTGTGAATGTGCAGTCGGTGCTGTGAGAGTGTGCAGTCTGTGCTGTGTGAGTGTGCAGTCTGTGCTGTGTGAGTGTGCAGTCTGTGCTGTGAGAGTGTGCAGTCTGTGCTGTGTGAGTGTGCAGTCTGTGCTGTGTGAGTGTGCAGTCTGTGCTGTGAGAGTGTGCAGTCTGTGCTGTGGGAGTGTGCAGTCTGTGCTGTGTGAGTGTGCAGTCTGTGCTGTGTGAGTGTGCAGTCTGTGCTGTGTGAGTGTGCAGTCTGTGCTGTGAGAGTGTGCAGTCTGTGCTGTGTGAGTGTGCAGTCTGTGCTGTGTGAGTGTGCAGTCTGTGCTGTGTGAGTGTGCAGTCTGTGCTGTGTGAGTGTGCAGTCTGTGCTGTGAGAGTGTGCAGTCTGTGCTGTGTGAGTGTGCAGTCTGTGCTGTGTGAGTGTGCAGTCTGTGTCTGTGTGAGTGTGCAGTCTGTGCTGTGTGAGTGTGCAGTCTGTGCTGTGTGAGTGTGCAGTCTGTGCTGTGTGAGTGTGCAGTCTGTGCTGTGTGAGTGTGCAGTCTGTGCTGTGTGAGTGTGCAGTCTGTGCTGTGAGAGTGTGCAGTCTGTGCTGTATGAGTGTGCAGTCTGTGCTGTGAGAGTGTGCAGTCTGTGCTGTGAGAGTGTGCAGTCTGTGCTGTGTGAGTGTGCAGTCTGTGCTGTGAGAGTGTGCAGTCTGTGCTGTGTGAGTGTGCAGTCTGTGCTGTGTGAGTGTGCAGTCTGTGCTGTGTGAGTGTGCAGTCTGTGCTGTGAGAGTGTGCAGTCTGTGCTGTATGAGTGTGCAGTCTGTGCTGTGAGAGTGTGCAGTCTGTGCTGTGAGAGTGTGCAGTCTGTGCTGTGTGAGTGTGCAGTCTGTGCTGTGAGAGTGTGCAGTCTGTGCTGTGTGAGTGTGCAGTCTGTGCTGTGTAAGTGTGCAGTCTGTGCTGTGGGAGTCTGCAGTCTGTGCTGTGAGAGTGTGCAGTCTGTGCTGTGTGTGTCTGCAGTCTGTGCTGTGTCAGTGTGCAGTCTGTGCTGTGTGAGTGTGCAGTCTGTGCTGTGTGAGTGTGCAGTCTGTGCTGTGTGAGTGTGCAGTCTGTGCTGTGAGAGTGTGCAGTCTGTGCTGTGGGAGTCTGCAGTCTGTGCTGTGAGAGTGTGCAGTCTGTGCTGTGTCAGTGTGCAGTCTGTGCTGTGTGAGTGTGCAGTCTGTGCTGTGGGAGTGTGCAGTCTGTGCTGTGTGAGTCTGCAGTCTGTGCTGTGTGAGTGTACAGTCTGTGCTGTGGGAGTGTGCAGTCTGTGCTGTGTGAGTCTGCAGTCTGTGCTGTGTGAGTGTACAGTCTGTGCTGTGTGAGTGTGCAGTCTGTGCTGTGTGAGTGTGCAGTCTGTGCTGTGTGAGTGTGCAGTCTGTGCTGTGTGAGTGTGCAGTCTGTGCTGTGAGAGTGTGCAGTCTGTGCTGTGTCAGTGTGCAGTCTGTGCTGTGTCAGTGTGCAGTCTGTGCTGTGGGAGTGTGCAGTCTGTGCTGTGTGAGTCTGCAGTCTGTGCTGTGTGAGTGTACAGTCTGTGCTGTGAGAGTGTGCAGTCTGTGCTGTGTCAGTGTGCAGTCTGTGCTGTGGGAGTGTGCAGTCTGTGCTGTGGGAGTGTGCAGTCTGTGCTGTGTCAGTGTGCAGTCTGTGCTGTGTGAGTGTGCAGTCTGTGCTGTGTGTGACTGCAGTCTGTGCTGTGTGAGTGTGCAGTCTGTGCTGTGTGAGTGTGCAGTCTGTGCTGTGTCAGTGTGCAGTCTGTGCTGTGGGAGTGTGCAGTCTGTGCTGTGTGAGTCTGCAGTCTGTGCTGTGTGAGTGTACAGTCTGTGCTGTGAGAGTGTGCAGTCTGTGCTGTGTGTGTCTGCAGTCTGTGCTGTGTCAGTGTGCAGTCTGTGCTGTGTGAGTGTGCAGTCTGTGCTGTGTCAGTGTGCAGTCTGTGCTGTGTGAGTGTGCAGTCTGTGCTGTGTCAGTGTGCAGTCTGTGCTGTGTGAGTGTGCAGTCTGTGCTGTGTGTGACTGCAGTCTGTGCTGTGTGAGTGTGCAGTCTGTGCTGTGTGAGTGTGCAGTCTGTGCTGTGTCAGTGTGCAGTCTGTGCTGTGGGAGTGTGCAGTCTGTGCTGTGTGAGTCTGCAGTCTGTGCTGTGTGAGTGTACAGTCTGTGCTGTGAGAGTGTGCAGTCTGTGCTGTGTGTGTCTGCAGTCTGTGCTGTGTCAGTGTGCAGTCTGTGCTGTGTGAGTGTGCAGTCTGTGCTGTGTCAGTGTGCAGTCTGTGCTGTGTGAGTGTGCAGTGTGTGCTGTGTGAGTGTGCAGTCTGTGCTGTGTGAGTGTGCAGTCTGTGCTGTGAGAGTGTGCAGTCTGTGCTGTGTGAGTGTGCAGTCTGTGCTGTGTGAGTGTGCAGTCTGTGCTGTGTCAGTGTGCAGTCTGTGCTGTGTGAGTGTGCAGTCTGTGCTGTGTGAGTGTGCAGTCTGTGCTGTGTGAGTGTGCAGTCTGTGCTGTGTGAGTGTGCAGTCTGTGCTGTGTGAGTGTGCAGTCTGTGCTGTGTGAGTGTGCAGTCTGTGCTGTGTGAGTGTGCAGTCTGTGCTGTGAGAGTGTGCAGTCTGTGCTGTGTGAGTGTGCAGTCTGTGCTGTGTGAGTGTGCAGTCTGTGCTGTGTGAGTGTGCAGTCTGTGCTGTGTGAGTGTGCAGTCTGTGCTGTGTGAGTGTGCAGTCTGTGCTGTGTGAGTGTGCAGTCTGTGCTGTGTGAGTGTGCAGTCTGTGCTGTGAGAGTGTGCAGTCTGTGCTGTGGGAGTGTGCAGTCTGTGCTGTGTCAGTGTGCAGTATGTGCTGTGTGAGTGTGAAGTCTGTGCTGTGAGTGTGCAGTCTGTGCTGTGTGAGTGTGCAGTCTGTGCTGTGGGAGTGTGCAGTCTGTGCTGTGTGAGTGTGCAGTCTGTGCTGTGTGAGTGTGCAGTCTGTGCTGTGGGAGTGTGCAGTCTGTGCTGTGTCAGTGTGCAGTCTGTGCTGTGTGAGTGTGCAGTCTGTGCTGTGAGTGTGCAGTCTGTGCTGTGTGAGTGTGCAGTCTGTGCTGTGGGAGTGTGCAGTCTGTGCTGTGTGAGTGTGCAGTCTGTGCTGTGTCAGTGTGCAGTCTGTGCTGTGTGAGTGTGCAGTCTGTGCTGTGTGAGTGTGCAGTCTGTGCTGTGTGAGTGTGCAGTCTGTGCTGTGTGAGTGTGCAGTCTGTGCTGTGTGAGTGTGCAGTCTGTGCTGTGTGAGTGTGCAGTCTGTGCTGTGAGAGTGTGCAGTCTGTGCTGTGTGAGTGTGCAGTCTGTGCTGTGTGAGTGTGCAGTCTGTGCTGTGTGAGTGTGCAGTCTGTGCTGTGAGAGTGTGCAGTCTGTGCTGTGTGAGTGTGCAGTCTGTGCTGTGTGAGTGTGCAGTCTGTGCTGTGTCAGTGTGCAGTCTGTGCTGTGAGAGTGTGCAGTCTGTGCTGTGTGAGTGTGCAGTCTGTGCTGTGTGAGTGTGCAGTCTGTGCTGTGTGAGTGTGCAGTCTGTGCTGTGTGAGTGTGCAGTCTGTGCTGTGTGAGTGTGCAGTCTGTGCTGTGTGAGTGTGCAGTCTGTGTTGTGAGAGTGTGCAGTCTGTGCTGTGTGAGTGTGCAGTCTGTGCTGTATGAGTGTGCAGTCTGTGCTGTGTGAGTGTGCAGTCTGTGCTGTGTGAGTGTGCAGCCTGTGCTGTGTAAGTGTGCAGTCTGTGCTGTGTGAGTGTGCAGTCTGTGCTGTGTGAGTGTGCAGTCTGTGCTGTGTGAGTGTGCAGTCTGTGCTGTGAGAGTGTGCAGTCTGTGCTGTGTGAGTGTGCAGTCTGTGCTGTGTGAGTGTGCAGTCTGTGCTGTGTGAGTGTGCAGTCTGTGCTGTGTGAGTGTGCAGTCTGTGCTGTGTGAGTGTGCAGTCTGTGCTGTGTGAGTGTGCAGTCTGTGCTGTGTGAGTGTGCAGTCTGTGCTGTGTGAGTGTGCAGTCTGTGCTGTGTGAGTGTGCAGTCTGTGCTGTGAGAGTGTGCAGTCTGTGCTGTGTGAGTGTGCAGTCTGTGCTGTGAGAGTGTGCAGTCTGTGCTGTGTGAGTGTGCAGTCTGTGCTGTGTCAGTGTGCAGTCTGTGCTGTGTGAGTGTGCAGTCTGTGCTGTGTGAGTGTGCAGTCTGTGCTGTGTGAGTGTGCAGTCTGTGCTGTGTGAGTGTGCAGTCTGTGCTGTGAGAGTGTGCAGTCTGTGCTGTGTGAGTGTGCAGTCTGTGCTGTGTGAGTGTGCAGTCTGTGCTGTGTGAGTGTGCAGTCTGTGCTGTGTGAGTGTGCAGTCTGTGCTGTGGGAGTGTGCAGTCTGTGCTGTGTGAGTGTGCAGTCTGTGCTGTGTGAGTGTGCAGTCTGTGCTGTGAGAGTGTGCAGTCTGTGCTGTGTGAGTGTGCAGTCTGTGCTGTGTGAGTGTGCAGTCTGTGCTGTGAGAGTGTGCAGTCTGTGCTGTGTGAGTGTGCAGTCTGTGCTGTGTGAGTGTGCAATCTGTGCTGTGTGAGTGTGCAGTCTGTGCTGTGTGAGTGTGCAGTCTGTGCTGTGTGAGTGTGCAGTCTGTGCTGTGTGAGTGTGCAGTCTGTGCTGTGTGAGTGTGCAGTCTGTGTTGTGAGAGTGTGCAGTCTGTGCTGTGTGAGTGTGCAGTCTGTGCTGTGTGAGTGTGCAGTCTGTGCTGTATGAGTGTGCAGTCTGTGCTGTGTGAGTGTGCAGTCTGTGCTGTGTGAGTGTGCAGCCTGTGCTGTGTAAGTGTGCAGTCTGTGCTGTGTGAGTGTGCAGTCTGTGCTGTGTGAGTGTGCAGTCTGTGCTGTGTGAGTGTGCAGTCTGTGCTGTGTCAGTGTGCAGTCTGTGCTGTGTGAGTGTGCAGTCTGTGTTGTGTGAGTGTGCAGTCTGTGCTGTGTGAGTGTGCAGTCTGTGCTGTGTGAGTGTGCAGTCTGTGTTGTGTGAGTGTGCAGTCTGTGCTGTGTGAGTGTGCAGTCTGTGTTGTGTGAGTGTGCAGTCTGTGCTGTGCGAGTGTGCAGTCTGTGCTGTGTCAGTGTGCAGTCTGTGCTGTGCGAGTGTGCAGTCTGTGCTGTGAGAGTGTGCAGTCTGTGCTGTGCGAGTGTGCAGTCTGTGTTGTGTGAGTGTGCAGTCTGTGCTGTGTGAGTGTGCAGTCTGTGCTGTGAGAGTGCGCAGTCTGTGCTGTGTCAGTGTGCAGTCTGTGCTGTGAGAGTGTGCAGTCTGTGCTGTGTGAGTGTGCAGTCTGTGCTGTGTCAGTCTGCAGTCTGTGCTGTGGGAGTGTGCAGTCTGTGTTGTGTGAGTGTGCAGTCTGTGCTGTGAGAGTGTGCAGTCTGTGCTGTGTGAGTGTGCAGTCTGTGCTGTGTCAGTGTGCAGTGTGTGCTGTGTGAGTGTGCAGTCTGTGCTGTGTGAGTGTGCAGTCTGTGCTGTGTCAGTGTGCAGTCTGTGCTGTGTGAGTGTGCAGTCTGTGTTGTGTGAGTGTGCAGTCTGTGCTGTGTGAGTGTGCAGTCTGTGCTGTGTGAGTGTGCAGTCTGTGTTGTGTGAGTGTGCAGTCTGTGCTGTGTGAGTGTGCAGTCTGTGTTGTGTGAGTGTGCAGTCTGTGCTGTGCGAGTGTGCAGTCTGTGCTGTGTCAGTGTGCAGTCTGTGCTGTGCGAGTGTGCAGTCTGTGCTGTGAGAGTGTGCAGTCTGTGCTGTGCGAGTGTGCAGTCTGTGTTGTGTGAGTGTGCAGTCTGTGCTGTGTGAGTGTGCAGTCTGTGCTGTGAGAGTGCGCAGTCTGTGCTGTGTCAGTGTGCAGTCTGTGCTGTGAGAGTGTGCAGTCTGTGCTGTGTGAGTGTGCAGTCTGTGCTGTGTCAGTCTGCAGTCTGTGCTGTGGGAGTGTGCAGTCTGTGTTGTGTGAGTGTGCAGTCTGTGCTGTGAGAGTGTGCAGTCTGTGCTGTGTGAGTGTGCAGTCTGTGCTGTGTCAGTGTGCAGTGTGTGCTGTGTGAGTGTGCAGTCTGTGCTGTGTGAGTGTGCAGTCTGTGCTGTGTCAGTGTGCAGTCTGTGCTGTGTGAGTGTGCAGTTTGTGCTGTGAGAGTGTGCAGTCTGTGCTGTGTGAGTGTGCAGTCTGTGCTGTGTGAGTGTGCAGTCTGTGCTGTGTCAGTGTGCAGTCTGTGCTGTGTGAGTGTGCAGTCTGTGCTGTGTGAGTGTGCAGTCTGTGCTGTGTGAGTGTGCAGTTGGTGCTGTGTCAGTGTGCAGTCTGTGCTGTGTGAGTGTGCAGTCTGTGCTGTGTGAGTGTGCAGTCTGTGCTGTGTGAGTGTGCAGTCTGTGCTGTGTGAGTGTGCAGTCTGTGCTGTGAGAGTGTGCAGTCTGTGCTGTGAGAGTGTGCAGTCTGTGCTGTGTGAGTGTGCAGTCTGTGCTGTGTGAGTCTGCAGTCTGTGCTGTGTGAGTGTGCAGTCTGTGCTGTGAGAGTGTGCAGTCTGTGCTGTGTGAGTGTGCAGTCTGTGCTGTGTGAGTGTGCAGTCTGTGCTGTGTGAGTGTGCAGTCTGTGCTGTGGGAGTGTGCAGTCTGTGCTTTGAGAGTGTGCTGTCGATGCTATGTGAGTGTGCAGTCTGTGCTGTGCGAGTGTGCAGTCTGTGCTGTGAGAGTGTGCAGTCTGTGCTATGTGAGTGTGCAGTCTGTGCTGTGAGAGTGTGCTGTCGATGCTATGTGAGTGTGCAGTCTGTGCTGTGCGAGTGTGCAGTCTGTGCTGTGAGAGTGTGCAGTCTGTGCTATGTGAGTGTGCAGTCTGTGCTGTGTGAGTGTGCAGTCTGTGCTGTGAGAGTGTGCAGTCTGTGCTGTGTCAGTGTGCAGTCTGTGCTGTGAGAGTGTGCAGTCTGTGCTGTGTGAGTGTGCAGTCTGTGCTATGTGAGTGTGCAGTCTGTGCTGTGTGAGTGTGCAGTCTGTGCTATGTGAGTGTGCCGTCTGTGCTGTGAGAGTGTGCTGTCGATGCTATGTGAGTGTGCAGTCTGTGCTGTGCGAGTGTGCAGTCTGTGCTGTGAGAGTGTGCAGTCTGTGCTATGTGAGTGTGCAGTCTGTGCTGTGTGAGTGTGCAGTCTGTGCTGTGTGAGTGTGCAGTCTGTGCTGTGTGAGTGTGCAGTCTGTGCTGTGAGAGTGTGCAGTCTGTGCTATGTGAGTGTGCAGTCTGTGCTGTGAGAGTGTGCAGTCTGTGCTGTGAGAGTGTGCAGTCTGTGCTGTGAGAGTGTGCAGTCTGTGCTGTGTGAGTGTGCAGTCTGTGCTGTGGGAGTGTGCAGTCTGTGCTGTGTGAGTGTGCAGTCTGTGCTGTGTGAGTGTGCAGTCTGTGCTGTGTGAGTGTGCAGTCTGTGCTGTGTGAGTGTGCAGTCTGTGCTGTGTGAGTGTGCAGTCTGTGCTGTGTGAGTGTGCAGCCTGTGCTGTGTGAGTGTGCAGTCTGTGCTGTGAGAGTGTGCTGTCGATGCTATGTGAGTGTGCAGTCTGTGCTGTGCGAGTGTGCAGTCTGTGCTGTGAGAGTGTGCAGTCTGTGCTGTGTGAGTGTGCAGTCTGTGCTGTGTGAGTGTGCAGTCTGTGCTGTGTGAGTGTGCAGTCTGTGCTGTGTGAGTGTGCAGTCTGTGCTGTGTCAGTGTGCAGTCTGTGCTGTGAGAGTGTGCAGTCTGTGCTGTGTCAGTGTGCAGTCTGTGCTGTGTGAGTGTGCAGTCTGTGCTGTGAGAGTGTGCTGTCGATGCTATGTGAGTGTGCAGTCTGTGCTGTGCGAGTGTGCAGTCTGTGCTGTGAGAGTGTGCAGTCTGTGCTGTGTGAGTGTGCAGTCTGTGCTGTGTGAGTGTGCAGTCTGTGCTGTGTGAGTGTGCAGTCTGTGCTGTGTGAGTGTGCAGTCTGTGCTGTGTCAGTGTGCAGTCTGTGCTGTGAGAGTGTGCAGTCTGTGCTGTGTGAGTGTGCAGTCTGTGCTGTGTGAGTGTGCAGTCTGTGCTGTGTCAGTGTGCAGTCTGTGCTGTGAGAGTGTGCAGTCTGTGCTGTGTGAGTGTGCAGTCTGTGCTGTGTGAGTGTGCAGTCTGTGCTGTGTGAGTGTGCAGTCTGTGCTGTGTCAGTGTGCAGTCTGTGCTGTGAGAGTGTGCAGTCTGTGCTGTGTGAGTGTGCAGTCTGTGCTGTGTGAGTGTGCAGTCTGTGCTGTGTCAGTGTGCAGTCTGTGCTGTGAGAGTGTGCAGTCGGTGCTGTGTGAGTGTGCAGTCTGTGCTGTGTGAGTGTGCAGTCTGTGCTGTGTCAGTGTGCAGTCTGTGCTGTGAGAGTGTGCAGTCTGTGCTGTGTGAGTGTGCAGTCTGTGCTGTGTGAGTGTGCAGTCTGTGCTGTGTGAGTGTGCAATCTGTGCTGTGGGAGTGTGCAGTCTGTGCTGTGTGAGTGTGCAGTCTGTGCTGTGCGAGTGTGCAGTCTGTGCTGTGTGAGTGTGCAGTCTGTGCTGTGTGAGTGTGCAGTCTGTGCTGTGTGAGTGTGCAGTCTGTGCTGTGAGAGTGTGCAGTCTGTGCTGTGTCAGTGTGCAGTCTGTGCTGTGAGAGTGTGCAGTCTGTGCTGTGTGAGTGTGCAGTCTGTGCTGTGTGAGTGTGCAGTCTGTGCTGTGTCAGTGTGCAGTCTGTGCTGTGTGAGTGTTCAGTCTGTGCTGTGCGAGTGTGCAGTCTGTGCTGTGTGAGTGTGCAGTCTGTGCTGTGTGAGTGTGCAGTCTGTGCTGTGTGAGTGTGCAGTCTGTGCTGTGTGAGTGTGCAGTCTGTGCTGTGTGAGTGTGCAGTCTGTGCTGTGTCAGTGTGCAGTCTGTGCTGTGTGAGTGTGCAGTCTGTGCTGTGTGAGTGTGCAGTCTGTGCTGTGTCAGTGTGCAGTCTGTGCTGTGTGAGTGTGCAGTCTGTGCTGTGTGAGTGTGCAGTCTGTGCTGTGTGAGTGTGCAGTCTGTGCTGTGTCAGTGTGCAGTCTGTGCTGTGTGAGTGTGCAGTCTGTGCTGTGTCAGTGTGCAGTCGGTGCTGTGTCAGTGTGCAGTCTGTGCTGTGTGTGTCTGCAGTCTGTGCTGTGTGAGTGTGCAGTCTGTGCTGTGTGAGTGTGCAGTCTGTGCTGTGTGAGTGTGCAGTCTGTGCTGTGTGAGTGTGCAGTCTGTGCTGTGTGAGTGTGCAGTCTGTGCTGTGTGAGTGTGCAGTCTGTGCTGTGTGAGTGTGCAGTCTGTGCTCTGTGTGTGTGTGCAGTCTGTGCTGTGTGTGTGTGCAGTCTGTGCTGTGTGAGTGTGCAGTCTGTGCTGTGAGTGTGCAGTCTGTGCTG
Organism: Scyliorhinus torazame; assembly: GCF_047496885.1. Classification (NCBI taxonomy): domain Eukaryota; kingdom Metazoa; phylum Chordata; class Chondrichthyes; order Carcharhiniformes; family Scyliorhinidae; genus Scyliorhinus; species Scyliorhinus torazame. The sequence goes on along the minus strand of NC_092707.1, from coordinate 122,488,830 downwards.
TGTGAGTGTGCAGTCTGTGCTGTGAGAGTGTGCAGTCTGTGCTGTGTGAGTGTGCAGTCTGTGCTGTGTCAGTGTGCAGTCTGTGCTGTGTGAGTGTGCAGTCTGTGCTGTGTGAGTGTGCAGTCTGTGCTGTGTCAGTGTGCAGTCTGTGCTGTGCGAGTGTGCAGTCTGTGTTGTGAGAGTGTGCAGTCTGTGCTGTGTCAGTGTGCAGTCGGTGCTGTGAGAGTGTGCAGTCTGTGCTGTGAGAGTGTGCAGTCTGTGCTGTGTGAGTGTGCAGTCTGTGCTGTGAGAGTGTGCAGTCTGTGCTGTGTCAGTGTGCAGTCGGTGCTGTGAGAGTGTGCTGTCTGTGCTGTGTCAGTGTGCAGTCGGTGCTGTGAGAGTGTGCAGTCTGTGCTGTGTGAGTGTGCAGTCTGTGCTGTGTCAGTGTGCAGTCTGTGCTGTGTGTGTCTGCAGTCTGTGCTGTGTGAGTGTGCAGTCTGTGCTGTGTGAGTGTGCAGTCTGTGCTGTGAGAGTGTGCAGTCTGTGCTGTGGGAGTGTGCAGTCTATGCTGTGTCAGTGTTCAGTCTGTGCTGTGTGAGTGTGCAGTCTGTGCTGTGTCAGTGTGCAGTCTGTGCTGTGAGAGTGTGCAGTCTGTGCTGTGTGAGTGTGCAGTCTGTGCTGTGTCAGTGTGCAGTCTGTGCTGTGTGAGTGTTCAGTCTGTGCTGTGCGAGTGTGCGGTCTGTGCTGTGGGAGTGTGCAGTCTGTGCTGTGTGAGTGTGCAGTCTGTGCTGTGTGAGTGTGCAGTCTGTGCTGTGAGAGTGTGCAGTCTGTGCTGTGGGAGTGTGCAGTCTGTGCTGTGAGAGTGTGCAGTCTGTGCTGTGAGAGTGTGCAGTCTGTGCTGTGAGAGTGTGCAGTCTGTGCTGTGTCAGTCTGCAGTCTGTGCTGTGTGAGTGTGCAGTCTGTGCTGTGGGAGTGTGCAGTCTGTGCTGTGTGAGTGTGCAGTCTGTGCTGTGTGAGTGTGCAGTCTGTGCTGTGTGAGTGTGCAGTCTGTGCTGTGTGAGTGTTCAGTCTGTGCTGTGAGAGTGTGCAGTCTGTGCTGTGTGAGTGTGCAGTCTGTGCTGTGTGAGTGTGCAGTCTGTGCTGTGTGAGTGTGCAGTCTGTGCTGTGTGAGTGCGCAGTCTGTGCTGTGGGAGTGTGCAGTCTGTGCTGTGAGAGTGTGCAGTCTGTGCTGTGAGAGTGTGCAGTCTGTGCTGTGTGAGTGTGCAGTCTGTGCTGTGCGAGTGTGCAGTCTGTGCTGTGAGAGTGTGCAGTCTGTGCTGTGGGAGTGTGCAGTCTGTGCTGTGAGAGTGTGCAGTCTGTGCTGTGAGAGTGTGCAGTCTGTGCTGTGTGAGTGTGCAGTCTGTGCTGTGGGAGTGTGCAGTCTGTGCTGTGAGAGTGTGCAGTCTGTGCTGTGGGAGTGTGCAGTCTGTGCTGTGCGAGTGTGCAGTCTGTGTTGTGAGAGTGTGCAGTCTGTGCTGTGTGAGTGTGCAGTCTGTGCTGTGGGAGTGTGCAGTCTGTGCTGTGAGAGTGTGCAGTCTGTGCTGTGAGAGTGTGCAGTCTGTGCTGTGTGAGTGTGCAGTCTGTGCTGTGTGAGTGTGCAGTCTGTGCTGTGTGAGTGTGCAGTCTGTGCTGTGTGAGTGTGCAGTCTGTGCTGTGAGAGTGTGCAGTCTGTGCTGTGGGAGTGTGCAGTCTATGCTGTGTCAGTGTTCAGTCTGTGCTGTGGGAGTGTGCAGTCTGTGCTGTGTGAGTGTGCAGTCTGTGCTGTGTGAGTGTGCAGTCTGTGCTGTGTGAGTGTGCGGTCTGTGCTGTGTGAGTGTGCAGTCTGTGCTGTGAGAGTGTGCAGTCTGTGCTGTGTCAGTGTGCAGTCTGTGCTGTGTGAGTGTGCAGTCTGTGCTGTGTGAGTGTGCAGTCTGTGCTGTGAGAGTGTGCAGTCTGTGCTGTGTGAGTGTGCAGTCTGTGCTGTGTGAGTGTGCAGTCTGTGCTGTGAGAGTGTGCAGTCTGTGCTGTGGGAGTGTGCAGTCTATGCTGTGTCAGTGTTCAGTCTGTGCTGTGGGAGTGTGCAGTCTGTGCTGTGTGAGTGTGCAGTCTGTGCTGTGAGAGTGTGCAGTCTGTGCTGTGGGAGTGTGCAGTCTATGCTGTGTCAGTGTTCAGTCTGTGCTGTGGGAGTGTGCAGTCTGTGCTGTGTGAGTGTGCAGTCTGTGCTGTGAGAGTGTGCAGTCTGTGCTGTGTCAGTGTGCAGTCTGTGCTGTGTGAGTGTGCAGTCTGTGCTGTGTGAGTGTGCAGTCTGTGCTGTGAGAGTGTGCAGTCTGTGCTGTGTGAGTGTGCAGTCTGTGCTGTGTGAGTCTGCAGTCTGTGCTGTGAGAGTGTGCAGTCTGTGCTGTGGGAGTGTGCAGTCTATGCTGTGTCAGTGTTCAGTCTGTGCTGTGGGAGTGTGCAGTCTGTGCTGTGTGAGTGTGCAGTCTGTGCTGTGTCAGTGTGCAGTCTGTGCTGTGTCAGTGTGCAGTCTGTGCTGTGTGAGTGTGCAGTCTGTGCTGTGTCAGTGTGCAGTCTGTGCTGTGCGAGTGTGCAGTCTGTGTTGTGAGAGTGTGCAGTCTGTGTTGTGTGAGTGTGCAGTCTGTGCTGTGTGAGTGTGCAGTCTGTGTTGTGAGAGTGTGCAGTCTGTGCTGTTTGAGTGTGCAGTCTGTGCTGTGTGAGTGTGCAGTCTGTGCTGTGCGAGTGTGCAGTCTGTGCTGTGCGAGTGTGCAGTCTGTGCTGTGAGAGTGTGCAGTCTGTGCTGTGTGAGTGTGCAGTCTGTGCTGTGTGAGTGTTCAGTCTGTGCTGTGAGAGTGTGCAGTCTGTGCTGTGTGAGTGTGCAGTCTGTGCTGTGAGTGTGTGCAGTCTGTGCTGTGCGTGTCTGCAGTCTGTGCTGTGTGAGTGTGCAGTCTGTGCTGTGTGAGTGTGCAGTCTGTGCTGTGTCAGTGTGCAGTCTGTGCTGTGTGAGTGTGCAGTCTGTGCTGTGTGAGTGTGCAGTCTGTGCTGTGGGAGTGTGCAGTCTGTGCTGTGTGAGTGTGCAGTCTGTGCTGTGTGAGTGTGCAGTCTGTGCTGTGTCAGTGTGCAGTCTGTGCTGTGTGAATGTGCAGTCGGTGCTGTGAGAGTGTGCAGTCTGTGCTGTGTGAGTGTGCAGTCTGTGCTGTGTGAGTGTGCAGTCTGTGCTGTGTGAGTGTGCAGTCTGTGCTGTGAGAGTGTGCAGTCTGTGCTGTGTGAGTGTGCAGTCTGTGCTGTGTGAGTGTGCAGTCTGTGCTGTGAGAGTGTGCAGTCTGTGCTGTGGGAGTGTGCAGTCTGTGCTGTGTGAGTGTGCAGTCTGTGCTGTGTGAGTGTGCAGTCTGTGCTGTGTGAGTGTGCAGTCTGTGCTGTGAGAGTGTGCAGTCTGTGTTGTGTGAGTGTGCAGTCTGTGCTGTGTGAGTGTGCAGTCTGTGCTTTGTGAGTGTGCAGTCTGTGCTGTGTGAGTGTGCAGTCTGTGCTGTGAGAGTGTGCAGTCTGTGTTGTGTGAGTGTGCAGTCTGTGCTGTGTGAGTGTGCAGTCTGTGCTGTGTGAGTGTGCAGTCTGTGCTGTGTGAGTGTGCAGTCTGTGCTGTGTGAGTGTGCAGTCTGTGCTGTGAGAGTGTGCAGTCTGTGCTGTATGAGTGTGCAGTCTGTGCTGTGAGAGTGTGCAGTCTGTGCTGTGAGAGTGTGCAGTCTGTGCTGTGTGAGTGTGCAGTCTGTGCTGTGAGAGTGTGCAGTCTGTGCTGTGTGAGTGTGCAGTCTGTGCTGTGTGAGTGTGCAGTCTGTGCTGTGAGAGTGTGCAGTCTGTGCTGTATGAGTGTGCAGTCTGTGCTGTGAGAGTGTGCAGTCTGTGCTGTGAGAGTGTGCAGTCTGTGCTGTGTGAGTGTGCAGTCTGTGCTGTGAGAGTGTGCAGTCTGTGCTGTGTGAGTGTGCAGTCTGTGCTGTGTAAGTGTGCAGTCTGTGCTGTGGGAGTCTGCAGTCTGTGCTGTGAGAGTGTGCAGTCTGTGCTGTGTGTGTCTGCAGTCTGTGCTGTGTCAGTGTGCAGTCTGTGCTGTGTGAGTGTGCAGTCTGTGCTGTGTGAGTGTGCAGTCTGTGCTGTGTGAGTGTGCAGTCTGTGCTGTGAGAGTGTGCAGTCTGTGCTGTGGGAGTCTGCAGTCTGTGCTGTGAGAGTGTGCAGTCTGTGCTGTGTCAGTGTGCAGTCTGTGCTGTGTGAGTGTGCAGTCTGTGCTGTGGGAGTGTGCAGTCTGTGCTGTGTGAGTCTGCAGTCTGTGCTGTGTGAGTGTACAGTCTGTGCTGTGGGAGTGTGCAGTCTGTGCTGTGTGAGTCTGCAGTCTGTGCTGTGTGAGTGTACAGTCTGTGCTGTGTGAGTGTGCAGTCTGTGCTGTGTGAGTGTGCAGTCTGTGCTGTGTGAGTGTGCAGTCTGTGCTGTGTGAGTGTGCAGTCTGTGCTGTGAGAGTGTGCAGTCTGTGCTGTGTCAGTGTGCAGTCTGTGCTGTGTCAGTGTGCAGTCTGTGCTGTGGGAGTGTGCAGTCTGTGCTGTGTGAGTCTGCAGTCTGTGCTGTGTGAGTGTACAGTCTGTGCTGTGAGAGTGTGCAGTCTGTGCTGTGTGTGACTGCAGTCTGTGCTGTGTGAGTGTGCAGTCTGTGCTGTGTGAGTGTGCAGTCTGTGCTGTGTCAGTGTGCAGTCTGTGCTGTGGGAGTGTGCAGTCTGTGCTGTGTGAGTCTGCAGTCTGTGCTGTGTGAGTGTATAGTCTGTGCTGTGAGAGTGTGCAGTCTGTGCTGTGTGTGTCTGCAGTCTGTGCTGTGTCAGTGTGCAGTCTGTGCTGTGTGAGTGTGCAGTCTGTGCTGTGTCAGTGTGCAGTCTGTGCTGTGTGAGTGTGCAGTGTGTGCTGTGTGAGTGTGCAGTCTGTGCTGTGTGAGTGTGCAGTCTGTGCTGTGAGAGTGTGCAGTCTGTGCTGTGTGAGTGTGCAGTCTGTGCTGTGTGAGTGTGCAGTCTGTGCTGTGTCAGTGTGCAGTCTGTGCTGTGTGAGTGTGCAGTCTGTGCTGTGTGAGTGTGCAGTCTGTGCTGTGTGAGTGTGCAGTCTGTGCTGTGTGAGTGTGCAGTCTGTGCTGTGAGAGTGTGCAGTCTGTGCTGTGTGAGTGTGCAGTCTGTGCTGTGTGAGTGTGCAGTCTGTGCTGTGTGAGTGTGCAGTCTGTGCTGTGTGAGTGTGCAGTCTGTGCTGTGTGAGTGTGCAGTCTGTGCTGTGTGAGTGTGCAGTCTGTGCTGTGTGAGTGTGCAGTCTGTGCTGTGAGAGTGTGCAGTCTGTGCTGTGGGAGTGTGCAGTCTGTGCTGTGTCAGTGTGCAGTCTGTGCTGTGTGAGTGTGCAGTCTGTGCTGTGAGTGTGCAGTCTGTGCTGTGTGAGTGTGCAGTCTGTGCTGTGGGAGTGTGCAGTCTGTGCTGTGTGAGTGTGCAGTCTGTGCTGTGTGAGTGTGCAGTCTGTGCTGTGGGAGTGTGCAGTCTGTGCTGTGTCAGTGTGCAGTCTGTGCTGTGTGAGTGTGCAGTCTGTGCTGTGAGTGTGCAGTCTGTGCTGTGTGAGTGTGCAGTCTGTGCTGTGAGAGTGTGCAGTCTGTGCTGTGTGAGTGTGCAGTCTGTGCTGTGTGAGTGTGCAGTCTGTGCTGTGTGAGTGTGCAGTCTGTGCTGTGTGAGTGTGCAGTCTGTGCTGTGTGAGTGTGCAGTCTGTGTTGTGAGAGTGTGCAGTCTGTGCTGTGTGAGTGTGCAGTCTGTGCTGTGTGAGTGTGCAGTCTGTGCTGTATGAGTGTGCAGTCTGTGCTGTGTGAGTGTGCAGTCTGTGCTGTGTGAGTGTGCAGCCTGTGCTGTGTAAGTGTGCAGTCTGTGCTGTGTGAGTGTGCAGTCTGTGCTGTGTGAGTGTGCAGTCTGTGCTGTGAGAGTTGTCATGATATTCAAACACACACATCATGATGGACACACTAACAGGCAAATCAGAGTACACAACACCACAACCAATCACAGACAAGAACACCAACCACATAAAAAGCACGAGCACGACACCTGGAGGTCAGTAGGTCTGGGGAGAAGGAAGCATGAAAGAGCTGTTGAAACACCACAAGCAGGGAGCCCCCCACGTGCAGAGTGCAAAGACCAAGTTGTAAATAGTGAGTTTAAATAAACAAGTGTTGTACCATATGCAACTGTGTTGGCTCTTCTGTGTGTTAGAACACCCAACACCACATGGTACAGGAGTGGATCGATACCTGCCTACCAACCTGCCATTCTGGACATGGACCACACCGGCAAACCGCAGCCGATGCAAGTCACGGGGAACCTAGGCACCAACTGGAAGCTCTACAGGCAGCGATTTGACCTGTACATCCGTGCCACCGAAAAACAGAATGTCTCGGATGATTCGAAGATTGCAATGCTCCTCTTCTACGCAGGCCCCCACCCAAATGATGTCTTTAATTCACTGGTGTTCGAGGAAGGCGAAAACCAGGCCAAATATGACACGGTCATCCTCAAAATGGACCAGCACTTTCAAACTGAAGTAAACGAAACTTTCGAAAGATACATCTTTCAGCAACGCCTGCAAGGTAAGGAGGAGCTTTTTCAACCCTTTTTGACGCACCTCCGGATTCTAGCGCAGTCCTGCGGTTACGGCACCACCACAGAGTCCATGATCAGGGACCAGATTGTTTTTGGCGTTGCCTCCAGTGGCCTACGCCAGCAGCTTCTTAAAATAAAGAGCCTCACCTTAGCGTCTGCTGTGGAAGCCTGTGTCCTCCATGAAAATGCGACCTGCCGTTTTGCCCGATTTCAGGCGTCCGAGTTGGCACGAAGGGGGTCCCCAGCCGTCGAATCGGCAAGCCAGGCCGCCCACGACGTTGAACGCATCCAGGCCGTCGATTTCTTCCCGCCCCACGGCCCGGACGACAGCGGCCGCTTCCCGCGCTTTTCGCGGTCTCCCGCGCAGGTGCGCGCCAAGAATAACGGCCACAACGAGGGACGCACTGCGCAGGCGCGCCCACCGCAAGATCGCACTGCGCATGCGCAGTGGCGCAACGAACGCCGTGACGTCATGACGTGCAGCAAGTGTGGAGGTCTACACTTAAAAGGGCAATGTCCTGCAAAATACCAACAGTGCAACAGATGTGCCATGATAGGCCACTACGCAGCCCGCTGTCGTGCGGCTCAACCCATGGATCCGGCGCATCCTCGACAACCTCGCACACGAGTCAGGACCGTCCAGCCCACGCATCAAGACTTCCAGTTAAGTGATGCAGATGACCAGGATGACTTCAGAGTTGCCGTCATTGATGTCAACAAGGTCAATGCCATCAATCCAGACGATGAGTGGTGTGCCACCCTGACGGTCAACCGATCGCGCGTCGCCTTCCGTCTGGACACCGGCGCATCCGCCAACCTGATTGCTTACTCTGCAGTCCAGGCCATGAAGGTCAAACCACTCATCACACCATCCCGGCTTAAGATGGTTGACTATAACGGGAACGTTATCCCGTCCGCAGGATCTTGCCAGCTACAGGTGACTCACAAGGGGTACACGGCCACACTCCCCTTCGAAGTTGTGGGCTCATCAAAGGACTCGTTACTGGGCGCACAAGCGTGTAAGGTCCTTCACCTGGTACAGCGCATCATGTCTCTCTCTCCAGATGAGATATCCGACTTCCCGGATGCTGAGTTCCACGCGAATCTCCATTCCCTCCTCGCTCACAACCAGGAGGTTTTTCAAGGCATGGGGACATTGCCACACACGTACAAGATTCGACTCAGACCGGACGCCATCCCTGTCGTTCACGCACCTCGCAGGGTTCCTGCGCCTCTCAAAGACCGCCTCAAGGCACAACTGCAGATTCTTCAGGACCAAGGGGTCCTATCCAAGGTCACGGAGCCCACGCCATGGGTCAGCTCCATGGTCTGTGTAAAGAAGCCCTCTGGCGAGCTCCGTATATGTATAGATCCAAAAGATCTGAACAACAACATCATGCGGGAACACTATCCCATCCCAAAACGAGAAGACCTCACCAGCGAGATGGCGCGAGCCAACATATTCACTAAATTGGATGCGTCCAAAGGATTCTGGCAGATCCAACTGGACCCGGCCAGCCGAAGACTATGCACATTCAACACCCCTTTTGGCAGATTCTGCTACAACCGGATGCCATTCGGCATCATTTCGGCATCTGAAGTATTCCACCGCATTATGGAGCAGATGATGGAAGGCATCGAAGGGGTACGTGTATATGTGGACGATATCATCATTTGGTCCACCACTCCGCAGGAACACATGCATCGTCTTCGACGTGTCTTCACCCGCATACGGCAAAATGGCCTGCGTCTCAACCGTGCGAAGTGTGCTTTCGGCCAGACGGAGCTGAAATTCCTCGGGGACCACATCTCAAGGTCCGGGGTCCGTCCCGATGCAGACAAGGTTAGCGCCATCACAGCCATGCCACGACCGGCTGACAAGAAGGCTGTCTTAAGATTCCTGGGCATGGTCAACTTCCTTGGGAAGTTCATTCCCAACCTGGCTTCTCATACAACAAACATGCGCCATCTCGTAAAAAAATTGACGGAATTCAACTGGCACCAGTCGCATCAGCAGGAATGGGAGGAGCTCAAGCACAAACTGGTCACGGCACCAGTGCTGGCCTTCTTTGACGCGACTCGCCCTACAAAGATCTCAACAGACGCCAGCCAATCTGGTATTGGAGCGGTACTCCTGCAAAAAGACAGCACGTCATCATGGGCCCCGGTTGCGTATGCCTCACGAGCCATGACCCCTACCGAACAGCGCTACGCGCAAATCGAAAAAGAATGCCTGGGCTTGTTAACTGGACTGGACAAGTTCCACGACTATGTGTATGGCCTGCCACGATTCACGGTCGAAACTGACCACCGCCCCCTGGTCAACATCATTAACAAAGACCTGAACGACATGACTCCTCGCCTCCAGCGCATCTTACTCAAACTCAGGAGGTACGATTTTGAACTGATCTACACTCCGGGGAAGGAACTCATAGTGGCGGACACTCTTTCCCGAGCAGTGAGCACACCACCAGATGCGGAGGGGTTCGTGCGTCAAATTGAGGCACACGTGACTCTGACAGCAGCAAATATGCCAGCTGATGATCCTTGTCTGGCCCACATACGCGCAGAGACGGCGACTGACCCTCTGCTGCAGCGAGTGATGCGCCACATGACGGAAGGGTGGCTAAAAGGGCAGTGCCCCCAGTTTTACAATGTGCGAGATGATCTCACCAATATAGACGGGGTCCTTATGAAATCGCATAGGATCGTCATTCCACACAGTGTGCGCCAGATGATTCTTCGTCAACTACACGAAGGCCACCTGGGTGTCGAAAAATGCAGACGAAGGGCCCGGGCGGCGGTATATTGGCCGGGTATTAATGAAGACATAGCCAACATGGTGCTCAACTGCACAACCTGTCAGAGGTTTCAGCCGGCGCAACCTCCGGAAACACTTCTACCACACGAGATGGTGACGTCCCCCTGGGCGAAGGTGGGTGTTGACCTATTTCACGCGCTCGGCAGAGATTACATTGTTATTATAGACTACTTCTCAAACTACCCGGAAGTCATGCCTCTCCATGATCTGACGTCGTCCGCAGTCATTGGGGCCTGCAAGGAAACGTTTGCTCGCCATGGCATTCCAAGGACTGTCATGTCAGACAATGGACCTTGTTTTGCCAGCCGTGAATGGTCGTCCTTTGCCGCAGCATATGGTTTCACTCATGTGACATCCAGCCCTCTGCATCCACAATCGAACGGGAAGGCTGAAAAGGGTGTCCACATCGCAAAGCGGCTCCTGTGCAAGGCGGCTGATGCCGGATCGGACTTTAACCTTGCCTTGCTGGCCTATCGATCGGCCCCGTTATCCACGGGCCTCTCGCCAGCGCAGCTACTAATGGGTCGCTCCCTCAGGACGACGGTACCTTCCGTCCTGGCACCGACAACAGACCATGAGGCGGTTCTTCGGGACATGCAACTGCAGCGTGATCGCCAGAAAGGTCGGTACGACACACGAGCGACGGACCTGCCCCCCCTGTCCTCCGGAGACAAAGTACGCGTCCATCAACCGTATGGTGGCTGGTCAGCACCGGCCGAAGTCCTCCGACAAGTGGCTCCCCGCTCGTTCCTGGTTCGCATGCCGGATGGTTCCGTGCGTCGCCGCAATCGGCGCGCCCTTCGCCGACTTCCACGTTCACAGCCACACAACACGCCAGATCCTCAACAGGCTTCCGAGGATGACTTTGTGGAGCTGCCGCACATCACGCCCTTTCCATCGCCACCCATGGCCATGCCTGCACAGCAGCCGGTGGTTCTTGATCCACCCTTAAGGCGGTCAACCCGAATTCGTCGCAAACCCATTAGAATGGACTTATAATACAGTTCATATGTTTAATAAGTTGGACAATTTTACATGATAACCTGTTGTTGTTTATCGTTCCAGATGTCGTCTGACTGGACAACTGTTCAAAATTTTTTTTTCTTCTTCTCTCGTTCGAATTTCTGTTATGTTATGGTACAACTGGATTCATGTGACGCACTCGACATCGCCCCATGTACATAGTTCCGTCATAGACACATGCTGCACACGACACACACACACTCTTAGATGCACTCACGTCACGATCATATTTATTACCACGTAGGCACATATCTTTGTAAAAAGGGGGGATGTCATGATATTCAAACACACACATCATGATGGACACACTAACAGGCAAATCAGAGTACACAACACCACAACCAATCACAGACAAGAACACCAACCACATAAAAAGCACGAGCACGACACCTGGAGGTCAGTAGGTCTGGGGAGAAGGAAGCATGAAAGAGCTGTTGAAACACCACAAGCAGGGAGCCCCCCACGTGCAGAGTGCAAAGACCAAGTTGTAAATAGTGAGTTTAAATAAACAAGTGTTGTACCATATGCAACTGTGTTGGCTCTTCTGTGTGTTAGAACACCCAACACCACAAGAGTGTGCAGTCTGTGCTGTGTGAGTGTGCAGTCTGTGCTGTGTCAGTGTGCAGTCTGTGCTGTGTGAGTGTGCAGTCTGTGCTGTGTGAGTGTGCAGTCTGTGCTGTGTGAGTGTGCAGTCTGTGCTGTGTGAGTGTGCAGTCTGTGCTGTGAGAGTGTGCAGTCTGTGCTGTGTGAGTGTGCAGTCTGTGCTGTGAGAGTGTGCAGTCTGTGCTGTGTGAGTGTGCAGTCTGTGCTGTGTGAGTGTGCAGTCTGTGCTGTGTGAGTGTGCAGTCTGTGCTGTGTGAGTGTGCAGTCTGTGCTGTGGGAGTGTGCAGTCTGTGCTGTGTGAGTGTGCAGTCTGTGATGTGTGAGTGTGCAGTCTGTGCTGTGTGAGTGTGCAGTCTGTGCTGTGTCAGTGTGCAGTCTGTGCTGTGTGAGTGTGCAGTCTGTGCTGTGTGAGTGTGCAGTCTGTGCTGTGTGAGTGTGCAGTCTGTGCTGTGTGAGTGTGCAGTCTGTGCTGTGAGAGTGTGCAGTCTGTGCTGTGTGAGTGTGCAGTCTGTGCTGTGTGAGTGTGCAGTCTGTGCTGTGTGAGTGTGCAGTCTGTGCTGTGGGAGTGTGCAGTCTGTGCTGTGTGAGTGTGCAGTCTGTGCTGTGTGAGTGTGCAGTCTGTGCTGTGAGAGTGTGCAGTCTGTGCTGTGTGAGTGTGCAGTCTGTGCTGTGTGAGTGTGCAGTCTGTGCTGTGAGAGTGTGCAGTCTGTGCTGTGTGAGTGTGCAGTCTGTGCTGTGTGAGTGTGCAGTCTGTGCTGTGTGAGTGTGCAGTCTGTGCTGTGTGAGTGTGCAGTCTGTGCTGTGTGAGTGTGCAGTCTGTGCTGTGTGAGTGTGCAGTCTGTGCTGTGTGAGTGTGCAGTCTGTGTTGTGAGAGTGTGCAGTCTGTGCTGTGTGAGTGTGCAGTCTGTGCTGTGTGAGTCTGCAGTCTGTGTTGTGAGAGTGTGCAGTCTGTGCTGTGTGAGTGTGCAGTCTGTGCTGTGTGAGTGTGCAGTCTGTGCTGTATGAGTGTGCAGTCTGTGCTGTGTGAGTGTGCAGTCTGTGCTGTGTGAGTGTGCAGCCTGTGCTGTGTAAGTGTGCAGTCTGTGCTGTGTGAGTGTGCAGTCTGTGCTGTGTGAGTGTGCAGTCTGTGCTGTGTGAGTGTGCAGTCTGTGCTGTGTCAGTGTGCAGTCTGTGCTGTGTGAGTGTGCAGTCTGTGTTGTGTGAGTGTGCAGTCTGTGCTGTGTGAGTGTGCAGTCTGTGCTGTGTGAGTGTGCAGTCTGTGCTGTGTGAGTGTGCAGTCTGTGTTGTGTGAGTGTGCAGTCTGTGCTGTGTGAGTGTGCAGTCTGTGTTGTGTGAGTGTGCAGTCTGTGCTGTGCGAGTGTGCAGTCTGTGCTGTGTCAGTGTGCAGTCTGTGCTGTGCGAGTGTGCAGTCTGTGCTGTGAGAGTGTGCAGTCTGTGCTGTGCGAGTGTGCAGTCTGTGTTGTGTGAGTGTGCAGTCTGTGCTGTGTGAGTGTGCAGTCTGTGCTGTGAGAGTGCGCAGTCTGTGCTGTGTCAGTGTGCAGTCTGTGCTGTGAGAGTGTGCAGTCTGTGCTGTGTGAGTGTGCAGTCTGTGCTGTGTCAGTCTGCAGTCTGTGCTGTGGGAGTGTGCAGTCTGTGTTGTGTGAGTGTGCAGTCTGTGCTGTGAGAGTGTGCAGTCTGTGCTGTGTCAGTGTGCAGTCTGTGCTGTGCGAGTGTGCAGTCTGTGCTGTGTGAGTGTGCAGTCTGTGCTGTGTCAGTCTGCAGTCTGTGCTGTGGGAGTGTGCAGTCTGTGTTGTGTGAGTGTGCAGTCTGTGCTGTGAGAGTGTGCAGTCTGTGCTGTGTCAGTGTGCAGTCTGTGCTGTGCGAGTGTGCAGTCTGTGCTGTGTGAGTGTGCAGTCTGTGCTGTGTGAGTGTGCAGTCTGTGCTGTGAGAGTGTGCAGTCTGTGCTGTGTCAGTGTGCAGTCTGTGCTGTGCGAGTGTGCAGTCTGTGCTGTGTGAGTGTGCAGTCTGTGCTGTGTGAGTGTGCAGTCTGTGCTGTGAGTGTGCAGTCTGTGCTGTGTGAGTGTGCAGTCTGTGCTGTGTGAGTGTGCAGTCTGTGCTGTGTGAGTGTGCAGTCTGTGCTGTGTCAGTGCGCAGTCTGTGCTGTGTGAGTGTGCAGTCTGTGCTGTGTGAGTGTGCAGTCTGTGCTGTGAGAGTGTGCAGTCTGTGCTGTGTGAGTGTGCAGTCTGTGCTGTGTCAGTGTGCAGTGTGTGCTGTGTGAGTGTGCAGTCTGTGCTGTGTGAGTGTGCAGTCTGTGCTGTGTCAGTGTGCAGTCTGTGCTGTGTGAGTGTGCAGTTTGTGCTGTGAGAGTGTGCAGTCTGTGCTGTGTGAGTGTGCAGTCTGTGCTGTGTGAGTGTGCAGTCTGTGTTGTGTGAGTGTGCAGTCTGTGCTGTGAGAGTGTGCAGTCTGTGCTGTGTGAGTGTGCAGTCTGTGCCGTGTGAGTGTGCAGTCTGTGCCGTGTGAGTGTGCAGTCTGTGCTGTGTGAGTGTGCAGTCTGTGTTGTGTGAGTGTGCAGTCTGTGCTGTGTCAGTGTGCAGTCTGTGCTGTGTCAGTGTGCAGTCTGTGCTGTGTGAGTGTGCAGTCTGTGCTGTGTGAGTGTGCAGTCTGTGCTGTGTGAGTGTGCAGTCTGTGCTGTGTGAGTGTGCAGTCTGTGCTGTGTGAGTGTGCAGTCTGTGCTGTGTGAGTGTGCAGTTGGTGCTGTGTCAGTATGCAGTCTGTGCTGTGTGAGTGTGCAGTCTGTGCTGTGTGAGTGTGCAGTCTGTGCTGTGTGAGTGTGCAGTCTGTGCTGTGTGAGTGTGCAGTCTGTGCTGTGAGAGTGTGCAGTCTGTGCTGTGTGAGTGTGCAGTCTGTGCTGTGTGAGTCTGCAGTCTGTGCTGTGTGAGTGTGCAGTCTGTGCTGTGAGAGTGTGCTGTCGATGCTATGTGAGTGTGCAGTCTGTGCTGTGAGAGTGTGCTGTCGATGCTATGTGAGTGTGCAGTCTGTGCTGTGCGAGTGTGCAGTCTGTGCTGTGAGAGTGTGCAGTCTGTGCTATGTGAGTGTGCAGTCTGTGCTGTGTGAGTGTGCAGTCTGTGCTGTGAGAGTGTGCAGTCTGTGCTGTGTCAGTGTGCAGTCTGTGCTGTGAGAGTGTGCAGTCTGTGCTGTGTGAGTGTGCAGTCTGTGCTATGTGAGTGTGCAGTCTGTGCTGTGTGAGTGTGCAGTCTGTGCTATGTGAGTGTGCAGTCTGTGCTGTGAGAGTGTGCTGTCGATGCTATGTGAGTGTGCAGTCTGTGCTGTGCGAGTGTGCAGTCTGTGCTGTGAGAGTGTGCAGTCTGTGCTATGTGAGTGTGCAGTCTGTGCTGTGTGAGTGTGCAGTCTGTGCTGTGTGAGTGTGCAGTCTGTGCTGTGTGAGTGTGCAGTCTGTGCTGTGAGAGTGTGCAGTCTGTGCTATGTGAGTGTGCAGTCTGTGCTGTGAGAGTGTGCAGTCTGTGCTGTGAGAGTGTGCAGTCTGTGCTGTGAGAGTGTGCAGTCTGTGCTGTGTGAGTGTGCAGTCTGTGCTGTGGGAGTGTGCAGTCTGTGCTGTGTGAGTGTGCAGTCTGTGCTGTGTGAGTGTGCAGTCTGTGCTGTGTGAGTGTGCAGTCTGTGCTGTGTGAGTGTGCAGTCTGTGCTGTGTGAGTGTGCAGTCTGTGCTGTGAGAGTGTGCTGTCGATGCTATGTGAGTGTGCAGTCTGTGCTGTGCGAGTGTGCAGTCTGTGCTGTGAGAGTGTGCAGTCTGTGCTGTGTGAGTGTGCAGTCTGTGCTGTGTGAGTGTGCAGTCTGTGCTGTGAGAGTGTGCAGTCTGTGCTGTGAGAGTGTGCAGTCTGTGCTGTGTGAGTGTGCAGTCTGTGCTGTGGGAGTGTGCAGTCTGTGCTGTGTGAGTGTGCAGTCTGTGCTGTGTGAGTGTGCAGTCTGTGCTGTGTGAGTGTGCAGTCTGTGCTGTGTGAGTGTGCAGTCTGTGCTGTGTGAGTGTGCAGTCTGTGCTGTGAGAGTGTGCTGTCGATGCTATGTGAGTGTGCAGTCTGTGCTGTGCGAGTGTGCAGTCTGTGCTGTGAGAGTGTGCAGTCTGTGCTGTGTGAGTGTGCAGTCTGTGCTGTGTGAGTGTGCAGTCTGTGCTGTGTGAGTGTGCAGTCTGTGCTGTGCGAGTGTGCAGTCTGTGCTGTGTGAGTGTGCAGTCTGTGCTGTGCGAGTGTGCAGTCTGTGCTGTGTGAGTGCGCAGTCTGTGCTGTGTGAGTGTGCAGTCTGTGCTGTGTGAGTGTGCAGTCTGTGCTGTGTCAGTGTGCAGTCTGTGCTGTGAGAGTGTGCAGTCTGTGCTGTGTGAGTGTGCAGTCTGTGCTGTGTGAGTGTGCAGTCTGTGCTGTGTGAGTGTGCAGTCTGTGCTGTGTCAGTGTGCAGTCTGTGCTGTGAGAGTGTGCAGTCTGTGCTGTGTGAGTGTGCAGTCTGTGCTGTGTCAGTGTGCAGTCTGTGCTGTGTGAGTGTGCAGTCTGTGCTGTGTCAGTGTGCAGTCTGTGCTGTGTGAGTGTGCAGTCTGTGCTGTGTGAGTGTGCAGTCTGTGCTGTGTCAGTGTGCAGTCTGTGCTGTGAGAGTGTGCAGTCTGTGCTGTGAGAGTGTGCAGTCTGTGCTGTGTGAGTGTGCAGTCTGTGCTGTGTCAGTGTGCAGTCTGTGCTGTGAGAGTGTGCAGTCTGTGCTGTGTGAGTGTGCAGTCTGTGCTGTGTGAGTGTGCAGTCTGTGCTGTGTCAGTGTGCAGTCTGTGCTGTGAGAGTGTGCAGTCTGTGCTGTGTGAGTGTGCAGTCTGTGCTGTGTGAGTGTGCAGTCTGTGCTGTGTGAGTGTGCAGTCTGTGCTGTGAGAGTGTGCAGTCTGTGCTGTGTCAGTGTGCAGTCTGTGCTGTGAGAGTGTGCAGTCTGTGCTGTGTGAGTGTGCAGTCTGTGCTGTGTGAGTGTGCAGTCTGTGCTGTGTCAGTGTGCAGTCTGTGCTGTGTGAGTGTTCAGTCTGTGCTGTGAGAGTGTGCAGTTTGTGCTGTGCGAGTGTGCAGTCTGTGCTGTGTGAGTGTGCAGTCTGTGCTGTGTGAGTGTGCAGTCTGTGCTGTGTGAGTGTGCAGTCTGTGCTGTGTGAGTGTGCAGTCTGTGCTGTGTGAGTGTGCAGTCTGTGCTGTGTCAGTGTGCAGTCTGTGCTGTGTGAGTGTGCAGTCTGTGCTGTGTGAGTGTGCAGTCTGTGCTGTGTGAGTGTGCAGTCTGTGCTGTGTCAGTGTGCAGTCTGTGCTGTGTGAGTGTGCAGTCTGTGCTGTGTGAGTGTGCAGTCTGTGCTGTGTGAGTGTGCAGTCTGTGCTGTGTGAGTGTGCAGTCTGTGCTGTGTGAGTGTGCAGTCTGTGCTGTGTGAGTGTGCAGTCTGTGCTGTGTGAGTGTGCAGTCTGTGCTGTGTCAGTGTGCAGTCTGTGCTGTGAGAGTGTGCAGTCTGTGCTGTGTCAGTGTGCAGTCTGTGCTGTGTGAGTGTGCAGTCTGTGCTGTGTGAGTGTGCAGTCTGTGCTGTGTGAGTGTGCAGTCTGTGCTGTGTGAGTGTGCAGTCTGTGCTGTGTGAGTGTGCAGTCTGTGCTGTGTGAGTGTGCAGTCTGTGCTGTGTGAGTGTGCAGTCTGTGCTGTGTGAGTGTGCAGTCTGTGCTGTGTGAGTGTGCAGTCTGTGCTGTGAGAGTGTGCAGTCTGTGCTGTGTGAGTGTGCAGTCTGTGCTGTGTCAGTGTGCAGTCTGTGCTGTGTGAGTGTGCAGTCTGTGCTGTGTGAGTGTGCAGTCTGTGCTGTGTCAGTGTGCAGTCTGTGCTGTGCGAGTGTGCAGTCTGTGTTGTGAGAGTGTGCAGTCTGTGCTGTGTCAGTGTGCAGTCGGTGCTGTGAGAGTGTGCAGTCTGTGCTGTGAGAGTGTGCAGTCTGTGCTGTGTGAGTGTGCAGTCTGTGCTGTGAGAGTGTGCAGTCTGTGCTGTGTCAGTGTGCAGTCGGTGCTGTGAGAGTGTGCTGTCTGTGCTGTGTCAGTGTGCAGTCGGTGCTGTGAGAGTGTGCAGTCTGTGCTGTGTGAGTGTGCAGTCTGTGCTGTGTCAGTGTGCAGTCTGTGCTGTGTGTGTCTGCAGTCTGTGCTGTGTGAGTGTGCAGTCTGTGCTGTGTGAGTGTGCAGTCTGTGCTGTGAGAGTGTGCAGTCTGTGCTGTGGGAGTGTGCAGTCTATGCTGTGTCAGTGTTCAGTCTGTGCTGTGTGAGTGTGCAGTCTGTGCTGTGTCAGTGTGCAGTCTGTGCTGTGAGAGTGTGCAGTCTGTGCTGTGTGAGTGTGCAGTCTGTGCTGTGTCAGTGTGCAGTCTGTGCTGTGTGAGTGTTCAGTCTGTGCTGTGCGAGTGTGCGGTCTGTGCTGTGGGAGTGTGCGGTCTGTGCTGTGGGAGTGTGCAGTCTGTGCTGTGTGAGTGTGCAGTCTGTGCTGTGAGAGTGTGCAGTCTGTGCTGTGGGAGTGTGCAGTCTGTGCTGTGAGAGTGTGCAGTCTGTGCTGTGAGAGTGTGCAGTCTGTGCTGTGAGAGTGTGCAGTCTGTGCTGTGTCAGTCTGCAGTCTGTGCTGTGTGAGTGTGCAGTCTGTGCTGTGGGAGTGTGCAGTCTGTGCTGTGTGAGTGTGCAGTCTGTGCTGTGTGAGTGTGCAGTCTGTGCTGTGTGAGTGTGCAGTCTGTGCTGTGTGAGTGTGCAGTCTGTGCTGTGTGAGTGTTCAGTCTGTGCTGTGAGAGTGTGCAGTCTGTGCTGTGTGAGTGTGCAGTCTGTGCTGTGTGAGTGTGCAGTCTGTGCTGTGTGAGTGTGCAGTCTGTGCTGTGTGAGTGCGCAGTCTGTGCTGTGGGAGTGTGCAGTCTGTGCTGTGAGAGTGTGCAGTCTGTGCTGTGAGAGTGTGCAGTCTGTGCTGTGTGAGTGTGCAGTCTGTGCTGTGCGAGTGTGCAGTCTGTGCTGTGAGAGTGTGCAGTCTGTGCTGTGGGAGTGTGCAGTCTGTGCTGTGAGAGTGTGCAGTCTGTGCTGTGAGAGTGTGCAGTCTGTGCTGTGTGAGTGTGCAGTCTGTGCTGTGGGAGTGTGCAGTCTGTGCTGTGAGAGTGTGCAGTCTGTGCTGTGGGAGTGTGCAGTCTGTGCTGTGCGAGTGTGCAGTCTGTGTTGTGAGAGTGTGCAGTCTGTGCTGTGTGAGTGTGCAGTCTGTGCTGTGGGAGTGTGCAGTCTGTGCTGTGAGAGTGTGCAGTCTGTGCTGTGAGAGTGTGCAGTCTGTGCTGTGTGAGTGTGCAGTCTGTGCTGTGTGAGTGTGCAGTCTGTGCTGTGTGAGTGTGCAGTCTGTGCTGTGTGAGTGTGCAGTCTGTGCTGTGAGAGTGTGCAGTCTGTGCTGTGGGAGTGTGCAGTCTATGCTGTGTCAGTGTTCAGTCTGTGCTGTGGGAGTGTGCAGTCTGTGCTGTGTGAGTGTGCAGTCTGTGCTGTGTGAGTGTGCAGTCTGTGCTGTGTGAGTGTGCGGTCTGTGCTGTGTGAGTGTGCAGTCTGTGCTGTGAGAGTGTGCAGTCTGTGCTGTGTCAGTGTGCAGTCTGTGCTGTGTGAGTGTGCAGTCTGTGCTGTGTGAGTGTGCAGTCTGTGCTGTGAGAGTGTGCAGTCTGTGCTGTGTGAGTGTGCAGTCTGTGCTGTGTGAGTGTGCAGTCTGTGCTGTGAGAGTGTGCAGTCTGTGCTGTGGGAGTGTGCAGTCTATGCTGTGTCAGTGTTCAGTCTGTGCTGTGGGAGTGTGCAGTCTGTGCTGTGTGAGTGTGCAGTCTGTGCTGTGTGAGTGTGCAGTCTGTGCTGTGAGAGTGTGCAGTCTGTGCTGTGGGAGTGTGCAGTCTATGCTGTGTCAGTGTTCAGTCTGTGCTGTGGGAGTGTGCAGTCTGTGCTGTGTGAGTGTGCAGTCTGTGCTGTGAGAGTGTGCAGTCTGTGCTGTGTCAGTGTGCAGTCTGTGCTGTGTGAGTGTGCAGTCTGTGCTGTGTGAGTGTGCAGTCTGTGCTGTGAGAGTGTGCAGTCTGTGCTGTGTGAGTGTGCAGTCTGTGCTGTGTGAGTGTGCAGTCTGTGCTGTGAGAGTGTGCAGTCTGTGCTGTGGGAGTGTGCAGTCTATGCTGTGTCAGTGTTCAGTCTGTGCTGTGGGAGTGTGCAGTCTGTGCTGTGTGAGTGTGCAGTTTGTGCTGTGTGAGTGTGCAGTCTGTGCTGTGTCAGTGTGCAGTCTGTGCTGTGTCAGTGTGCAGTCTGTGCTGTGTGAGTGTGCAGTCTGTGCTGTGTCAGTGTGCAGTCTGTGCTGTGCGAGTGTGCAGTCTGTGTTGTGAGAGTGTGCAGTCTGTGTTGTGTGAGTGTGCAGTCTGTGCTGTGTGAGTGTGCAGTCTGTGTTGTGAGAGTGTGCAGTCTGTGCTGTTTGAGTGTGCAGTCTGTGCTGTGTGAGTGTGCAGTCTGTGCTGTGCGAGTGTGCAGTCTGTGCTGTGCGAGTGTGCAGTCTGTGCTGTGAGAGTGTGCAGTCTGTGCTGTGTGAGTGTGCAGTCTGTGCTGTGTGAGTGTTCAGTCTGTGCTGTGAGAGTGTGCAGTCTGTGCTGTGTGAGTGTGCAGTCTGTGCTGTGAGTGTGTGCAGTCTGTGCTGTGCGTGTCTGCAGTCTGTGCTGTGTGAGTGTGCAGTCTGTGCTGTGTGAGTGTGCAGTCTGTGCTGTGTCAGTGTGCAGTCTGTGCTGTGTGAGTGTGCAGTCTGTGCTGTGTGAGTGTGCAGTCTGTGCTGTGAGAGTGTGCAGTCTGTGCTGTGTCAGTGTGCAGTCTGTGCTGTGTGAGTGTGCAGTCTGTGCTGTGTCAGTGTGCAGTCTGTGCTGTGTGAGTGAGCAGTCTGTGCTGTGAGAGTGTGCAGTCTGTGCTGTGTGAGTGTGCAGTCTGTGTTGTGTGAGTGTGCAGTCTGTGCTGTGAGAGTGTGCAGTCTGTGCTGTGAGAGTGTGCAGTCTGTGCTGTGAGAGTGTGCAGTCTGTGCTGTGTCAGTGTGCAGTCTGTGCTGTGTGGGTGTGCAGTCTGTGCTGTGTGTATCTGCAGTCTGTGTTGTGAGAGTGTGCAGTCTGTGTTGTGAGAGTGTGCAGTCTGTGATGTGAGAGTGTGCAGTCTGTGCTGTGTGTATCTGCAGTCTGTGCTGTGTGAGTGTGCAGTCTGTGCTGTGTGAGTGTGCAGTCTGTGCTGTGTGAGTGTGCAGTCTGTGCTGTGTCTGTGTGCAGTCTGTGCTGTGTGAGTGTGCAGTCTGTGCTGTGTGAGTGTGCAGTCTGTGCTGTGTGAGTGTGCAGTCTGTGCTGTGTGAGTGTGCAGTCTGTGCTGTGTGAGTGTGCAGTCTGTGCTGTGAGAGTGTGCAGTCTGTGCTGTGAGAGTGTGCAGTCTGTGCTGTGTGAGTGTGCAGTCTGTGCTGTGTGAGTGTGCAGTCTGTGCTGTGGGAGTGTGCAGTCTGTGCTGTGTGAGTGTGCAGTCTGTGCTGTGTGAGTGTGCAGTTCATGCTGTGTGAGTGTGCAGTCTGTGCTGTGCGAGTGTGCAGTCTGTGCTGTGTGAGTGTGCAGTCTGTGCTGTGCGAGTGTGCAGTCTGTGCTGTGTGAGTGTGCAGTCTGTGCTGTGAGAGTGTGCAGTCTGTGCTGTGCGAGTGTGCAGTCTGTGCTGTGTGAGTGTTCAGTCTGTGCTGTGTGAGTGTTCAGTCTGTGCTGTGTGAGTGTGCAGTCTGTGCTGTGTGAGTGTGCAGTCTGTGCTGTGTGAGTGTGCAGTCTGTGCTGTGTGAGTGTTCAGTCTGTGCTGTGTGAGTGTGCAGTCTGTGCTGTGTGAGTGTTCAGTCTGTGCTGTGTGAGTGTGCAGTCTGTGCTGTGTGAGTGTGCAGTCTGTGCTGTGTGAGTGTGCACTCTGTGCTGTGAGAGTGTGCAGTCTGTGCTGTGGGAGTGTGCAGTCTGTGCTGTATGTATCTGCAGTCTGTGTTGTGTGAGTGTGCAGTCTGTGCTGTGAGAGTGTGCAGTCTGAGCTGTGTGAGTGTGCAGTCTGTGCTGTGTGAGTGTGCAGTCTGTGCTGTGTGAGTGTGCACTCTGTGCTGTGAGAGTGTGCAGTCTGTGCTGTGAGAGTGTGCACTCTGTGCTGTGTGAGTGTGCACTCTGTGCTGTGTGAGTGTTCAGTCTGTGCTGTGTGAGTGTGCAGTCTGTGCTGTGTGAGTGTGCAGTCTGTGCTGTGAGAGTGTGCAGTCTGTGCTGTGTGAGTCTGCAGTCTGTGCTGTGTGAGTGTGCAGTCTGTGCTGTGAGAGTGTGCAGTCGGTGCTGTGTGAGTGTGCAGTCTGTGCTGTGTGAGTGTGCAGTCTGTGCTGTGTCAGTGTGCAGTCTGTGCTGTGTGAGTGTGCAGTCTGTGCTGTGTCAGTGTGCAGTCTGTGCTGTGTCAGTGTGCAGTCTGTGCTGTGTGAGTGTGCAGTCTGTGCTGTGTGAGTGTGCAGTCTGTGCTGTGTGAGTGTGCAGTCTGTGCTGTGTCAGTGTGCAGTCTGTGCTGTGTGAGTCTGCAGTCTGTGCTGTGCGAGTGTGCAGTCTGTGCTGTGTGAGTGTGCAGTCTGTGCTGTGTGAGTGTTCAGTCTGTGCTGTGTGAGTGTGCAGCCTGTGCTGTGTGAGTGTGCAGTCTGTGCTGTGTGAGTGTGCAGTCTGTGCTGTGTGAGTGTGCTGTCGGTGCTGTGTGAGTGTGCAGTCTGTGCTGTGTCAGTGTGCAGTCTGTGCTGTGAGAGTGTGCAGTCTGTGCTGTGTGAGTGTGCAGTCTGTGCTGTGTGAGTGTGCAGTCTGTGCTGTGTGAGTGTGCAGTCTGTGCTGTGAGAGTGTGCAGTCTGTGCTGTGTGAGTGTGCAGTCTGTGCTGTGTGAGTGTGCAGTCTGTGCTGTGTGAGTGTGCAGTCTGTGCTGTGTGAGTGTGCAGTCTGTGCTGTGTGAGTGTGCAGTCTGTGCTGTGAGAGTGTGCAGTCTGTGCTGTGTGAGTGTGCAGTCTGTGCTGTGAGAGTGTGCAGTCTGTGTTGTGGGAGTGTGCAGTCTGTGCTGTGTGAGTGTGCAGTCTGTGCTGTGTGAGTGTGCAGTCTGTGCTGTGTGAGTGTGCAGTCTGTGCTGTGTGAGTGTGCAGTCTGTGCTGTGTGAGTGTGCAGTCTGTGCTGTGAGAGTGTGCAGTCTGTGCTGTGTGAGTGTGCAGTCTGTGCTGTGAGAGTGTGCAGTCTGTGTTGTGTGAGTGTGCAGTCTGTGCTGTGTGAGTGTGCAGTCTGTGCTGTCTGAGTGTGCAGTCTGTGCTGTGTGAGTGTGCAGCCTGTGCTGTGTGAGTGTGCAGTCTGTGCTGTGTGAGTGTGCAGTCTGTGCTGTGAGAGTGTGCAGCCTGTGCTGTGTGAGTGTTCAGTCTGTGCTGTGTGAGTGTGCAGTCTGTGCTGTGTGAGTGTGCAGTCTGTGCTGTGTGAGTGTGCAGTCTGTGCTGTGTGAGTGTGCAGTCTGTGCTGTGAGAGTGTGCAGTCTGTGCTGTGTGAGTGTGCAGTCTGTGCTGTGTGAGTGTGCAGTCTGTGCTGTGTGAGTGTGCAGTCTGTGCTGTGTGAGTGTGCAGTCTGTGCTGTGTGAGTGTGCAGTCTGTGCTGTGTGAGTGTGCAGTCTGTGCTGTGAGAGTGTGCAGTCTGTGCTGTGTGAGTGTGCAGTCTGTGCTGTGTGAGTGTGCAGTCTGTGCTGTGTGAGTCTGCAGACTGTGCTGTGTGAGTGTTCAGTCTGTGCTGTGTGAGTGTGCAGTCTGTGCTGTGTGAGTGTGCAGTCTGTGCTGTGTGAGTGTGCAGTCTGTGCTGTGAGAGTGTGCAGTCTGTGCTGTGTGAGTGTGCAGTCTGTGCTGTGTGAGTGTGCAGTCTGTGCTGTGTGAGTCTGCAGACTGTGCTGTGTGAGTGTGCAGTCTGTGCTGTGTGAGTGTGCAGTCTGTGCTGTGTGAGTGTGCAGTCTGTGCTGTGTGAGTGTGCAGTCTGTGCTGTGTGAGTGTGCAGTCTGTGCTGTGTGAGTGTGCAGTCTGTGCTGTGAGAGTGTGCAGCCTGTGCTGTGTGAGTGTTCAGTCTGTGCTGTGTGAGTGTGCAGTCTGTGCTGTGTCAGTGTGCAGTCTGTGCTGTTTGAGTGTGCAGTCTGTGCTGTGTGAGTGTGCAGTCTGTGCTGTGTGAGTGTGCAGTCTGTGCTGTGTGAGTGTGCAGTCTGTGCTGTGTGAGTGTGCAGTCTGTGCTGTGTGAGTGTGCAGTCTGTGCTGTGTGAGTGTGCAGTCTGTGCTGTGTGAGTGTGCAGTCTGTGCTGTGTGAGTGTGCAGTCTGTGCTGTATGAGTGTGCAGTCTGTGCTGTGTGAGTGTGCAGTCTGTGCTGTGTGAGTGTGCAGTCTGTGCTGTGTGAGTCTGCAGTCTGTGCTGTGTGAGTGTGCAGTCTGTGCTGTGAGAGTGTGCAGTCTGTGCTCTGTGAGTGTGCAGTCTGTGCTGTGTGAGTGTGCAGTCTGTGCTGTGAGAGTGTGCAGTCTGTGCTGTGTGAGTGTGCAGTCTGTGCTGTGAGAGTGTGCAGTCTGTGCTGTGCGAGTGTGCAGTCTGTGCTGTGCGAGTGTGCAGTCTGTGCTGTGAGAGTGTGCAGTCTGTGCTGTGTGAGTGTGCAGTCTGTGCTGTGTGAGTCTGCAGTCTGTGCTGTGTGAGTGTGCAGTCTGTGCTGTGTGAGTGTGCAGTCTGTGCTGTGGGAGTGTGCAGTCTGTGCTGTGAGAGTGTGCAGTCTGTGCTGTGTGAGTGTGCAGTCTGTGCTGTGTGAGTGTGCAGTCTGTGCTGTGGGAGTGTGCAGTCTGTGCTGTGAGAGTGTGCAGTCTGTGCTGTGTGAGTGTGCAGTCTGTGCTGTGGGAGTGTGCAGTCTGTGCTGTGTGAGTGTGCAGTCTGTGCTGTGGGAGTGTGCAGTCTGTGCTGTGAGAGTGTGCAGTCTGTGCTGTGTGAGTGTGCTGTCGGTGCTGTGTGAGTGTGCTGTCTGTGTTGTGTGAGTGTGCAGTCTGTGCTGTGAGAGTGTGCAGTCTGTGCTGTGTGAGTGTGCAGTCTGTGCTGTGAGAGTGTGCAGTCTGTGCTGTGTGAGTGTGCAGTCTGTGCTGTGAGAGTGTGCAGTCTGTGCTGTGTGAGTGTGCAGTCTGTGCTGTGTGAGTGTGCAGTCTGTGCTGTGTGAGTGTGCAGTCTGTGCTGTGAGAGTGTGCAGTCTGTGCTGTGTGAGTGTGCAGTCTGTGCTGTGTGAGTGTGCAGTCTGTGCTGTATGAGTGTGCAGTCTGTGCTGTGTGAGTGTGCAGCCTGTGCTGTGTGAGTGTGCAGTCTGTGCTGAGTGAGTGTGCAGTCTGTGCTGTGTGAGTGTGCAGTCTGTGCTGTGTGAGTGTGCAGTCTGTGCTGTGTGAGTGTGCAGTCTGTGCTGTGTGAGTGTGCAGTCTGTGCTGTGTGAGTGTGCAGTCTGTGCTGTGTGAGTGTGCAGTCTGTGCTGTGTGAGTGTGCAGTCTGTGCTGTGTGAGTGTGCAGTCTGTGCTGTGAGAGTGTGCAGTCTGTGCTGTGAGAGTGTGCAGCCTGTGCTGTGTGAGTGTGCAGTCTGTGCTGTGTGAGTGTGCAGTCTGTGCTGTGAGAGTGTGCAGTCTGTGCTGTGAGAGTGTGCAGTCTGTGCTGTGTGAGTGTGCAGTCTGTGCTGTGTGTGTGTGCAGTCTGTGCTGTGTGAGTGTGCAGTCTGTGCTGTGGGAGTGTGCAGTCTGTGCTGTGTCAGTGTGCAGTCTGTGCTGTGTCAGTGTGCAGTCTGTGCTGTGTGAGTGTGCAGTCTGTGCCGTGTGAGTGTGCAGTCTGTGCCGTGTGAGTGTGCAGTCTGTGCCGTGTGAGTGTGCAGTCTGTGCTGTGTGAGTGTGCAGTCTGTGCTGTGTGAGTGCAGTCTGTGCTGTGTGAGTGTGCAGTCTGTGCTGTGAGAGTGTGCAGTCTGTGCTGTGTGAGTGTGCAGTCTGTGCTGTGTGAGTGTGCAGTCTGTGCTGTGTGAGTGTGCAGTCTGTGCTGTGTGAGTGTGCAGTCTGTGCTGTGTGAGTGTGCAGTCTGTGCTGTGTGAGTGTGCAGTCTGTGCTGTGTGAGTGTGCAGTCTGTGCTGTGTGAGTGTGCAGTCTGTGCTGTGTGAGTGTGCAGTCTGTGCTGTGTGAGTGTGCAGTCTGTGCTGTGCGAGTGTGCAGTCTGTGCTGTGTGAGTGTGCAGTCTGTGCTGTGTGAGAGTGCAGTCTGTGCTGTGCGAGTGTGCAGTCTGTGCTGTGTGAGTCTGCAGTCTGTGCTGTGAGAGTGTGCAGTCTGTGCTGTGTGAGTGTTCAGTCTGTGCTGTGTGAGTGTGCAGTCTGTGCTGTGAGAGTGTGCAGTCTGTGCTGTGAGAGTGTGCAGTCTGTGCTGTGAGAGTGTGCAGTCTGTGCTGTGAGAGTGTGCAGTCTGTGCTGTGTGAGTGTGCAGTTTGTGCTGTGAGAGTGTGCAGTCTGTGCTGTGTGAGTGTGCAGTCTGTGCTGTGGGAGTGTGCAGTCTGTGCTGTGTGAGTGTGCAGTTTGTGCTGTGAGAGTGTGCAGTCTGTGCTGTGTGAGTGTGCAGTCTGTGCTGTGTCAGTGTGCAGTCTGTGCTGTGGGAGTGTGCAGTCTGTGCTGTGTGAGTGTGCAGTCTGTGCTGTGTGTGTCTGCAGTCTGTGCTGTGAGAGTGTGCAGTCTGTGCTGTGAGAGTGTGCAGTCTGTGCTGTGGGAGTGTGCAGTCTGTGCTGTGTGAGTGTGCAGTTTGTGCTGTGAGAGTGTGCAGTCTGTGCTGTGTGAGTGTGCAGTCTGTGCTGTGAGAGTGTGCAGTCTGTGCTGTGTGAGTGTGCAGTCTGTGCTGTGAGAGTGTGCAGTCTGTGCTGTGTGAGTGTGCAGTCTGTGCTGTGAGAGTGTGCAATCTGTGCTGTGCGGGTGTGCAGTCTGTGCTGTGTGAGTGTGCAGTCTGTGCTGTGTGAGTGTGCAGTCTGTGCTGTGTCAGTGTGCAGTCTGTGCTGTGTGAGTGTGCAGTCTGTGCTGTGAGAGTGTGCAGTCTGTGCTGTGTGAGTGTTCAGTCTGTGCTGTGTGAGTGTGCAGTCTGTGCTGTGTGAGTGTGCAGTCTGTGCTGTGAGAGTGTGCAGTCTGTGCTGTGAGAGTGTGCAGTCTGTGCTGTGTGAGTGTGCAGTCTGTGCTGTGTGAGTGTGCAGTCTGTGCTGTGTGAGTGTGCAGTCTGTGCTGTGTGAGTGTGCAGTCTGTGCTGTGTGAGTGTGCAGTCTGTGCTGTGTGAGTGTGCAGTCTGTGCTATGTGAGTGTGCGGTCTGTGCTGTGAGAGTGTGCAGTCTGTGCTGTGAGAGTGTGCAGTCTGTGCTGTGTCAGTGTGCAGTCTGTGCTGTGTGAGTGTGCAGTCTGTGCTGTGTGAGTGTGCAGTCTGTGCTATGTGAGTGTGCGGTCTATGCTGTATGAGTGTGCAGTCTGTGCTGTGAGAGTGTGCAGTCTGTGCTGTGAGAGTGTGCAGTCTGTGCTGTGTGAGTGTGCAGTCTGTGCTGTGTGAGTGTGCAGTCTGTGCTGTGAGAGTGTGCAGACTGTGCTGTGTGAGTGTGCAGTCTGTGCTGTGAGAGTGTGCAGTCTGTGCTGTGTGAGTGTGCAGTCTGTGCTGTGAGTGTGCAGTCTGTGCTGTGTGAGTGTGCAGTCTGTGCTGTGTGAGTGTGCAGTCTGTGCTGTGTGAGTGTGCAGTCTGTGCTGTGTCAGTGTGCAGTCTGTGCTGTGAGAGTGTGCAGTCTGTGCTGTGTGAGTGTGCAGTCTGTGCTGTGTGAGTGTGCAGTCTGTGCTGTGTGAGTGTGCAGTCTGTGCTGTGTGAGTCTGCAGTCTGTGCTGTGTGAGTGTGCAGTCTGTGCTGTGTGAGTGTGCAGTCTGTGCTGTGAGAGTGTGCAGTCTGTGCTGTGTGAGTGTGCAGTCTGTGCTGTGAGAGTGTGCAGTCTGTGCTGTGTGAGTGTGCAGTCTGTGCTGTGTGAGTGTGCAGTCTGTGCTGTGTGAGTGTGCAGTCTGTGCTGTGTGAGTGTGCAGTCTGTGCTGTGAGAGTGTGCAGTCTGTGCTGTGTGAGTGTGCAGTCTGTGCTGTGAGAGTGTGCAGTCTGTGCTGTGTGAGTGTGCAGTCTGTGCTGTGAGAGTGTGCAGTCTGTGCTGTGTGAGTGTGCAGTCTGTGCTGTGAGAGTGTGCAGTCTGTGCTGTGAGAGTGTGCAGTCTGTGCTGTGTGAGTGTGCAGTCTGTGCTGTGAGAGTGTGCAGTCTGTGCTGTGTGAGTGTGCAGTCTGTGCTGTGTGAGTGTGCAGTCTGTGCTGTGAGAGTGTGCAGTCTGTGCTGTGTGAGTGTGCAGTCTGTGCTGTGAGAGTGTGCAGTCTGTGCTGTGGGAGTGTGCAGTCTGTGCTGTGTGAGTGTGCAGTCTGTGCTGTGTGAGTGTGCAGTCTGTGCTGTGTGAGTGTGCAGTCTGTGCTGTGTGAGTGTGCAGTCTGTGCTGTGTGAGTGTGCAGTCTGTGCTGTGTGAGTGTGCAGTCTGTGCTGTGTGAGTGTGCAGTCTGTGCTGTGTGAGTGTGCAGTCTGTGCTGTGTGAGTGTGCAGTCTGTGTTGTGTGAGTGTGCAGTCTGTGCTGTGTGAGTGTGCAGTCTGTGCTGTGTGAGTGTGCAGTCTGTGTTGTGTGAGTGTGCAGTCTGTGCTGTGTGTGTCTGCAGTCTGTGCTGTGCGAGTGTGCAGTCTGTGCTGTGTGAGTGTGCAGTCTGTGCTGTGGGAGTGTGCACTCTGTGCTGTGTGAGTGTGCAGTCTGTGCTGTGTGAGTGTGCAGTCTGTGCTGTGTGAGTGTGCAGTCTGTGCTGTGAGAGTGTGCAGTCTGTGCTGTGTGAGTGTGCAGTCTGTGCTGTGTGAGTGTGCAGTCTGTGCTGTGTGAGTGTGCAGTCTGTGCTGTGAGAGTGTGCAGTCTGTGCTGTGTGAGTGTGCAGTCTGTGCTGTGAGAGTGTGCAGTCTGTGCTGTGTGAGTGTGCAGTCTGTGCTGTGTGAGTGTGCAGTCTGTGCTGTGTGAGTGTGCAGTCTGTGCTGTGAGAGTGTGCAGTCTGTGCTGTGTGAGTGTGCAGTCTGTGCTGTGTGAGTGTGCAGTCTGTGCTGTGTGAGTGTGCAGTCTGTGCTATGCGAGTGTGCAGTCTGTGCTGTGTGAGTGTGCAGTCTGTGCTGTGTGAGTGTGCAGTCTGTGCTGTGTGAGTGTGCAGTCTGTGCTGTGTGAGTGTGCAGTCTGTGCTGTGTGAGTGTGCAGTCTGTGCTGTGAGAGTGTGCAGTCTGTGCTGTGTGAGTGTGCAGTCTGTGCTGTGAGAGTGTGCAGTCTGTGCTGTGTGAGTGTGCAGTCTGTGCTGTGTGAGTGTGCAGTCTGTGCTGTGTGAGTGTGCAGTCTGTGCTGTGAGAGTGTGCAGTCTGTGCTGTGTGAGTGTGCAGTCTGTGCTGTGTGAGTGTGCAGTCTGTGCTGTGAGAGTGTGCAGTCTGTGTTGTGTGAGTGTGCAGTCTGTGCTGTGAGAGTGTGCAGTCTGTGTTGTGTGAGTGTGCAGTCTGTGCTGTGTGAGTGTGCAGTCTGTGCTGTGAGAGTGTGCAGTCTGTGCTGTGTGAGTGTGCAGTCTGTGCTGTGAGAGTGTGCAGTCTGTGCTGTGTGAGTGTTCAGTCTGTGCTGTGTCAGTCTGCAGTCTGTGCTGTGAGAGTGTGCAGTCTGTGCTGTGTGAGTGTGCAGTCTGTGCTGTGTGAGTGTGCAGTCTGTGCTGTGTGAGTGTGCAGTCTGTGCTGTGTGAGTGTGCAGTCTGTGCTGTGAGAGTGTGCAGTCTGTGTTGTGTGAGTGTGCAGTCTGTGCTGTGTGAGTGTGCAGTCTGTGCTGTGTGAGTGTGCAGTCTGTGCTGTGAGAGTGTGCAGTCTGTGCTGTGTGAGTGTGCAGTCTGTGCTGTGTGAGTGTGCAGTCTGTGCTGTGTGAGTGTGCAGTCTGTGCTGTGTGAGTCTGCAGTCTGTGTTGTGTGAGTGCGCAGTGTGTGCTGTGTGAGTGCGCAGTGTGTGCTGTGTGAGTCTGCAGTCTGTGCTGTGGGAGTGTGCAGTCTGTGCTGTGTGAGTGTGCAGTCTGTGCTGTGCGAGTGTGCAGTCTGTGCTGTGTGTGTCTGCAGTCTGTGCTGTGTGAGTGTGCAGTCTGTGCTG
Organism: Scyliorhinus torazame; assembly: GCF_047496885.1. Taxonomy (NCBI): domain Eukaryota; kingdom Metazoa; phylum Chordata; class Chondrichthyes; order Carcharhiniformes; family Scyliorhinidae; genus Scyliorhinus; species Scyliorhinus torazame. The sequence goes on along the minus strand of NC_092707.1, from coordinate 122,459,482 downwards.
TGTGAGTGTGCAGTCTGTGCTGTGCGAGTGTGCAGTCAGTGCTGTGTGAGTGTGCAGTCGGTGCTGTGTGAGTGTGCAGTCTGTGCTGTGTGAGTGTGCAGTCTGTGCTGTCTGAGTGTGCAGTCTGTGCTGTGAGAGTGTGCAGTCTGTGCTGTGTGAGTGTGCAGTCTGTGCTGTGTGAGTGTGCAGTCTGTGCTGTGAGAGTGTGCAGTCTGTGCTGTGAGAGTGTGCAGTCTGTGCTGTGTGAGTGTGCAGTCTGTGCTGTCTGAGTGTGCAGTCTGTGCTGTGAGAGTGTGCAGTCTGTGCTGTGTGAGTGTGCAGTCTGTGCTGTGAGAGTGTGCAGTCTGTGCTGTGTGAGTGTGCAGTCTGTGCTGTGTGAGTGTGCAGTCTGTGCTGTGGGAGTGTGCAGTCTGTGCTGTGTGAGTGTGCAGTCTGTGCTGTGAGAGTGTGCAGTCTGTGCTGTGAGAGTGTGCAGTCTGTGCTGTGTGAGTGTGCAGTCTGTGCTGTCTGAGTGTGCAGTCTGTGCTGTGAGAGTGTGCAGTCGGTGCTGTGTGAGTGTGCAGTCTGTGCTGTGAGAGTGTGCAGTCTGTGCTGTGTGAGTGTGCAGTCTGTGTTGTGTGAGTGTGCAGTCTGTGCTGTGTCGCAGTCTGTGCTGTGTGAGTGCGCAGTCTGTGCTGTGAGAGTGTGCAGTCTGTGCTGTGTGAGTCTGCAGTCTGTGCTGTGTGAGTGTGCAGTCTGTGTTGTGTGAGTGTGCAGTCTGTGCTGTGTCAGTGTGCAGTCTGTGCTGTGTGAGTGTGCAGTCTGTGCTGTGAGAGTGTGCAGTCTGTGCTGTGGGAGTGTGCAGTCTGTGCTGTGTGAGTGTGCAGTCTGTGCTGTGTGAGTGTGCAGTCTGTGCTGTGTGAGTGTGCAGTCTGTGTTGTGAGAGTGTGCAGTCTGTGCTGTGTCAGTGTGCAGTCTGTGCTGTGTGAGTGTGCAGTCTGTGCTGTGTGAGTCTGCAGTCTGTGCTCTGTGAGTGTGCAGTCTGTGCTGTGTGAGTGTGCAGTCTGTGCTGTGTGAGTGTGCAGTCTGTGTTGTGAGAGTGTGCAGTCTGTGCTGTGTCAGTGTGCAGTCTGTGCTGTGTGAGTGTGCAGTCTGTGCTGTGTGAGTGTGCAGTCTGTGCTGTGTCAGTGTGCAGTCTGTGCTGTGCGAGTGTGCAGTCTGTGCTGTGTGAGTGTGCAGTCTGTGCTGTGTGTGTGTGCAGTCTGTGCTGTGTGAGTGTGCAGTCTGTGCTGTGTGAGTGTGCAGTCTGTGCTGTGTGAGTGCGCAGTCTGTGCTGTGTGAGTGTGCAGTCTGTGCTGTGTGAGTGTGCAGTCTGTGCTGTGTGAGTGTGCAGTCTGTGCTGTGTGAGTGTGCAGTCGGTGCTGTGTGAGTGTGCAGTCTGTGCTGTGTCAGTGTGCAGTCTGTGCTGTGTGAGTGTGCAGTCTGTGCTGTGAGAGTGTGCAGTCTGTGCTGTGTCAGTGTGCAGTCTGTGCTGTGTGAGTGTGCAGTCTGTGCTGTGTGAGTGTGCAGTCTGTGCTGTGCGGGTGTGCAGTCTGTGCTGTGTGAGTGTGCAGTCTGTGCTGTGTGAGTGTGCAGTCTGTGCTGTGTGAGTGTGCAGTCTGTGCTGTGCGAGTGTGCAGTCTGTGCTGTGTGAGTGTGCAGTCTGTGCTGTGTCAGTGTGCAGTCTGTGCTGTGTCAGTGTGCAGTCTGTGCTGTGTGAGTGTGCAGTCTGTGTTGTGAGAGTGTGCAGTCTGTGCTGTGTGAGTGTGCAGTCTGTGCTGTGTGATTGTGCAGTCTGTGCTGTGCGAGTGTGCAGTCTGTGCTGTGTGAGTGTGCAGTCTGTGCTGTGAGAGTGTGCAGTCTGTGCTGTGTGAGTGTGCAGTCTGTGTTGTGTGAGTGTGCAGTCTGTGCTGTGTCAGTGTGCAGTCTGTGCTGTGTGAGTGCGCAGTCTGTGCTCTGTGAGTGTGCAGTCTGTGCTGTGAGAGTGTGCAGTCGGTGCTGTGTGAGTGTGCAGTCTGTGCTGTGTGAGTGTGCAGTCTGTGCTGTGAGAGTGTGCAGTCTGTGCTGTGTGAGTGTGCAGTCTGTGCTGTGAGAGTGTGCAGTCTGTGCTGTGTGAGTGTGCAGTCTGTGCTGTGAGAGTGTGCAGTCTGTGTTGTGTGAGTGTGCAGTCTGTGCTGTGAGAGTGTGCAGTCTGTGTTGTGTGAGTGTGCAGTCTGTGCTGTGTGAGTGTGCAGTCTGTGCTGTGAGAGTGTGCAGTCTGTGCTGTGTGAGTGTGCAGTCTGTGCTGTGAGAGTGTGCAGTCTGTGCTGTGTGAGTGTTCAGTCTGTGCTGTGTCAGTCTGCAGTCTGTGCTGTGAGAGTGTGCAGTCTGTGCTGTGTGAGTGTGCAGTCTGTGCTGTGTGAGTGTGCAGTCTGTGCTGTGTGAGTGTGCAGTCTGTGCTGTGAGAGTGTGCAGTCTGTGTTGTGTGAGTGTGCAGTCTGTGCTGTGTGAGTGTGCAGTCTGTGCTGTGTGAGTGTGCAGTCTGTGCTGTGAGAGTGTGCAGTCTGTGCTGTGTGAGTGTGCAGTCTGTGCTGTGTGAGTGTGCAGTCTGTGCTGTGTGAGTGTGCAGTCTGTGCTGTGTGAGTGTGCAGTCTGTGCTGTGTGAGTGTGCAGTCTGTGCTGTGTGAGTGTGCAGTCTGTGCTGTGTGAGTGTGCAGTCTGTGCTGTGCGAGTGTGCAGTCTGTGCTGTGTGTGTCTGCAGTCTGTGCTGTGTGAGTGTGCAGTCTGTGCTGTGTGAGTGTGCAGTCTGTGCTGTGCGAGTGTGCAGTCGGTGCTGTGTGAGTGTGCAGTCTGTGCTGTGCGAGTGTGCAGTCTGTGCTGTGTGAGTGTGCAGTCTGTGCTGTGTGAGTGTGCAGTCTGTGCTGTGGGAGTGTGCAGTCTGTGCTGTGTGAGTGTGCAGTCTGTGCTGTGCGAGTGTGCAGTCTGTGCTGTGTGTGTCTGCAGTCTGTGCTGTGTGAGTGTGCAGTCTGTGCTGTGTGAGTGTGCAGTCTGTGCTGTGCGAGTGTGCAGTCGGTGCTGTGTGAGTGTGCAGTCGGTGCTGTGTGAGTGTGCAGTCTGTGCTGTGTGAGTGTGCAGTCTGTGCTGTGTGAGTGTGCAGTCTGTGCTGTGCGAGTGTGCAGTCGGTGCTGTGTGAGTGTGCAGTCGGTGCTGTGTGAGTGTGCAGTCGGTGCTGTGTGAGTGTGCAGTCTGTGCTGTGCGAGTGTGCAGTCTGTGCCGTGGGAGTGTGCTGTCTGTGCCGTGTGAGTGTGCAGTCTGTGCTGTGAGAGTGTGCAGTCTGTGCTGTGAGAGTGTGCAGTCTGTGCTGTGAGAGTGTGCAGTCTGTGCTGTGTGAGTGTGCAGTCTGTGCTGTCTGAGTGTGCAGTCTGTGCTGTGAGAGTGTGCAGTCTGTGCTGTGTGAGTGTGCAGTCTGTGTTGTGTGAGTGTGCAGTCTGTGCTGTGTCAGTGTGCAGTCTGTGCTGTGTGAGTGCGCAGTCTGTGCTCTGTGAGTGTGCAGTCTGTGCTGTGTGAGTGTGCAGTCTGTGCTGTGTGAGTGTGCAGTCTGTGTTGTGAGAGTGTGCAGTCTGTGCTGTGTCAGTGTGCAGTCTGTGCTGTGTGAGTGTGCAGTCTGTGCTGTGTGAGTGTGCAGTCTGTGCTGTGTCAGTGTGCAGTCTGTGCTGTGCGAGTGTGCAGTCTGTGCTGTGTGAGTGTGCAGTCTGTGCTGTGTCAGTGTGCAGTCTGTGCTGTGTGAGTGCGCAGTCTGTGCTGTGTGAGTGTGCAGTCTGTGCTGTGTGAGTGTGCAGTCTGTGCTGTGTGAGTGTGCAGTCTGTGCTGTGTGAGTGTGCAGTCGGTGCTGTGTGAGTGTGCAGTCTGTGCTGTGTCAGTGTGCAGTCTGTGCTGTGTGAGTGTGCAGTCTGTGCTGTGTGAGTGTGCAGTCTGTGCTGTGAGAGTGTGCAGTCTGTGCTGTGTGAGTGTGCAGTCTGTGCTGTGTGAGTGTGCAGTCTGTGCTGTGTGAGTGTGCAGTCTGTGCTGTGCGGGTGTGCAGTCTGTGCTGTGTGAGTGTGCAGTCTGTGCTGTGTGAGTGTGCAGTCTGTGCTGTGTGAGTGTGCAGTCTGTGCTGTGCGAGTGTGCAGTCTGTGCTGTGTGAGTGTGCAGTCTGTGCTGTGTCAGTGTGCAGTCTGTGCTGTGTCAGTGTGCAGTCTGTGCTGTGTGAGTGTGCAGTCTGTGTTGTGAGAGTGTGCAGTCTGTGCTGTGTGAGTGTGCAGTCTGTGCTGTGTGAGTGTGCAGTCTGTGCTGTGTCAGTGTGCAGTCTGTGCTGTGCGAGTGTGCAGTCTGTGCTGTGTGAGTGTGCAGTCTGTGCTGTGTCAGTGTGCAGTCTGTGCTGTGCGAGTGTGCAGTCTGTGTTGTGAGAGTGTGCAGTCTGTGCTGTGTCAGTGTGCAGTCTGTGCTGTGTGAGTGTTCAGTCTGTGCTGTGCGAGTGTGCAGTCTGCGCTGTGTGAGTGTGCAGTCTGTGCTGTGAGAGTGTGCAGTCTGTGCTGTGTGAGTGTGCAGTCTGTGCTGTGAGAGTGTGCAGTCTGTGCTGTGAGAGTGTGCAGTCTGTGCTGTGTGTATCTGCAGTCTGTGCTGTGTGAGTGTGCAGTCTGTGCTGTGAGAGTGTGCAGTCTGTGCTGTGCGAGTGTGCAGTCTGTGCTGTGTGAGTGTGCAGTCTGTGCTGTGTGAGTGTGCAGTCTGTGCTGTATGTATCTGCAGTCTGTGCTGTGTGAGTGTGCAGTCTGTGCTGTGAGAGTGTGCAGTCTGTGCTGTGCGAGTGTGCAGTCTGTGCTGTGAGAGTGTGCAGTCTGTGCTGTGTGAGTGTGCAGTCTGTGCTGTGAGAGTGTGCAGTCTGTGCTGTGTGTATCTGCAGTCTGTGCTGTGTGAGTGTGCAGTCTGTGCTGTGTGAGTGTGCAGTCTGTGCTGTGCGAGTGTTCAGTCTGTGCTGTGTGAGTGTGCAGTCTGTGCTGTGTGAGTGTGCAGTCTGTGCTGTGTGAGTGTGCAGTCTGTGCTGTGTGAGTGTGCAGCCTGTGCTGTGTGAGTGTGCAGTCTGTGCTGTGTGAGTGTGCAGTCTGTGCTGTGAGAGTGTGCAGTCTGTGCTGTGTGAGTGTGCAGTCTGTGCTGTGAGAGTGTGCAGTCTGTGCTGTGAGAGTGTGCAGTCTGTGCTGTGAGAGTGTGCAGTCTGTGTTGTGTGAGTGTGCAGTCTGTGCTGTGTGAGTGTGCAGTCTGTGCTGTGAGAGTGTGCAGTCTGTGCTGTGTCAGTGTGCAGTCTGTGCTGTGTGAGTGTGCAGTCTGTGCTGTGTGAGTGTGCAGTCTGTGCTGTGTCAGTGTGCAGTCTGTGCTGTGCGAGTGTGCAGTCTGTGCTGTGTGAGTGTGCAGTCTGTGCTGTGTCAGTGTGCAGTCTGTGCTGTGCGAGTGTGCAGTCTGTGTTGTGAGAGTGTGCAGTCTGTGCTGTGTCAGTGTGCAGTCTGTGCTGTGTGAGTGTTCAGTCTGTGCTGTGCGAGTGTGCAGTCTGTGCTGTGTGAGTGTGCAGTCTGTGCTGTGAGAGTGTGCAGTCTGTGCTGTGAGAGTGTGCAGTCTGTGCTGTGTGTATCTGCAGTCTGTGCTGTGAGAGTGTGCAGTCTGTGCTGTGAGAGTGTGCAGTCTGTGCTGTGCGAGTGTGCAGTCTGTGCTGTGTGAGTGTGCAGTCTGTGCTGTGTGAGTGTGCAGTCTGTGCTGTATGTATCTGGAGTCTGTGCTGTGTGAGTGTGCAGTCTGTGCTGTGTGAGTGTGCAGTCTGTGCTGTGTGAGTGTGCAGTCTGTGCTGTGTGAGTCTGCAGTCTGTGTTGTGTGAGTGCGCAGTGTGTGCTGTGTGAGTGCGCAGTGTGTGCTGTGTGAGTCTGCAGTCTGTGCTGTGGGAGTGTGCAGTCTGTGCTGTGGGAGTGTGCAGTCTGTGCTGTGTGTGTCTGCAGTCTGTGCTGTGTGAGTCTGCAGTCTGTGTTGTGTGAGTGCGCAGTGTGTGCTGTGTGAGTGCGCAGTGTGTGCTGTGTGAGTCTGCAGTCTGTGCTGTGGGAGTGTGCAGTCTGTGCTGTGGGAGTGTGCAGTCTGTGCTGTGTGTGTCTGCAGTCTGTGTTGTGTGAGTGTGCAGTCTGTGTTGTGTGAGTGCGCAGTGTGTGCTGTGTGAGTGCGCAGTGTGTGCTGTGTGAGTCTGCAGTCTGTGCTGTGGGAGTGTGCAGTCTGTGCTGTGTGAGTGTGCAGTCTGTGCTGTGCGAGTGTGCAGTCTGTGCTGTGTGTGTCTGCAGTCTGTGCTGTGTGAGTGTGCAGTCTGTGCTGTGTGAGAGTGCAGTCTGTGCTGTGCGAGTGTGCAGTCGGTGCTGTGTGAGTGTGCAGTCGGTGCTGTGTGAGTGTGCAGTCTGTGCTGTGTGAGTGTGCAGTCTGTGCTGTGCGAGTGTGCAGTCTGTGCCGTGGGAGTGTGCTGTCTGTGCCGTGTGAGTGTGCAGTCTGTGCTGTGAGAGTGTGCAGTCTGTGCTGTGAGAGTGTGCAGTCTGTGCTGTGTGAGTGTGCAGTCTGTGCTGTCTGAGTGTGCAGTCTGTGCTGTGAGAGTGTGCAGTCTGTGCTGTGTGAGTGTGCAGTCTGTGCTGTGAGAGTCTGCAGTCGGTGCTGTGTGAGTGTGCAGTCGGTGCTGTGTGAGTCTGAAGTCTGTGCTGTGTGAGTGTGCAGTCTGTGCTGTGAGAGTGTGCAGTCTGTGTTGTGTGAGTGTGCAGTCTGTGCTGTGTCAGTGTGCAGTCTGTGCTGTGTGAGTGCGCAGTCTGTGCTGTGTGATTGTGCAGTCTGTGCTGTGTGAGTGTGCAGACTGTGCTGTGTGAGTGTGCAGTCTGTGCTGTGTGAGTGTGCAGTCTGTGCTGTGTGAGTGTGCAGTCGGTGCTGTGTGAGTGTGCAGTCTGTGCTGTGTCAGTGTGCAGTCTGTGCTGTGTGAGTGTGCAGTCTGTGCTGTGTGAGTGTGCAGTCTGTGCTGTGTGAGTGTGCAGTCTGTGCTGTGTGAGTGTGCAGTCTGTGCTGTGTGAGTGTGCAGTCTGTGCTGTGTGAGTGTGCAGTCTGTGCTGTGTGAGTGTGCAGTCGGTGCTGTGTGAGTGTGCAGTCTGTGCTGTGTCAGTGTGCAGTCTGTGCTGTGTGAGTGTGCAGTCTGTGCTGTGTCAGTGTGCAGTCTGTGTTGTGTGAGTGTGCAGTCTGTGCTGTGTGAGTGTGCAGTCTGTGCTGTGTCAGTGTGCAGTCTGTGCTGTGTGAGTGTGCAGTCTGTGCTGTGTGAGTGTGCAGTCTGTGCTGTGAGAGTGTGCAGTCTGTGCTGTGCGAGTTTGCAGTCTGTGCTGTGTGAGTGTGCAGTCTGTGCTGTGTCAGTGTGCAGTCTGTGCTGTGTCAGTGTGCAGTCTGTGCTGTGTGAGTGTGCAGTCTGTGCTGTGTGAGTGTGCAGTCTGTGCTGTGAGAGTGTGCAGTCTGTGCTGTGTGAGTGTGCAGTCTGTGCTGTGTGAGTGTGCAGTCTGTGTTGTGAGAGTGTGCAGTCTGTGCTGTGTCAGTGTGCAGTCTGTGCTGTGTGAGTGTGCAGTCTGTGCTGTGTGAGTGTGCAGTCTGTGCTGTGTCAGTGTGCAGTCTGTGCTGTGCGAGTGTGCAGTCTGTGCTGTGTGAGTGTGCAGTCTGTGCTGTGTCAGTGTGCAGTCTGTGCTGTGCGAGTGTGCAGTCTGTGTTGTGAGAGTGTGCAGTCTGTGCTGTGTCAGTGTGCAGTCTGTGCTGTGTGAGTGTTCAGTCTGTGCTGTGCGAGTGTGCAGTCTGTGCTGTGTGAGTGTGCAGTCTGTGCTGTGAGAGTGTGCAGTCTGTGCTGTGTGAGTGTGCAGTCTGTGCTGTGAGAGTGTGCAGTCTGTGCTGTGAGAGTGTGCAGTCTGTGCTGTGTGTATCTGCAGTCTGTGCTGTGTGAGTGTGCAGTCTGTGCTGTGAGAGTGTGCAGTCTGTGCTGTGCGAGTGTGCAGTCTGTGCTGTGTGAGTGTGCAGTCTGTGCTGTGTGAGTGTGCAGTCTGTGCTGTATGTATCTGCAGTCTGTGCTGTGTGAGTGTGCAGTCTGTGCTGTGAGAGTGTGCAGTCTGTGCTGTGCGAGTGTGCAGTCTGTGCTGTGAGAGTGTGCAGTCTGTGCTGTGTGAGTGTGCAGTCTGTGCTGTGTGAGTGTGCAGTCTGTGCTGTGAGAGTGTGCAGTCTGTGCTGTGAGAGTGTGCAGTCTGTGCTGTGCGAGTGTGCAGTCTGTGCTGTGAGAGTGTGCAGTCGGTGCTGTGTGAGTGTGCAGTCTGTGCTGTGTGAGTGTGCAGTCTGTGCTGTGAGATTGTGCAGTCTGTGCTGTGTGTATCTGCAGTCTGTGCTGTGTGAGTGTGCAGTCTGTGCTGTGTGAGTGTGCAGTCTGTGCTGTGCGAGTGTGCAGTCTGTGCTGTGTGAGTGTGCAGTCTGTGCTGTGTGAGTGTGCAGTCTGTGCTGTGAGAGTGTGCAGTCTGTGCTGTGAGAGTGTGCAGTCTGTGCTGTGAGAGTGTGCAGTCTGTGTTGTGTGAGTGTGCAGTCTGTGCTGTGTGAGTGTGCAGTCTGTGCTGTGTGAGTGTGCAGTCTGTGCTGTGTGAGTGTGCAGTCGGTGCTGTGTGAGTGTTCAGTCTGTGCTGTGTCAGTCTGCAGTCTGTGCTGTGAGAGTGTGCAGTCTGTGCTGTGTGAGTGTGCAGTCTGTGCTGTGTGAGTGTGCAGTCTGTGCTGTGTGAGTGTGCAGTCTGTGCTGTGAGAGTGTGCAGTCTGTGTTGTGTGAGTGTGCAGTCTGTGCTGTGTGAGTGTGCAGTCGGTGCTGTGTGAGTGTGCAGTCTGTGCTGTGTGAGTGTGCAGTCTGTGCTGTGTGAGTGTGCAGTCTGTGCTGTGAGAGTGTGCAGTCTGTGCTGTGAGAGTGTGCAGTCTGTGCTGTGTGAGTCTGCAGTCTGTGCTGTGTGAGTGTGCAGTCTGTGCTGTGTGAGTGTGCAGTCTGTGCTGTGTGAGTGTGCAGTCTGTGCTGTGTGAGTGTGCAGTCTGTGCTGTGAGAGTGTGCAGTCTGTGCTGTGTGAGTGTTCAGTCTGTGCTGTGTCAGTCCGCAGTCTGTGCTGTGAGAGTGTGCAGTCTGTGCTGTGTGAGTGTGCAGTCTGTGTTGTGTGAGTGTGCAGTCTGTGCTGTGAGAGTGTGCAGTCTGTGCTGTGAGAGTGTGCAGTCTGTGCTGTGAGAGTGTGCAGTCTGTGCTGTGTCAGTGTGCAGTCTGTGCTGTGTGAGTGTGCAGTCTGTGCTGTGAGAGTGTGCAGTCTGTGCTGTGTTAGTGTGCAGTCTGTGCTGTGAGAGTGTGCAGTCTATGCTGTGTCAGTGTGCAGTCTGTGCTGTGTGAGTGTGCAGTCTGTGCTGTGAGAGTGTGCAGTCTGTGCTGTGTGAGTGTGCAGTCTGTGCTGTGTGAGTGTGCAGTCTGTGCTGTGTGAGTGTGCAGTCTGTGCTGTGAGAGTGTGCAGTCTGTGCTATGTGAGTGTGCAGTCTGTGCTGTGTGAGTCTGCAGTCTGTGTTGTGTGAGTGCGCAGTGTGTGCTGTGTGAGTGCGCAGTGTGTGCTGTGTGAGTCTGCAGTCTGTGCTGTGGGAGTGTGCAGTCTGTGCTGTGGGAGTGTGCAGTCTGTGCTGTGTGTGTCTGCAGTCTGTGCTGTGTGAGTCTGCAGTCTGTGTTGTGTGAGTGCGCAGTGTGTGCTGTGTGAGTGCGCAGTGTGTGCTGTGTGAGTGCGCAGTGTGTGCTGTGTGAGTCTGCAGTCTGTGCTGTGGGAGTGTGCAGTCTGTGCTGTGTGAGTGTGCAGTCTGTGCTGTGCGAGTGTGCAGTCTGTGCTGTGTGTGTCTGCAGTCTGTGCTGTGTGAGTGTGCAGTCTGTGCTGTGTGAGTGTGCAGTCTGTGCTGTGCGAGTGTGCAGTCGGTGCTGTGTGAGTGTGCAGTCGGTGCTGTGTGAGTGTGCAGTCTGTGCTGTGTGAGTGTGCAGTCTGTGCTGTGCGAGTGTGCAGTCTGTGCCGTGGGAGTGTGCTGTCTGTGCCGTGTGAGTGTGCAGTCTGTGCTGTGAGAGTGTGCAGTCTGTGCTGTGAGAGTGTGCAGTCTGTGCTGTGAGAGTGTGCAGTCTGTGCTGTGTGAGTGTTCAGTCTGTGCTGTGTCAGTCTGCAGTCTGTGCTGTGAGAGTGTGCAGTCTGTGCTGTGTGAGTGTGCAGTCTGTGTTGTGTGAGTGTGCAGTCTGTGCTGTGAGAGTGTGCAGTCTGTGCTGTGAGAGTGTGCAGTCTGTGCTGTGAGAGTGTGCAGTCTGTGCTGTGTCAGTGTGCAGTCTGTGCTGTGTGAGTGTGCAGTCTGTGCTGTGAGAGTGTGCAGTCTGTGCTGTGTTAGTGTGCAGTCTGTGCTGTGAGAGTGTGCAGTCTATGCTGTGTCAGTGTGCAGTCTGTGCTGTGTGAGTGTGCAGTCTGTGCTGTGAGAGTGTGCAGTCTGTGCTGTGTGAGTGTGCAGTCTGTGCTGTGTGAGTGTGCAGTCTGTGCTGTGTGAGTGTGCAGTCTGTGCTGTGAGAGTGTGCAGTCTGTGCTGTGTGAGTGTGCAGTCTGTGCTGTGTGAGTCTGCAGTCTGTGTTGTGTGAGTGCGCAGTGTGTGCTGTGTGAGTGTGCAGTCTGTGCTGTGTGAGTGTGCAGTCTGTGCTGTGGGAGTGTGCAGTCTGTGCTGTGGGAGTGTGCAGTCTGTGCTGTGTGTGTCTGCAGTCTGTGCTGTGTGAGTCTGCAGTCTGTGTTGTGTGAGTGTGCAGTCTGTGTTGTGTGAGTGCGCAGTGTGTGCTGTGTGAGTGCGCAGTGTGTGCTGTGTGAGTCTGCAGTCTGTGCTGTGGGAGTGTGCAGTCTGTGCTGTGTGAGTGTGCAGTCTGTGCTGTGCGAGTGTGCAGTCTGTGCTGTGTGTGTCTGCAGTCTGTGCTGTGTGAGTGTGCAGTCTGTGCTGTGTGAGTGTGCAGTCTGTGCTGTGCGAGTGTGCAGTCGGTGCTGTGTGAGTGTGCAGTCGGTGCTGTGTGAGTGTGCAGTCTGTGCTGTGTGAGTGTGCAGTCTGTGCTGTGTGAGTGTGCAGTCTGTGCTGTGTGAGTGTGCAGTCTGTGCTGTGAGAGTGTGCAGTCTGTGTTGTGTGAGTGTGCAGTCTGTGCTGTGTGTGTCTGCAGTCTGTGCTGTGTGAGTGTGCAGTCTGTGCTGTGTGAGTGTGCAGTCTGTGCTGTGAGAGTGTGCAGTCTGTGCTGTGTGTGTCTGCAGTCTGTGCTGTGTGAGTGTGCAGTCTGTGCTGTGTGAGTGTGCAGTCTGTGCTGTGAGAGTGTGCAGTCTGTGTTGTGTGAGTGTGCAGTCTGTGTTGTGTGAGTGCGCAGTGTGTGCTGTGTGAGTGCGCAGTGTGTGCTGTGTGAGTCTGCAGTCTGTGCTGTGGGAGTGTGCAGTCTGTGCTGTGTGAGTGTGCAGTCTGTGCTGTGAGAGTGGGCAGTCTGTGTTGTGTGAGTGTGCAGTCTGTGCTGTGAGAGTGTGCAGTCTGTGTTGTGTGAGTGTGCAGTCTGTGCTGTGTGTGTCTGCAGTCTGTGCTGTGTGAGTGTGCAGTCTGTGCTGTGTGAGTGTGCAGTCTGTGCTGTGCGAGTGTGCAGTCTGTGCTGTGTGTGTCTGCAGTCTGTGCTGTGTGAGTGTGCAGTCTGTGCTGTGTGAGTGTGCAGTCTGTGCTGTGTGTGTCTGCAGTCTGTGCTGTGTGAGTGTGCAGTCTGTGCTGTGTGAGTGTGCAGTCTGTGCTGTGGGAGTGTGCAGTCTGTGCTGTGTGAGTGTGCAGTCTGTGCTGTGTGAGTGTGCAGTCTGTGCTGTGAGAGTGTGCAGTCTGTGTTGTGTGAGTGTGCAGTCTGTGCTGTGTGTGTCTGCAGTCTGTGCTGTGTGAGTGTGCAGTCTGTGCTGTGTGAGTGTGCAGTCTGTGCTGTGCGAGTGTGCAGTCTGTGCTGTGTGTGTCTGCAGTCTGTGCTGTGTGAGTGTGCAGTCTGTGCTGTGTGAGTGTGCAGTCTGTGCTGTGAGAGTGTGCAGTCTGTGTTGTGTGAGTGTGCAGTCTGTGTTGTGTGAGTGCGCAGTGTGTGCTGTGTGAGTGCGCAGTGTGTGCTGTGTGAGTCTGCAGTCTGTGCTGTGGGAGTGTGCAGTCTGTGCTGTGTGAGTGTGCAGTCTGTGCTGTGCGAGTGTGCAGTCTGTGCTGTGTGAGTCTGCAGTCTGTGCTGTGGGAGTGTGCAGTCTGTGCTGTGCGAGTGTGCAGTCTGTGCTGTGTGAGTGTGCAGTCTGTGCTGTGTGAGTGTGCAGTCTGTGCTGTGTGAGTGTGCAGTCTGTGCTGTGTGAGTGTGCAGTCTGTGCTGTGTGAGTGTGCAGTCTGTGCTGTGAGAGTGTGCAGTCTGTGTTGTGTGAGTGTGCAGTCTGTGCTGTGTGTGTCTGCAGTCTGTGCTGTGTGAGTGTGCAGTCTGTGCTGTGTGAGTGTGCAGTCTGTGCTGTGCGAGTGTGCAGTCTGTGCTGTGTGTGTCTGCAGTCTGTGCTGTGTGAGTGTGCAGTCTGTGCTGTGTGAGTGTGCAGTCTGTGCTGTGAGAGTGTGCAGTCTGTGTTGTGTGAGTGTGCAGTCTGTGTTGTGTGAGTGCGCAGTGTGTGCTGTGTGAGTGCGCAGTGTGTGCTGTGTGAGTCTGCAGTCTGTGCTGTGGGAGTGTGCAGTCTGTGCTGTGTGAGTGTGCAGTCTGTGCTGTGTGAGTGTGCAGTCTGTGCTCTGTGTGTGTCTGCAGTCTGTGCTGTGTGAGTGTGCAGTCTGTGCTGTGTGAGTGTGCAGTCTGTGCTGTGCGAGTGTGCAGTCGGTGCTGTGTGAGTGTGCAGTCGGTGCTGTGTGAGTGTGCAGTCTGTGCTGTGTGAGTGTGCAGTCTGTGCTGTGCGAGTGTGCAGTCTGTGCCGTGGGAGTGTGCTGTCTGTGCCGTGTGAGTGTGCAGTCTGTGCTGTGAGAGTGTGCAGTCTGTGCTGTGAGAGTGTGCAGTCTGTGCTGTGAGAGTGTGCAGTCTGTGCTGTGTGAGTGTGCAGTCTGTGCTGTCTGAGTGTGCAGTCTGTGCTGTGAGAGTGTGCAGTCTGTGCTGTGTGAGTGTGCAGTCTGTGCTGTGAGAGTGTGCAGTCGGTGCTGTGTGAGTGTGCAGTCGGTGCTGTGTGAGTCTGAAGTCTGTGCTGTGTGAGTGTGCAGTCTGTGCTGTGAGAGTGTGCAGTCTGTGCTGTGTGAGTGTGCAGTCTGTGCTGTCTGAGTGTGCAGTCTGTGCTGTGAGAGTGTGCAGTCTGTGCTGTGTGAGTGTGCAGTCTGTGCTGTGAGAGTGTGCAGTCTGTGCTGTGCGAGTGTGCAGTCTGTGCTGTGTGAGTGTGCAGTCTGTGCTGTGTGAGTGTGCAGTCTGTGCTGTGTGAGTGTGCAGTCTGTGCTGTGTCAGTGTGCAGTCTGTGCTCTGTGAGTGCGCAGTCTGTGCTGTGTCAGTGTGCAGTCTGTGCTGTGTGAGTGTGCAGTCTGTGCTGTGTGAGTGTGCAGTCTGTGCTGTGTGAGTGTGCAGTCGGTGCTGTGTGAGTGTGCAGTCTGTGCTGTGTCAGTGTGCAGTCTGTGCTGTGTGAGTGTGCAGTCTGTGCTGTGTGAGTGTGCAGTCTGTGCTGTGTCAGTGTGCAGTCTGTGCTGTGCGAGTGTGCAGTCTGTGCTGTGTGAGTGTGCAGTCTGTGCTGTGTCAGTGTGCAGTCTGTGCTGTGTGAGTGTGCAGTCTGTGCTGTGTCAGTGTGCAGTCTGTGCTGTGTGAGTGTGCAGTCTGTGTTGTGAGAGTGTGCAGTCTGTGCTGTGTCAGTGTGCAGTCTGTGCTGTGTGAGTGTGCAGTCTGTGCTGTGTGAGTGTGCAGTCTGTGCTGCGTCAGTGTGCAGTCTGTGCTGTGCGAGTGTGCAGTCTGTGCTGTGTGAGTGTGCAGTCTGTGCTGTGTGAGTGTGCAGTCTGTGCTGTGTCAGTGTGCAGTCTGTGTTGTGAGAGTGTGCAGTCTGTGCTGTGTCAGTGTGCAGTCTGTGCTGTGTGAGTGTGCTGTCTGTGCTGTGCGAGTGTGCAGTCTGTGCTGTGCGAGTGTGCAGTCTGTGCTGTGAGAGTGTGCAGTCTGTGCTGTGTGAGTGTGCAGTCTGTGCTGTGTGAGTGTGCAGTCTGTGCTGTGAGAGTGTGCAGTCTGTGCTGTGAGGGTGTGCAGTCTGTGCTGTGTCAGTGTGCAGTCTGTGCCGTGTGATTGTGCAGTCTGTGCTGTGTGAGTGTGCAGTCTGTGCTGTGTGTATCTGCAGTCTGTGTTGTGTGAGTGTGCAGTCTGTGCTGTGTGAGTGTGCAGTCTGTGCTGTGTCAGTGTGCAGTCTGTGCCGTGTGAGTGTGCAGTCTGTGCTGTATGAGTGTGCTGTGTGAGTGTGCAGTCTGTGTTGTGTGAGTGTGCAGTCTGTGCTGTGTCAGTGTGCAGTCTGTGCTGTGTCAGTGTGCAGTCTGTGCCATGTGAGTGTGCAGTCTGTGTTGTGTGAGTGTGCAGTCTGTGCTGTGTCAGTGTGCAGTCTGTGCTGTGTGAGTGTGCAGTCTGTGCTGTGTGAGTGTGCAGTCTGTGCTGTGTGAGTGTGCAGTCTGTGCTGTGAGAGTGTGCAGTCTGTGCTGTGAGAGTGTGCAGTCTGTGCTGTGAGAGTGTGCAGTCTGTGCTGTGTGAGTGTGCAGTCTGTGCTGTGTGAGTGTGCAGTCTGTGCTGTGAGAGTGTGCAGTCTGTGCTGTGAGAGTGTGCAGTCTGTGCTGTGTGAGTGTGCAGTCTGTGCTGTGTGAGTGTGCAGTCTGTGCTGTGTGAGTGTGCAGTCTGTGCTGTGAGAGTGTGCAGTCTGTGTTGTGTGAGTGTGCAGTCTGTGCTGTGTGAGTGTGCAGTCTGTGCTGTGTGAGTGTGCAGTCTGTGCTGTGAGAGTGTGCAGTCTGTGCTGTGAGGGTGTGCAGTCTGTGCTGTGTCAGTGTGCAGTCTGTGCTGTGAGAGTGTGCAGTCTGTGCTGTGTGAGTGTGCAGTCTGTGCTGTGTGAGTGTGCAGTCTGTGCTGTGTGAGTGTGCAGTCTGTGCTGTGTGAGTGTGCAGTCTGTGCTGTGTGAGTGTGCAGTCTGTGCTGTGTGAGTGTGCAGTCTGTGTTGTGTGAGTGCAGTCTGTGCTGTGTGAGTGTGCAGTCTGTGCTGTGTGAGTGTGCAGTCTGTGCTGTGTGAGTGTGCAGTCTGTGCTGTGTGAGTGTGCAGTCTGTGCTGTGTGTGTCTGCAGTCTGTGCTGTGTGAGTGTGCAGTCTGTGCTGTGTGAGTGTGCAGTCTGTGCTGTGCGAGTGTGCAGTCTGTGCTGTGTGTGTCTGCAGTCTGTGCTGTGTGAGTGTGCAGTCTGTGCTGTGTGAGTGTGCAGTCTGTGCTGTGTGTGTCTGCAGTCTGTGCTGTGTGAGTGTGCAGTCTGTGCTGTGTGAGTGTGCAGTCTGTGCTGTGGGAGTGTGCAGTCTGTGCTGTGTGAGTGTGCAGTCTGTGCTGTGTGAGTGTGCAGTCTGTGCTGTGAGAGTGTGCAGTCTGTGTTGTGTGAGTGTGCAGTCTGTGCTGTGTGTGTCTGCAGTCTGTGCTGTGTGAGTGTGCAGTCTGTGCTGTGTGAGTGTGCAGTCTGTGCTGTGCGAGTGTGCAGTCTGTGCTGTGTGTGTCTGCAGTCTGTGCTGTGTGAGTGTGCAGTCTGTGCTGTGTGAGTGTGCAGTCTGTGCTGTGAGAGTGTGCAGTCTGTGTTGTGTGAGTGTGCAGTCTGTGTTGTGTGAGTGCGCAGTGTGTGCTGTGTGAGTGCGCAGTGTGTGCTGTGTGAGTCTGCAGTCTGTGCTGTGGGAGTGTGCAGTCTGTGCTGTGTGAGTGTGCAGTCTGTACTGTGCGAGTGTGCAGTCTGTGCTGTGTGTGTCTGCAGTCTGTGCTGTGTGAGTGTGCAGTCTGTGCTGTGTGAGTGTGCAGTCTGTGCTGTGCGAGTGTGCAGTCGGTGCTGTGTGAGTGTGCAGTCGGTGCTGTGTGAGTGTGCAGTCTGTGCTGTGTGAGTGTGCAGTCTGTGCTGTGCGAGTGTGCAGTCTGTGCCGTGGGAGTGTGCTGTCTGTGCCGTGTGAGTGTGCAGTCTGTGCTGTGAGAGTGTGCAGTCTGTGCTGTGAGAGTGTGCAGTCTGTGCTGTGAGAGTGTGCAGTCTGTGCTGTGTGAGTGTGCAGTCTGTGCTGTCTGAGTGTGCAGTCTGTGCTGTGAGAGTGTGCAGTCTGTGCTGTGTGAGTGTGCAGTCTGTGCTGTGAGAGTGTGCAGTCTGTGCTGTGTGAGTGTGCAGTCTGTGCTGTGCGGGTGTGCAGTCGGTGCTGTGTGAGTGTGCAGTCGGTGCTGTGTGAGTCTGAAGTCTGTGCTGTGTGAGTGTGCAGTCTGTGCTGTGAGAGTGTGCAGTCTGTGCTGTGAGAGTGTGCAGTCTGTGCTGTGTGAGTGTGCAGTCTGTGCTGTCTGAGTGTGCAGTCTGTGCTGTGAGAGTGTGCAGTCTGTGCTGTGTGAGTGTGCAGTCTGTGCTGTGAGAGTGTGCAGTCTGTGCTGTGCGAGTGTGCAGTCTGTGCTGTGTCAGTGTGCAGTGTGTGCTGTGTGAGTGTGCAGTCTGTGCTGTGTCAGTGTGCAGTGTGTGCTGTGTCAGTGTGCAGTCTGTGCTGTGTGAGTGTGCAGTGTGTGCTGTGTGAGTGTGCAGTCTGTGCTGTGTGAGTGTGCAGTCTGTGCTGTGTGAGTGTGCAGTCTGTGCTGTGTCAGTGTGCAGTCTGTGCTCTGTGAGTGCGCAGTCTGTGCTGTGTGAGTGTGCAGTCTGTGCTGTGTGAGTGTGCAGTCTGTGCTGTGTGAGTGTGCAGTCTGTGCTGTGTGAGTGTGCAGTCGGTGCTGTGTGAGTGTGCAGTCTGTGCTGTGTCAGTGTGCAGTCTGTGCTGTGTGAGTGTGCAGTCTGTGCTGTGTGAGTGTGCAGTCTGTGCTGTGTCAGTGTGCAGTCTGTGCTGTGCGAGTGTGCAGTCTGTGCTGTGTGAGTGTGCAGTCTGTGCTGTGTGAGTGTGCAGTCTGTGCTGTGAGAGTGTGCAGTCTGTGCTGTGTGAGTGTGCAGTCTGTGCTGTGAGAGTATGCAGTCTGTGCTGTGTGTGTGTGCAGTCTGTGCTGTGTCAGTGTGCAGTCTGTGCTGTGTGAGTGTGCAGTCTGTGTTGTGAGAGTGTGCAGTCTGTGCTGTGTGAGTGTGCAGTCTGTGCTGTGAGAGTGTGCAGTCTGTGCTGTGTGAGTGTGCAGTCTGTGCTGTGAGAGTGTGCAGTCTGTGCTGTGTCAGTGTGCAGTCTGTGCTGTGTGAGTGTGCAGTCTGTGCTGTGTGAGTGTGCAGTCTGTGCTGTGTCAGTGTGCAGTCTGTGCTGTGCGAGTGTGCAGTCTGTGCTGTGTGAGTGTGCAGTCTGTGCTGTGTGAGTGTGCAGTCTGTGCTGTGTCAGTGTGCAGTCTGTGCTGTGTGAGTGTGCAGTCTGTGCTGTGCGAGTGTGCAGTCTGTGCTGTGTGAGTGTGCAGTCTGTGCTGTGTGAGTGTGCAGTCTGTGCTGTGTCAGTGTGCAGTCTGTGCTGTGTCAGTGTGCAGTCTGTGCTGTGCGAGTGTGCAGTCTGTGCTGTGCGAGTGTGCAGTCTGTGCTGTGTGAGTGTGCAGTCTGTGCTGTGAGAGTGTGCAGTCTGTGCTGTGTCAGTGTGCAGTCTGTGCTGTGTGAGTGTGCAGTCTGTGCTGTGTGAGTGTGCAGTCTGTGCTGTGTCAGTGTGCAGTCTGTGCTGTGCGAGTGTGCAGTCTGTGCTGTGTGAGTGTGCAGTCTGTGCTGTGTGAGTGTGCAGTCTGTGCTGTGTCAGTGTGCAGTCTGTGTTGTGAGAGTGTGCAGTCTGTGCTGTGTCAGTGTGCAGTCTGTGCTGTGTGAGTGTGCTGTCTGTGCTGTGCGAGTGTGCAGTCTGTGCTGTGCGAGTGTGCAGTCTGTGCTGTGAGAGTGTGCAGTCTGTGCTGTGTGAGTGTGCAGTCTGTGCTGTGAGAGTGTGCAGTCTGTGCTGTGAGGGTGTGCAGTCTGTGCTGTGTCAGTGTGCAGTCTGTGCCGTGTGAGTGTGCAGTCTGTGCTGTGTGAGTGTGCAGTCTGTGCTGTGTGTATCTGCAGTCTGTGTTGTGTGAGTGTGCAGTCTGTGCTGTGTGAGTGTGCAGTCTGTGCTGTGTCAGTGTGCAGTCTGTGCCGTGTGAGTGTGCAGTCTGTGCTGTGTGTATCTGCAGTCTGTGTTGTGTGAGTGTGCAGTCTGTGCTGTGTGAGTGTGCAGTCTGTGCTGTGTGAGTGTGCAGTCTGTGCTGTGTGAGTGTGCAGTCTGTGCTGTATGAGTGTGCTGTGTGAGTGTGCAGTCTGTGTTGTGTGAGTGTGCAGTCTGTGCTGTGTCAGTGTGCAGTCTGTGCTGTGTCAGTGTGCAGTCTGTGCCATGTGAGTGTGCAGTCTGTGTTGTGTGAGTGTGCAGTCTGTGCTGTGTCAGTGTGCAGTCTGTGCTGTGTGAGTGTGCAGTCTGTGCTGTGTGAGTGTGCAGTCTGTGCTGTGTGAGTGTGCAGTCTGTGCTGTGAGAGTGTGCAGTCTGTGCTGTGAGAGTGTGCAGTCTGTGCTGTGAGAGTGTGCAGTCTGTGCTGTGTGAGTGTGCAGTCTGTGCTGTGTGAGTGTGCAGTCTGTGCTGTGAGAGTGTGCAGTCTGTGCTGTGAGAGTGTGCAGTCTGTGCTGTGAGAGTGTGCAGTCTGTGCTGTGAGAGTGTGCAGTCTGTGCTGTGTGAGTGTGCAGTCTGTGCTGTGTGAGTGTGCAGTCTGTGCTGTGTGAGTGTGCAGTCTGTGCTGTGAGAGTGTGCAGTCTGTGCTGTGTGAGTGTGCAGTCTGTGCTGTGAGAGTGTGCAGTCTGTGCTATGAGAGTGTGCAGTCTGTGCTGTGTGAGTGTGCAGTCTGTGCTGTGTGAGTGTGCAGTCTGTGCTGTGTGAGTGTGCAGTCTGTGCTGTGTGAGTGTGCAGTCTGTGTTGTGTGAGTGTGCAGTCTGTGCTGTGTCAGTGTGCAGTCTGTGCTGTGTGAGTGTGCAGTCTGTGCTGTGTGAGTGTGCAGTCTGTGCTGTGTGAGTGTGCAGTCTGTGCTGTGTGAGTGTGCAGTCTGTGTTGTGTGAGTGTGCAGTCTGTGCTGTGTGAGTGTGCAGTCTGTGCTGTGTGAGTGTGCAGTCTGTGCTGTGTGAGTGTGCAGTCTGTGCTGTGTGAGTGTGCAGTCTGTGCTGTGAGAGTGTGCAGTCTGTGCTGTGTGAGTGTGCAGTCTGTGCTGTGTGAGTGTGCAGTCTGTGCTGTGTGAGTGTGCAGTCTGTGCTGTGTCAGTGTGCAGTCTGTGCTGTGTGAGTGTGCAGTCTGTGCTGTGTGAGTGTGCAGTCTGTGCTGTGTGAGTGTGCAGTCTGTGCTGTGTCAGTGTGCAGTCTGTGCTGTGTCAGTGTGCAGTCTGTGCCGTGTGAGTGTGCAGTCTGTGCTGTGTGTATCTGCAGTCTGTGTTGTGTGAGTGTGCAGTCTGTGCTGTGTGAGTGTGCAGTCTGTGCTGTGTGAGTGTGCAGTCTGTGCTGTGTGAGTGTGCAGTCTGTGCTGTGTGTATCTGCAGTCTGTGTTGTGTGAGTGTGCAGTCTGTGCTGTGTGAGTGTGCAGTCTGTGCTGTGTGAGTGTGCAGTCTGTGCTGTGTGAGTGTGCAGTCTGTGCTGTATGAGTGTGCAGTCTGTGCTGTGTGAGTGTGCAGTCTGTGTTGTGTGAGTGTGCAGTCTGTGCTGTGTCAGTGTGCAGTCTGTGCTGTGTCAGTGTGCAGTCTGTGCTGTGTGAGTGTGCAGTCTGTGCTGTGTGAGTGTGCAGTCTGTGCCATGTGAGTGTGCAGTCTGTGTTGTGTGAGTGTGCAGTCTGTGCTGTGTCAGTGTGCAGTCTGTGCTGTGTGAGTGTGCAGTCTGTGCTGTGTGAGTGTGCAGTCTGTGCTGTGTGAGTGTGCAGTCTGTGCTGTGAGAGTGTGCAGTCTGTGCTGTGAGAGTGTGCAGTCTGTGCTGTGTGAGTGTGCAGTCTGTGCTGTGAGAGTGTGCAGTCTGTGCTGTGTGAGTGTGCAGTCTGTGCTGTGTGAGTGTGCAGTCTGTGCTGTGCGAGTGTGCAGTCTGTGCTGTGTGAGTGTGCAGTCTGTGTTGTGTGAGTGTGCAGTCTGTGCTGTGTGAGTGTGCAGTCTGTGCTGTGTGAGTGTGCAGTCTGTGCTGTGTGAGTGTGCAGTCTGTGCTGTGAGAGTGTGCAGTCTGTGCTGTGGCAGTGTGCAGTCTGTGCTGTGGGAGTGTGCAGTCTGTGCTGTGGGAGTGTGCAGTCTGTGCTGTGTGAGTGTGCAGTCTGTGCTGTGTGAGTGTGCAGTCTGTGCTGTGTGAGTGTGCAGTCTGTGCTGTGTGAGTGTGCAGTCTGTGCTGTGTGAGTGTGCAGTCTGTGCTGTGAGAGTGTGCAGTCTGTGCTGTGTGAGTGTGCAGTCTGTGTTGTGAGAGTGTGCAGTCTGTGCTGTGGCAGTGTGCAGTCTGTGCTGTGGGAGTGTGCAGTCTGTGCTGTGGGAGTGTGCAGTCTGTGCTGTGTGAGTGTGCAGTCTGTGCTGTGTGAGTGTGCAGTCTGTGCTGTGTGAGTGTGCAGTCTGTGCTGTGTGAGTGTGCAGTCTGTGCTGTGAGAGTGTGCAGTCTGTGCTGTGGCAGTGTGCAGTCTGTGCTGTGGGAGTGTGCAGTCTGTGCTGTGGGAGTGTGCAGTCTGTGCTGTGTGAGTGTGCAGTCTGTGCTGTGTGAGTGTGCAGTCTGTGCTGTGTGAGTGTGCAGTCTGTGCTGTGTGAGTGTGCAGTCTGTGCTGTGGCAGTGTGCAGTCTGTGCTGTGGGAGTGTGCAGTCTGTGCTGTGTGAGTGTGCAGTCTGTGCTGTGTGAGTGTGCAGTCTGTGCTGTATGAGTGTGCAGTCTGTGCTGTGTGAGTGTGCAGTCTGTGCTGTGTGAGTGTGCAGTCTGTGCTGTGTGAGTGTGCAGTCTGTGCTGTGTCAGTGTGCAGTCTGTGCTGTGTGAGTGTGCAGTCTGTGCTGTGTGAGTGTGCAGTCTGTGCTGTGTGAGTGTGCAGTCTGTGCTGTGAGGGTGTGCAGTCTGTGCTGTGTGAGTGTGCAGTCTGTGCTGTGTGAGTGTGCAGTCTGTGCTGTGTCAGTGTGCAGTCTGTGCTGTGTGAGTGTGCAGTCTGTGCTGTGTGAGTGTGCAGTCTGTGCTGTGTGAGTGTGCAGTCTGTGCTGTGTGAGTGTGCAGTCTGTGCTGTGTGAGTGTGCAGTCTGTGCTGTGTGAGTGTGCAGTCTGTGCTGTGTGAGTGTGCAGTCGGTGCTGTGTGAGTGTGCAGTCTGTGCTGTGAGAGTGTGCAGTCTGTGCTGTGTGAGTGTGCAGTCTGTGCTGTGTGAGTGTGCAGTCTGTGCTGTGTCAGTGTGCAGTCTGTGTTGTGAGAGTGTGCAGTCTGTGCTGTGTCAGTGTGCAGTCTGTGCTGTGTGAGTGTGCTGTCTGTGCTGTGCGAGTGTGCAGTCTGTGCTGTGCGAGTGTGCAGTCTGTGCTGTGAGAGTGTGCAGTCTGTGCTGTGTGAGTGTGCAGTCTGTGCTGTGAGAGTGTGCAGTCTGTGCTGTGAGGGTGTGCAGTCTGTGCTGTGTCAGTGTGCAGTCTGTGCCGTGTGAGTGTGCAGTCTGTGCTGTGTGAGTGTGCAGTCTGTGCTGTGTGTATCTGCAGTCTGTGTTGTGTGAGTGTGCAGTCTGTGCTGTGTGAGTGTGCAGTCTGTGCTGTGTCAGTGTGCAGTCTGTGCCGTGTGAGTGTGCAGTCTGTGCTGTGTGTATCTGCAGTCTGTGTTGTGTGAGTGTGCAGTCTGTGCTGTGTGAGTGTGCAGTCTGTGCTGTGTGAGTGTGCAGTCTGTGCTGTGTGAGTGTGCAGTCTGTGCTGTATGAGTGTGCTGTGTGAGTGTGCAGTCTGTGTTGTGTGAGTGTGCAGTCTGTGCTGTGTCAGTGTGCAGTCTGTGCTGTGTCAGTGTGCAGTCTGTGCCATGTGAGTGTGCAGTCTGTGTTGTGTGAGTGTGCAGTCTGTGCTGTGTCAGTGTGCAGTCTGTGCTGTGTGAGTGTGCAGTCTGTGCTGTGTGAGTGTGCAGTCTGTGCTGTGTGAGTGTGCAGTCTGTGCTGTGAGAGTGTGCAGTCTGTGCTGTGAGAGTGTGCAGTCTGTGCTGTGAGAGTGTGCAGTCTGTGCTGTGTGAGTGTGCAGTCTGTGCTGTGTGAGTGTGCAGTCTGTGCTGTGAGAGTGTGCAGTCTGTGCTGTGAGAGTGTGCAGTCTGTGCTGTGAGAGTGTGCAGTCTGTGCTGTGAGAGTGTGCAGTCTGTGCTGTGTGAGTGTGCAGTCTGTGCTGTGTGAGTGTGCAGTCTGTGCTGTGTGAGTGTGCAGTCTGTGCTGTGAGAGTGTGCAGTCTGTGCTGTGTGAGTGTGCAGTCTGTGCTGTGAGAGTGTGCAGTCTGTGCTATGAGAGTGTGCAGTCTGTGCTGTGTGAGTGTGCAGTCTGTGCTGTGTGAGTGTGCAGTCTGTGCTGTGTGAGTGTGCAGTCTGTGCTGTGTGAGTGTGCAGTCTGTGTTGTGTGAGTGTGCAGTCTGTGCTGTGTCAGTGTGCAGTCTGTGCTGTGTGAGTGTGCAGTCTGTGCTGTGTGAGTGTGCAGTCTGTGCTGTGTGAGTGTGCAGTCTGTGCTGTGTGAGTGTGCAGTCTGTGTTGTGTGAGTGTGCAGTCTGTGCTGTGTGAGTGTGCAGTCTGTGCTGTGTGAGTGTGCAGTCTGTGCTGTGTGAGTGTGCAGTCTGTGCTGTGTGAGTGTGCAGTCTGTGCTGTGAGAGTGTGCAGTCTGTGCTGTGTGAGTGTGCAGTCTGTGCTGTGTGAGTGTGCAGTCTGTGCTGTGTGAGTGTGCAGTCTGTGCTGTGTCAGTGTGCAGTCTGTGCTGTGTGAGTGTGCAGTCTGTGCTGTGTGAGTGTGCAGTCTGTGCTGTGTGAGTGTGCAGTCTGTGCTGTGTCAGTGTGCAGTCTGTGCTGTGTCAGTGTGCAGTCTGTGCCGTGTGAGTGTGCAGTCTGTGCTGTGTGTATCTGCAGTCTGTGTTGTGTGAGTGTGCAGTCTGTGCTGTGTGAGTGTGCAGTCTGTGCTGTGTGAGTGTGCAGTCTGTGCTGTGTGAGTGTGCAGTCTGTGCTGTGTGTATCTGCAGTCTGTGTTGTGTGAGTGTGCAGTCTGTGCTGTGTGAGTGTGCAGTCTGTGCTGTGTGAGTGTGCAGTCTGTGCTGTGTGAGTGTGCAGTCTGTGCTGTATGAGTGTGCAGTCTGTGCTGTGTGAGTGTGCAGTCTGTGTTGTGTGAGTGTGCAGTCTGTGCTGTGTCAGTGTGCAGTCTGTGCTGTGTCAGTGTGCAGTCTGTGCTGTGTGAGTGTGCAGTCTGTGCTGTGTGAGTGTGCAGTCTGTGCCATGTGAGTGTGCAGTCTGTGTTGTGTGAGTGTGCAGTCTGTGCTGTGTCAGTGTGCAGTCTGTGCTGTGTGAGTGTGCAGTCTGTGCTGTGTGAGTGTGCAGTCTGTGCTGTGTGAGTGTGCAGTCTGTGCTGTGAGAGTGTGCAGTCTGTGCTGTGAGAGTGTGCAGTCTGTGCTGTGTGAGTGTGCAGTCTGTGCTGTGAGAGTGTGCAGTCTGTGCTGTGTGAGTGTGCAGTCTGTGCTGTGTGAGTGTGCAGTCTGTGCTGTGCGAGTGTGCAGTCTGTGCTGTGTGAGTGTGCAGTCTGTGTTGTGTGAGTGTGCAGTCTGTGCTGTGTGAGTGTGCAGTCTGTGCTGTGTGAGTGTGCAGTCTGTGCTGTGTGAGTGTGCAGTCTGTGCTGTGAGAGTGTGCAGTCTGTGCTGTGGCAGTGTGCAGTCTGTGCTGTGGGAGTGTGCAGTCTGTGCTGTGGGAGTGTGCAGTCTGTGCTGTGTGAGTGTGCAGTCTGTGCTGTGTGAGTGTGCAGTCTGTGCTGTGTGAGTGTGCAGTCTGTGCTGTGTGAGTGTGCAGTCTGTGCTGTGTGAGTGTGCAGTCTGTGCTGTGAGAGTGTGCAGTCTGTGCTGTGGCAGTGTGCAGTCTGTGCTGTGGGAGTGTGCAGTCTGTGCTGTGGGAGTGTGCAGTCTGTGCTGTGTGAGTGTGCAGTCTGTGCTGTGTGAGTGTGCAGTCTGTGCTGTGTGAGTGTGCAGTCTGTGCTGTGTGAGTGTGCAGTCTGTGCTGTGAGAGTGTGCAGTCTGTGCTGTGGCAGTGTGCAGTCTGTGCTGTGGGAGTGTGCAGTCTGTGCTGTGGGAGTGTGCAGTCTGTGCTGTGTGAGTGTGCAGTCTGTGCTGTGTGAGTGTGCAGTCTGT
The DNA here is from genome assembly GCF_047496885.1 of Scyliorhinus torazame. Lineage (NCBI taxonomy): Eukaryota > Metazoa > Chordata > Chondrichthyes > Carcharhiniformes > Scyliorhinidae > Scyliorhinus > Scyliorhinus torazame. The sequence continues at coordinate 122,434,922 of NC_092707.1, read as the reverse complement.
GCTGTGTGAGTGTGCAGTCTGTGCTGTGTGAGTGTGCAGTCTGTGCTGTGGCAGTGTGCAGTCTGTGCTGTGGGAGTGTGCAGTCTGTGCTGTGTGAGTGTGCAGTCTGTGCTGTGTGAGTGTGCAGTCTGTGCTGTATGAGTGTGCAGTCTGTGCTGTGTGAGTGTGCAGTCTGTGCTGTGTGAGTGTGCAGTCTGTGCTGTGTGAGTGTGCAGTCTGTGCTGTGTCAGTGTGCAGTCTGTGCTGTGTGAGTGTGCAGTCTGTGCTGTGTGAGTGTGCAGTCTGTGCTGTGTGAGTGTGCAGTCTGTGCTGTGAGGGTGTGCAGTCTGTGCTGTGTGAGTGTGCAGTCTGTGCTGTGTGAGTGTGCAGTCTGTGCTGTGTCAGTGTGCAGTCTGTGCTGTGTGAGTGTGCAGTCTGTGCTGTGTGAGTGTGCAGTCTGTGCTGTGTGAGTGTGCAGTCTGTGCTGTGTGAGTGTGCAGTCTGTGCTGTGTGAGTGTGCAGTCTGTGCTGTGTGAGTGTGCAGTCTGTGCTGTGTGAGTGTGCAGTCGGTGCTGTGTGAGTGTGCAGTCTGTGCTGTGAGAGTGTGCAGTCTGTGCTGTGTGAGTGTGCAGTCTGTGCTGTGTCAGTGTGCAGTCTGTGCTGTGTCAGTGTGCAGTCTGTGCTGTGTCAGTGTGCAGTCTGTGCTGTGTCAGTGTGCAGTCTGTGCTGTGTGAGTGTGCAGTCTGTGCTGTGTCAGTGTGCAGTCTGTGCTGTGTGAGTGTGCAGTCTGTGTTGTGTGAGTGTGCAGTCTGTGCTGTGTCAGTGTGCAGTCTGTGCTGTGTGAGTGTGCAGTCTGTGCTGTGTGAGTGTGCAGTCTGTGCTGTGTGAGTGTGCAGTCTGTGCTGTGAGAGTGTGCAGTCTGTGCTGTGAGAGTGTGCAGTCTGTGCTGTGAGAGTGTGCAGTCTGTGCTGTGTGAGTGTGCAGTCTGTGCTGTGTGAGTGTGCAGTCTGTGCTGTGAGAGTGTGCAGTCTGTGCTGTGAGAGTGTGCAGTCTGTGCTGTGAGAGTGTGCAGTCTGTGCTGTGAGAGTGTGCAGTCTGTGCTGTGTGAGTGTGCAGTCTGTGCTGTGTGAGTGTGCAGTCTGTGCTGTGTGAGTGTGCAGTCTGTGCTGTGAGAGTGTGCAGTCTGTGTTGTGTGAGTGTGCAGTCTGTGCTGTGTGAGTGTGCAGTCTGTGCTGTGTGAGTGTGCAGTCTGTGCTGTGAGAGTGTGCAGTCTGTGCTGTGAGGGTGTGCAGTCTGTGCTGTGTCAGTGTGCAGTCTGTGCTGTGAGAGTGTGCAGTCTGTGCTGTGTGAGTGTGCAGTCTGTGCTGTGTGAGTGTGCAGTCTGTGCTGTGTGAGTGTGCAGTCTGTGCTGTGTGAGTGTGCAGTCTGTGCTGTGTGAGTGTGCAGTCTGTGCTGTGTGAGTGTGCAGTCTGTGTTGTGTGAGTGTGCAGTCTGTGCTGTGTGAGTGTGCAGTCTGTGCTGTGTGAGTGTGCAGTCTGTGCTGTGTGAGTGTGCAGTCTGTGCTGTGAGAGTGTGCAGTCTGTGCTGTGTGAGTGTGCAGTCTGTGTTGTGTGAGTGTGCAGTCTGTGCTGTGTGAGTGTGCAGTCTGTGCTGTGTGAGTGTGCAGTCTGTGCTGTGAGAGTGTGCAGTCTGTGCTGTGAGGGTGTGCAGTCTGTGCTGTGTCAGTGTGCAGTCTGTGCTGTGTCAGTGTGCAGTCTGTGCCGTGTGAGTGTGCAGTCTGTGCTGTGTGTATCTGCAGTCTGTGTTGTGTGAGTGTGCAGTCTGTGCTGTGTGAGTGTGCAGTCTGTGCTGTGTGAGTGTGCAGTCTGTGCTGTGTGAGTGTGCAGTCTGTGCTGTGTGTATCTGCAGTCTGTGTTGTGTGAGTGTGCAGTCTGTGCTGTGTGAGTGTGCAGTCTGTGCTGTGTGAGTGTGCAGTCTGTGCTGTGTGAGTGTGCAGTCTGTGCTGTGTGAGTGTGCAGTCTGTGCTGTGTGAGTGTGCAGTCTGTGTTGTGTGAGTGTGCAGTCTGTGCTGTGTCAGTGTGCAGTCTGTGCTGTGTGAGTGTGCAGTCTGTGCTGTGTGAGTGTGCAGTCTGTGCCATGTGAGTGTGCAGTCTGTGCTGTGTGAGTGTGCAGTCTGTGCTGTGTGAGTGTGCAGTCTGTGCTGTATGAGTGTGCAGTCTGTGCTGTGTGAGTGTGCAGTCTGTGTTGTGTGAGTGTGCAGTCTGTGCTGTGTCAGTGTGCAGTCTGTGCTGTGTGAGTGTGCAGTCTGTGCTGTGTGAGTGTGCAGTCTGTGCTGTATGAGTGTGCAGTCTGTGCTGTGTGAGTGTGCAGTCTGTGCTGTGTCAGTGTGCAGTCTGTGCTGTGTCAGTGTGCAGTCTGTGCTGTGTCAGTGTGCAGTCTGTGCTGTGTCAGTGTGCAGTCTGTGCTGTGTGAGTGTGCAGTCTGTGCCATGTGAGTGTGCAGTCTGTGCTGTGTCAGTGTGCAGTCTGTGCTGTGTCAGTGTGCAGTCTGTGCTGTGTGAGTGTGCAGTCTGTGCTGTGGCAGTGTGCAGTCTGTGCTGTGGGAGTGTGCAGTCTGTGCTGTGGGAGTGTGCAGTCTGTGCTGTGTGAGTGTGCAGTCTGTGCTGTGTGAGTGTGCAGTCTGTGCTGTGTGAGTGTGCAGTCTGCGCTGTGTGAGTGTGCAGTCTGTGCTGTGTGAGTGTGCAGTCTGTGCTGTGAGAGTGTGCAGTCTGTGCTGTGGCAGTGTGCAGTCTGTGCTGTGGGAGTGTGCAGTCTGTGCTGTGGGAGTGTGCAGTCTGTGCTGTGTGAGTGTGCAGTCTGTGCTGTGTGAGTGTGCAGTCTGTGCTGTGAGAGTGTGCAGTCTGTGCTGTGTGAGTGTGCAGTCTGTGCTGTGTGAGTGTGCAGTCTGTGCTGTGTGAGTGTGCAGTCTGTGCTGTGAGAGTGTGCAGTCTGTGCTGTGTGAGTGTGCAGTCTGTGCTGTGTGAGTGTGCAGTCTGTGCTGTGTGAGTGTGCAGTCTGTGCTGTGTGAGTGTGCAGTCTGTGCTGTGTGAGTGTGCAGTCTGTGCTGTGGGAGTGTGCAGTCTGTGCTGTGGGAGTGTGCAGTCTGTGCTGTGTGAGTGTGCAGTCTGTGCTGTGTGAGTGTGCAGTCTGTGCTGTGTGAGTGTGCAGTCTGTGCTGTGTGAGTGTGCAGTCTGTGCTGTGGCAGTGTGCAGTCTGTGCTGTGGGAGTGTGCAGTCTGTGCTGTGTGAGTGTGCAGTCTGTGCTGTGTGAGTGTGCAGTCTGTGCTGTGTGAGTGTGCAGTCTGTGCTGTGTGAGTCTGCAGTCTGTGCTGTGTGAGTGTGCAGTCTGTGCTGTGTGAGTGTGCAGTCTGTGCTGTATGAGTGTGCAGTCTGTGCTGTGTGAGTGTGCAGTCTGTGCTGTGTGAGTGTGCAGTCTGTGCTGTGTCAGTGTGCAGTCTGTGATGTGTCAGTGTGCAGTCTGTGCTGTGTGAGTGTGCAGTCTGTGCTGTGTGAGTGTGCAGTCTGTGCTGTGTGAGTGTGCAGTCTGTGCTGTGTCAGTGTGCAGTCTGTGCTGTGTCAGTGTGCAGTCTGTGCTGTGTCAGTGTGCAGTCTGTGCTGTGTGAGTGTGCAGTCTGTGCTGTGTGAGTGTGCAGTCTGTGATGTGTCAGTGTGCAGTCTGTGCTGTGTGAGTGTGCAGTCTGTGCTGTGTCAGTGTGCAGTCTGTGCTGTGTCAGTGTGCAGTCTGTGCTGTGTGAGTGTGCAGTCTGTGCTGTGTGAGTGTGCAGTCTGTGCTGTGTGAGTGTGCAGTCTGTGCTGTGTGAGTGTGCAGTCTGTGCTGTGTGAGTGTGCAGTCTGTGCTGTGTCAGTGTGCAGTCTGTGCTGTGTCAGTGTGCAGTCTGTGCTGTGTGAGTGTGCAGTCTGTGCTGTGTCAGTGTGCAGTCTGTGCTGTGAGAGTGTGCAGTCTGTGCTGTGTGAGTGTGCAGTCTGTGCTGTGTGAGTGTGCAGTCTGTGCTGTGTCAGTGTGCAGTCTGTGCTGTGTCAGTGTGCAGTCTGTGCTGTGTCAGTGTGCAGTCTGTGCTGTGTCAGTGTGCAGTCTGTGCTGTGTGAGTGTGCAGTCTGTGCTGTGTGAGTGTGCAGTCTGTGCTGTGTCAGTGTGCAGTCTGTGCTGTGTGAGTGTGCAGTCTGTGCTGTGTCAGTGTGCAGTCTGTGCTGTGGGAGTGTGCAGTCTGTGCTGTGGGAGTGTGCAGTCTGTGCTGTGTGAGTGTGCAGTCTGTGCTGTGTGAGTGTGCAGTCTGTGCTGTGTCAGTGTGCAGTCTGTGCTGTGGGAGTGTGCAGTCTGTGCTGTGTGAGTGTGCAGTCTGTGCTGTGTGAGTGTGCAGTCTGTACTGTGTGAGTGTGCAGTCTGTGTTGTGTGAGTGTGCAGTCTGTGCTGTGTGAGTGTGCAGTCTGTGCTGTGTCAGTGTGCAGTCTGTGCTCTGTGAGTGTGCAGTCTGTGCTGTGTGAGTGTGCAGTCTGTGCTGTGAGAGTGTGCAGTCTGTGCTGTGTCAGTGTGCAGTCTGTGCTGTGTGAGTGTGCAGTCTGTGCTGTGAGAGTGTGCAGTCTGTGCTGTGTGAGTGTGCAGTCTGTGCTGTGTCAGTGTGCAGTCTGTGCTGTGTCAGTGTGCAGTCTGTGCTGTGTGAGTGTGCAGTCTGTGCTGTGTGAGTGTGCAGTCTGTGCTGTGTCAGTGTGCAGTCTGTGCTGTGTCAGTGTGCAGTCTGTGCTGTGTGAGTGTGCAGTCTGTGCTGTGTCAGTGTGCAGTCTGTGCTGTGTGAGTGTGCAGTCTGTGCTGTGTGAGTGTGCAGCCTGTGCTGTGTGAGTGTGCAGTCTGTGCTGTGCGGGTGTGCAGTCTGTGCTGTGAGAGTGTGCAGTCTGTGCTGTGAGAGTGTGCAGTCTGTGCTGTGTGAGTGTGCAGTCTGTGCTGTGTCAGTGTGCAGTCTGTGCTGTGTGAGTGTGCAGTCTGTGCTGTGTCAGTGTGCAGTCTGTGCTGTGTGAGTGTGCAGTCTGTGTTGTGTGAGTGTGCAGTCTGTGCTGTGTGAGTGTGCAGTCTGTGCCGTGTGAGTGTGCAGTCTGTGCCGTGTGAGTGTGCAGTCTGTGCTGTGTCAGTGTGCAGTCTGTGCTGTGTGAGTGTGCAGTCTGTGTTGTGTGAGTGTGCAGTCTGTGCTGTGTGAGTGTGCAGTCTGTGTTGTGCGAGTGTGCAGTCTGTGCTGTGTGAGTGTGCAGTCTGTGCTGTGTCAGTGTGCAGTCTGTGCTGTGCGAGTGTGCAGTCTGAGCTGTGTGAGTGTGCAGTCTGTGCTGTGTCAGTGTGCAGTCTGTGCTGTGTCAGTGTGCAGTCTGTGCTGTGTGAGTGTGCAGTCTGTGCTGTGTGAGTGTGCAGTCTGTGCTGTGTCAGTGTGCAGTCTGTGCTGTGTGAGTGTGCAGTCTGTGCTGTGTGAGTGTGCAGTCTGTGCTGTGCGAGTGTGCAGTCTGTGCTGTGTGAGTGTGCAGTCTGTGCTGTGCGAGTGTGCAGTCTGTGCTGTGAGAGTATGCAGTCTGTGCTGTGTGAGTGTGCAGTCTGTGCTGTGTGAGTGTGCAGTCTGTGCTGTGTGAGTGTGCAGTCTGTGCTGTGGGAGTGTGCAGTCTGTGCTGTGTGAGTGTGCAGTCTGTGCTGTGTGAGTGTGCAGTCTGTGCTGTGTGAGTGTGCAGTCTGTGCTGTGTGAGTGTGCAGTCTGTGCTGTGTCAGTGTGCAGTCTGTGCTGTGTGAGTGTGCAGTCTGTGCTGTGTCAGTGTGCAGTCTGTGCTGTGTGAGTGTGCAGTCTGTGCTGTGTGAGTGTGCAGTCTGTGCTGTGTGAGTGTTCAGTCTGTGCTGTGAGAGTGTGCAGTCTGTGCTGTGCGAGTGTGCAGTCTGTGCTGTGAGAGTGTGCAGTCTGTGCTGTGCGAGTGTGCAGTTTGTGCTGTGTGAGTGTGCAGTCTGTGCTGTGTTAGTGTGCAGTCTGTGCTGTGTGAGTGTGCAGTCTGTGCTGTGTTAGTGTGCAGTCTGTGCTGTGTGAGTGTTCAGTCTGTGCTGTGAGAGTGTGCAGTCTGTGCTGTGTGAGTGTGCAGTCTGTGTTGTGAGAGTGTGCAGTCTGTGCTGTGTGAGTGTGCAGTCTGTGCTGTGTGAGTGTGCAGTCTGTGCTGTGTGAGTGTGCAGTCTGTGCTGTGCGAGTGTGCAGTCTGTGCTGTGTGAGTGTGCAGTCTGTGCTGTGTCAGTGTGCAGTCTGTGCTGTGTGAGTGTGCAGTCTGTGTTGTGTGAGTGTGCAGTCTGTGCTGTGTGTGTCTGCAGTCTGTGCTGTGTGAGTGTGCAGTCTGTGCTGTGTGAGTGTGCAGTCTGTGCTGTGTGAGTGTGCAGTCTGTGCTTTGTCAGTGTGCAGTCTGTGCTGTGAGAGTGTGCAGTCTGTGCTGTGTCAGTGTGCAGTCTGTGCTGTGTGAGTGTGCAGTCTGTGCTGTGTTAGTGTGCAGTCTGTGCTTTGTCAGTGTGCAGTCTGTGCTGTGCGAGTGTGCAGTCTGTGCTGTGTGAGTGTGCAGTCTGTGCTGTGTGAGTGTGCAGTCTGTGCTGTGTGAGTGTGCAGTCTGTGCTGTGAGAGTGTGCAGTCTGTGCTGTGAGAGTGTGCAGTCTGTGCTGTGTGAGTGTGCAGTCTGTGCTGTGAGAGTGTGCAGTCTGTGCTGTGTCAGTGTGCAGTCTGTGCTGTGTGAGTGTGCAGTCTGTGCTGTGTGAGTGTGCAGTCTGTGCTGTGTGAGTGTGCAGTCTGTGCTGTGAGAGTGTGCAGTCTGTGCTGTGTGAGTGTGCAGTCTGTGCTGTGTGAGTGTGCAGTCTGTGCTGTGTGAGTGTGCAGTCTGTGCTGTGAGAGTGTGCAGTCTGTGCTGTGTGAGTGTGCAGTCTGTGCTGTGTGAGTGTGCAGTCTGTGCTGTGTGAGTGTGCAGTCTGTGCTGTGAGAGTGTGCAGTCTGTGCTGTGAGAGTGTGCAGTCTGTGCTGTGTGAGTGTGCAGTCTGTGCTGTGTGAGTGTGCAGTCTGTGCTGTGAGAGTGTGCAGTCTGTGCTGTGTCAGTGTGCAGTCTGTGCTGTGTGAGTGTGCAGTCTGTGCTGTGTCAGTGTGCAGTCTGTGCTGTGTGAGTGTGCAGTCTGTGCTGTGTGAGTGTGCAGTCTGTGCTGTGAGAGTGTGCAGTCTGTGCTGTGAGAGTGTGCAGTCTGTGCTGTGAGAGTGTGCAGTCTGTGCTGTGTCAGTGTGCAGTCTGTGCTGTGTGAGTGTGCAGTCTGTGCTGTGAGAGTGTGCAGTCTGTGCTGTGAGAGTGTGCAGTCTGTGCTGTGTGAGTGTGCAGTCTGTGCTGTGTCAGTGTGCAGTCTGTGCTGTGTGAGTGTGCAGTCTGTGCTGTGAGAGTGTGCAGTCTGTGCTGTGTCAGTGTGCAGTCTGTGCTGTGTGAGTGTGCAGTCTGTGCTGTGTCAGTGTGCAGTCTGTGCTATGTGAGTGTGCGGTCTATGCTGTATGAGTGTGCAGTCTGTGCTGTGAGAGTGTGCAGACTGTGCTGTGTGAGTGTGCAGTCTGTGCTGTGAGAGTGTGCAGTCTGTGCTGTGAGAGTGTGCAGTCTGTGCTGTGTGAGTGTGCAGTCTGTGCTGTGTGAGTGTGCAGTCTGTGCTGTGTGAGTGTGCAGTCTGTGCTGTGGCAGTGTGCAGTCTGTGCTGTGGGAGTGTGCAGTCTGTGCTGTGTGAGTGTGCAGTCTGTGCTGTGTGAGTGTGCAGTCTGTGCTGTATGAGTGTGCAGTCTGTGCTGTGTGAGTGTGCAGTCTGTGCTGTGTGAGTGTGCAGTCTGTGCTGTGTGAGTGTGCAGTCTGTGCTGTGTCAGTGTGCAGTCTGTGCTGTGTCAGTGTGCAGTCTGTGCTGTGTGAGTGTGCAGTCTGTGCTGTGTGAGTGTGCAGTCTGTGCTGTGTGAGTGTGCAGTCTGTGCTGTGTGAGTGTGCAGTCTGTGCTGTGTGAGTGTGCAGTCTGTGCTGTGTGAGTGTGCAGTCTGTGCTGTGTGAGTGTGCAGTCGGTGCTGTGTGAGTGTGCAGTCTGTGCTGTGAGAGTGTGCAGTCTGTGCTGTGTGAGTGTGCAGTCTGTGCTGTGTCAGTGTGCAGTCTGTGCTGTGTCAGTGTGCAGTCTGTGCTGTGTGAGTGTGCAGTCTGTGCTGTGTCAGTGTGCAGTCTGTGCTGTGTCAGTGTGCAGTCTGTGCTGTGTCAGTGTGCAGTCTGTGCTGTGTCAGTGTGCAGTCTGTGCTGTGTGAGTGTGCAGTCTGTGCTGTGTCAGTGTGCAGTCTGTGCTGTGTGAGTGTGCAGTCTGTGTTGTGTGAGTGTGCAGTCTGTGCTGTGTCAGTGTGCAGTCTGTGCTGTGTGAGTGTGCAGTCTGTGCTGTGTGAGTGTGCAGTCTGTGCTGTGTGAGTGTGCAGTCTGTGCTGTGAGAGTGTGCAGTCTGTGCTGTGAGAGTGTGCAGTCTGTGCTGTGAGAGTGTGCAGTCTGTGCTGTGTGAGTGTGCAGTCTGTGCTGTGTGAGTGTGCAGTCTGTGCTGTGAGAGTGTGCAGTCTGTGCTGTGAGAGTGTGCAGTCTGTGCTGTGAGAGTGTGCAGTCTGTGCTGTGAGAGTGTGCAGTCTGTGCTGTGTGAGTGTGCAGTCTGTGCTGTGTGAGTGTGCAGTCTGTGCTGTGTGAGTGTGCAGTCTGTGCTGTGAGAGTGTGCAGTCTGTGTTGTGTGAGTGTGCAGTCTGTGCTGTGTGAGTGTGCAGTCTGTGCTGTGTGAGTGTGCAGTCTGTGCTGTGAGAGTGTGCAGTCTGTGCTGTGTGAGTGTGCAGTCTGTGCTGTGAGGGTGTGCAGTCTGTGCTGTGAGGGTGTGCAGTCTGTGCTGTGTCAGTGTGCAGTCTGTGCTGTGAGAGTGTGCAGTCTGTGCTGTGTGAGTGTGCAGTCTGTGCTGTGTGAGTGTGCAGTCTGTGCTGTGTGAGTGTGCAGTCTGTGCTGTGTGAGTGTGCAGTCTGTGCTGTGTGAGTGTGCAGTCTGTGCTGTGTGAGTGTGCAGTCTGTGTTGTGTGAGTGTGCAGTCTGTGCTGTGTGAGTGTGCAGTCTGTGCTGTGTGAGTGTGCAGTCTGTGCTGTGTGAGTGTGCAGTCTGTGCTGTGAGAGTGTGCAGTCTGTGCTGTGTGAGTGTGCAGTCTGTGTTGTGTGAGTGTGCAGTCTGTGCTGTGTGAGTGTGCAGTCTGTGCTGTGTGAGTGTGCAGTCTGTGCTGTGAGAGTGTGCAGTCTGTGCTGTGAGGGTGTGCAGTCTGTGCTGTGTCAGTGTGCAGTCTGTGCTGTGTCAGTGTGCAGTCTGTGCCGTGTGAGTGTGCAGTCTGTGCTGTGTGTATCTGCAGTCTGTGTTGTGTGAGTGTGCAGTCTGTGCTGTGTGAGTGTGCAGTCTGTGCTGTGTGAGTGTGCAGTCTGTGCTGTGTGAGTGTGCAGTCTGTGCTGTGTGTATCTGCAGTCTGTGTTGTGTGAGTGTGCAGTCTGTGCTGTGTGAGTGTGCAGTCTGTGCTGTGTGAGTGTGCAGTCTGTGCTGTGTGAGTGTGCAGTCTGTGCTGTGTGAGTGTGCAGTCTGTGCTGTGTGAGTGTGCAGTCTGTGTTGTGTGAGTGTGCAGTCTGTGCTGTGTCAGTGTGCAGTCTGTGCTGTGTGAGTGTGCAGTCTGTGCTGTGTGAGTGTGCAGTCTGTGCCATGTGAGTGTGCAGTCTGTGCTGTGTGAGTGTGCAGTCTGTGCTGTGTGAGTGTGCAGTCTGTGCTGTATGAGTGTGCAGTCTGTGCTGTGTGAGTGTGCAGTCTGTGTTGTGTGAGTGTGCAGTCTGTGCTGTGTCAGTGTGCAGTCTGTGCTGTGTCAGTGTGCAGTCTGTGCTGTGTGAGTGTGCAGTCTGTGCTGTGTGAGTGTGCAGTCTGTGCTGTATGAGTGTGCAGTCTGTGCTGTGTGAGTGTGCAGTCTGTGTTGTGTGAGTGTGCAGTCTGTGCTGTGTCAGTGTGCAGTCTGTGCTGTGTCAGTGTGCAGTCTGTGCTGTGTCAGTGTGCAGTCTGTGCTGTGTGAGTGTGCAGTCTGTGCCATGTGAGTGTGCAGTCTGTGCTGTGTCAGTGTGCAGTCTGTGCTGTGTCAGTGTGCAGTCTGTGCTGTGTGAGTGTGCAGTCTGTGCTGTGGCAGTGTGCAGTCTGTGCTGTGGGAGTGTGCAGTCTGTGCTGTGGGAGTGTGCAGTCTGTGCTGTGTGAGTGTGCAGTCTGTGCTGTGTGAGTGTGCAGTCTGTGCTGTGTGAGTGTGCAGTCTGCGCTGTGTGAGTGTGCAGTCTGTGCTGTGTGAGTGTGCAGTCTGTGCTGTGAGAGTGTGCAGTCTGTGCTGTGGCAGTGTGCAGTCTGTGCTGTGGGAGTGTGCAGTCTGTGCTGTGGGAGTGTGCAGTCTGTGCTGTGTGAGTGTGCAGTCTGTGCTGTGTGAGTGTGCAGTCTGTGCTGTGGGAGTGTGCAGTCTGTGCTGTGAGAGTGTGCAGTCTGTGCTGTGTGAGTGTGCAGTCTGCGCTGTGTGAGTGTGCAGTCTGTGCTGTGTGAGTGTGCAGTCTGTGCTGTGAGAGTGTGCAGTCTGTGCTGTGGCAGTGTGCAGTCTGTGCTGTGTGAGTGTGCAGTCTGTGCTGTGTGAGTGTGCAGTCTGTGCTGTGTGAGTGTGCAGTCTGTGCTGTGTGAGTGTGCAGTCTGTGCTGTGGGAGTGTGCAGTCTGTGCTGTGGGAGTGTGCAGTCTGTGCTGTGTGAGTGTGCAGTCTGTGCTGTGTGAGTGTGCAGTCTGTGCTGTGTGAGTGTGCAGTCTGTGCTGTGTGAGTGTGCAGTCTGTGCTGTGGCAGTGTGCAGTCTGTGCTGTGGGAGTGTGCAGTCTGTGCTGTGTGAGTGTGCAGTCTGTGCTGTGTGAGTGTGCAGTCTGTGCTGTGTGAGTGTGCAGTCTGTGCTGTGTGAGTCTGCAGTCTGTGCTGTGTGAGTGTGCAGTCTGTGCTGTGTGAGTGTGCAGTCTGTGCTGTATGAGTGTGCAGTCTGTGCTGTGTGAGTGTGCAGTCTGTGCTGTGTGAGTGTGCAGTCTGTGCTGTGTCAGTGTGCAGTCTGTGATGTGTCAGTGTGCAGTCTGTGCTGTGTGAGTGTGCAGTCTGTGCTGTGTGAGTGTGCAGTCTGTGCTGTGTGAGTGTGCAGTCTGTGCTGTGTCAGTGTGCAGTCTGTGCTGTGTCAGTGTGCAGTCTGTGCTGTGTGAGTGTGCAGTCGGTGCTGTGTCAGTGTGCAGTCTGTGCTGTGTCAGTGTGCAGTCTGTGCTGTGTGAGTGTGCAGTCTGTGCTGTGTCAGTGTGCAGTCTGTGCTGTGTGAGTGTGCAGTCTGTGCTGTGTCAGTGTGCAGTCTGTGCTGTGTCAGTGTGCAGTCTGTGCTGTGTGAGTGTGCAGTCTGTGCTGTGTGAGTGTGCAGTCTGTGCTGTGTGAGTGTGCAGTCTGTGCTGTGTGAGTGTGCAGTCTGTGCTGTGTCAGTGTGCAGTCTGTGCTGTGTCAGTGTGCAGTCTGTGCTGTGTCAGTGTGCAGTCTGTGCTGTGTGAGTGTGCAGTCTGTGCTGTGTCAGTGTGCAGTCTGTGCTGTGAGAGTGTGCAGTCTGTGCTGTGTGAGTGTGCAGTCTGTGCTGTGTGAGTGTGCAGTCTGTGCTGTGTCAGTGTGCAGTCTGTGCTGTGTCAGTGTGCAGTCTGTGCTGTGTCAGTGTGCAGTCTGTGCTGTGTCAGTGTGCAGTCTGTGCTGTGTGAGTGTGCAGTCTGTGCTGTGTGAGTGTGCAGTCTGTGCTGTGTCAGTGTGCAGTCTGTGCTGTGTGAGTGTGCAGTCTGTGCTGTGTGAGTGTGCAGTCTGTGCTGTGTGAGTGTGCAGTCTGTGCTGTGTCAGTGTGCAGTCTGTGCTGTGTCAGTGTGCAGTCTGTGCTGTGTGAGTGTGCAGTCTGTGCTGTGTCAGTGTGCAGTCTGTGCTGTGGGAGTGTGCAGTCTGTGCTGTGGGAGTGTGCAGTCTGTGCTGTGTGAGTGTGCAGTCTGTGCTGTGTGAGTGTGCAGTCTGTGCTGTGTCAGTGTGCAGTCTGTGCTGTGGGAGTGTGCAGTCTGTGCTGTGTGAGTGTGCAGTCTGTGCTGTGTGAGTGTGCAGTCTGTACTGTGTGAGTGTGCAGTCTGTGTTGTGTGAGTGTGCAGTCTGTGCTGTGTGAGTGTGCAGTCTGTGCTGTGTCAGTGTGCAGTCTGTGCTCTGTGAGTGTGCAGTCTGTGCTGTGTGAGTGTGCAGTCTGTGCTGTGAGAGTGTGCAGTCTGTGCTGTGTCAGTGTGCAGTCTGTGCTGTGTGAGTGTGCAGTCTGTGCTGTGTGAGTGTGCAGTCTGTGCTGTGTCAGTGTGCAGTCTGTGCTGTGTCAGTGTGCAGTCTGTGCTGTGTGAGTGTGCAGTCTGTGCTGTGTGAGTGTGCAGTCTGTGCTGTGTCAGTGTGCAGTCTGTGCTGTGTCAGTGTGCAGTCTGTGCTGTGTGAGTGTGCAGTCTGTGCTGTGTCAGTGTGCAGTCTGTGCTGTGTGAGTGTGCAGTCTGTGCTGTGTGAGTGTGCAGCCTGTGCTGTGTGAGTGTGCAGTCTGTGCTGTGCGGGTGTGCAGTCTGTGCTGTGAGAGTGTGCAGTCTGTGCTGTGAGAGTGTGCAGTCTGTGCTGTGTGAGTGTGCAGTCTGTGCTGTGTCAGTGTGCAGTCTGTGCTGTGTGAGTGTGCAGTCTGTGCTGTGTGAGTGTGCAGTCTGTGCTGTGTGAGTGTGCAGTCTGTGTTGTGTGAGTGTGCAGTCTGTGCCGTGTGAGTGTGCAGTCTGTGCCGTGTGAGTGTGCAGTCTGTGCTGTGTCAGTGTGCAGTCTGTGCTGTGTGAGTGTGCAGTCTGTGTTGTGTGAGTGTGCAGTCTGTGCTGTGTGAGTGTGCAGTCTGTGTTGTGCGAGTGTGCAGTCTGTGCTGTGTGAGTGTGCAGTCTGTGCTGTGTCAGTGTGCAGTCTGTGCTGTGCGAGTGTGCAGTCTGAGCTGTGTCAGTGTGCAGTCTGTGCTGTGAGAGTGTGCAGTCTGTGCTGTGTGAGTGTGCAGTCTGTGCTGTGCGAGTGTGCAGTCTGTGCTGTGAGAGTATGCAGTCTGTGCTGTGTGAGTGTGCAGTCTGTGCTGTGTGAGTGTGCAGTCTGTGCTGTGTGAGTGTGCAGTCTGTGCTGTGGGAGTGTGCAGTCTGTGCTGTGTGAGTGTGCAGTCTGTGCTGTGTGAGTGTGCAGTCTGTGCTGTGTGAGTGTGCAGTCTGTGCTGTGTGAGTGTGCAGTCTGTGCTGTGTCAGTGTGCAGTCTGTGCTGTGTGAGTGTGCAGTCTGTGCTGTGTCAGTGTGCAGTCTGTGCTGTGTGAGTGTGCAGTCTGTGCTGTGTGAGTGTGCAGTCTGTGCTGTGTGAGTGTTCAGTCTGTGCTGTGAGAGTGTGCAGTCTGTGCTGTGCGAGTGTGCAGTCTGTGCTGTGAGAGTGTGCAGTCTGTGCTGTGCGAGTGTGCAGTTTGTGCTGTGTGAGTGTGCAGTCTGTGCTGTGCGAGTGTGCAGTCTGTGCTGTGTGAGTGTGCAGTCTGTGCTGTGTCAGTGTGCAGTCTGTGCTGTGTGAGTGTGCAGTCTGTGTTGTGTGAGTGTGCAGTCTGTGCTGTGTGTGTCTGCAGTCTGTGCTGTGTGAGTGTGCAGTCTGTGCTGTGTGAGTGTGCACTCTGTGCTGTGTGAGTGTGCAGTCTGTGCTTTGTCAGTGTGCAGTCTGTGCTGTGAGAGTGTGCAGTCTGTGCTGTGTCAGTGTGCAGTCTGTGCTGTGTGAGTGTGCAGTCTGTGCTGTGTTAGTGTGCAGTCTGTGCTTTGTCAGTGTGCAGTCTGTGCTGTGCGAGTGTGCAGTCTGTGCTGTGTGAGTGTGCAGTCTGTGCTGTGTGAGTGTGCAGTCTGTGCTGTGTGAGTGTGCAGTCTGTGCTGTGAGAGTGTGCAGTCTGTGCTGTGAGAGTGTGCAGTCTGTGCTGTGTGAGTGTGCAGTCTGTGCTGTGAGAGTGTGCAGTCTGTGCTGTGTCAGTGTGCAGTCTGTGCTGTGTGAGTGTGCAGTCTGTGCTGTGTGAGTGTGCAGTCTGTGCTGTGTGAGTGTGCAGTCTGTGCTGTGAGAGTGTGCAGTCTGTGCTGTGTGAGTGTGCAGTCTGTGCTGTGAGAGTGTGCAGTCTGTGCTGTGTGAGTGTGCAGTCTGTGCTGTGGGAGTGTGCAGTCTGTGCTGTGGGAGTGTGCAGTCTGTGCTGTGTGAGTGTGCAGTCTGTGCTGTATGAGTGTGCAGTCTGTGCTGTGAGAGTGTGCAGTCTGTGCTGTGTGAGTGTGCAGTCTGTGCTGTGGGAGTGTGCAGTCTGTGCTGTGTCAGTGTGCAGTCTGTGCTGTGTGAGTGTGCAGTCTGTGCTGTGAGAGTGTGCAGTCTGTGCTGTGAGAGTGTGCAGTCTGTGCTGTGTGAGTGTGCAGTCTGTGCTGTGTGAGTGTGCAGTCTGTGCTGTGAGAGTGTGCAGTCTGTGCTGTGTGAGTGTGCAGCCTGTGCTATGTGAGTGTGCGGTCTATGCTGTATGAGTGTGCAGTCTGTGCTGTGAGAGTGTGCAGACTGTGCTGTGTGAGTGTGCAGTCTGTGCTGTGAGAGTGTGCAGTCTGTGCTGTGAGAGTGTGCAGTCTGTGCTGTGTGAGTGTGCAGTCTGTGCTGTGTGAGTGTGCAGTCTGTGCTGTGAGAGTGTGCAGTCTGTGCTGTGTGAGTGTGCAGTCTGTGCTGTGAGAGTGTGCAGTCTGTGCTGTGTCAGTGTGCAGTCTGTGCTGTGTGAGCCTGCAGTCTGTGCTGTGTCAGTGTGCAGTCTGTGCTGTGTGAGTGTGCAGCCTGTGCTATGTGAGTGTGCGGTCTATGCTGTATGAGTGTGCAGTCTGTGCTGTGAGAGTGTGCAGACTGTGCTGTGTGAGTGTGCAGTCTGTGCTGTGAGAGTGTGCAGTCTGTGCTGTGAGAGTGTGCAGTCTGTGCTGTGTGAGTGTGCAGTCTGTGCTGTGAGAGTGTGCAGTCTGTGCTGTGTGAGTGTGCAGTCTGTGCTGTGAGAGTGTGCAGTCTGTGCTGTGTGAGTGTGCAGTCTGTGCTGTGTGAGTGTGCAGTCTGTGCTGTATGAGTGTGCAGTCTGTGCTGTGCGAGTGTGCAGTCTGTGCTGTGTGAGTGTGCAGTCTGTGCTGTGAGAGTGTGCAGTCTGTGCTGTGTGAGTGTGCAGTCTGTGCTGTGTGAGTGTGCAGTCTGTGCTGTGTGAGTGTGCAGTCTATGCTGTGAGAGTGTGCAGTCTGTGCTGTGAGAGTGTGCAGTCTGTGCTGTGTGAGTGTGCAGTCTGTGCTGTGAGAGTGTGCAGTCTGTGCTGTGAGAGTGTGCAGTCTGTGTTGTGCGAGTGTGCAGTCTGTGCTGTGTGAGTGTGCAGTCTGTGCTGTGTGAGTGTGCAGTCTGTGCTGTGTGAGTGTGCAGTCTGTGCTGTGCGGGTGTGCAGTCTGTGCTGTGTGAGTGTGCAGTCTGTGCTGTGAGAGTGTGCAGTCTGTGCTGTGTGAGTGTGCAGTCTGTGCTGTGTGAGTGTGCAGTCTGTGCTGTGTGAGTGTGCAGTCTGTGCTGTGAGAGTGTGCAGTCTGTGCTGTGAGAGTGTGCAGTCTGTGCTGTGGGAGTGTGCAGTCTGTGCTGTGTGAGTGTGCAGTCTGTGATGTGTGAGTGTGCAGTCTGTGCTGTGTGAGTGTGCAGTCTGTGCTGTGTGAGTGTGCAGTCTGTGCTGTGAGAGTGTGCAGTCTGTGCTGTGTGAGTGTGCAGTCTGTGCTGTGTGAGTGTGCAGTCTGTGCTGTGTGAGTGTGCAGTCTGTGCTGTGAGAGTGTGCAGTCTGTGCTGTGAGAGTGTGCAGTCTGTGCTGTGGGAGTGTGCAGTCTGTGCTGTGCGGGTGTGCAGTCTGTGCTGTGTGAGTGTGCAGTCTGTGCTGTGAGAGTGTGCAGTCTGTGCTGTGAGAGTGTGCAGTCTGTGCTGTGGGAGTGTGCAGTCTGTGCTGTGTGAGTGTGCAGTCTGTGATGTGTGAGTGTGCAGTCTGTGCTGTGTGAGTGTGCAGTCTGTGCTGTGTGAGTGTGCAGTCTGTGCTGTGAGAGTGTGCAGTCTGTGCTGTGTGAGTGTGCAGTCTGTGCTGTGTGAGTGTGCAGTCTGTGCTGTGTGAGTGTGCAGTCTGTGCTGTGTGAGTGTGCAGTCTGTGCTGTGTGAGTGTGCAGTCTGTGCTGTGTGAGTGTGCAGTCTGTGCTGTGTGAGTGTGCAGTCTGTGCTGTGTGAGTGTGCAGTCTGTGCTGTGAGAGTGTGCAGTCTGTGCTGTGAGAGTGTGCAGTCTGTGCTGTGTGAGTGTGCAGTCTGTGCTGTGTGAGTGTGCAGTCTGTGCTGTGTGAGTGTGCAGTCTGTGCTGTGTGAGTGTGCAGTCTGTGCTGTGAGAGTGTGCAGTCTGTGCTGTGTGAGTGTGCAGTCTGTGCTGTGAGAGTGTGCAGTCTGTGCTGTGTGAGTGTGCAGTCTGTGCTGTGTGAGTGTGCAGTCTGTGCTGTGTGAGTGTGCAGTCTGTGCTGTGTGAGTGTGCAGACTGTGCTGTGCGAGTGTGCAGTCTGTGCTGTGTGAGTGTGCAGTCTGTGCTGTGTGAGTGTGCAGTCTGTGTTGTGTGAGTGTGCAGTCTGTGCTGTGTGAGTGTGCAGTCTGTGCTGTGTCAGTGTGCAGTCTGTGCTGTGTGAGTGTGCAGTCTGTGCTGTGTGAGTGTGCAGTCTGTGCTGTGAGAGTGTGCAGTCTGTGCTGTGTGAGTGTGCAGTCTGTGCTGTGTGAGTGTGCAGTCTGTGCTGTGCGAGTGTGCAGTCTGTGCTGTGTGAGTGTGCAGTCTGTGCTGTGTGAGTCTGCAGTCTGTGTTGTGTGAGTGTGCAGTCTGTGCTGTGTGAGTGTGCAGTCTGTGCTGTGAGAGTGTGCAGTCTGTGCTGTGTGAGTGTGCAGTCTGTGCTGTGTGAGTGTTCAGTCTGTGCTGTGTCAGTCTGCAGTCTGTGCTGTGAGAGTGTGCAGTCTGTGCTGTGTGAGTGTGCAGTCTGTGCTATGCGAGTGTGCAGTCTGTGCTGTGCGAGTGTGCAGTCTGTGCTGTGTGAGTGCGCAGTCTGTGCTGTTTGAGTGTGCAGTCTGTGCTGTGTGAGTGTGCAGTCTGTGCTGTGTGAGTGTGCAGTCTGTGCTGTGCGAGTGTGCAGTCTGTGCTGTGTGAGTGTGCAGTCTGTGCTGTGTGAGTGTGCAGTCTGTGCCGTGTGAGTGTGCAGTCTGTGCTGTGTGAGTGTGCAGTCTGTGCTGAGTGAGTGTGCAGTCTGTGCTGTGTGAGTGTGCAGTCTGTGCTGAGTGAGTGTGCAGTCTGTGCTGAGTGAGTGTGCAGTCTGTGCTGTGCGAGTGTGCAGTCTGTGCCGTGTGAGTGTGCAGTCTGTGCTGAGTGAGTGTGCAGTCTATGCCGTGTGAGTGTGCAGTCTGTGCCGAGTGAGTGTGCAGTCTGTGCTGAGTGAGTGTGCAGTCTGTGCTGAGTGAGTGTGCAGTCTGTGCTGAGTGAGTGTGCAGTCTGTGCTGAGTGAGTGTGCAGTCTGTGCTGTGTGAGTGTGCAGTCTGTGTTGTGTGAGTGTGCAGTCTGTGCTGAGTGAGTGTGCAGTCTGTGCTGAGTGAGTGTGCAGTCTGTGCTGTGTGAGTGTGCAGTCTGTGCTGTGTGAGTGTGCAGTCTGTGCTTTTAACTTGGATCGTGCATAGGGCAGGCAGGAAGCCACTGTGACTTTGCATACAATAATCATTGGACTTTGTTCCATTGTTAAGAACTCTTGCCCGAATCCATTGGGATTTATTCCCTGGCCTGTTGGTAAACATAAGAATTGGAAGTAGGAAAGAACCACGCCGTTGGGAACTCGGCCGGCTCGGAGGGAAGATCGCTGAGCAAGCCTCTGGCAATGTGCCCCAGCCGCGCAGAGTAATTCGCGTAAAGGCCGATTCTCGGGTCCCAGAGAATCGCCGGAGCGGCGCCGCGTCCGATTTCGGAACGAAAGTTGATTCTACGCCTGTGGTAAACACTACTGGTCACACACTACGTGTATTACGGTACTGCCACTGTACTACAGTTAATATAGTGAATCCCAGCCTGTGACTCCTCCCAGCAGGTGCTGTATAAAAGTGTATGCTCTCCTGCACTGCTTCCATTCTGGTTCCAGCTGCAGGAGGCTTAACATCTCGTGCAATAAAGCCTCAATAGTTTCACCATTCTCGTCTCGTGGTCATTGATGGTACATCACCGCCCACACGCCAAACACGATTTCGGCGAGGGGCTGCGGAGAATTCAGCCCTTCATTTCCCTCTACTCCTGTTTGTCACTGGATTTCACAGGTAGCTCCAGAGCATGAGCAACTTGTGCGACTTGGAGTTAAAATAGTATAAGGTCCAAACAGGATCCCAACTTTTACATATTAACGAGGACCCCTTTCCCTTTCCTGAAACCACCAATTGCGTGGAAAAATGGTGGCGGCTGGGACATGGCATAAGCGTGTGGAAAACATATGGCCATCATTTTAACTGCCTATTGCCATTGGGCCTTATGCTATAGACTGCTGAGAACTAAACTATCGCTCTGTGAATAATGACTCCAGCACTCAAGCCTCACCATTGTTCTCTCGATGATACCAGCACTTGAGGAAAATAAATGACTGCTTGTTCACATCACACTAGAGGAAAAACTGCAATTCCAAGCACAATCTTCTGGCCGTAAAATATTGTCAGTAGAGCTATTGAAATGACTCCGCATGCACAGGGATAACATTTCCCTTAGCCTGCAACACATTTTTGATCTCTTCTTGTATCGGTCCATCTGTGCAAAGTTATATCATTTTCTTTTTGCACATCACTCAAATTCTTCACTGCTTTATCCTTCCCCACTTACCTTCAAATCTGAACACTGATACCTGAAGACTGAAAGAGCTGTTAGCTAGGAATTTCGAAACAATGCTCATATTTTGACCGTGTTCTAAGTTTACCTTCGCACAAGAAATCAATAAAGTGCCTCCGTTATACTCTGTCAGACTCATTGATTCTTACGCCCAAAAAGCACCTGTAGCTGATTAAAGATTTTCCATCTCCATTCCAAACTAAAGCTCAGATACAAAGTGTTCACAGGAATACAATCTCAAAATGATGGTGCTTGAAAGATCTAGCACAAAATCCCTCTTCTGAGCCTCCGGTGCATAAACAATGGGCCAGATTTTCAAACCAAGGTTGGGAGCCCGACACCCTGGTGAATTATGGGTCACAACCTAGTGCCTGAACTATGTCACTCTTGCTGGGCTATCTTTAAATGCTAATGCCTATTTGTGCAGGAAGTGAGCCCAGTTAATGATGCCAAGTGTCTCAAGGAGGCAGCGGGAGCTACCTGCCCGGTGCCAATGGTAAATACAGGCAGCAACCAAGTTGAGGCCTGTTGATGTGTTGGCAAATAGAGAAGGCAGCTATCAGAGAGTCATGAAGGATAATTGAATGTTCAAGCGGGCAAATAAGCTATGTTTTTGCACATGTACCAACACAGATTACCCGAGGGCTCGATGACTTTTGCCTTCACATGACTTTTGCCTTCACAAGACGAGCTTTTCTTTGGCCATGCATTGAAACCAATTGCTGTCGACTAATATGCACCAGACTGCTTGTGGTGGCCAAAATCAGATTTAAGAATTGCCTTTCCAACCTCCCCAAGCCCTTAGCGAAGTCCTGAAGGTGTTTAATAGGTCATTATTTGACTGTGCAGGGGTTCCACATTCCTGACCCCTGTTATGGGAGAGGTGTTTTCAGAACCCCAAAATGTATCATGGAGTTCACCCAACTCCCACCTTTAATGGATTGTTGCTTTTGAAGCACACGGCTTGTTCCCCAGGTGTGGTATTACAATTATGGACACATGGGTTTTTAAACAAAACAATGTTTATTCTACGAACTCAATTTAACCTTTAAAAAACAAACATTGAATATCTTAACACCCATTACTTCATAGATAACACCAAAAGACTACAACACTAAATAATCCTGCAAACTGTTCTTTTAAACATCCAAAAGACTTCACCTTCAAAAACAGACATGAGAGGCGGGATTCTCCGTAATCGAGCGATGACTGCCGACCGGCACCAAAAACGGCGCGAATCAGTCCAGCTTCGCACCGCCCCAAAGGTGCATCTTGAGCGGCCGAGCCCTCACCTCACCGGGGGGTGGGGTGAGGCCGGGCCGCCGATCGGTGGGCTCCGATCGCGGGTCAGACCCCATCGGAGGCCATCCGGTGAAGGAGCCCCCCTCACTACCCCACAGGCTGCCCCTCCAGCATTCCCGCAGAGTTCCCGCCGGCAGCGACCAGGGGTGGATGGCACCGGCGGGAACCTGTCGTTTCATAGCGGCCGCTCGGCCCATCTGGGCTGGAGAATCGCCACTCGCCGGTTCTCCGAGCGGCCCAGTGCGAATCGCGTGCCGCTGGTTTCCGGGGGGGGGGGGAGAATCGCGTGCGGGGGTCGGGGCGGCGTGGCGCGATTCACAAGGCGCCCCGGCGATTCTCCCACCCGGTGTGGGGGGGGAGAATAGCGCCCATAGTCTTTGGGTTTGCAGACATCAACAGACCAGTTCTGTGTTTTCTTCCTGCAGCTCTCAGCAAAACACACAGACACTCCCAGCTTTCTCCTCAAACTGAAACTAAAAACTTCAAAATGGCCGAGCTGAA
The DNA here is from genome assembly GCF_047496885.1 of Scyliorhinus torazame. Lineage (NCBI taxonomy): Eukaryota > Metazoa > Chordata > Chondrichthyes > Carcharhiniformes > Scyliorhinidae > Scyliorhinus > Scyliorhinus torazame. Next base: position 122,414,051 of record NC_092707.1, on the reverse strand, counting down.
GCCCAGCTCCACCCACACTCTGACATCACTATTTTCTTAAAGGTACATTGCTTAAACATCCATTTCTTAAAGGTTCTCTCACATGACACTCCCACCAGCATTTTCAAAATTTTGAACTATCTTGGAGACACCAGGATACTTAAACAACTTCCAGGACTCTAGTTTTCAAATTGTACTTGCATCATATTCCCAACCCCACAGGCAGATAAAAAGCTGGTCCGATAATTTGGGTCAACAATGCCATTCGAATGCAAACATTTTTTGCTGTACAATATTTATGACAGCATTCCATGCTGGGCATTGATCAGATTCACAGTTACAAAGCTGAATTCACACAGCAGTCATCGGAACCTCAGACCAGTGAGAGTCAACCTCTGGAGGTAGTTGTACATTGAAAATTGTGCGTGGATACACACCCAAAACCACTTTGCATCAACACCAAAATATAATTCAATATACAATCTAAGATGATGAGGTTGAGACATAGACAGGACAGATTGAAAAACAGCAACAGGCCCCGCCAGTCTTAATCTTCCCACATATCATGAATGCTCTGCTCTATTACGAACTTTACCCAACCCATGTAATCTCTTAAGGAGTAGTGCTGCAATGATCCTCTCTGACCAGTGAGCAAAACAATTGCAGAAAGGCAGCCCGAAAGATTTGTGAAAGATATCACTCTGCCTTGTACGGGATCATTAAATATTTCAAGTAAGAAACAGAGCTCTTTTAGCTCTGCCATCATTACGGAAACCTGTTGTAAAGTAACATACTGCTTTACTTATCTTTTACTTCAGATTCAGTGGGTTTTCACTCCAACCAGACTGGAACAACTGCATTTCATACTTAGTCACACATGCATCGAAATATCTTAAAGCAATAATTAGTCAAATTGCTGAGTGGCGCCAATGTAAAAATTGCATAACAGGAAATATTTCAGTGACAGAGTTGCCAGTGGCTTAATACTGTTGTCGGTTTCAGTTTGCCAGTCAAAAAGTGTGAATGTATCAGTCACAATAAGTAATAATGCTTGTATAAAATGGAGTGGATGCGGCGTCAAGAAAACCACCACAACAAAACATCTTTGTGTGGCGAGAGGTGAAACTAAGAAGCGGCTGCTTTCAAAATCAATAGTTAATGCAGTTTTGAAAACATTTCTGAACATAGGCATTTCTCCAGCCCCAGAGTTACGCTGGCTCAAAGTCAAATTCACAATGTGTGTACTTCAGTTCAGGAAAGCCAGCTTTCGTTACCTTTGGGCACAGAATTTTCAAACTAACTCTGCAAACAGAGATGATTTACAACCATCATCATGGATGTCTCACTGTTCACAGATATTTATCATGTTTTTGTTGTCTGGTTCGGTTAGTGAGAATAGGAATGACAGCAGACTGCGAATATTCACTGCGAAAGAACCTCAACATCCAACTGAGCTCAGAATGCAATTGACAAAGAAATCTCAACAACCTTTCAGAATAATTTGCTTTTAAAAATGTGATTATTTACAAACTTTCGACTTTGAACTATTAGTTAACAGATAAGGGGGAGAAAATAATAAATTTGGAATAAACAAAGGTTCCAACAGAAAATTAGTTTCATCTGGATACTCCTTTCAGCACAGATTTCAAAAATAAGTTATTTGAAATCCATCTGGGGGAAAGACTTTAATGGCAACCTTGATAATATCTGGCATTACATATGGTCTCCAGCCCATCAGCATTCTATCTGCAATAGATTAAAGTCAATCCAATTTAAATAGCGGGAGGCGGTGGTGGATGTGGCATTGTCACTGGATCAGTAATCCAGAGACCCAAGGTTATATTCTGGGGACCCAAGTTTAAATCTCACCATGGTCAAAGCTGAATTCAGTAAAAATATGGGGTGGGATTCACCGTAATCGGCGAATTGGACCGACGCCGGCGCCAAGAACGGCGTGAATTACTCCGCCGTCGGGCCAACTGGAACTTGCGGAATTCTCCGCACTTCCGGGGGCTAGGCCGGCGGTGGAGCGATTGGCGCCGCGCCAGCCAGCGCCGAAGGGACTGCGCGAGTTAGCGCATGCGCAGAACCGCCGGCGTGGTTTAGCGCATGCGCAGACTGGCCGGCATATTCTGCCGCATGTGCAGAGGGGTGTATTCTCCACACCGGCCATGTCGGAGCCCTACAGGGGCCGGCGCAGAAGAAAGGAGTGCCCCCATGGCACAGGCCCACCCGCAGATCGGCCGGCCCCGATCGCGGGCCAGGCCACCGTGGGGCCCCCCCAAGGGCCGGATCCCCCAGTGCCCCCCGAGGACCGCACCAGCCGCCATACTAGCCAGGTCCCGCCGTGTGGGACCATGTCCAATCCACACCGATGGGATTGGCCAGAATCCGACGGCTGCTCGGCCCATCGGGGCTCGGAGAATTGCCGGCCGGTGTGGCGTGATCCCCGCCCCTGCCCGAAAACCGGATCCGGAGATTACGGCAGCCGGCATCGGAGCAGCGGGGCGGGATTCGCGCCGCCCCCCGGGATTCTCCGACCCGACGGGGGGTCGGAGAATCCCGCCCATGGACTTAAAAGTCCAATGATGACCATGAAATCATTGCCGATTGTCGTAAAAACGCATCTGGTTCATTAATGTCCTGCAGGGAAAGAAATCTATCGTCTTTACCGGTCTGGCCGACATGTGACTCCAGATCCACACAACGATGTGGTGGACTCTTAATTGCCCCCCTCTGAAATAGTCCAGCAAGCCACTCAATTCAAGGGCAATTAGAAATGGGCAGCAAATGCTGACATAGGTAATGACACCCACATCTCAAGAACAATTTTTTTAAAATTGGTCCATTGCTATCTTTGTACACCAATAATTCTATGTATGATCTCAGTTTAACAAATTTGTTTAATTGTTAGAACATATAAGGCTTCATTTAGGGTAAGTGATCAAATATTGTGATATTGGCCTTTTTGGAACAATAGATGGACTTAATTTAGATTACACTTAACATGTTGATAAAATTGTTAACCTGTTGTGCTAAAGAAAACTACCTTTTCAGAGCACAATTATAAGCATAAGCTTAGAGTGAGCCTTTGGCTTCATGCTAGAATTCCCACTTCTGAATGAGAAGGACAGCGTTGAAGTCCCATTCCAGACAGTGCCGGAAAATGGAGGTCAGAAGTTTGGGTTGACATGGAACACAATTGTCGTTGTTGTGGGAAGCTAAAAATCCTTCCCACGCATTGAAAGGACCACCCCATCAGCTGGATGGTTAAGGTCAGACGTGAATTATGTACATGGATTACACTATCATAGAATCATAGAAGCCCGACAGTGCAGAAGGAGGCCATGCAGCCCATCTAGTCTGCAGCAACCCACCCAGGCCCACTCCCCTGCTCTGTCCCTGCAACCCACCTAACCATTTGGATACTAAGGGCAATTTAGCCTGGCCCATCCACCTAACCTGAACATCTTTGGTTCTAATAGTTCTAATAGTTAAAACCAAATGACTGCGGATGCTGAAATCTGAAACAAAAACAGAAAATACTGGACAATCTCAGCAGGTCTGACCGTATCTGTGGAGAGAAAAGGGAGCTAATGTTTTGAGTCAGGATAACTCTTTGTCAAAGCTAGAGAGAATTGAAAATGGGGTCAGATTTATACTGTTGTGGGGGGGGGGGGGGGGGGGACATGGAGAAGTGAGGCTGGATAGGGGGCCAATGATAGGTGGAGAGCTCCACCTATCGCTGGCCCCCTATCCAGCCCCACCCCGCCATCCCCGCACAACAGTACAAATCTGACCCCATGATGTACCATCATTGACCACAAGACGAGAATGGTGAAACAATTGAAGCTTTATTGCATAAGATGTTGAGCCTCCAGCAGCTGGAACCAGAATGGGAGCAGCGTCGGAGAGCAGACACTTTTATACGGCGCCTGCTGGGAGGAGCCAGCAGGCTGGGATTACTGTGGTACCTGTAATACAGTGGCAGTACCGTAATATGCGTAGTGTAAACAAAGAGCTTTGACAAAGAGTCATCCAGACTCGAAACGTTAGCTCCCTTTTCTCTTCACAGAGGTTGTCAGTTCTAATAGTTATTCTTCTTTCTCCTGGTCATTTTCTTCTTTCTGAAAGACTCTGGGGGTGGAAATTCCATTGGGTCTCTCTCTTTGTTCTTGTTTTTTTCCTGAGCACGTATGGGGATAGCAAGATGGCGGGTCTCGGTACCATGGTTAAATAAGTGAGCCTTATTGATAAATAGTTGTGAGGTAGCCTTATACCTTTGTCCTGAGTGGTCCTGGTTATTGGCGTGGGTTCCCCGGTGCCTGGGGGCCCCTCCTTCACTTTGTTGAAATTGATTCCAAGATAATTTATCATTTCACTGGCTAAATGATTATTACTTTACAAGAATTAGAATGCTCACTGACTTCAGTCATAAATAGTAATGTTTCCCAATAGAATTTTCCCAATGAATTTTCCCAATGAATCTTCCTCCTGCAATAATATCGCCCGAAGCTTATGATTAGCTAAACCAAAGACAATTTGGTCTCAGATTAATGACGATTTCAGGTCACTGAAGTTGCATGACTGCCCTTCAGCCTCAAGGCCATGACAAAACTGTCAAATGATTCACCAGGTATTTGGGTACGCATACGGAACATATAGCCCTCAAACGTTTCATTCTTATTAGGGGAACAATGCTTATCAAAGTGCTTCATCACTTCATCAAATTTCTTGTGGTCCTTCTCATTATCAAACACAAATGCGTTATACAGTTTGAGCGCTTGTGGACCTGCCACTATTAGCAGCAACGCAATTCACCTTTCATCAGGCTGGGCCTGTAGGCCAAGGGCCGAAACAGAAAGTTCGAACTGCTGTTTGAAAAGCCGCCAGTTCTCACCTACGTTGCCGGATATCTGAAGCTGGTGGGGGACCCTCAGTCTATCCATCTCGCACTTCATCATTTTCTTATGAGTTGGGCTGCCTCAGGCTGCAGTTTACCAGACCGGTCTTCAAGCCGAATGCTGTACTTTATCACTGCCGTCTCTCCCTTTAAATCTTCAGCACTCGTGGTACCATGTTGTGTTTGGTCCTTTGTACCTTACGAAGGAACCCACCAAACACTTCGACTTGTCCAATCCTGAATCTTTCATTGAGATTCATGTGGTAAGTTGGCAATCTGATATGGAGCATGTTATCATGGAGTCTGCTAATTGCTCCTCTGGAACTTTCACCTAGCACTGACCATTCACATGTACGTCTCATTACCCTCTCAATCTTCTTCTGAAGATGGCTGGATGTGTCTCCCCTGATATGGGAGACACAGGTCACATGACCTTGGTCTAGAGACCGCTTGGTGTGTCTACCGCCACCTGCTGGTGGGAGATCGCACACCATCCAACTATGATATCGCCCATAGGCATATCACCACACCATCTGCCCTCTCAAGTGGATAGGAAAGATTTCACTGTCACTATTTTGAACATGATGTGGAGATGCCGACGTTGGACTGGGGTGAGCACAGTAAGAAGTCTGACAACACCAGGTTAAAGTCCAACCGGTTTGTTTCAAATCAGTAGCTTTCGGAGCACTGCTCCTTCCTCAGGTCACAAACCTGTTGGACTTTAACCTGGTGTTGTAAGTCTTCTTACTATTTTGAACAGCAGAAGGTTCTCCCCAATGTCCTAACCAATATTTAGCCTTCAGCCCAACGTCATAAAAATCAGAATACCCTGCCATTATCACACTGCTGTCTTTGGAGTCTTGCTGTGCACAGGTCCTATGTTACAACAGCAACAACACTTCATTCACTGTGAAGCTCTTTGGGATGTTGTGAGGTCATGAAAAATAAATGCAATATAAATGGAAATCTTCCTTTCTTCTGTTGGGGAATCAGACTTTCTGCCTGTCGATCACTTGTGACTTTCAACAGAAGGTTTCTGAATATCATTTGTGGGCGGGTTTTAAAATGATGAATCCCACAAATTGACCAGGATTCCGCATGGAGAATCTCTATTTGACAAGGATCTAAGAAAACAACCAGTGTCTGGAACTATAAACCACATGACACATTCTTTACTCCAGAAGAGGAAACATAATACCAGAAAATTATAGGAAATGAAAGGGAATAATCAAAGTCTAAAGCTTTACTTAGTATCTATTAAATGGGAAACAGAACATTCATTCATTAATGCAAGGGTGTACTTGTCCAAAACTCTCATTGCTGACCTCGCCATTTCCTCAAACTCCAGCATACATAATTGGCCAAACAGCAGGCGTGCCCTGGAAGATACGCTATGAGATCCCTCAGAAATCCCAACACAGTGACTGTAGGAATTGCCCCGGGATGTTTGAACTTCGGATGAGAAATTCCCCTGCTCCCCAAGACCTTCTGCGAAAGTCTCTAACTCTGAGTTAGCGTTGGAGACTTTGGACAGTTCCGACTTACTTACCTGGGGGAGGCAGTGGCATAGTGGTATTGTCACTGGATTAGTGATCCACTGACCCAGGGTAATTCTCTGGGGACCCGGGTTTGCATCATGCCACTGCAGGTGGTGGAAATCGAATCCAATAAATATCTGGAGTTAAAAGTTTAATGATGACGCTAAAACCATTGTCAATTGTCGTAAAAAAAAACCAGCTGGTTCACTAATTCCCTTTAGGGAAGGTGGTCTACTGTCCTCACCTGTTCTGGCCTACATGTGACTCCAGGTCCACATCCACAGCAGTGTGGAGGATGTTTAAATACCCTAGCAATACCCTAGAGTGGCCTAGCAAGCCACTCTGTTGTATCAAACCACTACAAAGTCATTAAAAAGAAACTGGATGGACTACCAGCAACGATGTAGGCACTAGAAATGACAATGGCAAACCCAGCCCTGTCGACCCTGCAAAGTCCTCCTTACTAACCTCTGGGGACTTATGCCAAGGTTGGCAGAGCTGTCTCACAGATTAGTCAAGCAACAGCCTGACATAATCATACTGACAGATAACATCCCAGATACCAGTATCACCTTCCTTGGGTATGTCCTGTCCCACTACAGGACAGACCTAGCAGAGATGGCGGCACAGTGGTACACCGTTGGGAGGGAGTTGCTTTGGGAGTCCTCAACATCGATTCCAGACCCAAGAAGTCAAGAAGGCTCTGGGTCAAGCATGGGCAAGGAAATCTCCAAATGGCATCCTCCTGCTTCTATTTTCTATGCCTGTTTCTATTTATGTATAGGAGTCATATTGGACTCAAAACATTTCTCTTCCAACGAATGCCTCCAGACCTGCTGAGCTTTTTCCTATGTTCTGTTTTGATTACATTTTGATAGGTGGATAAGGGCTTTGAAAATAGACCAAATGAATAAAGCTCTCAGAGAAATTATACTTTTGGAGGCGTTTAAAAATTCAATTCCTGATGTAGTGAGAACTCATGTGGAAGAACAGAGGGTTAAAACTGCGAGATTAGCAGCGGAAATGGCAGATGATTATGAATTAGTTCCTAAATCAAAGGTTGGTTTCCAACATCAGTTTCAGCCGGTGAGGGATAGAAACTGGGGACATGAGAAGTACTCAAGTGGTAAAGGTAAAGGTGATCTGATGGGAGACAACAAAGAAAGTGTACCTCAGATTTAAAAAGAAATCCAGGAGGGTGGAAAAGAAATGAAAATTTTCAAATGTTTTCACTGTAATAAACTAGGTAAGGTCACCAAAGTTGGTGGTTGAAGAGAAGCACAGGGAAGGCTGATGTGGTAAAACAGTATAAGACAGTGGAGTTTGTTAGAGTGGTATAGGAAGGCCCAAGGGAAGCGAAGGAGGTGCAAACGATTGTACAGCCTGTTCAAGAAGTAATTGTTAAGAAGGTGCCAGATGTCTTTAAAGAATTTACTTGTGTGGGTAAAGTTTACTCATGTGTATCAGGAGGAGCAGGTAAAGAAGTCACAATTTTAAGAGATACAGGGGCTAGTCAAGCTTTGATGGTAAGAGATGAGGAATTATGTAGTTTGGGAAGAATGTTGCCAGAAAAGGTGGTGATATGTGGAATTCAGTGTGAGAGGAGTAGCGTTCCATTATATAAGGTAATGTTGCAAAGTCCAGTGAAGAGTGGTGAAGTGGAAGTAGGAGTAATAGATAAACTATCTTGTAAAGGAAAACAGTTTATCTTGGGTATTGATATAGCTGAATCGCAGGTGGGAGTGATGCCTACTGTGGTTGATAAGCCAGTGGAAAATCAGACAACTGAAGGGTTGAAGGATGAATACCCTGGGATTTTTCCGGATTGTGTAGTAACAAGGTCGCGAAGTCACAGGTTAAGACAAGGGGAGAAATCAAAGAGTGAAGATGAAGTGGAAGTGCAATTATCAGAAACGATTTTTGATCAGATGGTTGGAAAAGAACAAGAACAGGTGGAGGATTAGGCGGATATTTTTAGTTCAGGAAAATTGGCGGAGTTACAACAGAAAGATTTAGAAATAAATCGGATATATCAGAAAGCATATACGGAAGAGGAATCTGAGAGTATACCAGAGTGTTATTACCGTAAAAATGATGTCTTGATGAGATAATGGAGACCTGTACATATGCAGGCGGATGAAAAGTGGGCAGAAGTTCATCAAGTAGTATTGCCGGTAGGGAATAGAAAGGAGGTGTTGCGAGTTGCACATGAGGTACCAATGGGAGGTGATTTGGGAATAAGGAAAACTCAAGCTAAAATCCAGAAACATTTTTATTGGCCTGGACTACATAAAGATTATCATAGATTATCATAGAATTTACAGTGCAGAAGGAGGCCATTCGGCCCATCGAGTCTGCACCGGCTCTTGGAAAGAGCACCCTACCCAAGGTCAACACCTCCACTCTATCCCCATAACCCAGTAACCCCATCCAACACTAAGGGCAATTTTGGACACTAAGGGCAATTTATCATGGCCAATCCACCTAACCTGCACATCTTTGGACTGTGGGAGGAAACCGGAGCACCCGGAGGAGTTAAATTTTGTCAATCATGTCACACATGTCAAGTGATAGGGAAACCTCAAGCAGTGATAAAACCAGTGCCCTTAATACCCATTCCAGCATTTGAGGAACCATTTACAAGCGTCCTAATTGATTCTGTAGGACCGCTTCCTAAAACAAAAAGTGGGAATCAATATCTTTTGACTGTAATGGATGTGTCTACTAGGTTTCCAGAGGCCATTCCAGTACGTAATATTACAGCTAAAATTCTTCACTAGATATGGACGATCCACAGAAATTCAATCAGGTCAAGGAATGAATTTTGCTTCAAAGTTATTCAAAGAAGTTATGGATAGCTTAGGAATAAAACAATTTAAATCAACTGCGTACCACCCAGAATCGCAGGGAGCATTAGAAAGGTGGCATCAGACATTAAAGACAATATTGAGGGTGTTAGTCAAGATTATCCAGAGGATTGGGATAAAGGAATCCCATTCGTATTGTGTGCAATTAGGGATGCACCTAATGAGTCTACCAAATTTAGTCCTTTTGAACTAATATTTGGTCATGAGGTAAGAGGACCACTTAAATTGATTAAGGAAAAATTGGTGGGTGAGAAATCGGAAATTACACTATTGGATTACGTGTCAAATTTTAGGGAACGATTAAATAGAGCAGGTGAATTGGCTAGACAACATTTGAAAGTTGCACAAAATGTGATGAAACGGGTAGCGGACAAGAAATCCAATGGTCGTAGCTTTGCTAGTGCGGATAAAGTTTTAGTGTTGTTACCAGTGGTAGGGGAGCCTTTAAAAAATAGGTTTTGTGGACCGTATCAGATTGAAAGGAAATTAAGTGAGGTGAATTATGTGGTTAAAAACACCAGACAGAAGGAAGACTCACCGAGTGTGTCATGTGAATATGCTTAAAAGGTACTTTGAAAGGGAAAGAGAGAAAAAGGAGATTTTAATGATTCTAACTCAAAGTGACGAACCAAATCCAGATGACTGTGAATTTGACGTACCTCAAATTAAATTGGAAAATGAGGATATTCTTAAAAATTGGGATGAATTGTTCAGTGACCTTCCAGAGGAAAAACAAACTGACCTGAAAGAGTTATTGATATCACTTGGGCAAGTTTGTAGAGATAAATTGGGAAGTACTAAAATGCCTATACATGATGTAGATGTGGGAAATGCTGTTCCTATCAAACAACATCCATATAGACTTAATCCTTTAAAATTGGCACAGATTAACAAAGAGATTGAGAGTTTGCTTAAAAATGGCATAATTGAAGTGGGTTGCAGCCAATGGAGCTCACCCATAGTGATGGTACCTAAACCAGATGGTACACAATGGTTATGTGTGGACTATCGAAAGGTGAATGCAGTTACAAAAACGGACTCTTATCCTGTCCTACAATTGAAGGATTGCATTGAGAAAGTGAGACAATCTGCTTTTATTTCCAACTTCCAGACATGGAAAGAACATTTAAAGCATCGTATGGAGTTCTTCGATCGACTTCAGGAGGCAGGTTTGGTGATAAACCTAGCCAAAAGTGAATTTGGAGAAGCCCAAATCACTTTCCGTGCGGAGATTCCGTTATCCTCAAGACAAAGGGAAATAATGCGATTTCTTAGCATGAGTGGATTGGATCGAACAGTTGTGCAAAGGTTTTGTGGCTTGATTACTCCACTGATGGAATTACTGAAGGAACGTAAAAAAATTCAATGGACAGCGGACTTTCAACAGGCATTTGACTGCCTGAAAGCTGTGATCACCAATGCTCCTGTATTGGAGAATTGCAAGGAATCTGTGGTCAGATTGAACTAAATTATCTGATTCTGAAGATAAATGCCGAGGAGTAGAGGAATGGATGGATCGTGCAGAGACTTTGTTCAAAGAGACTGTCAATCGAGAAGGTTTTCGGTTGGAGGAAGAAGAACAAAGAAAAATTGACTATATTATTATACCTGTTTGCATGTGGTGTTTTTAAAAAAAAAACGAAAAGGTATATTTACTGTGTACATTTCACAAAAGTGAAAAATGAAACCATCTTGAAGTTAATGGGTTTTTTTTTTCCTGGAGGGAGGTGTCATATGAGAGTACTTTTAAGACAAGAATGTTTCAAGAATGTACCTTCAAGAAAACAGTGATGTCAGAGAGTGGGTGGGGCTGAGGTCAGGTCAGCCATTTTGCAGTTTAGTTTTGCAGGTGTTAGTTTCAGTTTTAAAAAGAGCTGGTGTGTATCTGTGTTTTGCAGTGAACTGGATATCTGCCATCAAAGTCTATCTCTGGATCATTTGGGTGATTTAAAGTAAAGCCTTTAACCTGATGTGATTTTGTTTAAAGGTGTTAAGTCTCTTGGAAGTTTGACAGAACATTTCAAGGAATTATTTACTGTTGCAATATTTTCTGAGTTATCTTTGAAGTAAGGGGTGTTAAGAGATCCAATGTTTATTTAAGATGTTAAATTGAGTTCATGGAATAAACAGTGTTTTGTGTTTAATAACCCACGTGTCCATAATTGTAATCCCACACTTAGGGAAAAAGCCGTGTGCTAGGAAAAGCAACAAATCCATTAAAGGGAGAGGTTGGTTGAACTCCATGATACATTTTGGGGTTCTGAAAAAGCCTCGCCCATAACACTAAGAACATAAGAACTAGGAGCAGGAGTAGGCCATATGGCCCCTCGAGCCTGTTCCGCCATTTAATGAGATCATGGCTGATCTTTTGTGGACTCAGCTCCACTTTCCCACCCGAACACCATAACGCTTAATCCCTTTATTCTTCAAAAAACTATCTATCTTTATCTTAAAAACATTGAATGAAGGGAGCCTCAACTGCTTCACTGTGCAAGGAATTCCATAGATTCACAACCCTTTGGGTGAAGAAGTTCCTCCTATGCTCAGTCCTAAATCTACTTCCCCTTATTTTGAGGCTATGCCCCCTAGTTCTGCTTTCACCCGCCAGTGGAAACAATCTGCCCGCATCTATCCTATCTATTCCCTTCATCATTTTATATGTTTCTATAAGATCCCCCCGCATCCTTCTAAATTCCAATGAGTACAGTCCCAGTCTACTCAACCTCTCCTCGTAATCCAACCCCTTCAGCTCTGGGATTAACCTAGTGAATCTCCTCTGCACATCCTCCAGGTCCAGTACGTCCTTTCTCAGGTAAGGAGACCAAAACTGAATACAAAACTCCCGGTATGGCTGAACTAACACCTTATACAATTGCAGCATAACCTTCCTCGTCTTAAACTCCATCCCTATAGCAATGAAGGACAAAACTCCATTTGCCTTCTTAATCACCTGTTTCACCTGAAAACCAACTTTTTGCGACTCATGCAGTAGCACACCCAGGTCTCTCCGCACACCAGCATGTTTTAATATTTTATCATTTCAATAATAATCCTTTTTGCTGTTCTTCCTACCAAAATGGATTACCTCACATTTTGAAATGAGCTTCAGCTTGATGATGCCATCAAAATTTGTCATGTCAGCGAGCTAGCTGCACAGCAGATTAGGACGTTGAATCTCAAACATTTTGGCGCAAAGATAAGAGAGGCCGCTGAAGCTATTAGTGTAGTGACGCACTTGAGTTCTAAACATGGTCCCAGCACTGCTGGCAGCCATTTTAAGCGATCAACCGAAACCTCCATTTCATGCAAGAGATGCAGCAATAGACATTTGCCACAACAATGTCCAGCGTTTGGAAAGATATGCTCCAAACGTAAAAGCAAAAATCATTTTGCTGAGCAATGCTACACCAGTAAAAAAGCAGAACAAACAAAATCAATCACCATGGCTGATGAAGTATGCCTTGGAGACACATTCTTCATCGACATGATTTCTAGCGAGGACAGGGATAGTCAAGACACGCAAAATGACAATGTTGCAATGACAATTTGTCGCAACAGTGAAGTAAATGCAGAAACTTCCAAAGACAAATGTACAGTTCCATTAATGATTAATGACACATTAATTGACTTCAAACTCGACACGGGAGCAAGAGCCAATCATCAATTTTTCTGATTTAAATGAGCTGAGCATTAAACCACAAGTGTTAAATAAAGCAGTACTACTGAAAGACTACAACGGAAATGAAATTACTATGCTGGGAGCATTCAAGCGCGATGTCAATGTGAAGAACAAAGTTCACACAGTAAAAGTTTCCATTGTAGAAGCGGCACGTGAACCTCTTCTGGGAGTGGAAGCATTTGAGGCACTTGAGCTAGTTAAGCAGGTTTACAGTGCAGACTCTGCTGTAACCAGACAAAATGCATCAGTAGATTCCATACTGGTGGCACAGTAGTTAGCACTGCTGCCTCACAGCTCCAGGATCCTAGGTTCAATTCTGGCCTTGGGTGACTGTCTATGTGGTGTTTTCACATTCTCCCTGTGTCTGTGTGGGTTTTCTCCAGGAGCTCCGGTTTCCTCCCACAGTCCAAAGATGTGCAGGTTAGGTGGATTGGCCATGCTAAATTGCCCCTTAGCATCCAAAATGTTAGGTGGGGTTACTGGGTTATGGTGATAGGGGACATAAGGTAGAGGTGTGGGCTTAAGTAGGGTGCTCTTTCCAAGGGCCGGTGCAGTCTCGATGGGCCGAATGGCCTCCTTCTGCATTGTAAATTCTATGATTCTATGATACTGAAGTAATTTCCTGGGGTGTTTCAAGGCTTTGGCGCACTACCTTTCATGTACAAAATCCAGTTAAAAGAGAACCAGTAAAGGGCGGCATGTGGCGCAGTGGATAGCACTGGGACTGCGGCGCTGAGGACCCGGGTTCGAATCCCGGTTCTGGGTCACTGTCTGTGTGGCGTTTGCACATTCTCACCATATTGCGTGGGCTTCACCCCCACAACCCAAAGATGTGCAGGTTAGATGGATTGGCCACGCTAAATTGCCCCTTAATTGGAAAATATATATATAATTGGGTACTCTAAATTTACTTTAAAAAAAGAGAACCAGTAATACACGCACCAGACGTGTACCAGCTCCATTAAAAGACAGATTGACGGATGAGCTGGAAAGGATGATGGCTCCAGGCATAATCAAATGCATAGAATAACCTGCAGATTGGGTAATTTCTATGGTCAGTGTCAAGAATAGAAATAACAATTTACTAATCTGTATGGACTCCAAAGATCTGAACTTCAACATTAAAAGAGAACATTATCCGATTCCGAAGAGGGACAAAATCACATCTGAAATGTCAGGAGCAACCTATTAGTTAGACACGACACAAGGTTATTGGCAGCTCAAGTTGGACAAGGAGAGCACAAAGCTGTGCACTTTCAACACTCCATTCGGGCGCTAGCTTTTCAGAGTTTATCCATCGGGCAATGGAACACATTGTTGAAGGAATCCGGGAGTCAGAGTGTATGTTGACGACATAATCGTCTGGGGATCAACACGAGGAGAGCACGATAAACGGCTTCTCTGAGTGCTGAAGAGCATTAAGAAGGATGGTTTATAGCTGAATAAAGCCAATGCCATTTTAGTGTTAGCAGTATTACGTTCCTGGGTAATAGGCTTTCTGCGAAAGGTATCCAGCCTGTCAAGAGAAACTACAGACAATCTTGAATGTACCACATCCCAAAGACAAAAAAGGTACACTGAGAATGTTAGGAATGATGAATTTAGTTGGCAAATTTATTCCAAATCTCGCAGCGAAAATACCTCAGAGAAACAATCAAGAAAGATACTAGCCGTAATTCTCCGACCCCACGCCGGGTCGGAGAATCCCCGGGGGGATGCGAGAATCGCGCCCCAACGCCGGCTACCCGATTCTCCCCTGCCGATTATCGGGAGCCGAGATTCCCGCCGCGCCGGTTGGGGGCCGTTGAAAGTGCCGATTCTCCGGGCCCCGATGGGCCGAGTGGCCGCTGAGTTCGGCTGATTCCCGTTGCTCTGGGTTACTCAGGTCCCACACAGCGGGACCTGGAAGGTGTGTCGGCGTGGGCCGTCCTGGAGGGGGAGCTGGGGGATCCGACCCCAGGGGGGGGCCACACGGCGGCCTGACCCGCGATCGGGGCCTACCAATCGGTGGGCGGGCTGGATCCGTGGGGGCCTATGTTCCTCCGTGCCGAGCCCTGTAGGGCTCCGCCATATTGCCCGGGGGCCAGCACACAGAAGGGAACCCCTGCACATGTGTGGAATCACCCCCGGCCGTTCCACGCATGCGCGAACTCATGCCGGTCGTTCCGCGCCAGCTGGAGCTGCGTGGACCACTCCGGCGCTGACCTAGCCCCCTAGGAAGGGGAGCATTCCCCTTTACGGGGACCATTGACTCCGGAGTGGTTGGCGCCACTTTTCACACCAGCGTGGGGACATAGCCCCATGATTGGAGAATCGCACCCACTATATTCCAATGCCGACTAGACATGAACAGGAATGGCAAGCATTACAAGAAGTATTGTCTACAGCGCCAATGCTGACATTTTGTGACCCTACCAGGAAGATGAACATATCGACAGATGCGCCGAAAGATGGATTGGTGTTATCGCAACAAGACAATGATGAAAATTGGCTTCTAATTGCCTCTGCTTCCAGGTCAATGCGGCGGTATACTCAGATTGAGAAAGGATGCTTAGGTTTAGTTAATGGTCTTACTAAATTCCGTGACTATGTATATGGTCTACCAACTTTTATTGTGGAAACTGACCACAGTCCACTGGTAGCAATTGTTTATAAAATCTGAACGAGAAGTCCCCTTGGATCCAGCACATGATGATGAAGCTACAAAGATATGGGGCTGGATTCTCAGATTTCCAGGCTATGTCCTGACACTGATATGGGAACTGTGGTGTTTTACGACTGGATATTTGGCGCAAAACAGCCACCGATTCTCCGTTTGGCTGGGGCTAGCATGCAGGCAACATAGCGCACCCAGCGCTAGCTGCCAATACTGGCAGCGAATTGCCCGGTCCGTGGCCATGCATGCACATGGTGGTGGCCTGCAGCGGTAATGCCGTGCAACATGGCGCCTGACGCACACGGACCTGGGGCAGGATACTCCAATAATGGGGCTATGTCCCCACTCCAGCGTCAAAACGCGATGTTTCACTCTGGACTTTCCTGAAAAAAGTCCAGAGCAATTCTCCTATCTGAAGGGGGCTACCTGTTGATACGGGGCTCTGCACTTCCGGTCGGGAGACCACGTATGCGCACGGCGGTGGCCTTCGACGGCCGCCCCGCGCGTCATGGTGGACTCGCACTGTGGTGCGGTGCCGAAAATATAGGCCGCCTAAGATCGCGCGTGCCCGTGGATTGGTGGCCCCAGATTGCTATCCTGGCCATCCCTGAGGCCCCGTGAAGGATCCGCCCGCCCCCCACCAGGGCGACCACGGGCTGACTCCGCAGCCGCCGCCGACCGTTCTCAACAGGCAAAACGTGGTTAGAACCACGCCGTCGGGAACTCCGCCGGTTTTCGTCAGGGAGTCGTGGGGGGCCCTCTTCAACGGCATCCTACCCGTGCTGCGTAGACCGGAGAATCACGGGAGTGGCGTCGCACCAGTTTTCGACGCGGAGGCTCGGAGAATTCTACCCCCGGCCTGCCAAATAGCGCCTCTCCTTTGACTGGCTCGCGACCCCCGGACCATCCCCAAAAGTGCCCCCAGCCCCTGCTAACGTCCCCCCTGGCCGTGGATCAGCTCTTCCCCAACTGTGGCGGCGCTGGATTCAGTCCGCAGCCGCCATGCCGAGTTCCCGACAAGTAATACCATAAGAGACCCATGCCGTTGGGAACCCGCCGCTCAGGAGCGGAGCATCGAGGTGAGGGTCTCAGGCAACGTCCTGAGGCCGTCAATACGGCATGCGGCGTACTCCTAGTACGCCGCTTCGGAGGGGGCGGAGCATCTCGAAAGCGGCGCCGCCCCCGATTTCAGCGCAAACTTTGATTCTCCAGTCGATCGCTGAAAGCAATTTCGCCGTCGGTGACCGGAGGATCCCGCCCATGATTTCGATCTAATCTACACCCTAGGCAAGAATCTCGTCATAGCCGATGCACAATCTCGAGCAACAGGCATGTAAGAGATACATCATTTGGATGAGGATGTTCAAGTCCATGTGAATATGGTAACTGAGTCTCTTCCTGTATCCGATGACAAATCAAGATTGATAAAAGAAGAATTGACCAAAGATGCAGTCTTACAAAAGCTGATAAAATATCTCCATGAGGGATGGCCTCTAGGTTCCTGCTCCAGCTATTACAATGCAAGGATAGAATTAAGCAATGCCAATGCGTTTATACTTCAACAACAAAGGATTGTAATTCCACAATCGTTACGGTCGATAATTCTTCAAAATCTTCACGCAGGGCACTTGAGAATAGAGAAGTGCAAGAGAAGAGCCAAAAATACAGTTTATTAGCCAGGCATCAACTGAGATATTCAAGTAATGGTAAAAAAAAGTGCACAGTGTCGGAAGCTGAAAAACTGCACGCAGTGTAGGAAGCTTCAGTTCAAACTGCCGCACGAACTACTTAATTGAAGATTAGAAAGGAAACTGAGTTTTCAAAAAAGAAGACAGAAGATTACAAAACCACAGGAAAACATTGTGAGGACTGCTAAGACAGTTGAAAAATAAACATTTAAGCAGACAGAGGCTGAACAAAGTCAAAATACACAAATTCAAGAAGAACAACAAGAAACCTCAACAACAACAAATGAACATGAAACACGGTCACAAGTTCAACCGCTACGCAGAAGGTCAACAAGACAGATGGCAACCTGGGAGACTGAATTTGTGATGGACTGTAAATAGTTAAATGTTATAAAGAATTATGCATATCATATTGTAATGTTAAACAAAGTCATGAATGTAAATAGTTACATTTCCAGAGGAAAGGGGATGTAATGATATGCATAAGCTATCATCTATATAATGATGTAAACAACCTCTGACCAGCAGCTGGCAGTGTAAGTCTACCATATGACTCTATACCCCGAGGAGTTGGGAGTTAGTCTGTTAGTGGATAGTCATACTTGCAGTAGTTCTAGGATAATTTATCAGTATTAGTAGTTTATAATAAATTTATTGTAGTTATCTTTACCACGCATTTATTTTATAATAACATACTTAACTCGTCAAGGACTAGATGTTCTTTTGTGCATCATTCCTACCGGCCAAGCACAAGAACGTAACACTGACCTCATTACAGTCTTGGTTCAAACATGGACAAAAGAGCTGAACTCCAGAGGTGAGGTGAGAATGACTGCCTTTGACATCAAGGCAGCATTTGATTGCATATGGCATCAAGGAACCCCAGCAAAACTGGAGTCAATGGGAATCAGTGGGAAAACTCTCCACTGGTTGGGATCATACCTAACACAAAGGAAGATGGTTGTCGTGGTTGGAGGTTAGTCATCTCAATCCCAGGACATCACTGCAGGAGTTCCTCAGAGTAGTGTCCTCAGCCCAATCAACTTCAGCTGCTTCTTCAATGACCTTCATTCCAACATAAGGTCAGAAGTGAGGATGTTCACTGATGATTGCACAATGTTCAGCACCATTCACAACTCCTCAGATACTGAAGCAGTCCACGTGCAAATGCAGCAAGACCTAGTCAATATCCAGGCTTGGGCTGATAAGTGCCAACTAACATTCACGTCAAACAAGTGCCAGGCAATGACCATCTCCAATAAGAGAGAATGAAACCATTGCCCCTTGACATTCATTGGCACTACCATCACTGAATCCCCCATTATCAACACCCTGGGGGTTACCATTGACCACAAACTGAACTAAACTAGCCATATAAAAACTGTGACTACAAGAGCATCTCAGAGGCTAGGAGTCTTGCAGAGAGTAACTAACCTCCTGACTCCCCAATGCCTGTCCATTACCTCCAGACACAAGTCAGGAGTGTGCTGGAACACTCTCCACTTGCCTGGATGAGTGCAGCTCCAACAACCCTCAAGAAGTTTGACCCCAGCCAGGCAAAACAGTCCACTTGATCAGCATCCCTTCCACCAAAATTCACTCTCTCCACCACCGACGCACAGTGGCAGCCGTGTGAATCATCTATAAGATATACTGCAGGAACTCACCAAAGTTCCTTAGGCAACACCTTCCAAGTCCATGAGCAGTACCATCTAGGAAGTAAAGAGGAGCAGGCACAGGGGTATACAGCCACCTATAATAATATTCTTTATTCGTGTCACAAGAAGGCTTACATTGACACTGCAATGAAGTTACTGTGAAAATCCCTTAATGGCCACACTCTGGCGCCTGTTTGGGTACACTTGAGGGAGAATTCAGAATGTCCAATTCTGTTAACAAGCATGGCTTTTGGGACTAGTGGAAGGAAACTGGAGCACCTGGAGGAAACCTAGGCAGACACAGGGAGAAGGTGCAGACTCTGCACAGACAGTGACCCAAGCCAGTAATTGAACCCGGGTCCCTGGCGCTGTGAAGCAACAGTGCTAACCACTGTGCTGCCATGCCCCCATAAGTTCCTGCAAGTTCCCCTCCAAGTTACAGACCATCCTGACTTTAAAGAATATCGCCATTCCTTCACTGTCACTGGATCAACATCCTGGAACTCCCTCCCTGACAGCACTGTGGCTGTAGCTACATCAGATGGACTGCAGCGGTTCAAGAATGCGGATCACCACCACCTTCACAAGGACGATTAGGGATGGACAACAAATGCTGGCCTAGCCAGCAAAGCCCACGTCGCATAAAAAAATCAATTTTTAAAAATGTTACCCAGGAAAAGTTAGAAAAATCCTAGTCTCACTGCTGGGTACTACAGAGCTGATCCCCCCACACTGACTTTGTTGACTCCCTCCAACAACTTCACCCATTACCCCAACTACACCCTGACTCCAAACATCCCCAACCATCTGCCTTCCCCCTGGCCCCCTTGTCTCTCCCTCTGACCCTCCCACCCAGACCTGAAAAGCACCCACCATGTGAAATTCCCCCTGACGCCCCCCCCCCCCGCCCAACCCCCATGATTCTCCAGGCCCCTCGACCACCCGATTGACTCAGATCTGAAGGATCCTCCATCAGGTATTTTCCCAGAAAAATCAGAAAAAATAAGTGGATTATTTGTGTCTGATCAAGGTTGGAAATTCCAATCCTGATTGGAGGATTTGGGCCATAGGGCAGGACCTTGAGTCCGCACTTGCCGTCCATGGGATCAGCAGCATGGGCATAAAATCCCGCGAGAATTTGGAAAAGAGATCATGTTTCCCAATTTTCCCCGTCCCTCAGCAGCAACATGATGAGATGCTATTACAGTGAATACATTTAAATATTATTTGCATCTCCCCCCCCCCCCACCCTGCGCCAAATGATCCCCCCTCACTAAATATTCATACCTCAGCAATATGACATCACGTCGGCAAGGTTTGCAACAGATTTGGCCATATATGAGGCAGTCAAGGGGATCCCCTGGGGACGCAGATGTACATATAGCCCCTGGGTGTAGGGGGTCGGGGGGCGGGTGGGGGGGGGGGGAGTTCGAGTATAAGGCTCCTTCCTGTGCATTCCTTTATTTCACCTACTTTTATTTTGCAATTTTCATTTTTCATCCATGGATGATTAATGGACATGTGTCTTTACGTCAAGCAGCAGAGAGAATGAGGAATTCTGAAGTTACAGGAGAGGACACTCTGCGAGTTCCTGTTAGTTTGAACAGGAGCTTCAGACTTTCCGGCACCAGAGAGAGAGATGGGGTGGGGCTCGGTTTGATTGATTGGCAGGGGGCCAATGAATGGGCCAAAAGGCCGTACTCTGCCCAGTAACAGGCGGTGATTAGATACTGTCCCAGCAGAATGATTTTCAGAGTCTCAAGGAGCTCAGTTTAACTCCAGGAAACACAGGAACAAGGACGCTCTCTCTCTCCTCTGTGTTTTCTCCAGAAAGGCTGTGAGTGCAGCCCTGGAACTGCAGAGAACCTGAATCAGGTTTTGAATTTCGGCGGGAGCGGTGCGCAGGGGCCTTCTGGGAGGTGAGTAGTGACTTTAAAAACCCTTACCTTTGCAGGAGCAGCCCTTTGAATTTCGGCGGAGCGGTGCGCAGGGGCCTTCTGGGAGGTGAGTAGTGACTTTAAAAACCCTTACCTGGTCCCGCGTCTGTTCTTCTTTTCTGTTTTATTTTTTTTTATATAAGGCGGGAACCGGAAGTTCGACCCGCGGACTTCTGGGAAGGCCCCCCGCCCCCCCCAGCCAATAAATTCTGGTGGAGAGGAAACCCGAGACACTACACGTGTAGTGTCTCCCACCCACCCTCCTCCTCTAACCTAATAATAAAGCCCATTGGTGTGAGGTAAGTACCATATTTTATTATTAACACTAAGAAGGTAAGTAAGTGATTTTTACTCATTTTTACTTTTATACCTTTTTCAAATTGTGTGTGTCGGGGGGAAACTGAAGTGACATCACAGAAAAGCTGTGGCCTGAGTGGCTGGTTGGGATTCTACACTAAATTTAAAAAAATTGAGCATTGGTAACTAATTAAACATAATTACTTAATTATAATTTAGAGGGATATCTAAGCCAGAGATCGGAGAGTACTATATTTAGCTTTCGCATTTCTATTAGAAATCTAGTGCTAGGTAACAGATAGTTAACAGTAACTTTGAAATTTTAAAAAAATATTCAAAAAAAAAAAATTTTTTATTTTAATTTTAATTAATTGACGCAATGTCAGTTAGAGGGGTGCTGTGCTCTGACTGTGAGATGTGGCAGGTCCGGGAGGCTTCCAGCGTCCCGGACGGCTTCATCTGCAGAAAGTGCACCCAACTGGAGCTCCTCACAGACCGCATGGTTCGGTTGGAGCAGCAATTGGATGCACTTAGGAGCATGCAGGTGGCGGAAAGCGTCATAGATCGCAGTTATGTAAATGTGGTCACACCCAAGGTGCAGGCAGAGAAATGGGTGACCACCAGAAAGGGCAGGCAGTCAGTGCAGGAATCCCCTGTGGTTGTCCCCCTCTCGAACAGATATACCCCTTTGGATACTGTCGGGGGGGGATAACCTATCAGGGGAAAACAGCAGCAGCCAGAGCAGTGGCACCACGGCTGGCTCTGATGTTCAGAAGGGAGGGTTAAAGCGCAGAAGAGTAATAGTAATAGGGGACTCTATAGTCAGGGGCACAGATAGGCGCTTCTGTGGACGTGAAAGAGACTCCAGGATGGTATGTTGCCTCCCTGGTGCCAGGGTCCAGGATGTCTCCGAACGGGTAGAGGGCATCCTGAAGGGGGAGGGCAAACAGGCAGAGGTTGTTGTACATATTGGTACTAACGACATAGGCAGGAAGGGGCATGAGGTCCTGCAGCAGGAGTTCAGGGAGCTGGGCAGAAAGTTAAAAGACAGGACCTCGAGGGTTGTAATCTCGGGATTACTCCCTGTGCCACGTGCCAGTGAGGCTAGAAATAGGAAGATAGAGCAGCTAAACACGTGGCTAAACAGCTGGTGTAGGAGGGAGGGTTTCCATTACCTGGACCACTGGGAGCTCTTCCGGGGCAGGTGTGACCTGTATAAGAAGGACGGGTTGCATCTAAACCGGAGAGGCATAAATATCCTGGCCGCAAGGTTTGCTAGTGTCACACGGGAGGGTTTAAACTAGTATGGTAGGGGGGTGGGCACGGGAGCAATAGGTCAGAAGGTGAGAGCATTGAGGGAGAACTAGGGAATAGGGACAGTGTGGCTCTGAGGCAGAGCAGACAGGGAGAAGTTTCTGAACACAGCGGGTCTGGTGGACTGAAGTGCATATGTTTTAATGCAAGAAGTATTACGGGTAAGGCAGATGAACTTAGAGCTTGGATTAGTACTTGGAACTATGATGTTGTTGCCATTACAGAGACCTGGTTGAGGGAAGGGCAGGATTGGCAGCTAAACGTTCCAGGATTTAGATGTTTCAGGCGGGATAGAGGGGGATGTAAAAGGGGAGGCGGCGTTGCGCTACTGGTTCGGGAGAATATCACAGCTGTACTGCGAGAGGACACCTCAGAGGGCAGTGAGGCTATATGGGTAGAGATCAGGAATAAGAAGGGTGCAGTCACAATGTTGGGGGTATACTACAGGCCTCCCAACAGCCAGCGGGAGATAGAGGAGCAGATAGGTAGACAGATTTTGGAAAAGAGTAAAAACAACAGGGTTGTGGTGATGGGAGACTTCAACTTCCCCAATATTGACTGGGACTCACTTAGTGCCAGGGGCTTAGACGGGGCGGAGTTTGTAAGGAGCATCCAGGAGGGCTTCTTAAAACAATATGTAGACAGTCCAACTAGGGAAGGGGCGGTACTGGACCTGGTATTGGGGAATGAGCCCGGCCAGGTGGTAGATGTTTCAGTAGGGGAGCATTTCGGTAACAGTGACCACAATTCAGTAAGTTTTAAAGTACTGGTGGACAAGGATAAGAGTGGTCCTAGGATGAATGTGCTAAATTGGGGGAAGGCTAATTATAACAATATTAGGCGGGAACTGAAGAACATAGATTGGGGGCGGATGTTTGAGGGCAAATCAACATCTGACATGTGGGAGGCTTTCAAGTGGCAGTTGAAAGGAATACAGGATCGGCATGTTCCTGTGAGGAAGAAGGATAAATACGGCAATTTTCGGGAACCTTGGATGACGAGTGATATTGTAGGCCTCGTCAAAAAGAAAAAGGAGGCATTTGTCAGGGCTAAAAGGCTGGGAACAGACGAAGCCTGCGTGGAATATAAGGAAAGTAGGAAGGAACTTAAGCAAGGAGTCAGGAGGGCTAGAAGGGGTCACAAAAAGTCATTGGCAAATAGGGTTAAGGAAAATCCCAAGGCTTTTTACATGTACATAAAAAGCAAGAGGGTAGCCAGGGAAAGGGTTGGCCCACTGAAGGATAGGCAAGGGAATCTATGTGTGGAGCCAGAGGAAATGGGCGAGGTACTAAATTAATACTTTGCATCAGTATTCACCAAAGAGAAGGAATTGGTAGATGTTGAGTCTGGAGAAGGGGGTGTAGATAGCCTGGGTCACATTGTGATCCAAAAAGACGAGGTGTTGGGTGTCTTAAAAAATATTAAGGTAGATAAGTCCCCAGGGCCTGATGGGATCTACCCCAGAATACTGAAGGAGGCTGGAGAGGAAATTGCTGGGGCCTTGACAGAAATCTTTGGATCCTCGCTGTCTTCAGGGGATGTCCCGGAGGACTGGAGAATAGCCAATGTTGTTCCTCTGTTTAAGAAGGGTAGCAAGGATAATCCCGGGAACGACAGGCCGGTGAGCCTTACTTCAGTGGTAGGGAAATTACTGGAGAGAATTCTTCGAGACAGGATCTACTCCCATCTGGAAGCAAATGGACGTATTAGTGAGAGGCAGCACGGTTTTGTGAAGGGGAGGTCGTGTCTCACTAACTTGATAGAGTTTTTCGAGGAGGTCACTAAGATGATTGATGCAGGTAGGGCAGTGGATGTTGTCTATATGGACTTCAGTAAGGCCTTTGACAAGGTCCCTCATGGTAGACTAGTACAAAAGGTGAAGTCACACGGGATCAGGGGTGAGCTGGCAAGGTGGATACAGAACTAGCTAGGCCATAGAAGGCAAAGAGTAGCAATGGAAGGATGCTTTTCTCATTGGAGGGCTGTGACCAGTGGTGTTCCACAGGGATCAGTGCTGGGACCTTTGCTCTTTGTTGTATATATAAATGATTTGGAGGAAAATGTAACTGGTCTGATTAGTAAGTTTGCAGACGACACAAAGGTTGGTGGAATTGCGGATAGCGATGAGGACTGTCGGAGGATACAGCAGGATTTAGATTGTTTGGAGACTTGGGCGGAGAGATAGCAGATGGAGTTTAATCCGGACAAATGTGAGGTAATGCATTTTGGAAGGTCTAATGCAGGTAGGGAATATACAGTGAATGGTAGAACCCTCAAGAGTATTGAAAGTCAAAGAGATCTCGGAGTACAGGTCAACAGGTCATTGAAAGGGGCAACACAGGTGGAGAAGGTAGTCAAGAAGGCATACGGCATGCTTGCCTTCATTGGCCGGGGCATTGAGTATAAGAATTGGCAAGTCATGTTGCAGCTGTATAGAACCTTAGTTAGGCCACACTTGGAGTATAGTGTTCAATTCTGGTCGCCACACTACCAGAAGGATGTGGAGGCTTTAGAGAGGGTGCAGAAGAGATTTACCAGAATGTTGCCTGGTATGGAGGGCATTAGCTATGAGGAGCGGTTGAATAAACTCGGTTTGTTCTCACCGGAACGAAGGAGGTTGAGGGGAGACCTGATAGAGGTATACAAAATTATGAGGGGCATAGACAGAGTGGATAGTCAGAGGCTTTTCCCCAGGGCAGAGGGGTCAATTACTAGGGGGCATAGGTTTAAGGTGAGAGGGGCAAGGTTTAGAGTAGATGTACGAGGCAAGTTTTTTACGCAGAGGGTAGTGGGTGCCTGGAACTCGCTACCGGAGGAGGTGGTGGAAGCAGGGACGGTAGTGACATTTAAGGGGCATCTTGACAAATACATGAATAGGATGGGAATAGAAGGATACGGACCCAGGAAGTGTAGAGGATTGTAGTTTAGTCGGGCAGCATGGTCGGCACGGGCTTGGACGGCCGAAGGGCCTGTTCCTGTGCTGTACATTTCTTTGTTCTTTGTTCTTTGAATGAATGAATCTACAGGAAAACCATTACCGGCTGATAACAAAGACTAGGACCCTCTTTTCCTCCTCAGAAAGGCTGTGAATGCTGTTGTTTTGGGCCAAGGTTTAGAGAACACCAAAGTATATCAAGGAGTTCACCTGACCCACAACTTTTAATGGATTTTGGTTATGGGGAGCACAAGGGCCCACTTTACAGGTGTGATGCAACAGAGATCGAAAATATTTTAAAAACAAAACAATGTTTATTCTATGAATCCAGTTAACATTTATAAACCCACAGTAAACATCTTACCAACGACCAACACTGATAAACCCCAAAAGGTACAGTACTCTATAGGTAACCCTTAGTAACGTTCCTAACAACATCCATAAGCCCAAACACTTTTTAATAAAGACAGTAGGTTTGAATTCTCTACAGAAACAGGTCTTACTTTGAAATCATCAAGTGATCTGGAGACTTGATCAATCTAGAGAGAGAGAGATATACACCTTCTTGCTTGAATGCAGTTCTCCAACTGAAAGAAAAACTAAAACACAGAGCCATAAAGAGCTTCCAGCTCAAAACGAAAGTAAAAAGCAGAATCACATTCCAGCTCCACCCACACAATGACATCACTGCAGCCATTTGATAAAACACACTTTTCTTAAAGGGACTCTCATATGACACTGTATTTCTGAAACGACAGAGACCTGAATGAATCTACAGTAAATCCTCACACCGAAGTTTTGAAGACGAGTAAGGTGTTAAAAATCACCATCTGAAACAAAGACTCTTTTTCCCGTTACTTGTGATTTTTACACCTTTTGTCCCCTCAGAGCTTGTCTGTTTTATGTGTGTGTACAGAGAGTGGAGGCAAGTTAAAGTGAGGAATTAGGAATTCAATAATCGTTAAACAGTTGTATTTATTGCATATTTCACTACAGTTCTTGTTATTACTAAAAAAATAATTGTGTTTGCATTTACAAACCTGGTGACTGTAATTATTGGGCAGTGAAGAGCCAAAAGATTTTGGGCGGTATTCTCCATTACCCGACGGCGAAATCGAGAACGGTGATCGGGCGGAGAATGGCTCCCGATACCGAAATCGAGCAGGTGGCGGTTTGACTCTGGGTCGCGATGCTCCACGCCCTCCAAATCAGCACCATCGAGATATGCGCCATGCGGAGTCGCAGCAACCACATTTGCATATAATTATCGGGCCCACCCGTGATGCTCCACCTCCGATTGGCCGCGTTCCCGACGGCATGGGCCACATGTGGTCTCAGAGGTCGTGAGCCTGGTGTGGCGGCTGCGGAGAGAGAGAGAAGGTGTGCGGACAGTGTCCAGTACCGCCAGCGTCCATCCAGCCCAACTGGTGCTATCTTTTCCGGCGTGGTAGGTGCGTGTGTGGGGGGTGCAGGCATGTGCGCGGCTGCAGGTTGGCAGCCCCGCGCATGTCCGGCACAGACCCGGCACCATACTCCGCCGAGAGCCACGCCGCTGGCCAGAGGCCTTCTGCCAGGGCAGCGGGGAGTGGTGGGGGGTGGCCAGGAGGTGGGCTGTGGGGTCGGGATGGGCAGGTGGCTTTGGAAACATGATCTGAATAAAATCCACCTTTTGCATTGCAAAACTGGTCGAGAATTCAGGATCTGCTTTCAATTATGACTGCCAGTTTAAAAGCTTTGATGATGCTGCATTAATTAGCTCCAATTGATCAACTTGCATTGTGACAGCAAAAGCAAACATGTAGTTCACCTGCTCCCATTTGGTGACACTACAGTTACACAAGAATCCTCTGGCCAAAGCACACACATGCTGGGGGCAGAACCCTCTGCCCTTGCTGATGGTGAACTTGGAAGCGGGTAGTGTCTTTACTCAGGTGGCAATCCTGCCTCCACCATGCCCCTGCCAGAATTCGGATCTGGGTGGGAAGGCCCATGGTCGTAAATTGAGGTCCATAATTGGCCAATTAATGACTACTTAAGGGCCTCATCCCACTGTCACTGGTATTAACTTGGCTGCAGGCGGGCCTGCTGTCATGCGGTATCCCAACAGGTAAGGGTATGCTGCCAGTTTGTCATCTCTGGGCTGGATGTTGGGATTTATGCGGGGTGCAGGGCTGGAGGGAGAACCCTCAATAAAAGGCACTTAGTGCTTGATCCAGGGACTGGACATTGGAAATGAGGGGCCACTGAGAGCCACCCCCTATTTTTGCTGCAGTGGCTCCCACACCTCTCCCTGTGACACCCACCCCGCAAGTTCCACCCACACTATTTCCTTATGGCCTGGGTAACTTTGAAATGATTCCAGTGTCTGTCCTTCCAGCGGCCATAGCCAACCCAGTGGCACTGATAAGTACAAGGGCTACCAGCCATCGAGGAGAACTGGGTCTTGTCTGCAGGGGAAGGCCTGCCGCTGGCCTCAACACTGCCTGATTGCCTTGTGATTGGGCGGGGCGGGGGTCTTCCTGAAAGGATGGGGCGCAGGCCTCTGGTCAGCCGGTATTCAAGCACACTAGAGCCTCAACAACATTCCACCCGCTGTCTTGTGCAAGAGTTATAAACATCCTGGTTGCTGGCTATCTTCGCTTTCGCTGCCTGATATTAATTAAAAACTAAACGACTTCAGAGATTTTAATTTCAAAAAGACCTCGTGCCCATATCAGAACTTCAATGCCAAAGACAGAGATTGTGCCAGTAAAACAGTGCAGGATAGAACTTAAGAAATAAGAGCAGGAGGACTCATTAACCCTATGAGCCTGCTGCGCCACAACCACCACAAATCCACCTTACTGCACTATTCCCATATTCCTTGGACTGGATTCTCTGCAGCCCCGCGCCGAAATCGTGTTTGACGCGGGGACGGAGAATCGACTTTTATGCGAGAATCGGCCCGGCGCTGCTCCCGCGATTCTCCGGGGACTAGAGAATCGCTCGCCCGCCAATCACGACGCGTGGCTAGGATGCCATTGCCAGAAGCCCGCCCAGCCATACTCCGGTCCCGGTCAACCGAGTTCCCGACGGCGTGGTTCTAACCACATCTGGACGGTCGGGACTCATGCGCGGCGGCTGCGGACTCGGTTGCCCTCATCGGGGGGGCAGGGGGATCCAGCACCGGGGGGCCTAATGGGCAGCCGGGGCAGCGATCGGGCGGGTCAGATTAAGCGGCGCGGGGCAGATTGGTGGGACCTTCTGTCTTGGTCCGGGTCCGAGTCCCCCATCGCGTTCGGCGCGGCCGCTGGAGGCCGCCACCGTACGCATGCGCGGACTCGGAACCATAAGTGCAGGGGCCTCTATCTGCAGCCAAAACTGCATGAAGCTCTCCGGGTCCCTGCCAGCCCCGTGCAGGTAAGTGAATTGCTATTTATTTTTTTCAGGACAGTCTGGCGTGAAACACCAGCGTTTTACCACGGCATGGGGACAGAATTCCATTTTCTGAGAATCCAGCCCCTTAATTCCCTTCATAGCCAAAAATCTATCAGTCTCCACCTTGAATATATTTAATGTTTAAGCATCCACAGCTCCTGAAATCCAAAGAGTCACGATTCCCTTTGAGCGAAGAATTTTCTCTCCATCCCAGTCATAACTGGTCAGCCTCTTATTCTAAGATGGTGTCCCCTTTTTCGTGTTTCCTCAACTAAGGGAAACATTTTCTCAGCACTTACCCTGTAAAGCCCCATAAGACATTTGCGGTTTCAATGAGATTACCTCTCATTCTTCTAAACTCCAGGAAATATAGAGCTACAAAATCTCAGGGAACAATCCTCTCATGTCAGGAAGCAGTCTAGTCAAGTTTTGTTGCACTCCTTCTTGGATACATGCATCTTCCTTGGGTAAGAAAACCAAAACTGTACACACTGCTCTGGGTGGTCTCCCCCAGTGCACTGTATAATTGTAGTAAGATTTATTTGCTCTATATGGGCAGCATAGCATGATAGTACACTGGTTAGCATTGTTGCTTCACAGCGCCAGGGTCCCAGGTTCGATTCTCGGCTTGGGTCACTGTCTGTGCGGAGTCTGCATGTTCTCCCTGTGTCTGTGTGGGTTTCCTCCGGGTGCTCCGGTTTCTTCCCACAAGTCCCGAAAGACGCGCTGTTAGGTAAATTGGACATTCTGAATTCTCCCTCAGTGTACCCGAAGAGGTGCCGGGGCTTTTCACGGTGACTTCATTGCAGTGTTAATATAAGTCTACTTGTGACAAAAATAAAGATTATTATTATACTCCAATGCCGTTGTAACAAAAGCTAACCATTTTTCTTCCTAATTGACCTTTTGACTGTTGCTGGGATTGTGGTTGTCAAAGACACCACATGAGGTGACAAGGTTGTCACCTCATGAATGTTCAAAAAAGACAAACATTTCTGCAAGAAATAAGACAACGGCAATGCAGTGTGGTGTTTGTTGCTTTAATCAGCAAACCTCTGCAATGTAACTCTTTATATAAAAAACATAGCAACTTGCAGATCCGCAACATCAGGACTGGAATATTAATTTACTGGGCACATCTCCATTTGAACACAGAGAACCAGTATTCGATCACCAAAAGTCAAACACAACTTGTGATTAACTTTGCATCTGCAATATCTTCACCAACTCATTCTGTAGGAAACTTAATGCAAAGGCACAAATTTACAATTTACAGATCTACAAAAACAGAGCAATCAAATCAAAGGCTCCAGTTGGGAAACCAAACACTGAAAGGGGAAGTGCTTTTGAAAATTTTCCACCCAGGGAACAGGATGAATATGGACAAGGAAAACCTCTCAGCCAAAATAAGCTGACGGTCCCCACATCACAGCGTCCAACAATTCAATCATTTCAAGATTTCTGTCCCCACCATCATACCTGCAAGTTAAATCCAGATGTCAGGAGTTGACAAACAGGAGTATAGTGTTCAGAGCCATTTGCAGGCATGTTTGGCAAAATTCAACCAGTAACATTGCAGACGTGTTGTGTGTGGGGTGTGTGGTCTGTGTATGTGGGGTGTGTGTGGTGTGTGTGGTCTGTGTATGTGGGGTGTGTGGTCTCTGTATGTACAGTGTGTATGTGTGGTGTGTGTGTAAGTAGCACACAAGCAGAGACATCATCCTGTGTGAGATACAGTCCGAGTGAGTATATCTGGGAATTTGAATCAAAGTGGGAATTCGGTGCATAAGGAATATTTTGGACGGCACAGTGGCACAGTGGTTAGTGCTGCTGCGTCACAGCTCCAGCGACCCAGGTTCAATTCCGGCCTCGGATTATCTGTCTGTGTGGAGTTTGCACTTTCTTCCTGTGTACTCCGGTTGCTCTGGTTTCTTCCCAGTGTCCAAAGATGTGCGGATTAGGTGGATTGGCCATGCTAAATTACCCCTTGATGTCCAAAGGTTTGGGTGGGGTTGCTAGGTTACGGGGATAGGATGCAGGCATGGGCTTAAGTAGGGTGATCTTTCCAAGGGCCGGTAGGGCCGAATGGCCTCCTTCTGCAGTGTAAATTCTATGGTTCTATTTTCACCCTTCAGAAAGTTGTCTTGGTCTGTGGCAGAAGTAGAAGCTAGCTATTTGGTGAGTACTTCAACTGCTGTAAGGCAGCAGTAGGAAACTGGCAAATTGATTGGCCGGTAAGTGCTAACTGTAAGGGGCAGTGTGTGAAAATCTAGTATCTGGAATAAGGGAAAGTTAAGGTCTATATTTTAAGGTAATGCAAGTCATTGAAAATAGAATAGAGTAAATGCAAGAGGACATGGCAGCGCAGCTCAGTCAAGCAGAATGTATTTCTTGTAATATGTGCAAAGTCATGGACTTAGCTGACCACATGTGCAGGAAGTGCTGCCAGCTGCAGAAACCTGAGCACCACGTTTCAGAGCTCAAGCAGCGGCTGGAGTCACTTTGGCACATTCACGAGGCTGAGAGCTACGTGGATAGCACTTCTAGAGACGTGGTCACATCACAGCCTAAGGGCCTGGAGACAGAGAAGGAATGGATGAAAACTAGGCAGTCCAAGGGAATTAGGCAGGTAGCGCAGGAGTGCCCTGGGGTTCTGCACAGAAATTGATTTTCCACTTTGGAAACTGGTGAGGGCACTGGCTCCTCAGAGGAGTGCAGGCAGGGCCAGGTTTGTGGCATCATGAGCGGCTCAGTTGTACAGGAGGGGAGAAACAAAAAGGGTAGGATGGGTTAACTTGATGGGATCGATAGACCACCAACTAGTAAGAAGGATGTAGAGGGCCAATTCAGCGGGGAAATTACGGAGAGATGCAAACATTATAGACTAGTTATAATGGGGGGCTTTAATTACCCATCTATAGACTGGGACAGTGGTAGTGTAGAGGTTTGATTTGAGGAAAGTTTTCAACAGCAGTTTGTGTCCAGTCCAACAAGAAACGATGAATTGTTGGACCTGGTTCTTGGAAATGAGGTGGGCCAAGTAGATCAAGGGCGCGATCTAATGGCAGAAGCAGTAAGTGCAGTAGCGAACGTGACTTACCGGGGACCGGGCGAGATCGCGACTGGTATCGAACCTCATATAGGGCTGGAAATGATCCCCCATGGGCTTCACAGTGGAAATGCCTATCCTGCAGCCTTAACCGCACCTGGGGGGCAGCACATAAACCGCTCCCTCCGAAAACACTTCAGACAGCAGACAGCCATGGAACTTTGGGGACCTGCTCCATGTTTTGGAGGTGCCGATCTGGCCAGGCTGAGAGTCGAGACAGGATGCGCTGTTCATCCAGAGGGTTAGAGGTTCAGCCACAGGGCTGCCACTGCCACCTGGGAAGCAGTAGCAGCGGCTGTCAATTCATGCAGCGTGACCAGGAGGAACAGAGTCAAATGCAGGAAGACCACCAACGACCTCTACCCGGCTTCACAGGTGAGTTGACATCGGCCCCTTGGCCGATCGGTCCCGCCTGCCAACCTAGACCTCCCACCTCCCCACCTAATGAGTCGGCAGCTGACACTGCATACACCCCCTCCCAGCAAGATGGCACACCTTGGCACCCACCAGGACAACCCATTAATATCCAGCAGCAGTGCCCACAAATGTCATTTGCCATAGACCCCCCTATCAATGCCAGCCCTGTCTCTCATGCCCCCCACCCCGGTTGCATCAAGCATTTGGCTTACGGTGCCCACTCTTTGTCCCCACAGGAGAAACTGGCACATAACAGACGGGAAAGGGCCCAGATGGTCGGCGGGGTACCGGACATCAGAGTCCTTACCCACAATGAGAAATGGGCCCTGGAGATCTTGGAGTAGACCTAGGAGAGAGCAGTCACCGACAGCAGGTTTGGCCTGCCCCTTCACCCAGAAGACCTGTCTCAAGTGAGTTGTTCCTGTCAGACAAAATGATCCTTTCCTTTCACTGATCCCATGTCCATTTTCTAGCAGGATCTCCATCTGATGCTGACAGCTCATCCAAGGTGCTCCCCCCCAGCCCTTCCAAGAGAACACCTCGGCGGAGAGCTCAGAGGATGCCCCCATCAAGACGTCACAGCTAGCACCCCCACCTTCAACTAGCTCAGCGACACACACTTCGGTGGGTGACAGTAGTGGACAGGCTTCTGGGGCACAATCTGGTGAGCACCACACATTGCTGATGCACATCCGACGGAGGCAGGAACATTCAACAGAGTCAGCAGTTGGATGTTGCTGGATCCCAGGATGCAGCAGGGTCCCAGCCAGATGTTGAGCCTCTGAACAAAGTTATCCCGGAGCTAGATTGCGGCTGTGAGATTCAGGGGGCGGGTGGCAGCGACACCTCAGCAAGTGCATAGGGGATTGGAGGAGTCCCAAAGGCTACTGACACAGGAGATACAGCCAGCAATGCGTGACACCAAGGCCAACACTACTAGGATGACGTCCATAGTGGAAATCCTGGAGCACAATGTCTGTGCCCTAAGTGGTGCTGTCCAAAGTGTGGCTCAGTCAGTGACAGCCATGTCTGAGGGCCTCAACAGCATGTGCTAATCGATGGGGGACGTGCCCCAGGCGCAGGTGGACATTGCCGGAGCACTCCGAAACATGGGCCAGTCACTGAGGAGTATCAACACTGTGGTGCAGACAATGGGGAGGTGCCAGCGCTGGTTGGCGGCAGCTGGCAGCGCCCCTGGCGATTCTCCGACCCCCGAGGGGCCGAGTGGCCACCCGTTTTCGGCGGGTACCACTGGCGTATGTTACGACAGGTATTTGCCGGTGGGACCTAGCTCTTCGGGTGACCTCCAGGGTCCTCGGGGGTGCGCAGGGGGATCTGGCCCCGGGGAGTGCCCCCATGGTGGTCTGGCCCGCGATCGGAGCCCACCAATCCGCGGGTGGGCCTGTGCCGTGGGGGGCACTCTATTCCTCCACGCCAGTTGCTGTACCGGTCCGTGATGGCCAGCGCGGAGATGAATCCCCCTGCGCATGCGCTGGGATGACGCCAGTATATGCTGGGGCTCCCGCGCATGCGCCTTCTCGCGGCAGCCGGCGGAGACCCTTCAGCGCCAGTTGGCATGGCGCAAAGCCCCTTCCGTGCCGGCCGGCGCAAACAACTCCGGCGCCGGCCTAGCTCCTGAAGGTGCGGCCCGACGCCAGAGTTATTCACGCCACTCCTTCGCGCCGGAGCTGCCCGCCCCGCCGGTTTCCGAACAATCCCGCCCAATATTTGTAAGGGATTGGAGAGGGTGAGAGACCGACAATCAGTTATGGCGTCCACCCCAGGACCCTCAAATTCCCCAAGCCTCTCCGACCTTTACATTTCCCGCTTTGTCAGGGTGCCATCCAACGCCGCGGTTGTGCTGAGGGACCCCGTCCTGCACACGCATCCCCAGCCACAGAAGGGGCCCCTGACCCCAGACCCCTGCCGGGAACACTTGGGGGACCAGGCTCAGGTACTCGCCACGCGCTCTCTGGTTGCAGGGGTATGCCCGATGCTGAAACAAAGCTCTTGGGTGTTCAACTGCTGGCTACTGCCTCTGTAATGTTGATGCCTCCAGGGTTCATGTACAGTGTCCAGATCTCACATCATGATTGGGATGCCAGGCAATAACACTCTTCTGTACCCACGAGATTCTAATGGGGAACTGTGAAGTGCTCACATAACCAACAATGCCAATTCCTTATCAGCAATAGTCTTCAGCTATGCAGCCAGAGGGAATTATGTTATTCTCTAAGTCTGAATAAAGATTGTAGACTTCCAGTTAACACAAATACTTTATTCAGTAGGTTTGTTCTGTTTCTAGAGCTTAACTAGATATAACACAGTCAAGAGGTATGACCAGTGAAGCTAAGGTAAACTGCCTATGCTGAGCTGTCTCTGTGTGCTGCTGCTCACTAGCCCTGTGCTTCTGAAAGAGGCGGATCCACCCTTGGGCTGGCCCCTTTATACCCATCTCTGATGCTGCCCTCTAATGATGCTGTGGCTGTTACATCTGCCTGTAGTCCCTGGTGTATGTGCAGATGTATGTACAGATGTACAGATCACTACATCCCCCCCCCCCCTTTTATTGGACATGTTTTCTAGACTGGCCTCAAGAAAACTACATAACAAGTGTTGAGAATAAGCAAATCTGCACACTGTGAAAATGATAAAAGTAATACAGAAACAATTAACTGTGTTGTGAGTCCATCGTGAGAAATGTCCATATTCGTCTTGTGCGTGTGTTGAAGTGTCGTTACAAATCTAGCCGGTCGGGTGCCTTACGGCTTCTGCTGGAGCATCTTAACGGTGGTAGTAGGGATGATGGTTTGATGTCATCAAGAGTACTGTCTGGCGTTGTGTGGCGAGGAACATCCTGGGGACAAATGGACTCGGTCAAGTCCAGTGTGGGAAATACTGGTGTTGTAGGTCGAAGCTCTAATAGATCCCGGCGGTTACGGCAAAAAAGTACTCCCGCAGACGATTTGACAATGTAGGACCGCGGTGCCTTCTGCCTGATCACAGTGGCTGACTCAGACCATCCGCCTTCTGGGTCCCTGATTCTGATGGTGTCACTTATTGTCAGTGGCTTGAGTGGGATCGCATGTTGATCGTAGTGTAGTTTTTGTTTGGATCCTAGTGTCCGCATGTCGTCGAGAACCGGTGCGTGGCTGGGGTCTCGGAATTGCTTTGCCGGTAGGGTTGTCCGGATGTCTCTGCCGAAGAGCATTTGAGCTGGCAACAGTCCTGACCTCAATGGGATTGCTTGGTACGATAACAGAGTTAGGTTGATGTCGGAACGTGACTCGGCTGCTTTGCTGATGAGTTATTTAATGATGTGGACACCTTTTTCCCCTGTTCCATTTGATTGACGGTAGCGATTCTGTGTCACACCATTGTCTGACCTCGACTTTTTCCTGTGTTTGTGGTATTGATTCTGTATGTCATCATTCGTAAAAGCTTGTTTGTTCTGGAGAAGATATGAATTTGTGAGATTCTTTATCATGGCATGGCATGTTTGTAGTCTTGTCATTGTTTCGCAGTGTGCTGTGGCATTGTCCTTCACGTGCAGAGTTGTACCATGTTGTACAGGTCGTTGTTTAATTGTTGTTGTTTCTGTAATTTCTGTCTTTGTTGTTTTCGTTGTCGTTCTTGTTGTTCTTTTTGTCGCGCTTGTTGATTCTGTTTTCGTTGTTTTTGCTTTTATTCTTGTTCTTTTTCTTGTCGTGCTTGTTATTTCTGGGATGCTTCTTGTTGCTTTTGTCGTTCTTGTTGCGCTACCTGTTGTTTCTGTTGTTGCTGTTTTTTTTCTTGTTTCTGCTGTGCTTCTTGCGGTTTTTGTTGTTCTTGTTGCGCTCAATGAGTGTGCCATGTGGATGATTTGAGTCATTGTCACAGTTATTGGTGTCAGTGTCCTCTGTGGTATCTGCTACATTGAGCATATCTTCATGAGAATTGTGAGAATGATCTGATGTTGCATTGATGTTGGTGACATCAGTCATTTGTGGTGGATTTGATTCCTCTTCTTTGCTTACTTGGTACTCCTCTTCTAGAGTCATTTCTGGTTCACTTGAATCATCATTGATTTCTAGGTGCTCCTCTTTTGGAGTCATTTCAGGTTCATTTGAATCATCTGTGATCTCTTTGTGCTCCTTTTCTGGAGTCAAAATCTTCACGATTTCATTTTATTGTGGGTCATAGTGCTCCTTTGCTGGAGTCAAAATCTTCAAGATTTCAATTGACGTGGTCTCTCTGGACTCATGGGTGGCCGTCTTCTTTAATATTGAGTGCTTCTGTCAGTCTCGCTGTGATCCTGCACATCCTGTATGGGAGTTGTGATTTCTTCATCACTTGTCTCACATACAGTGGGGAGACACTCAGTGTCTTCTTCTGGTGGCTCAAATAAGCTTGATAGATCTTCATGGTCTTGTACATGCATGGCGTTCGCTATGGAGTATTTGCTTGCTTCCATTTTTAAGTCTGTCACCGAGCTGTCTGTGGAGGCTTGCATCACTCTCTTTGTGGAGTCCTTCATCGCTCTCTCTGTGGAGTTTGTCATCACTCTCTCTGTGGAGCCCTTCATCACTCTCTTTGTGGAGTCTGTCATCGCTCTCTCTGTGGAGTCTGTCATCGCTCTCTCAGTGGAGTCTGTCATCGCTCTCTTTGTAGAGTCGTGCAGTGTTCTCGCTGTAGAGTCGATCTGTGCTCTCTCAACTGAGTCGTTCTGTGCTCTCTGTGTGGTGTCGTCTTCGTCTTGGGTATTGTTGTCATCCAATGTACCGACGATTTGCCATGGCACCATGGTATTGGATTCATCTACCATGAGAAGAGTCGTATTGAGCTTTTCAACCGTGTTGCTGATGCTGTGATCAGGATCTCCGAATAACTCAGTCATGTCTGAGCAGTATTGCGTGTATAGTTCGTTTGACAAATCATCGCTTTATGTTTCGGAGTTGTGATCGTTCTCTTCATGTTCAATGAACAAATCATCTTCTTGTGTGGAGGCTGGGACCCTTCATGGTGCGTGGACCACGCTCTGTTTCTTGGCGTCAGGCCGCAGCATAATCCTGCACTCACGAGTCGGGATGTCATATATGCTGGGCTGAAGATTCCCCATTCCGAACAAATCATTGTCGGGGTCGTCACGGTACATCACCTCTAGTTGCGGTTCAGATTTGGTACTGGGGTAGCCATCTCCCAAGATGAAATCTTCGTCTGAGTCGTAGTCTACAAGGACCATATCATCTTCTAGGGCGGTGCTAACTGCTTGTTCCAGGGTGTTGTGAAAGTTATTTTCAACTGCTGGTGTAAGTTCGGGCATTGTTCTGTCTTTTGAGACAAGAAAATTGGGTTTTGCAGCTTGAAATGTCTTTTTTTATTCATTTTCGTGCATTTCCCTTTTAAGTGGGCGTGGTCCTGGTCCTCTGACGTCATGACGCGCGTGACGTCATGCGTAGGACTCGATTGCCCATGCGCACACCGAGTTTCCTGTACTGTGCCCTCTTTTCGCAAACGAGCATGTGCGGCTCCTTTCTCAAGATGGCTGCCGCTCAGAACCTCCGTCTTTCTCCGATTCAACCCTGCCTCCGCCTCGTGGTGAGTGTTCATGCCATTTTTACCGATTTTGTTTTCTAAATGATGATTCTGTGTTTGTAGAGACTCAAGGTACTGATTTTGTTTTTGTTCATAAGCAAGGCATTTTTGTATAGCGATTTCTAGAGTTAGATACTTATTTTGTGAAAGTTCGTCCCTCAAAGTTTTATCAGATAGTCCAGAAATTAATTGATGCATTATCACAGTGTCTCTGAAATCAGCATAATCACAGCCTTGTGGTATTAACTTGAAATTTGTAATAAAATCAGAGATGGGCCCTCCGTTTCTCTGACAAAAGTTGAATCTTTCCAGCATCTCACCGGACTGACTGTTACAATGTTCAGGACATTTTCTGAGTATAACGTCTACTTTGGTGTTGTCCTCACCTTCTCAGTAATTAAAGCAATTATAGATTTCTCTAGCTTGATGCCCTCCTGTTGAGAGTAGTAGGGCTATTTTTGTTGCATCAGAGGTAGTGCTTAAATCATTAGCTGTGATAAATATTTGGAACAGCTGTTCAAACATTTTCCAGTTATAACATAAATTACCGGTTGTTTCCAGCCACCATGGAGTTCCAACAAGTTCCATTGAATCAGTTAGTCATCGAGGATCCATTTGCTGCGAAGTCTTCCACAGTCGAATATCCGGTTTAAGTTTTTCTTCTCTTGCTGGTGTCTAGTTAGCTTTCTGAAATCACTCCTGGTATCATATGTTATTCTCTAAGTCTGAATAAAGATTGTAGACTTCCAGTTAACACAAATACTTTATTCAGTAGGTTCGTTCTGTTTCCAGAGCTTAACTAGATATAATAGTCAAGAGGTATGACCAGTGAAGCTAAGGTAAACTGCCTCTGCTGAGCTGTCTCTGTCTGCTGCTGCTCACTAACCCTGTGTTTCTGAAAGAGGCGGCTCCTCCCTTGGGCTGGACCCTTTATACCCGTCTCTGATGCTGACCTCTAGTGATGCTGTGGCTGTTACAGCTGTCTGTAGTGCCTGGTGTATGTGCTGATGTATGTACAGATGTACAGATCACTACAGGAATTAAAATGACTTGCACTATATTACCATGGACAGGGCTCTGCCCTGGCTGTGCCCTACAGGCAGCAGCTGTAATTGCCCCTGTTATGTTTACACATAATCCGGGGGGATGGCACGGTCCCACCAACCGCTCACCAACCCCCCCCGCACAGGGGTGACCGCCCACCGATGACACCCAGCCTCCTCACCAGGCCCATCCTCCCTGGGGGCCCCACCCCCACCTCTGTAGGCATATCAATATTAAAAGGGGGGTAAAAGGATGATTCGGGCCAATTAGGGACATAAAAATGAATTTATACATGGAGACATGGGGCATGGCTGAGGTATTAATGAATACTTTGTATCCGTCTTTACAAAGAGGTACATGTTACCCAGGAAATGCTGACATATAAGGAACTTCTGACCCTATAAGGGGTTAAAATTGATAAGGAGGAAATGTTGAATAAACTGTCAGTACAGAAAGTTGACAAGGCACCAGGACCAAATGAGATGCATTCAAGGATATTGAAGGAAGTGGAAATGGAAATTGCTGGCCATAATCTTCCAGTCTTCTCTAGATTCAGGGGAGGTGCCAGAAGACTGTTCAAAAATGGCTGGCAGGATAGCCCCAGCAATTAGACAAGTCAGTTTGACATCAGTGGTGAGGAAGCTTCTCGAAACAATTATTCAGGATAGAATTAATAGTCACATGGAAAAATATGGGTTAATTAGAAAGAGCCAGCATGGGTTTCTAAAGGGAAAATCAACCAACCTGGAGTTATTTTTAAAGAGGTAACAGAAAGGGTCGATGAGGGTAATGCTGTTTATGTGATATGTAAGGACTTTCAGAAGGCATTTGATACAGTGCCACACAACAGACATTTGAAAAACATTATAGCTCAAGGAATAAAAGAAACATTAGCAATGTGGTCACAAAATTGGCTGAACAATAAGAAGCAGAGAATAAAGATCAGTGGATACTTTTTGGGCTGGAGGAAGTTTGATAGTGGTGTTCCCCAGGTGTGTCCATTGGGACCCTTGCTTTTCCTGATATATATTAATGATCTAAGGCGACACGTGGCACAGTGGTTAGCACTGCAGCCTATGGTGCTGAGGATCCGGGTTCGAATCCCAGCCCTGGGTTACTGTCCGTGTGGAGTTTGCACATTCTCCCCGTGTCTGCGTGGGTTTCACCCCCAAAACACAAAGATAATAATAATCTTTTATTGTCACAAGTATGAAGTTACTGTGAAAAGCCCCTAGTCGCCACATTCCAGCCCCTGTTCGGGTAATGAGCCGGTATGGGAATTGAACCCGCGCTGCTGGTCTTGTTCTGCATCACAAACCAGCTGTCCAGCCCACTGAACTAAATTGGTGTGCAGGTTAGGTGGATTGGCCACACTAAATTGGCCCTTAATTGGAGAACAAAATAATTGGGTACTCTAAATTTATTTTTAAAATATGATCTAGATCTTGGTGTGCAGTGGACAATTTCAAATTTTGCGAATGATACAAATGATAACCCTGATGAGATCCACGAGGATACGCTGATCGGTATCCCCCATGGGACTCATAGAATATGAGCTTCGCCAGTAGTTGGCGGAGTCCCACCCAGCTGGAGCTCATAACCTCGTCCTTTAAAAAGCCGTCCTGGACTGGGACTGGCACTTCCGGTAGTCCTGACTGGGACCATTGAGTTGTAAGTTGCGTTGCGGCCTTTACTTCACATTAACTAAATAAATGTTATCCAACTTACCTTCTTGAGCCTCCTGAGCTTTTATAATACAAAACATGCAAATATTGCAAACTGCGAAGAGGACAGTGTAGAACTTCGAAAGGAGAGAAACAAATTGGTGGAGTGGGCAGATGAAGTTCAATGTGGGAAAGTGTGAGGTACTGCAACTTGGTAGGAAGAACACAGAGAGAATTATAAATTAAGGGATAAAATTCTTAAGTTAGTGCAGGAGCAGATGGACCTGGTGTATCTGAGAAGATCAGTGAAGGTGACAAGACAGGTGGAGAGCAGTTAATAAAGCATGTAGCATTCTGGGCTTTGGGGGCGCAAAGCGCAAGAACAAGGAGGTTATGTTGAATTTATACAAGACACCAGGTCGACCTCAGCAGGAATATTGTGTACAGTTCTGGGTGCCACGCTGCAGGAAAGATGTAAACGCACTGGAGAGAGTGCAGAAGAGGATGATTCCAGGGATGAGAAATTTCAGTTATGATGATTGATTGGAGAGATTGGGTCTGCTCTCCTTGGGGAGAAGAAGAACGAGAGGACACAGATTTAAAGTGATTTTCAAAAGAAACAAATGTGATGTGAGAAAAACATTTTCACACAGCGAGTGGTTCGAGTCTGGAATGCACAACCTGAATGTGTGTTGGGGGGAGGTTTAGTCGAGGATTCAAAGAGGGCAACAGATGATTACTTGAATAAAAATAGTGTTCAGGAATATGGGGGAAAGGCAGAAAAATGGCACGAAGCCATGATGCTCGTTTGGAGAGCCAGGCAGATATGATGGGTCAAATGGCCTTCTTCACTGGAACATTTCTGCAAGTGTGTGTGTGTTGTCAGTCTGTTTCTAAGTGTGTCCAGGTAAATGTGAGTGTGTGTTTCTGCGTGTGGTTTATATGTGTAAGTATGTGTGTGTATATATATATATATATGTGTGTGTCTGTGTATGTGTGTGAGTGTGTGTCTGCCTGTCTGCGTGTCTGTGTGTGTACGAGTTTTCTGTGTGGTATGTGTGTTGTAGCCATCTGGGATGGCCACTTACAAAGGAAACATGGATACTTGCAAAGACTCAAGGGAAATGTGGCCAATACAGGATTCAGGCAAACTCAGAGCCTAAATGTATATCTGCTAACAGAGAACCAGACAATATCGAAACCCCTAGCCCATTTGCATTCTAATGGCCCATTTCCCCAGGACAAACGACTGGTACTCAGGTATCAAATACAATTCCAGATACATCGGCGCCACTCCCTTCATCCAAGAAGCCCAAACAGCCAAGGTTAATGACCGCTCAGGACACGCCCAGCCATCAAGGCACCCGCCCCTTTATTGGCTCAAATCGAAGGCAGTAATCGAAGCCTGCATAATTATTGGGTCCAAAGCTAAGGACCGCCCAAAAGAGCGCGAAACCCCAAAGGATAAAGAGAGACACTGCCGTGTGTTCGATCTCTTTTGGCCCTAGCACACCGGCACTCTTCAGCCCGGCCTATACCTGAAGCCCACTGCAGCACCACGACCAGAAGCAAGTTCAAGATCAACGATCGCTACCAGACGGATGAGCTCAGCAGAACCGAAGTTACTTCTCCAGACCCAGCCACTCCAGATCCGAACAAAGTCCTTGTTCCTCTGCCAAAGCCGGGTGCCTGAAAGTTAAGTACAGGTTGTTGTAGTGTTAGGTGTAGTTTAGTTTGTAGTGTTTTTATGTTGCATGTGTGAGTTAATCTTGTGTGTAAATAAACCATTATTGAACTTTAACTAACTGACTGGTTGTTGGGTCTTTGATCAATATCCGTTTGAACCTTGTGGTGGTATCATCTGCTACCTGGCGACTCTGAAAAGCAATACCACTCAATATTAAGAAGGGCAACATTATTCGCGTCTCCGGTGCAGAATTGGCACCGGTTATTCGTGACGCTGGTGGGATAGTATTCCGCTCATCAAATTCGACAACAGTAATTGGCGACATCTGACGGGACTCGACCTAGAAGTGATTTTGTCACTCCGAGAGAACCCACAAAACGTTGAGTTAGAAACCCAATTGGAAAAGTGAAAGAAACCACAAGTGTAAGACCCGTATTGATCAAACCTCCAAGATTCGGAAGTGTGCAGTAATTTGCATGCATACTAACAGGGATATAAGGTAAACTCGTTCGATTTTGTTGCGTAAAATTATCGGGAGTTTTGTGAACCGGAAAATAGCTTAGGCCATACCCGCTGTTTGCATCGCCGCCCTATTCCCCCCTGTTCCAAATTTAGGATACAGAAAAGAGATACCAGTAGAAATGGCAGCAAAGGCAATGGAACGCCTTATGAACCCACAGGAATCCGAGGTCGCAGCAACCAACAGAGCAGAGCAGTGTCCCATATGAGAAGAGGAATTGAGGAAATACTTAAAGGGGAAAGGATGGCCCCTTTAGTCTGAGTTTTGTTCGAATGAAGAGTCAGGTCCTGGTAGTATAGGACAAACTTGGTGGGACAGCCTAACCGAGATACACAAGAAGAGTTTAGGGAAAGTGCGTAAGCCGATGGCAACCGTGTCCTGTCTGGCATAATTGCGAGGCACAGAGGAGGTCCTGAGAACGCTCCGCAGACAGCTTGTAGAGAAAGAGGAGAAGAGTGAGGGAAATGTTAGCAAGTGTGAACAAGTTAATGAGCAACTCCGAGAGCAGCTGGCAGCAAAAGACAAGGAGATGGCTGATGTCAAACGGGCACACCAATCTTGTCTAGTTCGCCTAAGTAGCTTTCAGACACAATATGATAAGGCCTACCAAGATACACAATGTGCAGTCTTGGTAAGAGAAGAGATGGAACAACAGGTAGAACAGTTACAGAAGCAATGCACAGACTTGAAGGCAGCTTTACGAGCACTCCACAGTTCCACAACGGAACAAAGGCAGAGTTCAGTAGACCACGCCAAATGCAGGCAGCAAATTTCACGGTTACAGTCACTGCTCTCAGTGCAAAATGGTTTCAGAGACTCCTTTGGACCAAATTTGCACCAGGAAGATGGCCCCGATCGGCAGGAACTCAATGAAACTGCCTATAGGTATGTAGAAGATACCGAAAATCACAATAGAGCC
This sequence comes from Scyliorhinus torazame, assembly GCF_047496885.1. NCBI lineage: Eukaryota > Metazoa > Chordata > Chondrichthyes > Carcharhiniformes > Scyliorhinidae > Scyliorhinus > Scyliorhinus torazame. The sequence goes on along the minus strand of NC_092707.1, from coordinate 122,370,249 downwards.
CTCCAGGCCCCGAAAAGGAAAGCACCAACACCACTAACTGCACAGGCAGCACAAAACCCCATGAATCCAGTCACCACACAAGTCACCGATTGACGACGAACCCAATTTTGTTTACACCACCCCACTAACCATCACCCGATTGAGAGATGCCTGCGCCAAAATTGAACCATTCCAACCCACAGCAGACCCACACCATTTCTTTGAGCGAGTAAGACAACAGACAGTTATGTACGGTCTGGACGAACCGGAGGAAGTGGAACTTATAGTGATGAGCCTTGACCCATTGGTTAGTTCGGCATTAGATGAAGACTCCAAGACATGAAGGCAGCTACTGTAGATGCAATTGGTTATATTAGAGGAGATCCTGTAGAAGGTTTAAATCGCTTCAGACAAAAGAAGGGAGAGCATCCGACTGCATATGCAGGTCGCCTTTGGATCCATTTCAAAGCGGTATTTGGAGATTTAGTCCGCGCACACTTAAATGTCAAAAACACAACCAAATGGACCCGTATTTTAGTCCCCCACGCCACAGAAGCAGGTCAAAAAGCCTGTGCGAATTATGACCCCTCAGACGCCACACGTAATGAAATGCGGGTTCTGAAGAGACTCTCTAGAGCTTGGGAACAATCCCTACATAAAAAGGCAGAGCAGGAGAGAGCAGAAGCAAACATGAATCCAGTAAGGACGCATCAGGACCCCGCATGGGTAAACAAAGGTAGACATGATGGACAGCACCACAGAGCACAGGAATGCTATAATTGCGGACAAAAGGGACATTACGCCCGTGAATGCTATGCCCCCCCTGAACCAGCAATGGAATCAGCAAGTGAACACCCCATATAGGAACAATGCCAGACCTATACACAGTATTAGCGCCCGCCCAGACAATTCGGCCATAAAAAGCACAGATTGACGGTGTTCGGAGTCCCCAACTTGGGTCTGCGGCACACTATGGGACAAGTCAGGTAGACCAGTAGTCACGGGCACAGTCCGGGACACCCCGTAGAGTTCCTTTGGGACCAGGAGGGTCCCGCACCACTTTAAACTCCTCCACAATATTTCACCGAGACAAATGGCCCACTACAGACACTATCACTCTGAGCGGATTTACAGGGCATCCAGCAGGGATATATTACGGCCCCCGTAGATATCCAAATCGGAAACATTAATGCCAAGCACCCCGTTGTTTTAGTAGATTTGCCCTGAACAGCAGAACACATTTTAGGGATCGACTTCATGAGTTCACACAACCTTTCCTTTGACCCTGTGAATAAGTGTGTTTGGAAAATGGCTAGAACAGCGAGAGCCCCCGCCACGCTCACAGTAGGAGACTATGAACACAGAATCTGCTCAGTGGGAGATTATTGGTTTGATCCAGAAGCCATTAGTACAGATAAGACATTTAGAGAGGTCCTAAGGAAACACAAAGCATCCTTTGCCCAGCACAAGCACGACTGTGGAAAGATTCCGGGAACGGTCACCATTACAGGTCCCGATCCCAAGCCCCAGAAACAATACGGCTCCCACAGCAAGTCGAGGGAGAAATTGTAAAGGTAATTCAAAGTTTGCTAGACCAAGGTGTAATTCGGCCCGTAGCCTCAACAAACAATGCCCCAATTTGGCCCGTAAGGAAACCAGACGGTTCATGGAGACTGACCATCGATTAGAGAGAACTCAATAAAGTAACTCCATTAGCAGCCCCCACCGTTGCCACGAGTCCCGAGACAATGCTAAAGCAGGGACTACAGTCAAGGTATTTTACGGTACTGGACATTAGCAATGGCTTCTGGTCCATTCCATTAGAAAAGAATTGTCAATATAAATACGCCTTCACATTCCAAGGACAGCAATATACGTGGACATGCCTTCCGCAAGGTTTCCACAGCTCCCCCTCCATTTTCCACCGACAATTGGCAAAAGGATTATCCAAATTTTCCTGACCCGAATGCCTCATTCAGTATGTGGACGACTTGTTGCTACAAACTGATACCAAGGAAGAGCACATTTAGCTTCTTTCCGAACTCTTAGGTCTCCTACACTCAATTGGATGTAAAGTCAACCCGAAAAAGGCCCAAATCCTAAAAGAAAAGGTCTTTAATTTAGGCACAGTCATCATGCACAGAAAGAAAGGGATAGAGCAAAAATGGATTGATTTGATTGTTAAATTGCCCTTGCCCCATAATGTCACTGCACTCAAGTCATTTTTAGGACTGGTTGGTTACTGTAGGAACCATATAGACGGTTTCGCCACTAAGGCAGCCCCACTTTCCGAGCTCCTAAAAAAGAACGCCCCTTGAGAATGGCTTCCACAGCACACGGATGCCATTATACATTAAAACGCGCCCTAGGTACAGCCCCAGCTTTGCAGGTACCAGACCCACACTCCCCATATGCAATAGAAGTAGCGACCACCGACCGAACCCTATCGGCCGTACTACTCCAAGAAAGGCACGATCGTTTAGGACCCGTAGCCTATGCCTCACGAGTTTTGGACCCAGTGGAGCAAGGATTTTCAGCCTGCGAAAGGCACTTGCTTGCAGTTTTTTGGGCTGTTCAGTACTTCGCATACATCACAGGCCTCAACCACGTAACGATTTTAACCAAGCACACCCCAACGCAACTACTGTTAGATGGTAGGTTAAAGGACGGTTCAGTTAACCAGATTAGAGCAGCGCGCTGGACCCCACTCTTACAAGGAAGGGACATCACAATAAAAAGGACAAAGACACACACATTTTTAGCAGATAATTTGCAGTATGAAGGAACCCCACACAGGTGTGAAATCATCACAGCCAGGCACAACACAGGACCCTTTATTCCTAAATCGCTATCATAAAAGCAGGCATCAGACCACAGAGAACCCAGCCCATGGATAAATCTTAAAAAATTTACGTAGATGGCTCCTCCACCGTTCATAATGGAAAACGGATTACAGGATGTGGTATATATGTGGAAGACACGCAGGGACGCGCATTAGAGGAGATATCACTGAAATTACCAGGACATTGAGGATCACAGGCGGCGAGTTAGCAGCCATCGCATACATAGTGCTGGACCCAGATTCTTTCCCGACCCCCGCAGATATATATTCGGACAGTTTATATGTCTGTAACAGTTTGACGGAATTCCAGCCCCTGTGGGAATCTAGAGGATTCATATCCGCCGACGGTAAACCCCTACCCTCAGCGCCATTACTGAAGCACATTCTTGAAACAGCTAAAGACCGCAAATATGGCATAATAAAAGTTAGAAGCCATCATCGTTCATCCCCACCCGGTAACGTAAAAGCAGACGCCCTAGCAAAGGCAGGCTCACGACACGGTCACTTTTTGCAACCCCCCGAGAGTGCCCCAGTACACGCAGTCCAGGTCTCACAGACGAATATCCAAGACTTAGCACAGGCCCAAAAGGCAGACGACACTCTTCAACAAATTTTAAACGATAACTTCCCAGCCCCCTACAACAAATTCAAGGACACACTGACGGTACAGGATGGAATTGTATTAAAGAATGGAATTTATGTGGTCCCCACCCAGGACAGGAACCAGATTATTTGTCAATTTCATGATGGACACGGACATCAGGGGATAGAAACCACTATTGCCCACTTAAGTCCTTTGTGCTGGTAGCTCGATTTAAAAGCAAATGTCACACTTTATATTGAAAGTTGTTTAATTTGCGCTCAAAATGACCCAGACAGATACTCCAGGAAAGATCAGTTAAGGCACACCCACCCTGTTAATGGCCCTTGGACGAATTTACAGCCAGATTATATTGGTCCCCTCCCCCCCTGCTGAAATGGTTTTAAATATGTGTTGGTGGTGATCGACATCTTCACAAAATGAGTAGAAGCATTTCCCTCCAGGACAAACACGGCTAAGGCAACAGCCAAGATTTTAACACAGCAGATATTTACATGCTGGGGACTCCCCCGCAGCATTGAATTGGATAAGGTTCGCATTTTACAGGAAGAGTGATGCAGAACGTCTTGACGATTTTTAGGATAAAACAAAAATTCCATTTTGCCTATCACCCACAATCCAGCGGCATTGTGGAACGTATGAACAGAACCCTAAAATGGTGCAATAGCACAACACCACATGGGACACAGTTCTTCCATTTGCACTTATGTTTATTAGGAACACGGTATCAATTTCCACAGGTTTCACCCCCCACACCCTTATGACCGGACGGCCCATGAAAGGAACTGAATATTTATTAGGACTTGATTTGGCCAGCCCCACAGTCACCGCACTCACCCACGAAAAAGCGCTCCAACAGGTAATGGAAAATGTTAAGGAAGCCCAGCTCGCTGCAGCTGTCCGACAAGGCGCCAGAAAAAAGCAGAGTAAGGCCTGTTTTGATAAAACAGTACACCCCGTAGAGTATACAGTCAGTCAGCAGGTGATGGTTTCCCTATATAACCCCAGTTCATTCCTCTCCCCTAAATTTGCAGGATCCTACTCAATTTCAGATAAAGTAAGCCCCTCGGTCTATAAAATTACGTATCCAAACGGAAAGTCAGGATGGTTTCATATAAACCAGCTAAAGGTTTATGGAACCCAGTGCAGCCACTCACACCACGTCTCCCTGGCAATAGCAGAAGACTATGCCCCGTCCACTGACAACCTAGTCGACCCTCCCCCAGCCAGGACAGCACGTCCACAGTCCCCGCCCCCAGGAATGACTTTCCGTCTTAAACTTGATCCGGATGATAGCGACAGTGCTCCAGACCTGTTTGAAATCAATGACCAATGGCACAACCGCCCAGGCCCCAGTCGCTCTAGCCCCAGGAACCCTGACCAAGATATATGGCCACTCATACCCCCTTTTATTGCCACAACCAGAGCCACCACCACCGCCCAACTATAGAAATTTGCCCCTTGCAGCTACCGCCCCAAAGGACAAGAAACAATGGCACCGCGATAACTCTTGTTGGTTGACAAGGAATGATGATTTGGAACCCACGACGGCCCACGCGGCCATGGCACGAAAACGCCAGACATGAGTTTGGCAACCGGGAGATGGTGATGACTCAGAGTCTGACTCCAGTTACGGTAACCCCTTCACAACGATTTTTGAAATGGAACCCTGATGTGTCCAGATGATGAGAAAAAGCAACCGATTGAGATTTACGGTGTCCTATTTTCTGATGGAGCCTGCCCGTCTTTATTTCTTGAATTTCTTGATACAGTTTCTTCTTTCGGTCCCAGATGTTTTACTTAATGTCGCCCTTCCGCAAAATTTCTTGATGCAGGTCATGATTACTCGTCTGCGCATTTTCGGAGTCCATATGTTACAAACTCTTTCCGTTCATGTAAGGTCACCCAGGCAGTGGAATAATGGCACTAATCCCCGCCCTATGTATTCGGTCAGCCAAGCTCGGGTAGTGGAGCAACGGCACTGATCACCACCCTACCCGGGGATCCCACCCATTCTTGCCCTGCCGCGATACGCACCCCATGTTCCCATCACTGATTTGGAAAAGTTTTTTTAAAACTCTTTACTGTCTCTGGCAGGTCTTTGTTTCCCCTGATCTGTTCTTTTTTTGCGTGTGGTTTAAAGAATGCTCTTTCCCACAGTCTCTGCATTCAACTTTGGTTTCTGGCGACCCTTCGGTCGTTGACCCCAACTGCTATTTACATGTTCAACACACTTGGTTGAAACAAGATTTGCTGCTATTACAAAAACTACCTCAGTGCTGGGCGGAGAAGGTGCCCTCTCACTCAACGCATCGACCACAAGCTGCACTTTAACAGAATGTTCTTTACGGATGTCTTATCTCCAAAATGGTTGGTTTAAAAAGAAATGAGGGAGTCACACATGGTGACAATTCTAATGGGAAATTGATATTAAGGAGAAACAGACAGACAAACGTGATATTAAATAAAGGTAATAACAGATATTATGCTTGCACCCCCAGGGCTATATGAAGATGCAAGGAACAAAAGACAAGATGAAGACAGAACTGATGACCTCCATCATGATCATCGTTGGATCACTATATGTTGCACACGTCAACGGCCCCTGTAACCCACACCGCATTGGCTCCAAACACAACCATACCACACTATACCCCTAGCCCGGACACCACACCTCCCATGAAAATAAACACTGATACCCCCACATGGTGCGATAACATCATAAAATGGTATTCCCTCTCATGCACAGTAGAAGCCCTATTAGTTATTGCAATACTCTGCAGTGTCGTTCAGACACTGAGACTTCGAAAATGGCGAAGGAGCGCCTCCCACTCCCCGATATATACACTCCGAGCCCCTTTGTTGGACTTCAACAGACCCCACACTCTTTTTGAACTCTTTCTGATCAATAAGGTTTGCGTCTTCGGTAAATGTAATAAGTTAAGTAGGAATGTGATGCTGCTATCGTTTGAAATTTTTGTACTGTAATATAAGTTCTTTTTGGTTATTAGCTAGCAGCATAAGTGTAGTTTAGGTAAGGACAGTTAGAGGTTCCCCTTTGTGTAAATAAGTTAAATGTGTAATGATTAAATGTTTTATAGTGCCCCTTTAGAATTTATGAATGTGTGATGTATTAAAAAATTAGGTAATAGCCCTAATACATAGGACAGAGTAGTATAGAACCTGTCCTTGACCAAGGGTACCCGGCACCCAAAGAACAGATGAAGGATCAGCATTGTGACCCACCACGCATCGTGTTTAGGATCAAGAGGACGGACTGTAGCCATCTGGGATGGCCACTTTCAAAGGAAACATGGATACTTGCAAAGACTCAAGAGAAATATGGCCAATACAGGATTCAGGCAAACTCAGAGCCTAAATGTATATTAGCTAACAGAGAACCAGACAGTATCGAAACCCCTAGCCGATTTGCATTCTAATGACCCATTTCGCCAGGACAAACGACTGGTACTCAGGTATCAGATACAATTCCAGACACATCGGCGCCACTCCCTTCACCCAGGAAGCCCAAACAGCCAAGGTTAATGACCGCTCAGGTCACGCCCAGCCATCAAGGCACACACCCCTTTATTGGCTCAAATCGAAGGCAGTAATCGAAGCCTGCATAATTATTGGGTCCAAAGCTAAGGACCGCCCAAAAGAGCGCGAAACCCCAAAGGATAAAGAGAGACACTGCCGTGTGTTCGATCTCTTTTGGCCCCGGCACACCGGCACTCTTCGGCCCGGCCGATACCTGAAGCCAACTGCAGCACCACGACCAGAAGCAAGTTCAAGATCAACGATCGCTACCAGACGGATGAGCCCAGCAGAACCAAAGTTACTTCTCCAGACCCAGCCACTCCAGATCCGAACCAAGGCCTTGTTCCTCTGCCAAAGCCGGGTGCCTGAAAGTTAAGTACAGGTTGTTGTAGTGTTAGGTGTAGTTTAGCTTGTAGTGTTTTTATGTTGCATGTGTGAGTTAATCTTGTGTGTAAATAAACCATTATTGAACTTTAACTAACTGACTGGTTGTTGGGTCTTTGATCAATATCCGGTTGAACCTTGTAGTGGTATCATCTGATACCTGGTGACTCTGAAAAGCAATACCACTCAACATTAAGAAGGGCAACATTATTGGCGTCTGCGGTGCTGAATTGGCACCGGTTATTAGTGACTCTGGTGGGATAGTATTCCGCTCATCAAAATCGGCAACAGTGTGTCAGTGTGTTACTGTTTGTGTGTGTGTGGTATGTGTGTATCTTGTATTTTTCCTGTATGTGTGTGTGTGAAATGCATGTGTGTGTGTGGGCGTTTGTGTGTGCGGGTCTGTGTGCTTTGCGTTTGTGTCTATGGCCCGTAACGTCCTCGTCACTGGTCCACTGCACATACGCAGTGTGACGACTCAGAAGTGCGGGTGTACAAGCATGCGCGCTGGAAGCTCGCGGCATTCAAACTCCCAGCCAGTTTTTTTCCCCTTCACTGGAGCTGCTGAATGAAAGATTTCAGGTTAGTGCTAACTTGGGCCACTTACCCCGCAGTTATTGAGTTTTTACATCTTTTTATTTGCAATTTTATTTTTCAATCTAGTAGAGGCAGGAGACCTTCTTGGTAGGTTAATGTTTTATATTATCAGTGTTTAGCGTTTAGAAAATGTTTAAACTGCAAACAAAGTGAAAGGAAGATTTTTAAAAAACTTTGGTTTGTCATGAGGCTGCTAATTCCATTAAAAGGGTACTTTACTGTATAAAGTGAGTTTGGAATCACAGAAAGTGAAGAAAGTTTTTTTAAAAACTTTGATTTCCCATGAAGGTGATATTCCATTGAAGGAACTATAATGGATAGAATGCAGTGATCTCTCACTAATGAGTATGATTGTCGACCTAAGAAACTCCATGTTACTGGTCACGGGTTTTGTGGGTCCTTGCGTGGCTGATGAGTCAATCTTCAATCACTCATTTGGCAGGATTCAAAAGGTAGGGTTGGTTCTTGGATGCTAGGTTGCATGCATTCCTTTCTCACGCTCCTTTTCCAGGCCTCCTGTTGCCGTCGGGTGTTCTCGAAGAACTCAACTATGAGTAGGTCTCTAAGTAGGTCTCTTTTGAGCAAAGCTCTCCAGGCATTGACTCTGTGTTCCATTTCTTGAGGTAAGCCTTCTAGGTGTCTTTGAAGAGCTTTCTATGTCCTCCTCGTGTTCAGGATCCTTCCTTGAGCTAGGTGAAGAAGATTTGCTTTGGCAAAGGGACTCTGACACTCTAAGCATATGGGCGGACCAGCAGAGTTGGTTTTGGATGATCATGGCCTCAATAGTGGAGCTATTGACTCCTTCAAGGACATGCATGTTAGTGTTAGGTAATGGGTTAAGAGACATTCCAATTAGTTGTCTCATTTATGTTAAGTATCCAATAATTGACACTGATATGTAAAAGGGCTTCAGGTGGCCTTTGTGTCAGTTGATGTGATGTTAGAGTTTTGTGCAGAGTCTGTTGAAGTAAGTTAAAGGTGTTTGTGGAAAAGGAGCAGAACCTTTTACTCTTTATACAACAGCAGCTAAACGTATAACAAGTGGTAGCAGAGGATGGTTGCTGTGCAAATGTGAAGGGTTGAAAGACACAACTTTTCCAGATCAAACCAAGGAGTGAGTGAGAAGAAGAAAAACCCAAAGATACATAGCTGAACCTAGGATACAGATGGCTGGATATGAACCCCCCCCCCAATTATTTTCTGAAAGGGGATCGTACGACCAATGGAGAAGTGCCGTAGTTATGTAGACTAAGGTAACTGCCTTGGGAAAGAGAAAACAAGGTATGGCATTGACTCTTTCTCTACCTTATGACAGTAAAATCCAGAGCAAAGTGTTTTCTGAGCTGGAATTGGAAGAGTTAGACTCAGGAAAAGGTCTGCAGACTCTATTACGTTATATGGATAAGATTTATAAGAAGGATGACTTCTTAAGTGCGGATGAAGCATGGTGGGATTTTGATAGGTTCCGGAAAATAGAGGATTTCTCCATTGAAGACTATATAATGGAATTTGGTAGACTATATAAAAGGCTGCAGAAACACAACCTGGAATTTCCACCGTCCGTGTTGGCCTTTAAATTACTTGACTGTGCGAGAGTGAGCAACATGGATAGGCTCCTGGTTTTGACAGGAGTTCAGTTTGCTGAAAAGGATACCTTATTCGTTCAGAATAGTTTAGCTCACTGGGCTAAATCGCTGGCTTTTAAAGCAGACCAAGGCAGGCCAGCAGAACGGTTCAATTCCCGTACCAGCCTCCCTGAACAGGTGCCAGAATGTGGCAACTAGGGGCTTTTCACAGTAACTTCGTTGAAGCCTACTCGTGACAATAAGTGATTTTCATTTCATTTTCAGATGACAGAAGCTTTAAAAAATGTTTCTGGGGAAACATTCGATTCTGATGGCTCTGATGACCCAAATAGGTCAGCCTGCAATAAAGTAGAATATGGAAGATACACTACTAACAGGATGGCCAAATCGTACGGCTACGAACAGGTTCCAAGACTACAGAAGGAAATCGGGACCCAGAAATTATGAAGATAGAAACCCAGTTAGAACCGACAATAGGAAGATGAACCCCAGAAATTCACGGGGCATGATAAATCGATGTTTTCGATGTGACTCTCAATACCATTATGCTTTCAACTGTCCAACACGTTATAATAGAGTAATTGAAGCGACACATGACACGGAAGAGTCAGAAGAGGAGCTTGTGAGCTTGTAACATTAATAACAAGTCCCGAAAGACGTGCTTGTTAGGTGAATTGGACATTCTGAATTCTCCCTCAGTGTACCCGAACAGGCAACTTGGGGATTTTCACAGTAACTTCATTGCAGTGTCAATATAAGTCTACTTGTGACACTAATAAATATTATTCTTATTGATAATTGATATATCAAAACTCTCCCTTTTGTCTCTCACTTCACAAATAGACAGAACTTTTGTGTTTCTGCGGGGAATATATTTTATTGACCGTTGTGTTTAAGTGATAAAATATATTTTATTGCAAGAAATGTGTAAAAGTTGAGGTAGTTTAATGTCATTGTTCAGCTGATAAAGATAAATGTTAAGTTAAATGTTAACTGTTTTGTATTTATGAAAGTATTTGTTAATAATTTTTTTACATTAAACTTTACAAGCTTCTACAAATGTCTGACTGAAACATCAAAACACAACATACAGGGATTCTAGACCCTCACAGCCGTTTCCACGTAGGAAGGAGCCTTACCCACGTAGGGAGGAACCGTACCCATGTAGGAATCTATACGATGATGATAATGCTATGAATGAAATGTTAAACAGCTGTCCTCCAGCTCAAAGAAGTTCTCTGTTTGATAATTCAAAAAACTACTAGAACTCACTCTTGATGATTCTCTCCATTTCTCTCTACATGCACTCGTGGAACAGAAAAATGATGGACTATATATTTCATTAAGAGTGGGAGGTATTCATATCGATTTCTTATTTGACACTGGAGCTGAACTTACCTGTGTTACTGAACAGAATGCTGCTTTCTTTCCCCTAACTGCAGAAAAAATTGAAGGTTTTGCTGCAGGAGGAGGCTCGGTCACTCTTCGGAAGACTAAACCACTGCTTTTAGAATTTGGACCACATCAACTCATGGCATCAATTTGGGTAGGTCCGGTAACACAAGCACTTATAGGTATGGACATCTTATCACAACTAAATTCTTCACTCAATTTCAATAATGGAAAAATCACCTGGTCCATTAGACACATCAAAAAAGATGAAATACAAAATCATCCAATTTGGGCAATTGACAAAAATGATTGTGGTCTTTTAAAAATGGAACCAGTCACTTTTATGGGATCCGCTCCACCTTGTACCAAACAATACCCAATTAATAAAACTTCAATTCAAGGCATTCCACCTATAATAAAACAACTTGAAGAGAGGGGTATTTTAGTGCACGTTCACAGTTCATCAAACAGCCCTGTATGGCCCGTAAAAAAGGCTAATGGCACCTGCGCCCTGATTGGTGCAGAATGTTGCACTTTCATTCCCGATAACTCTAAAGAAGTTAAAGATTTGGCATTACATATCCAAAAAGAAATCAAAAAACTTGATCCACCCCAATTTATCTCTCTCTGGGATAAAATTTGCGAATGGCTTGGACACACTGGAATGTCCACAATAAGAATAATCCTATTCTCCTGTGTAGCTGTATTCATCATTTACATAACACACCAATGTGCTAAGTGCATCAAAGAACTATTCGCTAAACGCAGGGAACCAACTATCAGAATGATTCTAACTAAACCAACTGCACCCCCAATTGATGAATTTGAGCTGAAATACTATTGTTGAAATGTTACTGATCAATCAACTATTTGACTGTATTATTAACATATTGTATAATTTATTAATACTGAATTAGTAGTATCAAATTTGATAAATTTATTAATTATAATAATTATTTTGAAATGCCTGTTGCAATGCTAAGTGTCCATTCTATTGTTTAAAACTGCAATGACAATATGAATGAGTTATTCTTTGTGCTTTTACCTATCCTATCGCATTAATGATGTATTTTATCTTATTCTGATATATCTCACTTAATCTTTCAATTTATCAAAGGGCCGACTGCAGAAGCCAGGTATTTCTAAAACAACTAGTATAGGTAAAAGATCGCTGTTTAAGCATAAATATTAAGCCCCAGTTTTAAATACCCATTTTGAATTCACTTATAACCTCAGGTCATCTCTGAACATACAGAGACACAAAAACAGTGTGAAACAGCATAATTCCATCATAGATTAAAACAGCACAAGACAGATGGACACTATACTTGTGCTGTCAGATCAAGGCAATGCCACAGTAATATGAAGGCACCATTGTTCACAATGCAGATAACAGCTAAGTCAGCAGAAGACCAGTTTTTGTTGGTAAAGATAATAGCACAGAATCGCATTCCATAACATGCACAAGTATTCAGACATGAAACAATTAAAACTAATGTTGCACATTGAAGATGGACGGCTTGCCGTCAAATCAAATGTGTTTGAGTCTAACCCAAACCAATTAGGATTATATTGGGGTGTGATTAACAAATAAAGAACAAAGAAATGTATAGCACAGGAACAGGCCCTTCGGCCCTCCAAGCCCATGCCGACCATGCTGCCCGACTAAACTACAATCTTCTACACTTCCTGGGTCCGTATCCCTCTATTCCCATCCTATTCATGTATTTGTCAAGATGCCCCTTAAATGTCACTATCGTCCCTGCTTCCACCACCTCCTCCGGCAGCGAGTTCCAGGCACCCACTACCCTCTGTGTAAAAAACTTGCCTCGTACATCTACTCTAAACCTTGCCCCACTCACCTTAAACCTGTGCCCCCTAGTAATTGACCCCTCTACCCCGGGGAAAAGCCTCTGACTATCCACTCTGTCTATGCCCCTCGTAATTTTGTAGACCTCTATCAGGTCGCCCCTCAACCTCCTTCGTTCCAGTGAGAACAATCCGAGTTTATTCAACCGCTCCTCATAGCTAATGCCCTCCATACCAGGCAACATTCTGGTAAATCTCTTCTGCACCCTCTCTAAAGCCTCCACATCCTTCTGGTAGTGTGGCGACCAGAATGGAACACAATGCTCCAAGTGTGGCCTAACTAAGGTTCTATACAGCTGCAACATGACTTGCCAATTCTTATATTCAATGCCCCGGCCAATGAAGGCAAGCATGCTGTATGCCTTCTTGACTACCTTCTCCACCTGTGTTGCCCCTTTCAGTGACCTGTGGACCTGTACTCCTAGATCTCTTTGACTTTCAGTACTCTTGAGGGTTCTACCATTCACTGTATATTCCCTACCTGCATTAGACCTTCCAAAATGCATTACCTCACATTTGTCCGGATTAAACTCCATCTGCCATCTCTCCGCCCAAGTCTCCAAACAATCTAAATCCTGCTGTATCCTCTGACAGTCCTCATCGCTATCCGTAATTCCACCAATCTATGTGTCATCTGCAAACATACTAATCAGACCAGTTACATTTTCCTCCAAATCATTTATATATACTACAAACAGCAAAGGTCCCAGCACTGATCACTGTGGAACACCACTGGTCACAGCCCTCCAATTAGAAAAGCATCCTTCCATTGCTACTCTCTGCCTTCTATGACCTAGCCAGTTCTGTATCCGCCTTGCCAGCTCACCCCTGATCCCGTGTGACTTCACCTTTTGTACTAGTCTACCATGAGGGACCTTGTCAAAGGCCTTACTGTAGTCCATATAGACAACATCCACTGCCCTACCTGCATCAATCATCTTAGTGACCTCCTCGAAAAACTCTATCAAGTTAGTGAGTCATGACCTCCCCTTCACAAAACCATGCTGCCTCTCACTAATATGTCCATTGGCTTCCAAATGGGAGTAGATCCTGTCTCGAAGAATTCTCTCCAGTAATTTCCCTACCACTGAAGTAAGGCTCACCGGCCTGTAGTTCCCTGGATTATCCTTGCTACCCTTCTTAAACAGAGGAACAACATTGGCTATTCTCCAGTCCTCCGGGACATCCCCTGAAGACAGTGAGGATCCAAAGATTTCTGTCAAGGCCTCAGCAATTTCCTCTCCAGCCTCCTTCAGTATTCTGGGGTAGATCCCATCAGGCCCTGGGGACTTATCTACCTTAATATTTTTTAAGGCACCCAACACCTCGTCTTTTTGGATCTCAATGTGACCCAGGCTATCTACACACCCTTCTCCAGACTCAACATCTACCAATTTCTTCTCTTTGGTGAATACTGATGCAAAGTATTCATTTAGTACCTCGCCCATTTCCTCTGGCTCCACACATAGATTCCCTTGCCTATCCTTCAGTGGGCCAACCCTTTCCCTGGCTACACTCGTGCTTTTTATGTACGTGTAAAAAGCCTTGGGATTTTCCTTAACCCTATTTGCCAATGACTTTTCGTGACCCCTTCTAGCCCTCCTGACTCCTTGCTTAAGTTCCTTCCTACTTTCCTCATATTCCACGCAGGCTTAGTCTGTTCCCAGCCTTTTAGCCCTGACAAATGCCTCCTTTTTCTTTTTGACGAGGCCTACAATATCTCTCGTTAACCAAGGTTCCCGAAAATTGCCGTATTTATCCTTCTTCCTCACAGGAACATGCCGGTCCTGAATTCCTTTCAACTGACACTTGAAAGCCTCCCACATGTCAGATGTTGATTTGCCCTCAAATATCCGCCCCCAATCTATGTTCTTCAGTTCCCGCCTAATATTGTTATAATTAGCCTTCCCCCAATTTAGCACATTCATCCTAGGACCACTCTTATCCTTGTCCACCAGTACTTTAAAACTTACTGAATTGAGCTCACTGTTACCGAAATGCTCCCCTACTGAAACATCTACCACCTCACCGGGCTCATTCCCCAATACCAGATCCAGCACCGCCCTTTCCCTAGTTGGGCTGTCTACATATTGTTTTAAAAAGCCCTCCTGGATGCTCCTTACAAACTCCGCCCCAGTCTAAGCCCCTGGCACTAAGTGAGTCCCAGTCAATATTGGGGAAGCTGAAGTCTCCCATCACACAACCCTGTTGTTTTTACTCTTTTCCAAAATCTGTCTACCTATCTGCTCCTCTATCTCCCGCTGCCTGTTGGGAGGCCTGTAGTAAACCCCCAACATTGTGACTGCACCCTTCTTGGGCGTCATTCTCCGACCCCCCAGCGGGTCAGAGAATGGCCGTTGGCCGCCGTGAATCCCGCCCCCTCCGGTTGCCGAAGTCTCCGAAGGGAGAAAAGTCGGCGGGCCGTTAATGGCGCCGCTGACTTTGGAGAATGGCACGGGTCTGCGCAAGGCAGCCGATTTTCGGCCTGCCGATATTCTCCCTTCCGGATGGGCCGAAGTCCCGTTGACGTGATGACCGTTCACGTCGACGTAAATCAAACCTCCTTTTCATCGGCGTGAACCTGTGCTCCAGGTTCACGCCGACCAGCGTGGAGGTGAGTGACGGCCTGGGGGGTTGGCCGCTGGGCAGGCGATGGCGTGGCCGCAGTCTGAATGTGTGGGGAGAGGTGTGTCTCGGGTTGTGTGTGTGTGTGTGCGGCGGGGGGGTGGTGAGAGTGTGCTGGGCTCCGGGGGAGTGCCGGGAGGGGGGTCCGTGCCGGGGAGGAGGATGGGGGGGTCCGTGCCGGGGAGGAGGTTGAGGTCCGTGCCGGGGAGGAGGTTGGGGGGGTCCGTGCCGGGGAGGGGGATGGTGGGGGGTCCGTGCCGGGGAGGGGGATGGGGGCTCCGTGCCGGGGAGGAGGTTGGGGTCCGTGCCGGGGAGGAGGTTGGGGGGGTCCGTGCCGGGGAGGGGGATGGGGGGTGGTCCGTGCCGGGGAGGGGAATGGGGGGTCCGTGCCGGGGAGGAGGTTGGGGTCCGTGCCGGGGAGGGGGATGGGGGGTCCGGGCCGGGGAGGGGGATGGGGTGTCCGTGCCGGGGAGGGGGATGGGGGTTCCGTGCCGGGGAGGGGGATGGGGGGGGGGGTCCGTGCCGGGGAGGGGGGGTGCGAGGGCAAGTGATTGGTCCACCTGGCCAGGTGCCAGCCTCCAACAGTTGGACCCATGCGGTCCATGCCACCTGGCTGGGGGGAAGGAGGGGATATGGGCAATGATGACATGTCGTTGTTCCCCGCCCCCCCCCCCCCCCCCCACCACCAGGCCGTCATGTTTTCCGATCATCCAGCGATGTTGGCCGCCGTGGCGGCAGCCGCTAATGTCCATGTTGCCCTGGATGAGGAGGAGGAGGAGGAGCGTGCCAGAGAGGCGGCGCAGGCTGCCGCAGAGGGGCAGGCGGCAGCCGCCCAGGCTGGAGGGACACCTGACCGACAGGACGAGGAGGGGGAGGAGGACGTCGCGGCCCCACGGCAACGGAGGCACCAGAGGGCACCCCGTGTGTACTGGCCCCGGCAGTCATACCAGGACCTCACGGACCGGGAATGCAGGAGGAGACTCCGGATGAGGCGGGAAACCGTGGCACACATCTGCCACCTGCTGGCACACCTGTCACCGCGTGGCACTGGCGGGGGACACCCTCTCCCCGTGTCCGTCAAGGTTACGGTGGCCCTGAACTTTTATGCAACGGGGTCATTCCAGGCACCGAGTGGGGACCTATCCGGCATATCGCAGACATCGGTGCATCGGTGCATCCGGGCAGTGACAGATGCCCTATATGCCATGGCGCACCACTACATCCGCTTCCCTGTGGACCGGGCCAGCCAAGATGCCCGGGCCGTGGGCTTCTCTGCCGTGGCCGGGTTCCCCGTGATCCAGGGCGCGATTGATAGGATGCACGTCGCCGTGCGGCCTCCTGCAGATAACAGGGCCGTGTTCACCAATAGGAAGGGGACCTATTCGATGAACATACAGGTGGTCTGCGACCACCGCATGATGATCCTGCAAGTCTGCGCCCGTTACCCAGGCAGTGTACATGACTCATACGTGTTGTCGCGGTCATCCATCCCCAGCATGTACGAGGGACGCCATCCCCGGCTGAGGGGCTGGTTGCTGGGCGACAGGGGCTACCCATTGCGATCGTGGCTGATGACGCCTATATTGAGGCCACGCAATGAGGCGGAGAACCGCTACAATGATGCCCATGTAGCGACAAGGGGAGTGATAGAGAGGTGCTTTGGCGTGCTGAAGATGCGTTTCAGGTGCCTGGACCTCTCTGGGGGCGCCCTCCAGTATCGGTCAGATAGGGTCGGCCGCATCATTGTGGTGTGCTGCGTCCTGCACAACATAGCCCAGCAGAGGGGCGATGTGCCGCAGGCAGAGGAGGGCGGAGTGGAGGGGCAGCAGGAAGAGGCGCAGTCCTCCCTAGATGAGGGGGATGGGGTAATGGTCAGGGCAGATGGGGTAGACACAGGCTGTCCATCGTTACCGGCTGGCCCAGCGGGCACGGGACAGACTGATAGCCGCCCGCTTCACTGACTAGATGGGCGTGGGAATCAGGTCGTATGGCCACAGACCGCACACCATGGCAACAGCCGCCAACCCACACCCCCCACCCATCCACCCACCCAGCACCCTCACCCCCCTCCCCAACCCCACCCACCCCACCCGCATGCACCCCCCCCCCCCATTGCTGATCCACCTGCGGCACAACGGGCCGGGCTCACACAGTTGCGGGTGGACGCGTGTCTATTGCAGGCCATGGAGGATGATGACAACCCGCCCTGGCTCCACATATTTGGACTATGTCTGACCCATGGCCACAGTACCACCATCCACCCGGACCATCCCTGCATGCGGCTGTGACACTGCAGCGCATGGTCCCGTCCTCTGCCCGGGGGGATGTTGATGGCGGCCCAGGGGGAACGGGGCAGGCTCACCTGGGGCTGAGGTAAGACCACCCCTCACACACACACTTGCGCTCAACGTACATGACACCCCCGCACGCTTTGGACAGAGCACAAAGGCAGCTTCTGTAGGTGTAACATTGACTTTAATAACCAAACGAGTTCATGCACGTGCCCTAGCCCCTAAAACTCATGTGCCCTGCACCCGTGCCAACTTACTCAGTGTCTAATTGTTTGGCCTTACGGGCCCTTTGACTACGTCTACGTGGTTCCCCAGACGGTACAGCAGAACTGGAGGTGGACTCCTGTGATTCCTCTGACACTGGATCCCTTTGGCGGCCGTTTCCTGGGGCATCCTGGCCTAGATGGGCCAGGCTGCGGCCCGGGCGACTGGGATGGCGAGCTGCCAGCCTGTCCTGCCCGTTGCCCACCCGATGCACCTGGGACGGAAGGGGGGGAGTCCGAGGTGTCGCGGTGTACCGGGACCTCCCCTACAGGGGGAGCCGGGATGGACCACACCACCTCCTCCTCCCTCGGGGTGCCCTATGGTCCCCAGGCCTCTACATGGGTGGGGGATGCGAATGGACTGGCCATCCGACGCCCCCCCGACATCTGGCGCTGCCAGTCCTGGAGGCCCGTGCTGGTATCGACAGGGGTCTGCAGGTTTGCAGCCATGGAGCCCAGGGGGTTAGCAAACCCTGTCTGTGACAGTGCGACGCCAGCTCGCACATGGCCACTGGCGCCGATGCACTCAGCGATGGCCTTCAGAGACTGGGCCATGGCCTGCAGAGACTGGGCCATGGCCTGCTGAGACTGGGCTATGGTGTTGAGCGCCTCTGCCATCTGGCGCTGGCACTGGCTCATGGCCTCCTGTGAGAGGGCAGCCATGTCCTGGGCCACAGACACCGCCTGCACGGAAAGCCCCAGGCCTCGCAAACCGTTCCCCATGTCTGACACCGTCGCACCCATTGCCTCCACCGCGGACGCCACCCGTGCGGTGTCGGCCTGGGTGGCACGTATGACCGGCACCACTTCCAGCTCCTGGACGCGAGTGGACTCCTCCACCTGCGACTGCAGCCGCCGCAAGCCGGCCGTCACCCTCTTCGCTCATCTCCGGGTCGGTGGTTGCATCGGATTCATGTGTGGGTGTGGAAACTCCAGGAACCCGGGATCCATCTGGGCGGCAGATGTTCGCTTGGGCTGGGCTGCCCTCCGACCGCCCGGCCCCTCTGCTGCTCCTACCTCCACCTGCTGTACCGGGACGGCTGTGTTGTGCGCACCAGTGAGTGTACCAGACGCCTCATCACTCAAGTGCCCAACCGAGGTGAGTGTTTCTGCAATGGTGGAGGGTGTTGGTGACAGCAGTGTCGTTGTGTCGTGCTCTTCGCCCCACTCTGAGTTCATGGCACTTTGGGGTGGGGGTTCATCTCCACCCATCCACTCTGAGTCACTGTCCGGCATTTCGTCTTCCTGGGTAGTGCTGTCCC
Source organism: Scyliorhinus torazame (assembly GCF_047496885.1). Classification (NCBI taxonomy): domain Eukaryota; kingdom Metazoa; phylum Chordata; class Chondrichthyes; order Carcharhiniformes; family Scyliorhinidae; genus Scyliorhinus; species Scyliorhinus torazame. The sequence continues at coordinate 122,351,018 of NC_092707.1, read as the reverse complement.
GGGTAGGGGTGTCGTGGGCAGTGCTGTCCCGGGTAGTGGTGACCTGGGTAGTGGGGTCCTGGGTAGTGGTGTCCTGGGTAGTGGTGTCCTGGGTAGTGGTGTCCTGGCTCGGATGTGACGGGGGCCTGTGGCTGCCCCCCTCGTCGCTGGGTGGTCGCTCCCGCAAGTGACGGGGGTGTCGTCTCCCTGTTGCTCCAGGTCTCTCCGTCTCCCGTGGTGTGCGAGGGGCATCCTGCGGGCGTCGCATGCTAGAGGGTCTGGGTCTCTCTGTCTCCCATGGCCTCCGATGGGCATCCTGCGGGCGTCGCATGCTAGCGTGTCCGGGTCTCTCTGTCTCCCGTGGCCTCCGAGGAGCATCCTGCGGGCGTCGCATGCTAGAGGGTCCGGGTCTCTCTGTCTCCCGTGGCCTCCGAAGGGCATCCTGCGGGCGTCGCATGCTAGAGGATCTGGGTCTCTCTGTCTCCCATGGCCTCCGATGGGCATCCTGCGGGCGTCGCATGCTAGCGTGTCCGGGTCTCTCTGTCTCCCGTGGCCTCCGAGGAGCATCCTGCGGGCGTCGCATGCTAGAGGGTCCGGGTCTCTCTGTCTCCCGTGGCCTCCGAGGGGCATCCTGCGGGCGTCGCATGCTAGAGGGTCCGGGTCTCTCTGTCTCCCGTGGCCTCCGAGGGGCATCCTGCGGGCGTCGCATGCTAGAGGGTCCGGGTCTCTCTGTCTCCCGTGGCCTCCGAGGGGCATCCTGCGGGCGGTCTGCATCTGCGGGGATGGGTGCCTGGACGTTTGGTCCTGCGATACACAATGAAGCATGCATGGTTAGACACGCAGGCAGTGATCAGGTGATATGGGGGAGGGGGATATAGGGGAGGGGGGATATGGGGACGGGCTGTCGGTGGCTCACTTGCTGGTGGGCCCCCGACCTCTGCATCAGCAACCTCCCGGTCCTCAGGTCCGCCAGCCAGTTCCAGGGCTCTTTCCTCGTGTACGGTCAGTGGCCTCTCATCAGCGGGCCCTCCTCCAGTCCTCACATGCTCCCTATTGTTGTGTGCGCGCTTCTCCTGGGGGGGGGGGTGGTGGCAGGGGTAAAAGGCAACAGTGTTAGGCAGGTATATGAATGCACGCCATCGGCTGCGCGTGCATTGCAGAGGTTAAGGTTAGGGCTGGATTCACTTGGGGATATGGGGGAGGGGGGATATGGGGGATATGGGGGAGGAGGGATATGGGGGAGGGGGGAATATGGGGGATATGGGGAGGGGGGATATGGGGGAGGGGGGAATATGGGGATATGGGGGAGGGGGGGATATGGGGGAGGGGGGATATGGGGGAGGGGGGATATGGGGGAGGGGGGATATGGGGGAGGGGGGGATATGGGGGATATGGGGGAGGGGGGATATGGGGGAGGGGGGAATATGGGGGATATGGGGGATATGGGGGAGGGGGGATATGGGGGAGGGGGGATATGGGGGAGGGGGGATATGGGGGATATGGGGGAGGGGGGATATGGGGGATATGGGGGAGGGGGGATATGGGGGATATGGGGGAGGGGGGGATATGGGGGATATGGGGGAGGGGGATATGGGGGAGGAGGATATGGGGCAGGGGGGATATGGGGGATATGGGGGAGGGGGGTATGGGGGATATGGGGGAGGGGGGATATGGGGGATATGGGGGAGGGGGGGATATGGGGATGAGGGATATGGGGGATATGGGGAGGGGGGATATGGGGGAGGGGGGATATGGGGGATATGGGGGAGGGGGGATATGGGGGAGGGGGGGATATGGGGGAGGGGGGATATGGGGGAGGGGGGGATTTGGGGGAGGCTCACCCTGCCTGCTCTGACGAGGTCGTTCACCTTCTTGTGGCACTGGGTGCCTGTCCGTGGTGTTAGGGCCACAGCGGTGACGGTGTGTAGACGGTGTCTACCTATCTGCTCCTCTATCTCCCGCTGGCTGTTGGGAGGCCTGTAGTATACCCCCAACATTGTGACTGCACCCTTCTTATTCCTGATCTCTACCCATATAGCCTCACTGCCCTCTGAGGTGTCCTCCCGCAGTACAGCTGTGATATTCTCCCTAACCAGTAGCTCAACTCCGCCTCCCCTTTTACATCCCCCTCTATCCCGCCTGAAACATCTAAATCCTGGAACGTTTAGCTGCCAATCCTGCCCTTCCCTCAACCAGGTCTCGGTCATGGCAACAACATCATAGTTCCAAGTACTAATCCAAGCTCTAAGTTCATCTGCCTTACCCGTAATACTTCTTGCATTAAAACATATGCACTTCAGGCCACCAGACCCGCTGTGTTCAGCAACGTCTCCCTGTCTGCTCTGCCTCAGAGCCCTACTGTCCCTATTCCCTCGTTCTCCCTCAATGCTCTCACCTTCTGACCTATTGCTCCCGTGCCCACCCCCCCTGCCATACTAGTTTAAACCCCCCGGCCAGGATATTTATGCCTCTCCGGTTTAGATGCAACCCGTCCTTCTTATATAGGTCACACCTGCCCCGGAAGAGCTCCCAGTGGTCCAGATAACGGAAACCCTCCCTCCTACACCAGCTGTTTAGCCACGTGTTTAGGTGCTCTATCTTCCTATTTCTAGCCTCACTGGCACGTGGCACAGGGAGTAATCCTGAGATTACAACCCTAGAGGTCCTGTCTTTTAACTTTCTGCCTAGCTCCCTGAACTCCTGCTGCAGGACCTCATGCCCTTCCTGCCTATGTCGTTAGTACCAATATGTACAACGACCTCTGCCTGTTTGCCCTCCCCCTTCAGGATGCCCTCTACCCATTCGGAGACATCCTGGACCCTGGCACCAGGGAGGCAACATACCATCCTGGAGTCTCTTTCACGTCCACAGAAGCGCCTATCTGTGCCCCTGACTATAGAGTCCCCTATTACTATTGCTCTTCTGCACTTTGACCCTCCCTTCTAAACATCAGAGCCAGCCATGGTGCCACTGCTCTGGCTGCTGCTGTTTTCCCCTGATAGGCTATACCCCCGACAGTATCCAAAGGGGTATACCTGTTCGAGAGGGAGACAACCACAGGGGATTCCTGCACTGACTGCCTGCCCTTCCTGGTGGTCACCCATTTCTCTGCCTGCACCTTGGGTGTGACCACATTTACATAACTGCGATCTATGATGCGTTCCGCCACCTGCATGCTCCTAAGTGCATCCAATTGCTGCTCCAACCGAACCATGCAGTCTGTGAGGAGCTCCAGTTGGGTGCACTTTCTGCAGATGAAGCCATCCGGGACGCTGGAAGCCTCCCGGACCTGCCACATCTGACAGTCAGAGCACTGCACCCCTCTAACTGACATTGCGTCAATTAATTAAAATTAAAAAAAAATTTTAATGTTATATATATTTTTTTTAATTTTCAAAGTTACTGTTAACTATCTGTTTCCTAGCACTAGATTTCTAATATAAATGCGAAAGCTAAATATAGTACTCTCCGATCTTGGCTTAGATACCCCTCTAAATTATAATTAAGTAATTATGTTTAATTAGTTACCAATGCTTAATTTTTTTAATTTAGTGTAGATTCCTAACCAGCCACTCAGGTTACAGCTTTCCTGTGATGTCACTTCAGTTTCCCCCCGACACACACAATTTGAAAAAGGTGTAAAAGTAAAAATGAGTAAAAATCACTTACTTACCTTCTTACCCTCTGAGTGTCTTAGATGTTCTCAGGTTCTCTCCCTGACAGAGACTGCTCTTCCTCCTCCGAACGGCTCCCAAAACTAGATGATTTAAGACAGATATGAAAGGGTATAACTGAAGAAGTTTCGCCCCACCACTTTTGTGTGTGTTTTGGTGTGTGTTTTTGGTGTTTTAGTTATGTTGGAGTTTAGTTTAAGATTAGTTTTAGATTAGCTCTCTCTCTCTTTTTCATATTTCATTTTCAGACTTTGACCTTTTAAAAGTTATTGTCGAGCTGTCTGCCTGAGCAAGAAGATAATGTCTGTGATTCTTTTGAAAGCTTCAAATTGTCTACGAATTGCCTTTTAAATGACTTTCAAATTGTAATCAATAGAAGAAAAATCAATTCCTCTTGGCACCTGAGAAGTTTTAACTTAAATTTCTACTAATCGCAAAGTGCTGCTGGTAACCGAATGGTAGAAATCCTTTAAATTCCTTCAGATAATTATAAATGAATAAGATAATTGAAGTAAACAAGGCATAAACATAATAATATGGTACCACGCTGGTTAGCACTGATACCTCACAACACCAGGGAACCTTGTTAAATTCTGATCTTGGGTAAGTGTGGTGTTTGCACTTTCTCCTTGTGTCTGTATGGGTTTCCTAAAAACATGGAATAGAACCATAGAATTCCTACAGTGCAGAAGGAGGCCCTTCGGTCCATTGAGTTTGCACCAACCCTCTGAAAGAGTACCCGGCCTGGGTCCACTTCCCCGCCCTATCCCCAAAACCTAACCTGTACATCCCTGGACACTAAGGGGAAACTTAGCATGGCCAATCCAGCTAACCTGCATATCTTTGGACTGTGGGAGGAAACCAAAGCTCCCGGAGGGAACCACGCAGCCAGTCACCCAAGGCCGGTATTGAACCCATGTCCCTGGCACTGTGAGGCATAAGTGCTAGCCATTGCACCACCCTGCTACCATCATTTCCTTTGGGTGTTTTGGTTTCCTTCCACAGCCCAAAGATGTGATGTTAGGTTGATTGGCCTTGCTAAATTGCCCCTTTGTGTCCAAGGGCTAAGTGGAGTCATGGGGATAGGGCAGGAGCGTGGGCCTGGATAGGGTGTTTTGGAGGTGTGTCGGTGTAGACTCGATGGGCGCTAACCTCAATTTTGGCCGGAAGCTCGATTCTCCGCCTGATCATTATTCGCGTTTTCGGCGTTGCGAGGTAGAGACTGTTGTCCAGAGTTTCAGTGAGATTAGTTGAGTCACTGTATGACCAACGTCTGGGTGGGTTGTTGAGAAATCCATGAAATCTTTTTGGTCGCATCTGTCAGTTATTGTGTTGTGGCATATTTGACCACAGTTTGCCTGTTAATTTACACTTACCCCGAATGTTGGAGTACAAGATAAATATTGTAAACTGTTTCATCTTTCTGAATATGTAAAATTTATTTTTTGCTTGTTTAAAACCCATGAAATCCTGTACCTTTATTCACTTAGTAACCATCTTGAATCTCAAAATTCATCCACTTTAAGTAAGATGTCATTGATTCCTAATCAGGGGCGAAATTCTCCCCCAACGGCGGGATGCCCGCCGACTGGCGCCAAAGCCGGCGCCAATCAGACCGGCATCGCGCTGGCCCAAAGGTGCGGAAGTCTCCGCATCTTTGGCGGCCTAGCCCCAACATTGAGGGGCTAGGCCGACGCCGGAGGGATTTCCGCCCCGCCAGCTGGCGGAAATGGCGTTTGTTGCCCCGCCAGCTGGCGCGGAAATGCGGCGCATGCGCGGGAGTGTCAGCGGCCGCTGTCAGTTTCCCGCGCATGCGCAGTAGGGAGAGTCTCTTCCTCCTCCGCCATGGTGGAGGCCGTAACGGAGGCGGAAGGGAAAGAGTGCCCCCACGGCACAGGCCCGCCCGCGGATCGGTGGGCCCCGATCGCGGGCCAGGCCACCGTGGGGGCACCCCCCGGGGTCAGATCGCCCTGCACCCCCCCCCCCAGGACCCCGGAGCCCGCCCACGCCGCCTGGTCTCGCCGGTAAATACCAGGTTTGATTTACGCCGGCGGGACAGGCAATTCCTGGGCGGGACTTCGGCCCATCCGGGCCGGAGAATCCAGCGGGGGGGGTCCCGCCAACCGGCGCGGCCGGATTCCCGCCCCCGCCCAATCTCCGGGAGCGGAGACTTCGGCGGGGGCGGGGGCGGGATTCACGGCGGCCAACGGCCATTCTCCGACCCGGCGGGGGGTCGGAGAATGACGCCCCAGATCTCTCTGCCAGAATTCAGGGTCTGGCAAGGAATAAAATACTGTGCATGTGTGTGTGTGTGTTATTTGTGCTATGTGTGCAAATCATAGAACACATTCTTCATAGAATCATAGGGGCTGCACTCCCCTGCTCCTTCCCAATTTCCTTGAATTATTTTCCTCCCTCGGGTATTCATCTGATTCCCCCTTGCAGGCAACCATTGATTCACTGCATTTTAAATCTTTTGTAAGGGCCACGAAGAATCCAGCACGAGTTTTAAGGATACAAAATAATAACATTTATTTACTATAACAATATATACATAACAGTAGCAGTAACTTCCTTTGCTACCTTCTCCTTCCTGCTGGTTCCTGAACTGGCCAGCTTATTTATACTAGGAGTTTCTCCGCCCCCCTCATTGGGGAAGTTCATACTCCCATAGGATTGTGGGATAGTCATTAGTCCCCAGCCAATCGTAAGTAGGCAGGTTATAACATCCCTCCCCCACAAAGTCCAAGGAATCCACCGAAGACCCTGGCGAAGGAAGGCGTCGAACTCGTTTGGCCGCCGGCCGGACGCCATTTGCACGCGGCGCTGGATCAGGCGGCGTATAACGAGACGGAGACCGGCGCTTCCATGATGAACGGCGCGGTTGTACATCCACGGCCTTTGGACCCGAGGATTCCCCCTCTGATTCATCCTGTGTCTCCACCTCGGAGTCAGAGTCTGCTGCCTCCGTCATGTCAGCGTCTCTATCTTCATTCGGTCCCGTAATGACCTGCGCAGGCTTCGAGTGAGGCACCAGTGGAAGATTTTGAGGACTACCTTCCCTTGTCTCTGGTCTTTGCGGCTGTTGAACTGAGCTCCGGGGGCGGGGAATCTTTTGAGGGGATGATCTTCTGGACCGGACGTGGTCTACATGTTTTCGCTGGAGACGACCCTGGGCTTGCACTTGGTAAGATATAGGGCCCGTTTGGTGAAAGATTACACCAGGAACCCATTGGGCACCACCAGCAAAATTCCGCACGAATACTGGGTCACCGGGCGCAAACTGCCGAATCGGACGATGCCGAGACAATCCCTGTCCCTGCCGTTCTTGTGTGCGGCGTACTTTTGCGCCAATGTCTGGGAAGACCATACTAAGGTGGGTGCGAAGTCTTCAGCCCATTAGGAGTTCTGCAGGAGCTACCCCAGTCACTGCATGGGGGGTGGTCCTGTACGTAAACAAAAAGCGAGCCAGTCTCGTGTCCATTGATCCGGAAGACTGCTTCTTTAGGCCTCTTTTGAATGTTTGCACTGCACGCTCTGCCAACCCATTTGAAGCCGGGTGGTAAGGGGCAGTGCGGATATGGCGGATGCCGTTTATCTTTGTAAACCTAGCAAACTCCTCACTCGTGAATGGAGTGCCATTATCCGTGACCAGCACCTCGGGGAGGCCATGCGTGCTAAATGATAAACGCATCTTTTCAATTGTTGCGCAGGACGTTGTCCCCTGCATCTTATGCACCTCCAGCCATTTGGACTGGGCGTCAATTAGTAGAAGGAACATGGATCCCTGAAAAGGGCCTGCGAAATCTGCATGTAAGCGTGCCCAAGGCCGCCCTGGCCATTCCCAGTGATGTAGGGGCGTGGCCGGCGGAAGCTTCTGATGCTCCTGGCAAATGGAGCAGTTTTGGGCCACCTTCTCAATGTCGGTGTCGAGGCCTGGCCACCAGACATAACTCCGGACCAACATTTTCATCTTGGTCACGCCCGGATGCCCATTGTGCAAGTCTGATAATATCAGCTCCTGGCCTTTTTCTGGGACAATCACACACGTCCCCCACAAGAGGATGCCGTCTTCCACGCTGAACTCTGACAGCTTGGAGGAAAATGCCCGCAACTCGCCTGGGAGCTGTCTATGCTGCCCACCATACAGGACTATGTGCCGAACCTTTGACAAGACTGGCTCCGTCTGGGTCCACTCACGGATCTGTGATGCCGTGACAGGCAAGGTGTCCATAAAATTTAGGGTTGCAACCACCTCACCGGTCGTGGGGGTCGACATGGGGCCGGTCGATAAAGGCAATCGGCTCAGTGCGTCGGCATTTGCTATCTGCGTACCTGGTTTGTGCTCCAGAGAATACTCATATGCAGCAAGCAACAAAGCCCAGCGCTGGATCCGTGCGGAAGCAATGGGCGGTATTGGCTTATCCTCTCTGAAGAGTCCCAGCAGGGGCTTATGATCAGTCACGATAGTGAAATGGCGGCTGTACACATACTGGTGGAAGCGTTTCACCGCGAAAACCACTGCCAGGCCCTCCTTCTCGATCTGCACGTACTTTTTCTCCGCTGCAGTCAATGTGCGGGAGGCGAAAGCTATCGGTCGCTCGGCCCCGTTCTCCATCTTGTGGGACAGGACAGCCCCAATACCATACGGGGATGCATCACATGTGACGAGCAAAGGCTTTCCCGGATCATAGTGGGTTAGTAACGCAGACGACGACAATTGTTGCTTTACCCGCCGGAAACCGGTTTCTTGTGGCTGACCCCAAACCCAGGTGTAATTTTTCTTTAGCAGCAGATGCAAGGGGGCCAGCGTAGTTGCCAGATTGGGGAGGAACTTCCCGTAATAGTTTACGAGACCGAGAAAAGAACGAAGATGTGAAGTGTCAGTCGGGGTGGGGGCATGTTGAATTGCACGCACCTTCTCTGCGACGGGGTGCAGACCCTCGCGGTCCACCCGATAACCTAGGTAGACTACTTCTTTTGCCTGAAATACGCACTTTGTGTGACGTAAACGGACTCCAGCCTCCGAAAGGAGTCTAAGGACAGCCTCCAGATTTTCCAAATGCTCTTGCTCCGACGTCCCTGTAATCAACACGTCATCTAGGTAGACAGCCACACGTGGTAAACCTCTCAAAATGCCCTCCATAACACGTTGAAAAATTGTACAGGCAGAGGACACTCCAAAGGGCAACCGTGTATATTCATACAGGCCCCGGTGTGTGTTAATTGTTACATATGGTCGGGAGGCAGGGTCCAGCTCCAACTGCAGGTAGGCGTGACTCATATCTAATTTTGTGAATGAGAGTCCACCTGCAAGTTTCGCGTAGAGATCCTCTATGCGAGGCATTGGGTATCGGTCGAGTCGGGAAACTGTATTCACTGTAAGTTTATAGTCGCCACACAAGCGAACTGTGGCATCTGGCTTCATTACTGGTACAATTGGTGCTGCCCAGTCAGCAAAACGGACGGGCCTGATAATACCCAAACTCTCCAAACGAGTGAGCTCCCTTCTACCTTCTCGAGCAAAGCGTAAGGCACTGGGCGCGCCCGGAAATAGCGCGGCGTGGCTCCTGGTTCAACTTGGATACGGGCTACGGCCCCTTTTATTTTCCCCAAACCAGGCTGGAATACCTCTGGGTATCGTCCTAGCACCTCAGTCAACCCTCCAGAAACTGTTTGGAGGATGTGCTGCCATTGCAACCGCAAATGGCGCAACCAGTCCCGACCCAACAGGCTGGGCCCATGGCCACGCACTACGATAAGTGGGAAACGCCCCTCCTGGCGTCCATAGACAACAGGGGTCATTGTAGTTCCTGCAATGTCCAGTGGTTCCCCCGTGTAGATGGCCAACCTGGCCTGTGAGTCAGTTAATGTAAGGGTCTGTGTACCCTGCTTGATGCGGTCGAATGTCCTCTGGGCGATCACGGAGACCGCTGCGCCAGTATCCAACTCCATCTCCAGCGGGTGGCCATTGACTCGTACTGTCACCTTAATGGGGGCCACACGGGGAGCTGCCACACAATGCAGCTGCAGGCAGTCGTCCTCCGTCTCCACGTCCTCAGGAGTGGTCGCCGCAGGTTCATCCACATGGAAGGCACGGCCTCTGGGCTGGTCCCAGTTACGGCCCCTGAGCTGGTCCCAGTTTCGGTCGGAACGACGGCGCCTCTGGCGTCCCCAGGACCGCCGTTCGCGACGGGGTCGGCGCCTACAAGTCTGACACGGACATGGCTCCTCATCCATTGGCTCTGGAGAAGGCTCCCTTCGGGGAGGAATGTCCGATGGCCACTGGCGTCGGTCCGGTCGTTGCCTCGCCCAAGGTACCGCAGGAGTGGGGGGGGACGTTTTTGGGCGGAAAGGGTTGCGCCCCAAGGCATGCACTTCCATTCCCTGTAGCTCCTGTACTCCTCGCTCTGCGCTCTCTCGGGACAAGACTATTTATATTGCCTGTTGAAAAGTCAATGTTGGCTCCGCTAACAACTTTCTCTGGGTTGCTGCATTGTTAATACCGCAAACCAAATGGTCGCGTAACATTTCTGACAAGGTCTCACCATAGTCACGGTATTCCGCAATCCCCCGTAGCCTGGATAAAAAATCGGCAAGGGATTCTCCAGGGGTCCTCTCAGCGGTATTAAACCGGCAACGCTGGACTATCGTGGACGGGGTTGAGTTAAAGTGTTGCCCCACTATATTCACAAGTTCGTCAAACGTTTTGGTGTCCGGCGCAGCTGGGTACGTAAGGCTCCTAATCACCCCAAACATATGCGGCCCGCAGGCGGTGAGCAATATGACCACCTGGCGCTCGTTTTCAGTGATATTGTTTGCCCGGAAATAGTAATGCATCCGTTGTGTGTACTGGTTCCAGCTTTCCAGCGCAGCACCAAAAACATCCAAACGTCCGTACAGAGGCATGGTATAATAGAAAACAACTTCCAACCTGTATCCAACAAAAATCCAGGGAGGTGGCTTCAGCAGTGTAGACAGCTATTCACGTTTACCTTCGCCGCCAGTTTTGTAAGGGCCACGAAGAATCCAGCACGAGTTTTAAGGATACAAAATAATAACGTTTATTTACTATAACAATATATACATAACAGTAGCAGTAACGTCCCTTGCTACCTTCTCCTTCCTGCTGGTTCCTGAACTGGCCAGCTTATTTATACTAGGAGTTTCTCCGCCCCCCTCATTGGGGAAGTTCATACTCCCATAGGATTGTGGGATAGTCATTAGTCCCCAGCCAATCGTAAGTAGGCAGGTTATAACAAAATCTTAACCATGGATTGCGAAAAATGTTTTTCCTTATGTCACCTCTGATAATTTTGTCAATAGCATAGGTACATTTAAGAGGACGATAGATAAATACACAGAAGCGGATTTACACTTTTTGGGGCCCATAACTGGCCTTCATTTCTGATCCCCCCCCATGATGTCACATCCCTTTCGACCCATCCACCCTCGCCCCACAGAACGCAATGGCGCAAGCCACAAAAATATACTAATATACTCAATAACAATATGTTGAAACATTTGTGAATTTGCAAATTTCTACTTTTTATAATGTTTTGAGATGCTTTGTCCCACCATTAATCTGCCTGCAAACATCCAGTACAGGGTTGATTAACAAGTAGGGTCACACATGGGAAAAATATTGCCTTGATAACAATGCTTTTTCAAAAAGGTGCTTGTATTAAGAATATAATTTTTGTTAAATAAAGCATCAATTTCATAAAAGACCTCTGATTATTTTCAAAATGCTTGTGTTTTTTGTGTCCTCACTAACTTGCCCGGGGACTTTAAGGCAGCCTCCTGCCTCCCCGTCACCACCTCATGCTGGTAAGGCTTGATTTGACGCCTCACACCTCGCTGACTGGCCTGTCCTCCTCAGCCCTGACTGGGTCAAGCCGCCTCTCGCCTGCTCACCTCGCTGCTGACCTTGGCTTGTGGCTTTCGCCTGGTGCCTCGCCTCGCTGTTGCTGGCTGGCCTGCCCTCAGCCCTGGGTCGAGAAACCTGCTGGCTGCACCATTTTTCGCAAAAGTAAAGCACGGGATCTTCACCCTCTGCCTCTCTCCGTCCTTGCCTAGTCACCTCTCATTCCTCGTGCACACTCCTCAACGTTTGGACTAGCCTGTTTTCACAATCTAAGGGGACCCGATCAAAGTTTGATGAGAGGGTGGGGGGGGGGGGGGGTTCTGTCCCCCCCCACCCCCCATTGGTCATGGCACTGTGCCTAGGCATGGTATGACTCATTGTAGATCACCTCGGTAAATAGATAAGGGAGAAAAGAACAGAAGGATATGTAGATAGAGTTAAAAGAAGGAGGAGGAAATTTGTGTGGACCATAAATACTAACATGAAGTGGTTGGGCCAAATGGCCACTTTCTGCTCTGTTAATCTTATGCAATATCTTTTTGTTAATGTCCAGATGGAACACTTTCTGCTGATTAATATACTCAGTCCCAACCCCAAATGTTAAAGTCCTTCCCGTCAATCTGGATGTCAAAAGTAATTTACCGAGATCCCGTTTGACAAAACAAGAATTTCTCCTCATCATTCAGGGCTCAGAAAGATAGCCTGGAGACAACTTGAAAAATGCCATTCTAGTTTAAAACTGTTCTTGAACCAGTTGTCAATCTGTGGAGAGACTACCCCTTGGAACTTGGAACTCAGTGAGACAGTCTGTGAGTGATCAAACATTCACACCCTTTAAATGAAGCTGATTCTCTGCAGCATTGCATATTGAGTAAGAAGATATTAGAAAAAGAGAATGTTATCAATGAAGTAAATTGGATTGGCTGGAATAGTTTTCTCTGGAGCATAGGCAACTGGAGAGATGATTTGGAGCTGGGGACCAAGGGCAATGTATCCAAGTTTGCAGACGACACTAAGATGAGTGGTAAAGCAAAAAGTGCAGAGGATATTGGAAGTCTGCAGAGGGATTTGGATAGGCTAAGTGAATGGGCTAGGGTCTGGCAGATGGAATACAATGTTGACAAATGTGAGGTTATCCATTTTGGTAGGAATAACAGCAAAAGGGATTATTATTTAAATGATAAAATGTTAAAACATGCTGCTGTGCAGAGAGACCTGGGTGTGCTAGTGCATGAGTCGCAAAAAGTTGGTTTACAGGTGCAACAGGTGATTAAGAAGGCAAATGGAATTTTGTCCTTCATTGCGAGAGGGATGGAGTTTAAGACTAGGGAGGTTATGCTGCAATTGTATAAGGTGTTAGTGAGGCCACACCTGGAGTATTGTGTTCAGTTTTGGTCTCCTTACTTGAGAAAGGACGTACTGGCACTGGAGGGTGTGCAGAGGAGATTCACTAGGTTAATCCCAGAGCTGAAGGGTTTGAATTATGAGGAGAGGTTGAGTAGACTGGGACTGTACTCGTTGGAATTTAGAAGGATGAGGGGGGATCTTATAGAAACATATAAAATTATGAAGGGAATAGATAGGATAGATGCGGACAGGTTGTTTCCACTGGCGGGTGAAAGCAGAACTAGGGGGCATAGCCTCAAAATAAGGGGAAGTAGATTTAGGACTGAGTTTAGGAGGAACTTCTTCACCCAAAGGGTTGTGAATCTATGGAATTCCTTGCCCAGTGAAGCAGTAGAGGTTCCTTCATTAAATGTTTTTAAGACAAAGATAGATAGTTTTTTGAAGAATAAAGGGATTAAGGGTTATGGTGTTCGGGCCGGAAAGTGGAGCTGAGTCCACAAAAGATCAGCCATGATCTCATTGAATGGTGGAGCAGGCTCGAGGGGCCAGATGGCCTACTCCTGCTCCTAGTTCTATGTTCTTATGAGAGAGATTTATTGGAGGTGTATAAAATGATGAGGGACCTGGACAGAGTAGGCTGGAGGGCTTCATTTCCATGGGCAGAGAGGTTAATAACCTGGGGACATATATTTAAATTTCTGGAAGGATTAGAGGGTCTAGAACTGACTGCCTGAAAGGGTGGGAGAAGCAGAAACCCTCATCATATTTAAAGAACACTTGGATATGCACTTGCAAAACAGTAACCTACAAGGTAACAGACCAAGACTTGGAAAGTGGGATGAGGCTGGATGGCTCTTTTTCATTCCGCACAGATATTATGGGCCAAATGGCCTCATTCTATACCAAAAACTTACCATGTTTCCATATTTCTCAGGTACTCTTAAAACTCAGGAAAGAATGTGACAGAAAGTGTACAGGAAAGGTGACAAGTGCACTCTACATGCAAGAGGTAGATCATAGCAAAGGAGGGTTTCAATCCATTCTGCCTCCCGTTTGAATGAGCTCTTTAATGGATAGACAAGATCAATATAAATTTAAAAATTAACAGGATAAAATAAACTTCAAACATTCCTCTCAGAGAGAGCAGGAAAATGCACTGCAGGGATCTGAAGGATAGATTTAAGGTTGGATGTATTGCAGAGACTATAAATTTCCAGACCGTTCAGGAGAGATTCTAGGATGCACTTTTAAACACAATGGGTTGTAGAAGTTTGAAACTCTCTCCCACAAACAGCAATCGATGCTAGATTAGTTGTTAATTTTATATTGAAGATAGATTTTTGTTAAGCAAAAGTATTAAGGTATATGGGCCAAAGGCAGGTATCATAGGATCCCTACAGTGCAGGAGGAGGACATATGGCCCATCGAGTCTGCACTGAGTCTCTGAAAGAGCACCCTATTGGTCCACGCCCCATCCTATCCCCGTAACCCAGTAACCCCAACTCAACTTTTCGGCACTAAGGGACAATTTATCATGGCCAATCCTCCTAACCAGTACATCTTTGGGCTATGGGAGGAACCGGAACACCCGGAGAAATCCCATGCAGACAAAGGGAGAATGTACAAACTCCACACAGACAGTTGCCCAAGGCTGGAATTGAACCGGGTCCCTGGCGCTGTGAGGCAGAAGTGCCAAACCCTGTGCCGCCATGTATGGGGTTAGGCCACAGATCAGCCATGATCTCATTGAATAACGGGACAGGCTAGAGGGGCTGAATGGTCTACTCCTGTTCCTATGTTCAGAGAAGGATCCATAGTTGAAGCAGGCAAGCATTGCATCCATTAAAAACAACCAGATGATGTTCTAGCTAGAACATTGGGGATGATTTTCTAGAAGGGTGAAATCTAACAGGTTGAGGAACCTATAGGTCCAATTAAATCACATACACCTTTAAACTTGTGTGATCCCAGAAGACCACAGCCTGACTGTGTGGCGTGCCCATGTCTTCTGTGTGTTATGTCTGTGTGTGCGTGTGAATGTTTCCCTTTCATGCAATACGCTCAAGTAAAGGTCAGCACTGTAAGCAACATGTACTCAGCAAATCTCTGCACAATCACTGGAAAACCTTCCCACAGAAAATAAATTATGGCCAAGGATTTAATAACATATCGTGCAGAATGGAAGTGACTACAGTTTACATTAGATTGCACTAAGTGAGGGAAAAGCAGTAATCTTCCTTCCAGTGGAAGAATTTCCATTTACATTGTGCCTTATCAGATCCTCAGAATGTTCTAAATTGTTTCACAACCAGTTACATATTGCAGTAGCAAAGAGATACTATTGGAAAGTAATGTCGCAGGTAAGATTCCTTCACAACATATATTAGGATCACATACAGGTGGAATATTTTCATTCAGAATAGATTTTGGGCTAAACGTTGCTCAGACGAGCTAGTTCCCGGCCCCAGCCATCAACAGGAGGCCTTTGGCAATTTTAACCGCTGTGCATCATTTAAATGCTGCAGTCCATTTCCTACCTATGGCAGACGCTAAGAGGGATCTAGTCTACTCTGGCCAACTGTCTGTTTAAGGCTGCAAGTTTTTATGTATTTGTGGGCTTTTAGAGTTAATTTGCTAGCTTTCATGCTTAAGATTGGAATACAATCTGCTCCATTTATGTCTTTTAAGTCTTCACAGTGCACAAATAACAGGTCAAACTCAAGTTCCTGATCACTCATACATTTCTCCAAAGTAAGTTCTGGTTTTTTGGCAGGCTTTTAGTCATACTTTCCGATTACTTAACTCGCCTGTTTATTTTAGGTAATTTCTTTATGCTTTTGAGAAAGTAAGTTGTTCCTGAACACTTTCTTCAGGCCTGATCATTCCACTGCTTAGGAGGAGCTTGCATCAACATGAATGAATGAAATGAAAATTGCTTATTGTCACAAGTAGGCTTCAAATGAAGTTACTGTGAAAAGCCCCTAGTCGCCACATCCCAACGCCTGTTCGGGGAGGCTGGTATGGGAATTGAACCGTGCTGCTGGCCTGTCTTGGTCTGCTTTCAAAGCCAACAATTTAGCCCTGTGCTAAACAGCCCCTTTGCAGAGTACTTGTGGTTCTCAGGTCACTCCGCTTGCTAGGCCAAGGGAAATATCTCTGGTCTGAAACTAGAGAAGCACATATCTCTTTTAAAAATATTTTTTATTCTCCTTTTTCACATTTTCTCCCAAATTTACACCCACCAACAATAAACAATAATCAGTAACAAATATGTCAATCCCCATGTCAATAACAACGATCCCATCCTCCCACCAAACCCCAAACATTAGCCCGCATGTTCACGCAAACAAATAACAAAAAGGAATTAGTGATTACCCATAGTCGCCATTAACACGCAAACAGCCCCCAACCCTCTCATCCACCCGCCCCAACTAATGTTCGTTGTTATCCAGTTCTTGAAAGTGCATAATGAATAATGCCCATGAATTGTAGAATCCCTCCATCCTTCCCCTCAGTTCAAAC
Organism: Scyliorhinus torazame; assembly: GCF_047496885.1. Taxonomy (NCBI): domain Eukaryota; kingdom Metazoa; phylum Chordata; class Chondrichthyes; order Carcharhiniformes; family Scyliorhinidae; genus Scyliorhinus; species Scyliorhinus torazame. The sequence goes on along the minus strand of NC_092707.1, from coordinate 122,334,629 downwards.
CTAACCTTCTCAAGAGTCAAGAATTCCAACAGGTCCCCCCGCCACGCCAGGGCACAGAGTGGAGAGGTTGCTCTCCAACCTATCAGGATCCACGTTCGGGCGATCAACGAGGCGAAGGCTACAACATCTTCCTCTGCACCAGTTTCCAACCCTGGCTGGTCCGACACACGAATATTGCCTCCCAGGGGCCCGGGTCCAGTTTCACGTGCACCACTTTAGAAATTACCCTAAAAACCTCCTTCCAGTAATCCTCTAGCTTTGGACAGGACCAAAATATATGAACGTGATTAGCGCACCCCCCCCCCTCCCCCCTCCCCCCCTCCCCCTCCCCCCCTCCCCCTCCCCCCTCCCCCCCGCAACGTTCACACACATCTTCTACTCCTTCAAAGAATTGGCCCGTCCTCGCCCTCGTGAGGTGTGCCCTGTGTACCATCTTCAGCTGTATCAGCCCCAACCTCATGCACAATGTGGAGGCATTCACCCTCCAGAGCACATCCTCCAAATCCTCTCCCAACTCTTCCTCCCACTTTGCTTTGATCCCTTCCAGTGGTGCCTTCTCCTCTTCTAAAATTGCTCCGTAATCCGCTGACACTACCCACTTCTCCTCAGCACCTCCTCCAGCAATGTGGAGGCCGGCTCCACCGGGAAGCTCTGTATCTCCTTTCTGGCAAAATCTCGAACCTGCATGTATCTAATCATTTCCGCCTGCTCCAGCCCATACTTCGCTTCCATCTCCTTCAATCATGCAAACCGCCCCTAAGAAACAAATCTTTTAGTGTCTTAATCCCCTTCTCCTCCCATTTCTGAAAATTTCCATCCCACCTCCCTGGCTCAAATCTGTGGTTCTCCCAATCGGCATTTCCCTTGACCCTGCCCCCCCAACCCGAAGTGTTGGCGAAACTGCCTCCAAATTCTCAATGAAGCTATTATTACCGCACTCCCTGAATAATTCCCCGGGGCTATCGGGAGCGGCGCTGTTGCTAGTGCTTTCAATCCCGACCCCCTGCACAAACTCTCCTCCATTCTGACCCACTGGAAATCAACCCCTCTGACCCAGCTCCGCACCTTCTCCACATTCGCCGCCCAGTAGTAATATATCAGTTTCCAATCCCCGGCCTGCCTTCCCCTCTATAGCAGCACCTTTCTAACTCTGGCCACCTTCCCTCCCCATATGAACAAAATAATCCTTTCCTCAATCTCTCTGAAAAAAGCCTTTGGCAGGAAAATCGGCAGGCATTGAAAAATAAACAGAAATCGTGGCAACTCATTCATTTTAACCGCCTGTACCCGACCCGCCAGTGACAGAGGGAGACCATCCCATCTTGCCAGATCAGCCTTCACTCTCCCCACCAAACTAGAAACACTGTACCTGCGGAGTCCCCCCCCACTCCCGGGCAACTTGTACCCCCAGGTACCTAAAGTGACTCCCTGCCCTACGGAATGGCAGCACCTCCACCCCTGCCCCCACCCCTGGCTGAGACACCACAAAATACACTCTTGTCTAGATTTAGTTTGTGCCCCAAGAAAGACCCAAACAGCTCCAATATTCCTCTGATCAACACACTCGGTTCCGACACGTATAACAGCAAGTCATTGGCATATAAGGACATCCTATGCTCTATCCCCCCCCCCCCCCCCCCCCCCCCCACCCCCGCACGAGAGAAGCACATATCTCTTTAACCCATCATTTTCTACAGCTGTCTTGTGGTGCAGTGGTTTATGGGGAATGGTTGCATTGTGGTTATGTTACTGGGCTAATAATCCAGAGGCTTGGAATAATGATCCAGAGACATGAGTCCAAATCCCACCACAGCAACTGGGGAATTTAATTAATTTAATGGCATAAATCTGGAATAAAAGACTACCAGATGCAGTATATAGGTCGATCACATATAGAGTCAATGTGACATTGTGTACTGCCAAGAAAGTGATGCAAAACAGCGTATGATCCATACTGAGTGGGTCCGTCCAGCGGTGGACATAGCCATGTGCGCGAGCAAGTATGGAGTCAGTTCCTAGCTTGAACCCTTCACTGTACATATGTACATAGTTTTTGCAGTAAACTTATTTAAGACTATGAAGCCTTATAGAAAAACCTACCATTGAGTTCACAGAAGGAATCACACGGGAAGCGTTGGGAACAAAAGGTTTATTTACAGAGGTATGAAAAGACAATGTACACAAGTCTCGGATGGGATTACCGCACCAGCTCACACTCAGGCCAGGTTCATACACACTAATCTCCTCACGTGGAGTCTAATTTGCTCGGACCCATGGGTCCCATGTGGGTTACAACATTTCTCACCCACGAAAGTCTGAAAACTCATCCGACAAAGGAGGAGGAGGTCTGCACCTCTTAGCCTGTGGCAGCCTGTCGGGCATCAACGGAGCAGGGCCAGGTGGCATATAGCAAACTGGCAACTGACACTTCCTTGTCAAACATCACGGCGCCGGCACCCTCAGCAGTTGGTCGTCGGGAGCCTCCCGATCGGAAAAATCCGGTGACGGAATCTCCATTGCAGAGTCGGAATTCTCAGCCTCCTGCATCTCGCCGTCAAGTCCCCCGTAGGACGGTGCCTGCAAAGCCACCAGTGCCGGGGCAGCCAGGGGTTGCCGCAGTTCCTCAAAATGGGATCACACATCACAGGGTTCCTACCGCAGAGATGATCGGGGTGCCTCTTCGATTCCCAGTCCTTCACACGGACCCAGTGCGACACAGGCCCAGTCTGCTAAATGAAAGTGCCAGGAAGCTACTTCGCCCCATCTCCAAAGTTGTGCACATTGACTGCATCACCTGGCATGAATTGTCTAGGTGGAGCATGCTCGACAGGGCAATTCCCCAGCTGCTCCTGTCCACAGCGTACCTTCCCGGCGAAATCAGACACCAGGCTGAAGTGCGTTCGCAGCTGACGTTCCATGAGAAGTTCCATTTGTGCTGTAATGGAGACTTGGTTAAAAAAGGGACAGGACTGACAGCTAAATATTCCAGGATATAGGTGTTTTAGGCGAGACTGGGAGGAAGGTAAAAGAGGTGGGGAAGTTGCAATACGATTAGAGAACACATTACAGCTGTACAGAGGGAGGACACCATGGAAGAATCAAGTAATGAGGCACTGTGGGTAAAGCTCAGAAACAGGAAGGGGGCAGTCACTATGATGGGGGTGTATTACAGACCTCGCAACAGCCCACGGGAAGTTGAAGAACAGAAATGGAAGCAGATTCTGGATAGATGTAGAAATAATGGGTTGTTGTAGTGGGAGACTTTAATTTTCCTCATATTGACTGGACATCCCTGAGGGCTAGGGGTCTGGATGGTGAGGAATTTGTTAAGTGTGTCCAAGAAGGTATTTTGGAACAATATGTGGATAGTCCGACAAGAGAGGGGGCTATATTGGACCTAGTACTAGGGAACGAGCCTGGCCAGGTCATCAAAGTTACAGTGGGAGAACAGGTGGCGAACAGTGACCACAATTCTGTAGGCTTTCGGATACTCATGGAAAAGAACGAGTGTTGTCCGAGGGTTAAGGTGCTAAATTGGGGGAAGGCTAACTACCACCAGGTTAGGCAGGATTTAGAGGCTGTTGTTTGGGAGAGGCTGTTTGAGGGTAAATCCACATTTGGCATGTGGGAGTCTTTTAAGGAGCAGTTGATGGCCGTGCAGGACAGGCATGTGCCAGTAACAAGGAATGACAGGAAAGGCAGGATTCGATAACCATGGATGACCAGCGAAATTGCGAATCATGTCAAAAAGAAAAAGGTGCATATGTGAGGTACAGGCAAATAAGTAGAAAAGAGCTCAAGCAGGGAATTAGGAGGGCAAAAAGGGGTCACAAAATGTCCTTGGCAGACAGAATTAAGGAGAATCCCAGGGCATTTTATACGCATATTAGGAACAAGAGGATAGCTAGAGAAAGAATTGGTCCACTCAAGGACAAAGGAGAGAAATTATGTGTATAACCAGAGGAAGTGGGTGAGGTCCTTAATGAGTATTTTGCATCAGTATTCACAAAGGAGAGGGACATACTGATTGGTGGTGTCTCAGAGGCATGTGGAAACACTTTAGAACAGGTTGTTATTACGAGGGAGTTAGTGTGACGTATGTTAAAAAGCATTAAGATAGACAAATCCCGAGGGCCAGATGGCTTCTATCCCAGATTACTGAAGGAGTCAAGTGATGAAATCACTGGGCCTCTGACAGAAATCTTTGTGTCCTCATTGACCACAGGTGAGATCCCAGAGGATTGGAGGATAGCCAATGTTGTACCGTAATTTAAGAAGGTTTATGAGGATAATCCGGGTAATTATAGGCAAGTGAGCTTGATGTCAGTGACAGTAATAATAATAATATTTTTATTGTCACAAGTCGGGTTACATTAACACTGCAATGAAGTTACTGTGAAAGTCCAGAGTGATTCTCCGTTTTGAAGGGGGCTAGCAGAGCCCCGGAGAAGTCCACGCTGCTCCGGCTGCCGATACTGGACAGTCAGCCGGTGAAGATGGAGATGGGCACTGAGGCAGCAGTCTCGTTGGTACTCCGACATATTGCTCTGCAACCCTCAAAGATAACGTTAAAAATTTACACAGAAGAAGTGGCTTGGTTGAGAAGCTGTATTGATTTAACAGTGCAATTAAATGTCAGACTTGTCCTTGCATATAGTCAAAGGAAATTATCGGGCACTAATGGGAACAAGTTGGCTGTAAAGGATCAGATTAAATTTAGCCAAGGTAAATCGCATGTGTTACCATCCCAAACCAGACCCCAACAGTGGCTTGGATATTGATCGAAACCCCAATATTTTATTTTATTTAAAAATTATAAGACTGTGTGGAAGATCGATTTGCTCCAGGAGTGATTGCATGAAGAAATAGGACTTGGTTACTTTGAAATAAAAATTTATTATACCTACAATATTAAACTTTTTAACTTCAAAACTGATAAGAACTGCTTTCATATACACTTTAACACTACTTTTCAAACTCTGGCCACCATCCGTAACTTTAGGCGAGCAAAGTTTAGGCAAGTTGCGCTTTCTTGGTTGTAGCGTCGATATGGGTGGACCAGGACAAATATTTGGTGATGTGCACCCCGAGGAATTTGAAGCTGTCAACCAACTCCACCTCAACCCCGTTGATGCAGACAGGGGAGGGGCAGTGCTTTGCTTCCTGAAGTCAATGACCAGCTTGATGCACTATCAATTACGACGATATGAGAGTAGAGAGTAATCAAGGCTTTATTATACAGAGATGTGTGGCCTCCTACAGCAGCTGCCGAAATGGCTGCAGTTTGGAGAGCACACACATTTATGCTCCGCCTACTGGGCAGAGCCAGCAGGCAGGGATCTACCCCCGTACCTGTAATACAGGGGTCTTACCATAATACCCTTGTATGCAGTGCAGTATATACAATATAATACAACAGTGGTGACTACCACATTCACCCCCTGTTAAAAATGAGTCAAGCGGGGGTGGTGGAAAACTATTTACATACAGGTTGTCATAAAAATTCCAGAGAAGGTTACAAATTTAGACGGTCGGGTGCCTTGATCTGTTGTTGAGAGCGCCGCAGTGCTGGTGGTGAGTCAGGCGTCGGCTCGGTCATCGGTGACTCCGGGAGCGTGTCAACATCCTCTTCATCCCCGGGTGGGACCAAGGGGAGGACGGATTGTCCTGGAGCGGGGGCTGTGGTGGGGTGCGCTGGGGGAATGGAGGGCGGTGCCGAGGCAGAGGGGGGGGGGGGTGGGAACCCAGCTGGTGCCAGGTCCTTGAGGGAGACTGTGTCTTGGCGGCCGTCGGGGTATGCTACATAGGCGTACTGCGGGTTTGCTTGGAGTAGCTGTACCCTCTCAACCAACGGGTCCGCCTTGTGGAGCCGCAGGTGCTTGCGGAGGAGAATGGGTCCTGGGGCTGCTAGCCACGTTAGGACCGAAACCCCGGAGGTGGACTTCCTGGGGAAGGCAAAGAGACGTTCATGGCGGGGTTTCGTTAGTCGCCGTGCACAGGAGTGACCGAATGGAGTGAAGTGCGTCGGGGAGGACCTCCTGCCAGCGGGAGGCCGGGAGATTTCTGGACCGTAGGGCCAGCTGGACGTCCCATTCTCCCGCTCCACCTGCCCGTTTCCCCGGGAGTTGTAGCTGGTCGTCCTGCTCGAGGCAATGCCCCTGTTGAGCAGGTACTGGGACAGCTCATCGCTCATAAATGAGGATCGCTGGTCGCTGTGTCCGTAGGCGGGGAAACCGAACAGAGCGAAGATGGTGTTGAGGGCTTTGATGACGGTGGCAGACGTCACATCGGGGCATGGGGTGGCGAAGGGGAATCTGGAATATTCGTTGACCACATTAAGAAAGTACGTGTTGCGGTCGGTGGAGGGGAGGGGCCCTTTGAAGTCCACGCTGAGGCGTTCAAAGGAGCGGGAGGGCTTCACCAGGCGCTCACGGTCTGGCCGGTAGAAGTGCAGTTTACATTCCATGCAGACCTGGCAGTCTCTGGTGATAGCCCTGACTTCCTCGATGGAGTAGGGCAGATTGCGGGCCTTAATGAAGTGATAAAAGCAAGTGACCCCTGGGTGACGGAGATCGTTGTGCAGGGTCCGGAGTCGGTCCACTTGTGCGCTGGCATATGTACCTCGGGACAGGGCATCGGGGGGCTCGTTGAGCTTACCGGGGCGATACAAAATCTCGTAATTAAAGGTGGAGAGCTCGATCCTCCACCGCAAGATCTTACCCCGCTGTGTGCTGTTAAACATGAAGGCAACCAACCGTAATGCCTCCAGTGCCGCACAGCTTCAATGATAGCTTGTGCCTCCTTTTCGACGGAGGAGTGCCGAATTTCAGAGGCATGAAGGGTGCGGGAAAAGAATGCCACGGGCCTGCCTGCCTTGTTGAGTGTGGCGGCCAGAGCGATGTCTGGTGCATCGCTCTCAACTTGGAAGGGGAGCGTCTCGCCGACCGCGTGCATCGCGTCCTTGGTGATGTCGGCCTTGATACAGTTGAAGGCCTCGGCCGTCAGTGGGAAACTGGTGGAGTGGATGAGTGGGTGGGCCTTATCCGCATAGTTAGGGATCCACTGAGCGTAGTACGAAAAGAACCCCAGGCATCGTTTGAGGGGCCATGGGGCAGTGGGGATGGGGGAGATCCATGAGGGGCCGCATGTGATCGGGGTCGGGCCCTAGAACTCCGTTCTGAACCACATAGCCGAGGATGGCTAATCGGTTTGTGCTGAACACACACTTCTCCTTGTTGTAGGTTAAGTTGAGGAGTTTGGCGGTGTGGAGAAATTTGGAAAGGTTAGCGTCATGGTCCTGCTGGTCGTGGCCGCAGATGGTGACGTTTTCCAGGTACGTGAAGGCAGCCCGCAGTCCGTACCAGTCAACCATTCGGTCCGTCTCCCGTTGGAAGACCGTTAGTGATGCCGAAGGGAACCCTAAGGAAATGGTAAAGGCGGCCGTCCGCTCAAACGCGGAGTACGGGACTGTGAATGGGAAGCTGGCGGTTGGCAGATTTCAGATCCACTGTCGAGAAAACCCGGTACTGTGCAATCTGATTGACCATATGGGAGGGGGTACGCGTCGAGCTGCGTGTACCGATTGATGGTCTGACTGTAGTCAACGACCATCCTGTTTTTCTCCCCCCTTTTCACCACTACCACTTGGGCTCTCCAGGCACTGTTGCTGGCCTCGATGATACCTTCCCGCAGCAGCCACTTGACCTCCGACCTGATGAAGGTCCTGTCCTGGGCACTGTACCGTCTGCTCCTGGTGGCGACGGGTTTGCAATCCGGGGTGAGGTTTGCAAACAGAGAAGGTGGGTTGACCTTAAGGGTCGATAGGCCGCATACAGTAAGGGGTAGTAGGGGCCCGCCAAATTTCAGGGTTAGGCTCTGGAGGTTGCACTGGAAGTCCAGGCTGAGTAGCAAGGCAGCGCAGAGGTTAGGGAGGACGTAGAGCTGGAAACCGCTGAACTCTACGCCCTGGATGGTGAGGGTGGCGATGCAGTACCCCTGGATCGCCACGGAGTGGGATCCGGAGGGCAGGGAGATTCCTTGGTTAATGGGGTGTACCGCGAGGGAGCAGCGCCTTACCATATCGGGGTGGATGAAGCTCTCAGTGCTCCCGGAGTCCAGAAGGCAGAATATCTCATGCCCGCCGACCTTCACCTTTGTCGACGCTGTCCCGAGGTTGTGCGGTCGGTACTAGTCGATTGTGACGGAGGCGAGACATGGCTGGTCATAGGCGGTTGCAGGCGATGTGCGGCCCGATGAGGTGCCCGACGGGCAGGGGCCCTGAGGCGGGGACGATGGCGGCGCCCATGGGCAGCACATGTCCTGAAGCAGGCAAGATGGCGGCACCCTCGGGCCGCACGTGTCCTGGGGCAAGCAAGGTGGCGTCGTGAGGGGAACAAGATGGCGGCGTCTACGGGCCGCAAGTGGTCTGAGGCGAGGAAGATGGCGGCGCTCACTGGCCGCACGCGGGGGGTGCAGGGACAATAGCGGCGATTGAGCGGGCCTTGCACACTGCAGCGAAATGTCCTTTCTTGCCGCAGGCTTTGCAGAGCACGCTCCGCACTGGGCCGCGCTGCCGGGGGTGTTTTGGCTGTCCGCAGAAGTAGCACTTGGGTTCCCCGGGGTTGGATGGCTGCCGCGCGGCGCAAGTGTGGGGTTGGCTGGGGGCGGTCGTTGATGGGGTCTACGATGGGGTGGCCGCTGGCGGGGTTCCTGATGCCCAGGAGGGGTGGGCCGTGCGGTCGGGGGCATATGCCTGTACATTGCGTGAGGCGACTGTGAGCGAGAGCGCTAGTTTCTTGGTCGCCGCGAGGTCAAGCGTAGCTCCTTCTAAGAGGCGCTGGCGGATGTAGGCCGACCCTATGCCCGTAATGAACGCGTCTCTCATTAGCAGGTTACAATGGTCAGCGGCCGAAACGGCCTGGCAATCACAGTCTCTCACCAGGGCGAGCAGGCACGCCAGAAATCTTCCACAGATTCACCGGGAAGTTGGTGCCGCATGGACAGGAGGTGCCTGGTGTAGATCTTGATGGTCTGCTGAGCATAGTTCTCCTTCAGTAGCGCTATGGCCTCTGCGTAGGTAGGCGCGTCCTGGATGAGGGGAAAGACATTGGAGCTCAGCCACGTGTACAGAATCTGGAGCTTTTGTGCTTCTGGGATTGGGTCTGTCGTAGATCCGGTGTATGCTTCAAAGCAAGCTAGCCAATATGCGAAGTCCTTTTTGACGTTGTTTGCTTGAGAATGCAGCTGCAGGCGATCCGGCTTGATGCGGTGATCCACCTTTGTAAAATCGCTGTGTAATAAATTGATGCACTATCAATTACAACGAGACAAGAGTAGAGAGTAATCGAGGCACAGAGATGTGTGGCCTTCTACAGCTGCTACCGAAATGGCTGCAGTTCGGAGAGCACACACATTTAAACTCCGCCTAGTGGCTGGAACCAGCAGGCAGGGATCTACCCCAGTACCTGTAATACAGGGGCCTTACCGTAATACCCTCGTATGCAGTGCAGTATATACAATATAATACAACAGTGGTGACTACCACACAGCTCTTTATTTTTGCTGACCTTGAGGGAGAGATTGTTGTCGTTACACCACTCCACTAAGTTTGCTATCACCCTCCTGTATTCTGACTCATCGTTGTTCGAGATCTGACCTACTACGGTTGCATTGTCAGCAAACTTGTAGATGGAATTATTGAAGTTTTGGTACGGTCGATTCAGAAAAACTATTCCATCTGACGGGTGAGTCCAGATCAAGTGGCACAAATGTCATTAGGAGTGAGGTCAGGAAGCACATTTTCATAGAAATAGCTGTTAAATGTGGAATTGTCTCCCTCTAAAAGGCTGTGGATTTTGTGTTAATTAAACTTTTCAAGGCTGAAATTGACAGACTTCCATTGGGTGAGGCTATTAAGGGATAGGGTTGGGAGATGGAGAACAAAGATCAGCCATGATCTAATTGAATGGTGGAACAATTTCAAGGGACAGAATGTCTGCCTCCTGTTCCTATGGTGCTGCTGTGTCTGTTTCATTACAAGTTTTTCAATTTAAATCCATCTGCAAAAGTTATCTATTTGCAGTAATTGGTTTTCTTCTCCCTTATTCGCCCTAACATAGGAAATAGGAGCGGGGATAGGCCATTCGGCCCTTCCATCCTGCTTCACCATTCTACTAGATTATGTCTGATCTGCTATCTCAACACCAGTTTCCCGCATCAGCACCTTATACCAGCCAGCTGAGAATTCTGAATTCTCCCTCCGTGCATCCGAACAGGCGCCGGAATGTGGCGACTAGGGCCTTTTCACAGTAACTTCATTGCAGTGTTAATGTAAGCCTACTTGTGACAATAAAGGTTATTTATTTATTATCACACTCAGTTAATTAATCTTATGATGAGAATTCTTCTGCTCGATCTGTATAATGACTCTATGGACGGGAGGCGGGGGGGGGGGGGGGGGGGGGGGGGTTGGGGGGGGGGGCGGACTCCCCCGCCCCACTGCAGCATATTTTACGTAAGCAGAAGCGGCCCACAATTGGCTGGCAGAGGGATCTTCTGTTCCCGCCGATGCCTATAGGATTTTGTGTGCCCCACCCTTCTGCCACTGGGGAAGGCGCCATTGGCAGGACCGGAAGATTGGAAAGTTTCGACCTAAAAGTGCATGGATGAAGACTTTCTTTGTTTTTTTATAGTAAAATCACAAACAAGCTCTACAAGAAAACAAATCAAACCTTTCCCACCTGAATCCATGTTGAAATTGCTCAGAATTTCCAAAATTGCTTTGCTCGATGCAGATATGGATTTGCAGAATAATTCTTGGCACCGGTGTGACTGAGCCAGTGGGGAGAAGTTGAAAAGCTGGCTATGTTTGGAGAAAAGAAAAAGACAATCTAACAGAACAGGGAACAGTCATCAAGACATTCCATTTCCTCCAGTAAAAAAAATCAATCAATTCATTGTACAGAATCATTATTTTACTCGGTCCTTCAGGAGAAACCTCCAGTTTTAAAAGAATGCCAGTATACAGGGAATAATGTTTGCCTGTAATGCTCTACTCTCAACCCAAATCAGTGATTGAGAATTTACTCTCAGCTATTGTCATTTGTCCACTTTTGATACCATCAGGATCAAGAGAATGTGAACAGTCCCATTCATTCCATTAATTCTATGTCGCTCAGATAGCAAGCGTCATTTAAAGTTCTCAAAACTGTTGCGTGCGAGTGATAAATTTTCAACATTCCTGTTGGAACATGTTTCATATATATATATATATATATGTATATAAACTCTCATCTGTAATGTATCAATGCAAAGCTGTCAAGTGTTTCAGACTTATGATAAGTTATATAGCCTGTTTCCAAAACACTAGCTAACAACAGTAAAACAAACTCACCCAACGGGGGAAGAAAATCAGCAGCTGGCTGAAGGTGGTGAAGAACTGCCATTTCAGCAGCAGAATTGCATCATCTTGTGCCACGTAGTTTAAAGGACTGGCAGAATATTTGGGCTGAAAAGTAATTGGAATATAACAGCTCTGATTTTACAGTAAGTGGCCAATGAATGTCGCTCGCTGTTCTTCACGTGACAGCTACCCACAGAATTTTCGTGGATATTAGCACAACAGCTTATGGTGCTCAGGAGAAACAGTGCAGCTCAATGTCTGGGAGCTGTGTAAACAGAGCAAACAACAGCGTGTCTCCGCAAAACCTCTATTTGTATATGGAACGGACATAACACCATTTCCGGACGATGCCCATGGGTACCTACACTGGAGCCTTTACCAATATGGTGGGCAGTGCATCTCTGGCACACATGTCACACTCACCATATTGGATGTATCACAGGCAATGCAGCAAGTTGCCTCTAGACTATTTGGTTTCTGGACAAAACCTGTCATCTCTTTACAGCGCCAGTTCAAAGCTCTCTGTGCTCAAAGGGAATTCTCTGTTTGTATAGCTATCTAGTTGATCTACTTCACAAGAGGAAAATAGAAGCCTTTTCACAAATAGGTGAAATTGAGATCCCTGCTTTCGAAGCTGTTTCTTCTAACCCAGCATTGGAGTGATTACAGTTAGACTTTTGCTTGTACGTAGTCAGCCAGTAACTGCTTCATAAACAGGTGCAGATGTGAACGCCACGATCCAATGTATCTATCATCACCTTACCTGTAAGAAATTAATTTCCAATAGTAATTAGTAGGAATAATTGGATAAATTCAACAGTTTATTTTTTTTACGCTAGTCATGAACCTGCAGCAAAATGCATTGGACCAAAGTCTTATCTCTACCACGAGGCCACACTTCGTCATGCAGTGTGGCATTACATCTATGCTAAATGAGACAGACAAAATAGACAGCAGGGCATCCATGAAGCACTGTGGGACACCAGGAGCTGTAGAACTACACACCATGACAATCAGCAACCTCTGAGCCAGGCATCTCTTTCAGTCCTTGGCCACCAACAAACCAGGAAACCAACTCTCATTCAATGCAGAATGCCACATGAGATGAAGTACCAGACGTATCACAGAACAACGTATGAGCCAAGTGAAGCTACTATCAGCGCTAACCGGCAAAAGGGGAAGTCTGCAGGCAGAGCCAAATGGTCCCACCTCCAATAGATCAGACTGTGGCCCTATCACACCCAGTCAAGAATGGTGGTGCACAGCTAGACAACTAACCCTGTTAACATCGCCAATCTCAATCATGGTAGAGTTCAGCGAATGAATGCAAGAGACAAGATTGAATTGCTCGAAAATGTATTCAGCTAAAAGTGCCAAGTGTATTATCTGATCTGGCCTCTTGCCAAGGTCCATGTCATCATAAATGTTGGTATCCACCAATTTAATTCACTTCATGTGACATTAAAAAGTGATTTGCTGCATCAAATGCCTGTACACCAGAGCTAACTTCTCCCTTGGCCAGACTATTACAGTGCAGCTGGGGCTCTGGTAAGTCCTATCCACAAAAGGTAGGATAAATCTACTCGACCTGATGCTCTATTGAAATTCCAGAAGGTTCGGAGCCAGTTCCAGAGCAACAAGAGACCCAAGAGCAGTTTCAAAGAAGAGCCATGTTGGAATTGAAAAGCTAACTCTGTTTCTCTCTTTATTAGTACGATCAGATCTGCTGGGGTTTTCCAGCACTTTCTGTTTTTATCTCCAGCTTCTGCAGTACTTTGCTTTGATTACCCAAGAGCAATTTGCTTGGTACCCAGAATTAGATCCAAGACTCCAGTTGAGACAGAACTGGTGGAGGTGATTTTGAGCCCACGTTAGCCATCAGTGAGAACATCCCCGCCAGCACAAAATCTGGAGAGAATCGGAAAACGTGATTCGGCCGGCGAGATCGCGATTTCTGATTTTCAAACACCCCTTCCCCCCACAACTCGTTTGCGACCACACAATGCGCAAAATGCAGGTGTGTGCCCGATTCCCAGGGCGCATCCATGACAGTTACATCTTGGGGCGTTTTTGAGAGAGAGCAGCGGCTGGAAAGATGGCTCCTCGGGAACAAAGGCTACCCACTCGTGAGGTGGCTGATGAACCTGCAGAGACTCATATGGCTATAATGAGTCTCATGTTTCGACGTGCGTGGTCAAGCAGGCGATCAGACTGCTGAAGATCCGGTTACGGTGCCTGGACCGGTCCGGGGGGGGTGGGGGGGGTTGCCCTCCAATACAGCCCTCAGAGGGTGTCCTGCATTACTGCGGTCTGCTGCGCTCTCCACAACCTGCCGCTGCAGAGGGGAGACCAGCTGGACTAGGAAGAGATGGGGAGCGCCACGTTTCCTTGGATGAGAAGGAGGTTGAGGAGGGCAGCGAGGAGAAGCCCACAGAGGATGAGGAGGAAGGACCTCAGGCAATGGCGAAGGCTCACATAGGCCAAAGTGCCAGGGGTGACCTCATAGCCTCTCGGTTTGGGGACGACCAGAACGAGGGAGTGAGGAGCTTTCCCACCGTGAGGTGTGACATCTCATCATTACTGTGGTGCCAGTGCTAGATTCTCGTGATGGTGCCCCAAGTTCATGGGCAGAGCAATAAAACCATTGGCCAGGCTCTGTGTGAGAATGATGATGGCTTGCAGTGAGGACAGAGCGAGGCTTCGAGGCCAGGGGTCCTAGTGTATTCCTCTAACTAATATCTGAGGTGGGTCAGCCTGTCCACACTTTGTCAGCCCTGGAGAACAGTAACAGAAATTAGATGTCTGAGCCGTTGATTCTGGAGAGGTGGGCCCTGCCAGCAGCAGCACATCTTTTCTGAGTCATCAGTGTAGGGAGTGGGAGCGACACAGTGCTGCCATTGTCACACTCCACAGGGATGAAGCGCCAAGTCAGCACGGGGCAGGGGGAGTTTGCGGAGCACGGCACCATGAAGTGGCAGGGTGGAGGACCCGCTGGTGAACAAAGTGATGTTTAGTATAAGTGCTTTATTACTGTGGTAACCTATCTCAACTAGTGTCTATGTTTGCCCGTGCCGACTGGGTACCAACTGTTTCTTACTTTTCTTCACCCTCCCACTACATCTAGCTGTATCCCCAGGATCTACAGCTAAGGTTGAGGCAGCCCTGTTGCCTGAGATTACCTTGGCGGGCGTCTCTTCGGGGCCTGGACCATGAAGATCAGGGCCTACCTTTGGGCAGCATGTGTGTTGCAGTGCTGCCCTCTTCGGTGTCTGGGGCTGGAGATGTGTTGCTTACAGGGAGGGGGGTGTCAGATGGGTTGGAGGGCCCTGGGATGTGTGCCTGCCAATAATCTTCTCTTCCGGTACCTGGACCCCTGGCACTCCTCCATGGGATAGAGGGACAGCTGGAGTGAGATCCAGAAGCTCCACCGGTCTCTGCTGCTGACATTTGTGAGTTCCCACTCGTGCCTGCACCATGCAGTTGAAGTCCTGCACCATGGAGCTCATGTACTCAGCCATGGAAGCCATGAGCTCAGCCATGGAGCAGATGTCCCCCACCATGGTGTGGGCGTCCTGCACCAAGGTCTCCAATGAGGCAGCACAGTTAGCACTGTGGCCTCATAGTGCCAGGGTCCCAGGTTCGATTCCCGGCTGGGTCACTGCCTGTGCGGAGTCTGCTCATTCTCCCCGTGTCTGCGTGGGCTTCCTCTGGATGATCCGGTTTCCTCCCACTAGTCCCGAAAGATGTGCTGTTAGGTCATCTGGACATTCTGAATTCTCCCTGTGTACCCGGACAGGCGCCGGAATGTGGTGACTAGGGGCCTTTCACAGTAACTTCATTGCAATGTAAGCCTACTTGTGACAATAAAGATTATTATTATTACTGCGGACACCACTCTCGCAGTGTTGGCCTTGTTGCGTTGAAGTGACTGCACCATCTCCTCGAGCAGTTGCCACAGGGCGAGCGAATAAGCGGGAAGCCACCACAAGCACAAAGTGATTCACATGAAGAAAAAACTTTTGTTTAAGAGATTTCATATTCCATGAGATTGCCTGCCGACGGTGGGATTTGCACGGTTTTTCTCACCGGAACTGACACTTCGCCATTTTTTGCTAAGATTCTACCCAGCGTTTTAGAAAGGTTCATCATAATTTCTTTAACTTCTTTATGACAATGCAGTCTAATGGGCTCCTCTTCCATTGCACCAGTAACTGGATGTACTGCACGGACCAGGAACTTTAGTGACAAAGCATGACAGGCACTATTCTGTATTGAAAAAATGTGAACAGTGCTCAGCATTTATAGCTGAAAGATACCCTAACATACAGTTAAAGGTTACAGAACAGAATCTTCCTGTTGCAGCAAGTGCAGAGCCTCAAGCACCTCCATACATGGAAATGAAGAGCTCCAAATAGCCTAAATCAGTCAACCCCTGACACTTTGTTGAAACACAGCATCACATGTTCAGAAAAGGTGAATTCTACTTACTCGGCAACCAGTATTAATGCACCGATAAATCCTGTTTGCAATTTCATTCAGTTCAAAGCCTCACTTACTAACTCCAGGACTTAATCTCACACTCTATAAATCAATGGCCCGGGGAGTTGGATTGAATCCTAAATCATGCTATTTCACTAAATTCTCTTGCACCCAGGGACTGTGACATTTCAGAGCTGCGTCTTTCTTGCAAAGTGACACAAAATAAATAAGTTGAATGCATCAATAAAATAAATTGCAACTGCTCTAGTGTGTTTAAGGTTCTAGCTCAGCCACCCTGATACTTCAAGCAGTCTATTGTCAACAGAAGAGTCAATTTTCAGAGTTAGTCACTTAAAGAAAGCTCAGGGATATTGTTATCCAAGAGCTTTTGTGGTGGATTTGAGTCACCATTCAAGGAACCTGAATTTTATGTCAGCTGATATGCCTCACTGGTCCTTCCTGCACAAGTTTTGCGAGGTCTCAGTTGAATTGTTAACAGAAGAGAGTCAAGGGCTGTGTGGTCAGACAGATGTTTTGTTTACATTTCATAGGATGTGGGCATGGCTGGCAAGACCAGCATTTGTTGCCCCTCCCTAATTGTCCTGGTGCAGAAAGGCTTGCCTGGTCATTTCAGAGGCCATTTAAGAGTCAACCATCTGCAGTGGGTCTGGAGTCTTGAGTAGTCTAGGCCAGGCTTATGATGGCAGATTTCCTTCACTCAAGTAAATTAGTGAACCAGATGGGTTTTTACAGCAATCAGAAATGGTTTCATGGTCATCATTACTGAGACTAGCTTTATATTCCAGGTTTTAATGAATTGAAGTTAAATTCCACCAGCTGCCATGGTGGGATTTGAACACATGTGCCCAGAGATTTGTCCTGGGTCTCTGGCCCAAAGATGTGCAGGTTATGTGGATTGACCATGCTAAATTGCCCCTTAATGTCCAAAGATGTGCAGGTGAGATGGGGTTAGGGGATAGGCAGGGGAGTGGAAGTTAGAAATGATTTTGGGCAGGTGAATTTGGGGAGAGTGAAAAAAAGGGAAGACCGGCCATAAGCCAGAAGATAGGCAACATTAAATGGCAAAATGCTGGCTCAGAGGCTAGAGGGGATGCCCCCTCCATACTCCCGCCCCATCCCCCCCATCCCTCCATACTCCCCAACCCCCCCCCAAACATTCCATCCCCCATACTTCCCATTCCCCCATACTCCTCATCCCCCCAATACTCTCCATCCCTCCCCAATACAGCCCATCTCCCCAAGCCCCCTCCTCCCAATTCTCATAGTAACCACACATGCAGCTGTAGCCACCTAAAATGGCTGATTACCGATTAATTTGGCCAAAACCCGATGTTAAATGGCTAACTGAAAAGGCTAATGGGAAAATCAGCCAACAAGGCACAAACGGACAGCTGCAGACAGAACAGTGTATTCGGCTCTGGGGAAGTCGGCCCAGATCGATACCTGCAACCATTAGCAGCACATCAACCCAGCCATCTGCAGTTTAATCGGCGATCCCCGGGAACAATTGCAACAAATTAGCAATTGAAAGCCGATCCAGATCTCTCGGCGCCAGCAGTGGCCGAGGCAAAGAAAGGTGAACGACCACCCCCCGATCAAGGAATCGCCCCATTATTGGAGCATATCGAACCCAGTGATTGGGGCCAAGTCCAATCACTTGGGACCAGGGTCAAGGTCCGCCCCGAGAGGCGGGAAGCCCCTGGGAACTATAAGAGTAAGGGGCCAAGTTCAGATCGACCCTTCTCTCCCTTCTTCTCCTGCTCGCAACCTTCGCAAGAACCATCAACAAGAAACCATAAGTTTGACTCCAGCGATCGCTACCCATAGAGACTCCGAGCCATCGACCTGTATCAGCCTTTGAATCCCGCAGGCCAGACCCAATTCGATAAGCCATTCATTTCCCTGACCTGGTGGGCCATTCCCAAAGTTAAGTATTGGCCAGTAGTGGCAGGTAGTAGTCTAGAAAGTAGGATTATTGTATAAGTATTTATTGCTGCATATAATAAATGATCGTTGATTTAACATTTACTAAGCGGTGTGCTGTCTAATTAATCATTACTAGAGCTTGAACCACGTGGCGGTATCAGAAAGATACCTGGCGACTCGTGAGCAAAGGTGACAGAATTAGAGCTAATAAAACTAAGGCTAATAAGAGCAACATTTAGGCGACATCCTGACGGGACCGATCTAGAAGTGGAAAACCACTCCGGGAGAACCCAAGAAATTTGATTTAGAATCCAATCGGAAATTTTTAAAAAACCACAAGTGTTCAAGCGGTTCTGATTAATAATTCACAATTCGGAAGTGTGTGTATGCATGCAAAACTAACAGGGCTATAAGGTAAAACTGATAGATTTTTGTTGTGTCAAAACTGTCGGAAGTCTTTTCGGAAATTAGTGCAAGCCGTACCCGCATCTACGACACCACCTTAGCCCCCTGTTCCAAATTTAACCAAAGCAAGTAGATAGGAGAGATGGCCATGCAGGCAATGCAATGCCTCATGAACCCCGAGGAATTTGCAGCAGTAGAGTGGGACAGTGCCCCACTTGGGAAGAAGAAATTCGGAAATACCTCAAGGGCAAAGGATGGCCCATGTGGAATGATTTCTGTAATAATGACGACTCAGGTCCCGGAAGTGTAGGGTATACTTGGTGGGAGAACATGAGTGAAATCCACAAAAAGAATTTAACAAAAGCTCGCAAGCCGATGGCAATTGTGTCCTGTCTGGCACAATTGCGAGGCACAGAGGAGGTCGTCAGGACGCTCCTCAAAGAAGTAGAGGGCATACATCGCATGAGTAAAGTTGATGTATGCGAGGTTGAGAAAGAGAATTTAGAGTTAAGAAGGAAATTGGCAGCAAAGGATGAAGAGGTGGCTGACGCCAAACGGGGTCACCGGTCTTGTCTGGCACATTTAAGCAGTTTCCAATCCCAGTACGAGAAGGCTTATCAGGACACGCAGCGTGCAGTCCTGGTAAAGAAAGAGACAGAGAAGCAGGTGGAGACGCTACAGAAGCAATGTACTGATCTCAAGGCAGCCTTGAGAGCGCTCCACGCTGCAACCACAGAACAAAGGCAGAGTACCATCGACCATGCGAAGTGCCGGAAGCAAATTGCAGACTTGCAATCACTGCTTTCTGTCCAAAAGGGATTCCAAGAAACCTTTGGGGAAAATTTAGAACGGGAAGACGGCCCTGATTGGGAAGAATTGAAGGAAACAGCGCAGAGATATGTTCAGGGAACATGTGCGCAGGGAAAGCCCCAAAGGAGAATAGCACCCCCAGCCCCCACACAGCAGGTAGTTCAGGCTCCCATGAACCCTGTAACAACCTACCACACAGCCACATCAGACGAAGCGGAATTCCTATATTCCACCCCTCTCACAGTGACCCAATTACAGGACGCGTGTGCGAAAATCACACCGTTCCTCCCCGCTTCAGACCCACACCATTTCTTTGCCACCGTCAAACATCAGGCAACCTTGTATGGCCTGGATGAGAGAGAGCATGTGAAGCTCATGGTTCTAAGCTTAGACCCATCGGTAGCAGCAGCCCTTCCCCACCCACAGAATGTAGGAGGAGGCACCCTTGCAGAAATGCATACCGCGATCCTGGATGCGATCGGGTATAACCGGGGTGACCCCGTAGATGGCTTAACTAAGTGCAGGCAGAAGAAGCCTGAACACCCCACAGCGTTTGCAGGACGCTTGTGGATTCACTTTGAAGCCGTTTTCGTAAACGTAGACCGTGCCCATTTGTCCGCAGACAATATGGCCAAATGGACCCTCACCCTTATCTCCCATGCCACAGAGGCAGGACAGAATGCCTGTAGTAGTTATGATCCCTCGGAGGAGGCTCATAACGAGAAGTGGGTGGTTAAAAGATTGTCCCGCGTTTGGGAGCAGTCTGTTCACAATCGACCCGCCGCTAAAACCACAGAGGAAAAGCAATCCGCCGCAGACATGCAGGCAGTAAAAGTCACACCTCACAACCCCGCCTGGGTAAATGAGGGAAAGAACAGCCCCCCAACAAAACCGCAAGACTGCTACAATTGCGAACAGTTGGGACATTTTGCCAAAGAATGCAATGCCCCTAAAAAGCCACCCAAACAGGCACTCTCAGTAAGAAAAAGGCAGAGCCCATACATAGCGTTAGCGCCCGTTTGGATCAGACGGACTTGACCGGAACGGACTGACGGTGTACAGGCTCCCCCAGTTGGGTCTGCGATACCATTTGGGATAGGTCAGGACGACCCGTAGTCGCAGTTAAATTCGGGGACAGCCTATCGTGTTTCTTTGGGACACAGGAGGGTCCCGCACCACCTAAAATTCCTCCACCCTTGGTCAGGACACGTGGCCCACTACAGCCACTATCACCCTCAGCGGCTTCACAGGCCACTCACAGCAGGGACACATCACAGCCCCTGTACCCATTCAAATAGGAACCATTACCACAAAACACCCCGTAGTTTTAGTCGACCTGCCCCACACAGCAGAACACATTCGGGGAATCGACTTTATGAATTCCCACCACCTATCTTTCGATCCAGTCAACCAGTGTGTCTGGAAGATGGCAAAATCTGCTAGAGCCCCCGCAACGCTCAACATAGGGGACTATATGAACAAATTTAGCGCAGTAGGCGAGTTTTGGTTCAACCCCACCACACTCCGCACGGACCGACAGGTTAGGGCAGTCCTGCAAAAGAATAGGGCAGCATTCGCGACACACAAGCACGACTGTGGACGGATGACTGGCTCCGTACAAATAACAGGACGGGACCCTAGACCCCCAAAGCAGTACGGATTCCCCCTAGAAGCAGAGGGAGAAATCCTAAAAGTTATAGAGAGCTTATTAGAGCAGGGCGTACTAAGATTGGTAGCCTCTACGAATAATGCCCCGATTTGGCCAGTGAGAAAGCCCGACGGATCATGGCGCTTAACCATTGATTATCGGGAACTCAATAAAGTCACCCCCGCAGCAGCCCCCACCGTAGCAACAAGTCCCGAGACCATGCTCAAACAGGGACTCCATGCCCGATATTTCACGGTTTTGGACGTCAGTAATGGATTCTGGTCCATTCCATTGGCAAAGGCGTGCCAGTATAAATTTGCCTTCACTTTCAGAACGCAGCAGTACACGTGGACATGCCTGCCACAAGGCTTCCACAACTCCCCCTCCATTTTCCACCGACAGCTGGCAAATGGACTAGCTAACTTTTCTCGCCCCGAATGTCTGGTACAGTATGTAGATGATCTACTACTGCAGACAGACACGAAGGAAGAGCACATTGAGCTTCTGTCCGAACTCCTGGAATTACTACATTCCATTGGATGTAAAGTCAACCCCAAAAAGGCCCAGATATTGGAAGAAAAAGTGGTATATTTGGGTACTATAAGCACACACGGCAAACGCGAGATCGAGCACAAAAGAATTGACTCGATCGCTAAATTGCCCCTTCCCCAAAACGTTTCAGCCCTCCGGTCGTTTTTAGGACTGGTTGGCTACTGCCGAAACCACATTGACGGTTTTGCCAGCAAGGCAGCACCCCTCTCAGACCTCTTAAAGAAAGGAGCCCCCTGGGAGTGGCTTCTGCAGCATACGGATGCTGTGGAATCATTAAAACAGGCGCTCATAGCCGCCCCCACACTACAGGTTCCAGACCCGTTTGCCCCTTACGCTATAGAGGTAGCGACCACAGACCGCACCCTTTCAGCCGTGCTCCTGCAGGAACGGCACGACCAGCTAAGACCCGTGGCTTATGCCTCCCGGATTTTAGATGCTGTGGAGCAGGGATTTTCAGCCTGTGAGAGGCACCTGCTCGCAGTTTTCTGGGCAGTCCAGTACTTTTCATACATTACCGGACTGAACCCCATCACCATTTTGACCGAACACACCCCCACCCAACTTTTACTAGACGGACGACTTAAAGACGGTACCGTCAGCAAAATACGCGCTGCTAGGTGGACCCTTCTCTTACAAGGACGGGACATCACAGTCAAACGGACAAAGACCCACACCTACTTAGCGGACAATTTACAGTACCCCGGAACCCCCCATGAGTGTGAAATCATCTCTCCACACCACAATACAGGCCCCTTTATAGCTAAAACACCCCCCAGAAAATTAGCCACTCCATCTCAGAGCCCCCCTCACCCGGACACGTCTGACCCCATTCGGATCTATGTGGATGGATCTTCCACAGTCGTAGATGGGCAACGCATGACAGGTTGCGAGATTTATGTTGAGGACGCACAGGGACGCGCCGTCGAGGAAATCGCATTAAAATTACCCGGACACTTAGGTGCGCAGGCAGCAGAGCTTGTGGCCATCGCGTACATTGCAGAGCACCCAGATTCCTTCCCCAGCCCTGCAGACATATATTCAGACAGCCTGCAACAGCCTCACAGAATTTCTGCCCCTCTGGGAAACAAGAGGATTTGTTTCCGCGGATGGAAAACCCCTCCCCTCAGCCCCGTTACTCCGCCATATTCTGCAAAATGCCAAGGACAGGACTTTCGGCATTATAAAAGTCCGCAGCCACCATCGTTCCTCCCCCCCTGGAAATGTAAAAGCCGACGCATTGGCTAAGGCAGGGTCCAGACATGGGTACTTTTGGAAGCCCCCCGAAAGCGCGCCAGTGAGTGCGCCAGTGAGTGCAGTACAGGTCACGCAGACTAGGATCGAGGATCTAGTAGAGGCCCAGAAGCAGGATAGCGCTCTCACTGAGATCATGAAAGGGAAGTTTCCAGCCTCCTATGAAAGTTTCAGAAATACACTGACCACACATGACGGTGTGGTGTTAAAGGACACCCTTTATGTAATTCCTGAGCAGGATAGGAACCAATTAATCTGTTTATTCCATGATGGTCATGGACACCAGGGAATCGATCCCACTACAGCCCACCTCAAACAGCTTTGTTGGTGGCCAAATCTCAAGGAAGATGTATCCCATTACATTGAGAATTGCCTCATCTGTGCACAGAACAACCCAGATAGATATGCCAAAAAGGCACATCTCAGCCACACCCGACCCGTTAACGGCCCCTGGACTAACCTCCAGATTGATTTTATAGGTCCATTGCCCCCTTGCAGGAATGGATATGAATATGTTCTGGTGGTCATAGACACCTTTACAAAGTGGGTGGAAGCATTTCCAGCCCGCACCAACACCGCGAAAACCACAGCCAAGATCCTAACCCACCACATCTTTACAAGCTGGGGACTCCCCCGCAGTATTGAATCGGACCAAGGTTCTCACTTTACGGGACGGGTCATGCAGAACGTCCTCACGATATTTGGCATAACCCAAAAATTTCACATTGCGTACCACCCACAGTCGAGTGGTATAGTGGAGCGCATGAATCGGACCCTAAAAACCACCCTTAGAAAAATGGTCCAGCAGAACAACACCACTTGGGACTTAGTCCTCCCGTTTGCGCTGATGTTTTTGCGTAACACTGTTTCCACCTCCACAGGTTACACCCCACACACTCTCATGACCGGACGCCCCATGAAAGGGACAGAATACTTGTTAGGTTTAGACCTGACCAGCCTGAAGTTACGGCCCTCACCCACGAGAAAGCCGTTGAGCAATTAGTTGCGAATGTAAAAACTGCTCAGTCAGCAGCCGCTGATAAATTGGGCACCAAAAGGAAACAGAGCAAGGCCTGTTTTGATAAGGCAGTGCATGCAACGGAGTATGATATAGGACAACAAGTGATGTTGTCTTTATATAACCCCAGCACATTCCTGTCTCCAAAATACTCGGGTCCATACTCCATTACGGATAAAGTAAGCCCATCGGTATATAAAATCAAATACCCAAATGGTAAGACTGCGTGGTTTCACATAAACCAGCTAAAGGTTTATGGAGCACAGTCAAACCACGCCCAGCACGTCATGCTTGACGCAGCAGACCACACCCTGCCCACAGCCAACGTCACCAGACCAACCCCCACCACGTCCAGCCCAGCCACAGACTCGCCCTCGACTCCATCCCCAAAATCTACACTCCGCCCCGGAACGCCCACAGACTGCAGCAGCAGAGACAGCGACTGTGACTCTGACGATAGCCACAGCACGCCTCCCTACTATCCCCAGACAACTGGACCCACACCCAGCGACTCCGATTTCGACTCCAGTGATCCCTTCATAATCACTTTTCTGAACAAATCCCACCACCGACCACCGAACCACATGGACGACCCCAACTTTGTCCCCACACAACTCGACGAAACCCATTGGCACCGCGACAACTCCCACAGACTCGTCCGCAACGACGAGAGCAACCCCAACTCACACCAAGCAGCCCTCTCAACATTAATTCACTCCAGAGTTTGGCACCCGGGAGAAGGTGACGACCTCGAGTCGGACTCCCAAGCCGCCAACCCCTTTGCGACCCTGTTCGCAACAGAGAACTGAGGTGTCCACATGATGATTTAAAGGAGACGCTTGGGAGAAGTGTTGTCCTTCCTGATGGAACCTGCAGGATGGTTTGTGTTGTTCGTACGTTTGTTTAAGTGTTATTTGTCCGACAGGAGAATGTTTCTCACTGTCACACACCCATTCACCTGAAACTTCTGAGCTCTTGCCCTCAGAGACCCACCGCGGCCAGCCGCTTGTTCAGCGGTACCAACTTGTCCACAGATACCTGGTCAACAGACCACATGCTCATTCAGAGGAACTAGCTTTCAGCTGATACTGGTTCGGGTACCAGACGCCCGATCGTAACTGCTCTTCTGATTCGAGGATAGAATCACTATAGCAACCCCACCACGATGACTAAATTTTTGCCCGTTCTTGTCGGTTGCTCAGGCAGTGGAGAAACGGCGTGAGACCCGCCCTGCCTGGGGACCCCCCCCCCCCCCCCCCCCCCCCCGTTGGTCAAACACGCTCGGGTAGGGGAGATACGGCATTGGTAGCCGTCCTACCCGGGGACTCCATCCAAATCTTACCCGTCGCGGCCCATACGCACCTCATTTGACATTTTCATTTCAAAAGTTTTATTTTGTTTAGGCGACCTTTAGGTTGCAGCCATATGCTATCTACATCCTGGAACATTCGGATGGTAAATCAGCACTGGCCCCTCACTGGGAAGTGTGCCGTGTCCTAAAATTTTTTTTGAAAAAAAAGAATGAGGGAGTCACACATAGTGACCAATTATAAGGGTATAAATGGCCCCAAAAAGGACAGACACACTAACATACCGGATATTAAGCCAAGGTAGTTACAGATACTATGCTTGTTTTACAGAACTCCAGAAGCTCCAGGACTGGAGAAAACAGAGAACACAAAGAAAGAAAAAGAAAAGAGGACAGCCAGGACAGCCATGAGGACTTCTTTCATCGTGCTCAACATCTTTTTGATGAATATTTGGTTGCGTGGGAACGCGTCCCCATTACCCCAAACCTCCCTGCCATTAATGTTTCACTGCCCCGCAGTACCCAGAGCCCAGTCACCAGCGACACTGCATCTTCCTGGTGTGCCAGATTCATAACCTTGTACTCCCTGTCCTACGTAATTGAAGCACTGTTAGCGTCGGCGATACTCTGCTGTGTAGTGCAGACTATGCGCCTCCAAGTGGAGAAGGATAGCGTACCGTGCTCGAACCCCGGTATATCGGATCAGATCCCCTATATTCGGTTATGACCAGACCCCCGACCTCCGCGACCTATAACACGATAATAAAGAACATGCACTTGCATTTTTCTGTAAA
This sequence comes from Scyliorhinus torazame, assembly GCF_047496885.1. Lineage (NCBI taxonomy): Eukaryota > Metazoa > Chordata > Chondrichthyes > Carcharhiniformes > Scyliorhinidae > Scyliorhinus > Scyliorhinus torazame. Next base: position 122,309,015 of record NC_092707.1, on the reverse strand, counting down.
TAAAAGATGTACAAAACTTTCCATGAACAAAAAATGTATGATCCTGAGCTTGACTGCCAAGCCAGGAAAGAGTATATTGAATGTTATGATTGTTGTTGTATGTTTTAGGAAGATAAGATAATGCAATGTTTAGTGAGTATAGTGTATTTAGGTAAAATTAGAGGTTCCAAGTTTTTTTTATTTTGTAAATGCATGCCCCTGCCTGACATAGCGCCCTTAGAATTGTTTAGGTAAAATTTTTGTGCATAGCTAGGGTCAGAGCAGTGGCCATGTAGGAGGTGCCCCCCCCCACAGGTCAGGGAACGGAAAGGACAAAATTTATGTGATCCTTCACGCTTCGCGTTAGGATCACAAGGAGGGAATGTAGCCACCTAAAATGGCTGATTACCGATTAATTTGGCCAAAACCCGATGTTAAATGGCTAACAGAAAAGGCTGATGGGAAAATCAGCCAACAGGGCACAAACAGACAGCTGCAGACAGAACAGTGTATTCGGCTCTGGGGAAGTCGGCCCAGATTGATACCTGCAACCATTAGCAGCACATCAACCCAGCCATCTGCAGTTTAATCGGCTATCCCCGGGAACAATTGCAACAAATTAGCAATTGAAAGCTGATCCAGACATCTCGGCGCCAGCAGTGGCCAAGACAAAGAAAGGTGAACGACCACCCCCCGATCAAGGAATCGCCCCATTATTGGAGCATATCGAACCCAGTGATTGGGACCAAGTCCAATCACTTGGGACCAGGGTCAAGGTCCGCCCCGAGAGGTGGGAAGCCCCTGGGAACTATAAGAGTAAGGGGCCAAATTCAGATCGACCCTTCTCTCCCTTCTTCTCCTGCTCGCAACCTTCGCAAGAACCATCAACAAGAAACCGTAAGTTTGACTCCAGCGATCGCTACCCGATAGAGACTCCGAGACATCGACCTGTATCAGCCTTTGAATCCCGCAAGACAGACCCAATTCGATAAGCCATTTGTTTCCCTGACCTGATGGGCCATTCCCAAAGTTAAGTATTGGCCAGTAGTGGCAGGTAATAGTCTAGAAAGTAGGATTATTGTATAAGTATTTATTGCTGTATATAATAAATGATCGTTGATTTAACATTTACGAAGCGGTGCGCTGTCTTATTAATCATTACTAGAGCTTGAACCACATGGCGGTATCAGAAAGATACCTGCCGACTCGTGAGCAAAGGTGATGGAATTAGAGCTAATAAAACTAAGGCTAATAAGAGCAACACAGCTCACAATGCCCCCTCTGTGTCCCCACAGGAGAAGTTGGTCCACAACCGACGAAAGAGGGTGTAGACGGGCGGCGGGGTGCCGGACATCAGAGTCGTACTCCCTATGAGGAACAGGCCCTGGAGACCACGGGTTGCCAAGGACCGAGCAGTGGCCACCATAGTGGTCGGCGCAGAGGTGAGGATTCACCGACCCCTACCAGGTGACCAGTCAAACATGAGTTGTTAATACCATACAGACTGACCCTGTCTTGGATTACTCCAAGGGTTCTTTGTGATTCGGATACAATGTAATAAAGAGAACAACGACAGAAGTTTGACTACTCTACTTTATTCGCAAAGAATACAAATAAGAATATAATATGAAAAGAATATAAAACAAGAAGATAACACAAGAAATGTACCTTACCACCCAGAATTAACACATGTAAAACATGAAATAACAGGAAAATGATGGTCAAGTATAAATGGTGAATTGCACATTAAATGGCAAATACAACTAAGACAAATCTTATAAATTGGCTGAGAGGCAATCAAATTTTGATGATCACACTCAGTCACCAAGAAGTTCAAACTCTGCCTTCCTCATGAGGAACTTCAGCTCTTCTTCTTCTGGGGGGCTTTCCTATCTCCAGCCAACAACGGTGCACATGCAAAACGAGTTCCACAGTCAAAGGGTGCGATTTAAGAAAAGGTTTCTATGTGCGGTGCTTGGACCGGCGAGGCCGTCACCGCTATAAAATGTTAATTGGTCCACTTAACAAGGCCCCATCGACTTCACGCCACAAATCATGGTCCCGCAGGCTGATTCCCCAGGACCATGCTCGCCAACCCCTGCTAACAAGCGAGAGCAGCACTTAAACCACTCCTGCACAGCCCACCCCACTCAACTCGCAGCCATGCCACCGAGGAGACCAGCCCCACGATTTGGCGATGCCAACCTGGGCAAACTACTGGAAACGGTAGAGGCCAGATGGGATGCCCCGTTCATACTCCCCCCATTCCCCCCCATCCTCCCATACTCCCCCCCCAAACATTCCATCCCCAATACTCTCCATCCCTCCCCAATACGGCCCATCTCCCTAAGCCCCTTCCCCCAATTCCCCGCAAGTAACCACGTGTGTAGCTCGCGATGCCCCCTCTGTGTCCCCACAGGAGAAGTTGGTCCACAACCGACGAAAGAGGGTGTAGACGGGCGGCGGGGTGCCGGACATCAGAGTCGTACTCCCTATGGGGAACAGGCCCTGGAGATCACGGGTTGCCAAGGACCGAGCAGTGGCCACCATAGTGGTCGGCGCAGAGGTGAGGATTCACCGACCCCCACCAGGTGACCTGTCAAACATGAGTTGTTAATACCATACAGACTGACCCTGTCTTGGATTACTCCAAGGATTCTTTGTGATTCGGATACAATGTAATAAAGAGAACAACGACAGAAGTTTGACTACTCTACTTTATTCGCAAAGAATACAAATAAGAATATAATATGAAAAGAATATAAAACAAGAAGATAACACAAGAATCTCATGCCCATATGCTCATCAGGGACCCCGGGGTTGATGGCGGCTGCGAGATTGAGCTCCTGGCACCAGTCGCAATTCAGGTCCGAGGTCAAGTCCAACGAATGAGCAAATAGGTCTGATATTTATACTGTGAAGTAAATAAGTTTAATAGATAAGATAAGCAGTTGGGAAAGCCAGCAAAATACATGAGAATGCCTGAGTCTGGGCATCTGGTGCCTCATGTTTCAGTAAACATCCTGGCCTTGAAGGCTGCCAAGTATCCTCACAGCAAGCAGCATTAACCTATCCCTTCCAGACCCAACCTTCCAACTGACCACATGTCCATTCTCCTTCAGGACCTGCAGCCAATGGCGCAGGCACATCCGGGGTGGCCCCCGTTATCGCAGCACAGCTGTCATCCCCACCCTCCACCAACACAGAGACACACACCTCATTAGGCAACAGTAGTGGTCAGGCTTCTGGGGCACATTCTGGTGAGCACCACACAGCTGCTGATGCACATCAGGTGAAGACAGGAACCCCCAGGTGAGACAGCAGTCTGAGCTCTGTTGTATCTCAGAACCCAGCTGGGTCCCAGTCAGATGCTAAGCCTCTGGTAGAGGTGATGCAGATGATAGCGTGCGGCCTTGAGATTCAGAGGGGGATGTCAGCGACCCGCCAGCAGGTCCATAGCTCTGGAGTCCCAGACGCTACTGGCGCAGAAGGTACCACGGCAATGTGTGGCACCGAGGCCAACACTGCTAGGGTGCGACCGTGGGGGAGAGCCTGGCACAAAACGTCGGCAGCATTAGTAGAGGTGTCCAAGGCATGGTTCAGTTGGTGACGGCTATGGCTGAGTGCCTCGACAGCATGTGCCAGTCGCTGGGGTCATCACCCAGTACCAGGTGCAAGTTGATGAGGTGCTGTAGGGCATGTCCCAATCTCAGGTGGCCAGAGCCAAGGTTCTGCAAAGCGTCTCACGATCGCTGGGGATGTCCCAATCACAGGTGGACATTGCAGGGGTGCTGCAGAGCATGTTCCAGTCACTGAGAAGCATTGTCGAGGGTGTCAACACAATGTTGCAGACATTGGGGTGCCACCAGGGCTGGCAGTGCCAGATGACGCAGGGGCATCCGGGGCTCAATCCAGCTGCCCCTCCATCCAGAGGTGAACCCAGGGCCCAATGGGCACTGACTGGAAGGAGGAGGTGCCGGCTGTCAACCCTATGGAGTGGCGATGACGGCCACCAGCTCCCCCGAGTTCAACCCCCTGAGAATGGCTCATCTTGGAGTCTGCACCCGGTACAGTGCGGTATAGATGGCGGGGCATGTGCCACCAGCCCGTGCACTGGGGCCCTCCAGCACCTGAGCCCCCAGAGGGCGCCCGCCAGGGGCATCAAAGGCCATGGGACACGGTAAGCAGCAGGCTGCCTCCACCTCTGATGTGCATCCTGGGGACACACCTAGATGCAGCAGTAAGCACATCGAGGATTACTGAGAGGGCGGGCGGTCAGGAGCAAGGGGGGTTGTAGGGGGGAAAGTGGGGGTGCAAGGGAAAGGGTGGGGGAGGGTGTGGGAGGGGTGGAGAGATTGGGGTGGCACCTAAGGAGAGTGAACCAGTTGGGGACACTTATGTACATCATTAAAATCTGTTGACCTCGCACTTTCTTCCACAATGTGGACCGAGCACCAATCCCATGCAACATTTTCCTGGTCATGGGGGTCCTGGGCTCCTCCTCACCCCACCCCGGCACACCACGTGCAGGTGATGGGTGTAGCGAGCACTCGGCAAACAGGCAGGGTTCAGATTATGGAATCGAATGAGGAGCACCAGTGCTCAGCTCTCTGCAGGTTATCATCACCCCTGCCCTCAACCATGACCCGATGACAGAGCTGACACAATCCCACCGCTCTGGACTGGTGTTACATGGAGGCCGGGAGGGGGGGAATTGGGAGGGAGGAGGGGAGGATGATGAAAGGGGGAGGGAGGCAGAAGGATGGGGGAGGAGGACGGAGCGGGGAAGGCAAGGAGAGGGGGTATGATCAACGAGGCCACATCCTATGTGACGCGGGCAAGGATGAGGGCCTCCCTGGCCCTCCAGGCTCGCCAGGCCCACACTGCTCCCGCCTGTCTTCCATCCTCCAGCTGTTCCTGCGGGTTCTTCCCGGGCTCATCCTCCAGTACCTCCTCGGAGGTGGCCACATGTTCTTTTCCCTCCACATCCAGCACGTCGCCCCACTGCTGTGCCAGGTTATGGGGGGCACAGAAGACCACCACAAAGCGGGCGACCCTCTGGGGGGTGTACTGCAATGCACCACCAAAGCAGTCAATGCACCACTCAATGACAACCCTGTGGCCGCATGGGCCACGTTGTATCGGGTCTCCGCATTGGTCACCAGCATCCATATTGGCGTCATTAGCTGGGTCCTCAGTGGGTACCCATTATCCGAAAAGAGCCAACCGGCCATCCAGGAATGGTCTTCGAAGAGGCCGGGGATGTCCGACTGCCCCAGGATATAGCTATCATGCACACGTCCTGGGAAGCGTAACACACGTGCATAATCTTCATGTGGTGGTGAATGTTGAATGTTGAACATGAGCTGAATGTTCAGGAAGTGGAACCACTTCCTGTTGATGTAGGGCACTCCCAGATGACCCGGTGAACACAAGGCCACACACACGTGCCATCTATTAGCTCCTGGACCTGGGGCCTCCCATCGCTGGTGGAGAATCCTACTGCCCGGGCATCTTGTTGGGCCTGGCCCATGTCAAAGTGCATATAGTTGGCTGCCCAGGGAAACATGGCATCCGTGACCTCATGGATGCATTTGGACAGGAGCTTGTGAGATACCACACAAGTCCCTGCTCGAGTCCTGGAATAATCCTGAGGTGTAAACATTCAGGGCTGTGGTGACCTTTACGGCCACGGGGAGCGGGTATCCTCCTCCTTCACGTGGTGCCATATCTGCGAGGATATGGCACAGGTGCCGCACCTTGTTGAGGCAGACTAGTGGTTGGCATGGAGGTCCCACAGGTGCTGAGACACCCATCACCCACTACCCACCCCCAAGTCTAGCACAGGCCATGGGCGGCCACCACCCCCCCCCCCGCCCCCGCTCCGCAACCGCAGCCCCCCCCCCCCCACCCCCCCCCCGATGGCGTGAAAGGAGAAGGCAGGAATGTAAGTTGACGTTAAATTCAGATCAGCCATGATCTTATTGAATCGTGCAGCAGGCTAGAGGGGCTGAGGGGCCTAATCCTAATTTGCATGTTTGTCGATACACAGTGAGGTACACAGCAGTGAAGGTTATATTGCATTTTGCACATATTTCAGTGTTAGACAAATGCTAGTAGCCTGCATTAACACAAATGCTCCACATGTCAGCAAGCACTTTTTCACAAAGGGAAATGGAAATCTGAACTCTCGTTGCCTAAAAGCCGTTGAGGCTTGGAAGGGAGTCAGTAAAACTTTTCAAAATGGATGCTGGTCAATTTTTGTTGGGCAAGGTTATTAAAGGTTGTGGAACCAAGGTGGACAGATGGAATTAAAATACAGATAGCTGTGATCAAATTAAATGATGGGGCTGGTTTGAGGGACTGAATGGCCTCCTCCTCTTTCCTTCTTCCCACATCCTATGGGATTAGCAGTTACGCTGCCATTGCTGAAAACCTAACAACTGATAAATAGCACTGCCATAACAGAGTAATAATATCTATTCTGTAAGAATATAAACCTGTAATGTGATTCCACAGCAATAGCTGACTTTTGAAACAATTAACCTTCAGGTCCAATGCTCTCACACTTCTTTATTGTACTCTTGCTCCTATAACCACATGCATCTATTCTCCTTCCTAATGCTGTCAGCAGAATTTGAAAATCAAAGAAACGAGCAAAAAAAAATTAAAAGTCATTTCAGGAACAGGATTTCTATAAAGTTAAATTTAAAATGCCTGCCAAGTCACCCACTGCCTCTCACTTTTCAACGGTCAGAGAAAAGATAATAAACATTTGCAGCAAAGTAGTAGTTGGACTGGGCAGATCGACATACTTAAGTCTTTAAGCAACAGTAAGCAAAGTAAAGCACTGCAATGCCACAGCGATATATATTAAAGCAATATATTTGCAAGGAATAGAAAGTTCTAACTCAGACGTTCTGATGACTTTATAGAACACCCAAGGTTGCTATTTTGGTTTATGATATCGGAACCAATTTTATTGAACTGCAGAATAATGCTCTTTATAGCGAGATGTATTCACTCAGTTATATCATTTCCATTGTATCTTGTTCATGGGCCAGAAATTGCTGAAACAATAAGTGCATCAGCGTCACATCGTGTTATTAATGTGAAAATTGGCCAGTAGGTTCAGCGAATTTAGAAATATGCAGTAGGTTGTGAACCTCCAGCTCTGCTGGTTGATTTACATTGCTTCTACTTTTTGCATCGCACAAACCTCAATCTCCTAAATACTTTTAAGAACTTCCTGGATTTGAACATTCATTGCCCATTAAAGCCATCATAAAATGTTAAGTACAGTAATTAAAAGCACAACTTCCCTTTTGACAACTTGGTAATTGATAATGTAATGCCGCACAGAATGGGAACAATTAGAAGTGTTCGATTCCATTCCTGCATATTGTAAATTGTTACCAGAGATTTTAAAAACGCGTATTTTTAAAAAAATCATACTTTTCCTTCCTGTCTCTGCTATCTCTTATGCTTAAGCCAATTTTTCTTTCCCTCTCTTTATTTCTCTTTCAGTACCTTCACCCTCATTCACCGCCATTCCTGTTTCTGTCTCAACCCTGGAATCTTGTTCGTTCGGGAAATAAGCTGTTGGTCCTGCCATTTAATGAAGCCCCAAATGTTCTGTTGCCCTCACACATCATTATCAGCTTACACTTGCAGCGAGTTGCATTTTTAAAAAATTGAGTCAAAGTTTGCGAAATAAAATCTAACAGCTGTGGGGTGCCCCAGTTGTGTTCTATGATCCTAGCAATAGGACCCGATTGTGAAACAGTAATCCATTAAATTGAGCTAGTTTGTAAGACGTTAAACAATTCATGAGGTTGGTTCGCCTTGCAGCCTCATGGCGCCAAGGTCCCAGGTTCGATCCCGGCTCTGGGTCACTGTCCGTGTGGAGTTTGTACATTCTCCCCGTGTTTGCATGGGTTTCGCCCCCACAACCCAAAGATGTGCAGGCGAGGTGTATTGGCCACTCTAAATTGCCCCTCAATTGGAAAAAAATAATAGGGTACACTAAATTTATTTTAAAAAACAATTCATGAGATATATTAATAATTTAATACATTATTTTAAATATATTTTTAGCATGCTGTTAAAACAAGAAAAGTGAAGTAAACTTATAAAGCCAAAAAGTACATTAATCATTTCACTTCTTTATGCAATTTGGTTGGCTAGTTTCAATGTAAAACTTGGCAAATTCTAAGTTATGTTGTAGTAATTTGCAAGTTGCCTTGCAATTCCAAACTGTTCTAGTGGCTGACCAGTGCATCAATGTGTCGCCATTTCCCCTCGCACCCCAATTTTGAATGAATATCAAGGGATCAATCATACAAGTAATGTCTTCTACCATTGTCGGACTATAAAATCATCAGATATCGGTTTCTATTCCCCAAGCAAGTGACATTTTTGCTGGTCAAATAATTGGATATAAAAGATACAACACTGTCCATCCGCTCCCTCATTTGAGCAAGTGACCAATAAACATGCAATTTGGTTACGCAATCCCCATTGCAAAACATACTGGGGGTTATTTTGGTGAAAGGGTGAAAACAGGAGCTAAACGGGTGCTTTGTTAATAAGACACATCTGTTTGAAAGTCTGGTTTTAGTACATAATTTTGGGCCTAATTGCAGATTATCATAATTTGCACTTGCCTGGAGACACTAAAACAGACACCGGCAGATTTAGCATTCAAGCACTGATTCATTTTTCTGGAGTAGTCATTGTGGGCTCCATTCACCCACTTCACAGAAGGTGTGCTGTGTGCTGGCTGACACACAGTGACGCATTGCAGGATGGCTCAGAGACCAAGCGAGAGGGTGCACAGGTTCTTGGATGCAGCACCAGGGATCTTGCTGGCACAGACGGGGTGACCAGTACCCACAGAAAGAGTCCAACTCTCCCTCTTGCCCTACTATCCTGCAACCTCTGGTACTGCTCTGCCTGGCAGCCTGACCACCTCCCGCTCTTCTTCCAGATCCAGGGCAATAATCAGCAAGATGTCCAGGACGAAGCACTACCTTTTTCCTGATGACTCTAACAAGGTTAAGTAACACAGAATTCACTCTGTTTAGATGAAATCCTCAGAGAACAACCAGAATAAATAATGATAAAGTGATGATGAAGTGTCCCAGCAGGTCTCTCGATGTGTTCCCAAAGTAATTTTCAGAACCTCCAGTAGAAGGTTACATACCTTTAAATAGCACTCAAAACACTCAGCAATGATTAGTTTACTCTCAAACAGTTGGGCACTATTAGGAGAATGGCACTGGGTCAAGCGCTAGCCAACAATATGCCGGGCAGTCTTGGTGATGAGCACTTACAGGCATTCAAGTGGCCAGCAGCCCCTTAACAGCCTCCAGGTGGCCGCTCCTAGCAAGTGTTTCAAAGTCTTTTCCGAGATGGCGCCTTGCAATAAGCATGGACTAAAACCGCTCTGCAGCTCAAGAGCCCATCTTGGCCTCCTTGGAAGCGTTTTGGTGCCTGAAGGAACCTTCAACAATCACACCAAGTCACTATCCACCCGAGACTGGTACCAGCTATCCCATCATAGATCTGGGTTCAAATAATGGCTCTATTGGCTCTATTTGTTTAATGTACAGTATATTTACCTGTTGAAATTAAGGTTTGATTTTACCGAGGAACCTGAAAGAAAGTGCAAAGCTTCGAAATGTTTCAATAATTATGTTATGTTCCTTCGTGGTCAACACATCATTTTGATGGTTGTATAAAGAAAAGGTAATGAACATGCATCTTAATAATAGAAGAAAGGGACTTCCGGCTGCGGCTATGCAGAGCTAGGTCGCATGTTCGGTAGCTCCCGCTTGGAACGGACTTTTGGGCTCTTTTACAGGGCCCCCACGGCATTTGTTTGACATTTCCCGGTGTGAGAAGAAGACTGCAACATTCCCCCGACAGTGTCCCCCAGGAATGGTATGTCTCTTGGTTACCAGACCCGGCAGAAACAGTAAAAGATTTGGCTTTAACTGCAGGATAAACAAAGCCTCTTCCAGCATGCAGGCGGGGGAAGGGCAAGCTTAAAGCTGCAAGCTGACTTGAGGGCCTTTATTAAAGGTGAATTCTAGCAGCAGAGGGAACAACTGTGAAAAGATCTACCAAGGCCATTGAAGAAGCGGGGACGAGGCTTCCAGTGGCGGCCATGGAGGAGTAGGTCGCGCATCCGGCAGCTCCCGCCTGGAACGGACTCTCAGACCTTTTTCAGGAGTTTCCACAGGCTTTTTGGGGCAGATTGGTGAAGCGAACACTGCCAAAAGGATTCCCTCTCGAGACTCCCGGTTGCGGTTATGCGGAGCTAAGTCGCACATTCGGCGGCTCCCGCAAAAACGGACTTTTGGGCTCTTTTCAGGGCCCCCAAGGGAACTTTTTCACGTTTCCCGGTGTGGGAAGGAGTTAATAATAGTTCCATGTCAGTATATGGCTTTAACAAGGAGCGGGGCGACAAAAAAGGTGGTGGTGGACCAGAAGAAGGGAGGGAAGAAGGACAAAATGGCGGCGGGCGGAGACCAGGCAGCGTGGAGGCAGCGGGCAGAGGAGCAACAGGAGGGTATCCAGCGCTGCCTCAGAGAGATTAAAACAAACCTGCTAGAGCTGATGAAGGCTTCTATTGATAAGCTGCTGGAGACACAAATGGCCCAGGGGGGTGGCGATCCGAGAGGCTCGACAAAAGATCTCTGACAATGAGGATGAGATCTTAGGCCTGGCGGTAAAGGTGGAGGCGCACGAGGCGCTCCACAAGAAATGGCAGGAGCGGTTCGAGGAGATGGAGAATCGGTTGAGGCGGTAGAATCTGCGGATTCTGGGCCTCCCGAAGGGGTAGGAGGGGCCGGACGTGGGGACCTATGTGGTCACCATGTTGAACTCGCTGATGGGAGCAGGGTCCTTCCAGGGGCCCCTGGAGCTGGAAGGGGCCCATAAAGTGATGGCGAGGAGGCCCAAGGCTAACGAGCCTCCGCGGGCGGTGCTGGTGCGGTTCCATCGGTTCGTCGATCGGGAGTGTGTGCTCAGGTGGGCCAAGAAGGAGAGGAGCAGCAGGTGGGAGAACGCGGAGGTTCGGATATATCAGGACTGGAGTGCGGAGGTGGTGAAGAGGAGGGCCGGGTACAATCGAGCGAAGGCGGTGCTGCACAGGAAGGGGGTGAAGTTAGGCATGTTGCAGCCGGCGCGACTGTGGGTTACCTACAAGGACCGGCACCATTATTTTGAGTCTCCGGAGGAGGCGTGGGCCTCTGTTCAGGCCGAGAAGCTGGACACAGACTGAGGGTCGGTATGGGCGATTGGGGACTGCGGTGGATATGTTATGCCTATTTTTGGTTCGGGGGGGGGAGCCTTTGCATTGTTTTGGGTTTCTTTTTCTCTGTGTTTTTCTCTTTCGGGTTGGGGAGGGTGGATGGGGCGGGTTGGACACTGTTTTGGTAGGTGGAGAGCGTGGGCTTTTTTCCCGCGCCGAAGACTGGAGGGGGGGCCGGGGCAGGGAAGCGAGGATTGTTTCCCGCGCTTAGAACGGAGGGAGGAGGGGGAGAGCCTGTGGATGGGGAGTGGGAGAGGAGGGTGTGCCACACAATGAGAGGAGTCGAAGGGGAGGCGGGAGTGGCCGGGGTCAGCAGGAGTCAGCTGACTTGCGGAAGTGCAATGGGGGGAGTAAACCAGCTAGGATGGGTCCTAGCCAGGGGGGGGGGGGGGGGGGGGGGTGGTGGATGGGGGGGAATCGAGTTGCTGTTGCTAAGGTCAGCGAGTGGAGGGGCGTCAAGACGGGGGTATGCCGCTGTGGGGAACGGGCCGGGTGTGGGGTGCGGGTGCGTGGCTGGCCGAGGAGGGGTCATGGCTAGTCGGCGGGGGAGGGGGGCGGGTAGCCCCCTGATCCAGCTGATAACCTGGAATGTAAGGGGACTGAATGGGCCGGTTAAGCGGGCCCGCATGTTCGCGCACCTGAAGGGACTCAAGGCAGATGTGGTTATGCTCCAGGAGACACACCTGAAGGTGGCAGACCAGGTAAGACTGAGGAAAGGGTGGGTAGGTCAGGTGTTTCACTCGGGGCTAGGTGCCAAAAATCGAGGGGTGGCGATCTTGGTGGGAAAGCATTCGAGCTTTGTGGCAGATAATGGCGGTAGGTACATAATGGTAAGTGGTAAGCTGCAGGGAGAGAGGGTGGTACTGGTCAATGTGTATGCTCCGAACTGGGACGATGCGGGTTTTATGCGGCGCATGTTGGGTCGGATCCCAGACTTGGAAGTGGGGGGCCTGATAATGGGGGGAGACTTTAATACGGTGTTGGATCCGGCACAGGATCGCTCCAGGTCTAGGACGTGTAGGAAGCCGGCGGCGGCTAGAGTGTTGAGGGGATTTATGGACCAAATGGGAGGGGTGGACCCTTGGAGTTTTGCAAGGCTGGGGGCTAGGGAAATTTCATTCTTCTCACATGTCCATAAGGCTTATTCTTGAATCGACTTTTTCATTTTGAGTCGGGAGCTGGTAGCGAGAGTAGAGGATACCGAGTATTCGGCAATCGCCATTTCGGACCACGCCCCGCATTGGGTGGACTTGGAGATGGGGGAGGAGAGGGACCAGCGCCCGCTGTGGCACTTGGAGGTGGGGCTGTTGGCGGACGAGGAGGTGAGCGAGCGGGTCCGAGGAAGTATAGAGAGGTACTTGTAGACCAACGACAACGGGGAGGTCCGAGTGGGGATGGTATGGGAGGCACTGAAGGCGGTGGTGAGAGGAGAGCTGATCTCCATTAGGGCCCACAAGGAGCAGAGGGAGCGGGGGGGAGAGGGAGAGGCTGGTGGGGGAGATGGTGAGGGTAGACAGGAGGTATGCGGAAGAGCCTGAGGAAGGATTGTTGAGGAAGAGGCGCAGCCTCCAGGCCGAATTCGACCTGGTGACCACCAGGAAGGTGGAGGTGCAGTGGAGGAAGGCCCAGGGGGCGGTCTACGAGTATGGGGAAAAGGCAAGCCAGATGCTGGCCCATCAGCTTCGGAAGCGGGACGCAGCTAGGGAGATCGGGGTAGTTAAGGACAGGGGAGGGAGCGTGGTGCGGAGTGGGGTTGGCATCAATGGGGTCTTCAGGGACTTCTGCGAGGAATTGTACCGATCCTAGCCCCCACGGGAAGAGGGCGGGATGGGCCGTTTCCTGGACCAATTGAGGTTTCCAAAGGTGGAAGAGGAACTGGTGGCGGGACTGGGGGCCCCGATTGGGCTGGAGGAGCTGATCAAAGGGATAGGAAGCATGCAGGCGGGGAAGGCACCGGGGCCGGACGGTTTCCCGGTCGAATTCTACAAAAAATATATGGACCTATTGGGCCCGCTGTTAGTTAGGACATTTAATGAGGCAAAGGAGGGGGGGCTTTACGCCCGACGATGTCCCGGGCACTGATCTCTTTGATCCTGAAGCGGGACAAGGATCCCCTGCAATGTGGGTCGTACAGACCGATTTCCTTGCTAAATGTAGATGCCAAGGTGCTGGCGAAGGTCTTAGCCACGAGGATTGAGGATTGTGTGCGCAGATCATCCATGAAGACCAGACGGGGTTTGTGAAGGGGAGACAGTTGAACGCGAATGTGTGGAGGCTTTTGAACGTTATCATGATGCCAGCAAGGGAGGGGGAGGCAGAGATAGTGGTGGCGATGGACGCTGAGAAAGCCTTTGATAGGGTAGAGTGGGGGTACCTGTGGGAGGTGCTGAAGAGGTTCGGGTTTGGGGAGGGGTTTGTCAGGTGGGTTAGGCTGTTGTATGAGGTCCCGATGGCGAGTGTGGCCACAAATAGGAGGAGGTCCGAGTACTTTCGGTTGCACCGAGGGACGAGACAGGGGTGTCCCCTGTCCCCCCTGCTCTTCGCACTGGCAATTGAACCCCTGGCTATGGCACTGAGAGAGTCGAGGAACTGGAGGGTGTTGGTGCGGGGTGGGGAGGAGCATAGGATGTCGCTTTATGCAGACGACCTGCTGCTGTATGTGGCGGACCCAGTGGGAGGAATGCCCGAGGTAATGAGGATCCTTAGGGAATTCGGCGTACAAGCTCAATATGGGGAAGAGCGAGCTGTTCGTAGTTCAGCTAGGGGACCAGGAGAGGGGGATTGGCGAGCTCCCACTAAAAAGGGCGGAGAGGAGCTTCAGATATTTGGGCGTCCAGGTGGCCAGGAGCTGGGGGGCCCTGCATAGGCTTAACTTTACAAGGCTGGTGGAGCAAATGGAGGAGGAGTTCAAGAGGTGGGATGCGTTGCCGCTGTCCTTGGCAGGTAGGGTGCAGTCAATCAAATTGACGGTGCTCCCAAGGTTTTTGTTCCTGTTCCAGTGCCTCCCCGTGTTTATCCCGAAGACTTTGTTCAGGCGGGTTAACAGGAGCATAATGGGGTTTGTGTGGGCGCGAGGGACTCCAAGGGTGAGAAGGGTGTTCCTGGAGCGTAGTAGAGATAGGGGGGAGCTGGCGCTACCCAACCTCTGTGGGTATTACTGGGCCGCCAATGCAACAATGGTGCGCAAGTGGGTGATGGAGGGGAGGGAGCTGCATGGAGGAGGCTGGCGACGGCGTCCTGTGTGGGTACGAGTCTGGGGGTGCTGGCAACGGCGCCGCTGCCGCTCCTTCCAAGGAGGTATACCACGAGCCCGGTGGTGGTGGCGGCCCTCAAAATTTGGGGGCAGTGGAGACGGCATAGGGGGAAGTTGGGGCCTCGGCGTGGACTCCATTACGGGGGAACCACCGATTCGCCCCAGGAAGAACAGGTGGAGGGTTTTCGGGGTGGCACAGGGCAGGGATACGAACGTTGGGGGACCTATTTGTGGACGGGAAGTTCGTGAGCTTGGGTGAGCTGGAGGAGAAATACGGGTTCCCCCCCGGGGAACACCTTCAGGTACTTACAGGTAAGGGCGTTTGCCAGACGGCAGGTGGTGGAATTCCCGTGGCTACTGCCACACACAGTACAGGACAGGGTGCTCTCGGGGGGTGGGTGGGAGTGGGGAAGGTCTCGGAAACTTACCAGGTGATGTAGGAGGAGGAGGAGGCCTCGGTGGTGGAGTTGAAACGTAAGTGGGAGGAGGAGTTGGGAGAGAAGATCGAAGAGGGGACGTGGGCAGATGCCCTAAGGAGGGTGAATTCTTCCTCTTCGTGCGCGAGGCTCAGCCTCATACAGCTTAAGGTGCTGCACAGGGCACATATGACCGGGACAAGGATGAGCCGGTTCTTTGGCAGTGAGAACAGGTGTGTTAGGTGCTCAGGGAGCCCAGCAAATCACACCCATATGTTCTGGGCATGCCCAGCGCGGGAGGAATTTTGGAAGGGCGTAGCGAGAACGGTGTCGAGGGTGGTAGGATCCAGGGTCAGACCGGGCTGGGAGCTCGCAATATTTGGGGTGGCAGAGGAGCCAGGAGTGCAGGAGGCGAAAGAGGCTGGAATTCTGGCCTTTGGGTCCCTGGTAGCCCGGCGAAGGATTCTCCTTCAGTGGAAAGATGCGAGGCCCCCAAGCGTGGAATCCTGGATCAGCGATATGGCAGGGTTTATTAAATTGGAGAGGGTGAAATTTGCCTTGAGAGGGTCGGTACAAGGGTTCTTTAGGCAGTGGCAACCGTTCTTAGACTTTCTGGCAGAACGATAGACATTGGTCAATGGCAGCAGCAGCTCGGCGGGGGGGGGGGGGGGGTTTACTTTATTTTTGTTTATGTTATTTACACTGGAGGGTCTGAGGGGGTGTATACACCTGTTGTGTTAAGTCGGGGTGTTAATGTTCATTTATTATTTATGTACAGGGGGAGGGGTTTGGGGGGTTGCTTTTCTAGATTGTGTTTTGTACTTCACCCTGTTGGGTTCTTTTTTTCTTTCTCATTTTGTTATTGATATTTTATGAAAATCTTTAATAAAAATTATTTTATTTTTTTAAATAACAATAGAAGAAAGAATTGCGTGCACAGTGACGGCAGTATAGTCCTCCTATATTAGTTTGGAAATCTATTGTTGCATTGATGGATCAGTCTGCCATTCACATCACAAATTCATTATTCCCTGAACAATTATGTCGATATGCAGCCAGATTCTCAGCTCTCAACTGCTCAGTAACTACCCACCAGGAATTATGCAACACTGATCCAAGGTGACTCAAATGACTAATCTTCCCAGAAGGTAATGATTTATCCTAGATGGTTCCATAGGTCTGACTGCCCTTGTCTAGGCAGCCATTCATCACACGTGAGCCTAACCTGAGAGCAGTGCAGTCTATTTAGTCAAGTGTTGCAGAGAGGTCATCAACTTCTCATCATCCTCAACCAATACCTTTCCTGCTGGAGTCGCTGGTTAGCAATCAGAACGGGGGTTCGGGATTCTCCGTCCAGCGACGGCAGAATCTCAAATCGAGATTGGGCGGAGAATAGTGTGTCGGCCGAAAATTGAGGCCAGCGCCAGGCGGCCAACGAAATGCCATGCCCCGCGGGGTGCCTCGAGAGCGGCTTGGATGCATTCCACACCGCATGCCGGCGTGAGCATGCAAATTGTACAGTAAACGCTGTTGACATATCATTGACGGGCCCATCCAGCATTCTCCGGGCCTCTTGTCTCCGCCAGTCAGAATTATCGACGGCGAGGTTCACTTGTGGTATTTAAAATTGGGAAACGGGCACCGTGGCTGCTGAGGGGGTGAGAGAAGGTCAGACATGTTCCCAAAGACGCAGCAGCCGTGGGCTGCCTGTCCTGTCGCTAGCTGGGGTGGGCACCTGCCAGGGCTGGGGGAGAGTAGAGGGAGGTGAGCAGAGGTTGGGCCGTGGAGTAGGGTGTCTCCCCGGGACCGGGGTGCCCATGCACGGACAACATCCATGGATGGCAGCCTTCAGCCCACCCCGGGAAATAGTGTGTGCCTCCTCTCCTCCACGGCATTCAACAGTGTCTGCAGCTCTGCAGCAGTGAACCCTGGTGCCACTCGTCAGGCTGGCATCTTCTTGGTTGGAATGAGAGTGTGTGGGGAGTGGAGTGCTTATATACAGCTGCAGCTTGTCAGTCTCTCGAGAGTCAATCCCGACCCCGGCGAATCACATGCCAGCGTTCACTGGAATTGTACTAGTTCCACGTGGTGCCGGTGCTAGCCCATTAGGTTGTCCGGGATCACTTTGAGACTTGTGCTGCTTTCGGGGCAGGAGAACTCTCGCGATTCAGTTCGGCATCAGCACTTTGTCTCTGAAATGGAGAATTCCGGCTGGGGACTCAGATTGACAATCTTCCTTTCTAATCCAGGGCTAAAGATAACCCTGCTCCGCCTCACGGTGCCGAAGTCCCAGGTTCGATCCCGGCTCTGGGTCACTGTCCGTGTGGAGTTTGCACATTCTCCCCGCATTTGCGTGGGTTTCGCCCCCACAACCCAAAAATGTGCAGGGTAGGTGGATTGGCCACGCTAAATTGCCCCTTAATTGGAAAACATGAATTGGGTACTCTAAATTTTTAAAAAAAGATAACCCTGCTCCTATGCAAGGTGAAGTCAGTTAATATTACATAGCCAGTTATCACATCTGGGACCTTCCCAGACCTTACGACTTGTTTCCATACTAAGCAGGGTATTTAGCCTAAATACTTTAAATTCTCTTACACTTTAAATAGAGTTTTTTAAATAAATTTAGAGTACTCAATTAATTTTTTCCAATAAAGGGGCAATTTAGCGCGGCCAATCCACCTACACTGCACATCTTTGTTGTGGGGGTGAATCCAGTGCAAACTCCACACGGACGGTGATCCAGAGCCGGGATCAAACCTGGGACCTCGGCTCCGTGAGGCAGCAATGCTAACCACTGCACCACCGTGCTGCCCTTAAATAGAGTTTTACCAAAATGCTTGGTCTAGATTCTCCTGTCGCTGAAGCCGAAATGGCGTTTAGCGATCGCTGGAGAATTAAAGCTCCCAACCAAATTGGGGGCGCTGCCGCTTTCGCAATGCTCCGCCCCCTCCAAAGCAGCGTACTCAGAGAGTACGCCGCGCCACGTATCGACGGCCTCAGGACAATGCCTGAGGTCCGCCCTCCAATGCCCCGCCCCTGACCGGCCGATTTCCCGCATGTGGTCTCATCTGTCAGGAACTCGGCATGGCAGCTGCGGACTCAGTCCAGCACTGCCACAGTTTGGGGAGGGCCGATGCACGGGCAGGAGGACCTTTATCTGGGGCTGAGGGCACTGTAGGGGTGTGGTCCGGGGCGCACGAGCCGCCACCGTGCGCATGCGTGGCCATGGACCCAGCAATTCTCCGGGCCATAATGGCAGCTAGAGCCAGGTGCTCTACGGTGCTGGCATGCTAGCCCCCAGTCAATATTTATGCAGTGAAGGGTGACAAACAGAGGGCGGGGTTCTTCTTTTTGGGGACTAAGTCCCCACGTCCTCCGGAAAACGGGCTAGAATCACTCCGGACATTTTCCTAGAAAGTCCGGGGTGATTCTCCGTTCTCCATGGGGGTAGCATATGTGCGCGGCTCCCCACTTTAGCGCGGGCGATGCTGACATGGCGGATGGAGACGATGGGCCGTGCGGAGGAAGGTAGGTCCTCCTCCGATCGCGATGGCCCGCCGATCGGTGGCCCCCGATCGCGGGCCTTCTCACCACTGAGGCTCCCCCCCCCCCCCCAGAGTCCGGTTCCCCCCCCCCCTCCCAGGACCGCCACCACGGCCGCGGGTCCAAGCTCCCACCGGGTGATATCAGATTAGAACCACGCCAGCAGGACTCGTCAGAGTTCGGCCCATCGAGCGCCGGAGAATCGCCCCTGGGGGCTTTTTCAGCGGCCCCCGACCAGCGCCGCATGGACCATGCCGCATGGCTGGCGGGCGATTCTCTGGTCCGCGGAGAATCGCGTCCCAGCGTCGGAGCGGCGTGGCGGGATTCTCGCGCCGCCCCGCCGATTCTCCGAACAGAGAATCTTATTGTTAACATTGAGCAATAAATGAAAAGTCTAAAGTTGTTAGATTTCTTGGTCTTCCTCATTATCATAGAACCATAGAATCCCTACAGAAGCAGGCCATTCGGCCCATCGATCTGCACTGACCATCTGAAAGAGTACACTACCTAAGCCCACTCCCACATCCTATCCCCATAACCCTACCTAACCGACACATCCTTGAACACTGTTTAGCATGGCCAATCCACCTAACCTGCCATCTTTCGACTGTGGGAGGAAACTGGAGCACCCGGAGAAAACGCAAACAGACATGGGGAGAACGTGCAAACTCCACACAATCTCCCAAGGCTGGAATCGAACCCGGGTCCCTGGCGCTGTGAGACCACTGTGCCAGCATGACATCCATCTTCTTCTTCACCACTTCAGGTCCCTTCCCAAGATGATTCCCCTACAGCCCTGATCCAGCTTCTAGATTTCTTCATATATTTTCTGCAGCCCATTTCATTCATCCTCAATACTGTTGCTATCTGCATAATTGAACAAAATGAGTTTGTGAAAACCAGATAATAAAAGACAAACAACTACATGAACAATAAAAAGAGAGAAAAATAAAAAGCAAAACCGAATAAAAAGAAGGCAGCCCACTGGACTGTACACCCATGATTGAATTCCAGCTTTGCATGATATTTGCATTCAGATTTCCTGCAGCACGTGAGCCACTGACCTCAGCTGGATCATCAGGAGTATTGCTGAATAAGTCTGACCACCAGATGGGAGGATAACATATTATTGCAATTCCCCAGTGATGGTGCTGCGTTGGCAACGTAGCACTGGCACAAGTCTGGGAGATACCCACAGCTGCTTGCCTAGGTTCTTGGCCAAATTCCAACAACACATGTGACATGAGAGGCTGTGAAGAGGTGAACACGCAAAATGAAACGCTGCAGGGGTTCTTTCCCCCAACTGGTGAAGAATTTGATTGAATGAAATGATTACATTTGATCATTCCAACATAAAGTTCCCTTCACTTTCTTTTCCACAGCAAAGAACTGTCAGATTTTGTACAATGTTCTGTACTTCTTATCCTCTCATTCAATTCATTTCAAATCTATAAAAGTCATTATTGTTTCTTTGCAAAAGCAATTTGTGGGTTTGTACTCCTGACCTCTCTCATTGCTGCACTTAGCGCATCTGTGGTCAGCTGTACCCTCAGCTACCTAGGCCCCACATTCTGGACTTTGCCTCCTTTAAGACCGTTTATTAAACTGTTGCTCTTTTTAGCCTTAGTTTATTAGCTCTGATTATGTCACCTTTGCTCACGAGTCGCCAGGTATCTTTCTGATACCGCCACGTGGTTCAAGCTCGAGTTATGATTAATAAGTCAGCACACCGCTTAGTAAGATTGAAATCAACGGTCATTTATTATGTACAGCAATCAATACTTACACAATAATCCTACTATCTATATCAAAACCTACCACAACTGGCCAATACTTAACTTTAGGAAGGGCCCACCAGGTCAGGGAAACGAATGGCTTATCGAATCGGATCTGGCCCGCGGGATTCAAAAGGCTGACATGGGTCGATGGCTAGGAATCTCTATCGGGTAGCGATCGCTGGAGTCAAACTTACAGTTTCTGGTCGATGTTCTTGCGAAGGTTGCGAGCAGGTGAAGAAGGGAGAGAGAGAGAGATCTGAACTTGGCCCCTCACTTTATAGGGCCCAGGGGCTTCCCGCCTCTCGGGGCAGCCCTTGACCCTGAGTCCCAAGTGATTGGACTTGTTCCCAATCACTGGGTTCGATATGCTCCAATAATGGGGCGATTCCTCGATCGGGGGTTGGTCGTTCACCTGTCTTTGTTTCGGCCACTGCAGGTGCCGACAGGTCTGGCCCGGCATTCAATTGCTAATATGTTGCAATTGTTCCCGGGGATAGCCGATTAAACTGCAGATGTCTGGGTTGATGTGCTGCTAATAGTCTTGAGTATCGATCTGGGCCGACTTCCCCAGAGCCGAATACGCTATTCTGTCTGCAGCTGTCCATTTGTGTCCTGTTGGTTGCTTTTCCCATCAGCCTTTTCGGTTAGCCATTTTAAATCGGGTTTTGGCCAAATTAATAGGGAATCAGCCATTTTAGGTGGCTACAAAACCCACCTCATTAACTAAGCAGCTCAAAGGGCAGCACGGTGGCGCAGTGGCTAGCGCTGCTGCCTCATGGCGCTGAGTCCCAGGTTCGATCCCCGCTCTGGGTCACTGTCCATGTGGAGTTTGCACATTCTCTCCATGTTTGCGTGGGTTTCGCCCCCACAACCCAAAGATGTGCAGGGTCGGTAGATTGGCCACTCTAAATTGCCCCTTAATTGGAAAAAATGAATTGGGTATGAATTTTTTAAAAAAACTAAGCAGCTCATTATCCCGAATGAATAGCTCCTACTTTTGTTCAGTGTCCATTTTTTGTATGCACAACTGTGAAGAACTATTCTACTTTTACTGTTGCCAAACATCAAGACTGAGATTCTCCGTTCAGCCATCCCCGTTTTCCGGCGCAGCGTGCCCCTGCCAGCTGCGGGATCCTCCATTCTGGCGGAAGGCCAATGGGGTTTCGCATTGTAGCCATCCCCATTGCCTGCTCCATGGCAACACCTTAGTCAATCAGAGTCAACTTGCCAACCAATCTGCACTCTTTACTCCTGTCGTATAAATTATCGTGATGCTTTGCAATTAGGCATTCTTGCATTTGTCCAAATGAATGGAAGATTAAAAGGCTCGGTAACAAGTCTCTCTTTTCAGCAATATGAAAACAGCAGTTTATTTTGATATCGGGAGGTGACTGATCGAATTGCCAACCAAATATCCAGGAGAGCCACGGATTACTTGTTCTTTACCTTTTGTGAATGTTTCTCTGTTTTAGTATTTCTACAACAACAATGCACAAATATTGTGAAGTAAAATCTTCAAAACCTTTTCTATGAAAACGAGCGTGGCAATCTTAACAGATTAACGTTTCTACAGTGAAAGGACAAACAAAAGGAGCAATTTTGGAAACCAATTTCAAAATTTTCTTTAACCCCAAGTTATGGGGGAGGGAAATGGATGATACGTGACAAGAAAGCAACAAAGGCAGGGAGAGCTTCCCATAGAGATCATAATGATCGGTAAAAGGGAAGGTAATGCATGAGGAACAATGCTACCCTGAACAGTGATTAATTACCTGCTGTGAGAAATCTAAGCTTCTGAACACGACTGAAATTAACTTTCCAGCTTTACAGCGGTTTTCTCCACAGCTGCCTTAATTACTATGGTCAATTTGTTACAATACCTGTTACCCCAAAGGTCACAATACTGTGCTATGAAGGCAATTAAATATACTCTTTCTTTTTTTAATTTTAGATGCTAACAGAATTAAACCGGCGTATTTGACAGAAAATACACTCAAGTCGACAAGGAGCTGTTAGAATCTGTAATGACCCTCACGAGACCCACTGAAGGACCCAATTGATCTCCCTGTAGGGCTGGTGGAATATGAGCTCCCCGCTGATGGGCGGAGGCCTTTCAGCTGGTGCTCATGAAACTAACACTTAAAAGCCGGCCTAGACTGGGTAGTCCCGGTTGGCACTGTGTGCTGTATGCCAGGTTGTGGCCTTTTCTTTTGACTAAGAAATAAACCAACGTTTGGATCACCTTCTCAGGTCTCCTGAAGATTTTATAGAACCAATATATGCAGGCACATTAATAACCTGTACCTCTCACGGGGATCTAGATGCATTGACACTTTAGCATCATTTCACATACTATTAAAATCAAGCCTTTGTGAACCCTTGCTCACTGAAGTTCAAAAATGAAACATTGGACACTTTCATTCTTGGTTCGTTTTTTTTTAAAGCTTTAAAGTTGCTGGCAGTGCGAGTTGACAAGAGTGTAATGAGGGCAAGCTCGATATCTCACACCAGAAGCTGGGTGAATTCAATGCAAATTCGGATGCAAAAAGTGAAATAAAGAGAGGGAAATTAAGTTTGGAATAAGACAGAATGAAAAGCAAGAAAATAATATTTAAAATGGAGCATTTAAAAAAAATGCCCAACAGCTATCGCTGCAGTGATCTCTTCTGGAGGGTAATATGAATAGCAACAGAAAGAGCAATTAACCTAGACATTGTTGGATGACAAATGTCACAGAATGGTTGCAGATGGGTCACAGTGGGTGTTTTGTTTGATTTGGTTATGGGATATGGGCATCACTGGCTACGTCAGAATTATTGACCATGCCTAATTACCATCCATTGAGAATATGGTGATGAGCTGCCTTCCATAGAATTCATAGCATCTCTACAGTTCATAAGGAGGTCATTCGGCCCATCGAGTCTGCACTGACCCTCCGGAAGAGCACGCTCCCTAGGTCCATTCCCACTCCCAATCCCTACAACCGCATAACCCCACCTAACGTGCACACCTTTGGACCGTGGGGGAAGCACCCGGAGGAAACACACTCAGGCACGGGAGAACGTGCAAACATCGCAGTCACCCAAGGCCGGAATTGAACCCGGATCTCTGGCGTTGTGAGACGGCTAACCACCATGCCACCGTGAACCGCTGCCGTCCACGTAGTGTAGGTACGCCCACAGTGCTGTTAGGGAGGGAATTCCATGATTTTAACCCAGCGACATTGAAGGAACGGTGTTAGGATGGTGCAGGACAGACGACCAGATCTCCTGCTAGGAATAGCTACAAGTAGCAACAGCAGCAGAATAACATGATCTTTATTTTCCATTTTAGAATTCTAATGTAGAAATTATGTAGAAGCTGTTTTCTTCAAACTGCAATTAACAGACTTCTTCATCCAGCATGCTAATGCACCAAAACCTAATGAAGTATGTTTGTTATCGGTGTAGTCACAATTGTTACGTTATAATCGAAGCTGCACTATAAGAAGTAACAAAACAACAGCCTGCAGCAGAAAGACATACAAATAAAGATAGATCCATATTCACAAAATGCAAACCAAGAGTCAGGGTTGGAATATTTACAGCAAATATTTATCTAATTTAGGTACAAGTGACAGCAAAATCAAACTTGGCTAACCGGGACTTATTTAAGTAACTAAGCATGGGAGCAGTCTTGCTGAAAAGGTCCATGATTATGTTTAATTTCTATTTTTCCACAGAACTAAGTATTCTAACATGCCAAACATCTATAATTGAACTGATAGCACATGGAGTAAGTATATAGTCAGTGTCTCATGACCAAATAGTACCCTCCTTTCATTGAAGTCTTCTGTAATGCTGTGTTAGCCTCACACTGTATAAGCAGACCATAAACATGTAGAATGCACTTGCACTGTTCTGAGGTCTGAAGTTTTTAAAATTCCCCCCACCATCCTCCCTCCTTCCCCTCTGTCCAGAGAGATCGGCCCTTAAAATCCAGTTTACATTTTAACTGGTGAATTGAATTCAGATCTCAGAAGTGGCCATTTGCAACCCTTTTGTATATGGGGGTGGGGGTGCAAGATTGGGATAGGTGGTGTGCCCTCCTGAAAATACTGGAACTCCTCTAGAGCACCCGTATCCTAACTTCTGAAGATCAGTCATCAGCTCAAGGAAAATGGTATTGTTAACACAATTTTGCAATTGATATGCAGCTGGGACCACAACCTTTCACGATATACATTCATGATCTGGAAGAAGGGACTGAAGGCACTGTTGCTAAGTTTGCAGATGATACAAAGATCTGTAGAGGGGCAGGTAGTATTGAGGAAGCAAGGGGGGGGGGGGGGGGGTGGCTGCAGAAGGACTTGGACAGGTTAGGAGAGTGGGCAAAGAAGTGGCAGATGGGATACAATGTGGAAAACCGTGTGTTATGCACTTTGGAAGGAGGAATGGAGGCATAGACTATTTTCTAAATGGAGAAATACTTAGGAAACCAGAAGCACAAAGGGACTTGGGAGTCCTGGTTCAAGATTCTCTTAAGGTTAACATGCAGGTTCAGTCGGCAGTTAGGAAGGAAAATGCAATGTTAGCATTCATGTCGCGAGAGCTAGAATACAAGACCAGGGATGTACTTCTGAGGCTGTATAAGGCTCTGGTCAGATCCCATTAGGAATGCTATGAGCAGTTTTGGGCCCCGTATCTAAGGAAGAATGCCCTGGCCTTGGAAAAGGTCTGGAGGAGGTTCACAGGAATGATTCCTGGAATGTCATATGAGGAACGGTTGAGGACTCTGTGTCTGTACTCGTTGGAGTTTAGAAGGATGGAGGGGGGGGATCTTATTGAAACTTACAGGATACTGCAAGCCTGGATAGAGCAGACGTGGAGAGGATGTTTCCACTTGTAGAAAAACTAGAACCAAGGGCACAATCCCAGACAAAAGGGATGATCCTTTAAAACTGAGATGAGGAGGAATTTCTTCAGCCAGAGTGTGGTGAATCTGTGGAACTCTTTGCCACAGAAGGCTGTGGAGGCCAAATCACTGAATATCTTTAAGACAGAGATTGATAGGTTCTTGATTAGGATCAGGGGTTATGGGGAGAATGGGGATGTGAAAAATAATAATAATAATAATCTTTATTATTGTCACAAGTAGGCTTACATTAACACTGCAATGAAGTTATTGTGAAAAGCCCCTAGTCGCCACATTCGGGCGCCTGTTCCGGTACACGGAGGGTGAATTCAGAATGTCCAAATTACCTATCAGCACATCTGTTGGGACTTGTGGGAGGAAATCGGAGCACCCGGAGGAAACCCACGCAGACATGGGGAGGACATGCAGACTCTGCACAGACAGTGACCCAAGCCGGGAATCAAAGCTGGAACCACTATTCTACCATGCTGCCCTATCATATCAGCCATGATTTAATGGCGGAGCAGACTCGATGGGCCGTATGGTCTAATTCTGCTCCTATGTCTTATGGTCTATGGTCTTATGCAGCAACATAAACAAGGCACTTGTAAATCCACAAATACTGAAAACTGATCACCACTAAGACCACCAGGGTGTAGTGATCACAGCTGGAAAATGTATACATTAGGATACGGGACTTGTTTCTCGGTAAACGTATGTGATTACAATGAAAAGGATCTTTATATTCCACCCACCCCAAGTTTTACATTGCTCCTTGAATCATATGGTTTATATCATGCAGCTGTGCTGTCTGAACATGTGTTGAAAAAAGTTCCCTGCATATTAAAATGGAAAAAAATACCATGAAGCTGCTTAATCTGGCAACCAAATTGGCTTTATCTCAGATGCAGAGTACCCAGTCTGATCTGTCAATGAACCACTTGATATAAAATTAAAACTCTCTTCTTATCTGACTAAATTTTTACAATCCAGGGTTTTTTCCGGGTACCTTAAATACCAGAAAATAGGATAGGCACGATTATGGATGAGCCAGTTCTCCAATATTCACTAAGCCATGCAATCCGAAGTGCCTTGGAAGAGAGCCAGACAAATATCCTGTTAGGATTGAGTGAGATAAAGTTTCACTTCTGCTAATTTTCCACAATGCTGTATGGCTGATATGATGTGATTTCAAATCATGACTTACTGCTCTGTTAATGTTTGTTTTTGGGGAACAAAATGGGGCTGTTTAGCACAGGGCCAAATCGCTGGCTTTGAAAGCAGACCAAAGCAGGTCAGCAGCACGGTTCAATTCCCGTACCAGCCTCCCTGAACAGGCTCCGGAATGTGGCGACTAGGGGCTTTACACAGTGACTTAATTTGAAGCCTACTTGTGACGATAAGCAATTTTCATTTCATTCATTTAGTTTTGCACCCAGGACGAAGGAAAAAAGGGAAAGCATTTCTCTCTCTCCTCTCGCTCTCTCTCTCTCGTTTCCTTTGATCTCTACAATTGCACTTTGTACAATATAAAAATCAATAAAAAGTCCAATCATGATGTTGGTATCGCAGTTTTAAATGGCATCATTAGCAAACTTTTGTTTTACAAATAATAATTGAAATAAAACGCTTCATCGTGTTAGTTGCTGATCACTGTCTCCCCAAATAAAATATTGTTTGCCATTTTGTTCCCCATAAAAACAGAACAGGCATAATGTAACGGCCATATTACATCCAGCGAGAATCTTTGCCAGCCAGTTAGGTTGCGGGAGAGGCCCAAATCGGGAACCGCAGTGGGCGCTGAGCAGTTTGCAAACTAACCGGCCCGCTTCCACTGGCCGGATCTGGGTCTCACCGAGACATGGCACAAAGCTAATTGAGACCAGTTGAGGACAACTTCCATCTCATTAGCGAGCTGGAAGCCCGATCTAGTGGACTCCCATGATCTAAGTAGCTCCCCAGTGAAAGGTAACATGGGCGCTGATTAGTGCTGGTTCACACAAACGTGGACCAGGTGTCATGGTACCAGGGGGGGTCTCCCAGGCCAGTGGTGACCCCTGGGTGGTCAGGGCAGTGTGGAACCCTGGCTCTCCCTCTGGAACCTGGGCAGTGCCAGGGTGGCAGTGCCAAGGTGTCCAGGTGGCACTGTCAGGGTGCCAAGGTGGTAGTGCCATGGTGCCCGGGTGACACCACCAAGGGCCAGGGCCTGAGGGGGATCATGCCCATGAAAGGAGGAATGAGAGGGATATGAAGGGTGGGGTGTGAAGGGCGGGTATGAATGGCCCTCCAGAAGGTTGGGAGTGTGAAGGGTGGGGGTGATAAATGGGGTGGGGGGGCCAAAAGGGGACATGGGAAGGCCTGAAAAAGGGGCCTCTCAGAGACTCCATAGTGGGGTGCCCTCACTTGAGAGAGTGTGGGGTATGTGACATTATGTATAATGTCTTGCACATTAAGGGTTAGTGGAATACTCTAGCCGACCACTAGATGGAGCTGGGGAGCAAACCTATAAAAAGGAATGCCTTTCAGGTTTCTGGGAGAAAGTATAGAGAAGGCGGGAGAAGGCGACAGAGAATAAGAGCAGAGCAGAGAACAATTTAAGATATCATGCATGAGACAGGTGTTAGTCTAGTGTAGACTGTTATTTTGGTATAATTGCTTGTTTTAGGAATAGTGATCAAACTAAATGATAAGCAGTGTAATAAATCTACCTTTGTTTATTTGACTTAGCTTTTTCTGGTCTTTGGTACACTACAAATCCATCCTGAGTATTAGCAGCATAAAGAACACCATATGGTACCAGCTAGTGAGATGAGTTTAAAAGAGAAGAAGAAGAACCATCTCACTACTAACCACATCTTGTAATCAGCACCGAGCTCCAGCCTGTAAGATGGAAGGTCTGCAAAAGCCCAGGCACTTCAAGACAACTGGTAAACTCAATCTAAATTGGCAAATTTTCAAACAACAGTTTGAATTACATATATCTGCCTCCACGCTAGAATCAGCT
The DNA here is from genome assembly GCF_047496885.1 of Scyliorhinus torazame. Taxonomy (NCBI): domain Eukaryota; kingdom Metazoa; phylum Chordata; class Chondrichthyes; order Carcharhiniformes; family Scyliorhinidae; genus Scyliorhinus; species Scyliorhinus torazame. The sequence goes on along the minus strand of NC_092707.1, from coordinate 122,280,826 downwards.
CCTGACCAGTGTAAAATCGCACTTCTCCTAACTTTACCTGGACTGCAAGCAATCGAATTGTATAATTCTTTCCAATTTGAAGACAGTGATGATAAAAACAAATTTGAGCTGGTAATGAAAAATTTTGACACCCGTTGTAAAGCTCAAGCAAATGAAATTTATGAGCACTACATGTTTAAGAAAAGGATGCAGCTACAAGGCGAATTAATTGATTCATTTATTACTAGTCTCAGACTCCGAGTTCAAATGCCGATTTTTCGTCAGTAACAGATTCAATGTTCCGTGATCAAATTGTTTTGCCATTAATGATGAGAGGTTGCGTGAACGTTTACTTCGACATGCAATTTTGTCTTTAGACGAAGCAATAAATCTCCGCAAGACTAGTGAACAAGCTACTAATCGATATGCAGAGCTTAAGGCTTGGGAAGAGGGCGCAAAATCGGAAAACGTGGCTACCACCATTAACTCAGTGACGCACTGCAGGCAGCCATTTTGAACGTGACATAAGCAGCATGATGACGTGTATGCATTGTGGACACGGCCATTTTAGAAAAAACTGCCCTGCACTTGGAAAAAAATGCTCTCAATGCGGTAAATCAAATCATTTTGCTTCCCAATGCCGTTTAACATCAGCGAAACCAGTGAATGACTCTAAAAAATTGTACAAATTCAATAAGAAAGTCGAGTGAGCAAAACAAAAATGCGGAAGAAAACATTTCTAATTAAAATTTAGACGCACCTAAGTGTACTCCACAAGACACTTTTACTGTTGATGCGGTTACCAGGGTCAATAAATTGGGCACTGATAAAAGTAAAATATTTCAAATTACAGATCAGAAGAAGGACTGGACTGTTCCTTTGAATGTGAATGGTTCGGATATTTTATTTAACCTTGTCACAGTTGCTCATGCTAATTTAATTACAATGCTGATCTGACACTAATAAACAAATCTCCAAAGATAAAATGGTCCAAATGTCATCTGACTACAATGGAAATAAAATTACAGCAAGAGGTTCATGCTGCCTCACAGTAAAGAACCGTGAGATGTGCATTTCCTTGGAGTTTGAAGTAGTTGGCTCTGCAAAATCGTCATTAATAGGTGTTGATGCTTCCGTACAACTAAATGTAGTGCAGAGAATCCATATTGTCAGTACACTCAATGGTTCTCTCAGTGATGAGATGGAAGAGATCCTGAGCAAATTCCCGAATGCGTTCAATGGAATGGTCACGTTACCGTTCACTTATAGCATTCAGCTGAAGAGTGATGCTAAGCCGGTAATACATCCACCTCGCACCTTTACGAGACCATCTGAAGGATGAACTGGACAGGATGTTGCAGTGCAAAATCATATCCAAAGTCACCGAACCAACCGACTGGGTGAGCTCAATGACGTGTGTTTGCAAACCAAATGGCTACCCGATCCCGAAAAGAGAAGAAATCACTGCAGAGATGGCTCATGCCAAGTACTTTACAAAACTGGATGCCTCCAAAGGATTTTGGCAACTTCAGTTGGATAGACAAAGCAGAAAGTTGTGCACTTTCAATGCACCGTTTGGAAGGTACTGTTTTAACAGGCTACCTTTTGGGATAATCACTGCATCGGAAATATTTCACCAGGTGATGGAGACAGTAACTGAAGGGATAGGGGGCTGGATTCTCCGCTCCGCCGCACCACATTTCTATTTCACCCTGCCGGCAGGATGCTCCGTTTCGCCAGCCGGTCAATGGGATTTCCCATCGTGGGGCAGTCCCACGCTGTCGGGAAGCCCCCGGGCTGCCGACAAAACGGAGCATCCCGCCAGCAGAGAATCCAACCCCGTTCGTGTCTACGTTGATGATGTGATCATCTGGTCAACTACACCTGAAGAACATTGTTCGAGACTAAGTCATGACAAGAGTATGGCCTGAAAATAAACAAAGACAAATGCCAATTTGGCACAGAAAAATTGAAGTTTCTAGGTGACATAATTTTGAAAGAAGGCGTACAACCGGATCAAGATAAAATAAATGTAATTAATCAAATGACAATTCCTAAAGATAAAAAAGCGATTCTAAGAATGCTTGGTGTTGTGAATTTCTTGGGTATATTCATTCCCAATTTATCGACCAGAACGACAGCCTTATGAATCTCATCAAGAAGAATGTTTCATTTTCGTGGACATCTCGAAATGAAGCTGAATGGAAGGACATGAAGTTGTTATTGACTACAGCCCCAGTATTAGCTTCTTTGGTTCGACCAAAGAAACTAAGATATCCACTGATGCCAGTCAGAATGGGATTGGAGCTGTATTACTTCAGAAATCCGAGGACAACCTATGGAAACCTGTCGCATATCCTTTGCGTGCAATGACTCCAACGGAACAGAGATATGCACAAAGAGAGAAGGTATGTCTTAGTTTACTTACAGGCATAACCAAGTTCCATTACTATGTGTTTGGACTGCCACATTTCACAGTTGAATTAGATCATCGTCCTTTAGTGAACATAATTAGAAAAGATCTAAACGACATGTCGTCACGTCCACAAAGAATGGTGATGAAACTTCGTGAATATGATTTTACATTGTCATATACCTTATCATGGCAGATGCTCTGTCACGTGTCACTAGCAACACTGATGCGACAACATCAGAGGTTATTTTAAATGTGGAAGCTCAAGCCAAGTTCATAGCAGACATGCTACCAGTGTCTGATCACAACTTAATCTAATACGCAATGAAACAGCAAAAGATGGAATCCTTCAGCATGTGATGAGTCACCTGACGGAAGGATGGCCCAATGGAAGCTGCAGCAGTTTTAGAAGTGTAAAAGATGACCTTCTGTTGTGAATGGTTTTCTGCTGAAAAATGACAGAATTGTCATTCCATCATCCATGAGAAGACGGATATTAGCTCGTATCTATGAAGGACATCAAGGCATGGAAAAATGCAAAAGACGAGCAAGGCAATCAGTCTATTGGCCAGGCATAAATCAGGATGTGGAAAACTTTGTACAGGATTGTGATGTCTGCCAGATGCATCAGTCGTCATAGCAAAAAGAAACTTTCACATCTACTGAACTTATCACTATCCCATGGTCAAAAGTCGGAATGGACTTATTTTATTTTTGAGGTAAAGACTACCTGATTATAATCGACTACTATTCAAGCTATCCAGAAGTAGTTACTCTAACAGATTTGACTGCACAATCAGTCGTCAGAGCCACAAAATCTATATTCGCAAGACATGGCATACCCCTAAAGGTCATGACGGATAATGATGCCTGTTTTAGTTGTTGGAAGTGCCTTCATTTGCCAACTGCTATAACTTCCAGCACATCACATCAAATCCATTGTACCAACAAGTCATCCATGATGACCAACAGGACTTCTCTTTGGCACTGTGGAGTTACAGAACCTGCCTTTGGCATCAGGTTTGTCGCTGGCCCAGCTGTTGATGGGTAGAAAACTTGAATGTCTCTGCCAGGGATATCAATTCCGAATCTGGATGAACAGCTGATACACGAAAAGATGGATCAACAGAAGAACAAACAAGGTTCATACTATAATCGTAATGCGAAAGAATTAAGACTAGGAGGTATCGTTCGTATACAAAATCCTGATGGTGAATGATCGGAAACTGCAAAGGTTATGAATGAAGTTGCACCACGTTCATATGTTGTCCAAACGAAAGTAGGAATGATGAATAGAAGAAATCGGTGAGCTCTACTCAAAATCAAGAATGCAATTCATACTCCAGACATACCTCCACCACAACCAGACTCAATGTTTTGTAATGTTAAATCTCCAACAACATTCATGTTTACATTGACGCATGAACAGATAAAGGACAGTTCTAATGCCACACAGAGTGCATTAAGAAGGTTAACAAGGGAGAGCAGCACGTAAACCGACCCTGCTCCGCCAACTCCAGACAGCTTGCAGCCAAGCCACTGAGGCAACCAGCCCCACGATTCGGGGATGCCGACTTGGCCAGACAGTTGGATGCGGTAGAGGTCAGACGAGATGTCCAACTCCAGCGTAATGCCACCACCAAATACATCTTCCCTTCACGCCCTCTGTCAGCATTCCGCAGAGACCGTTACCTCCGAGATAATCTGATCCACTCCTCCACCATACCGAGTACCTCTCCCATCACCCATGGCACCTTCCCATGCAATCGCAGAAGGTGTAACACCTTCTTCCATGCTTAACATCCCAGGCCCAAAACACTCATTCCAGGTTAAGCAGCGTTTCACTTGCATCTCTTCCAATTTGGTCTACTGCATTCGCTGCTCCCAATGTGGTCTCCTCTATATCGGAGAGACCAAACGCAGACTGGGCGATCGCTTTGCTGAGCATCTTCGGTCTGTGCGCATTCAGGGCCCTGACCTTTCTGTTGCTTGCCACTTTAACAAAAGACCCTGCTCCCACGCCCAAATGTCTGTTCTTGGCCTGCTGCAATGTTCCAGTGAAGCTCAACGCAAACTGGAGGAACAACATCTCATCTTCCGGTTAGGCACGCTACAGCCTTCCGGTCTCAACATCGAATTCAACAACTTCAGATGATTAGCTCTACCCCACCTCGACCCATTTGTTTTCATCCCATTTCATTTTAACTGTCTTTTACCATTTCTTTCTTTCTTGTCTGTCTTAGTATATATTTAACCACTCCCCCCTTATCTTACCCCCCTTTCCTTAACCTTTCTCCTCTTTGCTTCCCCCTTCCCCTCCCCCACATCTACAGTTCATCCTCTGATGTTAGTTTCTCTGCAGTTTGGCCTTTCACACCTTTTGTTCTCTCTGGGGACTGCCATTAGCACTCTTTCCCCTTGCTTTCTGGTTTAGCACAGGGCTAAACAGCTGGCTTTTAAAGCAGACCAAGGCAGGCCAGCAGCGCGGGTTCAATTCCCGTACCAGCCTCCCCGAACAGGCGCCGGAATATGGTGACTTGAGGCTTTTCACAGTAACTTCATTTGAAGCCTACTTGTGACAATAAGCAATTTTCATTTCATTTCTGTGGCCATTAGCACCCGGTTTCTCTGGGTTTCTTTGGCTTTGACTCATCTTTCATTCTCACTCCACTGAATAAATATTTCTCACGTTCTCTGTCTTTCAGCTCTGACAAAGAGTCATCGGACTCGAAATGTTAGCTCTTTTCTCTCCCTACAGATGCTGCCAGACCTGCTGAGATTTTCCAGCATTTTCTCATTCGTTTCAGATTCCAGCATCCGCAGTAATTTGCTTTGAGATAGACGAGATGTCCTGTTCCCCCAAGAGTCTCCGAGGGTCAGCCACAGGGCAGCCAGTGCCACCTGAGAGGAAGTGGCAGCAGCCGTCAGCTCAGAGAGCATCACCAGGAGGACTGGCATCCAGTGCCGGAAGGAGATCAACCACCTCTACCGGGCCGCACGGGTGCATTGACACTGGCCCCCGACCTCCCATGAGCATGCGCCTGGCACCTCCCTCGCCCAGCACCGTTCCATGCCCCGGCCCACCCATATCCAGCAGCGCCGCTCACGCTGCAGCCATCCATACTCCCATTTCCACCCCCATACTCCCCATTCCCCCCAAACTCCCCACCCCCCACTACTCCACACGCCCCACTACACCACAATCCCCCCACTACTCCCCATTCACTCCCATGCTTCCCATTCCCCCCTACTCCCCACCGCCCATAATCCCCACACCCAATACATCCCATCTCCCCCCCCCCACCACCAAAACCTCCCTCACCCCCATAATGAACGAAGCGTGCGTCTCACGATGCCCCCCCCCCCCCGTGTCCCCGCAGGAGAAGTTAGCCCACAACAGACTGGAAGAGGACCCAGATGGGTGACAGGGTGCCAGACATCAGAGTCCTCACCCCCTATGAGGAACGGGCCCTGGGAGCTGCGGGAGTGGCCGAAGACAGATCTGTCACCGATGTGGAGGTTGGCATATGGTGCAACGGTGAGGTTACACTGGCCGGACTTCAGATAGTGGCCATGACCAGCTAGGTTGCATACACGGCGGCTCCCGCCAGGATCGGGATTTGGGGCCATTAAACGGGGCACCAGCAGCACTTGAAGGGCGGATACCACGTGGGGACGGACGCTGGAGAGGTTCCCCCGGTGCTGTATGGAGGGAATCACGAGCGGGGCCGTCAAATGAGTAATCGCGGGAAGAAAGCAGAGCGGGTCCGGGAGGACAAAATGGCGGCCGGCGCAGATCGAGAAGCGTGGGCCCAGTGTGCCAGAGAGCAGCAGGACGTTTTGAGGAGCTACTTCGCAGAACTAAAAATGGAGTTGCTGGCCCCTTTGACGGCCTCTATGGAAAAGATGGTGGAGGTTCAGAAAGTACAGGAGAAGGCGATCAAAGAGGTGGAGAGGAAGGTGTCTGAGGATGAGGACGAGATCCTGGGCCTGGCGGTCAGGGTGGAGGTGCACGAGGCCCTACACAAGAGATGGCAGGAGAGGCTGGATAACCTCGAATATAGATCTCGGAGTCACAACCTGCGAATCCTGGGCCTCCCTGAAGGTGCGGAGGGGGCGGACGCGAGCACGTAGGTGACTGCAATGCTGGGGACGCTGATGGGCGCGGGGGCCTTCCTGCAGCCCTTGGAGCTGGACGGGGCGCATAGGGTCCTCGCCAGGAAGCCGAGGGCGAACGAACCACCGAGGGCGATGGTGATAAGGTTCCACCGCTTTACAGACAGGGAGCGTGTCCTGCGGTGGGCAAAGAAGGAGCGGAGCAGCAAGTGGGAGAACGGCGAGATCCGCATATACCAGGACTTGGGAGCTGAACTGGCGAGGGGGCGTGCGGGTTTCAACTGGGCCAAGGTCGTCCTCCACAGCAAAGGGGTGAAGTTCGGGCTCCTACATCCAGCGAGACTTTGGGTAACGTACCAGGACAGGCACCATTATGTTGATATGCCGGATGAGGCGTGGATATTCATTAGGCATGAAAAGCTGGACTTGAACTAAGGGGCAGCTGCACATGGGTGAAACGCACTGGCGGGGTTGTGTAATCGGGGGCTGGCCTGGTGTAAGATTATTGGTAGAGCACCATCTTCATGAGGTAGAGAGTTAGTCTGGTCAAGCCAGTAGGATGTTATCAGTTAGATTAATAGAGTGTCAACCCACAGCAGATTATGTACAGCAATCAGCAAGTTCAATAAAATAGTGTTGGACCATCTCCTGTGTCGGAAGCCTGTTTCTAGTTTCACTGCATCCAGTTGCAGTCAATGTTGAACCAACTCACTTAACACACCATGGTACCAGGGAGCTATTAATTCTAACGAACCTACCTCGAGTAAATCTGCAATGACCAGCAAGCAGCCATCCAGCGACATGGAAAAGATCCAGCCTCCTCCGTAACTCCGGATCTCCGGCAACCTTGGCGCCAACTGGAAAGTCTTCAAACAGAAGCTCCTCCTGTACATCGAGGCCACCGACCTCGAGGCAGCATCGGATGCCAGAAAGATCGCGCTATTCCTGTCGACTGTGGGGGATCAAGCCATCCACAGCTATAACTCGCTCATGTTTGCCGATGGCGAAGACAAGACGAAGTTCAAGACAGTTCTGCTGAAATTCGACAGCCACTGCGAAATTGAGGTAAATGAGAGCTTTGAATGGTGCATCTTCCAACAGAGGCTTCAGGGTAAGGATGAACTTTTTCAGTCCTTCTTGACCCATCTCCGCATCTTAGCGCAGTCATGTAATTATGACTCAACGGCTGATTCCATGATCCAGGATCATATCGTTTTCGGGGTCCAGTCCAACTCCCTGCGGGAGCAGCTCCTCAAAATCAAACAGTTAACCCTCTCTGTCGCTATCGAAACATGCGTTGTCCATGGGCATGACAGAAATCGTTACTCCCACATCAGGGCGGCAGAAACTGCAAAACTGGCCTCCCACAAGGCAGAAAGGGTGCAGGCCATCGCAAAAATGCAAGGCCTGAGCATCGAGGAGAGTGGCCGTTTTGCGCGCATTTCCCGGGTCCCTACGCATGCGCGCCACGACCGGGTAGACGATAAGGCCGAAGACCCCAATGCGTATGTGCAAACATCAACCGACCGCACTGCGCATGCGCGATGGCGCACTGACGTCAGCGTCATGACGTGTCCAAATTGTGGCTCCGCCCATTTAAAGCGGCACTGTCCAGCCAAAGGAAGGCGATGTCTACAGTGTGGAAAGCCTGGGCATCACGCGACCTTCTGCAGGTCCGCTTCACCAAGCAACAGCCAACAATCCCAGCTGCAGCGCAGACGTGTCCGCTGCGTACAAGGCATGCAGAATTCTGATCCAGACAGCCCAACGGACCCCAATGCTGACTGCCTCGAGTCTCCATATCGGGTGGGCATCATCACCACACGTGAGCTGGTCTCCACCGTGCCTGCAAACCGCCTTTCAATCCTGAGTGTGGATCCTGACGACGAGTGGTGTGCTGTCATCACGGTCAACCAGTCTCGCATCCGATTTAAATTGGACACTGGCGCGTCTGCAAACCTCATATCACAGTCGGAACTCGACAGCATCCGTCACCAACCTAGCATTCTTCCACCAGCCTGCCAGCTCCTTGACTACAATGGTAATGCCATAGCTTCCAGGGAATCGTGTCAGCTAGGTGTCTCTCACAAGGCAATCAAGGCGACGTTAAGATTCAAGATCGTCCAGCCTCACAAGGCATCCCTGCTCGGTGCTCGCGTATGCAAACTCCTAAATCTGGTCCAGCGAGTCCATGCCATGTCCTCGACACTGGCGACTGCCTCGCCCAATGCGAATCTCCAGGCTGAGATAGATGACATTCTCACGCAATACCACAATGTGTTTGATGGGATGGGCACGCTCCCATATCACTACAAGATATTGCTCAAGCTGAATGCCACCCCAGTCATCCATGCACCACGCCGGGTGCCGGCTCCCTTCAAGGATCGTCTGAAAACGCAGCTGCGAGAGCTCCAAGACCAGGGCATCATCCCGAAGGTCATGGAACCAACAGACTGGGTCAGCTCCATGGTCTGCGTCTAGAAACCCTCTGGTGAACTCCGCATTTGCATTGATCCCAAAGACCTGAATCCCAACATAATGCGAGAGCACTACCCGATCCCGAAGCGTGAAGAATTAACCTGTGAGATGGCTCATACCAAATTCTTTACCAAGCTGGACGCCTCCCGCGGTTTCTGGCAGATACAGCTGGATGAGTCCAGTCGGAAGCTGTGTACATTTAATACTCCGTTCGGCAGGTATTGCTACAACTGCATGCCTTTCGGTATCATCTCAGCTCCCGAAGTATTTCATCGCATAATGGAGCAAATGATGGAGGGCATCGAGGGGGTGCGAGTCTATGTGGACGACGTGATCATCTGGTCCACGAAGCCCGAGGATCACATCGCTAGCTTTAAATGGGTTTTCCAGAGGATTCACGAAAATGGCCTCCAGCTCAACAGGGCCAAATGCTCATTTGGTTGGTCCGCTATCAAGTTTCTGGGTGACCAGATTTCACAGCAAGGTGTGCAACCTGACGCTGACAAGGTGCTGGCAATCAATGCCATGAAGACCCAGAGGACAAAAAGGCGGTGCTCCGTTTCCATCGTGATGGTAAATTTTCTCGGAAAATTCATTCCCAACATGGCATCCCACACCACAGCCCTCCGGCATCTCGTTAAAAGGTCGACAGTGTTCCAGTGGCTTCCCGCACATCAAGCAGAGTGGCTTGAGCTGAAGGCGAAGCTCACCACAGCCCCAGTACTGGCGTTCTTTGACCCAACCAAGGATACCAAGATATCCACAGACACAAGCCAGGACGGCATTGGGGCGGTGCTCCTCCAGCGAGACGACTCCTTGTCCTGGGCTCCAGTGGCATATGCATCCAGGGCCATGACTTCGACCGAACAACGGTATGGTCAGATCGAAAAGGAGTGCTTGGGTCTCCTGACAGGAATAGTCAAGTTTCATGACCACGTATACGGTCTGCCAAATTTCACGGTGGAAACAGACCACGGGCCTTTAGTCCACATCATTCAGAAGGATTTAAATGACATGACACCTCGGCTGCAGCAAATTCTTCTTCGTCTCCGCCAATATGACTTCGAACTCGTCTACACACCGGGTAAAGAGCTGATCATCGCGGAAGCCCTATCCTGATCCATCACCACGCCGTGTGAACAGGGCGACTTCATTCGCCACATTGAGGTACAGGTACAGTTGTGTGCCAGCAACCTCCCAGCCACTGATCAGCGAGTTGTCCAAATACGCAAAGAAACTGCCAAAGATCCTCTACTGCACGCGTGATGCAACATCTCGCCCATGGCTGGCAAAAGGGGCAGTGCCCCCAGTTCTTCAACGTTAAGGACGAGTTAACGGTTGTTGAGCGAATCCTTCTTAAACTAGATAGAATTGTCATTCCCCAAAGCATGCAAACCATGGTGCTCAGACAGATCCATGAGGGTCACCTTGGGGTCGAGAAATGTCGATGCAGAGCTCGGCAGGCACTTTACTGGCCTGGCGTCAACCAGGACATTGCCAACACGGTCCTCAACTGCACAACATGCCAGAAATTTCAACCAGCTCAGCCCAAGGAAACACTGCAACAGCACGAGATTGTGACTTCTCCGTGAGACGTTTGCCAGGCACGGGATACCACTCACAGTAATGAGTGACAACGGTCCATGTTTCTACAGCCAAGAGTGGTCCGACTTTGCACGATCCTACCACTTCAGGCATGTCACATCCAGCCCCCATTACCCACAATCAAACGGGAAGGCCGAAAAAGGGGTCCATATTGTCAAGCGGTTGCTGTGCAAGGCTGCAGACTCAGCCTCAGATTTCAACCTGGCGCTGTTGGCATACAGGGCAACTCCTCTGTTGACTGGTTTATCTCCGGCGCAGCTGCTCATGAACCCAACCTAAGGACGACTTTTCCAGCCATCCATGTTCCAGACCCTGACCACCTCACGGTGCTGCAGAAAGTGCAGCGATCCAGGGACCAGCAGAAGATCACGTATGATGCTCATGCCACGGATCTGCCTGCGCTGGCTCTAGAAGATGTTGTTCGCGTCCAGTTGCCTGAGGGAGGCTGGTCAGCCCCAGCTGTTGTCGTCAGACAGGCTGCCCCCAGGTCTTTCATTGTTCAAATGGTTGATGGCTCCATGCTACGGCGCAACAGGAGGGCGCTGCGTAAAGTTCCCTGCCCACCACCTGACCGCACTTCTCCGCATTATATCATGCCGCCTCAGGACATCTCGCCCCACGTGGCCACCGATCTGACAGCGATCCCGCCTGTCCACCAGGCCACCGAAATGGCAGCAATCCCGCCTGTCCAGGTGCCAGCGTCCTCCCGTCCACCTCTGAGGCGATCAACAAGAATTTGTCGCCCGCCACAAAGACTGAATCTATAGACTTAAATCTTGTAAATTGTTCAGATTGCTCTGTATCTGCATGATAGACACCGCCCCATGTACATATGTTCATTCATTCACCACTTGTAGATAGTCATGCATGTATATACCGCCACGTTCCAAAATTTTATTTTAAAATTATCATAATATCCACTCATGTATATAATGAGATGCAGACAGGCAGTGATTGACACACAGGATAACCAATGAACACACACGACACAGAACAACCAATCACCAGACAGGACACCACCACTATAAAGCACACAGGGCATTAAGACTCTCCCTCTCTCTACAGGACACAGCTACTGAGATAGTAAGAGTGCACAAGCCAGAGAGCACCATCTCCATGTGGTAGAGAGTTAGTCTGGTCAAGCCAGTAGGAGGTTATCGGTTAGATTAATAGAGTGTCAACCCACAGCAGATTATGTACAGCAATCAGCAAGTTCAATAAAACAGTGTTGGACCATCTCAGCCTGTTACACAACTAGCCTGTTTCTAGTTTCACTGCATCCAGTTGCAGTCAACGTTGAACCAACTCACTTTACCCATCAGAAGGTAACACGGTGTTGAGCCCAGAGAGGATCAATGAAGTCTTCAAGGAGTTATATGGGAAGCTATACGAGTCAGAACCCCTGAGGGAGGGGAAGGGATGAAGCAATTTATGGATCGATTGAGGTTCCCAAGGATGGACGAGGAGCGGGTGGAGGGACTGGGGGCCCCGATTGAGTTGGAGGAGGTAGTTAAGGGACTGGCAAGCATGCAGTCGGGCAAGGCCCCGGGTCCGGACGGCTTCCCCGTAGAATTTTATAAGAAGTTCTCGGAGCTACTTAGCCCACTCCTGCTAAGAACCTTTAACGAGGCAAAGGAGAGAGGAACCCTCCCCCCGACGATGTCGCAGGCATTGATCTCACTCATTTTGAAGAAGGAGAAGGATCCGCTCCAGTGTGGGTCCTACAGGCCGATATCGCTCCTGAGGTTACACCCGCCTCCACCCTTAATTTGATTTGATTTGATTTATTGTCACATGCGCCGAAGTGCAGTGAAAAGTTTTTTTCTGTGGCCGAGGGAACGTACACAGTATGTACATAGGAGACAAAAGAATAATCAACAGAGAACATTGACAAATGGTACATCGACAAACAGTGATTGGTTACAGTGCAGAACAAGGGGCCAAACAAAGCAAAGACACGAGCAAGAGTAGCATTGGGCATCGTGAATAGTGTTCTTACAGGGAACAGGGGGAGTCGTTAAGGAGTCTTGTAGCTGTGGGTAAGAAGCTGTCCCTATGTCTAGATGTGCGAGTCTTCAGACTTCTGCACCTTCTGCCCGATGGAAGGGTCTGGAAGAAGGCAATGCCTGGGTGGGAGGGGTCTCTGATAATGCTGTCTGCCTTCCTGAGGCAGAGGGAGGTGTATACAGAATCAATGTGAGGGTGGCAAGCTTGTGTCATTGATGCACGATCAATGATTACTAAAGTGAGGTTGTAGTCCAACTGAAGGCTTTTTATAAGCTAGATGTTTCCCCCAGCAGCTCAGGTACAAAAAGAAAGCTGCTGGGGCGGCACGGACTTTTATACCCCACCTTGCAGGGCAGAGCTACCATACAGCTTGACCAATGGGAAACATACATTCTCTACCAATGGTGTTCTAGCATTACGAGGTACCATAATACTTCTACACAGACTACCACATTCACCCCCTGTTAAAAAAGAGTCCGGCGGGGCTGGTGGCTTGGCATTACAACATTGTAACGTGGTAGAAGTTACAGTTATGGAAGTACCGCAATACCTCCGTACAGCATTTTGTCTTATTATCGTAACTATTTACAATTTCACAATTAACTATATACACTTTAAAATGAAGCAATCAGTCGATCAGGGGCCCTGGTCATCCTCTGTGATCGTCGAAGCCTTGGTGGTGACGCCGGTGGAGGTTCGGGCGTCTGTGACTCCGGGAGCCTGGTTTTGATCTCTGTGGCAGCTTTAACACCACTAGACGGCGCTGGTGGGGAGCCGATTGACTTGGGAAGGGAGCGTCTTCGGGTGCATCGGTGGGCGGGGGGGGCCTAGACAGGGTCGGCGGAAGGACCGATCCTCCTGGGAAGGGGGCAGCTGTAAGGTGCACCGGTGGGAGGGAGGGTGGGACTGGTGGCTGGGGTGTTTGTGGGGATCCGGCGGGCACCAGGTCTCGTAGGGAGACCGTATCTTGTCGGCCGTCGAGGTACGCCACGTAGGCGTACTGGGGGTTAGCGTGGAGAAGATGGACCCTCTCGACCAACGGGTCCGACTTGTGCACCCGCACGTGTTTTCGGAGCAGGATGGGTCCGGGAGCTGCCAGCCAAGTCGGGAGCGAGGTCCCAGAGGAGGACTTCCTGGGGAAGATAAGGAGATATTCGTGAGGTGTTTGGTTGGTCGTGGTACACAGCAGTGACCGGATGGAGTGGAGGGCATCCGGGAGGACTTCCTGCCAGCGGGAGACTGGGAGATTCCTGGACCGTAGGGCCAGTAGGACGGTCTTCCAGACCATTCCGTTCTCCCTCTCTACCTGTCCGTAACTCCGAGGTTTTAACTGGTCGCCCTGCTCGAGGCGGTGCCCTTGCTGAGCAGGAATTGACGCAGTTCGTCGCTCATAAAGGAGGACCCCCTATCACTATGTATGAAAACGGGGAACCCGAACAGCGTAAAGATGCTATGGAGGGCTTTGCTGACGGTGGTTGCGGTCATGTTGGGGCAGGGGATGGCGAATGGGAATCAGGAGTACTCGTCGATCACGTTCAGGAAGTACATGTGGCAGTCGGTGGAGGAGAGGGGGCCTTTGAAGTCCATACTGAGGCGTTCAAAGGGATGGGAAGCCTTTATCAGGTGCGCTCTCTCTGGCCGGTAGAAGTGCGGCTTGCACTCCGCACAGATTTGGCAATTCCTGGTGGCTGTCCTGACCTCCTCGATGGAGTAGGGCAGGTTGCGGGTCTTGATAAAATGGAAGGAGCGAGTGACCCCCAGGTGGCAGAGGTCCTCGTGGAGGGCTCGGAGGCGGTCCACTTGTGCGTTGGCGCATGTGCCGCGGGACAAGGCATCAGGAGGCTCGTTTAGCTTCCGGACGATACAAGATCTCGTAGTTATAGGTGGAGAGTTCGATCCTCCACCGCAAGGTCTTATCGTTTTTTATCTTGCCCCGCTGTGCATTATCGAACATGAAAGCAACCGACCGTTGGTCAGTGAGGAGAGTGAATCTTCTGCCGGCCAGGTAATGACTCCAATGTTGCACAGCTTCTACTATGGCCTGGGCCTCCTTTTCGACTGAGGAGTGGCGGATTTCGGAAGCATGGAGGGTACGTGAGAAGAAGGCCACGGGTCTGCCCGCTTGGTTGAGGGTGGCCGCCGAGCTACTTCGGACGCGTCGCTCTCGACCTGGAAGGGGAGGGACCCGTCGATGGCGTGCATCGCGGCCTTTGCAATGTCTGCTTTGATGCGGCTGAAGGCCTGGCGGGCCTCTATCGACAGGGGAAAAACTGTGGATTGGATCAGGGGATGGGCCTTGTCCACATAGTTGGGGACCCACTGGGCATAGTAAGAAAAAAAGCCTAGGCAGCGCTTCAGGGACTTTGAGCAGTGAGGGAGGGGAACTCCATAAGGGGGCGCATGCATTCAGGGTCAGGGCCTATAACTCCATTTCGCACTACGTAGCCGCGGATGGCTAGGCAGTTGGTGCTAAACACGCATTTATCCTTATACGTAAAGTTAAGGATCTTTGTGGTCTGGAGGAATTTTTGGAGATTGGTGTCGTGTTCCTGCTCGTCGTGGCCGCAGATGGTGATATGATCGAGATACGGGAATGTTGCCCGTCAACCGTACCGGTCAACCATTCGGTCCATCTCGCGTTGGAAGACCGAGACCCCGTTTGTGACATCGAAGGGATCCCTTAAAAAGTGGTAGAGCCGCCCATCTGCCTCGAAGGCAGTGTACTTGCGGTCACTAGTGCGGATGGGGAGCTGGTGGTAGGCGGACTTAAGATCCACTGTGGAGAAGACCTTGTAATGCACGATCCTGTTTACCAGGTCGGATATGCGGGGGAGAGGGTACGCGTCCAGCTGCGTAAACCTATTGATGGGCTGACTGTAGTCGATGACCATCCTATACTTCTCCCCAGTCTTTACCACCACTACTTGAGCTCTCCAGGGACTGTTGCTAGCTTCAATGACTCCTTCCCTCAGTAGCCGTTGGACCTCTGACCTAATAAAGATCCAATCCTGGGCACTGTACCGTCTGCTCCTGGTGGCGACGGGTTTGCAATCCGGGGTGAGGTTCGCAAACAGGGAAGGCGGATCGACCTTGAGGGTCGCGAGGCTGCAGACAGTGAGAGGGGTATAGGGCTGTCGAATTTGAAAGTTAGACTCTGGAGGTTGCAATGGAAGTCTAACCCAAGGAGTGTGGCCGCGCAGAGGTGGGGAAGGACGTAGAGCCGGTAATTTTTGAACTCCCTTCCCTGGACCGTGAGGTTTGCTATACAAAACCCCTTTATGCCTACTGAGTGGGAACCGGAGGCCAGGGAGATTTTTTGATTAACGGGGTGGAAGGGGGGAGAACAGTGCCTTACCGTGTCGGGGTGTATGAAGCCCTCCGTGCTCCCAGAGTCGATTAAGCAGGACGACTCGTGCCCGTTGATTAGTACCATTGTTGTAGCAGTTGAGAGTGTTCGAGGCCGAGACTGGTCCAGGGTCACCGAGGCTAATCGCGGCAGCAGCTGGGTGTCCCCGCCGGGCGGTGTGTGCTCATCGGCACCGAGGTCCTGGGAGTCCATCCAAGATGACGGCGCCCACTGGTCGCACATGGCTGTGGGTGCACAAAATGGCGGCGCCCATCTATCACACGTGGCATCAGCGGGACCAGATGGCAGCGCTCGCTGGCCGCATGGGGTCCGTGGAGAGGGTTGTGGTGGCAACCCGCATTCGCTTCCGGAGACCGCAGCGACCGCCCGGGCCTGGCATACCGCCACAAAATGGCCCTTTTTGCCGTGCCCTTTACATGTGGCCGAACGGGCTGGGCAGCGCTGTCGGGGGTGTTTGGCTTGCCCGCAAAAATAGCAGCCGGGCCCCCCGGAATTGCCGTGCGTCTCGCAGCGCAAGCTTGTGGGGGGATGTGGGATGCCTCGGAGCCGGCTGCAGGGGGGGTTCCACGCTGCCCAGGGGGCTGCCGCGCGGCCGCGGGCGTAGGCGCGGGCGTTCCGGGAGGCCACATCCAGGGAACCGGCAAGGGCCCGTGCCTCCTTGAGGCCTAGAGTCTCTTCCTCCAACAAATGCTGGTGGATTTGAGAGGACAGCATACCCGCAACGAAAGCGTCCCGAATCAACAGTTCAGTGTGGTCGTTTGCTGAAACTTGCAGGCAGCTGCAGTTTCTCCCCAACACCAGGAGCGCACAGTAGAATTCTTCCAGTGACTCACCAGGCATTTGTCGCCTCGTCGCTAGTAGATGCCGGGCGTAGACCTGATTTACAGGGCGAATGTAATGTCCTTTCAGCAACTCCATCGCGGCATCGAAGTCGTCCGTGTCCTTGATGAAGGTGTAGACTTCTGGGCTCACCCTCGAGTGCAGGATCTGCAGTTTCTGTTCTCCTGTGGGTGTGTTTTCTGCCGTTCCGAGGTAGCCGTTAAAGCATGCCAGCCAGTGCTTGAAAATCGCCGCCGAGTTTACTGTGTGGGGGCTGAGTTGCAGACACTCCGGCTTGATTTGGAGCTCCATTCTTTAACTCTAGCTTATTAAATTGATGCACGACCAATGACTACTGAAGCGAGGTTGTAGTCCAACTGAAGGCTTTAATAAGCTAGTTGTTTCCCCAGCAGCTCAGGTACAGAAAGAAAGCTGCTGGTGCGGCAAGGGCTCTTATACCCCG
The DNA here is from genome assembly GCF_047496885.1 of Scyliorhinus torazame. NCBI lineage: Eukaryota > Metazoa > Chordata > Chondrichthyes > Carcharhiniformes > Scyliorhinidae > Scyliorhinus > Scyliorhinus torazame. The sequence goes on along the minus strand of NC_092707.1, from coordinate 122,263,579 downwards.
CCTAGCAGGGCGGAGCTTCCATACAGCTTGACCAATGGGAAACATACATTATCTATCAATAGTGTTCCAGCATTACTAGGTACCGTAATACTTCTACACAGACTACCACAGTCATGCGTTGGGCTGAGTTCACCACACTCTGCAGTTTCTTGCGATCTTGGACCGAGCAGTTGCCATACCAAGCTGTGATGCAACCAGATAGGATGCTCTCTATTGCACATCTGTAGAGGTTTGTGAGAGTTGATGCAGACATGCCAAATTTCTTTAGCATCCGTAGGAAGTAGAGACGTTGTTGGGCTTTCTTGACTGTTGTATCAACGTGAGTGGACCAGGACAGACTGTTGGTGATGGCGACCCCCAGGAACTTAAAGCTATCGACCATCTCCCAAATGATCTGTCACACGTGAGTTGTTAATACCATAGAGACTGACCCATCCCTCCCACTGACCGCATGTCCATTTTCCCACAGGATCTTCAGCTGACAGTGTCAGCCAGTCTGGGATGGTCCCTCCCTCAGCCATGCCTCCCATGATGACACCTCGGAGGAGATCTCTGAGGAGATCACTGTATTCACGGTACAGCTGTCATCCCCACCCTCCACCAGTGCAGAGACACACTCCTCGGTGGGCAACAGTGATGGACAGGCTTCTGGGGCATAATCTGGTGAGGACCACACAGTTGCTGATGCACATCAGGTAGAGGCAGAAATGCCCAGGTGAGACAGCAGTCAGAGGTCAGCTAGATTTCAGGATCCAGCTGGGTCTCAGTCAGATGCTGAGCCTTTGCAGTAGGTTGACCCGGAGCTGATGCAGTCAACAGGATGCAGCACTTGATATTCTAGGGGGATGTCAGCAACACTGCAGCAGGTCCATAGCTGACTGGAGGAGTCCCAGAGGCTACGGTGCAGGAGATGCCGATGGAAATGCGTAGCACTGAGGGCAACACTGCTTTTTTAAAAATGTATTTTATTCCAAACTTATTCAAACGGTTACAAAACATAAACAGTCCGGGGAACATACTCCCCACCACGCAATCTTACAGTTTGTACAGTATTTTCCCCATTTTAAAACCCCCCCTGTTGTGTTCTGTGACCTTGTCCTAGCAATGATTCATACAAAACTGCTGGTGACTTAACTGGAATGATGATTTATTGATCCACACGTGGAAAAATAACTAACAGAATACTATACAGGCTAAGTTACTATTTGAGTTTCGTAAGCTCTCCTGGAACAACCCTATGTGTGACTGTCCTGTTGTATGCCTTATTACCAACTTGTGAGGGTCAGATGTCACATGATCGTTGTCTGACGCCACCAGCTGGTTGGAGGTCGCATTACTAATTATGTACAATATTATTCACAGGCATATCACCACCCCCCCCCCCCCCCCCACCCCCGCGCCGAACAACTCCTTAAACATGGCCATGAACATCCCCCACCTTGCCTCAAAGCACTCAGCTGAACCCCTCAATTCGTATTTAATCTTTTCCAGATGGAAAAAAATCATATGTCTCCTAGCCAGGCTGCCACCCCTGGCAGCGTTGTCGACTGAAATTCCAACAAAATCCTTCGCCGAGCAACCAGAGAGGTGAAAGCCACAACATCGGCCTTCCTCCCCTCCATCAGCTCCAGCTTCTCTGATACCACGAATATCGCCACCAAAGAGTCCGACCCAACCTTCTCCCCCACAATCTTCGTTGGTGTCGCAAACACTCCCACCCATTATCTTTCTAACTTCTCACAGCCCCAGAACATATGTGCGTGGTTTACTACTCCCCGCCCACACTTCTCACACTCGTGTGCCACTCCCTGGAAGAACCTACTCATTCTCGCCTTAGTCATGTGCACCCTGTGTACCACCTTGAATTGTATCAGGCTCATCCTGGCACGCAAGGTAGTCATGTTTACCCTAATGCCTCGCTTTACATTCCCCAGTTTACTTCCCCTCCCAGCTCCCCCTCCCACTTCTCCCAGCCATCCATATATGTCTCCGAACCTGCCCTCCCCTTCCACGTCCGGGAGCAGCAGTTGCTCCAGCAGGCATACTTTGGTAACTTGAGGAACACTTTCCACACATTCTGCGCAAAGTCCCTTACCTGCACGTATCTAAACTCACTTCCTCTCGGGAATTCTACTCTGTCCTTCAGTTCCTCCATATTGGGAAACCTCTCTTCCAGGTACAGATCCCTCACCCTGACCTGCCCCACTTCTCGCCACTTACTATACATACATACCGTCTGTCTCCCCCGGCTCAAATCTGTGGTTTTCGTACCACAGCATTAAGACCGACATGCCCTCTATCCTAAAGTGTCTCCTCAACTAGTTCCACACTTTCGCTGTGGATTGCACCACTGGGTTCACCGTATATCTCCTTGGTGCCAGTGGCAATGCCGCCATCACCATAGCCCTAAGATTGGACCCCCTGCAAGATTCTTCTTCCATCCTGACCCATTCTGCCCCCTCTCCTTCCCAGGACCGCTTCACCTTCTCCACGTTCGCCGCCCAATAATATTGCAGCAAGTTTGGAAACGCCAACTTCCCATTCTGCTCTGCCTCAGTAACAGGGTCCTCTTTACCCTTGGTACCTTCCCCGCCCATGCAAACTCTGGAATAATCTGTCTAGTTTCGGGAAAAAGGCCTTTGGCACAAGAACTGGTAGCATCTGAAATAGGAATAAGAACCTTGGAAGGACATTCATTTTCACCACTTAGACCCTACCTGTCAGAGTCTGATGCAGCATATCCCACCTGTTAAGATCCTCCCTAATCTCCTCCACCAGCTTTGTTCAACTTCATTTATGCAACGTTACCCACTCGCCCGTTACCTGTCTCTGGCTACTTTGAATGGTAGGTTGGCTCTCCGACCCAGTTCATTTACTGGGAACACTTCACTTTCCCTACGTTCAACTTGTATCCCGAGAACGCTCCAAGCCTGCCTAAAAGGCCCATAATCTTCCTCATGCTCTCCAACAAGTCAGACACATACAGGAACAGGTTGTCCGCAGACAGCGACATCTGATGCTCCCTGCTCCCCCTCCTGATCTCTTGCCACTCTGCCGACCCCCTAAGGGCCATTGCTAGGGTCTCTATTGCTAGCGCAAACAGCAGCAGCGACAGCGGGCACCCCTCCCTTGTTCCCTTGTGTAACCCGAAGCTTTGTGAGTTGATATTGTTGGTCCATACACTCGCCACAGGTGCCACATATAATAGACGCAGCCACGCCATAAACTTCGGCCCAAACGCGAACCTTCCCAGGACTTCGAACAGGCACCCCCCCCCCCCCCCCCCCCCCCCCTCCGATCAAATGTCTTCTTCACATCCATGGACACCACCATCTCAGGTACCCGTCATCCCGACAGGGTCATAATCACATTTAACAGCTGCCTTATATTACTAGAGAGCTGCCTGCCCTTTACGAAGCCTGTCTGGTCCTCTGCGGCAATCCCCGGGTCACAACCTTCCATCCTCCCCGCCACCAACTTAGCCAGCACTTTTACATCTGTGTTTAACAGCGATATGGGCCTGTATGACCCACATTCTAATGCGTCCTTCCCCTTCTTTGGTATCAATGTGATCATCACCTGCGTCATCATCTCCAGCAGCTTCCTCTTCTCCAGTGCCTCGCTAACACATGCAGTGCCAGTACCGTGACAAACTCCTTGTAAAATTCCGCTGGCAACCATCCGGCCCTGACTTCATACCTCTTAAACTGTCCAAAACCTCCCTCAGCCCCAGAGGCTCCTCTGGTGCCTGCCTCTTCTCTTCCTCCAGCTGCAGAAACTCCAGCCCATCCAAAAGCCACCCCATGACCTCTTCTTCACCAGCCCAGCCCCCCCCCCACCCCCCCCCCCGGGTCCATCCTATACAGTTCCTTATAGTATTCCCTAAATGTCTTATTTATTTTCCGCGGCTCCGTCACCACCTCCCCTGTCTCTGTCCGTATCCTCAATATTTCCCTGGACACAGCCTGCCTCCGCAGTTGGTGTGTCAACATTTGACTTGTCTTCTCCCCGTACTTGGACTGCACCCTCCCCTTGCCCTACACAGCTGCCCTATTGGCCTCCCGGTCATCAACCTATCAAGTTGCCCCTTTAGCTCTTTCCATGATAACTTGCTCTGTAAAAGATCGCTATCTTACCACGTGTGATTCAATAAAGATCCTGGTTTGGACAAGTCAAGTTGTTTAGTCGATTCCTTGGAAGACATCGAACACCAAACACAACATGGTACCAAGCGTACTGAAGATTTGAAGATAATGACGACAGTGACAAAGTTAGGAATTCAACGGACAGACTGGTCTGGTGAACTGCACCATGAGGCGACTGAAAGCATTGTCGCAGGAGGGGGCCAGTGTTCAGGTAGGTGGTTTGAAGTGTGTCTACTTCAATGCCAGGAGTATACGAAACAAGGTAGGGGAACTGGCAGCATGGGTTGGTACCTGGGACTTCGATGTTGTGGCTATTTCGGAGACATGGATAGAGCAGGGACAGGAATGGATGTTGCAGGTTCCGGGGTTTAGGTGTTTTAGTAAGCTCAGAGAAGGAGGCAAAAGAGGGGGAGGTGTGGCGCTGCTAGTCAAGAGCAGTATTACGGTGGCGGAGAGGATGCTAGATGGGGACTCTTCTTCCGAGGTAGTATGGGCTGAAGTTAGAAACAGGAAAGGAGAGGTCACCCTGTTGGGAGTTTTTTATAGGCCTCCAATAGTTCTAGGGATGTAGAGGAAAGGATGGCGAAGATGATTCTGGATATGAGCGAAAGTAACAGGGTAGTTATTATGGGAGACTTTAACTTTCCAAATATTGACTGGAAAAGATATAGTTCGAGTACAATAGATGGGTCGTTTTTTGTACAGTGTGTGCAGGAGGGTTTCCTGAAACAATCTGTTGACAGGCCAACAAGAGGCGAGGCCACTTTGGATTGGTTTTGGGTAATGAACCAGGCCAGGTGTTGGATTTGGAGGTAGGAGAGCACTTTGGGGACAGTGACCACAATTCGGTGATGTTTACGTTAATGATGGAAAGGGATAAGTATACACCGCAGGGCAAGAGTTATAGCTGGGGGAAGGGCAATTATGACGTGACTTGGGGGGGATAAGGTGGAGAAGTAGGCTGCAAGTGTTGGGCACACTGGATAAGTGGGGCTTGTTCAAGGATCAGCTACTGCGTGTTCTTGATAAGTATGTACCGGTCAGACAGGGAGGAAGGCGTCGAGCGAGGGAACCGTGGTTTACCAAGGAAGTGGAATCTCTTGTTAAGAGGAAGAAGGAGGCCTATGTGAAGATGAAGTGTGAAGTTTCGGTTGGGGCGATGGATAGTTACAAGGTAGCGAGGAAGGATCTAAAGAGAGAGCTAAGACGAGCAAGGAGGGGACATGAGAAGTATTTGGCAGGAAGGATCAAGGAAAACCCAAAAGCTTTCTATAGGTATGTCAGGAATAAGCGAATGACTAGGGAAAGAGTAGGACCAGTCAAGGACAGGGATGGGAAATTGTGTGTGGAGTCTGAAGAGATAGGCGAGATACTAAATGAATATTTTTCGTCAGTATTCACTCAGGAAAAAGATAATGTTGTGGAGGAGAATGCTGAGCCCCAGGCTAATAGAATAGATGGCATTGAGGTACGTAGGGAAGAGGTGTTGGCAATTCTGGACAGGCTGAAAATAGATAAGTCCCCGGGACCTGATGGGATTTATCCTAGGATTCTCTGGGAGGCCAGGGAAGAGATTGCTGGACCTTTGGCTTTGATTTTTATGTCACCATTGGCTACAGGAATAGTGCCAGAGGACTGGAGGACAGCAAATGTGGTCCCTTTGTTCAAAAAGGGGAGCAGAGACAACCCCGGCAACTATAGACCGGTGAGCCTCACGTCTGTAGTGGGTAAAGTCTTGGAGGGGATTATAAGAGACAAGATTTATAATCATCTAGATAGGAATAATATGATCAGGGATAGTCAGCTTGGCTTTGTGAAGGGTAGGTCATGCCTCACAAACCTTATTGAGTTCTTTGAGAAGGTGACTGAACAGGTAGACGAGGGTAGAGCAGTTGATGTGGTGTATATGGATTTCAGCAAAGCGTTTGATAAGGTTCCCCACGGTAGGCTATTGCAAAAAATACGGAGGCTGGGGATTGAGGGTGATTTAGAGATGTGGATCAGAAATTGGCTAGCTGAAAGAAGACAGAGGGTGGTGGTTGATGGGAAATGTTCAGAATGGAGTACAGTCACAAGTGGAGTACCACAAGGATCTGTTCTGGGGCCGTTGCTGTTTGTCATTTTTATCAATGACCTAGAGGAAGGCGCAGAAGGGTGGGTGAGTAAATTTGCAGACGATACTAAAGTCGGTGGTGTTGTCTATAGTGTGGAAGGATGTAGCAGGTTACAGAGGGATATAGATAAGCTGCAAAGCTGGGCTGAGAGGTGGCAAATAGAGTTTAATGTAGAGAAGTGTGAGGTGATTCACTTTGGAAGGAATAACAGGAATGCGGAATATTTGGCTAATGGTAAAGTTCTTGAAAGTGTGGATGAGCAGAGGGATCTAGGTGTCCATGTACATAGATCCCTGAAAGTTGCCACCCAGGTTGATAGGGTTGTGAAGAAGGCCTATGGAGTGTTGGCCTTTATTGGTAGAGGGATTGAGTTCCGGAGGTCATGTTGCAGCTGTACAGAACTCTGGTACGGCCGCATTTGGAGTATTGCGTACAGTTCTGGTCACCGCATTATAGGAAGGACGTGGAGGCTTTGGAGCGGGTGCAGAGGAGATTTACCAGGATGTTGCCTGGTATGGAGGGAAAATCTTATGAGGAAAGGCTGATGGACTTGAGGTTGTTTTCGTTGGAGAGAAGAGGGTTAAGAGGAGACTTAATAGAGGCATACTAAATGATCAGGGGGTTGGATAGGGTGGACAGTGAGAGCCTTCTCCCGCGGATGGATATGGCTGGCACGAGGGGACATAACTTTAAACTGAGGGGTAATAGATATAGGACAGAGGTCAGAGGTAGGTTCTTTACGCAAAGAGTAGTGAGGCCGTGGAATGCCCTACCTGCTACAGTAGTGAACTCGCCAACATTGAGGGCATTTAAAAGTTTATTGGATAAACATATGGATGATAATGGCATAGTGTAGGTTAGATGGCTTTTGTTTTGGTGCAACATCGTGGGCCGAAGGGCCTGTACTGCGCTGTATTGTTCTATGTTTTATGTTCTATGCTGAAGCTCGAGATGGAAGGACTGAGAGACCCCCAACAGCTTCAGATATCCGGTAATGTTGCTGAAAACTGCTGACTATTCAAGTGGTCCCTCGGACCACCGCCTTCAGTGACTCCCAAAATGTGGCTGCCAATACCTCCCCATTCTGATTCAACTCCACATAGCCTTTAGACATCGACTGCTTATCACAGAACTTTCTGTCTGCCAACAACCCCGAATTGAGCCTCCACCCTGGCCTCTTCTCCCGTCCTGATCTAAGCCGACCCTCCAGCCAGTGGGGTGCATGATCCAAAATTACTATCCCTGCATACTCTGCCCCCTCCACCTCTACCAACACCTCACGGCTCACCACAAAAAAGTTGATTCTGGAGTATACCCTGTAAACATGTGAGAAAACCAAGTACTCTCTTCCTGCTGGGTTCTTAAAGCGCCACGGTCCCCAATCCCATCTGTCCTCCTACATCTTTTTCCTTTGTTGACAGAACTATCCACTGATGAAAGCCATCAACTGTTCCATCTGGGGCTTCCCAACATGGCCCTGGCCCTTCCCCCTCCGCCATCTTTCCAATGCCAACTGCACCACAGGTCTCTTCCAACTCCTTGGCCAGGTCTTTCACCTTCTTCTGCCAGGTTTGGTAATCAGCAGATATGCCACAACCAGGGGGGAACTTCTCCTCCGACCTTCAACTATACTTTCCTGTCAAAGATTTGGCTGTTTTCAGGTAAAAATAATTCTTTTCTATGCCTTTGAGCAGGAGCTGCCCTGTGTGCGACCACTCACACATGGCCGCCACCGGAGGTCCGAGGCCAACATTGTTAAGGGTGGCGGCCATAGTGGAGAGCCCAGTGCACAACGTCAGCAGCATGAGTGAAGGTGTCCAAGGCGTGGCTCAGTCAGTGGCGACCATGGCTGAGCGTCTCGGTAGCATGTCCAAGTTGCTGGGAGAAGTGACCCAGTACCAGGTGGGTATAGCTGAGGTGCTGCGGAGCATGTCCCAGTCTCAGGTGGGCATTGCCGGGGCGCTCCAGAGCATGTCCCAATCACCGAGGAGCATCGCCAAGGGTATCAACACTGTGCTGCAGACAATGGGGAGCCGCCAGGGCTGGCAGAACCAGATGATGCAGAAGCAGCCGGGGCTCAATCCAGCTGCCCTCCATCCCGAGGTGAACTCCAGGGACCTATGGGCACCGACCGGGAGGAGGGGGCGCTAGGTGCCAACCCAGAGGCACCCTATGGAGTGGTGATGGTGGCCACCAGCTGTCCTGAGACCCAGGCAATGTATCTCGGAGTCAGCACCTAGGGCAGGGCAACACAGCAGGCCATGTACTGCCGGCAAGTGTGCCGGGCCCCTCCGGCCCCAAGGCCCCCAGAGGAGGCTCGACGGGGGCATCGAAGGCAATGGGAAATGGATAGGCAGTAGGCTGCTCCCTCCTCTGATGTGCATCGTGGGGACGCACCTAGGTGCAGCGGTAGAGCACAGAAGGCTAAACAGGTCAAGGATCACTGAGAGGGCACAAGGGGGAGAAGAGACGGGGGTAGGCGGGGGTGTTGGTGCAATGGGTTAAGGAGTGGGGAGAGGGGTGGGGAGAGTGGGGTCGCACCATCAGGGAACTTGGGCAGTTGGGAACCAAAGATGTGCAGGTGAGGTGGATTGGCCACACTAAATTGCCCTGAGTGTCCAAAAAGGTTGGGTGCAGTTACTAGGTTACGGGGATAGGGTGGAGGTGTGGGCTTGGGTAGGGTGCTCTTTCCAAGGGCTGGTGCAGACTCGATGGGCCGAATGGCACTGTAAATTCTATGATTCTATGATAACATATAGCATTTAAAAAGTTGCATTCAAGAAATATGACACCTCTGGCACTATTTTCTGCAATGCAATCCGAGCACCGATACCCTGCCCCAGCTCCCCTGGCCATGGAGGTCCTGATCGTCTCCAAAATTTAAGGATTCTTGGAAGATTACTACCAGTGCATCCACTATCTCTGCAACCCATCAGGCCTAGGAGACTTAGCGGCCTTTCGTCCATTAGTTTTCCTCGTACTTTTCCCCCAGTGATTGTTATTGCACTTCTTTCCACTCCACCTTCTGCCCCTTAATTATTCAGTATTTTTGGAATGTTATTAGTGTCTTCCACCGTGAAAACTGATGCAAGTTATTTGTTTATTTCCTGGTTCCTGCCATTTCCTGGTTCCCCATTATTGTTTCCCCAGTCTCATTCTCTAAAGGAGAATATTCATTCCCTGTGTTCACTTTGGCCTCTCACCTCCTTTTAATGTATTTAAAGAAGTTGTTGCTGGCTGTTTATATATTGTCTGCTAGTTAACCATCATAGTTTATCTTCGGGCAGCACGGTGGCACAGTGGGTAGCACTGCTGCCTCACAGCTCCAGGGACCCGAGTTCAATTCCTGCCGAGGGTGATTGTCTGTGTGGAGTTTACTCCGGGTTTCTCCCCGTGTCTGCGTGGGTTTACTCCAGGTTGCTCCGGTTTCCTCACGCAGTCCAAAGATGTGCAGGTTAGGCCATGCCAAATTGCCTTAGTGTCCCAAAAAGGTTAGGTTGGATTACAGGGATAGGGTGGAGGAGTGGGCTTAAGTAGCGTGCTCTTTCCAAGGACTGGTGCAGACTCGATGGACCGAATGGCCTCCTTTGGCACTGTAGGGATTCTATGATTCTCCCTCCCTCCTTTTTTGGGGGTCATCTTTTCTTGGTTTTTAAAACTTTTCCAATTTTCTGGCTTACCACTAACCTTTGCCACGTTATATGTTTTTTATCCCCTTCCTAGAATCTTTCTTCCTCATTGGGATATACCTTTGTTGTGAATCATGAATTATTCTCACAAACGTCTGCCATTGCTGATCAACCATATTTCCTGCTAAACTCCTTTCCCAGTCTACTCTAGCCAACTCTTTCCTCATTCCTTGAAAATTAGCCTTATTTCAGCAGTTGTTTCTGAGTTTTTAAAGAAATCTATTTGTTTTAAACTGAAATGAAAAGTTGTGGGACATATCTGGGAAATGCAAATTGAGCCATAGAGACATAAATTGTTTTATTTTGTAATAGTTTTAATATGTGTCTGGACTATCTGGGAACAATCAGTCTGGGTGTGACCTAAATAGTATCTCTACTGGATTCTTGAAATAGCATCATCACATATTTTATATTCACCAAAGAGGGCAGATGGGGCCTTAGCTAAACATCTCATCTGAGAGCTAGCACATCCAACAGTGTCGCTTTACCTCAGTACTACATTTGGAGTGTCAGCCTAGGTTTTTCCATTCAGGTTCCAGAGTGGGACTTGAACCCACAACCTTCAGAGGCAAGAGTGCTACCCACTGAGCTATTGCTGCTGAACTTAAATTCAACTAACAATTAATTAGACATGAAATAAAAAGCCAGTATCAGAAATGGTGATCATGAAATTAACGGATTGTTGTGAAAAGCCCTTCGGTTAGAATCATAGAAGGAGGCCATTCGGCCCATTGTGTCTGCACTGCCCCTCCGTGAGAGAACCCTATCTTGTCGCAGATGAAAACGCCACTCAGACAGTCACTCAAGACCGGAATTGAACCAGGGCCCTAGCGCTGTGAGGCAGCAGTGCTAACCACTGTGCCACCCATAGTTCATAGTGAAGGAAATCTGCCATCTTTACCCAGCCTCCAAACCTAATTTGGCTGACTTTTAATTGCCCTCTGAAATAGCCTGTCTCACTTAGTGGCATCAAAACATGACAAAAAAACTAAAAATAAATAAATGCAGGCAGACCACCTGATATTGTCCTCGGCAGCAGATTCAACAACACTTACAATTATAGTGTAAATGCAGCCTGTATCTGGAATAGTGCCAAACCTGACAAATCAGAACAAGGAGTTGGTTAAGGGTTTAACACTCAATTTACAGGGCACACAGCGATGCAAAGCTGAGACTGCTTCACATTGATAATACTAAGCACTTATGCAGTGCTTTTAGCACAGAAAATAATCCTAACAGTTCACAGAGGTCTGAAGATTTTTTTTAATTTTTAATTTTTTTGAAATAGAGCAGCCAATTATTTATTTTTTCCAATTAAGGGGCAATTTAGCCAATCCACCTTTAGGTTGTGGGGGTGAAACACACGCAGACACGGGGAGAATGAGCAAACTCCACACGGACAGTGACCCGGGGCCGGGGTCGAACCCGGGTCCTCAGCGACATAAGGTAGCAGTGCTAACCACTGTGTCACTGTGCAACCCTGAAGATTTAAAAAAAAAGATTTTAGAATGCAAAAGTGTCCAAAATGAAAACAAGTATTTATAAAATGAATCCGAAATCCAAAATGAAAACAAATCACTCATCAATACAGTGTTTTGTAAAACTGTGTTGTGGAAAATCATTGCAGGCAAAAATGGATAATAGCATGTCTGGGCAGAATTACAATAGTTAGGACCCAAAATAAGTCTCAACATGAGCTTCTTTGTAATTAGTGAACCCTTAATGATTTTTCAAACATGTAGCTTTGAAATGCTTAATGCTGGGTATTATTTTGCGTACAAGCCACTAGTTAAAGAGAAAAGGCTAGTCTTTTCCCATTATTCGGAGAATTTCACCCCCAGAGTAAATAAATATCTCCCATCTGAAATATAATTGATCCATCAGCAAATCTGTTGGAGAAAAGTTTTCTCTAAAGCTTCTGTTAGACAAAGATAAATTAATCAGCCAAACATGGTGTGAAATAGAATAGGAAACAGTGAAAATGAGAAAGAGTTCTCTATTAAACAAAAAGAAAAAAATCTAGTTCTGTACCACTTGTTATATTTAAAATGCAGTACATATTTTAGCGTTTTAATTATTTAGATCTTGCTCCTGAATTATTCCAATTAGTTTTCCTAAACTTTATTTCAATAAGAATAATAAATGTCTGCTTAATTTATGAACACAAATGCGAAATCTAATTATGCACCATAGCTCTAATTATAAAATGCAGAGTGTGTAATAAGCCAGGCTGTGAAGGCAGGCGTAAACAGCGGAACTACCCTTGTAGTAAATGAAAGGCGATGCGTTTTTTAGAAATGCCGATAGTATCAGCTGAAAATGCTGGAGGTTTGCAGCAGGCCAATCATTACCTGCGGAAAGTTACTTTAGGTAACTTCATCTGACCATTGGCATCGGATTCATAGCACGAATGAGCAAAGTGCATTGGTAACGGAGTGTGCCACCATGTTTGTGCAGCTTTGCCAGAGTGCCACAGGAAGGGAGTTCACCACTGCCTTCTCAAGGGCAATTAGGGATGGATCAACAAACGGTGACCTTGCTGGTAACACTACACCTCATGAAATAATTTATTTTTAAAAATGCTGTCTTTCAAATTAGACACGAGACCAATAATGCTTGTTTATTTTTGCAAGTGGAGATAAAAGATTCCAGGGTTTATTTGAAGAAAAGCAATGGAGTTCTCTCCATCTCCTGATGAATATTAATCCGCCCCCGCCCCCGCAACTAACACAACTAAAATAGATGATCTGGCCTTTATCACACTTCTGTTTGTAGGAATGTGTGCACAAGCTGAGAGACACAACTGTAACAACACTTCAAATACAGCTCAGTGGCTGTGAAACAATTACAGGCATCTTAAGGACCATGTATGTTCATTCTTTGTATTCTTAAAATTTGTAATAATAGAATGTGAAAATTCCCACATCTGCAATACATGGAAAATATGTAAATATGGTAACTTTATGCTATGTACATGCTAAGAACCCAAACTGTGAATAATCAGACACCAAATTCGAAGACCTATTATTGCTGTCACCGTGTGACCATATTTCTATTCTGATTAAGTTCTCATGATTAACAATCATTGCATTCCACATTTCCACCAGAACCCATTGCAGTGCAAATTTCTTTTCAGTCTCGCTGAGTTTCATCTGATTTTTAATCTATACCTGAGTCTCCTCCATCAGATGTCAAGCAAATATCATGGGTTCTTTTAATTAGTTTACTATTTGAGCCATCATTCCAGCAGCTGGCAGCTCATCAATTGCAGGAAATTTAATTAAACTCCCAGTCTTTCCCAAATTTTGAGGTGGTTGTTATGCTTTTGGGCTTTGTCCCACACTTTTGTCATGTGCTGACAAAAGAAAGGCAGTTTTTATAAGTGAGGTTAAGCCTGTTGTCATCCTGTGCCATAAGTGGTACCGTGTGCCAGAAGGCTAACAATTGGATGACTACTTGAAAGGGAACATTTTGCAGGGTTATGGGGGAAAGAGCGGGGGATGGGCATTAATTGGGTAGCTCTTTCAAAGAGCTGACACAGGCAGGATGGGTTGAATGGTCTCCTGCTGTGCTATATGATGCTAATTCCCCCTGCCCTTTGTGCAATAACGACCACATGCTTGACTCATCTGAAAGATGCAAATTATTAGTGATCAAAGCAAAGTGTGCAGGCTGAAACCACTGGATGTATTTATGGAAATATTATAAAGAAGCAGCAAACAACAACAGATGGCAGCTGTGGCTCAGTGGGTCATACTCATGCCTCGGAGCGAGGACGTTGTGGTTCAGTTCCCATTCTCGAGGCTTCAGCACAAAAGTATAGGCTGGCACACGAGTGCAGTAGTGAAGGAGAGCTGCATTGTTAGAGGTGCTGTCTTTCAGATCAAATGGGATGTTAAACTGAGACCCTGTCTGTTCCCAGGTGGACATAAAGAATTCCATGACACTATTTCAAGCAAGAGCAGGGGGGGTTATCCCCAGTGTCCTGGCTAATACAATCCCTCAGTCAATATCACAGTAACAGATTACCTGTTAATTATCACATTGTTGTTTGTGGGAGTTTGCTATGCACAAATTGGCCCCTGTGTTCCTTACATTCCAACAATGATGACATTGAAAAGGTATGAATGATGCTGTATCAATGAATGTCTTTTGGTGCTTATCAATTGTTAGAAAGCAATTACAATAGGATCAATCCACAAGGTGACAGAATAATTTTCCAAACAATATTACTTACACAACGTGGGGCAGCACGGTAGCATTGTGGATAGCACAATTGCTTCACAGCTCCAGGGTCCCAGGTTCGATTCCGGCTTGGGTCACTGTCTGTGCGGAGTCTGCACATCCTCCCCGTGTGTGCGTGGGTTTCCTCCGGGTGCTCCGGTTTCCTCCCACAGTCCAAAGATGTGCAGGTTAGGTGGATTGGCCAAGATAAATTGCCCTTAGTGTCCAAAATTGCCCTTAGTGTTGGGTGGGTTTGCTGGGTTCTGGGGATGGGGTGGAGGTGTTGGCCTTGGGTGGGGTGCTCTTTCCAGGAGCCGGTGCGGGCTCGATGGGCCGGGTGGCCTCCTTCTGCGCTGTAAATTCTATGATTCTATGATCTATGAACTTGATAATTGTCAAATCTTTCAGATGTAAAGTAATGTTTTGTGGACCTTCATCAGTGGTGTTGCACAGGGATGATATGATTTTCGGTCGACCTTCCAAAGTTTATATCTTCGCTCAGAATTGAAGCCAATGGGATTGTTTCCCAAACAGTCCAAAAGCTGTGGAGACTGATGTGGCTCCAACCAACTTGGGAGGTTAGCATTTTCGATGATATTGTGATAGAAAGACTTGGAGGCCATCAGCTTGGTATCACTCTGAAAATGGTGGGATCTGACTTAATGCCCCAGCACTAATTACTTTTTGATGTGGTAAAACTCCACAGATATAAAATACAATTTCTAGGACCAGAGAGGCTATCTAGCAGTAATTATTAATTAATATGCCATCAAAAGCTTACATAATCCTTAATGCACCTACCCAATGTTATTCTGTTTCTAGTGGGGAACTAATGAGCAAGTATCCCAAATTCATGCCATTGCATTAATTTCAGTGCCAGGTCTAACGTCACAGCACAACCTGTGGAGGAGTTGGCATCTCTTAGAGAAACTTCCAGATTTTTGCCTTTTTAAAAAATTAATCTTTATTGTCACAAGTAGGCTTACATTAACACTGCAAAGAAGGTACTGTGAAAATCCCCTAGTCGCCACATTCTGGCACTTGTTCGGGTACACAGAGGGAGAATTCAGAATATCCAAATTACCTAATAGCACGTGTTTTGGGACTGGAGGAAGCCGGAGCACCCGGAGGAAACCCACGCAGACACGGGGAGAATGTGCAGACTCCGCACAGACAGTGACCCAAGCCAAGGATCGAACCTGGGACCCTGGCGATGTGAAGCCATAGTGCTTCACTAGCCACTATGCTACCGTGCTAAATGCACATGTGCTATTGTTACTGTCTGATTTACTCCATAGTACTGGGGTGCACTGTAACCTCACCTTTATTATTAATGTGAAATTCAGGCTGTTATTTTTTGTTGTTGACTTGGGGTGAGAAAAAGTGCTCCGTGCTCCACAAAAACAATCTCGGCTATTACAGTCGCAGTTGCCCCTCCACCTCGCTAGGCTCTGGATGCTCCCTGGATTATCCTGTATTGTGGCAGTCCAGAGTTGAGAAGCTCATTTTCTGATTGCAACTTGCTGGTCTTAGATGATTGAGGCCCAACACTCACAAAGAACAAAACCTCCCATCAGCAGAAGTCTCCCCAAATAACTCAGTCAGTAGTAAAAACAAAAATACATAAACAGCATGTTTACACTGCGATGGTTTGAAATAATTTGTCCAGGATGTAGAATAATTAAATAAACTTCCAGATGCTTGTGAAATCTACATTCCTGCGTTAGCGAAGGTAATCCAGAGCCATGTACCTCATGCGTCCCCTGCTGGCCGAGTTGATCAAGAGCAACAGACATACAAAGGGCATAAAATCCACAATTCAGATTACAATGCATCTTTTTGTGAAACATTGATCATACATACCTTCAAGTTTCTTCAAGGCAGATTTTTTGAATGAAGGAATTAGTGTTTTCCAATTGCATGTGACTGATCCAAACAGTAACAGAAGGAATTCCAGTAATAGTGATCAGGCAGCAGGAGCTCTGAGTAGCATTTAAGGACAATGAATAATACAAGGTATAAGAGAATAAACTGTGGTTATGAGAGATTTTAACTTTCATACAGACTGGAAAGAACAGAATAGCTCATGTAAGGAAAGAAATATATTTCCAAAATATACCTAGGGACAGTTTTCTCAAATATTTTGGCCAAAGTTTCCCGGTCTTTCCAACCAGCGGGATCTTCTGGTCCTGCCGATGACGACGCCTCCCTGCGGTTCCCCGGCGGCGGAAGATGTGAGGAACAGGGGGCGAAATTCTCCGTTATCGGCGGAAAGTCCGCCGATCAGCGCAAAAAACGGCGCAAATCCCACTTGCGTCACGTCATAAAAATGGGACGATAGTCTCCGGCCCGAAATGGGCTAGCAGCGACGTAACGGGATCCGCGCTTGTGCAGTGGTTCACGCCGTGCAGCGTCATACGCGCTGCACGGCGTGACGGCTCATAAGGCCGCGCAGCCCCCCCACAACCGACCGGAACACCCGACCGCAACACCCGACTGGATGGCTGGCCGTCGCTCAGCCCCGAGGTTCGAGTCACGGGATGTGGAAGCGCTCCTGGACGCGGTGGAGCAGAGGAGGGACGCCCTGTATCCCGGGCACGGCCGCAGAGTTGCCCCACGCCACAGCCGGCGTCTGTGGAGGGAAGTGGCAGAGGCCGTCACCGCTGTGGCCCTGACACCATGGACAGGCACCCAGTGCCACAAGAAGGTGAACGACCTCGTCAGAGCAGGCAGGGTGAGCCTCCCCCATATCCCCCCCTCCCTCATATCCCCCCTCCCCCATATCCCCCATATCCCCCCTCCCCCAAATCCCCGCCTCCACCATATCCCCCCTCCCCCATATCCCCCATATCCCCCCTCCCCCATATCCCCCCTCCCCCATATCCCCCTCCGACATATCCCCCCCCATATCCACCCTCCACCATATCCCCCCTCCCCCATATCCCCCCTCCCCCATATCCCCCCTCCCCCATATCCCCCCTCCCCCATATCCCCCCTCCCCATATCCCTCCTCCCCCATATACCCCCCTCCCCATATCCCCCCTCCCCCATATCCCCATATCCCCCCTCCCCCATATCCCCCATATCCCCCTCCCCCATATCCCCCCTCCCCCATATCCCCCCTCCCCCATATCCCCCCTACGCCATATCCCCCCTCCCCCATATCCCCCCTCCCCATATCCCCCTCCCCCATATCCCCCCTCCCCATATCCCCCATATCCCCCCTCCCCATACCCCCCTCCCCCATATCCCCCCTAGCCCATATCCCCCTCCCCCATATCCCCGCTCCCCCATATCCACCCTCCCCCATATCCCCCTCCCCCATATCCCCCCTCCCCCATATCCCCCCTCCCCCATATCCCCCCTCCCCATATCCCCCATATCCCCCCTCCCCCATATCCCCCCTCCCCCATATCCCCCATATCCCCCCTCCCCCATATCCCCCATATCCCCAAGTGAATCCAGCCCTAACCTTAACCTCTGCAATGCACGCGCAACCGATGGCGCGCATTCATATACCTGCCTAACACTGTTGCCTTTTACCCCTGCCACCACCGCCCCCCCCCCCCCACAGGAGAAGCGCGCACACAACAATAGGGAGCATGTGAGGACTGGAGGAGGGCCCGCTGATGAGAGGCCACTGTCCGTACACGAGGAAAGGGCCCTGGAACTGGCTGGCGGACCTGAGGACCGGGAGGTTGCTGATGCAGAGGTCGGGGGCCCACGAGCAAGTGAGCCACCAACAGCCCGTCCCCATATCCCCCCTCCCCTATATCCCCCTCCCCCGTATCACCTGATCACTGCCTGATGTCTAACCATGCATGCTTCATTGTGTATCGCAGGACCAAACGTCCAGGCACCCATCCCCGCAGATGCACACCGCCCGCAGGATGCCCCTCGGAGACCACAGGAGACGGAGAGACCCGCACCCTCCAGCATGCGACGCCCGCAGGATGCCCCTCGGAGACCACGGGAGACGGAGAGACCCAGACCCTCCAGCATGCGACGCCCGCAGGATGCCCCTCGCACACCACGGTAGACGGAGAGACCTGGAGCAACGGGGAGACGACACCCCCGTCACGTGCGGGAGCGACCACCCAGCGATGAGGGGGGCAGCCACAGGCCCCCGTCACATCCGAGCCAGGACACCACTACCCAGGACACCACTATCCAGGACACCCCTACCCGGGACACCACTACCCAGGACACCCCTACCCGGGACAGCACTACCCGGGACAGCACTACCCAGGACACCCCTACCCGGGACAGCACTACCCGGGACAGCACTACCCAGGACACCCCTACCCGGGAAGACGAAATACCGGACAGTGACTCAGAGTGGATGGGTGGAGACGAACCCCCACCCAAAGTGCCATGGAGTCAGAGTGGGATGAAGAGCACGACACAACGCCACTGCTGTCACCAACACCCGCGTCCAGGAGCTGGGAGTGGTCCCGGTCATGCGTGCCACCCAGGCTGACACCGCACGGGTGGCGTCCGCGGTGGAGGCAATGGGTGCGACGGTGTCAGACATGGGGAACGGTTTGCGAGGCCTGGGGCCCTCCTTGCAGGCGGCGTCTGTGGCCCAGGAAATGGCTGCCCTCTCACAGGAGGCCATGAGCCAGTGCCAGCGCCAGATGGCAGAGGCGCTCAACGCCATAGCCCAGTCTCAGCAGGCCATGGCCCAGTCTCAGCAGGCCATAGCCCAGTCTCTGCAGGCCATGGCCCAGTCTCTGCAGCCCATGGCCCACTCTCTGCAGGCCATGGCCCAGTCTCAGCAGGCCATCGCTGAGGGCATCGGCGCCAGTGGCCATGTGCGAGCCGGCGTCGCACTGTCACAGACAGGGTTTGACAACACCCTGGGCTCCATGGCTGCAAACCTGCAGACCCCTGTCGATACCAGCACGGGCCTCCAGGACTGGCAGCGGCAGATGTCGGGGGGGCGTCGGATGTCCAGTCAGTTCGCATCCCCCACCCATGTAGAGGCCTGGGGGCCATCGGGCACCCCGAGGGAGGAGGAGGTGGTGTGGTCCGTCCCGGCTCCCTCTGTAGGGGAGGTCCCGGTACACCGCGACACCTCGGACTCCCCCCCTTCCGTCCCAGGTGCATCGGGTGGGCAACGGGCAGGACAGGTTGGCAGCTCGCCATCCCAGTCGCCCGGGCCGCAGCCTGGCCCATCTAGGCCAGGACGCCCCAGGAAACGGCCGCCAAGGGGATCCAGTGTCAGAGGGCAGGAATCACAGGAGTCCACCTCCAGTTCTGCTGTACCGTCTGGGGAACCACGTAGACGTAGTCAAAGGGCCCGTAAGGCCAAACAATTAGACACTGAGTAAGTTGGCACAGGTGCAGGGCACAGATGAGTTTTAGGGGCTAGGGCACGTGCATGAACTCCTTTGGTTATTAAAGTCAATGTTACACCTACCGAAGCTGCCTTTGTGCTCTGTCCAAAGTGTGCGGGCGTGTCATGTACGTTGAGCGCAAGTGTGTGTGTGAGGGGTGGTCTTACCTCAGCCCCAGGTGAGTCTGCCCCCTTCCCCCTGGCCCGCCATCAACATCCCCCGGGCAGAGGACGGGACCGTGCGCTGCAGTGTCACAGCCGCATGCAGGGATGGTCCGGGTGAATGGTGGTACTGTGGCCATGGGTCAGACATAGTCCAACGATGTAGAGCCAGGAGCTCATCGCAGGGCGGGTTGTCATCATCCTCCATGGCCTGCGATAGACACGCGTCCACCCGCAACTGGGTGAGCCCGGCCCGTTGTGCCGCCGGTGGATCGGCAATTGGGGGGGGGGGGGGGGGGGTGGTGTGCATGCGGGTGGGGTGTGTGGGGTTGGGGAGGGGGGTGAGGGTGCTGGGTGGGTGGATGGGTGGGGGGTGTGGGTGGTCGGCTGTTGCCATGGTGTGCGGTCTGTGGCCATACTACCCGATTCCCACGCCCATCTAGTCAGTAAAGCGGGCGGCTATCAGTCTGTCCCGTGCCCGCTGGGCCAGCCGGTAACGGTGGACAGCCACCCACCTGTGTCTACCCCATCTGCCCTGACCATTGCCCCCATCCCCCTCATCTGGGGAGGACTGTGCCTCTTCCTGCTGCTCCTCCACTCCGCCCTCCTCTGCCTGCGGCACATCGCCCCTCTCCTGGGCTATGTTGTGCAGGACGCAGCACACCACAATGATGCGGCCGACCCTATCTGACCGATACTGGAGGGCGCCCCCAGAGAGGTCCAGGCACCTGAAACGCATCTTCAGCACGCCAAAGCACCTCTCTATCACTCCCCTTGTCGCTACATGGGCATCATTGTAGCGGTTCTCCGCCTCATTGCGTGGCCTCCGTATAGGCGTCATCAGCCACGATCGCAATGGGTAGCCCCTGTCGCCCAGCAACCAGCCCCTCAGCCGGGGATGGCATCCCTCGTACATGCCGGGGATGGATGACCGCGACAACACGAATGAGTCGTGTACACTGCCTGGGTGACGGGCGCAGACGTGCAGGATCATCATGCGGTGGTCGCAGACCACCTGTACGTTCATCGAATAGGTCCCCTTCCTATTAGTAAACACGGCCCTGTTATCTGCAGGTGGCCGCACGGCGATGTGCATCCCATCGATCGTGCCCTGGACCATGGGGAACCCGGCAACGGCAGAGAAGCCCACGGCCCAGGCATCTTAGCTGGCCCGGTCCACGGGGAAGCGGATGTAGCGGTGCGCCATGGCATAAAGGGCATCTGTCACTGCCCGGATGCACCGGTGCACCGATGTCTGCGATATGCCGGACAGGTCCCCACTCGGTGCCTGGAATGACCCCGTTGCATAAAAGTTCAGGGCCACCGTAACCTTGACGGACATGGGGAGAGGGTGTCCCCCGCCAGTGCCACGCGGTGATAGGTGTGCCAGCAGGTGGCAGATGTGTGCCACGGTTTCCCGGCTCATCCGGAGTCTCCTCCTTCATTCCCGGTCCGTGAGGTCCTGGTATGACTGCCGGGGCCGGTACACACGGCGCGCCCTCGGGTGCCTCCGTTGCCGTGGGGCCGCGACATCCTCCTCCCCCTCCTCGTCCTGTCGGTCAGGTGTCCCTCCAGCCTGGGCGGCTGCCGCCTGCCCCTCTGCGGCAGCCTGCGCCGCCTCTCTGGCACGCTCCTCCTCCTCCTCCTCCACCTCCTCCTCATCCAGGGCAACATAGACATGAGCGGCTGCCACCACGGCGGCCAACATCGCTGGATGGTCTGAAAACATGACGGCCTGGTGGGGGGGGAGGGGAACGACGACATGTCATCATTGCCCATATCCCCTCCTCCCCCCAGCCAGGTGGCATGGACCGCATGGGTCCAACTGTTGGAGGCTGGCACCTGGCCAGGTGGACCAACTCATTTGCTCTCCCATCACCCTCCTCGGCACGGACCCCCTCCCCAACCTCCACCCCAGCACGGACCCCCTCCCCAATCTCCACCCCAGCACGGACCCCCTCCCCAACCTCCACCCCAGCACGGACCCCCTCCCCAACCTCCACCCCGGCACGGACCCCCCCCAACCCCCAACCTCCACCCCGGCACGGACCCCTTCCCCAACCTCCACCCCAGCACGGACCCCCTCCCCAACCTCCACCCCAGCGCGGACCCCCTCCAACCCCCAACCTCCACCCCAGCACGGACCCCCTCCCCAACCTCCACCCCAGCACGGACCCCCTCCCCAACCTCCACCCCAGCACGGACCCCCTCCCCAACTTCCACCCCAGCACGGATTCCCTCCCCAACCTCCACCCCGGCACGGACCCACCCCAACCCCCAACCACCACCCCGGCACGGACCCCCTCCCCAACCTCCACCCCAGCACGGACCCCCTCCCCAACCTCCACCCCAGCACGGACCCCCTCCCCAACCTCCACCCCAGCACGGACCCCCTCCCCAACCTCCACCCCAGCACGGACCCCCTCCCCAACCTCCACCCCAGCATGGACCCCCTCCCCAACCTCCACCCCGGCACGGACTCCCCCCAACCCCCAACCTCCACCCCGGCACGGACCCCCTCCCCAACCTCCACCCCAGCACGGACCCCCTCCCCAACCTCCACCCCAGCACGGACCCCCTCCCCAACCTCCACACCAGCACGGACGCCCTCCCCAACCTCCACCCCAGCACGGACCCCCTCCCCAACCTCCACCCCGGCACGGACCCCCCCAACCCCCAACCTCCACCCCGGCACGGACCCCCTCCCCAACCTCCACCCCAGCACGGACCCCCTCCCCAACCTCCACCCCAGCACGGACCCCCTCCAACCCCCAACCTCCACCCCAGCATGGACCCCCTCCCCAACCTCCACCCCAGCATGGACCCCCTCCCCAACCTCCACCCCAGCACGGACCCCCTCCCCAACCTCCACCCCAGCACGGACCCCCTCCCCAACCTCCACCCCGGCACGGACACCCCCCAACCCCCAACCTCCACCCCGGCACGGACCCCCTCCCCAACCTCCACCCCAGCACGGACCCCCTCCCCAACCTCCACCCCAGCACGGACCCCCTCCCCAACCTCCACCCCAGCACGGACCCCCTCCCCAACCTCCACCCCAGCACGGACCCCCTCCCCAACCTCCACCCCGGCACGGACCCCCCCCAACCCCCAACCTCCACCCCGGCACGGACCCCCTCCCCAACCTCCACCCCAGCACGGACCCCCTCCCCAACCTCCACCCCAGCACGGACCCCCTCCCCAACCTCCACCCCGGCACGGACCCCCCCCCGAACCTCTACCCCGGCACGGACCCCCTCCCCAACCTCCACCCCAGCACGGACCCCCCCCCGACCTCCACCCCGGCACGGACCCCCTCCAACCCCCAACCTCCACCCCAGCACGGACCCCCTCCAACCCCCAACCTCCACCCCAGCACGGACCCCCTCCCGGCACTCCCCCGGAGCCCAGCCTACTCTAACCACCCCCCCCCCACCCCCCCCCCCCCCCCCTCCACCGCACACACACACACACAAGCCGAGACACACCTCTCCTCACGCAATCAGTCTGCGGCCACGCCATTTCCTGCCCAGAGCCAACCCCCCAGGCCGTCACTCACCTCCTCGCTGGTCGGCGTGAGCCTGGAGCACCGGGTCACGCCGATGAAAAGGAGGTTTGATTCACGTCGACGTGAACGGTCATCACGTCGACGGGACTTCGGCCCATCCGGAAGGTAGAATATCGGCAGGCCGAAAATCGTCTGCCTTGCGCAGACCCGTGACATTCTCCGCGGCAGCGGCGCCATTAACGCCCCGCCGACTTTTCTCCCTTCGGAGACTTCGGCGGGGGCGGGGGCAGGATTCACGGCGGCCAACGGCCATTCTCCGACCCGGCAGGGGGTCGGAGAATGACGCCCAGGAAAGCTATTGACAGCGGCGGGAGCGGCAGATCCCACTACCAGCCAATGTTGGGCTGATTCCTCCGCTGCAAAATGCATTTTGGTGAATTCTCCATCTCCCCAGCTGTATATTTCATGGTGGTGTGCTGCCGACAGCAGCAGGATTCTCCATTCCGCAGCCAGTCAATGGGACTTCCCATTGTAACCACCCCATGCCACCAGGGAACCCGCGGGCGGGGAGGGGGGGTTGCTGCCGGCGGAACAGAGAATCCCCCCAGCGGAGAATTTATCCCACTGTTGGGGGGGGGGTTGAAAAATCCCACCTATGTTTTAGAACCAAATAGGAAACAACTAGAGTAATAATGAATAACAGTCCAGAATTAGTAAATAATTTGATGATAAGTGAACATCTTGCAAATAGTGACCATAATATAGTTGAATGAAATGAAAATCGCTTATTGTCACAAGTAGGCTTCAATGAAGTTACTGTGAAAAGACCCTAGTCGCCACATTCCAGCGCCTGTTCGGGTATAAACCAGTTGATTATACCCGAGCTTTTCCAGCATTTTGTTTTTATTTCAATTTACCAGTACCCACAGTATTTTGCTTTTATTCATCGCCACTTGAGGAACACCTACCTTGCAGAAGTTTTGCTCTTTCCACAATGGAATTTCCATTTGTCTCTTTCACCATGTTCACCTTCGTTGCTTTCCATTTCCATCCTGGTGTTTGAATAGTCCCATCGTTTCAGCCTCTTTCTGCCCCCACTGAACGTATTGCTTCCTATATTGACTCTTTTTCTTCTCCCTTCTCCAGTCCCTTCCTACCTGCATTTGCGATTTTTCTGATGCCCAGTCATTTCAGCAAGTTTTAGTCTCTTGGCCCCCCAACCACCTCCTCTTCACACCTGCATCCCACACCAGGATAGTCTAAGGGCTCTATGTTTCTTCCTTGATCATGGGCTCGAACAATCCCCATTCTCCACCATTTTCTGCCGGGCTGAACCTGTTCTCTCATTGAACAGTTTCTCCTTTAACTTGTCTCACTTCCTCCAAATAAAAGATGTGGTAATAGGGACCTGCATGAGTCCTACTTTTGCCTGTCTTTAGAACATAGAACATAGAACAATACAGCGCAGTACAGGCCCTTCGGCCCACGATGTTGCACCGAAACAAAAGCCATCTAACCTACACTATGCCATTATCATCCATATGTTTATCCAATAAACTTTTAAATGCCCTCAATGTTGGCGAGTTCACTACTGTAGCAGGTAGGGCATTCCACGGCCTCACTACTCTTTGCGTAAAGAACCTACCTCTGACCTCTGTCCTATATCTATTACCCCTCAGTTTAAAGTTATGTCCCCTCGTGCCAGCCATATCCATCCGCGGGAGAAGGCTCTCACTGTCCACCCTATCCAACCCCCTGATCATTTTGTATGCCTCTATTAAGTCTCCTCTTAGCCTTCTTCTCTCCAACGAAAACAACCTCAAGTCCGTCAGCCTTTCCTCATAAGATTTTCCCTCCATACCAGGCAACATCCTGGTAAATCTCCTCTGCACCCGCTCCAAAGCCTCCACGTCCTTCCTATAATGCGGTGACCAGAACTGTACGCAATACTCCAAATGCGGCCGGACCAGAGTTCTGTACAGCTGCAACATGACCTCTCGACTCCGGAACTCAATCCCTCTACCAATAAAGGCCAACACTCCATAGGCCTTCTTCACAACCCTATCAACCTGGGTGGCAACTTTCAGGGATCTATGTACATGGACACCTAGATCCCTCTGCTCAGCCACACTTTCAAGAACTTTACCATTAGCCAAATATTCCGCATTCCTGTTATTCCTTCCAAAGTGAATCACCTCACACTTCTCTACATTAAACTCCATTTGCCACCTCTCAGCCCAGCTCTGCAGCTTATCTATATCCCTCTGTAACCTGCTACATCCTTCCACACTATCGACAACACCACCGACTTTAGTATCATCTGCAAATTTACTCACCCACCCTTCTGTGCCTTCCTCTAGGTCATTGATAAAAATGACAAACAGCAACGGCCCCAGAACAGATCCTTGTGGTACTCCACTTGTGACTGTACTCCATTCTGAACATTTCCCATCAACCACCACCCTCTGTCTTCTTTCAGCTAGCCAATTTCTGATCCACATCTCTAAATCACCCTCAATCCCCAGCCTCCGTATTTTTTGCAATAGCCTACCGTGGGGAACCTTATCAAACGCTTTGCTGAAATCCATATACACCACATCAACTGCTCTACCCTCGTCTACCTGTTCAGTCACCTTCTCAAAGAACTCAATAAGGTTTGTGAGGCATGACCTACCCTTCACAAAGCCATGCTGACTATCCCTGATCATATCATTCCTATCTAGATGATTATAAATCTTGTCCCTTATAATCCCCTCCAAGACTTTACCCACTACAGACGTGAGGCTCACCGGTCTATAGTTGCCGGGGTTGTCTCTGCTCCCCTTTTTGAACAAAGGGACCACATTTGCTGTCCTCCAGTCCTCTGGCACTATTCCTGTAGCCAATGATGACATAAAAATCAAAGCCAAAGGTCCAGCAATCTCTTCCCTGGCCTCCCATAGAATCCTAGGATAAATCCCATCAGGTCCCGGGGACTTATCTATTTTCAGCCTGTCCAGAATTGCCAACACCTCTTCCCTACGTACCTCAATGCCATCTATTCTATTAGCCTGGGACTCAGCATTCTCCTCCACAACATTATCTTTTTCCTGAGTGAATACTGACGAAAAATATTCATTTAGTATCTCGCCTATCTCTTCAGACTCCACACACAATTTCCCATCCCTGTCCTTGACTGGTCCTACTCTTTCCCTAGTCATTCGCTTATTCCTGACATACCTATAGAAAGCTTTTGGGTTTTCCTTGATCCTTCCTGCCAAATACTTCTCATGTCCCCTCCTTGCTCGTCTTAGCTCTCTCTTTAGATCCTTCCTCGCTACCTTGTAACTATCCATCACCCCAACCGAAACTTCACACTTCATCTTCACATAGGCCTCCTTCTTCCTCTTAACAAGAGATTCCACTTCCCTGGTAAACCACGGTTCCCTCGCTCGACGCCTTCCTCCCTGTCTGACCGGTACATACTTATCAAGAACACGCAGTAGCTGATCCTTGAACAAGCCCCACTTATCCAGTGTGCCCAACACTTGCAGCCTACTTCTCCACCTTATCCCCCCCAAGTCACGTCTAATGGCATCATAATTGCCCTTCCCCCAGCTATAACTCTTGCCCTGCGGTGTATACTTATCCCTTTCCATCATTAACGTAAACGTCACCGAATTGTGGTCACTGTCCCCAAAGTGCTCTCCTACCTCCAAATCCAACACCTGGCCTGGTTCATTACCCAAAACCAAATCCAACGTGGCCTCGCCTCTTGTTGGCCTGTCAACATATTGTTTCAGGAAACCCTCCTGCACACACTGTACAAAAAACGACCCATCTATTGTACTCGAACTATATCTTTTCCAGTCAATATTTGGAAAGTTAAAGTCTCCCATAATAACTACCCTGTTACTTTCGCTCATATCCAGAATCATCTTCGCCATCCTTTCCTCTACATCCCTAGAACTATTAGGAGGCCTATAAAAAACTCCCAACAGGGTGACCTCTCCTTTCCTGTTTCTAACTTCAGCCAATACTACCTCGGAAGAAGAGTCCCCATCTAGCATCCTCTCCGCCACCGTAATACTGCTCTTGACTAGCAGCGCCACACCTCCCCCTCTTTTGCCTCCTTCTCTGAGCTTACTAAAACACCTAAACCCCGGAACCTGCAACATCCATTCCTGTCCCTGCTCTATCCATGTCTCCGAAATGGCCACAACATCGAAGTCCCAGGTACCAACCCACGCTGCCAGTTCCCCTACCTTGTTTCGTATACTCCTGGCATTGAAGTAGACACACTTCAAACCACCTACCTGAACGCTGGCCCCCTCCTGCGACGTCAAATCTGTGCTCCTGACCTCTATACTCTCATTCTCCCTTACCCTAAAACTACAATCCAGGTTCCCATGCCCCTGCTGCATTAGTTTAAACCCCCCCAAAGAGCACTAACAAATCTCCCCCCCAGGATATTTGTGCCCCTCAGGTTCAGATGTAGACCATCCTGTCTGTAGAGGTCCCACCTTCCCCAGAAAGAGCCCCAGTTATCCAAAAATCTGAAACCCTCCCGCCTGCACCATCCCTGTAGCCACGTGTTTAAATGCTCTCTCTCCCTATTCCTCATCTCACTATCACGTGGCACGGGCAACAACCCAGAGATAACAACTCTGTTTGTTCTAGTTCTGAGCTTCCATCCTAGCTCCCTGAAAGCCTGCCTGACATCCTTGTCCCCTTTCCTACCTATGTCGTTGGTGCCAATGTGGACCACGACTTGGGGCTGCTCCCCCTCCCCCCTAAGGACCCGGAAAACACGATCCGAGACATCACGTACCCTTGCACCTGGGAGGCAACATACCAAACGTGAGTCTCTCACGCTCCCACAAAATCTCCTATCTGTGCCCCTGACTATAGAGTCCCCAATTACTAATGCTCTGCTCCTCTCCCCCCTTCCCTTCTGAGCAACAGGGACAGACTCCGTGCCAGAGGCCCGTACCCCATGGCTTACCCCTGGTAAGTCGTCCCCCCCACAAGTATCCAAAGCGGTATACTTGTTTCTCAGGGGAACGACCGCAGGGGATCCCTGCACTGACTGTTTTTTCCCAGTCCCTCTTACAGTTACCCACCTATCTCCAATCTTTGGTGTAACTAATTCCCTGAAGCTGCTATCTATGACCCCTTCTGCCTCCCGAATGATCCGAAGTTCTTCCAACTCCAGCTCCAGTTCCCTAACTCGGTCTTGGAGGAGCTGGAGATGGCAGCACTTCCTGCAGGTAAAATCAGCAGGGACACTAACTGCATCCCTCACCTCAAACATCCTGCAGGAGGAACATTGTACTCCCTTCCCTGCCATTCCTCTAACTTTCTACCAAGATTTTTTATGTGGGTTATGTGGAACATTCCTTGTTCCAATCCTACTCGGCCCCCATCCACAACTCTTTATCTGGTACATCAATGACAGTATTGGTGTCGCTTCATGCTCTTGTCTGGATCTGGAAAAATTCAGCAATTTTGCTTGCAATTTCCACCCATCTCTCATTTTCACATGGTCCATCTTCAACATTTCCCTTCCCTTTCTCGACTTCTCTGTCTCCATTTCTAGAGAAAGGTTGACTAATGTTTATTATAAGCCCAGTGACTCCCACAGCTACCTCAAGTACACTTCCTCACACCCTGTTTCCTATAAGGACTCCATCCCATTGTCCCAATGTTCTCTGCCTCTGTCACATCAGTCCTGATGATGCCACCTTCCACAACAGCACTTCCGACATGGTTCTCTTTTTCCTGAGACGGGGATACCCCTTACAATGGTTGACAGTGTCATGATATTCAAACACACATCACAACACACACATCATGATAGACAGACCAACAGACCAATTAGCACACATAACACAACAGCCAATCACAGACAAGAGCAGACACAGTAAAAGACAAGAAACATGACACCTCCGAGTCAGTCCATCTGGAGACAGGACAAGGCCAGGACCTCATTAACAAGACACTCACACAGTCACCACGTGCTGAGTACCAAGTCAGATGTGTAAATAACTAGTTGGAATAAAACTGCGTTGTACCAATTGCAACCGTGTTGGTTCATCTGTACCTCAGAGCACCCAACACCACAAACAGGGCCCTCAACCATATGCAACCCATCTCTCACACTCCTGTCTTCACCCTTTCCCCACCATCACAGTACCACATTGGGGTTCCACTTGTCTTCACTTTGCATCGTATCAGTCACCGTATTGAAAGGATCATCCTCCAATATTTCCACCAACTCCAGCATGATGCCACAGTTCCGAAGAAGATCATAGTGTGATGAAAGTCTTTATCAAGGTGGATAATGGGGTAGTTGGTTCTGAGACCAATAAAGGTAACTATGATGATATGAGGCATGAGCTGGCTATGACAGACTGGGAAACATTACTGAAAGGAAGGACAGTGGGCAGGCAATGGCAGGCATTCAAGGAACAAATACGTGAACTCCAAAAGTTGCTTATTTCTATTTGGCACAAAAGTAGAAATGCAACTGTGGCCAAACCATGGCTTAGAATAGAAATTAGAATTAGATAAAGAAGAATACAAATTAGCAAGAAAAAGCAATAAAACAGTTTAAAATTCAGCAAAAGGTTTGATTAGAAGGGGAAATGACAATATGAAAGTAAGCTAATGGGGAACATAAAAACTGACTGTAAAAGTTTATATAGGGATATAAAGAGAAAAAGATTGACAAAAACGAATGTAGGCCTCTTTCAGCTTGAAAAGGGGGTATTCACAATGGGAACAAGGAAATGGCTGAGGAACTAAATTCATATTTTGCTTCTGTCTTTACAAAGGAAGACATGAATGATTTCCGGGAAGTTCTGAGAAACACAAGTCTCAGTGAGGAGCTGAAGGAAATCAGTATTAGTCGAGAAATTATTTTGGGGAAATCAATGAGATTGAAGATGGATAAATCTCCAGGGCCTGATCATCTTCATACCAGAGTACTTAAAGAAGAATCCCTAGAAATAGTAGTTCTATTGGTGGTCATTTTCCAAAATTCTTTGGACTCTGGAATGGTTCCTACAGATTGGAACGTAGCTAATATAAGCCTGCTATTCAAAAAGGGGCGTAGAGAGAAAACAGGGAACTATCGACCAGTGAGCCTGACGTCGGTAGTAGGGAAGTTGCTGGAGTCCATTATCAAGGATTTCATAGAACAGAATTTGGAAAGAAATGATATAATCAGACAAAGTCAATATGGATTTACAAAAAGAAAATCATGCTTGACAACCTACTGGAATTCTTTGACGATATAACTAATACAGTTGACCAAGGAGAATTGGTGGATGTGGGTTATTTAAACTTACAGAAGGCGTTCAACACAATCTCACATAGCAGATTACTATTTAAAGTTACAGCGCATGGGATTGCGGGTAATAACTTCATGGAATCATAGAATCCCTACAGTGCATGAGGAGGCCATTTGGCCCATCGTGTCTGCACCGACCCTCTGAAAGAGCACCCTACCTCAGCCAACTCCCCTGCCCTATCCCGTAACCCTGTAATGCCACCTAACCATTGGACATGAAGGGGCAATTGATCATGGCCAATCCACTTAACCTGCACGTCTTTGGACTGTGGGAAGAAACAGGAGCACCCGGAGGAAACCCACACAGACACTGGGAGAATGTGCAGACTCCACACAGACAGTGACCCAAGGCTGAGACCTTGGCATTATTGTGCATCAGTCGCTGAAAGTAAGCACTCAGGTACAGCAGGCAGTAAAGAGGGCAAATGGTATGTTGGCCTTTATAGTGAGAGGATTTGAGGACAGGAATAGTGATGTTTTACTGCAATTGTACAGGGCACTGGTGAGGCCACACCTGGAGTGTTGTGTGCAGTTTTGGTCTCCTTATCTGAGGAAGGATGTTCTTGCTTTGGAGGGAGTGCAACAAAGGGTTACCAGGCTGATTGTTAGGATGGCGGGACCGTCATATGAGGAGAGACTAAGTCGGTTAGGATTATATTCATTGGTGTTTAGAAGAGCGGGAAGAGATCTCATAGAAATTTATAAAATTCTAACAGGATTAGACAGGGTAGATTCAGAAAGAATGTTCCCGATGGTGGGGAAGTCCAGCGCTAGGGATAAGTGGTGTAAGGGATACACCTTTTAAGTCTGAGACGAGGAGAAATTTCTTCACATAGAGAGTGATGAATCTATGGAATTCACTTCCACAGAAAGTAGTTGAGGCCAAACTCTGTGTGATTTCAGGAATTATATATAGCT
Source organism: Scyliorhinus torazame (assembly GCF_047496885.1). Lineage (NCBI taxonomy): Eukaryota > Metazoa > Chordata > Chondrichthyes > Carcharhiniformes > Scyliorhinidae > Scyliorhinus > Scyliorhinus torazame. The sequence goes on along the minus strand of NC_092707.1, from coordinate 122,232,148 downwards.
CTTGGGGCTAAAGGAATCAAGGGATACGGGAGGAAGGCGGGATCAATGTATTGAACTTGATGATCATAATGAATGGTGGAGAGGGTTCGAAGGGCCAAATGGCCTCTTCCTGCTTCTATTTTCTATGCATGTTTCTATTTATGTATAGGAATCATATTGGACTCAGAACATTTCTCTTTCAACGAATGCCTCCAGACCTGCTGAGCTTTTTCCTATGTTCTGTTTCTATTACATTATTATGGTTGAAATTGATGTAATATGGAAGAGAGTCACATCCAAGGATTAATCTTATACATCAAAGTAACAAAGGGTGAAAACTAAATTTGCCACAGTAAACTGGGCTGAACTAAGGGTAATCCTATATGTGACATATTTTTTAAAAATTGGTATGATACAAAACCAGTGTATGCCCTCAGTAGAGATTCAGAGGCTCCACGTAATTAACACATAAACAAACCAGGACCAACATTTGTATCGAGGCACTTCAGGTGTTGTGCATAAGACTTGAACATTAGACTGTTTCAATATTGTCAGTATGAACAGGCGCCAGAATGTGGCGACTAGGGGCTTTTCACAGTAACTTCATTGAAGCCTACTCGTGACAATAAGCGATTTTCATTCATGAAATAAAGTGTAAAAGAAGACGGTAAAGGGTAACAAAGCTATAATGGACAGTAAGGAAATAGCAGACTTGTTAAATGAACAATTTATATTCATTTTCAAAGCAAAGGAAAAGGGCAAAATGCCAGCAGTGCAAGTGACTGAAACGTTAGTCAAGAGAAAAAAGTATTGAATTCAAAATAAGTTAAAATAATGATAGTGGTGGAAATAACCAGGACTTGAGACAAACGGTTTAAACCAAAAGAATAAATATTCACATTTATTGAGTGTCCTCTATAATCTCAGGATATTCAATGGTGATTTTGAGACAATGAAGAAGTTCCAAAGTTTCAAGTCACTGTTGTAATGTAAGAAACGCGATTGCCAGTTTGTACACAGCAAGATTCCACAAACAGCAATATGACGGTGTCCAATCTGCTTTTGTGATGTTGATTGTGAGGTGATAATTGGTCAGGACACTGGGTATACCTCTTCTGCACTTCTTTGAAATTGTGTTATGCAGTCTTGTATGCCCGGCTGAAAGAGACGGGACCTCAGTTTAACATCTCATCCAAAAGGCAATGCCTCCAACAGTGCAGCACTCTCTCTGTACTGCAAGTTTGGACCATTGGGCTCAAGACTCGGGCTTGAACCAACAACCTTCTGAGTCATCCGAGCCACAGCTGACAAGGCTATGTGACAGGTAAAAAGGGAGCTTCTAACGTCTAAAATCTTGCTGTGAGACTACACTGGGAACATCATAAAGAGAGAGAAATCAGAGTGGCCGGTAGGAAGCTTGCAGGAGCCTGGAGTGAATTTTATTGCTTTATCACACAGCTCTTAGGAAGTTCTCTGAGAGTGAGAGTAAACTGGCTGTCCAGGTCTGGCCTTGTTCACACTCTAGGTGGAATTTTCCATCAGCGGGATTTTCCGCTCCTGCCATAGTCAATAGATTTTTTAATGGCTCGCCACATTTCTCAGCCCCGCCCCCTCCATGACCGAGCCATAAAATTCAGCCCTCTGTCTTCATTGAAACTTTGACAGTTACCACCGTTCACCCAGTCAACAGTGTTTCCTTAAATTTGTTTTTCTCCTTTGATATTACCCTCTATTGTTTCCTTCAATCCCTTTGAAGTTCTCTTTTCCCAGAATTCATTAACACCTTTTTTTACTTTATGGATGCTATATTTTAAAAGTAAATTTACCCCATCTTTCCTCATGTATTTACAATTTTACAATTATATGTTCCCTTTTGAAATACAGCAGCCAACTTCAAACCACTTCTTTCTTTGTTTTATGTAAATTCTTATGCAAGTTCTCCTGGTAACTTTGAATAATCAACATGTGAAACCAGTTGCATTGACACCTTTCTTATTGATGCTTGTCCTTTGCAAGTATTCGGCCTCAGGGGCTGTTTAGCACAGGGCTAAATTGATGGATTTGAAAGCAAACCAAGGCAGGCCAGCTGCACAGTTCAATTCCCGTAACAGCCTCCCCGAGCAGTCGCTGGAATGTGGCGACTAGGGGCTTTTCACAGGAACTTCATTTTAAGCCTACTTGTGACAATAAGCGATTTTCATTTCATTTCATTTAATCCCATCAAAGCAGTCATACCATCATAAACGTGTTTACCAGTATATACAAGATGACAGTGATATTCCAAAAACAAGAAATATTAAAACTCCATTTTCCTGCCAGTGAATGCACAGACTCTCTGATGTAAGCTTATGGCAATCAGCTTATTGAACAATGACGCACCACTTTTGTCTCCCAAGTCATGATATTTCATAACTAGTTTTTGGACAGAAGCAAAATAATGTGGATGCTGGAAATCTGAAAACCCCCCCAGAAAAAGCTGGAAATACTCAGTAGGTCAGGCAGCATCTGTGGACAGAAGCAGAGTTAATGGGCGGCCCGGTAGCACAGTGGTTAGCACCATGGTGGCACAGCTTCAGGGTCCCAGGTTCGATTCCCGGTTTGGGTCACTGTCTGTGTGGAGTCTGCATGCTCTCCTCCAGTCTGCGTGGGTTTCCTCCGGGTGCTCTGGTTTCCTCCCACAGTCCAAAGATGTGCACATTAGGTGGATTGGCCATGCTAAATTGCCCTTAGTGTCCAAAAAGGCATAGGTGAGGTTACGGGGATGAGGTCGGGATCTGGGCTTGGATGGGGTGCTCTTTCCAAGGGCTGGTGCAGACGCGGTGGGCCGAATGGCCTTCTTCTGCACTGTAAGTTCTATGAACCTTCTATGATAATGCTTGATATTTAATGTATATGACAGGGATCTAACCTGCCAGCTGGAGGGTCAGTTAGAGGCCTGTGTCACCTCCTTTCGGGAAGGACCACAGCATTAAGCATCAATTAGGCACTCATGGGGCCAGCGGTGGGCCTTCCACTGAATAAAGGACTATGGGAGTAGAAGTCCTGCCCTCCCCCACCCCAAGGACAGATGGCCAATCACAGAGCAGCAACACTTTATTGCATGCAGCACCACTGTGAAAGGGGAGGCTGCTGCTGGTAACGTACCCACTAGAGGTCCAGGATCACCAAGGACTCAGGCCACAGGTAAATGAGGGCAGGAGGTGGGATGGCTCCCAGGGTGAGAGTGATGGCAATGAAGCAGGGAAGATCAGAAGAAAGGGCATTCATTTTCTACTTAAGGGCTTCAATTGGTAGCCTGGTAAGGAGCCCATCCATGAGCCTTCCCTACCCAGTCTTAGAGGAAACAATAAATCACAACATTGTTTCTTCCACACTAAAGGAAATATCGTTAACAAAAGGTGAAGTCACACGGGATCAGGTGTGAGCTGGCAAGATGGATACAGTATTGGCTAGGTCATAGAAGGCAGACAGTAGCAATGGAAGGATGCTTTTCTAATTGGAGGGCTGTGACCAGTGGTGTTCCGCAGGGATCAGTGCTGGGACCTTTGCTGTTTGTAGTATATATAAATGATTTGGAGGAAAATGTAACTGGTCTGATGAGTAAGTTTGCGGACGACACAAAGGTTAGTGGAATTGCGGATAGCGATGAGGACTGTCAGAGGATACAGCAGGATTTAGATTGTTTGGAGACTTGGGCGGAGAGATGGCAGATGGAGTTTAATCCGGACAAATGTGAGGTAATGCATTTTGGAAGGTCTAATGCAGGTAGGGAATATACAGTGAATGGTAGAACCCTCAAGAGTTTTGAAAGTCAGATCTAGGAGTACAGGTCCACAGGTCACTGAAAGGGGCAACACAGGTGGAGAAGGTAGTCAAGAAGGCATACGGCATGCTTGCCTTCATTGGCCGGGGCATTGAGTATAAGAATTGGCAAGTCATGTTGCAGCTGTATAGAACCTTAGTTAGGCCACACTTGGAGTATAGTGTTCAATTCTGGTCGCCACACTACCAGAAGGATGTGGAGGCTTTAAAGAGGGTGCAAAAGAGATTTACCAGAATGTTGCCTGGTATGGAGGGCATTAGCTATGAGAAGCGGTTGAATAAACTCGGTTTGTTCTCACTGGAACGACGTAGGTTGAGGGGCGACCTGATAGAGGTCTACAAAATTATGAGGGGCATAGACAGAGTGGATAGTCAGAGGCTTTTCCCCAAGGTAGAGGGGTCAATTACTAGGGGGCATAGGTTTAAGGTGAGAGGGGCAAGGTTTAGAGTAGATGTACGAGGCAAGTTTTTTACACAGAGGGTAGTGGGTGCCTGGAACTCGCTACCGGAGGAGGTGGTGGAAGCAGGGACGATAGTGACATTTAAGGGGCATCTTGACAAATACATGAATAGGTTGGGAATAGAGGGATACGGACCCAGGAAGTGTAGAAGATTGTAGTTTAGTCGGGCAGTATGGTCGGCACGGGCTTGGAGGGCCGAAGGGCCTGTTCCTGTGCTGTACATTTCTTTGTTCTTTGTTCCCTGTAACAATCACTGTGTGCCAACCGCGAGGCTTACTGGCACATTTAGCTCTCAGACTGAGCTTGTCTCAACAAATGCCAATGACATACACAAATAAATGGAAATCAATGGAAAGTGAAATTTAATTTGTATCCATGCTACATTTGTGCCCTCAAATCTTTTGTTAATGGTAATGGAGTTGGGCAGAAAAATTCTAGCCATGATGCAGAACCTCCCTGTTTGACCAGGAGGTTCATTTATAGGCCATCTGTACCTGTGGTATTGTCAACTGACAGTTTCACCGTTGAAAAGCATCTCCCCCCACCGCGTGATCACACTTGTCTCCTGTGCATGCCGCCATACTTCAAATTTTAATTGTAGCTACATGGGAAATGGGAAAAGGCAAGAGAGAGGAGGTGGCACCCACTTCTGGTTATACCATCAGGAATGGCAGACTATTGACACATTCCCTTTCCCCTACATTCCCCTACAAATTCCCATTCCCCAATATTGAGGACAATCATGGAGGAGGTGCCGCTGTTTATCCTTATTTATTGTGGGCTGCGGAAGTTGAGGATCCAATTGCTGAGGGAGGAGCCAAGTCCTAGGTTTTAGAGTTTGGATATGAGTTTGGCTGGGATTATCGTGTTGAAGGCAGAGCTGTAGTCAATGAATAGGAGTCTGACATAGGAGTCCTTGATGTCGAGATGCTCCAGGGATGTGTATAGGGGCAGGGAGGTTGCATCTGCTGTGTGGTGGTATATAGTCCCAATTGTGGCGGTACGTGAATTGCAGTGGACCTAGGCAGTCTGGAAGCATGGAGTCACATTATTTGTGAGGCTTGTTGGGCTGCTGCATTTCCGACATTACAACAGTGGTTATGCTTCAAAAGTATTTCATTGGTTATAAAACACTTTTGGATGTTGTCAAAAGTGCTACGTAAATGTAAGTCTTTCTCTCTTTTACATGGTGTGTACTTTAGCTGTAATAAACACTAATTTTGGTGCATTGGCTACTCATTTAGGTAATTGATTTCTAAAAACAGAAGTTTGCTGGAGGAAGCTCAATTGCAGGATCCTATCCAATTGGCCAACAAACATGAGTTGCATTTACTGTGGAGCCTGGAACGTTCCATTTGTGGTTGATTTCCCTAAAATGTTACATTAAAAAATAATCAGAACCAATAAATGTAACGCAAACATCTTAACATCTGTCATTTTCTTCTCTGTCATTTATATTTTCCTGCACTTAAAATCCTTTTGCGCTGTTCAGGTTGTTTATCCACATCTATGCATCTCTATTGAAGTAGGTTTGGAATGCTGAAGCCTTGCATCCCTAACATCTCAATTACTATACGCAGAGAGAGATTTTACTATGCAAACTCATTAATCTTTAATCTATTGAGTACAGTATTTAAATAGATGTTTCAGAAGTCTGAAGGTAAATTATTAGGGTTAATGGAGATAGAAACAAAGAATTAACTTTTCAGGTCAATGATCTTTCATCATGGAAATCCCAGCCTTAGTTTTACAAGGTCAAAGGGAATGGTGATGGGACAAGAAAAGAAACTGAGAAACAAAAGATGTGCTTGTTTAGGTAGATTGGCCATGCTAAAATTGACTCTTAGTGTCCAAATTATGGAGATAGGGCAGAGGAGTGAGTCTGGGTGGGTGCTCTTTCAGAGGGTCAGTGCAGATTTGATGGCTGAATGGCCTCCTTCTGCACTGCACGGATTCTATGGATTCTATGTGCCTAGAGCGGGTATGATGCTGTCTGAAAGCAGTATCACATGGTCTATCCCTGACTCTCTGCTTTCCTTCCTTGACATCTCTGTCTCAATTTCTGTGATAGGCCATTTACTAATATTCATTATAAGCCTACAAAAACCTTAACACACTTCCCTACACCCTAGACCCTGTAAGGGCTCCATTCCGTTCTCCCAGTTTCTCTGCCTCCACCACGGATGTTCCGATGAGAAACTTCCACTCGTGTTTCTGAGATGTCCCAGGCGGGATTCTCTGTTCCTGAGACTAAGTATTGACGCTGGGGCACAATTCGTGGACTTTTATGACAGCAAAACTTGTGCCGAACTTGGATCAATTCAGCAACTGTTGTGGGGCTAGCACCGGCATCACATGGAACACAATCGATTCCAATGAAAAATGGTGCGAGATTCGCCGGGTCCATGATTGACATTAAGGAGGCTGACAGGCTGCAGCTGCATAAACACATTACAATCCTCACACTCACTCCTCCCAGCCAACAAGATGGCACTGGTTGTGCTGGAGCGCGCCCATACAACTGATGGGTCTGCTGGGGCCAGAGGGCACCCAGGGGGAATGGCCTGGGGGATACCTATAAGTTCACAGTGGGCTATTAGCGGCGTGTGCAGCAGAATGGCTGCCTCGCTGGCTGCGGCAATGGTGTTCCATGTCCGTCCACCCCATCCCCACAGCTCACCTCCTGACAACCCCCCCCCCTGTTACTCCTCAAGCCCTGGCAGAAGCCCTCAGCCAGCGGCACAACTGTCAGTAAACTATGGCTATCTTGGACACTTTTCGTGCCCCTCTCTCTCTCAGCAGCCAACCTGCCGGTTTCACGATTTTTAAAAGCACAAGTCAACTGCGCCATTGGGAACTCGGCCCATCGGAGGCAGAGCATCACCAATGCCCCAGAGAATTCTGAGTGGGGCCCGCTAATGACACCCAAACGGTGTTTACTGTGTTAAGGACCGCATTGGCGCCGTTGTCGAGAAGATGCGATTTGGCGTCAAATCTCCGGCCGCTGCGATTTCAGGGTCGGAACCTAGTCTCCAGCCAATCGCATTTCGCAATTTAACGTCAGTCAATGGAGAATACCACCCCTCATTTTTTTCCTCACGAGTTCCCCCAACACTGTAATGGCCGTCTATCATATCTGCCATAATATACATCAGTACACTATGGTGCAATCACAAACACACACTGATGGACATGCAGTAGGACCAACCAGCATACATAACACCGCAGCCAATCACCAGTGAGAGCACAGGCACTATAAAGACAGGGGACAGGAGAGTTCCCGCTCATTCTAGCAGCAGCCAGCTCAGAGCGCAGAGCTCACAGACTGCAACACAGACATTCACCATGTGCTGAGTGCCTCACCATAGCTAGTGATAGGAAAGGGTCCACAGTTAAGCTGGTATTGCTTATACCCACGTTTACAGTATGTTAGCATAGTCAAACAGTTAATAAAATAGCGTTACACCACTTCCAGCATTGTTGGCTTGTTTGTGAACCAGAACACCCAACACGACATGGTACAAGGAGTGGCCGCAATCTAGCACTTGTGAGACCTACCTGCAACTTCTCAGCATTCCGGCATCCTACAGCATGGAGAACATCAACCCACCGCCGCCGCTCCGCATCGCTGGCAATCTCGGGGTAAATTGGAAGATATTTAAACAGCGCTTCCAGCTCTTCCTCGAGGCCACGGACAGGGAGAATGCATCGGACACCAGGAAGATAGCCCTTCTTCTCTCCACGGCTGGGCAACATGCCATCCACATCTTTAACTCCCTGACATTCGCGGACGACGAGGACAAGACCAAGTACAAGACGGTGCTCCTCAAATTCGACACACACTTCAGTGTTGAAGTCAACGAAAGCTTCGAAAGGTACCTGTTCCAGCAGCGCTTGCAGGGTAAGGACGAGCCTTTCCAATCCTATTTAACACACCTCCGCATCTTCATGCAATCCTGCGGCTACGGGCCCACCTCCGACTCCATGATACGCGACCAGATTGTTTTTGGGGTCATGTTGGACACCCTGCGTCAGCAGCTCCTTAAAGTTAAGCAATTAACCCTAGCGACTGCCATCGCGACCTGTGTCCTGCATGAGAATGCCACCAGCCGGTACTCCTACATACAGGCAGCTGAAACGGCGCGGCAAGGGCCCCATGAGGCGGAACGGGTCCAAACGATCGAACACCTCCCGGGCCACAGTCTGGAGGTGAGTGGCCATTTTGAGCGCTTTCCGAGGCCTCCCGCGCTTGTACGCACCAAACGAGGGGACGGTGACGTGGAGGAACGTGATGCGCAGGCCCGCACCATGCAAGACCGTACCGCGCATGCACGGTAGCGCAACGAACACACTGGCGTCACGACGTGCGGCAACTATGGCTCCACCCACTTAAAGCGGCAATGCCCTGCAAAATCATGACAGTGCCTACGCTGTGGCAGCCTTGGCCACTATGCTGCCTGTTGCCGAGCAGCCCAGCCTGCCAACGCGCAACGATTTAACCAGCTTCGCAGGAATGTTCGGGCAATCCAATCCACCTTCACTGAGTCCGATCCTGACTTCATGCAGACCAGTGACACCGAGGACAGGGAGCCTTTTCGAGTCGCTGTCAGAACCAAGAACAGGCTGTCCCCGAATCAAAAGCACCAGCCGCTGTTGGTACACAGCATTGATCCAGACGACGAGTGGTGTGCCACCCTGACGGTCAACCGATCCCAGATCAGATTCCGTCTGGACACTGGTGCTTCCGCCAATCTCCTCGCATGGTCAGCATTTCAAACCCTGGGGGGGTTAAACCAACAATTCTTCCATCCAATTGCCAAATGGTCGACTATAATGGTAACGTCATCCCCGCCACCGGGTCATGCCAACTCGAGGTGATGCACAACTTGTGAAAAGTCACCCTACCCTTCGAGATCGTGGGCTCCTCAAAGCACTCCCTGCTAGGCTCACAGGCGTGCAAGCTCCTCAACCTCGTGCAGCGCGTATATTCCCTCTCTAGAGGACACGTCTGACTTCCAAGGTGTGAACTTCAGGGCGCAACTAAGTGCCATCATCACTCAACACCGAGATGTCTTCGAAGGCATGGGCACACTCCCCTACACATACAAAATCCTGCTCAAACAGGACGCCACGCCTGTGGTTCATGCACCTCGCAGAGTCCCAGCACCCCTCAAGGACCGCCTCAGGCAGCAGCTGCAGGACCTCCAGGACCAAGGAGTGCTTTCCAGAGTGACGGAACCAACCGACTGGGTCAGTTCCATAGTGTGCGTCAAGAAGCCTTCCGGCGAGCTCCGGATCTGTATCGACCCGAAGGATTTAAATCGTAACATCATGCGGGAGCATTACCCTATCCCCAAGCGTGAGGAGATCACGTGCGAGATGGCTCGAGCCAACATACTTACCAAGCTGGATGCATCAAAGGGCTTCTGGCAGATTCAATTGGGCAAGTCCAGCAGAAAGCTGTGTACTTTCAACTTCCCATTTGGCAGGTACTGCTACAATAGAATGCCATTTGGAATCATATCAGCATCTGAAGTGTTCCACCGCATCATGGAGCAGATGATGGAGGGCATCGAGGGTGTGCGCGTCTATGTGGATGACATCATCATCTGGTCCACCTCCCCGCAGGAGCATATCAGTCGCCTCCAACGCGTTTTTAAGCGAATACGAAACCAAGGCCTGCGCCTCAACAGAGCCAAATGTTCTTTCGGCCAGACCAAACTCAAGTCTTTAGGAGGCCACATCTCCCGGTTGGGTGTGCGGCCGGATGCGGACAAGGTGGCAGCCATCACGGCCATGCAGAAGCCGGCGGATAAGAAGGCGGTGCTCCGGTTCTCAGGAATAGTCAACTTCCTAGGAAAGTTCATCCCTAACCTCGCTTCCCACACCACGGCTCTCCGAAACCTAGTTAGGAAGACGACGGACTTCCAGTGGCTTCCCGCCCACCAGCGTGAATGGGAGGAGCTCAAGGTCAAGCTGACCACCGCCCTCGTATTGGCATTTTTCGATCCTGCAAAGGAGACGAAAATATCAACGGACGCTAGCCAATCTGGCACAGGGGCGGTGCTCCTGCAACGCGATGACGCCTCGTCATGGGCCCCTGCTGCCTATGCGGCACGGGCCATGACCCCCACAGAGCAGCGGTATGTGCCTGTTGACTGGTGTCGACAAATTCCATGACTACGTGTATGGCCTTCCCCAGTTCACTGTGGAGACCGACCATCGCCCGCTGGTTGGCATCATCCAAAAAGACCTCAATGACATGACCCCTCGCCTACAACGCATTCTGCTCAAGCTCCGGAGATACGATTTCCAGCTCGTGTACACAGCGGGTAAGGACCTGATCATAGCCGACGCTCTGTCCAGGGCAGTCACCACTCCGTCCGACCCAGAGAGGTTTGTTTGCCAAGTCGACGCCCATGTGGCCTTCACGGCCGCCAATCTGCCGGCCATGGATGAACGCCTAACCCACATTCGCCGTGAGACTGCGGCTGAGCCAGTTCTACAACGTGTGATGCGCCACATGACTGACGGATGGCTCAAGGGACAATGCCCGCAGTTCTATAATATTCAAGACGATCTGGCAGTCGTTGATGGCGTCCTCCTGAAGCTGGACCGCATCGTGATCCCACACAGCATGCATCACCTGGTTTTAGAGCAGCTGCACGAGGGCCATCTCGGCGTAGAGAAGTGCCGACGGAGGGCCCGAGAGGCTGCCTACTGGCCTGGCATAAATGAGGACATTGCCAATACTGTGCTCACTTGCCCCACCTGTCAGCGGTTCCAGCCGGCCCAACCATGGAGACCCTTCAGCCCCATGAGTTGGTCACGTCCCCTTGGTCTAAGGTAGGCGTGGACCTGTTCCATGCGCTCGGCAGGGACTATGTTCTCATAGTTGATTATTTTTCCAGCTATCCCGAGGTTTTACGCCTGCACGGCATCACGTCATCGGCTGTTATCCGTGCCTGCAAAGAGACCTTTGCTCGTCACGGCATCCCACTCACTGTGATGTCGGACAATGGCCCCTGCTTCGCGAGCCAGGAATGGTCTAACTTCGCCAGCATGTATAACTTTGTACACATGACGTCCAGTCCCCTGCACCCCCAGTCAAATGGCAAAGCAGAAAAGGGCGTCCACATCGTAAAGAGGCTCCTCTGCAAGGATGCTGATGCAGGATCCGACTTCTGCCTCGCCTTGCTGGCCTATCGCTCGGTTCACTGTCCACGGGCTTGTCACCAGCCCAGCTGCTGATGGGTTGCACCCTCAGGACCACTGTACCGTCCATTCACGTCCCAGACCTCGACCATGTTCCGGTCCTCCAACAGTCTCGCGCGCTGCACAAGGCGGCGCATGACGCTCGAGCGACTGATCTTCCTGCTCTGACAATGTCCGAATCATCTTCCGGAGGATGGCTGGTCTGCGACTGCTGTGGTTCTTCGGCTGGTGGCTCCCCGCTCATTCCTGGTTCGTTTGCCTGATGGCTCCATTCGCGGCCGCAATCGGTGTGCCCGTCGTCTGGTTCCACGCTCGCTACGCGTTCCTCCACTGGTTCCACGCCCTCCTGTTGTCCCCGACCTGGACTTTGTAGAGCTTCCGGATACTCTGCATCCTCCGCACTTGGCCGTGGCCCGGCCCGATCCTCAGCCGGTGGCTCCTGACCCACCCTTGAGGCGGTCAACCCGAATTTGTCGCCCACCTCAGAGACTTGATTTATGAGCCTTACAATATTGTACTCAATGCTTTGTTCTTTCATCCTGTTTCAGTATTTCACTAGTTTGTTTATAGTATTCGTTATTAGTTTTGTTGTTGGTGTAACACCTTGTTTTTCTTCTCTCTGCACCAGGCACCTTCCCGTGTATATAGACTAGCCTCATGTACATAGTTATGTAAATACTGCACACACATGGTCAGATACACTCATTACACGTTATTTATTCTCACATAGGCACATGTTCTTTGTAAAAAATGGGGATGTCATAATATACATCAGTACATTATAGTGCAATCACATACACACACTGATGGGCATGCAGTAGGACCAACCAACATACATAAAACCGCAGCCAATCACCAGTGAGAGCACAAGCACTATAAAGAAAGGGGACAGGAGAGTTCCCGCTCATTCTAGCAGCAGCCAGCTCAGAGCACAAAGCTCACAGCCTGCATCACAGACATTCACCATGTGCTGAGTGCCTCACCATAGCTAGTGATAGGAAAGGGTCCACAGTTAAGCTGGTATTGCTTATACCCACGTTTACAGTATGTTAGCATAGTTGAACAGTTAATAAAGTAGAGTTACACCACTTCCAGCATTGTTGGCTTGTTTGTGAACCAGAACACCCAACACAACAATATCCACCACATTTCCTGCCCTTCTGCTCCTACCCCTTCCCCCACCTCCCAGAACCACCCCACCAGCCTCCATATTCAACAGATAATTGTTTGCTATTTCAACCCACCTCCAGCACGGTGTCACTACCAAACACATCTTCCCCTTCCCTTTCAGGATTCCAAAGGGTGTATGACTGCCTGCATCAATCTTCAATCACCCCCAAAATCCTGATCTCTGCTGATGGCACCTTTCCATACATCCAAAGAGATGGATTAAAATTTTCCATACCTCTTCATGCATGCTTCTGAGCACCTTTGAAAATTATTTGGCAATTTAGAAATTCTGTTGGCATTTTCTATCACACACAGTTTTATGTAACAGTTCCTGAATATTTTGAACACTGTTATCCCACATTAGAGACACACAACTAATCACAGCATTCTTGGAACGCATTTCGATTTCACTTCTTTCTTTCTGCAGTTCAGAACCTCAGGAAGAAGGATTTAACATATCAGATTTTGTTGGGAAACAAAATCTGTCACAAAACTATTTTCTTCAAGACACTTGGTGAAAGGAAGCAGGATTGACATCTCCACATGCCTTCCACTCAGAACTGTGAAAAATGCTTCCTTTCCGCAGATTTTAGCATGTGTACTCAGGATGTCTTATATATATATTTATATATACATGATGGAAGTTAGCCCAGTAATAACCCAGAGAATGAGTTCAAAGCCCGCAGGGGGAGATGAAAATTTGAATTCAGTTCAAAAAAAACTTTAGGAATAAAAGGCTGATATCAGTAAAAGTGACTATAAAGCTGTCAGATCGCAGCTCACTGATGTTCTTTCGGGAAGAAATCCTGGTTTGTGAACCAGAACACCCAACTCGACATGGACGACCACCACTTGCGCTCTCCAGGGGCTGTTGCTGGCCTCGATGATCCCTTCCTCCTGGAGCCGCTGAACCTCTGTCCTGATGAAGGCCCTGTCCTGAGCACTGTACTGTTTGCTCCGGGTGGCTATGGGCTTACAGTCTGGGGTGAGGTTCGCGAAGAGCGAGGGAGGGACAACCTTCAGGGTTGCGAGGCTACAGATCGTGAGAGGGGGCAGGGGTCCCCCGAATTTTAGTGTTAGGCTTCTGAGGTTGCACTGGAAATCTAACCCGAGCAGGAGGGGAGCGCACACGATGGCACCTCTGGCTGTAGTGGGGCTGGGTTGGGGGATGTATAACGTGTCGGGGAACGTCATTTTCGCGTTGATCATCATGGAGGCCATCATCTGCCCCGAATTGGGATGATGCCGGATTTATGAAAAGCATGCTGGGTCGGATCCCGGATCTGGAGGTAGGAAGCTTGGTAATGGGGGGGGGGAACTTCAACACGGTGCTGGATCCAGCACTGGACCGTTCTAGGTCCAGGACGGGTAAGAAGCCGGCTGCGGCCAAGGTGCTCAGGGGGTTTATGGACAAGATGGGGGGAGTGGATCCATGGAGGTTTTCCAGGCCGCTGGCCAGGGAATTGTTTCCTTTTTTTCCCACGTCCATAGAGCCTACTCCCGGATAGATTTTTTCATCTTGAGTAGGGCGCTAATCCCGAAAGTGGAGGGAACGGAATATTCGTCCATAGCCATCTCGGACCACGCCCTGCATTGGGTGGAGCTGGAGTTGGGGGAGGAGAGGGACCAGCGCCTGCTGTGGCGCCTCGATGTGGGACTGTTGGCAGATGAGGGGGTGTGCGGGCGGGTGCGGGAGTGTATTGAAAGATACTTGGAGGCCAACGACAAGGGGGAGGTGCAGGTGGGGGTAGTCTGGGAGGCGTTGAAGGCGGTGGTCAGGGGAGAGCTAATCTCCATTAGTGCCCACAGGGAGAAGAGAGAGAGGAGGGAGCGGGAGAGGTTGGTGGGGGAGATTTTAAGGGTGGACAGGAGTTATGCCGAGGCCCCCGAGGACGGGCTACTTAGGGAGCAACGGAACCTCCAGTCGGAATTCGACCTGGTGACCACGGGGAAAGCAGAGGCACAGTGGAGGAAAGCTCAAGGAGCGATGTATGAGTATGGGGAGAAGGCAAGTCAGATGCTGGCACATCAGCTTCGTAAGAGGGAGGCAGCGAGGGAGATTGGTGGAGTTAGGGATAGAGGGGGGAATACGGTGCGGAGTGCGTTGAGAATAAACGAGGCATTTAGGGACTTTTATGGGGATCTGTACAGGTCTGAGCCCCCAGTGGGGGAGGAGGGGATGCGACGATTCCTAGATCAGCCGAGGTTCCCGAGGGTGGAGGAGGAGCAGGTGGCTGGTCTGGGGGCGCCGATTGGGCTGGAGGAGCTGGTTAAAGGATTGGGGAGCATGAAGGCGGGGAAGGCCCCGGGGCCGGATGGGTTCCCGGTTGAATTTTACAGGAAATACGTGGACCTGCTGGGCCCGTTGCTAGTGAGGACTTTTAATAAGGCGAGGGAGGAGGGGACCTTGGCCCTGACAATGTGCAGGGCGCTGATTTCTTTGATTTTGAAGCAGGACAAGGATCCATTGCAATGTGGGTCGTATAGACCGATCTCGCTCCTCAATGTTGACGCTAAGTTGCTGGCAAAGGTGCTGGCTACGAGAATTGAGGACTGCGTCCCGGGGGTGATTCATGAGGACCAGATGGGATTTGTGAAGAGTATGCAGCTAAATACTAATGTGCGGAGGCTCCTCAATGTGATTATGGTGCCCTCGGTGGAGGGGGAAGCGGAGGTAGTGGCAGCTATGGACGCGGAGAAGGCCTTTGATCGGGTGGAGTGGGAGTATCTTTGGGAACTGTTGCGGAGGTTTGGGTTCGGGGAGGGGTTCATTAGTAGGGTCAGGCTGCTATATAGAGCCCTGTGGCGAGTGTGGCTACGAACCGGCGGACGTCGGAGTACTTTCGGCTGTACCGGGGGGACGAGGCAGGGGTGTCCCTTATCCCCCTTGTTGTTTGTACTGGCGATTGAGCCGCTGGCCATGGCACTGAGGGAGTCCAGGAAATGGAGGGGATTGGTTCGGGGGGGAGAGGAACACCGGGTGTCGTTGTATGCCGATGACCTGTTGTTGTATGTTGCGGATCCAGTGGAGAGAATGGCGGAGGTCATGCGGATCCTTAGGGAGTTTGGGGACTTTTCGGGGTATAAACTAAATGTAGGGAAGAGTGAGCTCTTTGTGGTGCATTCAGGGGATCAGGGAAGGGGATTGATGAGCTACCACTGAAGAGGGTGGAAAGGAGCTTTCGGTACCTGGGGCTCCAAGTAGCTAGGAGTTGGGGGGCCCTACATAGGCTCAATTTGACGCGGTTGGTGGAGCAGATGGAGGAGGATTTTAAAAGATGGGATATGCTGCCACTCTCACTAGTAGGTGGGGTGCAGTCGATCAAAATGACGGTCCTTCCGAGGTTTCTCTTTGTGTTCCAATGCCTTCCCATTTTGATCCCCAAGGCCTTTTTCAAATGGGTAAGCAGGAGCATCATGGGATTTGTGTGGGCGAATAAGACCCCCAGGGTGAAGAGGGTGTTTCTGGAGTGTAGCAGGGACAGGGAGGGGCTGGCACTGCCAAATCTATGTGGCTATTATTGGGCAGCAATGTGGCGATAATTCGTAAGTGGGTAATGGAGGGAGAGGGGGCAGCGTGGAAAAGGCTAGAGATGGCGTCCTGTGTGGGCACGAGCCTGAGGGCGCTGGTGACGTCACCGCTCCCACTCTCGCCGACAAGGTACAATACGTGTCCGGTGGTGGCGGCGACGCTGAAGATCTGGGGGCAGTGGAGGCGACATAGGGGCGAGGTGGGAGCCTCGGTTTAGTCCCTGATTCGGGAGAATCATCGGTTCGTCCCGGGAAGGATGGATGGGGGGTTTCGGAGCTGGCATCGGGCAGGGATCAGAAGAATGGGGGACCGGTTCATCGATGGGACGTTTGCGAGCCTAGGGGCACTGGAGGAGAAATTTGGGCTACCCCCGGGAAACGCTTTCAGGCACATGCAAGTGAGGGCGTTTGTGAGGCGGCAGGTGAGGGAATTCCCGCTGCTTCCGGCAAATGGGATTCAGGACAGGGTGATTTCAGGTGTATGGGTTGAAGAAGGCAAGGTTTCGGCGATTTACCAGGAGCTGCAGGAAGAGGAGGAGGCCTCGGTGGAGGAGTTAAAGGGCAAGTGGGAGGAGGAGCTTGGGGAGGAGATAGATGAGGGTCTGTGGGCTGATGCCCTGAGTAGGGTTAACTATTCCTCCTCTTGCGCCAGGCTCAGCCTAATACAGTTTCAAGTTACTCACAGAGCGCATATGACAGGGGCGAGGTTGAGTAGGTTCCTTGGGGTTGAGGACAGATGTGGGGGATGCTCGGAGAGCCCAGCAAATTACGTCTATATGTTCTGGTCGAGCCCGGCGCTGGATGTGTTTTGGAGGGGTTTTGCGAGGACTATGTCCAAGGTGGTGAACGCCCGGGTCAAGCCGAGCTGAGGATTAGCATTATTTGGGGTATCGGACGAGCCGGGAGTGCAAGAGGCGAAAGAGGCCGGTATTCTGGCCTTTGCGTCCCTGGTAGCCCGGCGGAGGATTTTGTTACTGTGGAAAGATGCAAAGCCCCCTAGTGTGGAAGCTTGGATCAATGACATGGCAGGGTTCATCAAGCCGGAGAGAATAAAGTTTGCCTTGCGAGGGTCTGTGCAAGGGTTTTCCAGGCGGTGGCAATCGTTCCTAGACTATCTCGCGGAGCGTTAGGAGGAGGTCAGCAGCAGCGAGAGCCCAGGGGTGGGGGTGGGGGGCAGGCGGGGAAGGAGGGGGGATTACTTTTGGGGTGGTGTTTGGGTTAAGGTGGGGGGTTTCCCTATTTGTGTTTTCTACTGTTATATGGGGGGTTATTGTATTTGGGGGAAATCCAATGTATAATTTCTGCTTGTTGTGTTTTTGTTTCTTTTTCTTGTTGCGGGGGGGGGGGGGGCGGTGTTTTGTTGAAAATTTGTTGAAAAATTTGAATAAATATATTTTTTTTAAAAAAATGGAGGCCATCATCGGCGACCGTTCCCTTGCGAGGCCTGGAAAACTCTGGTGTCTGAAAACTCGGATGTCTGAGTCTCCATGTCAGATCCTGAATCCTCCACTTCACGCACCTCAGTGAGGTGGCCCCCAGGGGGTGATGACCCGAGGCCCTCTTGTGCCTGGCCAGCGGGGATGGAAGACAGTTCTTCCGGTGGTGTTTGTCCTGGCGCTGGGTCCCTGCTCTAGAGGTGGTCTAGGTGCTTCCACGCCATCCTTTTTCATGTCTTTATCGAGTATGACAACAGTCCAGTCTGTTTCACCATGGTCCCTGGAGTCCACTGGGCACCGTATCCAAAGTTTCGGAAGTATACTGCATCCTCGGTCAGAAATTTCAGTGAATGTTAGGCTATCGTGAGTTCTGAGACTATGGCCCATCAACAGTTCAGCCGATGCCATTCGGGTTATAACATGTGGTGTGGTCCGGTAGCTGAAAAGGCGCGCCAGCCTCGTCTCTGCAAATCCCGTGGCCTGTTTCCTCATACCCTTCTTGAAAGTCTACACTGCTCATTCAGCCAGGCCAGGGTGGTATGGGGCCATCCGGATGTGCTTCACCCCATTTGTCATCATGAAGCGTGCAAACTTCTTGTTTGTGAATGGGGTACCGTTGTCCATGACTAATACGTCTGGGATGCCATGCGTACTGAATAAGAGTCGTAGCTTCTCGATGGTGGACTTTAAAGTGATGGACGGCATTTTATGGACGTCTAGACATTTGGAATGTCCGCTATCATCAAAAACATTTAGCCTGGAAAAGGTCTGGCAAATTCTGCATGTAGGCGCCCCCAAGGCCAGCCCAGCGTTCCCAAGGGTAGAGTGGTGCGGCGGGAGCATTGTTGGGCCAGTCACTCAATCTCGCCATGCAGGCCTGGCCACCATATGTAGCTCCTGGCTGGCATTTTCATCCATGACACCCCTGGGTGTCCATTGTGTAGATCTTGGTGTATGGCATGTCTGCCCTGACTTCGAATCACAACGCAAGCTCCCCACAGGGGGATGCCATACTCCAGGCTGAGGTCTTTCTACTTGGTCTCAAAAGCCTGCAGCTTCTTAGGCAGTTTTCCCTGCTGGCCCCCGTGTCAGACAAAATGGCGTAACTTTGCCAATGCTTGGTCCTTCTGTGTCCAATTATGTATTTGTGTGGTGGTGACCGGTAAGGTATCCATACAATTTAAGACTGATACAACCTCGTCAGTTCTTGGTGGAGATGGGGGGCGTATTGGCAATGGGAGCTAGCTTAGAGCATCAGCATTTATCTTCTGCATGCCTGGGTGATGATCAAACATGTACTTGTAAGCCACTAACAATAGGCCCCATCGCTGCATCCAGACAGATGCTATTGGCAGAATCGCCTTGTCCTCTTTAAACAATCTGAGCAATGGCTTCTGGTCCATTATAATGGTGAATCAATGCCGTTATTTAGGGTAGGGGCGTGGTTGATTGCTCGCACCTTCTCCTCTACTTGGTGCAGGCCATCTCAGTCAACATGATACCCTAAATACGTGACGTCTTTGGTATAGGACACCCACTTTCCTCTCAAGGCAGACACCTGTCTCAGGAAACCGGCGGAGGACTTCTTCCATGTTGCTCAGGTGCTCCTTTTCAGTGGCTTCAGTGACCAGAACGTCATCCAAGTAGACCGCCATTCACGGTGATCTTCGGAGGATGTTCTCCATGACTCTCTGGAAAATAGCACAAACACTCTGAATGGCAACCCTATTTATGGAAGCCTCTGTGGGTATTAATGGTCACAGAATCTCTGGAAACCGCATCGAGCTCCAATTGGAGATGGCGTGACTCATATTGAATTTAGAAAAAGAGTGTCCTCCAGCCAACGCTGTGTAGAGGTTGTAAGGGTCCCTCCTGTTTGTTCCCTGTTCATTCCCTTATTTCCCCTTTCTTTTATTTTTGCTATTACCTTGGCAGCACCGTGGTGCAGTGGTTAGCACTGCTGACTCACAGCACTGAGGATCCAGGTTCTACCCCAACCCTGGGTCACTGTCCGTGTGGAGTTTGCACATTCTCCCCGTGTCTGTGTGGGTCTCACCCCCACAACCGAAAGATGCACAGGCTAGGTGGTTTGGCCACACTAAATTGCCCCTTAATTGGAAAGAAAATAATTGGGTACTCTAAATTTTTAAAAATATGTTGCTATTACCATTGTTGATCATAGGATGAGTAATGGACCTGTGACTTTAATGGAGCCTGTATCTTTAACTCAAGCAGAAGCAATGGTCTGTATCTGTAAATCATACAGGAGGAATCCGGAAGGCATCAGTGATGACTCGCTCTGATTGACTTGGCTGGGGGCCAATATATTGGCTCAAATGTTTATGCCCTGCCTGGTGGCCAGTGGTGAGTGGTTCTGGTCTCACTGACATGTTTCTCAGTGTGCCAAGGCTGAAGTTCATTTCACTTTTCGATTATGCAAGCTGGATGGAAGAATCTAACCAACTCACTCCAGGAATATCCAGTTAATTCTAACCGAAAGGCCATTGTGAGAATCTGATAACTCTCTCTATCCAAATAAGGCTGATGTGAAGCACAATTCAGGAACTGATCACTCTGAGCAGGCTAACGTGCACCAAAGGACTCATCATCTGAAGCAAGGATTCATCTTTTCACCTTAATCCTGATTATTGTTCCACCTTCCCCCCTTCTGTGTTTGTCTGTCTTGTGTGTGTGGTACAGGTTGGGGCAGTTAAAGGGGAGTCAGAAACTAGTTCGACTTAAGCAGCTGTGTTTACTGTCTATTTCATATTAATTCTGGTTATAAATAAAGACTAACTGTGTTTCAATTTACAAATCTGGTGACAGTATTATTGGGCAGCAAAGAGCCAAAGATTTGGGGTTTTAAAATAAGAGTTATTGGTTAATTCACTTGTGTTGTGACTGCGGAATGAGTGGGGCTGGAATTGACTGCGTGCTTGACCAGGGTGTCGTAACATAAATTCGGGGCTGGTCAGGGGTATTGGGAATGGCAGACAGCAAATTTGGGTTACAGCATTAATTTAAAAAGGCACTGTCAGCGGGATTCTCTGTTCCTGAGACAGAGGGCAGGATTCTGTGATCCTGAGGCTAAGTGTTGACCCCATCAGAAACGCCGTCGCGTTTCTCAACTGCGTCAACACGGCCTCAGGATCAGCAATTCTGGCCCGCACTGGAATGGTTCACGCCGCTCCAGCTGCTGATCCTGGCATCAACTGGGCGCCAGGGGATCCGTGCATGCGCAATGGCACCGGCGCCAACGTGCGCATGTGCAGTGACTTCCTTAAACGCTCCGGCCCTGAAGCAACATGGCGCAGGGCTACAGGGGCCAGCTCGGAAGAAAGGAGGCCCCCAGCCAGAGAGGCCGGCCTGCCGATCGGTGGGCCCCGATCCCGGGCCAGGCCACATCGGAGGCCCCCCGGGGTCGGACCCCCTCCTCCCGCCCCACCGACCCTTCCACGCCGAGTTCCCACCAGCTGAGAGCAGGTGTGGACGGCGTCGGCGGGGCTTGGCTTTTCTACGACGGCCGCTCGGCCCATTCCAGACGGAGAATCGGCGGGCTGGTTGCGTAGAGCGGCCCCCGACCGGCGCCGCGTCAACCACGTCGGCGCCGATGCCGCCGATTCTCCTCTCTGCGGAGAATCGCAAGCCGGCGTCGGGGCGGCGTGGTGCAATTCGTGCCGGTCGCGGGGATTCTCCAGCCCGGCCCCGGGCTGAGAGAATCCCACCTTAAGTGTTGACGCCTTGGCAGGATTTGTGGAGTTCCACAACAGCAAAATTGGTGCCACACCTGGACCGATTCAGCTATTGTTAAGGGGCCAGCACCGGCACCACGTGGAACACAATTGATTCCAATGAGAAACGGTTCGGTATTCGCCGGTTTCACGATTGCCACTCAGAAGGCATCAAGCTGCAGCTGCATATACACACTTCACTCGCCACACACAGTATCCCAACAAACCAGACGGCATCAAGGAGAGCGGCACCCCGTTTCACTGATGGCAAGCTGAAGACCATCTTGGAAGCGATGGAGGAGAGGCGGTTGACCCTGTACCCCAGATCGGGAAGCAGGATGGCAGACGCCGCCTTCCGCCGTACCTGGACGCAGGTAGAAGAGGCGGTCAGCGCCGAGAGTAAGACCATCTGGACCAGCTAGCAGTGCAGTAAAAAACTGCACCACCTCCTCAGGGCAGCCAGGGTGAGTAGGCAGCATTGTGCCCCGGCATTAACCCCCGCCCCACACACCCATAACCCGACACCCCCCCACCCAGAGGGCGGCCAAACTGCCAGCCTGCCCCACATGTCAGCACCTATCCCCTGGGCTGCATGCGTCGGACTGTATAACACAGTCATTTTCTGTCTCTCCCCCCCCCCCCCCCCCCACAGACAAGAGAAGGCCCCTCATAACTGCCGGGAGCGGGGGAAAACTGGAGGGGAACCGCCGGACCTGTGGCCCCTCACTGTGGCAGAGCAGAGGGGCCTGGACATGGTCGGCAGCCCGGAGGAAAAGGAGGTCGCTGGAGTGACGGTGTGGTTCCCTATGCAACGTGTGGCAACCGCACAACACCATCCTCGCCTCCACACCATCCTCACCCTCAGCCTCGCCCCCACGCCACCCTTGCCCACTCCCTCATCCTCACCCTTACCCCCACACGACCCTGACCTTCACATCCACACTGCCCTCACCCTCACCCCATCCTCACCTCCACCACTCCCCATCCCGTGGTCTAATTATGCGTCTTGTCTTATGTCTTGCAGGACCTGCTGGTGATGGGGCGGCCCATCCTGTGTCCCCCGCCCCCAGCCAGTGCCACAGCCGGAGCTCCCCCACCCCCACCGTGAGTTGAGTAGTGACGAGGAGAGCAGCTCGGACGGCAGCCCGTGACCCGGCACTCAGAACACCCCAGAGCTCGAGTCCGATGTTGGCACAGGAATCCCGTCACAGCTGTCTCCAATACCCTCCACCATCCCTCACCTCGGTTGGGCACTTTAGTGAAGAGGACACTATCTGGTGCGCACCACCCAGCTGCTCCGGTGCATCAGGTGGAGGTAGGAACTCCCGAGGGGGTGGACGGCTGGAGGGCGGGCCGACCCCCCGGGACTAGTTGCCGTCCAGACGGGTATCAGGCTTCTGAAACGGACAGTCCCATCAATTGTGCAGATGCAGGAGCAGAGCCAGGGACCACATGAGGGGTTGTCGGCGAGCATCCAGCAACTGCAGTTGGAGGAGTCCAACTGCATATAGGAGCCAATTATGCATGCCACCCAGGCCAACAGCATTACCAAGGCCTGGGACATTCTGTGCAGGCGCTGGCCAGGGCCATCGGGCACCCCGAGAGAGGAAGAGATGATGTGGCCTATGCTGGTGAATCCCGCAGGGCAGGTGCCGAGACCACAGCACCTCTTCCTGAATGACCCCTTCCTGTCCCTGGTGTATCTGGTGGGCAGCGGGCAGAACAGGGCAGCATCACACCACCTGGGACACCCGAGCAACAGCCGGGCCCATCCAAGCCCGGTCGCCTCAGAAGACGGCCGCCAACGGGGACCCATGTCTCAGGGCAGAAATCACAGCAGGTCGCCTCCACGCCTGATGTACCGTCTGGGGATCCACCAAGATGTAGCGTTAGGGCCCTTAAGGCCAGAGTTTGGTTGCAGTTAGAGCAGAAAGGGGAATTAAAAGAATAGACATGGCGATACAGCAAAAGGAAAGGGAGCTTAAACAAAAAGATAGAGCAAAGGAAATAGAGCTGGTGCATAAAGAACAAGAAAAAGTAAAGGAGATGAAGCAAAGAGAAATGGAGATGAAGCAAAAAAAAATGTAGATGGAAATGAGGAGAGGAAAGAGAGGAAGAAGAGAGAGATTTCCAGCTTAACGCACTACAAATAAGTGGGAAGCTGCCAGAAAGTAGAGGCGAGCTTAATCCTAGTAAACAACCCAGTGGCAAAATGTTTAAATTTATACAGGCCCTCACAAATTCAATGAGAAGGAGGTAGAAACCTTTTGTCGGGCTTTTGAGAAAATAGCGACCCAAATGAAGTGGCCTAGAGAAAAGTGGACATTACCCATGCAGAATAAATTGGCAGAGTGGGCACAGGACATTTATACATCCTAATCAGAGCAGGAGTCTAAGGATTATGACGTGGTAAGAAAGGCTATTCTGGAAGCATTTCAATTGGTTCCTGAAGTATGTCGGCAAAAGTTTGGGAATATAAGGAGACAGACATATACAGAATTTGAAAGGATGAAGCAGAACAATTTTGATAGGTGGGTACAAGCATTGGGAGTTGAAACTACCGATGAGGCTCTAAGAGAGGTCATTCTCTTAGAGGAATTTCTGAAATTCCCTACCTCCTACAGTAAGAACCCATGTTGAAGATCAGAGGGTGAAGACTGCTAAACATGAGCAATTATGAGCTAATCCACAATTTTAAACCTTTGTTCCATCACCCCCATAATTTTGAAAAGGATAGGAAGTGGGAGAGTGAAAGGATAGCAGGTAGCCATGGTAAAGGATAGATGGGAATGCTCCGAGATCTCCTCCTCAGACCAGGAGGAAGGTACTGAGGGTGGAGGTGAGCCATGGAAGGCTAGGAGTTACCATTGTAGCAAGGTGGGACACATTCGTTCAGCATGTTGGAAGTTGCAAGGAAAGCCCTTGGGACATGTGGGAGTTCTTTTGGAGGACTCTGAAAAGGGAACAAAAGCGAAGAACACTACAGGGCAGACTGGAGCTTTGACTGGATTTAGGAGACCTGAGATAAACAATGCTCTAGGAGATGTGAGGAATGAGGTAGATGAGAGATATGCCAGGTTTGTGTCTCAGGGAAGGTCACCCCATTTTCATCAGCTGATGTAGCCAAACCCAAAACTATTTTAAGGGACACAGGGGCTATTCAAACTCTCGTACTGGAGAAAGATTTGTTTTCCCTCCAGAGAGCTCAATGAAAGCGGAGGGATTAGTGAATGGGATAGATGAAGATTCTATCCCAGTTCCATTGTATAAAGTACAATTGGAGTGTGATTTAATGTCAGGTCCTGTAATTGTCAGAGTGGTTAAGGAATTTCCAGTGGAAGGAGTAGACTTACTTTTGGAGAATGATGTGGCAGGAGTGAAGGTTGTGACGCAGAACCACTATCAAACACCCTCTTAATCAAAATTTCCTAAATAAGGGTGTAAATGGGGGATCTTTAATGGATCTTTACCAGTCACATCCACAATCAACTTTCAATAATGTGCCAACAGCTCCAAGACGCAATTATTTTTTAATTTGCATGTCTGGTGCGAACACCAAAGTACAACCCAGATATCCATACAAATGTATCTAAAGAGTGTCAAATATTAGATACAATAAGCATAGTAGAAGAGGAAGTACTGAAGGGACTGGCATCCGTAACCGTGCATAAATCACCAGGGCCAGGTGGATTGTATCTCAGGTTGTTGAAGGAAGCCTGGAAGGAAATAGCAGATGCTCAGAGAATCATTTTACAATCCTCACTCGATATAGGTGAAGTACCAGAGAATTGGAGGTCTGCGAACGTTGAACGTTGCAAGGGGCAAGCCAGAAAATTATAGGCCGGTCACTCGGACTTCAATGGTGAGCAAATTATTGGAAACAATTCTAAGAAATGGAATAAACTATCAGTCAGAAGGGTGAAAATTGGTCAAAGGTTTTGTTCGGGGAAGATTGTGCCTTACTATATTGATAGAATTTTTTTAGGAAGTAATAATAAGAGGTATTGATCAGAGTAGTGTGGTGGATAATAATTATCTTTATTAGTGTCAAAAGTAGGCTTACATTAACATTGCAATGAAATTACAGTGAAAATCCCCTAGTTGCCACACTCCGGCACCTGTTCGGGTACACGGAGGGAAAATTCAGAATGTCCAATTCACCTAACAAACACGTCTTACGGGAATTGTGGGAGGAAACTGGAACACCCGAAGGAAACACATGCAGACACGGGGAGAACATGCAGACTCCGGACAGACAGTGAACCAAGCTGGGGAATCAAACCCAGGTCCCTGGTACTGTGAAGCAACAGTGCTAACCACTGTGCTACCGTGCTGCCCACAGATGTTGCCTACATTGATTTCAGTAAGGCATTTGACAAGGTCCCCTATGGCAGACTGGTCAGAAAAGTGAAATCTTGGGGAATACAGAGGAAGGTTGCAAGTTGGATACAAAATTGACTCAGTGACAGGAAACAAATGGTTGATGAATGTTTCTGCGAATGGAGAGCAGTTTCCAGTGGTGTTCCACAGACTTGTGTTGGAGCCCTTGCTGTTTGCTGTATGTTTGACTCCAACGGTTTGGTTGAGTGGGCAGAGAAGAAACAATCAATCTGGAAAAGTGTGGGGTCATGCATTTGGAGAGGGCAAACAATGCAGCAGAATACTAAATAAATGAAGATATTGAGGAAGTGAGAGACTTGGAGTGCAATCTCACAGGTCCCGAAGGTGACAGGACAGTGTAGCCATCTGGGATGGCCACTTTCAGTATACAAAATGGACACTCGCAGAGCCTATAGGGAAAAATGGACAATACAAAGCAACAAGCAGGCACAGAGCCTGAATGTATATTTGGAAGGCAGTTTGCAGGCGGAATCGAAACTCTGGGTCGATTTACATATTGATGGCCCATTTCCGAGGAACAAAGGACTAATGCTCAGGTAGCCCATACTGTCTCAGACATTCCGGCGCCACTACCCCAACCAAAAGACACAAACAAAGCCATGCCAACGGCCACCTAGGACATGCCCAGCCATCAAGGCACCCGCCCCTTTATTGGTTTAGATCAATGACAATGATTAAGCTGTCCAATTAATTGGGACCAAGTTTAAAGCCCACCTAAAAGCACGCGAAGCCCCTCCAAGTATAAGAAGGAACCCCCGCCAAAGGTTCACTCTCTTGGATTCGGCTCTCAAGCAGAGACCCTTCCACCAGCATCACCAGAAGCAAGTAAGTTCAAGGTCAATGCTCGCTTCCAGATGGACGACTTTACCTATACTCCTGCTACCTCTTCGAACCCAACAGCCTCAGATCCGAACAACGGCCATTGTTCCTCTGACCTAAGTGGGCACCCGAAGTTAAGTATAGGTGTTAGTGATAGAGATAGTTTAGCTTGTAGTAATATTGTGCATGAGTAAATCATACTGTGTGTAAATAAATACCATTGACTTTGAACTAACTAACTGGTGTATTGGCTCTTTGATCGGTATTCGGGTTGAACCTTGTGGCGGTATCAAGAGATACCTGGCGACTCTGAAAGTAGAAACATAATTAGGATTAAGAAAGGCGACCTTATTAACCACCATATTTATAGCAAGTAAACAGAGCAACAACAGGTAGTAAGGTGGTCACAAAAGTATATGTAATGTTTTTATTTATTGGGTGAGGTATTGAATACAAAAGCAGGGATGTATTGATGGAACTGTATAAAACTCTGGTTCGGCCACAGCTGGTCACCACATTACAAGAAGGACATAATTGCTCTGTAGAGTGCAGAGTAGATTTATAAGAATGTTATCAGGGCTTGAAAATTACAGCTGTGAGGAGATTGGATACACAGGGTTGTTTTCCCTAAGAGGTGGTTGAGAGGTGAGTTAATGGAGGTGCACAAAATTGAGGGGCATAATAATAATCGTTATTAGTGTTTCAAGTAGGCTTACATTAACAATGCAATGAAGTTACTGGGAAAAGACGCTAGTCGCCACACTCCGGCACTTGTTCAGGTACACTGTGGGAGAATTCAGAATGTCCAATTCACCTAACAGCACGTATTTCGGGACTTGTGGGAGGAAACCAGAGCACCCGGGAGGAAACCCACGCAGACACGGGGAGAATGTGCAGACTGCGCACAGACAGTGACCCAAGTCGGGAATCAAACCCGGGTCTCTGGTGCTGTTAAGCAACAGTGCTAACCACTGTGCCACCATGCCACATAGAAAGGAAAGACATGTTTCCCCTAGCTGAGGGGTCAATTACCAGGGGGCATAGATTTAAGGTGATTGATAGAAGGATTAGAGGGGACATAAGCAAAAGCATTTTCACCCAGATCATGGTGGGTTTATGGAATTGACGGCTCACTGTCCATGTAGAGTTTGCACATTCTACCCATGTTTGCGTGGATCTCACCCCCACACCCCAAAGATGTGCAGGCTAGGTGTAATTAGCCATGCTAAATTGCCCCTTAATTGGAAAAAAAAGAATTGGGCACTCTAAATTTATTTTTTAAAAGCTCATCTGTCGTTGAACTCCATAGCACATTTTCTTTGCACTTTTACATATTTCTTTTTCTTTTTAAATTTAGCCTACCCAATTATTTTTCAGAGGGATGATGCAGGCATGATGGGCCGAATAGCCTCCTTCTGCACTGTAGAGATTCTGCTACTGATTTTAAGTCTCCTCTTTATTTTGCTAGTCTGGTGGGCTGGTTCCCATAGTAAACCACCAGTGGGTGTTTGGATCAGTATCAAGAAGCGCTACACCCAAGGCCGGGTCCACCGCCTTCCCGTCAGTTAAGCTCCGTGGGCTTTCTGGTTTTGTCGAGGGATTGCCCCCTGTAACCTTCTTGCCATCAAGCTTCTTCATAGATTGTGACATATTTTCGCTGGCAAATTCCTTATCCCATATGATGGGCCGGTTTTGGTAACCAAAATCCCCAGGAACCGGGTTAAAAAGTCCAAAGAACAAAGACCATAGCGGGAGCTACCTTATGTGCAACCGTCTCCTACCAGTCGCCACCGGAAATCAGCAATCGTGCATTTAACAATAGAAATTTGTATTTGCGTAGCACCTTACTGCAACAACATATTTCAAGATGTTTCAGAGGGGTGTAGCCAAAAATGAATTAACATTTCACACGCTGGTAGACAGTTTGAAGCCTACAAATCAACCTTGCTTGACGTCTTCAAAGGAAGCTATCATTTGATGAGCTCATTCAAAATGTTAAAGCCAGGCCGAGTGTCTGTTACAATTTCATAAACCCAGTCCCTAAAGCCATGTATTCACTTGCTGTTCAGGCTAATGAGACAACAAGGAACCTTTGACAGAAACCTCAAGAAAATGTTTAATTGTTTTCAACTTTATAGCTAAAATTTGACAGAAATTCTGGAATGAAAAATTATTATTTGAAATAGTCACAAACTGGCCTTGTTTTATTGGTCCTGTTCAACCTGGAAGATTTTGCATTGAAAAACTTTTGACTGATCCATGGTCTAAAACCAAAAAATGCTGGAAACACTCAGCAGGCCAGGCAGCATTTTCATAGAGAAAAATTGCTAACATTTCAGGTTGTGACGTTTCAATAGAATTTTCATGATGCTGTCACTACTTTGTTAGTTTAAAGCTGAATCCGGAGAACTCGGAAAATGATTGCTTGGCTTCCAGAAAGAGGTCGTGTAATATTAACTCATTGATAAAAACGGACGGAAATGGGAATTGCTCCCTACGGACGGAAATGTGAATTGCTCCCTCCTGGAAATGGTTGGCACTTCGCTGTGGATTGTCTTATGGCTGCCTTTGTCCCCTAACCAAGTTGGACCCTGTAGTTGAATTGCTGACCCCTTATCCTGTACATCATGAAGGCCATCTACTTCCTCCCACGTAACATGGCTCTCCTGACTCAATACCTTTTCTGTTGCAACAACCTTTCGTGCCATTGTCATGCCCAGACCAAATATTCTAATGTTCTCACCCTCCATACTTTGTAAAAGTAAGCTCTCGCAAAGCTCTGCTACCAGTATAATAAGCTACACCAATCCTGCTCTTTGATTACCTTTGCTTCTCTACATTGGTTCCAGTCCCCAGTGCTGACAATTGAAAATTCTCACTGCTGCGTTAAGTCACTTCACAGCATCAGCCTTGCTCATCCCTGGAGCCTCCTGCAAGCCTCCATCCAGAACTCTGCTGCTCCCACTTTGGCCTCTTGTGCGTTTTCCGTCCCTTTACCCCACCATTGTCAATGTTATCTCAGTCAGTAGGGCTGCACGGTGGCGCAGTGGTTAGCACTGCTGCCTCACAGTTCCAGGGACCTGGGTTCGATTCTAGCCTCTGGTGACTGTCTGTGTGGGTTTCCTCCAGGTGCTCAGGTTTCCTCCCACAGTCCAAAAAGGTGCAGGTTAGGTGATTTGGCCATGCTAAATTGCCCCCGAGTGTCTAAAAGGTTATGTGGGGTTAGTGAGATACAGGGATGGGGTGGAAACGTAGGCTTAAGTAGGGCGCGCTTTCCAAGGGCCTGTGCAGACTCAATGGGCCGAATGGCCTCCTTCTGCATGGTATGGATTCTAAGCAAAGCCATCACTTAACTATCACAGTACTGGGGGAACAAAAGAGCAGAACAACCAGGTTCTGCACTCACACAGCATTGCTGCTCAGCCTGTTAGCAGAGCTGCTTCACTGGGACCTTTAGTGTGTAAAGCAAATTTGGTAACCACTACAGAAACAGTGCCTCATTCACTGGATGCTGAACCAGAGGCAGGATATTGTTACTGGTTTAATAATTAAGTATGAATTGCATTCAGGTGATGGGCATTAACTGAGGATTCACTTGTACCTCTATACATAGGAGCAGATGCCTCTTTAAGGAGCTTTTCACATTTAATTAGTTTATTTTAGCTGTTACTCAAAAGAGTATATGTAGGAGCAGAGTAAAAATGGGGCTATTCGGTTTGGAGGTGCAAACTTGTAATGTATACCATTCTAAATAAAAAGATTACGAAGTGTGTAAAGCATTAGGCTCAAATTCCATCCTTCTCCTCCTGGTTTTCTTGAATAGAACAGTTATTATCCATGTACAAGACAAATGTTACTATTATTCAAAACATTTCCAATTTTTATGAGCAGACACATGCAGAACTCAGTGTGAGCAGTACTTAATCCCCAAAACCTTCCAACTCTCTTCCCCCCCCCCCCATACATACTTCACAGATTTTTCCCTACACCTGATGTAATCTCTTCGGGTCAATTTTTTCAAGATGAACTAAAGGCTTCAGTTGTTCTGAAAAACTTTTCATGTCATCTGACACTGCGTCCTGGCCAGGAGGTGCCACCACATGCAACTCTACGAGGTATGACAATGATAGCGGCTCGATATTATCAATGATACCAGGGAGCAGAATCCGAAAGATCTTGGACACCACAATTTTCATAATCCCTTTGCGGAAGACATGTCCCTTTACCACAAACTCATGGTCCATGCGGAAACCCATCTCCATCAGAAAGTCGCTTAGGTTGTCAGATGTGGCAATGTCCACACAATTTCGCACCAGCGCGGATCGGTTTTTGTCTCCAATTTCAGGCTGCCCAAGGTAGCGGAGGTGCCATGGCATGCCAGGCTTGTCCACGGCACGTCGGGCCCTTAAAATAAATGGACTTCCTTGCTGGGCTTTTAGCAGAAAAACCAGCTCATGATCCATAAAGGTTTCTGGCTCCATATTATCACAAAGACCACGCAGTCGATGAAGAAGACTTTCCAGACTCTGGTCCAACACGCTCCCTGTAGAATCAGAATAATTGAATAATGAAGATTTTAACAAAATGAGAATACAGACAAAAAAAGACCAGCTTTATAATAGTTTGACATTTTCCAAAATGAAACCATTATTGTTGAAATGATAACCCTAATATTCTAACAGACGCTTGGCAGTATAAAACTTGAATATTCCTGAATAGAGAAATGTTGGTGAAGTTTTACATCATCAGGACAAATGACAGAAAGCCAAATTTCAAATGATCACAACAATTTGTACAACAGATCTTTTTACTCCATCCTCTTCTCCTGTAGAATAGATTGTTGTGCTTTTGTAACTTTTTTGGAAAACTTTCTTTTAAAAACAAAGATCAGAACAGAACTAATGACTCAGTAGGACCACACCAGAACATTTTTGCACAGCAAGATCCCAGCTCTGTCTTCAGTTGAGGCAGTACCAAGGGTGCTAGAATTGACCACAAACCCAGTTAAGGGTTCCCACTCTAGCTCACTTTTCAGGGGACCTCAGTTGGGAGGCAAGGGCAGGAACATGTCAGGCTGTTACTGGAAGACATCTTTACAACCATGTCTTCAGGTTAAATGAAGGGAAGAAAACTAACAGAGTAATAACAAAATATAGAACATACCTATTACTCTGCCCAAAAAAGTGAACCATCTCATTTATATTGCAACCCACTTCAGACTATCTGCAGTTCGCCATCATTATACACTTAGAGACCAGCTATAACTGAATATTATCCAATGAACGGCAGAACTGACTGGGATGAATGTTTACTGTACTTGCCAGCCACTCAAAGTCTGGTCTTTATTTACTTAAACCATTTAATAATAAAATTAATAGGGCCATATTTCATACCTTGCAGAATATATTCCATCATATTGATGGTTCCACCTATGACAGGTAGCACGGTCACAGGAGGAGCCTCCATTTTGGCAAGTATCCGGCAAACCTAACTGGAAAAAAGAAACTAGTGTCAAGTATTACGATCCCAGATCAGACCTCCAACATTTGCCAAACCGAATTAAAATTTAGCCTTATATTTGCATCCCAGAGCGATCCTGGAGTAATGAGCAATTTTGACAGCAATGCCCAACATTAGGTTTGTCAACCCTTGGGCACATGTATTTAAACGTTTAACCTATTTTCATGTCACACTGAAGAATAAGAACAGTCTAGAGAACACAAATATATTTGCTGAGATTTCCTGAATAATTCAGACAGGAATAAAGGTGGCACAGTAGCACAGTGGTTAGCAGTGTTGCTTCACAGCGCAGACGCAGTCCTAGGTTCAATTCCTGGCTTGGGTCACTGTCTGTGCGGAGTCTGCACATTCTCCCCGTGTCTGCATGGGTTTCCTCCGGGTGCTTCGGTTTCCTCCCACAAGTCCCGAAAGACGTGCTGTTAGGTGAATTGGGCATTCTGAATTTTCCCTCTGTGCATCCGAACAGGTGCCGGAATGTGGCGACGAGGGGCTTTTCACAATAACTTCATTGCACAGTTAATGTAAGCCTACTTATGACAATAAAGATTATTATGAGAGATTCCCTTTGACCACAATCAGACTAAGGTGGGAGTGGACCCTAACCCGGGGTCCACTCCCACCTTTCCACCAATCCAAGCCTCCCCAACGCAACACAAAGTTCCCCCTCCTCTCCTCTCACCTCACCGTCCTCTCCCTGCAGCCGGAACGGACCGCAGATACACCGGAAATCACCCGCGTGCAGCCGCCAAAACCGTCCGGCCAGAAACTAGACCTGAATCCGGAGGGGGAGTGGCAGCGGCCCGGCCCCCATCCCCGCCCCGCCCCCATCCTACCCCGGGGCCGGCTCTGGACCTCCTCACTCGCTGAAGTTCTCGGGCCGAGCTGCCGAGATGATTGTGGATCCGCTGCAAATGAGCAAAGCAGAATCGGTGGCAGCTTCTCTGGTGGGTCCGCCATGTGAAATCGGAGAGTGAGGCTCAATGTCCAGAGTTGGCCTTTGCTGCTGGACACCAGAAACTTTACACCTTCTGTCTCCCATCCATCCGAATGGTGAGAGGCTGCTGTCAGGATTTATATTGTGCCAACTCCTCACCCCCAGCCTGACAGCTTTTAAACAGCTGGAATATATCCAGTGGTTGTTTGAAGCTTATCTCATGATGAGCTTTCGGGAGAACCCTGGCTCCCCTCTTTGGGAATACATCTTAAATAAATTGGCTGCACAAAACCATGCCATCTTTTCGAAAAGCTAACTTTCTGAATTGCGATAGTTATTTCCTATTTGCTTTCCTTAGTTCAAAGACTATGTCCTCACCGCTCAATCTAGAGGTAATATATACTTCACAATATTTCATCTCGGCGCAGGACCAATGGGCAAATTGGCCTCTTTCTGCACCATAACACTTCTGTGGTTCTATAACAAGCAGGCCTCCTCGCCTTACCCCACATGTGATGTGGAGTGGTGCCCCTAAAGCTATATAACCACGAGAGAGAAATGCCTTTGGTCCTCCTGGAGCCCTTAGCTCATTACCTAAAAATCCAGCAAAGTACAGGTTCAATTGCAGCACCTGCAGAAACATTGGTCGCGATTCTCTGGAAAAATTTCCAAGTGCTGTAGCGAGCAGGAATTGCCGTGGGTTTCCTGGCGCTCAGACCGATGAGATCGGCAACATTATTCAACGTTAATTGGTCCACTTAACGAGGACCCACGGGCTTCCTGCCCCAAATGCCAGCTCGCCAGCTGATTCACCGGGACCACGCTGGCCAACCACCCCTAACAACGTTGAGCAGGGGCAGCACGATGGCACAGTTAGCATTGCTGCCTACGGCGCTGAGGACCCTGGTCCGAATCTCGGCCCTGGGTCACTGTGTGGAGCTTGCACGTTCTCCCCGTGTTTGCGTGGGTTTCACCCCCACAACCGAAAAGATGTGCAGGATAGGTGGATTGGCCACGCTAAATTGCCCCTTAATTGGAAAAAATAATTGGGTACTCTAAATTTATTTTTAAAAACGTCAAGCAACACTTAGGCTGCACTTGCTTCGCCAACCCCATCCAGCTCGTAAAATTGGCACCAAGGAGACCAGCCCCAAGATTCGGGGATGCTGACCTAGGGAGGCTCCTGGGTGCAGTGGAGGCCAGGAGGGATGCCCTGTTCCCCTGAAGGTCCTGGAGGGTGAGCCACATGGCAGCCAGCGCTGCCTGGGACGAGGTAGCCAGCCAGCTGCCTCCACCGCTGATGTGCATCTTGCGGACAGAACGAGATGTAATGGTAGAGCTAGGAGGGATCCAGCGGGTGCCAGGTCCCGGAGGGAGACTGTCCTGGTGCCCGTCGGGGTGTGCCACGTAGGCATACTGCGGGTTCGCGTATAGGAGGTGGACCCTTTCGACCAAAGGGTCTGACTTATGGGTATGCACATGCTTGCAAAGGAGGACGGGTCCAGGAACTGTCAGCCATGTTGGGAGCGAGACCCCGGAGGTGGACTTCCTGGGGAAGGCAAAGAGACATTCATGGGGGGTTTCGTTAGTCGCAGTGCAGAGGAGCGATTGGATGGAGTGGAGCGCGCGGGGAGGACCTCCTGTCAGCGGGAGACCGGGAGATTTTTAGACCGCAGGACGGCCTTCCAGACCGTCCCGTTCTCCCTCTCCTCCTGTCCATTTCCCCAGGGGTTGTAGCTGGTCGTCCTGCTCGAGGCAATGCCCTTGCTGAGCAGGAACTGACGCAGCTCATCACTCATAAAGGAGAAACCGAACAGTGTGGAGGTGCTGTGGAGGGCTTTAATGACCGTGGCAGAAGTCATATCGGGGCATGGGATGGCGAAAGGGAACCGGGAGTACACATCGACCACGTTCAGAAAGTATGTGTTGCGGTCGGTGGAGGGGAGGGGCCCTTTGAAGTCCATGCTGAGGCGCTCAAAGGGACAGGAGACCTTCACCAAGTGCGCTTGATCTGGCCGGTAGAAGTGCGGCTTGCACTCCGCGCAGACCTGGCAGTCTCTGGTGACAGTCCTGACATCCTCAATGGAGCAAGGCAGGTTGCGGGCCTTGATGAAATGGAAGAACCGGGTGACCCCCCGGGTGGCAGAGGTCATGGTGGAGAGCCCGGAGTCGGTCCACTTGTGCGCTGGCACATGTACCACGGGATAGGGCGTCAGGGGTCTCGTTGAGCTTCCCGAGGGGATACAAAATCTCGTAATTATAGGTGGAGAACTCGATCCTCCACCTCAAGATCTTATCGTTTTTGATCTTGCCCCACTGTATTATTAAACATGAAGGTAACCGACCGTTGGTCAGTGAGGAGGGTGAATTTCCTGCCGGCCACGTAATGCTTCCAATGCCGCACAGCTTCTACAATGGCTTGGGCCTCCTTTTCGACAGAGGAGTGCCGGATTTCGGAGGCATGGAGGGTGCGGGAAAAGAAGGCGATGGGCCTGCCCGCCTGGTTGAGGGTGGCGGCCAGAGCTACATCCGATGCATCACTCGCGACCTGAAAGAGGAGGGACTCGTCGACCGCATGCATCGTGGCCTTGGCGATGTCTGCCTTCATACGGTTGAAGGCCTGGCGGGCCTCAGCCATCAGGGGGAAAAACTGTGGACTGAATGAGTGGGCGGGCCTTGTCCGCATAGTTAGGGACCCACTGGGCATAGTAGGAGAAAAACACTGAGGCACGATCATTTTGGCTGGAGACGAAGTTGAATTCAAACTGAGGCTTTATTAGTATCTGATGTGTGGCCTCCTACAGCAGCTGACGAAATGGCTGCGAGCTGAAGGCCACGCATATTTATAACCCGCCTCCTGGGCGGAGCTAGCATGCAGGGGCCCAGGTGAACCTGTAGAGCATGTTCTACCGTACAACCCTTAATATAAGAACACTGTGGTTTATCACATTCACCCCCTGTTAAAATTGAGTCCTGCGGGGATGGTGGATAACTACATACAATTCGCAATCTTTAATATTTACAGAACGGTAAAAAAATGTCTCTGGTCATCCGGTGGGCCGGTCAGAGGTTCAGCCGGCCCGACGCCTTGATCGTCCTCTGGGATCGAAGAAGTGGAGCTGGCGATGTTGGTGCTGTCGTGGTCGAAGTTGACTCCGGGAGCGTGCCAAAATCCTCTTCATCAACAGGGGTGGGCAGGGGGTGGAGGGACAGTCCTGGGGGGGGGGTGATGGGGGCGGCGGGGGGGGGGGGGCTGATGGGGGCGGCGGGGGAGGGGAGGGTGGCGCCGGGGGCGACAGGGGTGGTGCGGGGGTGGAACCTGCTGGTGCCCGGTCTCTGAGGGAGACGGTATCCTGGCAGCCGTCGGGGAACGCCAGGTGGGCGTACTGTGGGTTTGCGTGGAGCAGGTGCACTCTTTCCACCAACGGATCCGCCTTGTGGAGCTGCACATGTTTACGGAAAAGCAGTGTACTGTTAGTAGCAGTGCAAAGTAATAAGCGAATGGAATGTAGTGCATCAGGGAAGACCTCTTGCCAGCGGGAGGCCGGGAGATTTCTGGGCCGTAGGGCCAGCTGGACGGCCCTCCATACCGTCCCATTCTCCCTTTCTACCTGTCCGTTTCCCCGGGGATTGTAGCTCGTCGTTCTGCTGGAGGCGATACCCCTGCAGAGCAGGAACTGACGTAGCTCATCACTCATGAATGAGGATCCCCTGTCACTGTGGATGTAGGCGGGGAAGCCGAACAGAGTGAAGATAGAATTAAGGGCTTTAATGACGGTGGCAGACGTCATGTCAGGGCATGGGATGGCGAAGGGAAAACGGGAGTATTCATCGATCACACTGAGGAAATATGTGTTTTGGTCGGAGGAGGGAAGGGGGCCTTTGAAATCCATGCTGAGGCGTTCAAAGGGGCAGGAGGCCTTCACCAGGTGCGCGCGGTCCGGCTGGTAGAAGTGCGGTTTGCACTCCGCACAGACCTGGCAGTCCTTGGTGATCGTCCTTACTTCCTCGATGGAGTAGGGCAAATTTTGTGCCTCAATGAAGTGGTACAACCGAGTGACCCCTGGGTGACAAAGGCTGTCGTGCAGGGCCCGGAGTTGGTCTACCTGTGCGCTGCCACATGTACCTCGGGATAAGGCGTCTGGGGGCTCGTTGAGTTTGCCAGGACGATACTTAATCTCGTAGTTATAGGTGGAGAGCTCGATTTTCCACCGCAAGATTTTGTCATTTTTGATCTTGCCCCGCTGTGTGTTGTTGAACATGAAGGCAACCGACCGTTGGTCAGTGTGGAGAGTGAATCTCCTGCCGGCCAGGTAATGCCTCCAATGTCGCACAGCCTCAATGATAGCCTGGGCCTCCTTTTCAACGGATGAGTGCCGAATTTCGGAGGCATGGAGGGTGCGGGAAAATAATGCCACGGGCCTGCCTGCCTGGTTTAGGATGGCGGCAAGGGCGATGTCCGATGCGCCGCTTTCTACTTGGAAAGGAAGTGTTTTGTCTACAGCGTGCATTCCAGCTTTGGCAATATCAGCTCTGATCTGGGCGAAAGCCTGTTGGGCCTCAGACTTCAGGTGGAAATGAGTGGACTGTATGAGTGTGCGGGCCTTGTCCGCATAGTTTGGGACCCACTGAGCGTAATTCGAGATGAAACCCAGGCAGCGTTTGAGGGCCTTGGGGCAGTGGGGGAGGGGAAGCTCCATGAGCTTCCCCAAGCGGTCGGGATCGGGCCCCAGAACTCCATTCTGGACCACGTATACGAGGATGGCTAAGCGGTTGTGGTACCCTCAATAACGACGCTTAGAGTGTAAATGGTAAAGAAGGCTTTAATAAACTAAGAACTAGACTGGTGCCGAGACGTGTGCTAACAGCTACGCCGCCCACAAGGCGGCCCGTTATATACGGGCGGAGCCGGAGGCGGAGTTGCCCAGGGTTCCAAGCCCGGTCTTAAAGGGGACATCACCTTACATGATGACAAGGGTACAGTGTTACAGTAACCGTTCATCACATTCACCCCCTGTTTAAAAAGAGTCCGGCGGGGGTGAAGTGCCATCATAAGTCCATCCGTCTCGGTTGCCGGATCGTCCTCATCGACATCCTCAGTTAGGGCGGTGGTGTGGCGGACACTGATGTCTTGGTTGAGGGTACGTCCGGGAGCACGGCGGTCGGAGCTTCGGTCCGGGTCGGGGCAGGGGAACGGGGTGCAGGGAGAATAGGCGGGGCCGGGGGTAGCGGTGCCGGCACCGGCAGGGTGTGTAAAGGGGGGACGCTAGGGGGCGCGCGTGGTAGGTGCTCACCAACGGGGAGTGGGACCGGGAGGGGGTGTGTTGTAGGGGGTGTCGTGTCCTGCAGGGGAGCCATGCGGGCA
The DNA here is from genome assembly GCF_047496885.1 of Scyliorhinus torazame. Lineage (NCBI taxonomy): Eukaryota > Metazoa > Chordata > Chondrichthyes > Carcharhiniformes > Scyliorhinidae > Scyliorhinus > Scyliorhinus torazame. The sequence continues at coordinate 122,193,764 of NC_092707.1, read as the reverse complement.
GGGGCGGCTGTAGTGGGGAATCCAGCGGGTGCCAGATCCCGGAGGGAAACTGTATCTTGCCTGCCGTCAGGGTACTCGTCGTAGGCGTAACTGGGGTTGGTGTGGAGTAATCGGACCTTTTGGACCAGGGGGTCCGTTTTATGGCTCCTTGTGTGCCTCCGGAGAAGAACAGATCCCGGAGCCGTCAGCCAACGTGGAAGCGAGACACCGGAGGTAGACCCCCTGGGGAAGACAAACAATCGGTTGTGAGGGGTCTCATTCGTGGCCGTGCAGAGGATCGACCTAATGGAGTGTAGGGCATCGGGCAGGACCTCCTGCCAGCGGGTAGTTTCATAGAATTTACAGTGCAGAAGGAGGCCATTCGGCCCATCGAGTCTGCACCGGCTCTTGGAAAGAGCAACCTACCCAAGGTCCACACCTCCACCCTATCCCCGTAACCCAGCACCCCACCCAACACTATGGGCAATTTTGGACACTAAGGGCAATTTAGCATGGCCAATCCACCTAACCTGCACATCTTTGGACTGTGGGAGGAAACCGGAGCACCCGGAGGAAACCCACGCACACACGGGGAGGGTGTGCAGACTCCGCACAGACAGTGACCCAAGCCGGAATCGAACCTGGGACCCTGGAGCTGTGAAGCAATTGTGCTATTCACAATGCTACCGTGCTGCCCACGGGTAGTTGGGAGACTTCTTGACCGTAGGGCCAGAAGGACAGCTTCCACACTGTCGCGTTCTCCCTCTCCACTTGCCCGTTTCCCCACGGGTTATAACTGGTCGTTCTACGTGAGGCGATGCCTTTGCTGAGCAGATACTGACGCAGTTCATCGCTCGTGAACGATGTACCCCGGTCACTGTGGATATAAGCGTGTTGAATCCCAGTTTCTTTACCCATCAGTATGGCCTCAATAAAAGTCGAGATGGATTTGCAGGTACAGCATTAGTTATTTTATTAGACTTGCAAGTCTGTCTCAGTTCACAGCGGTACAGATCACATCTTGCTTTCTGTACCTCCGGAATCAAGTGAGGATATAAGACAAAGGGCTCTGTACTGATACATTCAAATGGCATCAAGTTTCACATACTCGACGCCCATAGGTCATCCTATATCCCTCCTGACCTGTTTGATCTATTCTGATTGGCTCACTTCCAATCCCTTCCTCTGGCCCCTATTACTCAGCATCCTTTTCTCCTGCTCTGGTGGACACACCTCTTCCTGCTTTTCCATGCGGTCTGAAATCCTTTGTCTGTGAACTAACCAGAATTAAACTGGCCTATCTCTACGTCACATTAACTAATATCTCTAAAGTAACTATTTTATATCACATTCATCAAGCGGGGAAACCAAACAGAGTTATGATGCTGTGCAGTGCCTTAATCACGGTGGCTGAGGTCATGTCGGGGCAGGGAATGGCGAATGGGAAGCGGGAGAACTCATCAATAACGGTGAGGAAACAGGCATTACGATTGGTGGACGGGAGGGGCCCCTTGAAGTCCACGCTCAGTCGTTCAAAGGGCCCTGAGGCCTTCACGAACCGTACCTTGTCTGGCCAGTCGAAGTGCGGTTTGTACTCCGCACAGATCTGGCAGGCCCTGATCATGGCCTTGACCTCCTTGGTTGAGTAAGTTAGGTTGCGGGACTTGATAAAATGGACCAGCCGGGTAACCCCCGGGTGGCAGAAGTCATTATGGATGGCTTGCAGGCGGTCGTCCTGCGCGTTGGCGCATGTGCCGCGGGACAGGGCATCTAGGGGCTCATTGAGCTCCCCTGGACGATACTTGATATCGTACGTGTAGGTGGAGAGTTCGATCCTCCACCTCAAAATGTTAGCCTTTTTTATTTTGCCCCGTTGCGTGTTATCAAACATATAGGCGACCGACCGTTGGTTGGTGACGAGGGTGAACCTCCTACCGGCTAGGTAGTGTCTTCAGCGCCGCACAGCCTCCACAATGGCTTGTGCCTCCTTTTCGACTGCAGAGTGTCGAACCTCAGAGGCGGTGAGGGTCCGGGAGAAGAACGCTACTGGTCTGCCTGCCTGATTGAGGGTAGCAGCCAAGGCGATGTCTGATGCATCGCTCTCTACCTGGAAGGGGATAGTTTCATCCACCGCGCACATAGCGGCCTTGACGATATCGGCCTTGATGCGGTTGAAGGCCAATCGAGCCTCAGCCGAGAGGGGAAAAGTGGTTGTCTTTGTGAGTGGGTGGGCTTTGTCCGCATACTTGGGGACCCACTGGGCGTAGTAGGAGAAGAGCCCCAAGCACCGTTTGAGGGCCTTGAGGCTGCGGGAGAGGGGGAGTTCCTTAAGGGGGCGCATGCGGTCGGGGTCAGGACCTAGGACCCCGTCTTCCACGACATAGCCGAGGATGGCTAGCCGGGTTGTGTGGAAAACGCATTTTTCCTCATTATAGGTCAGGTTAAGGGCTCGGTCGGTCTGGAGGAACTTTTCGAGGTTTGCGTCATGGTCCTGCTGGTCATGGCCGCAGATGGTGACATTGTCCAAGTACGGGTATGTAGCCCGCAAACCGTACTGGTCCACAATTTGATCCATCGCCCTTTGAAAGACGGAGACCGCATTTGTGACGCCGAAGGGGACCCTGAGGAAGTGGAAGAGCCGGCCGGCTGCTTCAAAGGCAATATAGGGGCAGTCTTTTGGTCAGATATGGAGCTGGTGGTAGGCAGATTTGAGGTCGACCGTGGAAAATACTCGGTGTTGGGCGATCCGATTTACCATTTCCGCGATGCGAGGAATTCACTTCATCAAGGTGCGTGAATCGGTTTATGGTCTGGCTATAATCCACGACCATCCGTTTCTTATCCCCGGACCGGACTACCACCACTTGTGCTCTCCAAGGGCTGTTACTAGCCTCAATGACCCCTTCTCCCAGTAAACGCTGGACCTCTGACTTGATCAAAGCCATATCTTGGGCCGTGTACCGCCGGCTCCTGGTGGCGACGGGCTTACAGTTGGGAGTGAGGTTCGCGAATAGCGAGGGGGATGCGACTTTCAGTGTCGTAAGGCAGCACACCATGAGGGGGGGGCAAGGGTCCGCCGAACTTCAGTGTCAGGCTTCGGTAGCTGCATTGGAAACCCAGTCCGAGCAGCAGGGGGGCACAGAGGTGAGGGAGGATATAAAATTTGAAACGGGTGTAGTTGGCGCCCTGGATCGAGAGATCCGCGATACATACCCCTTGATTTGTACCGAGTGGGACCCTGATGCGAGGGCTATGATTTGGGACACGGAATGGATGCGCAAGGAGCAACGCCTTACCGTTTCAGGATGGATAAAGCTCTCCGTGCTCCCGGAGTCGAAGAGGCATACAGTGTCGCGCCCGTTGACCTGTACCTGCATCATAGAGTTCTGCAGGTGTTTTGGCCGCGTTTGGTCGAGGGTGATCGCTCCCACTCGCGGGTAGTCGGAGACCTCAGCCGAGTCGGACTCGTAAAATGGCCACCGCCGTCGGCTGCGCGTGTCGGGCTGAGAAGATGGCCGCCGACAAGATGGCCGCTCCCATGGTTCACACGAGGCTGACGGCGGCGTCAGAAGGGGGCGTGTTGGGTCGGTGTGCAGCCGCATTGCAAGGCCTGCGGGCCTGATAGCCTGATTTTCGGGCAGGCTGTTCTTTGTTCTTCTGGCCCCTGGGTCTGGCCAGGCAGACCCTCGCAAAATGCCCCTTCTTCCCGCAGTTGCTGCAGATCGCGGTGCGGGCTGGGCAGCGTGGGCGTGAGTGCTGGCCCTGCCCACAGAAGTAGCACGGTGTGCCCCCATGATAAGCGAGTCGCCGCGTGGCGCAGGCCTGTAATATGGCTGAGTCGGAGGAAGTCCGGGGGGGCTCGCAGAGTCCGCGGGGTACGTACCCAAGTTATGTCGGGCCACCTCCAGCGACGAGGCGAGCATTAGCGTGTCCTGGAGGTCTTTTGCCCAGTTTTCGAGCAGCCGCTGCCGGATGTAGGTCGAGCGGATGCCGGACACGAAGGCGTTTCTGATGTGCAGGTTCATATGGACTTCCCCTGTCACATCCTGGTGGTCACAGTCCCTGGCAAGCGCGGTGAGTTTTTCGATGAATTCGTCGAGCGATTCCCCCGAGCGCTGCCGGCAGATAGAGAGCCGATGCCTGGCATGCACCTCGTTGATAGGCTTGACGAACGCTTGCGGAGTAGCTCGACCGCCTCTTCATAAGTCGTCGCCTTTTCGAGCGTGGCGGAGATTCTGTGACTCACCCGGGCGTGGAGTAGACGCAGCTTGAGCGGCCCCAGGATGGGAGTCTCTGAGGAGCCCAGGAAAGCCTTGAAGCATCGGAGCCAGTATTTAAAAATTTCCTTTGCTTCCGGTGTCCGTGCTTCCAGGTTGAGCTTCTCTGGTTTTTGGCCTACGTCCATCCTGATGTAGTTTAGTTTATTAAATTGTGGTACCCTCAATAACGGGACGCTTAGAGTGTAAACGGTAAAGAAGGCTTTAATAAACTAAGAACTAGACTGGTGCCGAGACGTGTGCTAACAGCTACGCCGCCCACAAGGCGGCCCCTTATATACGGCTCCCAGATGGGCGGAGCCGGAGGCGGAGTTCCCCAGGGTTCCAAGCCCGGTCTTAAAGGGGACATCACCTTACATGATGACAAGAGTACAGTGTTACAGTAACCGCTCATCACAGCAGTTTATACGGAACACACTTCTCCTTGTTATACGTGAGGTTGAGGAGAGTGGCGGTGCGGAGAAATTTAGCGAGGTTGGCGTCGTGGTCCTGCTGATCATGGCCGCAGATGCTCACATTGTCTAGGTACAGAAACGTGGCCCGCAAACCTTACCGGTCAACCATTCGGTCCATCTCCCTTTGGAAGACCGAAACCCCATTGGTGATGCCGAAGGGGACCCTAAGGAAGTGATATAGCCGGCCGTCTGCCTCGAAGGCGGTGTATGGCCGGTACGCTTTACGGATGGGGAGCTGGTGGTAAGCGGATTTCAGGTCCACCGTTGAGAAGACCCGGTACTGTGCAATCTGGTTAACCATGTCAGATATGCGTGGGAGGTGGTACGCGTCGAGCTGCGTGTACCTGTTGATGGTCTGGCTGTAGTCCACGACCATTCGGTTTTTCTCCCCAGACGTAACCACTACCACTTGAGCTCTCCAGGGGCTGTTGCTGGCCTCGATGACTCCCTCCCGAAGCAACCGCTGGACCTCGGACCTGATGAAGGCCTTATCCTGGGTGCTGTACCGTCTGCTCCTGGTGGCGACGGGTTTGCAATCTGGAGTTAGATTGGCAAAGAGGGAAGGAGGATCGACCTTTAGGGTCGCGAGGCCGCACACAGTGTGGGGTGGTAAGAGCCCACCGAATTTAAGGGTCCACCGAATTTAAGGGTCAGGCTCTGGAGGTTGCACTGAAAATCCAGGCCAAGGATAAGTGCAGCGCAGAGGTTAGGGAGGACGTAGAGGCAAAAACGTGGAATTCTACGCCTTGGACTGTGAGCGTGACCATGCAGTACCCCCGGATCGCTACGCGATGGGATCCGGAGGCCAGGGAGATACTTTGATTGGTAGGGTGTACCCTAAGGGAGCAGCACCTTACCATATTTGGATGTACAAAGCTCTCGGTGCTCCTGGAGTCCAGTAGGCAGGAGGTCACGTGGCCATTGACTTTCACGTTGGTGGATGCGTTGGTCAGAGTGTGTGGTCAGGACTGGTTGATTGCCATGGATGCGAGTCGTGGTTGATCGTCGGGTAGTGAGGCGGCGGCTGAGTCGGGGTCCTGAAACGCCGTTGGTCTCCATGTGCTGCGGGGTGGGCAAGATGGCGGTGCCCGGAGGTCCTGGGGATCACAAAATGGCGGGGCCCATGAAAAGCACGTGTTGTGCGGGGGAGAAGGTGGCGGCGCCCATTGCTCGCACATGGCCTGGGGAGGAGGGGAGGATAGCGGCGTCCATTGTCAGTGACCGGGGTGGGGGGGGGGGGGGTGGGGGCGAGCGCTGCTGCTGAGCGGGCCTGGCACACCGCTCCGTAGTGGCCCTTCTTCCTGCAGGCCTTACAAAGGGCAGCGCGGGCCGGGCAGCATTGGCGGGGGTGTCATTGTTGGCCGCAAAAATAGCATCGGGGCCCACCCGGAGCTCACTGGCTGGCCGTGTAGCGCAGGCGTATTGGGTGGCTAGCGCCCCCGCTGGGGCGGCTGCCTGTGGGGCCCATGAAGCGTAGGAGGAGTGGGCCGCGCGGTTGGGGGCGTAGGACTGTACATTGCGCAGGACGACCGTCATGGAAAGCGCTCGTGTTTTGAGGCTGTGCGGTACTGGAGGCATTACCTGGCCAGCAGGAGATTCACTCTCCTCACAGACCAACGGTCGGTTGCCTTCATGTTTAATAACACACAGCGGGGTAAGATCAAAAATGATAAGATCTTGCGGTGGAGGATCGAGCTCTCCACCTTTAATTATGAGATTTTGTATCGCCCTGGTAAGCTCAGCTACTCCACGCAAACCCGCAGTACGCCTACGTAGCATACCCCGACGGCCGCCAAGACAGAGACTCCCTCAGGGACCTGGCACCAGCTGGGTCACCCCCCCCCCCCCCTGCCCCGGCGCCACCCTCCCTTCCCCCAGTGCACCCCACCACCCCGCTCCAGGACAATCCGTCCTCCCCTTGGTCCCATCAGGGAATGAAGAGCATGTTGACACTCTCCCGGAGTCACCGACGACTGAGCCGACGCCTGACTCGCCACCAGAACTGCGGCGATCGCAACAACGGATCAAGGCGCCCGGTCGTCTGAATTTGTAAACTTTTCTTTAAAATGTTAAACACCTGTATGTCAATAGTTTTCCACCACTCCCACTGGACTCATTTTTAACAGGGGGTGAATGTGGTAGTCACCACTGTTGTATTATACTGTATATACTGCACTGCATACGAGGGTATTACGGTAAGGCCCCTGTACTACAGGTACGGGGGTAGATCCCTGCCGGCGGAGTATAAATGTGTGAGCTCTCCGAACTGCAGTCATTTTGGCAGCAGCTGTAGGAGGCCACACATGTCTGTGTAATACAGCCTCGATTACTCTTTATTCTCGTCTCGTTGTAATTGATAGTGCATCACTCCCGCCCATTTGAACGCCTCAGCATGGACCTCACGGGCCCGTCCCTTCACCGACCGAAATACGTACTTCCTGAACGTGGTCGATGAGTACTCCCGATTTCCCTTCGCCATGCCATGCCCTGATATGACTTCTGCCACGGTCATCAAAGCGCTCAACAGCATTTTCGCCCTGTTCAGTTTCCCCGCTTACGTCCACAGCGACCGGGCAGCCTCCTTTATGAGCGATGATCTGCATCAGTTCCTGCTCAGGAAGGGCATTGCCTCAAGCAGGACGACCAGCTACAACCCCCGGGGAAACGGGCAGGTGGAGAGGGAGAACGGGACAGTATGGAAGGCCGTCCTGCTGACCCTACGGTCTAAAAATCTCCCGGTCTCCCGCTAGCAGGAGGTCCTCCCCGACATGCTCCACTCCTTCTGATCACTACTTTGCACTGCAACTAACGAAACCCCCCAGGAACATCTCCTTTCCTTCCCCAGGAAGTCCACCTCTGGGGTTTCGCTCCCAACATGGCTGGCAGCTCCTGGACCCATCCTCCTCCGCAAACACGTGCCGACCACAAGGCGGACCCGTTGGTCGAAAGAGTTACAACTACTGTGTGGTAGTCACCACTGATGTATATATTGTACATACAGGATGTTGATATAGGTACTTTACGGTAAGGCCCCTGTACTACAGGTACGGGAGTAGATCCCTGCCTGCTGGCTCCGCCCAGTAGGCGGAGTATAAATATGTGTGCTCCCAGTACAGCAGCCATTTCGTCAGCTGCTGTAGGAGGCCACACATCTCAGTGTAATAAAGCCTCGATTACATCCTACTCTCGTCTTAGTGTAATTGATCGCGCATCAATTTATTACACTGAGCTTTTCAGAAGATGGACCTCCGCATCAAGCCGGATAGCCTGCAGCTGCATCCGCAAGCAGACAACGCCAAAAAGGACTTTGAATATTGGCCAGCCTGTTTTGAAGCTTACATCGGGTCTGCGCCAGACGAAATTCCAGAAGCACAGAAGCTCCAGATCCTTTACACGCGGCTGAGCTCCAACGTATTTCCACTTGTCCAGGACATGCCGACCTATGCAGAGGCCATGGCACTACTGAAGGAAAACGACGCTCAGCAGATTAACACACTCGATGCCAGGCACCTCCTGTCCACGCGGCGTCAACTTCCCGGTGAGTCGATGGAGGATTTCTGGCGTGCCCTGCTCCCCCTAGTTAGAGACTGTGACTGTCAGGCCGTTTCGGCCACGGAACACTCGAATTTGCTAATGAGAGACGCATTTGTTACGGGGATAGGGTCTGACTACATCCGCCAGCGCCTCTTAGAGGGGGCCACGCTCGACCTCGCGGCGACCAAAAAACTCGCGCTTTCACTTACGGTCGCATCACGCAACATTCAGGCCTATGCCCCCGACCGCACGGCCCACCCCCCCGTGCATCGTGGACTCCGCAGACGGCCGCCCCATCGTGGACCCCACCAGGGACCGCCCTCAGCCAATCCCACGCATGTGCCGCGCGGCAGCCAACCAACCCTGGGGGGCCCAAATGCTACTTCTGTGGGCAGTCAAAACACCCCCGACAGTGCTGCCCGGCACAGAGCGCCCTCTGCAAGGCCTGTGGCAAGAAGGGACATTTTGTTGCAGTGTGCCAGGCCCGCTCAGTCGCCGCTATTGTCCCGGCAACCCCCACGTGCATCCAGTGGGTGCCGCCATCTTCCCTTCCCAGGACCACGTGCGGCCAGTGGACGCCGCCACCTTGCTTGACTCGCAACACGTGTGGCCCGTGGGCGCCGCCATCTTGTTCCTCCCAGGACCAACGGGCGCCGCCATCTTGCTTTCCCCACGACATGTGCGGCCCATGAGCGCCGCCATTATACCTGACTCAGGACCCATGCCTGTCAAGCACCTCATCCGGCTGCTCATCGCCTGCAACTGCCAACAACCAGCCGCGTCTCGCCTCGGTCACGATTGACCAGTCTCGACCACACAACCTCGCGACTGCTTCAACTAAAGTGAAGGTCGACGGGCACGAGATCTCCTGCCTGCTGGACTCCGGGAGCACTGAGAGCTTCATTGCCCCCGATGTGGTAAGGCGCTGCTCCCTCGCGGTACACCCTGCTTACCAGAGAATCTCCCTGGCTTCCGGGTCCCACTCTGTGGCGATCCGGGGATACTGCATCGCCACGCTCACTGTCCAGGGCGTGGAGTTCAGCGGCTTCTGCCTCTACATCCTCCCAACCTCTACGCTGCCCTGCTACTCGGCTTGGACTTCCAGTGCAACCTCCAGAACCTAACCCTGAAATTCGGCGGGCCCCTACCACCCCTTACTGTATGAAGCCTCATGACCCTTAAGGTCGACCCACCTTCCCTTTTTGCAAACCTAATCCCGGATTGCAAACCCGTTGCCACCAGGAGCAGACGGTACAGCGCCCAGGCCAGGACCTTCATCAGGTCTGAAGTCCAGCGGCTGCTTCGGGAAGGCATCATCGAGGCCAGCAACAGCCCCTGGAGAGCCCAAGTGGTAGTGGTCAAAACTGGGGAGAAAAACAGGATGGTCGTTGACTACAGTCAGACCATCAATCGGTACACTCAGCTCGACGCGTACCCACTCCTACGCATATCTGATATGGTCAATCAGATTGCACAGTACCGGGTCTTCTCAACAGTAGACCTGAAATCTGCCTACCACCAGCTCCCCATCCGCAAGGCGGACCGCCCATACGCTGTGTTCGAGGCAGACAGCCGCCTTTACCATTTTCTTAGGGTTCCCTTCGGCGTCACCAACGGAGTCTTGGTCTTCCAACAGGAGACGGACCGATTGGTTGACCGGTACAGGCAGCGGGCCCCTTTCCCGTACCTGGACAATGTCACCATCTGCGGCCATGATCAGCAGGACCATGACGACAACCTTGCCAAATTTCTCCACATCGCCACTCTCCTCAACCTCACGTCTCGCAAGGAAAGTGCATGTTCAGCACGAACTGCTTAGCCATCCTCGGCTATGTGGTGCAGAACGGAGTTCTGGGGCCCGACCCCGATCGCATGTGCCCCCTCATAGAATTCCCCCTCCCCCACTGCCCCAAGGCCCTCAAACGTTGCCTGGGGTTCTTTTCGTATTACGCCCAGTGGGTCCCAAACTATGCGGACAAGGCCCGCCCACTCATTCAATCTACTACTTTTCCTCTGGCAGCTGAGGCTCACCAGGCCTTTAACCGTATCAAGGCCAACATCGCCAAGGCCGCGATGCACGCGGTCGATGAGACACTCCCCTTCCAAGTTGAGAGCGATGCATCATACGTCGCTCTGGCCACCACCCTCAACCAGGCAGGCAGGCCCGAGGCATTCTTTTCCTGCACCCTCCATGCCTCCGAAATCCGGCACACCTCCATCGAAAAAGAGGCCCAAGACATCGTTGAAGCTGTGCGGCATTGGAGGCATTACCTGGCCGGCAGGAGACTCACTCTCCTCACTATCCAACGGTCGGTTGCCTTCATGTTTAATAACACACAGCGGGGCAAGATCAAAAACGATAAAATCTTGAGGTGGAGGATCAAGCTCGCCACCTACAATTACGAGATTTTGTATCGTCCCGGTAAGCTCAACGAGCCCCCCGATGCCCTATCCCGAGGTACATGTGCCAGCGCACAAGTGGACTGACTCCGGACCCTGCACGACAACCTCTGTCACCCAGGGCTCACACGTCTTTACCATTTCATCAAGGCCCGCAACCTGCCCTGCTCCATCGAGGAAGTCAGGGCGATCACCAGAGACTGCCAGGTCTGTGCGGAGTGTAAACCGCACTCCTATCGGCCAGACCGTGCGCGCCTGGTGAAGGCCTCCCGCCCCTTTGAACACCTCAGCGCGGATTTCAAAGGGCCCCTCCCCTCCACCAACCGCAACACGTACTTTCTCAGTGTGGTCGATGAATATTCCCGATCCCCCTTTGCCGTCCCATGCCCCGACATGACGTCTGCCACCGTCAGCAATGCCCTCAACACAATCCTCGCTCTGTTCGGCTTCCCCGCCTACGTCTGCAGCAACCGGGGATCCTCATTTATGAGCGAGGAGCTGCGCCAGTACCTGCTCAACAGGGGCATTGCCTCGAGCAAGACGACCAGCTACAACCCCAGGGGAAACGAGCAGGTGGAGCGGGAGAATGGGACCGTCTGGAGGGCCATCCAGCTGGCCCTACGGTCCAGAAATCTCCCGGCCTCTCGCTGGCAGGAGGTCCTCCCCGACGCACGTCACTCCATTCGGTCACTCCTGTGCACCGCGACTAATGAAACCCCCCATGAACATCTGCTTTTAAAGCAGACCAAGGCAGGCTAGCAGCACGGTTCGATTCTCGTACCAGCCTCCCCAAACAGGTGCCGGAATGTGGCGACTAGGGGCTTTTCACAGTAACTTCACTTGAAGCCTACTTGTGACAATAAGCGATTTTCATTTCATTTCATTTCATTCTTTGCCTTCCCTAGGAAGTCCACCTCCGGGGTTTCTCTCTGGCAGCTCCAGGACCCGTTCTCCTCCGTAGACACGTTCGACTCCAGAAGGCGGACCCGTTGGTTGAGAGGGTACAGCTATTTCGCGCTATCCCGCAGTACGCCTACGTAGCGTACCCCGACGGCCGCCAAGACACAATCTCCCTCAGGGACCTGGCACCAGCTGGTTCCACCCCCCCCTCCGATCCGGCACCACCCTCCCCCCCGGCGCACCCCACCACAGCCTCCGCTCCGGGACAATCCGTCCTCCACTTACTCACACCCGGGGATGAAGAGGATTTCGACACGCTCCCGGAGTCACCGAAGACCAAGCCGCCGCCGGAGTCGCCACCAGCACTGCGGCGCTCTCAACGACAGATCAAGGCACCGGACCGCCTGAATTTGTAATATTATCTGTCCTTTTAAAACACAACTTTCTGTATATAGTTCTCCAACACCCCCGCCGAACTCATTTTTTTAACAGGGGGTGAATGTGGCAGTCACCACTGATGTATATATTGTACATACAGGATGTTGATATAGGTGCTTTACGGTAAGGCCCCTGTACTACAGGTACGAGGGTTGATCCCTGCCTGCTGACTCCGCCCAGTAGGCGGAGTATAAATATGTGTGCTCCCAGTACAGCAGCCAATTTGTCAGCTGCTGTAGGAGGCCACACATCTCAGTGTAATAAAGCCTCGATTACATCCTACTCTCTTTGTGTAATTGATCGTGCATCATATTGCACGCGAACCTGCAGTACGCCTACGTGGCGCACCCTGACGGTCGCCAGGACACAGTCTCCGCCCGGGACCTGGCACCAGCTGGATCCCCACCCACGGCCCACCACCCGACCCATCCTCCTCCGATTGCCCCGGTGCCATTTACCCTCCCCCCAGCACACCTCACCACAGCCCCCGCCCCAGGACGATCCGTTCTCCCACTGGTTCCACTCGGGGGCAAGAAGACTTGGACAACACGCTCCCGGAGTCACAGGTGACCAAGTCAGCACCCACATCACCACCGGGACCGAGGCGATCACAGCGGAGGATCAAGGCACCCGACCAACTGAAACTGTAAATTTTGCCTGAACTGTAAATTTTGCCTGAATTGTAAATTTTTCCACCACCCCTGCCGGACTCTTTTTATAACAGGGGGTGAATGTGGTAGTCACCACTAACTGTATATTACATGTAGTACCTGTATATTAGATGTAGTACGGTAAGGCTGCTGTACTAGAGGTACATGGGTAAATCCTGCCTGCTGGCACCGCCCAGTAGGCGGCATATAAATGTGTGTGTTCGCCGGTGCTGCTCCCATTCTGGTAGCAGCTACAGGAGGCCACACATCTTTGCTCAATAAAGCCTTGATTATTCACTACTCTCGCCTTTGTAGTAATTGATAGGACATCACAGTGTAACCTCTGAAGCCTGACCTTGAAGTTCAGTGGACCCTTGCCCCCTCTCACCGTCTGTAGCCTCGCGACCCTTAAGGTCGCCCCTCCCTCACTCTTTGCGAGCCTCACCCCTGACTGTAAGCCCATCGCCACCAGGAGCAGACGATACAGTGCTCAGGACAAGGCCTTTATCAGGTCGGAGTTCCAGCGACTCTTGCGGGAAGGGATCATTGAGGCCAGTAACAGCCCCTGCAGAGCCCAAGTGGTGGTCGTCAGGACCGGGGAGAAGAACCGGATGGTCGTCGACTACAGTCAGACGATCAACCGCTACACGCAACTCGATGCTTACCCTCTTCCCCGCATATCTGACATGGTCAACCAGATTGCGCACTACCGAGTCTTCTCCACGGTAGACTTGAAGTCCGCGTACCATCAGCTCCCTATCCGCCCGGAGGACCGCCACTACATGCCTTCGAGGCAGACGGCCGCCTCTACCACTTCCTCAGGGTCCCCTTCGGCACCACCAATGGGGCCTCGGTCTTCCAATGGGAGATGGACCGAATGGTTGACCAGTACGGGCTGCGGGCCACATTCCCAGAGTTGGATAATGTCACCATCTGCGGCCATGATCAGCAGGACCACGACGTTAACCTTAAGAAATTCCTCCACACCGCCCAGCTCCTTAATTTGACCTATAACAAGGAGAAATGCGTTTTCCGCACAACCCGACTAGCCATCCTTGGCTCTGTCGTGGAAAACGGAGTCCTAGGGTCCGACCCCGATGGCATGTGCCCCCTCCTGCAACTTCCCCTCCCTCACTGCCCCAAGGCCCTGAAGAGAGAGATGCCTGGGGTTCTTTTCCTTCTATGCCCAGTGGGTCCCCAATTATGCAGAAAAGGCCTGCCCATTTATCAAATCCACCATTTTTCCCCTGACGGCATCAAGACAGACATTGCCAAGGCCACGATGCACGCTGTGGACGAGTCCATTCCATTCCAGGTGGAGAGCGATGTGTTGGACTTTGCCCTGGCGCTACCCGCAACCAGGCAGCAAGGCCCGTGCCTTTTTTTTCCCGGACCATCCATGCCTCCGAGATGCGACACTCCTCCGTCGAGAAGGAAGCTCAAGCCATTGTGGAAGCTGTGTGACATTGGAGGCATTACCTGGCCGGCAGGAGATTCACTCTCCTCATTGACCAAAGGTCGGTTGCCTTCATGTTCAACAACACACACCGGGGCAAGATCAAGAACAACAAGATCTTGAGATGGAGGATCGAACTCTCCAACTATAACTACGATATCTTGTATCGTCCTGGGAAGCTCAATGAGCCCCCAGATGCCCTGTCCCGCGGCACATGCGCCAGCGCGCAAGATGACCGACTTCGGGCCATCCACAATGACCTCTATCATCCGGGGGTCACCCGGCTTCTCCATTTCATCAAGGCCCGCAACCTGCCCTACTCCACTGAGAAGGTAAGGACCATGACCAGGGACTGCCAAGTCTGCGCGGAGTGAAAGCCGCACTTCTATCGGCCAGGCAGGGCTTACCTGGTGAAGGCCTCCCACCCCTTTGAACGCCTCAGCGTTGATTTCAAAGGGCCGCTCCCCTCCACTGACCGTAATGTGTACTTCCTCAACATCGTTGACGAGTACTCCCATTTTCCCTTTCCCATCCCATGCCCCGACATGACCTCGGACATTGTCATCAAGGCCCTACACAGCATCTTCACCTTGTTCGGTTTCCCCACCTACATCCACAGTGATCGGGGCTCCTCTTTTATGAGCGATGAGCTGCGTCAGTTCCTGTTTAGCAAGGGCATTGGCTCAAGCAGGATGACCAGCTACAACCCCCGGGTAAACGGGCAGGTGGAGAGGGAGAATGCGACGGTCTGGAAGGCCGTCCTTCTTGCCCTACGGCCTGGACGTCTCCCAGTCTCCCGCTCTCAGGAGGTCCTTCCCGATGCGCTCCACTCCATCCGGTCGTTTCTCTGCACCGCCACGAACGAGACCCCTCGCAAACGTTTGTTTGTCTTCCCCAGGAAGTCCATCTCCGGGGTCTCGCTTCCGTCCTGGCTGTCAACACCAGGGCCTGTCCCCCTCAGGAAGCATGTGAGGAGCCATAGGTCCGACCCCCTGGTCGAGAGGGTTCAGCTCCTCCATGCAAACCCTCAGTATGCCTACGTGGCACACCATGACAGACGGCAGGACAGTCTCCCTCCGGGATTTGGCACCCGCAGGTTCCCCAGCAACCGTCAGCAACGCGCCCACCCCTACACCGCCTATCACCATCACTCGAATGCGGCGGGACTTGGCACCGGCAGTCCTCCCTGGGGCCATTACCACCGCCCCCGCCCCTACACCGTCTCCCTCTCCATCAACACATCGCGATGAAGCTGCAGACGACACGCTCCCGGAGTCGAAGGTTCCGACACCCGTGCCCACACCGCAGCCAGGGCTGAGGCGATCACGGTGGAAGATCAAGGCTCCCGTCAGACTCAACCTGTGAGTCCACTTCACCCCCGCTTGACTTTTCTTTAACTGGGGGTGAATGTGGTGAACCACGTATTGCTACTATATATATATATATTTACCGTTATTCATTATTTGTCCTCCTGTTATCCACCACTGTATATATGTTGACTGTTGTTCTTATTCACTGTTACTTACTGTTGTTGTGTTGATGTTTCTGTTGGCTCCGCCTGTGCCACCGCCCCTCAGGGGAGGTATATAATTGGCAAAGCTGTGGCCAGCTCTCAGTGTGGGAGCAGCAGCAGGCTGGCATACTTCTCAGCTTATTAAAACCACTGTTCTCTTCTACAAGACAACTCGTGTGAATTGATGGTCCATCAGGCAGCAAGACCAGCGCCCCCCCGGGGCTCTTTGCCTGTGAGCAAAGATTGCTACTCACCTCTTCAACTCCCCACAAAAGCCTTTCCATCAGGTTCACGTTTTTAAAAAGGAGCACTAATCGGCGCCAGGGTGAGCACTTGCTGGGGCGGCCAGTGAATGATAAAAGGCCAGTGGATGACGGGTGTATGGAAATGGGGCTTAAGTGGTGCTAATTGGTTTCTCGCCACGCGATGGCGGGATTCCGAACTCGCCTACGGGAGCAGGCCTGTTGCATCGCAAACTGTTTGGCGCCTGGCACGGTTCCAGTTTTTGGCCTTTCCCACTATTCAACGGCCTCGCTACGCTTGAGCAGGAGTGTAACAAGACCAAAAGATCTCACCCATTACCTTATTTTTGAAATTTCAGTTACTGCATGCAAACGTACGTCCAGTGGAACTGGGCAAGTTAATTTATTGTGAACGGTTTCAAAAAGTCAAATTAAATTTCCCTCCTGACTGTTCCCTACTTCCAAACATGACCAATTTTGCGCTTCTCATTTCCCCGTTCAGTGGCATGGCCAATATATCTGTGTCTGATTTTCTCATCTGGTTTTGCTGATCTATCTGTCCTGTGTAAGGTGTGCCCAGTCTGAGTTTGAAATAATGAATCACTCATGTTCATTAGGAGGAAGTGTAGCATCGATTTACCAGAATGATACCTGGATTCCCAGCATTAAATTACAAGGAAAGATTGCACAACTGGGGTTGTATTCCTTGGAAATTAGAATGTTAGGCAGTGATTTTATTGGAGTTTTCAAGATATTGAGAGGAACAAATAGAGTAGAGAGAAACTGTGTCCACTGGTTAGGAAGTCTAGGTCACAGAGCTAGCGTTGACAGGATCTGAAGATCCCACCAGCAACCAATTGCAAGCTTCCACGGGGGGGCGGAAAATCTCAGCCTCGGTCTGCAATTCAGAGCCAGATCTTTCTGGAGTCAAATTAGGAAACACTTCTTCATGTAAAGGGTGGTAGGTGTTTAAAAGGCTATTCCACAAATGGCAATTGATTCTAGATCAATTGTTAAATTAAAATTTGAGATTGGTAGGGATTAAGGGATATGGGGTGGGTGGCATGGTAGCACTGTTTCTTCACAGCTCTGGTTGCCTCCCACAAGTCCCAAAAGACGTGCTATTAGGTAATTTGGACATTCTTAATTCTCCCTCTGTGTACCCGAACAGGCGCCGGAATGTGACGACGAGGGGCTTTTCACAGTACCTTCATTGCAGTGTTAATGTAAGCCGACTTGTGACAATAAAGATTATTAAGGGATATGGGACAAAGGCAGGTATATGGAGTTGGGTTGCAGATTATCCACAATCTCATTAAATGGCAGAAAAGGCTCAAGGGACTGGATGGCTTACTCCCTTCATACATACCCAATTGTTGCTCCTACTGATAGTTGTACTTTACTACTGGGCACTTTGGTAGTTCCAAATTTTTTAAAAAACGTGAGTTCTAATATCAGAAGCTCTACTTTCCTCCAATTGTTCTTTTCTTTTATTCATTCATGGGATATGGGTGTCCCTGGCAAGACCAATATTTATTGCCCATCCCGGATTGAACTGGCGAAGGTGTTGGTGAGCCCCCTTCTTGAATACAACTGTCATTTCAAAGGTAAATTAAGAGTACAGACCACATTGCTGTGGCTTTGGAATTACATATAGAACAGACTGTGTAAGGACGGCACATTTTTTTCCTCAATTACATGAGTGGACCAGATGGATTTTATGACAAAATGGTAGTTTCACAGCCACCATTACTGACAGTAGCGTTATTGTTCCAGCTTCATTTTTAATGAAGTGGTTTTAAATTCCCCAGTTGCTATTTGAGCTCATTTGTCTCTGGATCATTAAGGCCTCTGGATACCGTTTCAGTAACAGAATGACTATGCTTCAGTACCCTAATTTTCTGGTTTATCCTGAAGCATTGCAAGCTTCTTCATTAAAAATATATTGATTTATGAAATAACGAAAGTGTCGGAAATCTGCTGAAATGAATATTGGGTATGGTCAGTATTAAATCAACAGGCTCTCTGTCAGAAATCGATGGTGTATAAATGCTGCCAGGATGTATTGCTTTAAACCTTCAACCTCGCCCCTGTCATATGCGCTCTGTGAGTAACCTTAAATTGTATTAGGCTGAGCCTGGCGTAAGAGGAAGAGGAATTAACCCTACTCAGGGCATCAGCCCACAGACCCTCATCTATCTCCTCCCCAAGCTCCTCCTCCCACTTGCCCTTTAACTCCTCTACCAAGGCCTCCTCCTCTTCTTTCAGCTCAGTACGAAGTCTTACAACACCAGGTTAAAGTCCAACAGGTTTGTTTCGATGTCACTGGCTTTCGGAGCGCTGCTCCTTCCTCAGGTGAATGAAGAGGTCTGTTCCAGAAACACATATATAGACAAATTCAAAGATGCCAGACAATGCTTGGAATGCGACCATTAGCAGGTGGTTAAATCTTTACAGATCCAGAGATGAGGTAACCCCAGGTTAAAGAGGTGTGAATTGTGACAAGCCAGGACAGTTGGTAGGATTTTGCAGGCCAGATGGTGGGGGATGAATGTAATGTGACATGAATTCCAGGTCCCGGTTGAGGCCGCACTCATGTGTGCGGAACTTGGCTATAAGTTTCTGCTCGGCGATTCTGCGTTGTTGCGCGTCCTGAAGGCCGCCTTGGAGAACGCTCACCCGGAGATCAGAGGCTGAATGCCCTTGACTGCTGAAGTGTTCTCCGACTGGAAGGGAACATTCCTGCCTGGTGATTGTTGCGCGATGTCCGTTCATTTGTTGTCGCAGCGTCTGCATGGTCTCGCAAATGTACCACGCTTCGGGACATCCTTTCCTGCAGCGTATGAGGTAGACAACGTTGGCCGAGTCGCACGAGCACGTACCACGTACCTGGTGGGTGGTGTTCTCACGTGTAATAGTGGTATCCATGTCAATGATCTGGCACGTCTTGCAGAGATTGCCATGGTAGGGTTGTGTGGTGTCGTGGTCACTGTTCTGAAGGCTGGGTAGTTTGCTGGGTAGTTTCTTTCAGCTCCTGATAGATCGCCGAAACCTTGCCTTCTCCAACCCATACACCCAAAATCACCCTGTCCTGAATCCTCTGTGCCGGGAGCAACGGGAATTCCCTCACCTGCCGCCTCACAAACGCCCTCACTTGCATATACCTGAACGCATTTCCCGGGGGTAACCCAAACTTCTCCAGCGCCCCTAGGCTCTCAAACGTCCCATCTATAAACAGGTCCCCCATTCTTCTAATCCCTGCTCGATGCCAGCTCCAAAACCCCCCATCCATCCTTCCCGGAACAAACCAATGGTTCTTCCGAATCGGGGACCAAACCGAGGCTCCCACCTCGCCCCTATGTCGTCTCCACTGCCCCAGATCTTCAACGTGTAGCGGGTTCCTTCCTTGCTTTACTCCACTACTGGGCCGATATCTGGGGTTTGTATATCTGTGTGTGTCTCTCTCCAGCTGGCCCTGAAACTTCAGAGACCAGGGGATGCCGCACTGGGACACCTCCGTGGGAGAGAGCACTGAATCAAGCCTGCCGTTTATCCCTAACCGGAAGCCTGAGGCTTATAGCGCACAGATATCCAGACCCCCACCAATGCCCACGTGATTCTCTCTCTTGCCGGTGGTAAAACACCCACCCGGTTCCTACTTCGCTGGAGTAGCTTTCCCAAGAGAGAGAATAGGACACTGCTGTTTATCACCTAACCAGCAGCCTGTCCTGAGTGAACGGGTTCGAATCGTTCCAAGATTACCCTAGGTTCTCGACCCTGGAATTAGGGTGAGGAGTATTTTAAATGTGACTTGGTCAGAGATTGCTGGTGAGAGATCGAAGAATTGAAACGGACTCCAATTACAAACAAATCGAGGTTTATTGAAAAGCCCAGGTCAAAATCACCAAAACAGAAGAAAATACAATAAAACCTTAAACTCTACCAAAACTATGTCTATCAAGAAATTGCTATAACGGACACAACGTAAAATCTTATTGTTACACACTTTAACAATGGTAATGGAGTAAAAGAACACACAAAACAAGCACCCTGTCCCAAAGCCACAACCACTATCAAAGTCCCGGGAGTTTCGCACGCTGCTGCAGGGTACTTACAGTCCAAGGCTGCGGCTGGAGCAGGAGGTCAAGTTGAAGTTGGAGAGGTCAAGCTAAGAGCAGTCAGTCGAAAAAAAAGAAGACCCCGATGACCGTTTGACCACCCCTTTTATGCCCGTTTACCTGGGTTTTCTGGTGTCAGGCCAGCCCCTATTGCATTGAATAGGTACAAGTTTTAAAGTTCCCACTGGTCCCGCCCCCTTTGAGCCAGGCAGACCTGTCCAGATCTGAATTTGGCGCGGACTCCGCCCCCTCCCACCAGTGAGTTCCTGCTGGTCCCGCCCCCTTTGAGCCAGGCAGACCTGTCAACTTCTGAGTTCTCCTCGCAGGTCCGCCCCTTCCAGCCAGGCAGACCTGTCCAGATTTGAATTTGGCGCGGACTCCGCCCCCTCCACCCAGTGAGTTCCTGCCGGCGGCTCCTGTCAAGATTGGAGTACCTCCCCTAGGTCCGCCTCCAACCGGTTATCTTGCAGGGCCTTTCCCAGCGCAATACACTAGTTCCAGACAGTCTATTCTTTTAGATAACGGGTTAAGCTCCATTGTGAAGATTTTTCAAGGGCTTCCATCTGCTTCGGAGATCGCTGCTATCCTCACCTCGTTATGTTGATGGGACGTTGATGGGATTCCGCTCTGGTGGAGACAAAGTCATTTACATCTGCACGGGGCTATGACCATCCCATTGTCCTGCTTGCAGGCAGGCCCCTTACAGCATTACCATGCCCTTTGTCTCTGTTTTTAATCCTATTTAGTTGTCTGGCTTCTTCTTCCTTGTAGCTCCGGGGGGTGGTGGGGGGGGGGGGGGGGGGGGGCGGGGGGGGGGGGTTTGTAAATACCTATGCACATACTCAGCTCAGCGGACCAAGCCTGCTGGGAAATTTGGTTATGTTCCTTTGGCTGAAAAGTGTCCATTTTTACAGTCTCTGGATTTTATCCTTGAACATAGTCCACAAAGGGCCGAATTGCCCGAAAACCTTACAAACGTTGCCACCACCACCGGACTCGTGGTGTACCTTGTCGGCGAGAGCGGCAGCGGTGCCGTCACCAGCGCGCTCAGGCTCGTGCCCACGCAGGACGCCATCTCCAACCTCTTCCATGCCGCCCCCTCTCCCTCTATTACCCACTTACGGATCATCACCACGTTGGCTGCCCAATAATAGCCGCACAGATTCGGCAGTGCCAGCCCTCCCTGTCCCTGCTATGCTCCAGAAACACCCTCTTTACCCTCGGGGTCTTATTTGCCCACACAAAACCCATGATGCTCCTACCTACCCTTTCAAAAAAACCTTGGTAATCATAATAGGAAGGCACTGGAACACAAAGAGAAACCTCGGGAGGACCATCATTTTAGCCGACTGTACCCTGCCCGCTAGCGAGAGTGGCAGCACAGCCCATCTTTTGAAATCCTCCTCTATCTGCTCCACCAACCGCATCAAATTGAGCTTGTGCAGGGCCCCCCAACTCCCAGCCACCTGGATCCCCAAGTACCGAAAGCTCCTTTCCGCCATCTTCAATGGTAGGTCGTCTATCCCCCTTCCCTGGTCCCCTGGATGCACCACAAAGAGCTCACTTTTCCCTACATTGAGCTTATACCCTGAGAAGTCCCCAAACTCCCTTAGGATCCGCATGACCTCCACCATCCCCTCCACTGGATCTGCCACATATAGCAACAGGTCGTCCGCATACAGTGACACCCGATGTTCCTCTCCCCTCCATTTCCTGGACTCTCTTAGTGCCATGGCCAAAGGCTCAATTGCCAATGCAAACAACAAGGGGGACAGGGGCCACCCCTGCCTCGCCCCTCGGTACAGCCGAAAGTACTCCGACCTCTGCCGATTCGTAGCCACACTCGCCACCGGGGCTCTATATAGCAGCCTGACCCAGCTGATGAACCCCTCTCCGAACCCAAACCTCCGCAACACTTCCCAAAGATACTCCCACTCCACCCGGTCGAAGGCCTTCTCCGCATCCATAGCTGCCACTATCTCCGCCTCTCCCTCCACTGAGGGCATCATAATCACATTGAGGAGCCTCCGCACATTAGTGTTTAGCTGCCTGCCCTTTACAAATCCCGTCTGGTCCTCATGGATCACCCCCGGGACACAGTCCTCAATTCTCGTAGCCAGCACTTTTGCCAGCAACTTAGCATCCACATTGAGGAGCGAGATCGGTCTATACCCACATTGCAGTGGGTGCTTGTCCCGCTTCAGGATCCGAGAGATCAGCGCCCCGGACATTGTCGGGGGCAGGGTCCCCCCCTCCCTTGCCTCATTGAAAGTCCTCATTAGCAACGGGCCTAGCAGGTCCACATTTTCCTATAAAACTCGACCGGGAACCCATCTGGCCTTCCCCGCCTGCATGTTCCCCAATCCTTTAACCAGCTCCTCCAACCCAATTAGTGCCCCTAAACCAGCCACCTCCTGCTCCTCCACCCTCGGGAACCTCAGTTGATCCAAAAATCGTCGCATCCCCTCTTCCCCCGCTGGGGGCTCAGATCTGTACAGCTCCTCATAGAAGTCCTTGAATACCTCATTTACTCTCACCGCATTCAAAACTCATTCTTTGAGCTTGATTGCTGCATGGTGAGAGGCTTGGCTTTTAGGGGAAAGGATGGGAAGATTGATCACACCTGTCTCTTCCAGCGCAAAAGGACCCCATTGCATTTCTCACACAGGCAGTTCTCTCAATGCCCTGACCAAGGCTCCTTCTCCAACCAACAGCATAAAAAGTAAACTATTTGGTCACTCGTTTCATTTACTGTTTAGAATCATGGAAATATTACATCAGAGATGGAGGTCATTCAGCCCATCATGTCTGCATTGGCTGGAAAAGACCTATCCAGTTTAATTCCACTTTCCTGCTCTTGGTTCATAGCCCTGTAGGTTCTGACACCTGGGGCGGGATTCTCCGACCCCCAGGTGGGTTGGAGAATCGCTGGGGGGAGGCATAAATCCCGTCCGGCCGCCCCGCGATAATTTCCGGCCTCCCGTTGACGTGAATTGCGCCGCGCGCCTTGGAGAATGTCGAATACCGGCGCGACGCAATGGGCCCCGGGGCCGCCCCAATTCTCCGGGCCGGATGGGCCGAAGACCCGCCGACATGACCATGGGTCACGCCGGCGTAAATCAAACCACCTATTTAGCGGTGTCAACCAGTCGTGCTGGTTGACGCTGGCCAGCGCAGAGGTAGGGGTAGGCATGGGGCGGCTGCCGGAGAAGTGGGGGGGGGGGTCGCAGGACCCATTGGAGTGTGCGTGCCGGGGGGGTAGGGACTGGGGGGGAGGGGCTGGGGGGATGGAGGGGCTGGGGGGAAGGGATGGGCTGGGGGGCAGGGAGGGGCTGGGGAGGAGGGAGGGGCTGTGGGAGGAGGGAGGGGCTGGGGAGGAGGGAGGGGCTGTGGGGAGGGAGGGGCTGGGGGGATGGGGCTGGGGGAGGGGGGCTGTGGGGATGGGTGGGAAGGGCTGGGGGAGAGGCTGGGGAGGGGTGGGGGCGGTAGGAACTGGGGTGGTAGGGGCAGAGGGGGAGGGGGGTTGGAGAGAGTGCCTGCCGGGGAGGAGGGGGTGGGGTCTGGGAGGGTGCGTGCCAGGGAGGAGAGGGGAGTCCGGGGAGGGCAAGTGATGGAGAGGGTGCGTGCCGGGGAGGTGGGGGGGTGGGTCTGGGGAGGGTGCGTGCCGGGGAGGAAATGGGGGGGTTGGGGTTGGGGAGGGTGCGTGCCGGGGAGGAGGGGGGGTGTTAGGGGAGGGTGCGTGCCGGGGAGGAAAGGGGGGGTTGGGGAGAGTGCGTGCCGGGGAGGAGGGGGTGGAGTTTGGGGTGAGTGCGTGCCGGGGAGGAAAGGGGGGTGGGTTTGGGGAGGGTGCGAGCCGGGGAGAGGGGGGGAGGGTTTGGGGAGGGTGCATGCCGGGGGGGGAGAGGGGAGTCCGGGGAGGGCAAGTGATGGAGAGGGTGTGTGCTGGGGTGTGGGGGGGGGGGTTGGGGAGGGTGCGTGCCGGGGAGGAGGGGGGGTGGGTTTGGGTAGGGTGCGTGTTGGGGAGGAGGGGAGGAGGTTGGGGAGGGTGCGTGCCGGGGAGGAGGTTGGGGAGGGTGCGTGCTGGGGAGGAGGGTTTGGGGTTGGGGAGGGTGCGTGCCAGGGAGGAGAGGGTGGGGGGGTTTTGGGGAGGGTGCGTGCCGGGTAGGAGAGGGGGGGCCTTGGGGAGGGTGCGTGCCGGGGAGGAGAGGGGGGGGCATTGGGGAGGGTGCGTGCCAGGGAGGAGAGGGGGGGTTTGGGGACGGGGAAGGGGGGGTGTCCGCCTGGCCATGTGCCAGCTGGCAACAGTCGTGACCAAGCAGCCCCTGGCACCTGGCTGCGGGGAGGTGGGGGGTATGGGCAATGGTGACATGTCGTCTATCCACCCACCCCCACTCCCCACCCCCTGCAGGCCGTTATGTTTGGTCATCACCCAGCGATGTTGGCCGCCGTGGCGGGAGCCGCACTTCTACATGTTGCCCTGGGGGAGCTGGAGCAGGAGCGTGCCAGGGAGGCGGCGGAGGCTGCCGCAGGGGAGCGTGCTGCAGGGAGGCAGGTGTCAGCCTCCCAGGCTAGAGGGCCGCCCGCAAGACAGGACGAGGAAGAGGTGGTGGTAGTGCCACCACGACGGAGACGCCCGATGAGGCCCCATGTGTACCGGCCCCGCTCGTCGTACCAGGACCTCACAGACCGGGCATGCAGAAGGAGACTCCGGATGAGCCGGGAAACCGTTGTTAGACGTTTTAGTTGCTGTGAAATAAAGAGTCTAAAGTTCTTGTGCCTTTTCAACAAACACCATTTATTTCACTTCCACATCCTCTGCACAAAACCCTTAACAACACACCACCTGACAGAGGCCACCTGAAGCCCCTTTACATATTAGTGTCAATGAATGGATACTTAACATAAATGAGACAACTAATTGCAATGTCTCTTAACCCATTACTTAACAGTCTCCCCTTCCATGGAGAAAAAAAAAAAATTAGGTGAAAACAACATTTCAAGAAACTCAAAAACACACACATGATGTCCCTCCCTTTTCTTTTTTTTTGTTTGGACGAGAAACAAGCGCCCTTCATTAACAATATCCAAAAGTTTCTGTGAACTCGCCCCTCTTTGCGTAAAACAGTCTGACAGTTGATAGCTCCTGTCGTTCCATTTAATTTTTGTTATTTCCCCTCTGTCCAACATCTGCTTCAAACATGCGATATCTATCCGTAACCTCTTTTCATTGACACTTTTTGTAGACTGCACATTTTCCCACAGGGATTTATTGCCAATGTGACAGTCAATAGGTATATTACCCAAATCCCCTAATCCACAAATTTCTGTCAATATCATACATATAAAAAGCCATATCCACCGCCTCTACAAGGCTTAACGTCTCAGCAGCCAAAGTGCTTTTTACCACTCTCCTTATTTTCTTTGTTTCCCACACATGTGGGCAACATTTACCATTGTTCCCCAAAAGGAAAATTATAAAACCTTCTGCGCTTGAAACCCCATCACATAAATTTGCGTAGGATGCATCACTATAAACTATGAGTTTCAAGTGCTTAAGATCATCTAAAACCGGGAACTTCAAAACACACTCCTGCATTTTTAGTTTGGCCAACGCTTTATTTGCTCTTATTATGTCTTCCACTTTGGGATCATTCATTTTTGTACTCAACTCTAAGACATCAAAACTCACGTCTGGTCTAGTCTGTCTACCTAACCAGTTCAGTTGCCCAATTAAACTTCGTAGTTGCTCTTTTTCTTTCTTTGAAACCATTGCGTCTTTTTGTGAAACTCGGCCACGACTAATTGCTATTGGGGTGATGCTTACCAAATAAGATTGCTGACATAAAGTTGCCCCTAATTTAGTCTGTCCAATTTCCAGTCCAATATATTTAAATGCACCGGGAGCCTGACTTCCAACCCTGAATTCTTTTCTTAAACCAGAGATTACAATAGCTTCAAAATCACTCGTCCCACCCCACAAAAAATCATCGACATGCATCATAAAAATGCCAGATAGATTTTCTTTATAGTGCCAGTAAAACATTGCCGGATCTGCTTTCAACTGGCAACAGCCTAACTTTAACAAAACTGACCTTACCGAAAAATACCAGACTCTAGATGTATCATTTAATCCATATACACATTTGTTCAACTTCCAGAGTACCCCCTCTATGTTAGCTGCTTCTTTAGGAGGATGGAGAAAAATGTCTCTCTGAAGCTGATGCTCCTGCAAAAAGGCAGCTTTTATATCTATAGATTTGCATTTCCATGCCTTTGTGGCTAATAGAGCCAAGAAGATCTTTGAAATAACCTTTCCTGCTGTAGGTGAATCTACCCTTAAATCCTGATCTTCTAAGTTTTCTTAAAATCCCCTTGCCACAAGCCTGGTCTTTGCCTTATAAGTTCCATCCGGAAGAACGTTTTCCGTGCAAATCCATCTGTGGGATAGAGCTCTTTGTCCCCTATCCGGTACTTCCGTGGAAACCCCAAATTCACTCCAACTATGCAATTCTTGCTGTTTAGCTTCTTTAATAACTTTTTCATCTAATTTATTTGAAGCCACCAAAATCTCACGTGCATGTGGGCTTCTACTCCTATTAGTATTCGTAGTCTTACTCATGTTCCGATATCTTGACAAACCACGTCCCCTCTCCCGCCTGGTATCCCGTTCTGTACTGCTACTGCTTGATCTTTCCGTTCTGCTGTGGGATGTACTTTCAATAGTTCTCGACCCTTTCCTGCGGACCTGTTCACTATCCGATGTACTATCTGAACTGGCACTGCATTTCTGTGCCCTCCATTTTTGAACTTTGTTTTCCCAATCCATTGTCTTGACTCCTTCTCCTGAATGCTGCACATTCAACCAATGTTTATACTTTCCAGTGGCCTTCCCTGCTCTACTAATAACAGTTGCATCCCTCCATTGACTAGACCCTTCAGGCAAGTATGTCACTTTTGTACCAACTTTTGGCAGTTGCCCTAATCGGAAAAATGGCCTGTTTTAATTCACAAGAAGTGTTGTGTTCCTCCACAGAAACCCTGTCTATATCAGTTAATTGGTCCTCATAGTTCTGTAACACATGCGTACCAGATGACTCTGGTTCCTCGTCATGTCTGTCTGCTCTGTCTAAATTTGAAAATTTGTAATCTGTTCCCATTATCCTTGATGAACGGGCCCTAACAGTTTGATTACCATGTTGCAAAATAATTGTTTTGCCATCTATGCCTATGATCATCCCTGGGCCTTTCCATTCATTAGCATTGTCTCTCTTATAGTATACCATGCCTCATTGCTGAAAAACGGCATCTGATGGCCGTACGTTAGGTCTTAAAGCTCTGCGAATTCTTTCAGAGACTTCTGCTTCCAAAAAAGATTTTGTACTGATATGTAATGCATTTAAATGTTCAGCAAAACCAGAGCTAATTGTAGTCCCCTCCCAAGCTGGAGGCTGATCATCCAAAATGGACGGAATTTTAGGATTTCTACCAAACACTAATTGATAAGGACTATAGCCCCCAACCATCTGCAATGAATTCTTTGCATGTACTGCCCATGCTAAAGCTGAATTTAGCCTGCAATTTGGTCGATCTGCCAAAATTTTCCGAAGCATGTCATCGATGACAGCATGATTTCTTTCACAGACACCATTACTAAATGGGCTTTCTGCAGCCGTATTCACAACACTGATATTCATGTTTTCACACATATCCCTAAACTCATCATTAGCAAATTCTCCCCCATTGTCCGTAAGGACTTTTGCCGGTGGACCCATTCCTGTCCCTATCCATTTTTCCACGATTTGATCCAGAATTACTCTCTTTTCTTTACTTCGTACAATCGTTGATTGACTAAATCTGGTTGCTAAATCTACAAAATGCAAAATAAATATATTATTTGCTTTATCCCAGATCTTAAGGTCCATGGCCACAATGTCGTTAAAATCCCTGGCCAAAGGTAGGGTTACGATCGGTCGTGCTGGTGTCCTTCTGTACTTCCTACAAACTTCATGGCGGTCACTAACCTGTTCTATCAGTTTAGTATAGTCGTCATCCCTTACCCCTGCATCCTTTAATACATTTTTCAGCGTCCGAGGAGACGGATGTGCAAATTGCCCATGCAGTATTAATATACCACAAGCTTTTTATCAGCTAAAGTCCCATTTTGAACTGCCATTAACACATCCTGAACCACTCTACTTGAAAAATTATTTGTCAGTAATGGAATACAATAGTGTCCCGACTGTGTAAATTGTAAGTCCACCGTCTTTCCAAAAACTGTTGCCTTATCCTGTTCCATATCCAGTTTCATGTGTGCTTTCTTCATCGACGGTCTGCCCAGAAGCAAAGGTATCTCACTTGATACAACATCCGTGCTAATGAAATGATTCACTCCGGCAATATTGCAAGGGATCACCACTCTTTTCAGCGACTTCAGAGTATTATCATCCCCAAACCTGAAACTTGTGGAACTTTCAAATTCCTTAACCTTGTTACGATTTTCAGCATTCAAAGAGCCCAGGTAACATTTTAACCAGTCAATTCCACACACAGTAGATGTGCAGCCACTGTCCAATACAGCACAGTTGAAGGATTCTGCAACCAACACCCTCATTACCGGCGTAAAACTGCTTGTCAATAGGACAATGCCTTCTTTCCGGTCACTATCTTTTCCTTCTTCTGACTCTTCCGTGTCATGTGTCGCTTCAAACACTCTATCATAACGAGTTGGACAGTTGAAAGCATAATGGTATTGAGAGTCACATCGAAAACATCGATTTATCATGCCCCGTGCATTTCTGGGGTTCATCTTCCTATTTTAGGTTCTAACTGGGTTTCTGTCTTCATAATTTCCTTGTCTCGGTCTCCGTCTATAGTCTTGAGCCCTGTTCGTAGCCATACGATTTCGCCATCCTGTTACTAGTGTATCTTCCATATTCTGCCTTATTGCAGGCTGACCTATTTGGGTCATCAGAGCCATCGGAATCAAATGTTTCCCCAGAACCTTTTGTCAAGCTTTTGTCATCTGTTCGAATAAGGTATCCTTATCAGTAAACTGAACTCCTGTCAAAACCAGGAGCCTATCCATGTTGCTCACTCTAGAACAGTCAAGTAATTTAAAGGCCAACACAGACTGTGGAAATTCCAGATTGTGTTTCTGCAGCCTTTTATATAGTCTGCCAAATTCCATTGTATAGTCTTCCATGGAGATATCCTCCATTTTCCGGAACTTATCAAAATCCGACCATGCTTCAAACGCACTTAACAAGTCATCTTTCTTATAAATCTTAACCAGATAATGTAATAAATTCTCCAGACCTTCTTCTGAGTCTAACTCTTCCAATTCCAGCTCTGAAAGCATTTTGTTTCGTATTTTACTGCCATATGGTAGAGAAAGAGCCAATGCAATACCTTGTTTTCTCTTTCCCAAAGCAGTTACTTTAGTCCACATAACTACTGCACTTCTCCATTGGTCGTACGATTCCCTTTCAGAAAATAAGGGGGGATAGTCATATCCAGCCATCTTTATCCTGGGTTCAGCCATGTATCTTTTTTTTTCCTTCTCACTCACTCCTTGGTTTGATCAGGAAAAGTTGTATCTTTCAAACCTTCACATTTGCACAGCAACCATCCTCTGCTACCATTGTTAGATGTTTTAGTTGCTGTGAAATGAAGAGTCTAAAGTTCTTGTTCCTTTTCACCAAACACCATTTATTTCACTTCCACATCCTCTGCACAAAACTCTTAACAACACACCACCTGACAGAGGCCACCTGAAGCCCCTTTACATATCAGTGTCAATTAATGGATACTTAATATAAATGAGACAACTAATTGCAATGTCTCTTAACCCATTACTTAACAAGTGTGGCACACATCTGCCACCTGATGGCACACCTGGCACCACATGGCACTGGGGGAGGACACCCTCTCCCTGTGGCCGTCAAGGTTACGATGGCCCTGAACTTCTATGTCACGGGGTCATTCCAGGCGCCGGGTGGGGACCTGTTCGGCATCTCGCAGGCATCGGTGCACCGGTGCATCTGTACAGTGACAGACGCCCTATGTGCCATTGCGAACCGCTACATCCAGTTCCCTGTGCACCGGGCCAGCCAGGATGCATGGGCAGCGGGCTTCGCTGCCGTGGCCTGGATGCCCATGGTCCAGGGGGCGATCGATGGGATGCACGTCGCCGTGCAGCCATCTGCGGATAACAGGGCCATGTTCACGAATAGAAAGAGGACCTATTCCATGAATGAGCAGGTGGTATGTGACGACTGCATGAGGATCCTGCACGTCTGCGCCCGGTACCCGGGCAGTGTACATGACTCATTCATATTGGCGCAATCTTTCATCCCCACCATGTTCGAGGGACGCCCCCCCAGCTGAGGGGCTGGTTGCTAAGCGACAGAGGTTACCCAGTGCGGTCGTGGCTGATGACACCTATACAGAGGCCACAAACTGACGTGGAGAACCGCTACAATGATGCACATGCAGCGACCAGGGGTGTGATAGAGATGTGCTTTGGGCTGCTGAAGATGTGCTTCAGGTATCTGGACCGCTCTGGAGGGGCCCTCCAGTACCCGTCAGATAGAATCGGCCGCATCGTTGTGGTCTGCTGCGTCCTGCACAACATAGCCCAGCAGAGGGGCGATGTGCTGCAGACAGAGGAGGGGGAAGGGGAGGAGCAGCAAGACGAGGCGCAGACCTCCTCAGATGAGGAGGATGGGGGAAATTGTCAGGACAGACGGGCTGGACATGGACGGGAGGCTGCCCACCGTTACCAGCTGGGCCAGCGGGCACGGGACAGGCTGATAGCCCGGTTCACTGACTAGGGGGCGTGGGAATCGCCGAGTATGGACACAGACTGCACGCTACGGCACCAGCCTACCACCCTCACCCCACCTGCCCAGCACCAACCACCCTCACCCCACCCACCCAACATCAACCATCCTCACCCCGTCCACCCAACACCAACCACCCTCACCCCACCCACCCAACACCAACCACCCTCACCCCGCCCACCCAACACCAACCACCCTCACCCCGCCCACCCAACACCAACCACCCTCACCCCACCCACCCAACACCAACCACCCTCACCCCACCCACCCAACACCAACCACCCGCACCTCACCTGCATGCACACCACCCCTCCATTGCCGATCCACCTGCGGCACAACGGGCCGGGCTCACACAGTCGCCGGTGGAAGCGTGTCGATTGCAGGCCATGGAGGATGATGACAACACGCTCTGCGATGAGCTCTGGGCTCTACATCATTGGACAATGTCTGACCCATTGCCACAGTACCACCCTCCACCCGGACCGTCCCTGCATGCGGCCGTGACACTGCAGCGCACGGTCCCGTCGTCTGCCCGGGGGGATGGCGAGGACGACCCGGGGGTAGGGGGGGGCACACTCACCTGAGGCCGACGTTCTATCACCCCTCACACACCCACTGGCGCTCACCTCACACCACACCCCCGCACGCTTTGGACAGAGCACAAAGGCAGCTTCTGTAGGTGTGAAAGTGATTTTAATAATAAACAGTCCATACACGTGCCCTAGCCCCTATAACTAATCTGTGCCCTGCACCCATGCCAACTTACTCAGTGTCTAATGTTTTGGCCTTACGGGCCCTTTGACTATGTCTACGTGGTTCCCCAGACGGTACAGCAGAACTGGAGGTGGACTCCTGTGATTCCTGCCCTGTGACTCGGGATCCCTTTGGCGGCCGTTTCCTGGGGCGGACCGGCCTAGATGGGCCAGGCAGCGGCTCGGGCGACTGGGATGGCGAGGTGCCAGCCTGTCCCGCCCATTGCCCACCAGATGCACCTGGGACGGAAGGGGGGAGAGGCCGAGGTGTCGCGGTGTTCTGGGGCCTCCCCTACAGGGGGACCCGGAACGGGCCCCCGGGCCTCCTCCTTCTCGGGGTGCCCGATGGCCCCCAGGCCTCTACATGGGTCGGGGATGCGAACGGACCGAGCAGCCGACACCCCCCCCGACACCTGGCGCTGCCAGCCCTGGAGGCCCGACCTGGTATCAACAAGGGTCTGCATGTTTGCAGCCATGGACCTCAGGGAGTTGGCCATCCATGTCTGTGTCTGGGCGATGCCGGCCACCATCTGGGCAATGGAACCGATGCCCTTAGCGATGGCCTGCAGAGACTGGCCCATGGCCTGCTGAGACTGGGCTATGGCCTGCTGAGATGGTCCATGGCATTGAGCGCTTCTGCGATCTGCTGCTGGCTCTGGCTCATGGCAGCCTGTGAAAGGGCAGCCATGCCCTGGGCCACGGACGCCGCCTGCACGGAAAGCCCCAGGCCTTGCATACTGTGACCCATATCTGACACGGTCGCACCCATTGCCTCCACCGCTGACGCCACGCGTGCGGTGTCAGCCTGGGTGTCATGCATGACCGGCACCACTATCTGCTCCTGCACATGGGTGGACTCCTCCACCTTCGTCTGCTGCTGCCGCAAGCCGGCCGTCACCCCCTTCGGTCGTCCCTTGGTCAGTGACTGCATCAGGTCTATGGGTGGGTGTGGTAACTCCAGGAACCCGGGACCCATCTGGGCGGCAGATGGTTGCCTGCGCGGGCTGCCCTCCGACCGCCTGGCCCCTCGGCTGCTCCTGCCTCCACCTGCTGTACCGGGACGGCTGTGTTGTGCGCACCAGTGAGTGTAGCAGACGCCTCATCGCTAAAGTGCCCAACCGAGGTGAGTGTCTCTGTGATGGTGGAGGGTATGTGAGATAGCAGTGGCGTAATGGCGTGCTCCTCATCCGATCCAAAGTCCGGGGTTCCCTGGAGTGATGATTCCTGTCCATCCGTCCCCTGTGTGTGGGTGTCGTGTGCGTCAGTGTCCTGGGTCGGCTGCGATGGGTGCCTCTGGCTGTGGCTGCCCTCCTCGTCGCTGGGTGTGGCCCGCCGGCGTCGCCGCACTCGCACTAGATGTGAGCGGCGTCCGCCTGGTGCTCCGGGTCTGGCCCTGGTTCGTGGCCCCCCCTGGAACGTCCTGGGGGCGTTGTATGCCTGATGGGCCGGGTCTGTCCCCCCTCGCCATATCCCTCCTCCCCCATATCCCCTCTCCCCCCATATCCCCCCTCCCCCATATCCCCCCTCCCCCATATCCCCCTTCCCCCATATCCCAGGGGATATGGGGGAAGGGGGATATGGGTTAAGGGGGGGTGGGGGATATGGGGGAAGGGGGAAAGGGAGGAAGGGGAAATGGGGGAACGGGGATATGTGGGAAGGGGGAATATGGGGAGGGGGATATGGGGGAGGGGAGCTATGGGGGAAGGGGGATATGGGGAAGGAGGATATGGGGTGGGGGGTTATGGGGGAAGGGGATATGTGGGAAGGGTGGATATGGGGGAAGGGGGGGAATATGGGGGAAGAGGGATAAGGGGGAAGGGGGGGTATGGGGAAGGTGAAATGAAATGAAAATCGCTTATTGTCACAAGTAGGCTTCAAATGAAGTTACTGTGAAAAGCCCCTA
The DNA here is from genome assembly GCF_047496885.1 of Scyliorhinus torazame. Lineage (NCBI taxonomy): Eukaryota > Metazoa > Chordata > Chondrichthyes > Carcharhiniformes > Scyliorhinidae > Scyliorhinus > Scyliorhinus torazame. The sequence goes on along the minus strand of NC_092707.1, from coordinate 122,160,306 downwards.
GTCGCCACATTCCGCCACCTGTTCGGGGAGGCTGGTACGGGAGGGGGGATATGGGAGAATGGGGGATATGAGGGAAGGGGGGACATGGGGGAAGGGGGATATGGGGAAGGGGGGATATGAGGGAAGGGGGATATGGGGTATATGGGGAAGGGGGGATATGGGGGAAGGGGGTTATGTGGGAAGGGAGATATGGGGAAAGGGGATATGGGGAAGGGGGATATTGGGGAAGGGGGAAATGGGGAAGGGGGCTATCGGGGAAGAGGGTTATGGGGAAGGGGGATATGGGGGAAGGGGATATGGGGGAAGGGGGATATGGGGAAAGGGGGATATGGGGGAATGGGGATATGGGAGAAGGGGGGATATAGGAGGATATGGGGGGGAGGGGGGGATATGGGGAAGGGGGGATATGGGCGAAGGGGATATGGGGGAAGGGGGATATGAGGGGAAAGGGGATATGGGGGGATACGGGGAAAGGGGGGGATATGGGGGAAGGAGATAAGGGGGAACGGGAATATGGGGGAATGGGGATATGGAGAAGAGGGGGGGATATGGGAGGAGGGGGGATATGGGGGAGGGGGGATATGAGGGAAGGGGGGATATGGGGAAGGGGAGACATGGGGGAAGGGGGGATATGGGGGTAGGGGAAATGGGGGAAGGGGGGATGGGGAAGGGGGATATGGGGAAGGGGAATGGGGGGAAGGGGGGGATGGGGAAGGCGGATATGGGGGAAGGGGGGATTATGGGGAAGGGGGAAATGGGGGAAAGGGGGATGGGGAAGGCGAAAGGGGTGCAGGCAGTGGTGGGTCTCACTTGGCGCTGCGCGGCGGGTGGCCATTTTGCCGGGTTTTCCAGGGGGGGGTGTCTTTTTGTGCAGTGATGCCAGCGCGGCATCACTGACGACGCGCGCGTCCGTGACGGGTGACGCCGTCGCGAATGGCGTCACGCCGCTACTAGAGCCCATTTCCTGGCTGGAGAATTCGCGACATTTCAGGGGGCCCGACGCCAGAGTGATTCGCGCTGTTTTTGTCACCAGGTTCGGGCCATCGCGCCGATTCACGGAGAATCCCCGCCCCTGAAGTGGATATCCACGTGTTTTTTTTTTAATTATGAGGGTTTCTGCCTCTCGCATCCTGTCAGGGAATGAGTCCCAAATCACCACTACCCACTGGATGAAATAATTACTTCTCAGCTCTTTTCTAATCCTTCTACCAATGACGTTAAATCAATGCCACCTTGGTATTGGCTTCTCTGTTTGTTTGATCTTGCTGTGTGCTAATTGGCTCTTCTGCTTGTGTAGATAATAACATTGAACATACTTCAAATATAATTGCTTGGATATGAAACATTTTGAAAGGCCCTAAGGATGTGATAAAGCATTGTACACATGCCCGTTTTAATTTCATGTTGTCTCTTTATTGCAGATACAAGGCAGTACAGCAGCCGGCACTATAACATCAATAACCTGGCTCCTCACACTCGAATGATACTTGGAACTGGTGCTGAAACCATCAAGAGACATGCATCTCTGGATTTATCATTAGGTTGTAGGAACATCTCGGCAGTAGTCTGACCTGTTCTCTTTATTTGCAAATGAACCTTGGACTATGATTAAATCTGTGTCGTGTTTGTTTAAAAGAGGAATTGTTGCCACATAGGGAATTATCAAACAGCTTATGTTACTGGAACAGGAGCACAGAAAACTCCCCTAAAAAGACCTGCAGGGTTAGTTACACACACTAACTTGAACAAATGCAATTATTTGGAGTATTACAATGGAATTGGATAATAATGCCATTTAAAATCAATTCTGCTTTTGCACACAGTAGATTTGTCGCCACAATGTGGAATTCTGCTACGAATTGAAGTGGATAACTATTTGAACAAGAAATATTCAAAACAAAATGAGTAAATGTCCAAGAAGCGGTTTTCAGTGGCAATTGGGCCGACTGTCTTTCTTGTGTGCTGTAAAATTCTAATACATCATGGGTACTTTCCAAGTTACAATGTCACCAACTGAAGAATAATTATTGGTCTTTTAAGGTCAACACAGGCTTTGTTCAGAATTCCTTCTGATGTTGCTGGCATTTCAAAGGTTTGATATCATTCGAAAGATAATGGCAATTAAAGATTCATAAAATGTATTAATTACTCAGCTCGAAATTTCCCATTTACGATTTTCTCTGCTTTTTTAAAATTCATTCATGGGATGTGAATATCTCTGGCAAAGCCAATGGGCTGGATTCTCCACTGTCGGGATTTTCCGTTGTGCCGGGAGCCCGGGGGTTTCCCGACAGCGTGAGGCTGCCCACAATGGGAAACGCCATTGGCCGGCTGGCAAGATGGAGAATCCCGGGGGTGCACCGCACCAGAAATCTGATGCAGCGGGACAGAAATTCCCGGACCTCATTTACTGCTTATCCCTAATTGCTCTTGAGAAGGTGGTGGTGCACTCACAGTGCTGTTGGAGCGGAGTTCCAGGACTTTGTCCCAGTGATAGTGATGAAAAAGCAATTTCATTCCAAGGCAGGATAGTGATTGGGATAGGGAACCTGCAGGTGATGGTATTCCCATGTGTCTGCTGCCCTCATTCTTCTCGGCGGTAGATCGCACAGGTTTCGATACTGCTGTCGAAGAGACTTTGGACTGTGGACATTTACAGAGGAAGTTAAATTTTTATTTCAAATATAGAATGGAAAATGCTGGGCGGGATTCTCCGGTTGTCCATCCGGCGACCGGAGAATCCCGCCCGAGGTCAACAGACTCTCCATTGTCCGCGTCTCGCCCATGGCAATCCTGCAGTGGGTGGGGCAAAACAATCCAGCCCGTTGTCTAACAAAGCACAATGTTTGGCGCTAATAAATTGTACATGGCATTATCCAATTAAGTTGATTCATATAAGTGATGGTGACAAAGTTGAAAGAAATATTTCAGAAACATGGGGCGAAATTCTCCCCCAACGGCGCGATGTCCGCCGACTGGCGCCAAAAACGGCGCCAATAGAACGGGCATCACCCGGCCCAAAGGTGCGGAATGCTCTGCAGCTTTGGGGGCCGAGCCCCAACATTGAGGGGCTAGGCCGGCGCCGGAGGGATTTCCGCCCCGCCAGCTGGCGGAAATGGCGTTTGGTGCCCCGCCAGCTGGCGCGGAAATGCGGCGCATGCACGGGAGCGTCAGCGGCCGCCGACAGTTTCCCGCGCATGCGCAGTGGGGAGAGAGTCTCTTCCGCCTCCGCCATGGTGGAGGCCGTGGCGGAGGCGGAAGGGAAAGAGTGCCCCCACGGCACAGGCCCGCCCACGGATCGGTGGGCCACGATCGCAGGCCAGGCCACCGTGGGGGCACCCCCCGGGGTCAGATCGCCCCGCGCCCCCCCCCCAGGACCCCCGGAGCCCGCCCATGCCGCCTGGTCCCGCCGGTAAATACCAGCTTTGATTTACGCCGGTGGGACAGGCAATTTCTGGGCGGGACTTCGGCCCATCCGGGCCGGAGAATTGAGCCGGGGGTCCCGCCAACCGGCGCGGCCCGATTCCCACCCCCGCCCCAATCTCCGGTACCGGAGACTTCGGCGGGGGGCGGGATTCACGGCGGCCTACGGCCATTCTCCGACCCGGCGGGGGGGTCGGAGAATGACGCCCATGTTCTCCAGAGTCAAAGCTGATCAGACAGTAAGGCGATGTAGCAAAATTGAATGGAAAAATGTTGACACAATAATTTACAATGGTAATTGTTGACACAAAAGCATGAACCAAGTTATGCCAACAAGAATTAAAGTTTACAGACAGGAATTTTGCATCCTACATTATGCTGGCACGAAAATTGATGAAATTCACTTCATCCAATTAGCAGGAAAGCAGCTTTTCATAGAATCCTGACAGTGCAGAAGGAAGCCATTTGGCCAATCGTGTCTGCACCGGCCCCTGCTCCATTAGAGCATTCGACCTAAGCCCAATCCCCCGTCCCTATCCCTGTATCCCCACCTAACCTTTGGGCAATTCACCTAACCTGCACATCTTTGGACTGTGGGAGGAAACCGGAGCACCCGGAGGAAACCCACACAGACACATGGAGAACCTGCAGACCCCACACAGACAGTCACTCAAGTCTGGAATTGAACCCGGGTCCCTGGTGCTGTGAAGTAGCAGTGCTAACCACTGTGCTATGGTGCCACCCCCTTGTTGGTTGTGAATATCCAAACAGATTTAATATTTTTCCATCAACCATGGAACACTAAACTTGGGCTGAAGGGGTTCATCATCCCATTTGACATGATTAGAAGACATTAAGAACAATATGTATTTATCTATCTACTGTTAGGACCACAGCTGTGCTAGTACTGGACATTGTGGATCCTAGGGTGGAACTAGGTCTGATAGATCCTAAAATTTAGATCCTAAATTTAGAAACAAGGAGAGCGGCTACAGATCAAAGTAACAGAATTCCATGATGAACTTTTAACAAAAGAATAAAACATTTACTAAATGAGAAAATATTACTTATATTATACTACTGCTTTTCCCAACTATACTGTTACAGATATACACAGATAGGGACAACACAGTCACAAAATCTACCTTATACTCTAATGTTCACAGTAAGCACACAGCCCAGTAAACCAATAGGCAACCTGTGGTCCGACACTCTTGAAATCAAGTGGCAGATGCCGCCCGAAACAGAATATCTCTCATCAACTTCTCTCCTTCCCGTGCCCCCCCCCCCCCCCCCCCCCCCCCCCCCCCCCCTGCTGCTTGTCAGGCTGTGAAAAAACTGGTCTCACTGGGACTCTGTCTTTCACACAAGGGTTTCCAGTCTGGGCACTCAAAGTACCAGTTTTGGAACATCTTTCACAAGGGTCCATCTCCAGGATTTCGATCTCTCTTTCTGATGCTCCTCCCCTCTGAATCACCACATGGATTCAGCCATATCAACAGAACATTAGTGCTTCACAGGGCCATAATAAGAAGTTACAGACCGTTGGCTGTCTCCTTCAGTCTCTGGCTTCTCACAGGTTGACTTTGCTTTAGGTCTTCTTCCTGCAGCTTATTCACTTTAAACCTGGAGCCTTCCTCTGCTCCTCATTCTTGACTTCACTCAACTGGACCTGTTATCAGTCCCTGCCCAGTTCCTTGACTTAACTGTTAACTTGGAACTTTTTCCTATCCCTCCTTGGTTTTTGAAATTTTGTTTAGCTTGGGACCTGCTATTTGTTCCTTTGCATGTCCTGCCTGTTCTGGTACTTTCTTCCCACTGAACTAAAACTACTTTTAGGCTTTTCCCTGTCTTCTGGATCCCCCTATCTGGACCCCTGGTGCGAGGCAACAGCACAATTGTTTGTACCTTGTGTTTGTTTTAACTTCCCTTCAAGAGTTGTAAAACTTAATGAAAGATGCAGCTATACAACAGCTCCAGGTCTGCTTTCTCCATTCTAAAATTGAACTAGACCCAGGTTTTGCCTTTTTTAACCCACAAATAAAGAGCTTGAATTAAACTTGAAGCTATATTTTGTTCCTAACACCCACAAATACAGAGAAAACTTATTAAACATCACATGGACAAATGACTGGACTGATAAAATGGCCCACTAACCAAATGCTGGTAGTCCTGGAAGTTTCTGAGCAATTTTAAAATGGACAAAGCCTAACACATCAAACCCCTGGAATGTAACTCTCTTTGCATTGTAAAAACATTCCAGCCACACTAACAAAAAGCGCAACAGACAAGAAAGATGTCTGCAGCAGCCAACTATGGATAAAGGCAGAGCTATTTGTGACTCTTCCTCTCCAACATGGTGCTAATGGTTTTGCAGTTACCTGCTGAAAACACAGTGGGTTTTAAACAAGGGCGTCATTAACAGACTAGCTCGACCTGAAACCACCCAGCCAGATGGCCGAATTTGAGCTGTTTGAATTGTTTTAAATATACAGCTTTTGCGTTTGACCTCCAAAGAGAAGACCGGACTCCAGGCTTGCAGCCTGCCTCTCACCTCCACCTCTCTCCAAGTCTGATCTCTAGGAGCAACCCTACATTGCACCCACAGAGTAAACTAATTTCCAGGATGCAAGGATACTTTACTGCATCTTCAATGGACTCAACCTGCAACCAATTCTGCCAGACAAAGACTGAAAGAACTTTCATTAGACATTGATTTACTGGACTTATGAGAAACCATGATTCTCATTTTTATTGTGGTCTTTGCACTGAATCCCTTTCTTTTACCTTATTCCACTTTTATTGTATAAGTACAAAAAGGGGCGGATATTGGCAAACCCCATTCCACTTTTCGCGTGTGTGTAAAATAAACCAAGTCTCTTAATTTACCTTATTCCGGGTTTGCAGTGGGGTTATTAATCGAGGGTTGGATCTCTCCAAAAGTGAAGAGTTGGGGGAAATATACAAGCACTTTTAAGGGCAAAATCAAAGATCATAAACACCTTTCTGTATACGGATGGGTGGTGAGGAGAAGTCAAGGCTGTTTAAATGCATCCCTCTCCTGTCTGGAACACATTCTTCCAACAGAAGGAAATATAGCATGTTAAAATTTGTATCACTGATGTTGCTTCACTCAGAGTGGAGCTGTTGTCTCTACGATTATTATTATACTTTGCTCTTTCATCACCTGGTTGTTGCAGTTGATAAAAAACAGCTTTTTCCAGCCAATAAAGTAATTTTTGAACTGTCAGCACACGTAGTACCAAACACAGCAGCCAAATTTTGCACAGCAAGCTCCCACGAAGAGCAATGTGATCATGACCAGATAATCTGTTCTAGTGATGTTTGTTAAGGGGTGAATATTGGTCCCAGGACACTGGGGATAACTCCCTTGCTCTTCTTTGAAACAATGTCATGAGATCATTTAGAACCACCCACGTTGGCACTCACGACCTCGGTTTTGTGTCTCATCATAAATGCAGTGCCCCATCAATGCAAGACTCCTGAAATACTGGATTTTTGTACTTAAGTACCTGATTTTTGTACTCAAATCCTGAAGTGGGGATGTTCACTATTGATTGCACAATGTTCAGCACCATCCACAACTCCTCAGATACTGAAGCATCATCTGGAAAGGAATAATTTGATTCGAGATAGTCAACATGGTTTCGTGAAGGGTAGGTCGTGCCTCACAAACCTTATTGAGTTCTTTGAGAAGATGACCAAACAGATTGATGAGGGTAACGCAGTTGATGTGGTGTATATGGATTTCAGTAAAGCGTTTGATAAGGTTCCCCACGGTAGGCTACTGCAGAAAATACGGAAGCATGGGATTCAGGGAGATTTAGCAGTTTGGATCAGAAATTGGCTAGCTGGAAGAAGACAAAGGGTGGTGGTTGATGGGAAGTGTTCAGACTGGAGTCCAGTTACTAGTGATGTACCACAAGGATCTGTTTTGGGGCCACTGCTGTTTGTCATTTTTATAAATGACCTGGAGGAGGGCGTAGAAGGATGAGTGAATAAATTTGCAGATGACACTAAAGTCGGTGGAGTTGTGGACAGTGCGGAAGGATGTTACAAGTTACAGAGGGACATAGATAAGCTGCAGCGCTGGGCTGAGAAGTGGCAAATGGAGTTTAATGCAGAAAAGTGTGAGGCGATACATTTTGGAAGGAATAACAAGAAGACAGAGTACTGGGCTAATGGTAAGATTCTTGGCAGTGTGGATGGGCAGAGAGATCTCGGTGTCCATGTACATAGATCCCTGAAAGTTGCCACTCAGGTTGAGAGGGTTGTTAAGAAGGCATACGGTGTGTTAGCTTTTATTGGTAGAGGGATTGAGTTTCAGATCCATGAGGTCATGTTGCAGCTGTACAAAACACTGGTGCGGCCGCATTTAGAGTATTGCGTGCAATTCTGGTCACCGCATTATAGGAAGGATGTGGAAGCATTGGAAAGGGTGCAAAGGAGATTTACCAGAATGTTGCCTGGTATGGAGGGAAGATCTTATGAGGAAAGGCTGAGGGACTTGAGGCTGTTTTCATTAGAGAGAAGAAGGTTGAGAGGTGACTTAATTGAGGCATACAAGATGATCAGAGGATTGGATAGGGTGGACAGTGAGAGCCGTTTTCCTCGGATGGTGATGTCTAGCACGAGGGGACATAGCTTTAAATTGAGGGGAGATAGATATAAGACAGACGTCAGAGGTAGGTTCTTTACTCAGAGAGTAGTAAGGGCGTGGAATGCCCTGCCTGCAACAGTAGTGGACTCGCCAACACTAAGGGCATTCAAATGGTCATTGGATAGACATATGGACGATAAGGGAATAGTGTAAATGGGCTTCAGAGTGGTTTCACAGGTCAGCGCAACTATGTTCTATGTTCTATGTTCTATGTACAAATGCAGCAAGATCTGGACAATATCTAGGCTTGGGCTGACAAGTGGCATGGAATACGATGCCACACAAATGCCAGGCAATGACCATCTTCAACCAAAGCCCCTTGACATTCAATGGCACTAGCATCGCTGGGTCCCCCACTATCAACATCTTGGGGGTTACCATTGACCAGAAACTAAACTGGACTAGCCATATAAATAGTGTGGGGCAAGAGCAAGTCAGAGACTAGGAATCCTGCGGTGAGTGTGTCAGCTCCTGACATCCCGCAGCCTGTCCACCATCTACACTGCACAAATTGGAAGTGTGATGGAATACTGGCCACCTGCCTGGATGAGTGCAGCTCCAACCTGGGACCATCCAGGACAAAGCAGTCCGCTTGATTGGCACATGATTCACAAGCATTCATTCCCTCCACCACCGACGCATAGTGGCAACAGCGTGTACCATCTACAAGATGCACTGCAGCAACTCACCCACGACCGCTACCATCGATAAGGACAAGGGCAGCAGATACATGAGAACACTACCACCTGGGTGTTCTCCACCAAGCCTCTCACCATCCTGACTTGCAAATACATCGCTGTTCATTTACTGTCGCTGAGTCAAAATCCTGCAACTGTGTTCCTAACAGCAATGCGGGTGCAGCCACACTTCATGGACTGCAGTGGTTCAGAAAGGCAGCTTACCACCACCTTCTCAAGGGCATTAGGGATGGCCCAGCCAGCGACATCCACATCCCATGAATTATCTTTTTTTGTAAACTCTAATGCTACCAACTGAGCCACTGCTGGTGTTTGAAACTACATGGGGAAATGGTGGCATATTGGTAATGTCACTATGTCACCGAATTAGTAATCCGGAAGCTCAGACTAATGCTCCACCAGGACAGCTGATGCCATCTAAAGTTTATCAATAAATCTGGAAAATAAAGCAAGTCTCATGCATGGTGACCATTAAATGATCATCATAAAAATCCATTTGGTTTCATTAATGCCCTTTAGGGAAGGAAATCTGCCAACTTTACCCAGTCTGGCCTATTTGTGACACCGGGGCCGGGATTCTCCGAAGTCCCGGCCAAGTGCTAACGCCGGCGTAAACACCAGCGCTGGTCCGCACATGTGCGCGGTTGCCATCTCCGCGCCGGCGCAGAGCAACATGTCGGGTCCTTACGGCGGGCCCACGCGGAAGGAGATAGGCCCCCTCCAGATCACGGCCGCCCGCCGATCGGAAGCCACCGATCGCGGGCCTGGACCCCGTGGAGGCCTCTCCCAGAGTCAGGTCCCCCCGCCCCCCCCCCCACCAGGACGTCCACCGCGGCCGTGAGTCCGACGTCCCGCCGGGTGGCACCAGGTTGGAACCATGCCAGTGGAAGAGTTGCATATTCAAAATGGGCAGAACTCATGCAAACAATTTCAAAGTATTGGGTGATGCCAGTAATTTATTTTGGTTCATATGACTGTGATTCGTTGCTACATTTAACACTTATCAATTTTTGATAACAAAATAACAGGTGCTTATTGAATTATATTTTACAGGCCCCAATTATGTGCCAAGTGGTAGCCACCTGTCGTGTTAATCACCCAGGGGTAACACGGACTGCAACTGGATGCAGTTTTACTTGAAAGTAGACTCCAAACTTTGGTGTTGGTTCAATACGCTTTATTGAACTTGTTAAGCAGTACACACAGTTCACTGTGGGTTTGACACTCAACTAGGGGACATAAATTTAAGGTGAAAGGTGGAAGATATAGGAGGGATATCAGAGGTAGGTTCTTTACCCAGAGAGTAGTGGGGGCATGGAATGCACTGCCTGTGGAAGTAGTTGAGTCGGAAACATTAGGGACCTTAAAGCAGCTATTGGATAGGTACATGGATGACGGTAAAATGATATAGTGTAGATTTATTTGTTCTTAAGGGCAGCACGGTAGCATTGTGGATAGCACAATTGCTTCACAGCTCCATGGTCCCAGGTTCGATTCCGGCTTGGGTCATTGTCTGTGCGGAGTCTGCACGTCCTCCCCGTGTCTGCGTGGGTTTCCTCCGGGTGCTCCGGTTTCCTCCCACAGTCCAAAGATGTGCGGGTTAGGTGAATTGGCCAATGATAAATTGCCCTTAATGTCCAAATTGCCCTTGGTGTTGGGTGGAGGTGTTGAGTTTGGGTATGGTGCTCTTTCCAAGAGCCGGTGCAGACTCAAAGGGCTGAATGGCCTCCTTCTGCACTGTAAATTCAATGATAATCTATGATTAATCTAGGACAAAGGTTCGGCACAACATCGTGGGCCGAAGGGCCTGTTCTGTGCTGTATTTTCTATGTTCTATGTTATGTTAATCTAAGCGTGCTTACTATAACTAACTAGACCAGACTAGCTCTGAGCCACGTGTAGAAGGTGCTAACTGATATATACACCCTGACTGTCACTGCAGTTGTCACCAGTGGAAAGAGGCAGAGTGTTGATGCCCCGTGTGTTTTATAGTGGGAGACCACCTTCTAGTGTTCTGCCTTGTGATTGGTTGTGTTCTTTCCTGTGTATTGATTGGCTGTACTGGGTGTCTGTCACTGCCTGTCTATCTCATTATGTGCATGAGTGCATATCATGTCATCCCCCTTTTGTTAAATAAAAAATGCTGGTTGCTTGGAGCATATGCAACTGTATTTACATGTAGAACTATTTACATTAAATGGCGAGTGGATGAAAGCGAGTGGATGAATATATACATAAGAGGTGTCTAACGTGCAGATACAGAACAAAATTTACAAGATAAATGTCTATAAGTCCAATCTTTGGGGCTTGCGTCTGATCCTTGTCGACCACCTGAGAGTTGGAGGTGGGGACAACGGCGCCTTGACAGGCGGGATTGCTGCCAGATTGGTGGCCTCGTGGTGCGAGGTGTCCGGAGGAGGCACGACAACATATAGAAAAGTAGGATCTGGTGGTGGGCAGGCAACTTTGCGCAGTGCCCTTCTGTTGCGCCTGACAATGGAGCCATCAGCCATACGAACTACAAATGATCTGGGAGCAGCCTGTCAACAACAACAGCTGGAGCTGACCAGCCTTCATCAGGTAGCTTGATCTGAACAGCATCTTCCGGAGATAGCACAGGCAAATCAGTAGCATGAGCATCGTACGTCAGCTTTTGCCGGTTCCTGAGTTGCTGCACCTTTTGCAGCACTGGGAGGTGATCCAGGTCTGGTAAGTGTATGGCCGGAACAGTCGTCCGCAGGTCTCTATTCCTGAGGAGTTGAGCCGGAGACATACCGGTGGACAGAGGGGTTGCCCTGTACGCCAACAACGCAAGGTTGAAGTCAGAAACAGTGTCCGCAGCCTTGCAGAGCAGTTGCTTCACTATATGGACCCCTTTCTCAACCTTCCCGTTGGACTGCGGGTAGTGTGGGCTTGAGGTGATGTGTTTGAATTGGTATGACTTGGCAAAATTGGACCATTCTTGGCTGTGGAAGCAGGGACAATTTTCACTCATGACAGTGAGTGAAATACCATGCCTGGCAAATGTCGCCTTGCAGGCCTTGATGACTGTCCGTGATGTGAGGTCTGACAGCTTCACAACTTCCGGGTAATTTGAGAAGTAATCTATGATGAGCACATAGTCATGCCCATTAGCGTGAAAAAGGTCGATTCCCACCTTGGAGAGGTCACGATCTCGTGTTGCTGGAGTGTTTCTCTTGTTTGGGCAGGCTGGAAACGCTGGCAGGTCGCACAATTCAGGACCATGTTGGATATGTCCTGACTGATTCCAGGCAATAGACAGCCTGCCGGGCCCTGCGCCTACACTTTTCGACACCTAGGTGTCCCTCATGGATCTGTTTGAGCACTAAGCTCTGCAGACTGTGAGGAATAACGATATGATCTAGCTTGAGGAAGATCACCTTGACGACTGTCCGGTCGTCCTTCACATTAAAGAACTGAGGGCATTGCCCTTTTTGCCAGCCATTTGCAAGGTGGTGCATTACACACTGCAGAAGAGGGTCCTTGGCAGTCTCTTCACGAATGCTGATCACACTTTCATCTGAGGCCGGGAGGTTGCTGGCACACAGCTGCACCTGTGCCTCAATCTGGCGGATGAAGTCAACCTGTTCACAGGGCGAGATGATGGCAGGGCATCCGCAATTATCAGCTCCTTGCCTGGTGTGTATACTAACTCAAAAATCGTACCTTCGGAGTCGAAGGAGAATGCGCTGAAGCCTGGGTGTCATGTCATTCAAGTCCTTATGAATGATATGGACCAAGGGTCTGTGGTCAGTATCCACTGTGAATGTAGGTAAACCGTAGACGTAGTCATGGAACTTTACAATGCAGGTTAGGAGGCCCAGGCACTCTTATTCAATTTGGGCATACCTCTGTTCAGTAGGAGTCATGGCCCTTGACGCATAAGCAACTGGAGCCCAGGACAAGGAGTCATCCCTCTGGAGGAGCACCGCACCAATGCCATCCTGGCTTGCGTCAGTGGAAATTTTTGTTTCCCTGCCCGGGTCAAAAAACGCTAGTACCGTAGCAGTGGTGAGCTTTGCTTTGAGCTCGAGCCACTCTGCTTGATGTGTGGGTAGCCACTGGAATGCAGTGGATTTCTTCACCAGATGCCTGAGAGCCGTGGTGTGTGAGGCCAAGTTGGGAATGAATTTTCCCAAGATGTTCACCATTACGAGGAAGCGTAGTACCGCCTTTTGTCATCCGGGGTCTTCATGGCGTTAATGGCCTTGACCTTGTCCGAATCTGGTTGCACACCCTGCTGGGATATCTGGTCGCCCAAGGAACTTGATGGTTGACATGCCAAAGGAGCACTTGGCCTTGTTCAGCTTGAAGCCGTTTGCATGGACACGTCGAAAGACTTGTTTGAGATGTGTGTTCCTCGGGAGTCGTGGACCATATGATTACATCATCTACGTAGACACGCACGCCCTCAATGCCCTCCATCATCTGCTCCATGATCCTGTGGAAGATTTCAGAGGCTGAGACAATGCCAAACGGCATACAGTTATAACAGTACCTGCCAAATGGTGTGTTGAACGTGCAGAGCTTCCTGCTGGACTCATCCAGTTGTATCTGCCAGAAACCATGCGATGCATCTAGCTTCGTGAAGAATTTGGCGTGTGCCATCTCACTGGTCAGTTCCTCCCGCTTCGGGATCGGGTAGTGTTCTCGCATTATGTTCTGGTTAAGATCTTTGGGATCTATGCATATCCGCAACTCTCCTGAGGGATTCTTCACACAGACCATCGAGCTGACCCAGTCAGTCAGTTCCGTCACTTTGGAGATGATGCCCTGGTCTTGGAGCTCCTGTAGCTGTGCCTTTAAACGTTCCTTCAGAGGAGCCGGCACCCGGTGTGGTGCATGGATTACAGGCGTGGCATCAGGCCTGAGTAGGATCTTGTAGCAGTATGGCAGCATACCCATTCCACTAAATACATCCGGATATTGCACCAGGATGTCATCAATATCAGCCTGAAGATCCACATTGGAAGAGGACATGGCATGGACTCGCTGTACGAGGTTGAGTAGCTTGCATGCATCGGAACCGAGCAGGGATGCATTATCAGGCTTGACGATTTCAAATCGCAGTGTGACATTGATGGTCTTGTTGGAGACGAATAGATGACAAGATCCTAGTGCAGTTTTGGCATTGCCATTATAATCGAGGAGCTGGCAGGCTGGCGGAAGAATTTTGGGTTGCTTTTTAATGCGGTCAAAATCAGCTTGAGAGATGAGATTGGCAGAAGCACCAGTGTCCAGCTTGAACTGGATGCTGCATTGGTTAACATGTATGACAGCACGCCATTCCTCCGCGGAATCCACATTGAGGTTAGATAGGGGTCTTGCTGAATTTGACGAGGCCTACTCACATGTAGTGATGATGCCCACAAGATAGGGGGACTCCAGGCAGTCATCCTCTGGATCCGTAGTGCTAACAGGACCAAAATCCAGTCAACCTTGCTATAAACATTGAACGCGCTTGCATTGGAATTGGGATCGCTGGCCCTTGACTGGTGGTGCAGACCTGCACAAGGCTGCATAATGTCCAGGCTTCCCGCAATTTAAACATCGCCTGCCTTTTGCAGGGCATTGCCGCTTTAAGTGGGCGGTGCCGCAGTTCGGGCACGTCATGACATTGACGTTGTTACACTCCATGCGTCGTCGCATATGCGCAGTGCGGTCAGCCGACGTTCGCACCTGCGCAGTTTGGTTTTAAGGCGCTTCGTTCTCCCGTTAGTGTTGCGCATGCGTGGGGCCCCGGGAAAAGCCTGCAAAATGGCCGCTTTCATCGATACTGAGGCGCTGCATCCGGGCGATGGCCTGTACCACTCTGTGCCTCTGCCGATTTGAAATGGGAGTACCGATTTCTCGCATGCTCATGCACTATACATGTCTCGATTGCGACTGGCAGGGCCATGTGCTTAATTTTGAGGAGTTGCTCCCGCAAGGAATCGGCATGCACCCCAAACACGATCTGATCCCTGATCATGGAATCATCAGTTGCACCATAATTGCAGGACTGCGCTAATATAAGGAGATGAGTTACAAAGGATTGGAACGGTGCATCCTTACCCTGAAGGCGTTGCTGGAAGATATAGCGCTCAAAGGTCTCGTTTGTTTCGACTTAACAGTGACTGTTGAACTTCTCCAAAATGGTCTTGAATTTGGTCTTCTCCTGGCCATCGGTAAAATTAAACGAGTTGAAAATTTGGATGGCTTGGTCCCCCGCAGTTGATAGGAGCAGCTCGATTTTTCTGGCATCGGACGCATCCTCGAGATGAGAGGCCTCAATGTAGAGAAGGAACCTTTGTTTGAAGACCCGCCAATTGGCGCCGAGATTGCCGAAGATCCATAGCTGTGGAGGGGCTTGGATATTCTCCATGCTGCTGGAAGGCACTTGCTGGTCGTCACTGAATCACTCGAGGTAACCACTTAGAGATAGTAGACTCCTGGTACTATGTCGTGTTAATCAGCCAGGGGTAACACGGACTGCAACTGGATGCAGTTGCACTTGAAAGTAGACTCCAAACTTTGGTGTTGGTTTAATACGCTTTATTGAACTTGTTAAGCAGTGCACAGTTTGACACTCTACTAATCTAAGCGTGCTTACTATAACTAACTAGACCAGACGAGCTCTGAGCCACGTGTAGAAGGTGCTAACTGATATATACACCCTGACTGTCACTCCAGTAGTCACCAGTGGAAAGAGGCAGAGTGTTGATGCCCCGTGTGTTTTATAGTGGGAGACCACCTTCTATTGTTCTGCCTGGTGATTGGTTGTGTTCTGTCCTGTGTGTTGATTGGCTGTACTGGGTGTCTGTCACTGCCTGTCTGTATCTCATTATGTGCATGAGTGCATATCATGACACCACCTTGCTGATGTTCTAACTCTACTTCATCACTGTTGCAAGTAAAAGGAATCCATAGAATCCATGGAATCCGTGCAGGAAAGAAAAAGGCCATTTGGCCCAATGAGTTTTCACCGATTCTCCGAAAGACCACTCTACATAGAGTGCCCTATCCACGTAACTCCATGCATTGATCATGTACAATCCATCTTACCTGCACATCTTTGGACACAAAATGGCAATTTAGAATGGCCAACCCACCTAACCGGCATATCTTTGGACTGTGCGAGGAAAGCAGAACACCCGGAGGAAACCTACGCAGGCACGGAGAGAATGTGAAAACACCACCCACCCAATGGAGGAATCTGAGTCCCTGGCACTGTGAGGCAGCAGTGCTAACCACTGTGCCACCGTGCCGTACTTTTAAGTGTGTTTCATAATGAGAGCTTTATTGAATTGATCTGAAGTTGTCTGCCTCCAGAGGCAGACTCATGTCGTGAAAAGCCTGAGGGGGTCAATCCGACTGGTTATGTTTCAAAACCCAAACATCCCCCTTTCCTATTGAACTAAAGATACAAACATCTCCCTTTCACGATGGAATAAAATACACATTTGCACACACAATCCTGTGTGATTGTGAGTTACTCAGATTTCCCACTATACACCCACTTGTCTCATGCAATAACACTGTTGTTCTACACATACATTGGCACACAGTCTTTAAATCATACAAGTTTCATAACATTCCATGTGCATGTTAACATTGACTGCATGTCTGGATGATAGTCTTTGTCTGGAGAGTTGTTCCCATGGTCCTTGTTGCCTTGGTGACTGTTGTTCGATTTTGGTTATTGGGGGCACATGGACCTCTGGGATTGATGGTAGTTCTGTACTCAGTACAGCTGGGGAGATCCCGGGCGGGATTCTCCGATGCTCCATGCTGAAATCGCGCTCAGCGCGGGGGCGGAGAACTACCCAAAATAGGCTCCCATCCCGGCACGCGATCCTCCGGCGACCGGAGAATCGGCGTCAGTCGCGCGCGCACGATCAATGCGGAGCCGTTCAGGAGCCGTTGAAAGCGCTCGACGGGCCGAGTGCCCGCCGAGTCCCCCTGGCGTGGTTCACATGTGGTCCCAGCTGTTCTGGCTGCAGGAGCTGTCCTGGTTGGGGGTGGGTGGATCTGATTCCATGCAGGGCCTCCACTGTGACCAGGCCTGTGATCGGTGGCTACCGATCAGCGGGCACGCTCATTCCGAAGGGGGCCTATGTTCCTCCGCGCCAGGCCCCTGTAGGGCTCCATCATGTTGCGTGGGGGCCGGCGCGAAGATGGCAGCCACGCGCATGCGCGGACCCGCGGCCGACCACTGTGTGCATGCGCGGCCGTGTGGGCGTAACTGCAGGGCCCCGCCGGCAGCCGGAGCTGCGGGACGCACACCGGGGCCTTGCTAGCCCCCTTGAAGAGGGAGAATCACCCGGACTTTCTAGGAAAAAGTCTGGATGATTCCCACCCGTTTTCCGGCAGTCGTGGGAATTTAGTCCCCAGAAGAGAGAATCACGCCCTCCGTCTCCTGACTGCCCGATTGGTGTGAAGGCGCAGCATATACTACGATTGCGCCTGTATACCTGGTTGAGATTTTTCAGCTCGTGCTTTGAGGTGCCAGTTGGCGAATTGTGGGTCATGCTTTCCTCTTGATACCTTTGTGTTGTCCCTGTAATTTCTTTGGTCAGACCTCTCACAGCTTAGTTCAGTTTATCATGTATTTTCAAAGCTATAAACTCAGCTGGAATTTTCTTCCTTCAACTAAACATTTTCCTGTAGAAAATTTACTTTCGGCTCAGATCTCCCATTGCACTGATGTGTCAGCAACCATCTTGTGATTTACTTGAATACTGTCACCCTCTCCCTGAGATATTTTTCTGCCCTTTCGCTGGCGTCTTTTTCTGCCCTTTCTCTCTGGTTACCAGCCCAAGCTTTAGACTTGCTCCAGCTGAGAAAAAGTGGTTGTTGTATCCCATCTATGATCTGGAACTCAAGTTCTTCCTTCCTGCCATTGCATTTGGCTGTCAAACTAATACACCCTCTCAGTAAGAGTCTGGTGTCATCATATAGTCTCAAGGACTTCATTTTTAGATCGCCATTATGAACCACTTTGTACAGATCTCTGAAGGTTATTATGTTGCATGATGCGCTAGTGTCTATCCTAACACTTCTTGACCTTCTGCAGTTATCATGGTAACAGTCACAAACCACTTGTCACCTGTGAACTTTATTGAACCATCCTGTTGTATTGTGTAGATTTCTTTATCAGACTCGTCTGCCGAAATCTCTCCAGTGGCCATCTGTATAGACTTGTTTTTCTTTTTTTTCTGGCCAAACCATTGTGTGTGAAATGGTTCTGTTTCTGGCAGTTAAAACACTGCGTACACCATACGAGGCAATTCTGCTTTTCTTGTGTGAGTTGTCCTCTGCAGTATTTGCACCCTGCCCTTTGCGATTGCTCAGCTCTTTCGGCCTGCACCATCTCTCAGCACAATGTATCCTCTGGTCTGCTCTGCCATATATATGCTATGGTTGACATTTCATGAGTTCTGCATTTCAGCACATGTCTATCGCTTTCTTTAGTGTCACTTTCTCATCTTTCAATAGACTTGCTCTCACTGTGAGTATCCCTCACTCCTAGGGCCAATCTATCTTTAATCAGATCATCTTTTATATGTCAAAATTCACATGATTCTGCGAGCTGCATTATTGCTGGTGTACATTTCAATGGTTTTGTTTTCATTCTGAACTCTAGTGCTGAATCCATATTGTTCATATGTAACATTTATTCAGGATTTAAAATGTTTGTCCAAGACTTTCAAAATATGTCATCTTTTTTTGTTGTTCCTGTGTTAGATTTAGAGTGGTATACACTTTGTAACATTCCCTCTCTACTAATGTTAACAGTGTGGATATTCTTATTGGTTTAGGCTTATTAATTAAGTCTGTTGTAATCTCATAGTTTTGACATTGTAAGTGGAAAAGCTGCCAGGTTTGGCACATATTACGATCTAATGTTACTGCAGATGGGATTGGAAAATATACAGGTGCCATTTTTACTCACTTAGTAATTTACTTGCAGCCTTTGTCATTTGTTTCGCTTTTTTCTTCAGCAAGTAATACAACTTGCAGCCTTTGTGTGCTTTTCTTTTGTCTCTTGAAGCCTTTGTCTGTTTTCCTTTGTTCTTTTCAGCAAATTTATTTTCAGATGTTAAACCTTTCTGTGTTCCTGTGTTCTGTGTCTTTTCTGCACTACATGCAAGGTTGAAAAATTATTTTCTTTATCCACTCTCTTACATCATAGTTGCAAGCATCAGCACAGCTGGACTTCTTGAGTGTGTTCCCCAGTGAGAATTTTAATGAAATTGATCAAGATGTCTGCCTCCCGGGGCGGACTCATGACATGAATAACATGACTATGGAAAACCTGAGGTGTCAATCAGACTGGTTACAGCTCCAAACCCAATTCAGCTTCTGCAAGAATGCTGAACTCGGAGTCTGTCACTGCTCATATTGTTATCGTCCTTTGTCAATAAGGGCTTAATGGTACAATGCTCTCATACTCACTTATGTATTTATGAGGTTGGGCATTGTGGACAATACCCTATCAATATGGACCATAACCTCCCTGCTGCTCAACTTCAGATCTGAGGGGTACCCCAAATGTGCTGGGTAATCTCTCTCAAAACTTTATAGGTAAGGGTTTGCTCAGCAATTGGTCACAAGTGCTAACTTCCTCTGGACAATTACAGTGCATGGGAATCATCTGAAAATGCAATTTAAATAGTTAACTTTGGATTGATCCACCATGGTTACACCAATAGGTGCCAAAAGGAGAATTAAAACCCCTCCTAACTTCTAGATAACTATTGTAAAGATCCAGACCGACATCACCTGATGCTCATCACTCTCAATCACCTCCCCACCCCGACACCAATAGGCATGCACACCCCTTTGACTCAACCACCCCTCGATACCCTGTGGGCCCGAACCGAGCGAACCCCCTCCCAGATCTCCAACACCCACACTCCCGCACACCCATCCCCTGATCTCTGACCCTCTCAACTCCCCAACCTTTGACCTGTCCCACTCCCTTACCCCCAAACTCCATTCCCTCCCTTCGCTCCAACTTCCAAACCCCCACTTTCCAAACTCCAACCCATCCTCTCCCACCCTCCAACCCTCACACCCATCCTCGACCTACAGAACCCCAGAGTACATAAATCCTCTCTACTTGCCTTAGACACACATTCTCCCTGACCTGTAAATGCCACTTTAAACTTAACTGCTTTACAGCAGCTAAAAGCATCCTTGAATCCACCAGAGCTAGACTGCGCTGGGATCAGCGAAGAGTATTTTGATGCAGGCCCCAAGCAGCTCCAGCCACAGGATGTTTCAGTGCAATTTTGAAGACCGATAAGTGTGCATTAAATTCTTCTAATTCCTGCGAGCCATTTCTTTCTGATGCTAGCCGAAAGTTATGGTCCGATATTTCTTTGCTTCCTGTGTTTGTGTTCCTTAGTTCCCACAAGTGTGAATTTGCAACAATCACATAGACAGGATATAAGTGAACAATGGAGCTGCAAAATCTATTCTCAGTAGAAGTTTCTGGAAGAAGCTAACATATGAACAAGTTTGTAGAGTATTGAAATGTAATACAAAATAAAACATGAAAACAAAATCAATTCCAACAGCACAGAACACATTTCCCATCACTTGTGTATGCTAGACACTATGTCGCGAATGCATGGAGCACCTTGAGATATTTTACTCCGCACAAGGAAATATATAAATGCAAGTTGGTGCTGTTGAATGTATGCCTTGATCTTGGAGAACAACTTCAGTCAAAAAATCTTTAAAAATAAAGAAATGCATACTCGGAAATAGCTGAATGCCAGAGGTGAGGTGAGAGTGACTGCCCTTGACATCAAGGCAGCATTTGAACGAGTGTGGCATCAAGGAGCCCGAGCTAAACTGTAGTCAATGGTAATCAGATCAGGGGGAAATCTCTACTGGTTGGAGTCATACCTAGTGCAACAGAAGATGGTTGTGGTGGTTGGAAGTCAGTCATCTCAGCTGCAGGACATCACTGCAGGAGTTCCTCAGAGTATTGTCCGAGGCCCAACCATCTTCGGCAGCTTCATCAATTACATCCTTTCCAATCGTAAGGTCAAAGTGGGATGTTCACTGATTACTGCACAATGTTTAGCACCATTCGTGACTCCTCAGATAATGAAGCTGTCCATGTCCAAAGCAACACCTGCACAATATCCAGATTTGGGCTGAAAAGTGGCAAGTTGCATTCATGCCACAATTCTGTCGGCAATGATCACCTCCAACAAGAGAGAAACTATTTGTCACCCCCCCTTGACATTCAATGGCATTGTCATCATATGTCTCTCATTATTAATATCCTGGGGGGTTACCATTGACCAGAAACTGAATTGGACTAGCCATATAAATGCTGTGACTGAAAGAGCAGATAAGAGCTAGAAATCCTGTGGTAAGTAACTCACCTCCTGACTCCCCAAAGCCTGTCCACCATCTCAAGACAGAAATCAAGATTGTGATGGAATACTCTCCACTTGCCTGGATGAGTGCAGCTCCAACAACACTCAAGAAGCTTGACACGTCCAGAACAAAGCAGCCCCCTTGATTGGCACGCTATCCGCAAACATTCACTCCCTCCACCACTGACATGCAGTGGCAGTAATTTTTACCAACTACCCGATGCACTACCGCTACTCCCAAGGCTCCTTTGACAGCACCTTCCAAACCCATGACCACTACCATCTAGAAGGACAAGAGCAGCAGATACCTGGGAACCCCACCACCTGGAAGCTTGCCTCCAAGCCACTCATCATCCTGACTTGGAAATATATCTCCGTTCCTTCATTGTCGCTGGGGCAAAATACGGAACTCCTTCCCTAACAGCATTGCGGGTATACCTACACCACAGCAATTGCGGCAGTTCAAGAAGACAGCTCACCACCACCTTCTCAAGGGTAATTAGGGATAGGCAATAAATGCGCCAGTGAAGCCCATGAATGAATGAAAAAAATCTGAAACCTCAATTGACACTAGATGAATTGTCAATCTTAAAATGTAGATTGATAAATGCATGTTCACCAATGGTATTTGAGGGAAATTGGGCAAAGGTGTGTATCTCGAGTTAGATTGTAGATCAGCCATGATCTCATTGAATGGGAGAACCCAAGGGGCTAAATGGCTCATTTCCCTTCCTATGTAGCATTACATATTTTAAAAAGTACCTTAAATACTTGTCTCATTAATTGGTGAAATTGTCAAATTCATGCCCTCTAGTAACTTAGTGAATCCAAACAATTTTAACAACCTCCATCAGACCTCCTTGATGTTTCTGTTCAAATGAAAAGGCAAATTCTGACTTTGCTGGTTTTGCCTCGATGAATGTACCAGCTTCTCACATTATGACCAGCAGATGGTGATACGCCCAGGAAATGTCCAGTGTCCTCAGAGTCTGTGCAATTATGGCAAAAAGGTTCCTCGGCAATGAAATCAAAGCCCCACCATGGACTGAACTAGCTGCTGAGTGTCCACAGCATCAAGAACTATTGGTTAAAGGGCCACGTTGGCAAATAACAATTCTGTCCTTGCCAAGCAGGACTTTGGAACCTCAGGCTGAGGCCAACTGCAGAGCACCTACTGACCAGCAAATCTGAGATTTGAACATCAGAACCTTCTGTCTGAACAACAGCCTGAATGCTTTGCCATCACACTAGACAAACACACTTAGCCACTGAGGATGCTTGGTAACATAGCTTCCTATAGTGAAGCCTTTAATAGTCCTGTGTGTGATTATTAATTGCTGCCGATTCGCATTTTTGATTTAAAATCTCAGGCCTTTTCAGATTTTTGCAGATGACGTCCCTTTAGTAATAATTCCTGTTAAAAGTTGGTCCTGACACAAAAACATGTTTTTCAACACTACAATTCAGATACAGAGGGGACCAATATTAAATCCATCTAAATGAATGGATTTTGAGTGAGTTAAAACAGGGCCGTAGGGTGCGATTTTAACCCACTCAAAACATTATTGTTTAGGTAGAGTTAACATTGGGCTCCATTATATGTTCTGAGCCTCCCCACATCCCATTTGATTGAACTTTTGCCCTTTTCAAACCCTCTTGCTTCTCTTCACATTTCCTCCCTGTCTTACTTAGTCTGTGATGTTTCTTCATGAATCGTTGTCATTGTCATCATTGTCTAAGCGCCATGCTGGGTGGCTTAGACAACCATGATCTTCCAAATTTTCCGATCACAGCAACAGTAGATGCCCTAATTGTTGGAGTTCTGGTTCGGCCAGTCTTTAAAGATGTCTTGCTGCTTCCTTTGATGTTGGACCATGATAATATACAGGCCCAGCTGAACTTCCACATCAAGTGAGGTGTTAACACAACTGGTGCCAACCCCATTGTTAGGAAATAGATATAGTTTTAAGTAATTTATATCTGTATTTATGTGTACTGGGCAAAACCTATAACTTTTAAATTTTTGTTTCATTTTAGAGTGGAGACAGTAGTTCTAAGGCTTCATTTGAGTATCTGCATTTTAACAACACTTTATGACCCTCAAAATGGGTAACGGTGTTATCAAGGGGCAAGTGGTTTAGGGAACTTATAACACAATAGAAAAACTGTGTTGTTGTCTAGGAACAGGAAGCCCACAGACACAGGGAGAAACGGAACAGCAGTTTTTAGTTCAGTTGAAAGAATATGCCAGGAGGAACTGGACACAGGAAAGGAAATTACAGGAAACATATTTCCCAGAAAAAGAGAAAGATCCCAAAGCCAAGGAATAGTACACAGGATGACTGTGAAGTCAAGGATCATCTGCCTCCAATGTAGAGGTTTGTAAAACAACTGGCAGATCGGTGGCCTCGTGGAAAGGCACGTCCTGAGGAACCAGCATGCGAGGCGAGACATCACATTCAGCTGGCGGGCATGGAAGTAGCCGCAGTGCCTGCCTATTACGCCGAAGAAAGGAGCCATCATGCCTGCGAACAAGGAACGATCTCGGGGCCACTTGCTTAAACACCACAGCTGCAGCAGACCAGCCGCTGTCAGATAGCTGAACACAGACTCATAGATTATCATAGAATTTACAGTGCAGAAGGAGGCAATTCAGCCCATCGAGTCTGCACCGGCTCTTGGAAAGAGCACCCTACCCAAGGTCAACACCTCCACCCTATCCCCATAACCCAGTAACCCCACCCAACACTAAGGGCAATTTTGGACACTAAGGGCAATTTATCATGGCCAATCCACCTAACCTGCACATCTTTGGACTGTGGGAGGAAACCGGAGCACCCGGAGGAAACCCACGCACACACGGGGAGGATGTGCAGACTCCGCACAGACAGTGACCCAAGCCGGAATCGAACCTGGGACCCTGGAGCTGTGAAGCAATTGTGCTATCCACAAGGCTACCGTGCTGCCCACGGTACTCGGTCAGCAGGAGCCAGAGCAGAGAGATCCGTGGCGTGGGCGTCGTACACCGACTTGCATTGATCCCGAGACTGTTGCATCCTCTGCAGGACTGGAAGATTGTCAAGGTCCGGGATGTGGATAGCCGGCACCGTCGTCCGTAGTGTGCGGTTCATCAGCAGCTGTGCAGGGGACAGGCCAGCGGACAAAGGAGTCGCCCAATAGGCTAACAGCGCCAGGTTAAAATCCGAACCCGAGTCAGCAGCTTCGCACAACAGTCTTTTAACAATGTGGACCCCCTTTTAAGCCTTTCCATTCGACTGGGGGTAGTGGGGGCTTGAAGTGACGTGTGTAAAATTGTACCGCCAGGCAAAATCCATCCACTCCTGGCTGAAGAAACAAGGGCCATTATCAGTAATAACTGTAAATGGAATGCCATGACGTGCAAAAGTCTCTTTGCATGCCTTGATGACCGTTGCTGATGTGAGGTCAGTCAGTCTTACCACCTCGGGGTAGTTGGAAAAGTAGTCCACGAGGAGGACTTAGTCTCGGCCCTTTGCATGAAAGAGGTCAATACCAACTTTGGACCATGGGGAGGAAACCAGTTCATGCGGCTGTAGAGTCTCTTTGGGCTGAGCCGGCTGGAACCTTTGACACGTTGGGCAATTGAGGACCATGTTGGCGATATCCTGACTGATGCCTGGCCAATATACTGCCTCTCGGGCTCGACGGCGACATTTTTCAACCCGCAGGTGACCCTCGTGGATTTGACCGAGGACCAGCTCTCGCATGCTCTGTGGGATTACTATCCTGTCCAGCTTCATTAATATGCCATCCAATACCGCTAGATCGTCCTTTATATTATGAAACTGGGGGCACTGCCCCTTTTGCCAACCATCTGTGAGATGTCGCATTACCCGCTGGAGTAAAGGATCCCTGGCCGTCTCCTGACGAATTTGCACAACCCTTTCATCAGCGGCCGGAAAGTTGGATGCACAAAACTTCACCTGAGCGTCTATCTGACAGACAAAGTCCGACTGCTCACACGGCGTGGTGATGGATCTAGAGAGTGCGTTGGCCACAATGATCTCTTTGCCCGGGGTGTAGACCAGGTCGAAATCGTAGCGGCGGAGTTTGAGGAGGATACTTTGTAGCCGTGGCATCATATCATTGAGGTCTTTTTGGATGATGTGAACCAATGGCCTGTGGTCTGTCTCAACCGTGAATTTGGGGAGTCCAAACATGTAATCATGGAATTTGTCAATCCCTGTGAGGAGGCCCAGGCATTCTTCTTCAATCTGAGCGTATCGTTGCTCAGTAGGTGTCATGGCTCTAGAGGCATATGCGACTGGGGCCCAGGAGGAGGATTCGTCCCGCTGGAGGAGTACTGCCCCAATGCCAGCCTGGCTCGCATCGGTGGAGATCTTTGTCTCCTTGGCAGAGTCGAAAAACGCCAGTACTGGGACCTTGGTGAGTTTCGCCCTGAGCTCACGCCACTCTCGCTCATGAATGGGGAGCCACCAGAAGTCCGTAGTTTTTTTGACAAGATTGCGAAGAGCTGGGGTGTATGATGCAAGGTTGGGGATAAACTTCCCAAGGAAAATGACCGTCCCACCTTCTTGTCCTCCGGGGTCTTCATGGCATTGATCGCCGCCATCTTGTCTGCATCTGGCCGCACACCGAACTGCGAAATATGGTCGCCAAGGAACTTTATTGCTGCTTGACTGAACGAGCATTTGAGTCTATTGAGTCGGAGGCCATGCTCGTGGATCCTGTGGAACACTCGCTTGAGGCGATCAATGTGCTCCTGAGGAGTTGTGGACCAGATAATAATATCATCGACGTACACTCACACCCCCTCGATGCCCTCCATCATTTGCTCCATTATGCGGTGGAACACTTCCGAGGTGGAGATGATGCCAAAGGGCATCCGGTTGTAACAGTAGCAACCGAACGGGGTGTTAAATGTACACAACCTTTGACTGGACGCGTCCAGCTGTATTTGCCCAAACCCCTTTGAGGCATCCAGCTTCGTGAAAAGCTTGGCATGAGCCATTTTGTTGGTGAGCTCTTCTCGTTTAGGTACAGGGAGTGTTCCCTCATGATGTTACTG
Organism: Scyliorhinus torazame; assembly: GCF_047496885.1. Taxonomy (NCBI): domain Eukaryota; kingdom Metazoa; phylum Chordata; class Chondrichthyes; order Carcharhiniformes; family Scyliorhinidae; genus Scyliorhinus; species Scyliorhinus torazame. Next base: position 122,134,035 of record NC_092707.1, on the reverse strand, counting down.
TTCAAATATTTGGGGTCGATGCAAATGCGAAGTTCCCCTGACAGGTTTTTGACACAGACCATGGAACTAACCCAGTCCGTGGGTTCAGTGACCTTAGAAATGAGGCCCTGGTCCTGGAGGTCTTGCAGCTGCTGCTTCAGGCGGTCCTTGAGGGGTGTCGGCACCCAACGCAGTGCATGAACCACAGGTGTAGCATTCGGCTTCAGTAGTACCTTGTATCAGTAAGGTCGTGTACCCATACCTTCGAAGACGCTGTGGTATTGTGCTATGATGTCATCTAATTGGGCTTGGAAGTTGACATCTGGCGAGGCCGTTGCATCTGCGGACGACATGGTGTGAACTCGCTGCACAAGATTCAGGATTTTGCAGGCCCGAGCACCGAGCAGGGAAGCCCTGTTGGTTCCTACAATTTCAAAACGCAGGGTTGCTTCTGAAGAACGATGGGATACCGCAAGTTGGCATGAGCCACTGGCAGCAATGGCATTGCCATTGAGGAGCTGGCAGGCCGGTGGAAGAATGCTTGGCTTGACGCGGATGGAGTCAAGGTCAGACTTTGAAATGAGGTTTGCTGAAGTGCCAGTGTCCAGCCTGAAGCGTATGCGAGCCTTGTTGACCGTGAGGGTGGCACACCACTCGTCGTCCGGATCAATGCTCATCACTGGGAGTTGTTTCACCTTCTTCGCTGTCGGAATCTGGAAACATGTCAGAGTTGGAGTCTGCAACGGGTTGCTGTACTGACCGGACGTTCCTGCGCTGCGACTGGGATCGCTGTGTATTGGGCAGTTGAGCAGATCTGCACAGGGCTGCGTAGTGGCCAAGCTTGCCGCACTGGATACAGCGTCGAGATTTCGCGGGACATTGCTGCTTCAAATGGGTGGAGCCACAGTTGTTGCACGCCATGGCGCCGACGTTAGAATGCTCCGTGCGCCACCGCGCATGCGCGGTGTGGTCGAACGATGTGCACACCTGCGTAGTTCGACCGTCCCCTTGGTCGTGGCGCGCATGGCCCGGGAAAAGTGTGCAAAATGGCCGCCCTCATCCAGACTTAGGTCCTGGAGCTGTTTTCGGCCTGCACCTGCTCCGCATCATGGGGGCCTTGCTGCGCCATCTCTGCCGCCTTGATATGGGAGTACCGGTTGTTAGCTTGCTCGTGGAGGATGCAGGTTTCGATGGCGATGGTGAGGGTGAGCTGCTTAACTTTAAGGAGCTGCTGGCGAAGGGGATCGGAGTGGACCCCAAAAACGATCTGGTCGTGGACCATGGAGTCGGAAGTGGAGCCGTAGTTGCAGGACTGCGCGCGGATACGGAGATGGATTAAGAAGGACTGAAAAGGTTCACCCTTACCCTGAAGCCTGTGGTGGAACACATAGCGTTCAAAGCTCTCGTTGACTTCGATGTCACAGTGGCTGTCAAACCTCAGCAGGACTGTTTTAAACTTTGTCTTGTCCTCGCCTTCAGCAAAGGTGAGGGAGTTGAAGATGAGGATAGCGTGGTCCCCGGCTGTAGAGAGGAAGATTGCGATCTTCCTGGCATCCGATGCGGTTTCAAGGTCGGTGGCATCAAGATACAGCTGGAACTTCTACTTAAAAATCTTCCAGTTAGCACCGAGGTTGCCGGCGATGCGGAGCTGCGGGGGAGGGCGGACGCTGTCCATGTTACCGGATGGCTGATCGCTGGTCAAAGGCAGACTATCTCAAGGTGGGTCCGTCAAACTCGAGCATAACTCACTGGTACCATGATGTGTTGGGTATGCCGGGTCTGCGAGGACTGCGTTTACTGCAGCAGTGAGAGAGACAGGCTTCCAACACTTAAAGAAATGCATCTCGATTTTATTGAACTCTTAACTATCATACATACTTTAACTGTGGGTTGAAACTATGCTGACTTGACTGGAGACCTGAGGCTAACCTGACCAGACTATCTTACTACCACATGGTGTATGTTCTAGTTGCTGCTCATGGGCTCAGACTGCATCAGAGGCTGGATCCCAAGCGAGCGGGAAAACTAGTGCCCTCTGGCTTTATAGTGGTCGGGTCCTGTCTGGTGATTGGCTGCTGTGTTCTGTGTGTTCACTGGTCATCCTGTGCATCAATCACTGCCTGTCTGTGCACCATCATATACCTGTGTGTATATTATGACAAGTTTCTGCTACAAAGGAGTCAAATTTTTAAACTTAAATTCCAAAATCACTCCATTGCAAATTCCTGGTAATTACCAATATCAGAAATGGATAGTGCTTTTAGCAACATCAATTTGGCACACTTAGATTAAGAATATTCAAAGGAAAAATATCAAATAACTTGTCTTCATCGTAATTTTGTTTGAAGGTAGCCTAAAAGAAATTGTGTGAACAACCAGAAAATTGGCAGCAATTGAAAATGAAATGAAAATCGCTTATTGTCACAAGTAGGCTTCAAATGAAGTTACTGTGAAAAGCCCCTAGTTACCACATTCCAGCACCTGTTCAGGGAGGCTGGTGCAGGAATTGAACCGTGCTGCTGGCCTGCCTTGGTCTGCTTTTAAAGCCAGCTAGTTAGCCCAGTGTGCTAAACCAGCCCCATTGAAATTGAAAACAAAGTTCATCTTTTACACCAGAACATTGCTTCAGGCAGTCCACTTGGCAGGTTACTTGATGGAACCTAGGTATTTTTGTAACTAGTTAAATATTATAAAACCATGATACGTCAGAGTCTGTGTAAAGGTGATGGAACTGTAACATGCTTGCATATTTCTTAATCAATTGTGAGTTTTTCTTGAAGTTAAGGCAGTTTGCCACAAAAGCTTTTCAAATCTGTGGTTCCTGGATCCTTTACTACTGCTGAGGTTTCGCAATATTCTGTATCCTTGATTCAAATAACGAGGGTTGGATTTTTGATGAACTGGAGTTTGTTGGTTAACTGGTCCTATTTCACTCTCGAGTTCCTTACGTTCTTCAGCTATTCCCAAAGATTCATAAGCAAACATGCCAACATACTAATAAGCAAAAATAAATGTCTCCTTCTGCAGCGATCTGCTGTTTTGAATTGTAATCTCGGAGGTCGCACTCCCATGTTATTCTGAATAATTCAATCTCATACACTGTCGTCAGGCATCTAAAGCAAGTCCTGTACATGGTACTAAGTTTAGCATGCCATAGGCATGTAAACATGTTGACATTCAGAATCCTATTAGTTTTAATTAGAACTGGACTTAATTAAACCATTTGGTGTGTCCAGATAGATAAATAAAACATTTCCTCAAAGTGGTCCGTGAACTAAGATTTAGAGCGCGATTCAGTTACAAATGTTTAAAGATTGCTTCTGGGTGCATTTGGCGTGGTGTTTTTTGGCATTCGTGTTAGCAAGATCGCAGCCAAAATTGAGCCTGACCTGAGGGCCTCCACTGAGCACTGGGACAGCAGTTCCGGTGCCCTTGAGCTGCATGCCTGTGAATGGAAATAGCTACTCACCTTCTCACTTCCCTTCAGTAGCCATTGCGCCAGATTCACGTTTTTGAAAAGGGGTAGTAAACGATGTCGGCATAACTTCCCGCTGGGCATTGGACTTTAATCTCATTAATGAGATTGAAATGAGTGCAAATTAGGGTTAAGGATATTCTCACCATTTTTGGGCGAGATCCGGAACTTGCCATCGGGAGCGGACTGGGTGAATCGCGAAATGGTTCGCGCCCTGCGCAAATCTTGATTTTGGCCTTTCCCGCTATTCACCCGGCGCGCCCCGATCCATGCCAGGCACAATGCGGTCGCTGTATCACGCCCTTAGTGTACCTTTGTATGTGGCCCCCTTTTTTAACTGGTGCAGTTTAAAAATAACCCAGCAGTCAAGCTTTGTTCTTAAACAAGGTAAAAGTTAGTTTGTTACAAAATTTCTGCTGAAAGTTGACCAAGGAGAAATTATAAAGTTATTAACTAAAATGCAGATACAAATATTAAAATACAGCTAAGGAGAAAAAGGCATTTAAAGATGAGTGTTCAAGTCAGTCTCTGTTATATGGTGGTGCATTGGTTAGCATTCTGCCTCACGGTGCCGAGGTCCCAGGTTCAATCCTGGCTCTGGGTCACTGTCCGTGTGGATTTTGTACATACTGCCTGTGTTTGCCTAGGTTTCGCCCCCACAACCCAAAGATGTGCAGGGTAGGTGGATTGGCCACGTTAAATTGCCCCTTAATTGGAAAAAATGAATTGGGTACTCTAAACTTATTTTTAAAAGTCAGACTGTGAGATATTGTTGCGGGCCTGTGGCTTAAATTTCTTCTTTCCAAAATGAAGGGTTTGAAACTTGGTTTCGCAGTGTGATGCTTGTGAAGTTGAATAGCCAGAGCTTTCCATTGTAGGTGGACTCGATAGGTAGAGCAGCTGTGGGAGTGAGTGAAGGTCCCTTTTCTTAAAAATTTTTTTTTTAGAGTACCCAATTGTTTTTTTTTCCAAATTAAGGGGCAATTTAGTGTGGCCAATCCACCTAATCTGCACATCTTTGGGTTATGGGGGTGAAACCCACGCAGACACAGGGAGAATGTGCAAACTCCACACGGACAGTGACCCAGGGCTGGGATTCGAACCCGGGTCCTCAGCGCCGCAGTCCCAGTGCTAACCCCTGCGCCACCATGCTGCCCTTAAGGTCCCTTTTCTTTGCTGGTTCCTTCGCCATGGCTCGTGAAGACTGCCTGGATTCCTTTTTCGATAGAACAGAGGTGATTTCTGGGAAACCTCCTCTGTGACTCCCAGTGGCAGAGAGAAAACCCAGCAGTCATGTGGCTGTTTACACTTAGTTTAGCTGAGAGCTGTGGGCTGGAACTGTCTTCCGGTGGTCTTCTGGGATATTTGCAGCCAGACTTTACACACTTCAAAATTGAAAATTCAAATGCTATCTTTCCCAAACTGTCGAAGCATGCTTCCATTGGGTTAGCCCAAGTGTGGGGGCATAGTCTCATCCATTGTCTTAAACCAATGTAAATAACCTTTGAAAGGTCTCAGCAATTAACTTGACCATGAGATAGGAGAGAGCTATTACCTCCAGAGAAGCCGATGTCAATGAATTTTTGTTTATCCTTGTGGGAATGCAAAATGAATTTCAAATGTCTTCACATGTCTAGATATTTATAATTACAAACCACTTGGAACCTTCCAGAAGCTTGACAAATATTGCAGTTATAAAAGGCCAGGTGACCTTTGGCAGCCATTTTTAGACTCCTTGGGTAGGATTCTCCGTAAGCTGACGGTTGAATCGGGAAATGCAATTGGACGGAGAATTTGTTTTGATGCCAAAATCATAGAATGGAACATAGAATTTACAGTGCAGAAGGAGACCACTCGGCCCATCGAGTCCACACCTCCAACCCCTTTGGACACTAAGGGCAATTTAGCATGGCCAATTCTTCAAACCTGCACATCTTTGGACTATGGGAAGAAACCGGAGCACCCTGAGGAAACACACACAGGTACGGGGAAACATGCAGATTCTGCACAGACAGTGACCCAAGCTGGGAATTGAACCTGGGACCTTGGAACTGTGAAGCAACTCTGCTAACCACTGTGCTACCGTGCCATCCCTAAATTAGTGAGGCATCTTTGGGTTGTGGGGGTGAGACCCATGCAGACACGGGGAGAATGTGCAAACTCCACATGGACAGTGACCCGGGACCGGGATCGGACCTGGGTCCTCAGTGCTGTGAGGCAGCAGTGCTAACCACTGCACCACCATGCCGCCCTTATGTAAGCCTACTTGTGACACTAATAAAGATTAACGTATTTAGTCTGTTCTGCCATTCAATGAAATCATTGTTGATCTGTGACCTAACTCCATAGACCCACCTATGCCCCCTATCCTTTAATACCTTTGGTTGATAAAAATCTATCTAATAACAATCACTTATAGTCACAAGTAGGCTTCAATGAAGTTACTGTGAAAATCCCCTAATCGCCACATTCCGGCACCTGTTCGGGGAGGCTGGTACAGGAATTGAACACACACTGTTGGCATTGTTCTGCATTACAAGCCAGCTGTTTAGCCAACGATGCTAAACCAGCTCCTGAAACAGACTCAGTTTTAAAATTAGCAATTGATTTAAAATCAATCGCCATTTGCAGAAGGGAATCCCAAACTATGATTACCCTATCCATGTAGAAGTCTTTCATAGTCGCACTGTTATCCCTCAGCCAACATTATTTCTTCATCAATTCTAAGGCCAGAACCTTCTGGCTGTTCAGGATCTCCTGGCCCCACCAACGGTGCACCCCTGCCTCGCGTTTCACAGCAGCAAGGGCTGTATTCAACGGGAAACCTTGATGACAACCCCCCCCCCGGGGTGGGTTGCATGGTAAATCTCACCCTCTGAGAAGTCCAGACCCAAATATTTAAAGTAATTTGATGATTGAGCTAGGTTTCGTTTTGTGGGTGACATGGTCCAGCTGCAGCCTTGATACAAGTTGTAAGTTGTTACAGTAACAATAACAGACAACACAGACCTGGTTCAGTGCCTCCTGGGAATCCAGAAGCACTGATGTCAGAAAGCAACGGGTTTCTTATAACCAATGATTACCCTTGTTCAGCAATGATATTTAATGCCGCATTCAGCTTTTAAGCAGGGGCGAGTAATGACAGAATGTTGGCAAAAGTTTCAGAGACAACAGAAGTAATGTGTCTGTGAAGATTTGCTGAGTTGATTGCCTCGGATCAGTGTAATGCTGCCTCAGCCGTTCTTTAGTTCCTTGTATAAACACAGAGGCCTGCCTTAATTGCTAGCAACTCATGTGGCTAACTCATTAAATGCCCAACCTTATGTCTTTGATGTTGGATAGAGTGGCCTTCAATACTGATCAGGCAATCTTCAGTAAATCTCCTGGATTTTGATGAATCCAGGAAGAGAGAGGGAGTATTGTCTCTCATATCCCAAATAGCAATATGACATTTCATCACTATACATATATACACACTGAAATAGGCCTGAGTATTCCTATAACTTCCTATATTTATCATTTATTCAGGTCTTTACCAAGCATTTTGCATTTTCTTGCCCTAATTAATAGAGAGGTGACTTTAACGTCATCCTTCAGCCAGCTCGGTGGACAGCTGGCCTGGAGCCATGGGGGGTGACTACATGGAATTTTAACCTGTCCCATTGAGTTGGGATACCCAAGCAAAGCAGGTGGAGTCCATATATACACACGTTAGGTCCCGAATTGGGACCAGACTGAAATTTTAACTCACCAACCTGAGTGAGTTTTCCGCCAGTCCAGCCCAGTGAGAGCATGGAGCCCAGGAGAGGCCCAGCGAGGAAAGATTTTAATTTAAAAAAAAAAACTTTCTTTAAGGGGTCCTGAGGAGCACGAGCACATATCTGGTCGAGGAGAATGAAGGGTGAGGAAAATTTGACTGGTAACTAGAGCAGGCGGGGAGAATGCTCCTGCCACAGTGGCAGGCAGAAACTCACGGCTGTGAGTGCAGAGGCCTCATCACCTGACTTTCCCTCGTTTTCCCATTACTGCCTTGCCCTGTTTCAGGAAGAATCGCAGAAGGGAACTTTGCCCCATTTCACTTGCTGACCCACACATGCATTTCCTAAAAATGGCGCTTATCAGCAATATTATGCAGCAGTACCGTGGCAGTATTGCCCGATTCATATTGTTTTGAGACCAGAAGATAATGGATTGCGATCCCCTTCAACGATTGAGCTCAATAAAACAACAGATTCATTGTGTATTGGCACCTGTCTTGGACACTGTGTCACATTTTCCATTTCGACAGGAACAAAGGCCTTCTTTTCTGCAGGTTGTGTGCACTTAATAACACATAGGCTGATAAATTTTATGACACATTCGGTGTTTGTTATCAGCTCTGTTTTCAATGCCTTTGCACCCCTATTCCATTTGCTGTCATGAAGGATTGACGTTGGATAAAAAACCGGCTGATTCCACCTATCGGTTAGTAAAAGCGCACCCTGGCCTGAGTGAGGAAGACAACATTGGCCATTTCAGGTTTCTTTTCACACAGCAGAGCTTTACCCAATGTTAAACCACACGTTTCCTGGCTTTAAGCCAATAAAACTCAAAATAACTTTCTTTTAACGGAATCTGTTTGTGGTTTTGCAGCTTGTTTTGGTCAGGGGTGCACGTGACCGGTTGTTGCCGCCATGGATAGGACGGGGGAATGGGCCATGGTGGGTGCTCTTTCAGAGAGTCAGTGTAGACAGAATGGGCCGAATGGTCTCCTTCAGCACTCTAGGGATTCTATGGATTAAGATAGTAGAAGATAGAACAGTGCTGGTAACTTGAGAGTTTATGTTACGGTTTCCCCTAGGGGAGGATTGTTTTGTAATTCCGTTGTCATTTGTGTTGAGGGGAGGGGATTGGGAATCTGTCTGAAGCAAGAATGAGAGCAATCTCTTGTAGCAGTCCAGTATGCTTTCTGGCAGCAACAACTGACATTTATATAGCACCTTTAATGTAGCAAAATATTCCACAAGAGCATTAACAAACAAAATTTGATGCAGGGCAGAAGGAGATATTAGGACAGATGGCCAATAGTTTGGTCCAAGAGGTATCACAACATTTTTACAGCAACGAAGGGGGCCATTCAACCCATCATGTCTGCCTTCTCGCTGTATGATGCGACCATCAATTCACTCGAAGACATGTGGAGAAGTAAACCGTGGTTTTAATCAGCTTAGAACTGAGCCTGCCTGTGACCGGTCCAACACTGAAGGCGGCCCTCAGGTCAGCAGCTCTTATGCTTCCTGTAAAGGGGGTGGAGCCATGGGCGGAGCCCGTACATGCCCCAACACATCCCCTGTGGGTGAAGCCACACAATGGTCCATAGGTAGAGCCCACAGGGTTAATAATATAACCGTGCACTGGTGAATTATCAGTAATTATACATTCACCACATTCACCCCCTGTTAAAAATGAAGTCCGGCGGGGGTGATGGGCTCATAGATTCAGTCGGTCCGGTGCCCGGATCGCACGTTGCGACCGCCGAAGCACTGGTGTTGCAGCCGCTTCGGGTGGCTGTGGAAGTGGGTCCGGAGCAGGCACAGGCGTGGACTCCGGGAGCGACTCTTCCGGAGCTTCATTCCTGTGGACCGGTGCGGCGGGTGGGAGGGAGCGCAGGAACCATATAGGGGTGGAGGTGCTGAACATGGGTGGTTGGACAGGACATAGTGTGGGGGATGCAGTAGTGGGAGTGGTGTTGGAGCCTGCGGGCGCCAGGTCCCGGAGGGAAACGGTATCTTGCCGGCCATCGGGGTGTTCGACGTACGCATAGTGTGGGTTGGAGTGCAGGAGCTGGACCCTCTCTACCAGGGGGTCGGTCTTATGGCTCCAAACATGTTTTCGGAGGAGGACTGGACCCAGTGTCATCAGCCAGGGCGGAAGCGAGGCCCCTGAGGTAGCTCCCCTAGGGAAAACAAACAAACGGTCATGAGGAGTCTGGTTTGTGGCCGTGCAAAGGAGGGACCTAATAGAGTGGAGCGCATCGGGGAGGACCTCCTGCCAGTGAGAAACTGGGAGCTTCCTGAACCGCAGGGTCAGTAGGACGGTCTTCCAGACTGTCGCGTTCTCCCTCTCCACCTGCCCGTTTCCCCTGGGGTTATAACTGGTAGTCCTGCTCGAGGCGATGCCCTTACTGAGCAGGTACTGACGCAATTCGTGGCTCATGAACGATGAGCCCCTGTCGCTATAGACATAACTGGGGAAACGAAACAGGGTGAAGACACTATGCAGGGCTTTAATGACAGTGGGGGTGGTCATATCAGGGCAGGGGATGGCAAACGGGAAGCGGGAGAACTCATCTATGATGTTAAGGAAGTACGTGTTGCGGTTATTGGAGGGGAGGGGCCCTTTGAAATCGATACTGAGGCGTTCAAAGGGCCGGGATGCCTTTACCAGGTGGGCCTTATCCGGTCGATAGAAGTGCGGTTTAAACTCCGCACAGATTTGGCAATCTCTGGTTATAGCTCTGACCTCCTCGATGGAGTAGGGCAGGTTGCGGGACTTGATGTAATGGGCGAGCCGGGTGAACCCCGGGTGGCAGAGGTCATCGTGGATAGCCCGTAGTCGGTCATCTTGCACGCTGGTGCATGTGCCGCGGGACAGGGCATCTGGGGGCTCGTTGAGCTTCCCAGGACGATATACTATATCGTAGTTATAGGTGGAGAGTTCGATTCTCCACCTCAAGATCTTATCATTCTTGATCTTGCCCCGCTGCGTATTGTCAAACATGAAGGCAACCGATCGTTGGTCAGTGACGGGGGTAAACCTCCTACCAGTGAGGTAGTGCCTCCAGTGCCGCACGGATTCCACAATGGCTTGGACTTCTTTTTCGACCGAGGAGTTTCGAATTTCGGAGGTCGTGAGGGTGCATGAAAAAAACGCTACCGGTCTGTCTTCTTGGTTGAGGGTGACGGCGAGAGCGACCTCTGAGGCGTCGCTCTTCAGCTGGAAGGGGACGGACTCGTCCACCACGCGCATCGCAGCTTTGGCGATGTCTGCCTTGATGCAGTTGAAGGCCTGGCGAGCCTCGGCTGCCAGTGGAAAGAAGATGGCCTTAAATAGTGGGCGGGCTTTGTCCGCATACTGGGGGACCCACTGGGTGTAATAGGAGAAAAGTCCAAGGCACCTCTTCAGGACCTGGGACAGTGAGGGAGAGGGAGTTGTAGGAGGGAGCACATACGGTCAGGGTCGGGCCCTAGGACCCCGTTTTCCACGACGTAGCCGAGGATGGCTAGCCTGGTTGTGCGGAAAACGCATTTCTCCTTGTTATAGGTGAGGTTGAGTTTTTGGGCGGTTTGGAGAAATCGGTGGAGGTTGGCGTCGTGGTCCTGCTGATCATGGCCGCAGATGGTGACATTGTCCAAGTACGGAAACGTGGCCCGCAGCCCATACCGGTCCACCATTTGGTCCATCGCTCGTTGGAACACCGAAACCCTGTTCGTGACGCCAAAGGGGACCCGGAGGAAATGGAAAAGGTGACCGTCTGCCTCAAACGCCGTGTAGTGGCAGTCCTCCGGGCGGATTGGGAGCTGGTGGTATGCAGACTTCAGATCCACCGTGGAGAACACCCGGTAGTGTGCGATCTGGTTTACCATGTCTGCAATCCGGGGCAGGGGGAACGCACGAGTTGCGTAAACCGGTTAATGGTCTGGCTGTAATCAACCACCACCCGGGACTTTTCCCCGATCTTGACGACCACCACCTGAGCTCTCCAGGGTCTATTGCTGGCCTCTATGACCCCCTCCCGCAAGAGACGCTGGACCTCGGACCTAATGAATGTCCTGTCCTGCATGCTATACCGCCTGCTTCTGGTGGCTACTGGCTTGCAATCGGCAGTGAGGTTTGCGAAGTGGGGGGGGAGGGGGGGGGGGGCGGGGGAGCGGGGGGGGGGTCAATTTTTAGGGTCGCGAGGCTGCATATGGTGAGCGGGGGCAGGGGCTCCCCGAACTTAAGACTTAAGAGTTAGGCTCCTGAGGTTGCACTGGAAGTCGAGTCCCAAAAGGAAAGGAGCGCAGAGGTCTGGGAGCACATATAGTTTACAATTAGCGTACTCAGCGCCCTGTATCGCTAGGGTTGCAGTAGTGCACCTTTGGATTTGCACCGAGTGCGACCCAGAGGCGAGGGAGATTGTTTGTTGCGTCGGGAAAATTGGGAGCGAGCAGCGTCTTCCCATGTCCGGGTGAATGAAGCTCTCTGTGCGCCCGGAGTCGAAAAGGCAAGGTGTCTCGTACCCGTTAACCCGGACGGCCATCATGGAGCTCCGGAGGTGCTTAGGTCGCGACTGGTCCAGGGTGACCACGCTGAGGTGTGGGTAGCCGGCGGCGTGATTGGAGGTGCTGGGGCATGCCCCGCGATGGCTGTCCGTGTAGGTCGTATTCGTCGAGCGGCGTAGCAGATGGCAGCCAAGATGGCGGCCCCCATGGATGGCACGTGGCCGGCCATGTGGGGGAGGGTGGCCAAGATGGCGGCCCCCATGAGTCGCACATGTTATGCGGAGGCGGAGGCGGCAGACACGCTGCCACCTTGCGGGGTCTGCGGGCCTGTGAGTCTGTGGATCGGGTCTGTGAGTTCGGGTTCTTAGGCCTGGCCAGGCAGACCTTGGCGAAGTGTCCTTTTCGCCCGCAGCTGCTGCAGTTCACATTGCGGGCCGGGCAGTGCAGTCGGGGGAGTTGGGACTGGCCGCAAAAGTAGCAGGGTAGCCCCCCATGATGGGTGGGTGGCCGCGCGGCACAGGCCTGGGGTAGTCTTGGGTCGGGGGGCCCACAAGGGGGTCGCGTGATCGGCCGGGAACGCAGTAAGGCTCTGAAAAGCGGCCTCCAGAGAGGTAGCCAGTTTTACCCTGTCGTCCAGGTCCTGGGCCCCTTTTTCAAGCAGGCGCTGTCTCACATAGTTTGATCGGACCCCCGCCACGTAAACGTCTCGGACGGTGAGCTCCATGTGCTGAGTGGCCGTAATGGCCTGGTAGTTACAGTTGCGCGCAAGGGCTTTGAGGTTGCGTAGGTAATCATCTAGCGACTCCCCGGGGCGCTGGCGGCGAGTGGTGAGGACGTGTCGCGCGTAGACCTCGTTCACTGGCCGCACATAGAGGCGTTCGAGTAGTCCGAGGGCCTCTGTATAGGAAGCGGCTTTGTCGAGCTGGACAGAAATGCGATGGCTGACCCTTGCGTGGAGGAGGCTCAGTTTCTGTTCATCAGTGACGGATGGCGTAGATGACGCGGCGAGATAGGCCTTGAAGCATCGAAGCCAATGTGAAAAATTGTATTTCGCCTCCACGGCCTGTGGATTGAGTTCCAGCCTGTCAGGTTTGAGGGCTGATTCCTTAGTAGTATTTTAAGCTGATTAAATTGATGCGACCATCAATTCACTCGAAGACACGTGGAGAAGTAAACCGTGGTTTTAATCAGCTTAGAACTGAGCCTGCCTGTGACCGGTACAACACTGAAGGCGGCCCCGCAGGTCAGCAGCTCTTATACTTCCTGTAAAGGGGGTGGAGCTATGGGCGGAGCCCGTACATGCCCCACATATCCCCTGTGGGTGAAGCCACACAATGGCCCATAGGTAGAGCCCACGGGGTTAATAATATAACCCAGTGCACTGGTGAATTATCAGTAATTATACATTCACCACACTGTAATCCTGAACATTCTTTCTTTTGAGATCATAATCCGATTCCCTCGTAAATGTCTGATTGAACTCACTTCCACCATAGCCTCAGGCAGCGCCTTCCAGATGCTAACCACTCGATGGGTGATCCTCATGTCACCATTTCTTCTTTTGATGACATACTCTGACCAGACTCCTCATGATTATGAATACCTCTATTAAATTTCCTCTCAACTTTCTCCGTGGCAACACGTAGGTGAAGGTCGCACGTTGGGTGGCTCATGCTAGGGCTTTAGTTTTTTGGCCCTTCGCAAACAGTTTTTGGGGAGAATTTTTTATGATTATTTGTTGGAAAGTCACAGGCGACCAAAGGATGTCGAAAACACAGAAAAAGAATTCGGGGAAAAAGGGGGCGAGTGGAAGCCCGCCGGCAAGTTTGCTGGGGAGTTCAACGGGAGAAAAGGTGGCGGGAACAGGCTCACTGAGTGGGGCTGCGCCCATTACAGTGGATAAGCTGACTGCAGTGATGGCGGGAGGAATTTGAGCGGCTGTTTTCCAAGCACTTTGACAGGACAGGCATTGCAAGGAGATACAAAGAACAAAGAAATGTACAGCACAGGAACAGGCCCTTCGGCCCTCCAAGCCCGTGCCGACCATACTGCCCGACTAAACTACAATCTTCTACACTTCCTGGGTCCGTATCCTTCTATTCCCATCCTATTCATATATTTGTCAAGATGCCCCTTAAATGTCCCTATCGTCCCTGCCTCCACTACCTCCTCCGGTAGTGAGTTCCAGGCACCCACTACCCTCTGCGTAAAAAACTTGCCTCGTACATCTACTCTAAACTTTGCCCCTCTCACCTTAAACCTATGCCCCCTAGTAATTGACCCCTCTACCCTGGGGAAAAGCCTCTGACTATCCACTCTGTCTATGCCCCTCATAATTTTGTATACCTCTATCAGGTCGCCCCTCAACCTCCTTCGTTCCAGTGAGAACAAACCGAGTTTATTCAATCGCTCCTCATAGCTTATGCCCTCCATACCAGGCAACATTCTGGTAAATCTCTTCTGCACCCTCTCTAAAGCCTCCACATCCTTCTGGTAGTGTGGCGACCAGAATTGAACACTGTACTCCAAGTGTGGCCTAACTAAGGTTCTATACAGCTGCAACATGACTTGCCAATTCTTATACTCAATGCCCCGGCCAATGAAGGCAAGCATGCCGTATGCCTTCTTGACTACCTTCTCCACCTGTGTAGCCCCTTTCAGTGATCTGTGGACCTGTACTCCTAGATCTCTTTGACTTTCAATACTCTTGAGGGTTCTACCATTCACTGTATATTCCCTACCTGCATTAGCCCTTCCAAAATGCATTACCTCACATTTGTCCAGGTTAAACTCCATCTGCCATCTCTCCGCCCAAGTCTCCAGACAATCTAAATCCTGCTGTATCCTCAGACAGTCCTCATCGCTATCCGCAATTCCACCAACCTTTGTGTCGTCTGCAAACTTACTAATCAGACCAGTTACATTTTCCTCCAAATCATTTATATATACTACAAAGAGCAAAGGTCCCAGCACTGATCCCTGTGGAACACCACTGGTCACAGCCCTCCAATTAGAAAAGCATCCCTCCATTGCTACCCTCTGCCTTCTATGGCCTAGCCAGTTCTGTATCCACCTTGCCAGTTCACCCCTGATCCCGTGTGACTTCACCTTTTGTACTAGTCTACCATGAGGGACCTTGTCAAAGGCCTTACTGAAGTCCATATAGACAACATCTACTGCCCTACCTGCATCAATCATCTTAGTGACCTCCTCGAAAAACTCTATCAAGTTAGTGAGACACGACCTCCCCTTCACAAAACCGTGCTGCCTCTCACTAATACGTCCATTTGCTTCCAAATGGGAGTAGATCCTGTCTCGAAGAATTCTCTCCAGTAATTTCCCTACCACTGAAGTAAGGCTCACCGGCCTATAGTTCCCGGGATTATCCCTGCCACCCTTCTTAAACAGAGGAACAACATTGGCTATTCTCCAGTCCTCCGGGACATCCCCTGAAGACAGCGAGGATCCAAAGATTTCTGTCAAGGCCTCAGCAATTTCCTCTCCAGCCTCCTTCAGTATTCTGGGGTAGATCCCATCAGGCCCTGGGGACTTATCTACCTTAATATTTTTTAAGACACCCAACACCTCGTCTTTTTGGATCACAATGTGACCCAGGCTATCTACACCCCCTTCTCCAGACTCAACATCTACCAATTCCTTCTCTTTGGTGAATACTGATGCAAAGTATTCATTTAGTACCTCGCCCATTTCCTCTGGCTCCACACATAGATTCCCTTGCCTATCCTTCAGTGGGCCAACCCTTTCCCTGGCTACCCTCTTGCTTTTTATGTAAGTGTAAAAAGCCTTGGGATTTTCCTTAACCCTATTTGCCAATGACTTTTCATGACCCCTTCTAGCCCTCCTGACTCCCTGCTTAAGTTCCTTCCTACTTTCCTTATATGCCACACAGGCTTCGTCTGTTCCCAGCCTTTTAGCCCTGACAAATGCCTCCTTTTTCTTTTTGACGAGGCCTACAATATCATTCGTCATCCAAGGTTCCCGAAAATTGCCGTATTTATCTTTCTTCCTCACAGGAACATGCCTGTCCTGTATTCCTATCAACTGACACTTGAAAGCCTCCCACATGTCAGATGTTGATTTGCCCTCAAACATCCGCCCCCAATCTATGTTCTTCAGTTCCCGCCTAATATTGTTATAATTAGCCTTCCCCCAATTTAGCACATTCATCCTCGGACCACTCTTATCCTTGTCCACCAGTACTTTAAAACTTACTGAATTGTGGTCACTGTTACCGAAATGCTCCCCTACTGAAACATCTACCACCTGGCCGGGCTCATTCCCCAATACCAGGTCCAGTACCGCCTCTTCCCTAGTTGGACTGTTTACATATTGTTTTAAGAAGCCCTGCTGGATGCTCCTTACAAACTCTGCCCCGTCTAAGCCCCTGGAACTAAGTGAGTCCCAGTCAATATTGGGGAAGTTGAAGTCTCCCATCACCACAACCCTGTTGTTTTTACTCTTTTCCAAAATCTGTCTACCTATCTGCTCCTCTATCTCCCGCTGGCTGTTGGGAGGCCTGTAGTATACCCCCAACATTGTGACTGCACCCTTCTTATTCCTGATCTCTACCCATATAGCCTCACTGCCCTCTGAGGTGTCCTCTCGCTGTATAGCTGTGATACTCTCCTGAACAAGTAGCGCAACTCCGCCTCCCCTTTTACATCCCCCTCTATCCCGCCTGAAACATCTAAATCCTGGAACGTTTAGCTGCCAATCCTGCCCTTCCCTCAACCAGGTCTCTGTAATGGCAACAACATCATAGTTCCAAGTAGTAATCCAAGCTCTAAGTTCATCTGCCTTACCCGTAATGCTCCTTGCATTAAAACATATGCACTTCAGGCCACCAGACCCGCTGTGTTCAGCAACTTCTCCCCGTCTGCTCTGCCTCAGAGCCACACTGTCCCTATTCCCTAGTTCTCCCTCAATGCTCTCACCTTCTGACCTATTGCTCCCGTGCCCACCCCCCTGCCATACTAGTTTAAACCCTCCCGTGTGACACTAGCAAATCTCGCGGCCAGGATATTTATGCCTCTCCGGTTTAGATGCAACCCGTCCATCTTATACAGGTCACACCTGCCCCGGAAGAGCTCCCAGTGGTCCAGATAACAGAAACCCTCCCTCCTACACCAGCTGTTTAGCCACGTGTTTGTCTGCTCTATCTTCCTATTTCTAGCCTCACTGGCACGTGGCACAGGGAGTAATCCCGAGATTACAACCCTCGAGGTCCTGTCTTTTAACTTTCTGCCTAGCTCCCTGAACTCCTGCTGCAGGACCTCATGCCCCTTCCTGCCTATGTCGTTAGTACCAATATGTACAACGACCTCTACCTGTTTGCCCTCCCCCTTCAGGATTCCCTCTACCCGTTCGGAGACATCCTGGACCCTGGCACCAGGGAGGCAACATACCATCCTGGAGTCTCTTTCACGTCCACAGAAGCGCCTATCTGTTCCCCTGACTATAGAGTCCCCTATAACTATTACTCTTCTGCGCTTTGACCCTCCCTTCTGAACATCAGAGCCAGCCGTGGTGCCACTGCTCTGGCTGCTGCTGTTTTCCCCTGATAGGCTATCCCCCCCGACAGTATCCAAAGGGGTATATCTGTTCGAGAGGGGGACAACCACAGGGGATTCCTGCACTGACTGCCTGCCCTTTCTGGTGGTCACCCATTTCTCTGCCTGCACCTTGGGTGTGACCACACTTACATAACTGCAATCTATGACGCTTTCCGCCACCTGCATGCTCCTAAGTGCATCCAATTGCTGCTCCAACCGAACCATGCGGTCTGTGAGGAGCTGCAGTTGGGTGCACTTTCTGCAGATGAAGCCATCCGGGACGCTGGAAGCCTCCCGGACCTGCCACATCTCACAGTCAGAGCACAGCACCCCTCTAACTGACATTGCGTCAATTAATTAAAATTAAAATTTGTCTTTTTTTTTTAATAAATACTTTTTTTTTAAAATTACAAAGTTACTGTCAACTATCTGTTTCCTAGCACTAGATTTCTAATAGAAATGCGATAGCCAACTATAATATCCTCCGATCTCTGGCTTAGATATCCTCCAAACCACAATTAAGCTATTATGCTTAATTAGTTCCCAAATACTCAAAAAAATTTAGGTTAGAATCCCAACCAGCCACTCAGGTCACAGCTTCCCTGTGATGCCACTCCAGTTTCCCCCCGACACACACAATTTGAAAAAAAGGTATAAAAGTAAAAATCACTTGCTTACCTTCTGAGATGTTCTCAGGTTCTCTCGCTGACAGAGACTGCTCCTCCACCTCCAATCCTTGGCCTGCACAATGCTAATAATATAATAATATAATATGGCACTTACCTTACACCAATGGGTCTTATTATTAGGTTAGAGGAGGAGGGTGGGTGGGAGACACTACACGTGTAGTGTCTCGGGTTTCCTCTCCACCAGAATTTATTGGGGGGGGGGGGGGGGGACTTGCCAGAGGTCGAACTTCCGGTTCCCGCCGAAATCCAAAGGGCTGCTCCTGTAAAGGTAAGAGCTTTTAAACTCACTACTCACCTCCAAGAAGGCCCCTGCGCACCGCTGCCGCCGAAATCCAAAGGGCTGCTCCTGTAAAGGTAAGGTTTTTAAACTCACTACTCACCTCCAAGAAGGCCCCTGCGCACCGCTGCCGCCGAAATCCAAAGGGCTGCTCCTGTAAAGGTAAGAGCTTTTAAACTCACTACTCACCTCCCAGAAGGCCCCTGCGCACCGCTGCCGCCGAAATCCAAAGGGCTGCTCCTGTAAAGGTAAGGTTTTTAAACTCACTACTCACCTCCAAGAAGGCCCCTGCGCACCGCTGCCGCCGAAATCCAAAGGGCTGCTCCTGTAAAGGTAAGAGCTTTTAAACTAACTACTCACCTCCCAGAAGGCCCCTGCGCACCGCTGCCGCCGAAATCCAAAGGGCTGCTCCTGTAAAGGTAAGGTTTTTAAACTCACTACTCACCTCCAAGAAGGCCCCTGCGCACCGCTGCTGCCGAAATCCAAAGGGCTGCTCCTGTAAAGGTAAGAGCTTTTAAATACACTACTCACCTCCCAGAAGGCCCCTGCGCACCGCTGCCGCCGAAATCCAAAGGGCTGCTCCTGTAAAGGTAAGAGCTTTTAAACTCACTACTCACCTCCAAGAAGGCCCCTGCGCACCGCTGCCGCCGAAATCCAAAGGGCTGCTCCTGTAAAGGTAAGAGCTTTTAAACTAACTACTCACCTCCCAGAAGGCCCCTGCGCACCGCTGCCGCCGAAATCCAAAGGGCTGCTCCTGTAAAGGTAAGGTTTTTAAACTCACTACTCACCTCCAAGAAGGCCCCTGCGCACCGCTGCCGCCGAAATCCAAAGGGCTGCTCCTGTAAAGGTAAGAGCTTTTAAACTCACTACTCACCTCCCAGAAGGCCCCTGCGCACCGCTGCCGCCGAAATCCAAAGGGCTGCTCCTGTAAAGGTAAGGTTTTTAAACTCACTACTCACCTCCAAGAAGGCCCCTGCGCACCGCTGCCGCCGAAATCCAAAGGGCTGCTCCTGTAAAGGTAAGAGCTTTTAAACTCACTACTCACCTCCCAGAAGGCCCCTGCGCACCGCTGCCGCCGAAATCCAAAGGGCTGCTCCTGTAAAGGTAAGGTTTTTAAACTCACTACTCACCTCCAAGAAGGCCCCTGCGCACCGCTGCCGCCGAAATCCAAAGGGCTGCTCCTGTAAAGGTAAGAGCTTTTAAACTCACTACTCACCTCCAAGAAGGCCCCTGCGCACCGCTGCCGCCGAAATCCAAAGGGCTGCTCCTGTAAAGGTAAGAGCTTTTAAACTAACTACTCACCTCCCAGAAGGCCCCTGCGCACCGCTGCCGCCGAAATCCAAAGGGCTGCTCCTGTAAAGGTAAGAGCTTTTAAACTAACTACTCACCTCCCAGAAGGCCCCTGCGCACCGCTGCCGCCGAAATCCAAAGGGCTGCTCCTGTAAAGGTAAGGTTTTTAAACTCACTACTCACCTCCAAGAAGGCCCCTGCGCACCGCTGCCGCCGAAATCCAAAGGGCTGCTCCTGTAAAGGTAAGAGCTTTTAAACTAACTACTCACCTCCCAGAAGGCCCCTGCGCACCGCTGCCGCCGAAATCCAAAGGGCTGCTCCTGTAAAGGTAAGGTTTTTAAACTCACTACTCACCTCCAAGAAGGCCCCTGCGCACCGCTGCCGCCGAAATCCAAAGGGCTGCTCCTGTAAAGGTAAGAGCTTTTAAACTAACTACTCACCTCCCAGAAGGCCCCTGCGCACCGCTGCCACCGAAATCCAAAGGGCTGCTCCTGTAAAGGTAAGAGCTTTTAAACTAACTACTCACCTCCCAGAAGGCCCCTGCGCACCGCTGCCGCCGAAATCCAAAGGGCTGCTCCTGTAAAGGTAAGGTTTTTAAACTCACTACTCACCTCCAAGAAGGCCCCTGCGCACCGCTGCCGCCGAAATCCAAAGGGCTGCTCCTGTAAAGGTAAGAGCTTTTAAACTAACTACTCACCTCCCAGAAGGCCCCTGCGCACCGCTGCCGCCGAAATCCAAAGGGCTGCTCCTGTAAAGGTAAGGTTTTTAAACTCACTACTCACCTCCAAGAAGGCCCCTGCGCACCGCTGCCGCCGAAATCCTAAGGGCTGCTCCTGTAAAGGTAAGAGCTTTTAAACTCACTACTCACCTCCAAGAAGGCCCCTGCGCACCGCTGCCGCCGAAATCCAAAGGGCTGCTCCTGTAAAGGTAAGAGCTTTTAAACTAACTACTCACCTCCCAGAAGGCCCCTGCGCACCGCTGCCGCCGAAATCCAAAGGGCTGCTCCTGTAAAGGTAAGAGCTTTTAAATACACTACTCACCTCCCAGAAGGCCCCTGCGCACCGCTGCCGCCGAAATCCAAAGGGCTGCTCCTGTAAAGGTAAGAGCTTTTAAACTCACTACTCACCTCCAAGAAGGCCCCTGCGCACCGCTGCCGCCGAAATCCAAAGGGCTGCTCCTGTAAAGGTAAGAGCTTTTAAACTAACTACTCACCTCCAAGAAGGCCCCTGCGCACCGCTGCCGCCGAAATCCAAAGGGCTGCTCCTGTAAAGGTAAGAGCTTTTAAACTAACTACTCACCTCCCAGAAGGCCCCTGCGCACCGCTGCCGCCGAAATCCAAAGGGCTGCTCCTGTAAAGGTAAGGTTTTTAAACTCACTACTCACCTCCAAGAAGGCCCCTGCGCACCGCTGCCGCCGAAATCCAAAGGGCTGCTCCTGTAAAGGTAAGAGCTTTTAAACTCACTACTCACCTCCCAGAAGGCCCCTGCGCACCGCTGCCGCCGAAATCCAAAGGGCTGCTCCTGTAAAGGTAAGGTTTTTAAACTCACTACTCACCTCCAAGAAGGCCCCTGCGCACCGCTGCCGCCGAAATCCAAAGGGCTGCTCCTGTAAAGGTAAGAGCTTTTAAACTCACTACTCACCTCCCAGAAGGCCCCTGCGCACCGCTGCCGCCGAAATCCAAAGGGCTGCTCCTGTAAAGGTAAGGTTTTTAAACTCACTACTCACCTCCAAGAAGGCCCCTGCGCACCGCTGCCGCCGAAATCCAAAGGGCTGCTCCTGTAAAGGTAAGAGCTTTTAAACTCACTACTCACCTCCAAGAAGGCCCCTGCGCACCGCTGCCGCCGAAATCCAAAGGGCTGCTCCTGTAAAGGTAAGAGCTTTTAAACTAACTACTCACCTCCCAGAAGGCCCCTGCGCACCGCTGCCGCCGAAATCCAAAGGGCTGCTCCTGTAAAGGTAAGAGCTTTTAAACTAACTACTCACCTCCCAGAAGGCCCCTGCGCACCGCTGCCGCCGAAATCCAAAGGGCTGCTCCTGTAAAGGTAAGGTTTTTAAACTCACTACTCACCTCCAAGAAGGCCCCTGCGCACCGCTGCCGCCGAAATCCAAAGGGCTGCTCCTGTAAAGGTAAGAGCTTTTAAACTAACTACTCACCTCCCAGAAGGCCCCTGCGCACCGCTGCCGCCGAAATCCAAAGGGCTGCTCCTGTAAAGGTAAGGTTTTTGAACTCACTACTCACCTCCAAGAAGGCCCCTGCGCACCGCTGCCGCCGAAATCCAAAGGGCTGCTCCTGTAAAGGTAAGAGCTTTTAAACTCACTACTCACCTCCAAGAAGGCCCCTGCGCACCGCTGCCGCCGAAATCCAAAGGGCTGCTCCTGTAAAGGTAAGAGCTTTTAAACTAACTACTCACCTCCAAGAAGGCCCCTGCGCACCGCTGCCGCCGAAATCCAAAGGGCTGCTCCTGTAAAGGTAAGAGCTTTTAAACTAACTACTCACCTCCAAGAAGGCCCCTGCGCACCGCTGCCGCCGAAATCCAAAGGGCTGCTCCTGTAAAGGTAAGGTTTTTAAACTCACTACTCACCTCCAAGAAGGCCCCTGCGCACCGCTGCCGCCGAAATCCAAAGGGCTGCTCCTGTAAAGGTAAGAGCTTTTAAACTCACTACTCACCTCCCAGAAGGCCCCTGTGCACCGCTGCCGCCGAAATCCAAAGGGCTGCTCCTGTAAAGGTAAGGTTTTTAAACTCACTACTCACCTCCAAGAAGGCCCCTGCGCACCGCTGCCGCCGAAATCCAAAGGGCTGCTCCTGTAAAGGTAAGAGCTTTTAAACTCACTACTCACCTCCAAGAAGGCCCCTGCGCACCGCTGCCGCCGAAATCCAAAGGGCTGCTCCTGTAAAGGTAAGAGCTTTTAAACTAACTACTCACCTCCCAGAAGGCCCCTGCGCACCGCTGCCGCCGAAATCCAAAGGGCTGCTCCTGTAAAGGTAAGGTTTTTAAACTCACTACTCACCTCCAAGAAGGCCCCTGCGCACCGCTGCCGCCGAAATCCAAAGGGCTGCTCCTGTAAAGGTAAGAGCTTTTAAACTAACTACTCACCTCCCAGAAGGCCCCTGCGCACCGCTGCCGCCGAAATCCAAAGGGCTGCTCCTGTAAAGGTAAGGTTTTTTAAACTCACTACTCACCTCCAAGAAGGCCCCTGCGCACCGCTGCCGCCGAAATCCAAAGGGCTGCTCCTGTAAAGGTAAGAGCTTTTAAACTCACTACTCACCTCCCAGAAGGCCCCTGCGCACCGCTGCCGCCGAAATCCAAAGGGCTGCTCCTGTAAAGGTAAGAGCTTTTAAACTAACTACTCACCTCCCAGAAGGCCCCTGCGCACCGCTGCCGCCGAAATCCAAAGGGCTGCTCCTGTAAAGGTAAGGTTTTTAAACTCACTACTCACCTCCAAGAAGGCCCCTGCGCACCGCTGCCGCCGAAATCCAAAGGGCTGCTCCTGTAAAGGTAAGAGCTTTTAAACTCACTACTCACCTCCCAGAAGGCCCCTGCGCACCGCTGCCGCCGAAATCCAAAGGGCTGCTCCTGTAAAGGTAAGGTTTTTAAACTCACTACTCACCTCCAAGAAGGCCCCTGCGCACCGCTGCCGCCGAAATCCAAAGGCCTCGCTCAAGGAGTGGGTGGATGAGACTCTTGCCCTGATAAAGGAGGCTTCGGGAAAGATGCCAACAGCAGTGCAGGAGCAAGGAAAGGTGTTGAATGGGTTGGAGGAGGCATTGGCACAGCACAGCGACCGGTTCACCTCGATGGGTGAGGAGCTGCGGAGGGTGGTGGAGAGTAATAGGGGGCTGAGAGCCCAAGTGGAGGACCTGGAGAACAGGTCACCAAGGCAGCATCTAAGGATTGTGGGACTGCCTGAGGGGATGGCGGGCCGGAGGCCGACAGATTATTTTGTGGAGATGGTCGCCAAGTTGTTGGGGGAGGAGGACGACCCCATCCTCTATGAGTTGGACAGGGCTCACCAGTCGCTTTGGTTGAAATCAAAGTGAATGAGCCACCAAGACCTGTGATAGCATGCTTTCACAGCTATCAGGTGAAGGAAAAGGTGCTGAGAAGGACGAAGCTGAACCGAGAGGCGAGGTGGGAAGGTGGTGGTATACCTATATATCGGGATCTAACAGCGGAACTGGTGAGAAGGCAAGCGGCCTTTGGTCGGGCGAAGGTGGTGTATAAAAACAATGTAAGTTTATGGGTGGTCTACCCGGCGAAGCTGTGGATCACACATGATTCTAAGGACTACTACTTTGAGATGGGGGAGGAGGCAGAGGCGTTCGTGAAGGCTGGCGGACTGGGACTGAAATGAGTTTGGACTTTGGTTGTGTTAATCCTTTTTCTCTTTTTTTTCTCTTTTCTATTTCCTTTTTTATTTATTTTTTCTCCTGGCAGTGTGTGTTTGGAAAGGGATGGTTTGGGGATTTGTGGGGATTTGTTGTGATTTATTTCATTGGGGTTTGAGAGAGTACTGTGTTGGGAGTTTGGAAGGTCTGGGTGAGGGGGCCTTCGCGTTGGTTTTCTCAATGTTAGGGATGGGGCTCTGGCAGGGGCCACCTCACTAGCAAGCGTAAGTTGAGTAGTGACTGGGAGCAAGGTGTGGAGGGGGGGTCCGTGGTCATTGGAATCTGTATGGTTTTGATGGGTCTGGGAGTTGTGAATGGCTTGAGGGCTGGGGGCAATACTGGGGGAGGTGGTTTCGAGAGTAAGTGGCTGGGGGTTTCTGGGAGGGGGATGGGTATGTGGCTGACGGTGACGAGGGGTGGGGCTGAGTCCCACCTTTTGGGGCGGAGCCAGGAGTAGCGGCTATGGTAGGGTGGTGAGACACCCCCGGTCCGGGTGGTAACATAACTTAGCAAAGTTACATCTTTCTTTCTTTTTTTTCTTTTCTTTTTTAAAATAAATTTAGAGTACCCAATTCATTTTTGCCAATTAAGGGGCAATTTAGTGTGGTCAATCCACCTACCCTACACATCTGTGGGTTGTGGGGGCGAAACCCACGCAAACACGGGGAGAATGTGCAAACTCCACACGGACAGTGACCCAGAGCCGGGATCGAACCTGGGACCTCGGCGCCGTGAGACAGCAGTGCTCACCACTGCGCCACTGTGCTGCCCCTTTCTTCGTTTCTTGACAAATCAGTTGTAGCTTCTCATCAGATGCAGAAAGATTCTCCGTACATAACTGCGTTTGAGCTTTGATGTCTCTAATAAATTCTGGTAGTGTGCTGTCTGTAGAAATTGATCTGGATAATGTATCAGCAATGATGAGATATATTCCAGGAATGTATGCCAAGTTGAAGTCATACCTCCTTTACTTCATCACGATACGCTGTAAGCGAGGAGTCATGTCACTTAAATTCTTATCTACTATATGGACCAACGGTCTGGCATCTGTTTCCACTAGAAATGTCGGAAGCCCGTGCACATAGTCATGGAATTTCAGTATTCCCGTGAGTAGTCTGAGACATTCCTTTTCTATCTGTGCATATCTGTACTCTATTGCAGTCATAGCCCGTGAAGCATATGCAACTGGAACCCAATCAGATTGATCGTTCTGCTGTAAAAGGACTGCGCCTATTCCATCCTGACTTGCACCACTGTCTTAGTTGCTCTATTCGTGTCAAAAAAAAGCAAGAATTGGTGCGGTCATGAGTTGATGTTTAAGATCCACCCATTCATTTTGATGACTTTGTGTCCATTTGAAAGTGGTGGACTTTCTGATTAGATTGTGTAATGCAGACGTTCTCGATGACAGGTTCGAGATAAACTTGCCCAAGAAATTTGCAAAACCCAGGAATGTTAGAATAGCTTTCTCATCCTCCGAGATTTTCATATTCTGGATCGCAGAGATTTTCGCATTATCTGGTTTGATTCTTTGAGACGATATGGTATCTCCCAAGAAGTTAAACCTCTTGTGCAAACATGCACTTTGACTGGTTTAGTTTCAATCCATACTGATGGATTATTTGAAACACCTTTTTTAAACGACAAATGTGTTCTTCAGTCATGGACCAGATGATTATGTCGTCGACATACACCCTTCCACCATCGATGCCCTCGGTCATCTGCTCCATTATCCTATGGAAAATCTCTGAAGCGGATATTATCCCAAAAGGCATGCAGCTAAAGCAAAAGCATCCAAATGGAGTGTTGAAAGTGCACAATAATCTGCTCGAGGCGTCAAGCTGCGTCTGCCAGAATCCCTGCGAAGCGTCGAGTTTTGTGAAGATACAAGCACTCGCCATCTCGCATGTGATTTCTTCATGCTTAGGGATGGGATAATGTTCCCTACGAATATTTATATTTAAATCCTTCGGCTCTATGCAGATTCGGAGATCGCTAGATGGTCTTTCAACACATACTAGAGAGCTGACCCAGTCAGTCGGCTGCGTGACTCGAGAGATGATTCCTTGTGATTGTAGTTGGTTAAGTTCTAGTTTCAACCTCACTCGCAAAGTGAAACCCCCGAGGCGGATGAATTACAGGCTTTGCATCTTTTGTCAGTAAAATCTTGAAGTCGATATCCTGGTACCATGTGATATTGCCTTGTGTAATATATGTTACTCATTTGCTTCTTTCCAAGATGATCCTGTACTCGATATTCATTAACACTCGAAGTTTCCAATTAAATCAAATTGTTTTTTGAGTAACGTTAATAAATAAACTGTGAGTTTGTTCTCACTTC
This sequence comes from Scyliorhinus torazame, assembly GCF_047496885.1. NCBI lineage: Eukaryota > Metazoa > Chordata > Chondrichthyes > Carcharhiniformes > Scyliorhinidae > Scyliorhinus > Scyliorhinus torazame. The sequence continues at coordinate 122,107,780 of NC_092707.1, read as the reverse complement.
AACAACTAAACTAGAGATTAAATTAACAAGATTAAATATATATTAACTATGATTAACAACACCTGCACTCTGAGCTATCTCTCTGTACCTCTGGTTACTAGTCACTCCAAACATGAAAAGACAGGAACTCTGTGTGGTCGGCTATATTAGGGGTATCGCGGTACCTAGGTTGGATGTACCTTATACTGCAGTATGAGTGGTAGAACTTACCTGCTGGTTCCGCCCAGCAGGTGGAGCATAAGAGTCTGTGTTTCACCCACAGCAGTCATTCTGTACCGGAGCTGCTGGGGTAACTACTTGTTCATTAAAGCCTTCAATTGGATCGTGCATCATTCGGCTTGAGTCTGTCTTTTATACCCATCTCTAGTGCTGCCATCTAGTGATTACCTAGCTGTTATTTCTGTATGTTAACCCTTTATATACATACAGATATGCAGATCACTACACAGACTATTCCAAAGTCCTTTACAACCAATGAAATACTTATTAAAGTGCAATCACTGTTAGCTTCATAGAGTCGTAGATGTTTACAGCATGGAATCAGGTCCTTCGGCCCAGCTTGTCCATGCCACCCAGTTTCTATCACTAAACTAGTCCAACTTGCCCTCATTTGGCCCATATCCCTCAAATTCTTTTTATTATTGTCACAAGTAGGCTTACATTAACACTGCAATGACGTTACTGTGAACAGCCTCTAGTCGCCACACTCCGGTGCCTGTTTAGGTACACTGAGGGAGAATTCAGAGTGCCCAAATTACCTAACAGCGTGTCTTTTGGGATTTGTGCGAGGAAACCGGAGCACCCGAGTCAACTGTCTGTGCGGAGTCTGCATGTTCTCCCCGTGTCTGCGTGGGTTTTCTCCGGGTGCTCCGATTTCCTCCCACAGTCCAAAGATGTGCAGGTTAGGTGGATTGGCTATGATAAATTGCCCTTAGTATCCAAAGGTTAGGTTAGGTGGGGTTACTGGGTTACGGGGATAGCGTGGAGGTTTGGGCTTAGGTATATTGCTTAGATAGGGTGCTCTTTCCAAGGGCCGGTGCAAACCCGATGGGCCGAATGGCCTCCTTCTGCACTGTAAATTCTATGAAATTCTATGAAACCCACGCAGACACAGGGAGAAAGTGCAGACTCCGCACAGGCAGTGACCCAAGCCGGGAATCAAACCTGGGACCCTGGCGCTGTGAAGCAACGGTGCTAACCACTGTGCTACCGTGCCACCCATCCTGCCCATGTAACTGTCTAACAGCTTTTTAAAGGAAAAAATCGGACCCGCCTCTACCACTGCCTCTGGCAGCCCATTCCAGATGCTCACCACCCTCTGTGTGAAGAAACATCCCCTCTGGTCTCTTTTGTATCTCTCCCCTCTCAACTTAAACCTATGCCCTCGAGTTCTAAACTCCTCTACCTTTGGGAAAAGATGTCGACTATCTGCCTTATCTATGCTCCTCATTATTTTATAGACCTCTATAAGTTCACCCCTAAGCCTCCTATGCTCCAGGGAAAAAAGCCCCAGCCTATCCAGCCTCTCCTTATAACTCAGACCATCAAGTCCTGGTAGCAACCTCGTAAATCTCTTCTGCACTCTTTCTAGTTTAACAATATGCTTCCCATAATAGGGTGACCAGAACTGAACACAGTATTCCATGTGTGGTCTTACCAATGTCTTGTCCAACTTCAACAAGACGTCCCAACTCCTGTATTCAATATTTTGACCAATAAAAACCTGCGACTCCACCTTCAAGGAGCGTTGAACCTGTATTCCAAGATCTTTTTGTTCTGTAACTCTCCCCAACTCCCTACCATTAACTGAGTAGGTCCTGCCCTGATTTGATCTCCCAAAAGTTACCATCTCACATTTATCCAAATTAAACTCCATCTGCCATTCATCAGCCCACTGGCCCAATTGGTCAAGATCCTGTTGTAATCTTGTATAACCTTCTTCACTATCCACTATGCCACCAATCTTGGTGTCATCTGCAAACGTACTAACCATGCCTCCTATATTCTCATCTAAATCATTTATATATATATTATATATGTATTTATATATAACAAATAACAGTGGAAGCAGCATCGATCCCTGAGGCACACTGCTGGTCACAGGCCTCCAGTTTGAAAAACAACTCTCCACAACCACTCTGTCTTCGGTCGTCAAGCCAATTTTGTATCCAATTGGCTACTTCACCCTGGATGCTGGAAGATTTAACTTTTTGCAACAACCTACCATGTCAAAGGCCTTGCTGAAGTAGACAAAGTCAACCACACTGCCCTCATCTACCTTCTTGGTTACCCCTTCAAAAAACACAATCAAATTTGTGAGACATGACTTTTCCTTCCAAAGCCGTGCTGACTTTCCCTAATTAGCCCTTGTCTGTCTAAATGCCTGTAGATCTTATCCCTCAGAATACCTTCCAACAACTTACCCACTACAGAAGTAAGGCTCACCGGTCTGTAGTTCCCAGGCTAACCTACAACATAACAAATCAGTATGGCTATGTGGATTGAAACAGTTCAGTCCTGGTACCATGATTTGTTATGTTGTCGGTGTAACATAAGCGGCTTCCTTGTGGTGCACTTGACAAAGGAAGGTTCAGACGTGGAGCTAACTTCAACACATTTATTAAACTATTTACACTTCTATTACTCGGGTTCGACACTACTGCTAATCCTACTATAGCTGCCCAGATTGACTAACCAGTTGCTGCAATCCACGTGGTGGGTGTAATATTGAATCAACCCTGTGTCTGTACTCACTGACTGTCTCCACTGGAAAGAGGCAGATCATGTGTGTGGTGTCCTTTATATATGGGTTGGTTTAATGCCCTTCTGTGGTCATGTCACCTCCTTGTGTATCATGAATGTCTATTGGTTGTGTCCTATCTACTTGATCTATTCGTTGAGTATGTGTGTGTGATGTCTCTGGTGCTCCCTCTAGTGTCTAGCTAGCCTACATGCATTTACATTGATACACATCACTACAACCTTGTTTATCCTTAAGAGGCCCTACCCTCTCCCTCATCACTCTTTTACCCTTTCCCTATCTGTAAAAGCTCTTTGGATTTTCCTTTGCCTTACCTGTTGAGACAATCTCGTGTCTCCTTTTTGCCATCCTTATTTCTCTCTTAACTCTCCTCCGACAAGCCCTATACTCTTCAAGGGATCCACTTGATCCCAGCAGCCTATGCATGTCATATGCCTCCTTCTTCCTTTTCACCATGGCCTCAATATCCCGAGTCATTCAGGTGTAGCCATCTGGGATGGCCACTTCCAGAATACAAAATGAATGTTTACAAAGATTGCAGGGAACTATGGACAATGTTAAGAAAGCAGGCAGGCACAGAGCCTGTACGTGTATTGGAACCGCAGCTCCCAGACGAGACTGAAACCGTAGGGCCATTAGCATATTGATGGCCCATCTCCGGGAACAAAGGGAGATACTCAAGTAACCGATCTGGCTCCAGGCCTTTCAGCGCCAGTTCCCCAAACCGAAAGCACAAACAAAGCCAGGCCAACGGCCACCTAGGACCCGCCCAGCCATCAGGGCACCCACCCCTTTATTGGTCAAGATCAATACAAGTGATCACGATACAGCTCAATTGATTGAGGCCAAGTTCAAGGCCCGTCCAAAAGCGCGCGAAGCCCTTTCAGGTATAAGGAGAAGGCCCCAGGAGAGAATCGCTCTCTTGGACGCGGCTCTCAAAGCGGAGTGACCTGTCAACCTGCTGCACCAGAAGCAAGTAAGTCCAAGGTCAACGCTCGCTACCAGACGGACGACCTTAGCTGTTCTCCTGTACCACTTCGACACCAGCAGCCTCAGACCCAAGCAACGGCCATTGTTCCTCTGACTGAGTGGGCGTCCAAAGCTAAGTATAGGCTTTAGCAGTAGTGATAGTTTAGTCTGTAGTATTTCGTGCATGAGAGATATTGCTGTGTGTGTAAATAAATAGTCTTGACTTTGAACTAACTAACTGGTGTACCGGCTCTTTGATCAGTATTCGGGTTTGAACCTTGTGGTGGTATCAAGAGATACCTGCCGACTCTAAAGCAGACGTAATTAGAATTAAGGGAGGTGACCACATTGACCGCCATATTTAAAACCAAATAAAGAGAGCAACACAGGGTTCCCTACTTCTACTTCTCCCTTACCCTTCACTCTAAGAGGAATGTGCTCACCCTGAACCCTAGTTAACATATTTTTGAAAGACTGCCATTTACCAGCTGTCCCCTTGCCTGTAAACTGGTTCTCCCAATCAAATTTTGAAAGTTCCCACCTAATACCATCGAAAGTGGCCAAGGCCCAATTTAGAATTTGAACTTTTGGGCCAGAACTATCATTGTCCATAGCTATCTTAAAACTAATGGAATTATGGTCACTGGTTCCTAACAAGTTCCCGATAAAGTCAGATATTAGTTTCTAATAAAGTTAGATTTTAACAATTAGTATTCTCGTTAGTAACGTAATAACGTTATGTTGTAGAGCTGAAAGCAATGATGAGGCTGCTGTTCTCATGGCTGTGCTATGGAGATCTAATGGATGAAGAAATGAAAACCATCATAGTCTTTGCTACAGTGATGAGAATTCTGTTATTGCCATCTTTGGTATGATATGTGGTCGTCGTGGTTTAACATTTCATCCAAGCAACAGCACCCCTAACAATGCAGCATTCTCTTAGTGCTGCACTAAAGTATCAGCCAAGATGATGTGTTCGAATCTCTGCAATAGAGCCCTGAATTTACTGTCTTCTTACTCATGTGAGAGCACTACCAACTGAGCAAGTACTGAATCTAGTCACGACACTGCACCCGGGCTGCGTGGGTCTGTACTTCAGCAAAGCACTAATGTAATCAGGAACAGGGAGAAAGTTGACAAGAAAAAGTTAAAAAAAACACTTGAAAATTTGCTTGGAAAAGCCACACATCCGGCAGTGCTGCAACTCTGTCCTTGTAGTTGTGTCATGACGATCCTTGCCAAATTGCCTCTCTCATGTTGTGGAAATGCCTTTATCTTAGAGTTACCAAGTGCAGTTTGGAAACAATGAGCCAGGGCCATACAGCACCAAGTTTGTAAATAGAGTGATAAGTCAGAAAGGCAACCTTTCACCACACTCCCACTGACATCCAAATAATCATCAAATATGAAAAAGAACAGGAACTGCAAGTTCACGCGCAAACACACTCCCCTACATTATCACATCCTGATTCTGTACAAACTGCAGACGTTTAACAGTGTCCACTGTCTGTTACTGATGGGATGATTGAAATAAAGAATGTTTGTGTGAACAGATTGATTATCAGTGATGGACCAACAAGACTATTCAAAGGCACATTGAATAGTCTATTTATTTTGGTCTCAGGGAGGTTATTATGCTGCAATTGTATAAGGTGTTAGTGAGGCCACACCTGGAGTTTTGTGTTCAGTTTTGGTCTCCTTACTTGAGAAAGGACGTACTGGCACTGGAGGGTGTGCAGAGGAGATTCACTAGGTTAATCCCAGAGCTGAAGGGGTTGGATTACGAGGAGAGGTTGAGTAGACTGGGACTGTACTCATTGGAATTTAGAAGAATGAGGGGTGGTCTTATAGAAACATATAAGATTATGAAGGGAATAGATAGGATAGATGCGGGCAGGTTGTTTCCACTGGCGGGTGAAAGCAGAACTAGGGGGCATAGCCTCAAAATAAGGGGAAGTAGATTTAGGACTGAGTTTAGGAGGAACTTCTTCACCCAAAGGGTTGTGAATCTATGGAATTCCTTGCCCAGTGAAGCAGTAGAGGCTCCTTCATTAAATGTTTTTAAGATAAAGATAGATAGTTTTTTGAAGAATAAAGGGATTAAGAGTTATGGTGTTCGGGCCGGAAAGTGGAGCTGAGTCCACAAAAGATCAGCCATGATCTCATTGAATGGCGGAGCAGGCTCGAGGGGCCAGATGGCCTACTCCTGCTCCTAGTTCTTATGTTCTTATGTTCCTTCCCCCGAGGCTGCACGAGTAATTTCCTGCTGGCGGGCCCCGATCTTTTCCCACCCCCCTATCTGCAGATCGTGTATTGGATTTATCTCAAAGATAATCTCAGAACCCTTTGAATCAAAATGGAAACAAGTTGCACTAAATCCCAAGGGATTGTCTAAGAAGAGGATAATCATTCTTTTCAGTTATGAGTGAGAAAAGATAACATCATTACCAGTCCCTTGAAGCAAGGAGGATGCTTGCAACAGATTACATCCCCTGGCAGAGGTTGGCAGGTGGATTTTTAAAACATGGGCATGCTGTTGCCCCGTGTCTGCCACATGGTTCTAGCTAGTCAGCAGACTCTCTCACTCTTTTTTTAAAAAAATATATTTTATTGAAATTTTTCATTCACAATTTTTTCCCCTTACACATCAAACATAAAGAAAATTTAACAGTACGAGTAACATGATAACTGCAATCTAATAAAGAGTAACTAACTAACATGGTAAACTAACCAATTAACATAAAATGAAACTTTCCCCTCCCCCTCCCCCCCTCCCCGCCCCCCCCCCCCCTGGGTTGCTGCTGCTGGTCATCTATCTTCCCTCTAACGTTCCGCTAGGTAGTCGAGGAATGGTTGCCACCGTCTGGTGAACCCTTGAGCCGATCCTCTCAGTGCAAACGTAATCTGCTCCAGTTTTATGAACCCCGCCATATCGTTTATCCAGGCCTCCAGTCCGGGGGGTTTCGCTTCCCTCCACATGAGTAAAATCCTACGCCGGGCTACTAGGGACGCAAAGGCCACGACATCAGCCTCTTTCGCCTCCTGCACTCCCGGCTCATCCGCAACTCCAAATAAAGCTAACCCCCAGCCTGGTTTGACCCGGACCTTCACCACCTTCGAAATCACTCCCGTCACTCCCCTCCAATACCCCTCCAGTGCCGGGCACAACCAAAACATATGTATGTGGTTTGCCGGGCTTCCGTCGCACCTCCCACACTTGTCCTCCACTCCGGAGAACCTGCTCAACCTTGCTCCCGTTATGTGTGCTCTATGTAGCACCTTAAATTGAATCAGGCTAAGCCTGGCACACGAGGAAGAGGATTTACCCTGCTTAGGGCATCAGCCCACAGACCCTCCTCTATCTCCTCCCCGAGCTCTTCTTCCCACTTTCCTTTCAGTTCGCCCACCAGCTCCTCCCCCTCTTCTCTCATTTCTCGGTATATCTCTGACACCTTGCCCTCCCCGACCCACACCCCCGAGAGCATTCTATCCTGGATCCCCTGTGTCGGGAGCAATGGAAATTCCCTCACCTGTTGTCTTGTGAACGCCCTCACCTGCATATACCTAAAGAAATTTCCCCGGGGCAGCTTATACTTTTCCTCCAACGCTCCCAAGCTCGCAAACGTCCCGTCTATGAATAAATCTCCCACCCTCCTAATTCCCAACTGGTGCCAGCTCTGGAATCCTCCATCCATCCTCCCTGGGACAAACCTATGGTTGTTCCTAATTGGGGACCCCACCAGGGCTCCCAGCACACCTCTCTGTCACCTCCATTGCCCCCAGATATTTAATGTTGCCGCCACCACTGGGTTCGTGGTAAAATTTTTTGGTGAGAACGGTAGTGGCGCCGTCACCAGCGCCTCTCGACTCGTCCCTTTACAGGATTTTCTCTCTTGTCTTTTCCACGCCGCTCCCTCTCCCTCTATCATCCATTTACGGATCATCGCCACATTGGCGGCCCAGGAGTAGTCGCCCAAATTCGGCAGCGCCAGTCCCCCTCTGTCTCTGCTACGTTGTAAGAACCCCCTCCTTACCCTCGGAACTTTCCCTGCCCACACGAAGCTCGTGATGCTCCTGTCTATTTTTTTAAAGAAGGCCTTAGTGATCAGTATAGGGAGACATTGGAATACAAATAGGAACCTCGGGAGGACCATCATCTTAATTGCCTGCACTCTGCCCGCCAGTGACAGTGGCTGCATGTCCCACCTCTTGAAGTCCTCTTCCATTTGTTCCACCAGTCGTGTCAGATTAAGTCTGTGCAAGGTTCCCCAGCTCCTGGCTATCTGAATCCCCAGGTATCGAAAGTTTCTTTCCACTCTCCTTAAAGGCAGGCCATCTATCCCTCTACTCTGGTCCCCAGGGTGTATCATGAAAAGTTCACTCTTCCCCATGTTGAGCCTATATCCCGAGAAATCTCCGAACTCCCTCAATATCTGCATGACCTCTGCCATCCCCCCACTGGGTCCATCACATACAACATTAGGTCATCTGCGTAGAGTGACACTCGGTGTTCTTCTCCCCCTCTAATCACCCCTCTCCATTTTCTGGAGTCTCTCAGCGCCATGGCCAGTGGTTCAATTGCCAATGCGAACAGTAATGGAGATAGCGGGCATCCCTGTCTTGTTCCCCTGTATAGTCGGAAATACTCCGATCTTTGCCGACCCGTGACCACACTTGCCGTTGGGGCCCCATAGAGGAGTTTGACCCAGCTAACAAACGCGTCCCCAAACCCGAACCTCCTCAGCACCTCCCATAGATACTCCCACTCCACCCTATCAAATGCCTTCTCTGCATCCATTGCCGCCACTATCTCTGCCTCCCCCTCTATTGGGGGCATCATTATCACCCCTAATAGCCGTCGCACGTTGACATTTAGTTGTCTTCCCTTTACGAATCCTGTCTGGTCTTCGTGCACCACCCCCGGGACACAGTCCTCTATCCTCGATGCCAGCACCTTTGCTAGCAATTTGGCGTCCACATTTAGTAGTGAAATAGGCCTATAGGATCCGTACTGCAGCGGATCTTTATCCCGCTTCAAAATTAGCGATCTCGTCGCCTCCGACATTGTCGGGGGTAGAGTCCCCACTTCCCTGGCCTCGTTAAAAGTCCTCACCAACAGCGGGGCCAGCAAGTCCACATATTTTCTATAAAATTCCACCGGGAACCCATCTGGTCCCGGGGCCTTCCCTGCCTGCATGTTCCCCAGCCCCTTGGTAACCTCGTCCACCCCAATTGGTGCCCCCAGGCCTTCCACCTCCTGCTCCTCCACCCTCGGGAACCTTAATTGGTCCAAAAACTGCCGCATCTCCTCTTTTCCCTCCAGGGGTTGGGACCTATAAAGTCTTTCGTAAAAGGTCTTAAACACCTCGTTTATCTTCCCTGCTCTCCGCACTTTTCGTCTCTAATTCCCCCTATCTCCCTCGCCGCTGTCCTCTTTCGCAGCTGATGGGCCAACAGGCGCCTAGCCTTTTCCCCATATTCATATCTCATCCCCTGTGCCTTCCTCCACAGCACCTCCGCCCTCCTGGTGGTCAGAAGGTCGAACTCCGTCTGGAGTCGTCGTCTCTCCCTGTACAGTCCCTCCCCCGGGGTCTCCGCATATTCTTTGTCCACCCTTAAGATCTCCCCCAGTAATCTTTCACTATCCTTGGCCTCTGTTTTCCCTTTGTGGGCCCTGATGGAGATCAGCTCTCCTCTGACCACCACCTTTAGTGCTTCCCACACCACTCCCACTCGGACCTCCCCGTCGTCATTGGCCTCCAGGTATCTCTCGATACATCCCCGCACCCTTCCACAGACTCCCTCATCCGCCAACAATCCCACATCTAATCGCCAGAGTGCACGCTGCTCCCTCTCCTCTCCTAGTTCCAGGTCCACCCAATGTGGGACATGATCCGAGATAGCTATGGCTGAATACTCAGTTTCTTCCACCCTCGAGATCAACGACCTTCCCAAAACAAAAAAATCTATCCGGGAGTACACCTTGTGAACATGGGAGAAGAAGGAGAACTCCCTGGCCTTCGGTCTAACAAATCGCCATGGATCCACTCCCCCCATTTGGTCCATAAACCCCTTAAGCACCTTGGCCGCTGCCGGCCTTCTTCCGGTCTTAGATCTGAATCTATCTAACCCTGGGTCCAGCACGGTGTTGAAGTCTCCCCCCATTATCAAGTTTCCTACCTCCAGGTCCGGTATACGTCCCAGCATCCGCTTCATGAATTCCGCATCATCCCAATTCGGGGCATATACATTAACCAACACGACCTCCATTCGCTCCAGCCTGCCACTCACCATCACATATCTGCCTCCACTATCTGCTACAATGCTCCTTGCTTCGAATGATACCCGTTTCCCCACCAGTATGGCCACCCCTCTATTCTTTGCATCCAGCGCTGAATGGAACACCTGTCCCACCCATCCTTTCCTTAACCTAACTTGGTCCGCCACCTTCAGGTGCGTCTCCTGGAGCATAGCCACGTCTGCCCTCAGTCCTTTCAAGTGCGCGAACACTCGGGCCCTTTTAATCGGTCCATTTAGGCCTCTCACGTTCCACGTGATCAGCCGCACTGGGGGGCTACCTACCCCCTTCCCGTGTCGACTAGCCATCACCCTCTCTGGGCCAGTCCCACGTCCCGATTCCGCGCTCCCACTCGTTCCCCAGGTGGCGCATTCCAGCCCCGGCCACCCTTCCTTTAGCCAGTTCCTCTTTGATTTCTGTAGCAGCAACCCAGTTATCCCCCCCCCCCCCGCTAGATCCCCATCTAGCGTGATTGCTCCCCCATATCACTTCCGCAAGTCAGTTGACTTCAACTGACCCCGGCTTCTCCCGCTCACTCCTTGACCCCCCCCGTGTGGGGAACTCCCATCTACCTTGCGCCTATCTTCCCGCCATCACCTTTCTGGCGCGGGAACAAGGACAGTAGGCTCCATATTCTCTGTATCTGTCCCGCCCCTTGTGGCGCAGCTCCCTCTCCCGCCCCACTCCCATTCCCCATCCCCCGCCTATGTCTCTTCTTTCCCCCCACCGGCGCCCACATTTCTTAGTGTCCCCCCCTTCCCAATTTACATCTCTATATACATCGACAGTGACATTTCCCTCTAATATCAGTCCCTCAGTTCCGATCCAGTTTCTCGTCTTTAATAAAGGTCCATCTTCCGCCGTTTCGAAGTAGTGATGTCTCTCCTGGTACGTGACCCATAGTCGCGCCGGCTGCAGCATCCCGAACTTCACCTTCTTCTTGTGTAACACCTCCTTGGCTTGATTAAAACTCGCCCTCCTTCTCGCCACCTCCGCACTCCAATCCTGGTACACCCGTACCACTGCATTCTCCCATCTACTACTCCGTACCTTTTTGGCCCATCTCAGAACCACTTCTCTATCATTAAAGCGGTGAAATCGCACGATTGTCGCCCTAGGTGGTTCTCCCGCCTTTGGTCTCCTCGCAGGGACCCGATGAGCCCCCTCCACTTCTAAGGGGCCCGAAGAGGCCTCAGCTCCCATCAGCGAGCTTAGCATCGTGCTCACGTAAGCCCCGCAGTCCGCTCCTTCCACTCCCTCAGGGAGACCCAGGATCCGAAGGTTCTTCCTTCGTGCTCTGTTTTCTAGGGCCTCAATCCTTTCAATGCACTTTTTGTGGAGCGCCTCGTGCGTCTGTGTTTTGACCGCCAGGCCCAGGATCTCGTCTTCATTATCCGTCACCTTCTGCTCCACCACGCGGAGCTCTGTCTCCTGGGTCCTTTGTGCCTCCTTAAGCCCCTCAATTGCCTGTAGCATCGGGGTCAGCACCTCCTTCTTAAGTAGCTCCACACACCGTCTTAAGAATTCGTCTTGATCGGGCCCCCATGTCGCCTGGGCTTTCTCCGCCGCCATCTTGCTTCTTTTTCCCTCCTGTCCCTATCGTCGAGGATTCTTCGCGATGTAGCCGCCGACGATATTTTTCTCTTTCGTTGGGGGGGACTCCCTATTAACTCACCCCACACCGGGTTTCGTCCCGAAAAAATTCCCCGTTGGGGCTCTTAAAAGTGCCCGAAGGTCCGTTTGAGCTGGAGCCGCCGAAACGTGCGGCTTAGCTGGGCATCGCCGCAACCGGAAGTCGACTCTCTCACTCTTAACACATGTCACACAGTTTGGCCACATTAGGAGCGCACCTTCTATGATCATCAAGCCTGAGAGCAAGATTTGAACCCAGAACTTCTGGCTCAGAGACAGCAATGCTATCGATTGCACCACAAGACCTGCTGGAGGAAATACAGCATTAGCCCTGACTGCAATAAACAGTTATTCTGGATCAATTACATGCACAGATATATTGGCATGAGTTTAATTACACTTGGTTGACTTCTTTGAAACAGATCCTCTCTTGGAAGTAAAGATGTTGTTTTAAACATGCCAAAATTTTAGTCTGAAATCTAATAGAGTCCTGGCAACTGTGTGTTGCTTGTATCTATGCACATGCTGTGTTTTTATAATGTTATAAAAGCAACAATCACTCATAAGGGATTGTGTAAATCTGTTGTGGGTTTATTTATCGAGACAAGGCACACAGGAACATTTATACAAAGGTAGAAAACTTGAAGACATCAGTAACTGTGCTGTGTTTATTGTGTTCTGCTCACAAGCCAAAGTGACACTGAGACTAAATCACATGACATGACACATTGCTATCCATTAAACGCAAATTACAACACCCCCTTTCTTTGAAAATATTTTTCCTCTTCCAAAGATTTATAATCAATTACAATAATTACCATTAATTCCGCATATGGAACTGATGAATCTATTAGTCTCTAAAGCATAGAAGTAATCTGCTGGTATGCCCAGATTTTGTAATGATAACCTTGCCTGGAGGTTTCTTTCACTGCTGACAGTGATTTGTGAGATTATCGTTCTCGGATTTTGTTCCTGGTTACATTTAGGATTTGGTCCTTGACGAAATAGGACTGTATGGAGGAGCTGGAATGGATCTGATTTGTTCTCAGTTTTGCCTCACCTTTGCACCTTTTGAATAGAATCAGAGAATCCCTACAGTACAGAAGTAGGCCATTTGGTCCATCGAATCTGCACTGGCCCTTGGAAAGAGCACCTTACTTAATCCCATACCTCCACCCTGTCCTTGTAACCTAATAACCCCACCTAACCTTTGGACACTGAGAATTGAGAATTAGAGATTTCACCATGTGAATCATTCATTTAGCTAGGCCATTAGATCTAGGGTAATGGGGATAAGTAGTGCAATTGATATTCCACTTCTCATGCATATCCTGCAATGGCTTACCAATAAATTATGGACCGTATCAAGAATGATCTCTCTAGGCACTCTAAATAAACTGAAATAACAATTAGTGTGCATGACTGTTGTGCTTGGCGAAATGTACAATTGTTGAATAATGAGACATTTGATAAAATAGTCATCAATAACAATGAAGTCAGTGCCATGGACTTGAAATGTGTCAAATGCAATTTGGGACTAAGTTGAATAGGAGCTTCATGTGGAATCAGTGGTTCTTTGTCCTGACTTAGCAAATATTTTTGACACGCCTTGCACCTCTTGATGATGATCTCAATGTCATTTTTCAAACTCGCCAATAGACTGTCTCTCTTGTGAGTCTTCTCGTCCAACCAATGCATGAGTGTGAGTGTAAAGTTGTTGAAAAATATCAGGTTGCAAAGATACCGGCATGATGACTTGCCTATCTTCAAAAATGAGCTTCCCCCGATAAGGTCAAAATGGTCTCACATGTTTGTGGACATGTTGAATTGAATCAGGCCACCCTTCAATTCTGGTTTGCTGTGTGTAGAATCTTTTGCCATTTCTTCTTTGCATTGCATTGAGCAAAATGTACCAGATCAATTGATGGACTAGTATTCTCCTGCAAACGTAACGTTGCAGCTCCCTTGAAACTGCCAGATTTGCTAAAACATTCTGGATATTTTGATGTTAGGTCCTGAACTAAGGTGATAGGAGTAGTTTTTGAGGTTGTTCTGATGAGATCTGACTGATTCCATGGATTGTCACCAGTGCAAACTTGTGGCATGTTGGTAGACATAAAATCACTGGGCCTTTAGTCTCCAAGATGAAGAACATCTGTGACACCCATGATAATTGATTGTACTTGCACTCCAGGACTATGCATCCTTCACATGGAATTAGTGAATCATTATACACTGAATGTTGAGCAGTAGGAGGTTTTGCTGTAGCATTCCATGTCTGTGGATACATGTCTTTTTAGAATTTGCAGGGCTAGTATGTTAGCTCTTGCCCCCGTGTCAATTTTGGCCAATAACAAGTAGTTGCCAACTTTCCAAGGACAGATTATTTGAATCTTAGCAAATACATTGGACGGTGTAATGGTATCAGTGTTTTCCATGAAATTGATATGTGTGTTCACCACTCTTCATCACATCGTGCATATCATTGTCGTTTTCCGGTTTCTCAGTAACCTCAGGTATATGTTCCCGATGGGAAATCAGACGGGTAACCTTATTGCTGGAAGGCTCCCATTGTGTACGGTTTGTTTGGATCAGTGCACAGCTCTTGGTAGCTGAATCAGCCTTTGCACTAGTGCCCTGCCACTGCTAAAAGCCCTTTCTGCCCATCCTTTGTAGAGTTGAAGGAAAGTTTGGAATTTCCTTGCTGCCTGCAGAAGGTCACCTTTCAGCTGTCTTGCTAGGTTTTAGCGTTTGAGTAAGTTTGTCAATAATTGGAGTTACCGTAAGCTTCGTCGATCTGCAAGGCTCGCTTCAAACTTAATCTCCATCCTTGAGTCATTATTCAATGTTTTCCGCTTCAGGCTCATCTCGCAGATCTTTCAGAAATGTTTCCATATGGGAATAGATGCGACCACCAACTCTACAATTCTGTCTGCTAGCTCTATAGTTGAAAAATCACTGTATGTACCCTTTTCTTTACATCTGGTCTGTGGCAATGTTTTTCAAACTTTTTTCCCCGAACCCACTTTTACCAATTGGCCGACCTTCTGGACCCATGTCAGCCGACCTTCGCGACCCATGCTGACTGACCTTCACGCCACATGCCAACTGAACTTCGCAACACATCATTTTGCTTATCTTTAATGCGACAGGTGAGCCTGCTTGGTCCTGACAATCTCACTTGCTTTGTCATTCAATGTTACATTTCTGCTAAGGACTTCAGCTGTTGATTTAAGTTTTCACTGCATCCTTTGAAAAAAATCAGGCGGTTTGTCCTCGAACTCGCAATGCGTAGTGTTCAAATGCTTTTGAAGTTTTGAGGGTTTTAAACTTTCATTTGCCTGTATTTCCCGGCACATAACACACATGGAAATTGCATTGGCACAATTAATAAAGTCTTACCTCAATAAATCATCTTTATATTTCTTTTTTTCCGATTTCAGCTTCATCAGAGGCCCTGGAGCTCACACCAGCACTGCTTTGTCCAGCCATGGACTCTGCGGAGCATCTCTCTCCAATAGATTTAATTGTGAGATCCTGGCCAGTTTCTGTCTCTGACAAAACAATCCATTTTCAATTCTTCAGTCCTGTTGCTTGCTTGCTGGCAGCTCAAAATGGAGGAATCCCTCTCGCGCCCAGAGCGCATGATGTCAGTTTACAGGTGCGTGACCTGCTCTCTGCCGTCATATCTGGCGGGTAGACTCCATCGATTTTTTGTTTAAAATCTGCTCCTCAGTCAGTGCGCCAAAATCAGGAGAAAGTGGTCTGCCACGCTGGGCTCCGGGCCTGCACATTGCTGAGGGGGCACGCATGCGTGGGATGGCTGACATTCTGAAAGCCGGTCACAGCTGGCATTTTAAAAAGTCAGTTGCCGTCATTGGGCACTTTGTCCTGCAATTGGGAACACTACGTCGATCGCTTCGCGACCCTCCCGACACCCACAGCAATGTGGCTAATTCTTACTGCCCATTAGAATAGTGTTTTTCAACCATTTCTGCCTGGGACCCATTTTTACCAACCTGCCATCCTTTGGGATCCATGCTGGCCAACCTTCACGACCCATGCTAGCCGAACTTTGCGATCCACCATTTTCACTTACCTTTAATGCGACAGGTGAGCCTGCTTGGTCCTCACAATCTCACTTACTTTGTTATTCAATGTTACATTTCTGTTAAGGACTTCAGCTGGTGATTTAAGATCTCACTGCATCCATGGACAAAAATCAAGAGATTTGTCCTCGAACCCGCCATGCTTAATCTTCAAATGCCTTTGAAGTTTGGGGGTTTTAAACTTTCATTTGCCAGTACTTCCCTGCATATAACACATATGAATTTTGCACACTGATTTGCAGTGGCACAAGTAATAAACCTATATTATGCAAATGTACAGCATGTAAAGAGTTAATGTTATGTTAAGCCTAGCCACTAGAGGGAGCTAAGGGACAGTGCTATATATTGCACAGGCTTTTGGACTTCTGGGCAGATTAGGTTGGAGCTCGAGGAGATTAGATTCATATAGTGTATTGCAGAGCTAGTTAAAATATAATTGTTATAGTTAATAGATATAGATAGTGTTAGTGAGTATAGTTTAATTCTTCTTTGCATGTTTGCTATTTGGAATAAGTGTCAAACTCACATTTAGTCGTGTTAAAATAAAGTTAGTTTAGTTCTTTTAAAAGAGCTCTGCGTATCTTTGTGATCACTACATCTATCATCCAGGAAACCCCTCATAAAAATCACCACATCCTTAAGAATTTGTCTTTGTGCTGCTTTGTTCCTGTTTTCAGCTTCTTCTTAATGGGTTGTTCACCAGAGGCCCTTGAGCTTACACCAGCACTGCTGGCAGCTACAAAATGGAGGAATCTCTCTTGTGCCAGAGCATGTGATGTCAGTGTACGGGGCGCATGACCTGCTCCCTGCCATTGCTTCTGGAGAAAAGACTCCATCGCTTTTTTTAAAGAATCTGCTCCTGGGTTAGCAGGCTGATGTCAGGTGGAGGCTGTCTGCCTCGCTGGGCTCTGGGCCTGAAGACCCGGTACTGTGCAATCTGATTGACCATATCAGATATGCGTGGGAGGGGGTACGCGTCGAGCTGCGTGTACCGATTGATGGTTTGACTGTAGTCAACGCCCATCCTGTTTTTCTCCCCGGTTTTCACCACTACCACTTGGGCTCTCCAGGGTCTGTTGCTGACCTCGATAATACCTTCCCACGGCAGCCGCTGGACCTCAGACCTGATGAAGGTCCTGTCCTGGGCGCTGTACCGTCTGCTCCTGTTGGCGACGGGTTTGCATTCCGGAGTGAGGTTGACGAAAAGGGAAGGCGGGTCGACCTTAAGGGTCGTGAGTCCGCAAACAGTAAGGGGTGGTAGGGGCCCGCCAAATTTCAGGGTTAGGCTCTGGAGGTTGCACTGGAAGTCCAGGCCGAGCAGCAAGGCAGCGCAGAGGTTGGGAAGGACGTAGAGCCGGAAGCCGCTGAACTCTACGCCCTGGACGGTGAGGGTGGCGATGCAGTACCCCCGGATCGCCTGCGAGGGAGCAGCGCCTTACGGTATCAGGGTGGATGAAGCTCTCAGTGCTCCCGGAGTCCAGAAAGCAGGATATATCGTGCCCGTCGACCTTCACCTTTGTCGAAGCGGTCGCGAGGTTGTGCGGTCGAGACTGGTCGATCGTGACCGAGGCGTGACGCGGCTGGTCGTCGGTGGTTGCAGGCGATGAGTGGCCCGATGAGGTGCCCGATGGGCAGGAGTCCTGAGGCGGGTAAGATGGCGGTGCCCATGGGCTGCATGTGGTCTGAGGGGACGAAGGTGGCGGCACCCACTGGCCGCACGTGGCGGGTGCCGGGGCAATAGCACGATTGAGCGGGCCTGGCACACTGCAGCGAAATGTCCCTTCTTGCCACAGGCCTTGCAGAGCGCGCTCCGCGCCGGGCAGCACTGCAGGGTGCGTTTTGTCTGTCCGCAAAAGTAGCATTTGGGTCCCCCGGTGTTGGTTGGCTGCCGCGCGGCGCAGGCGTGGAGTTGGCTGAGGGCGGTCGCTGAAGGGGTCCATGATGGGGTGGCTGCTGGCGGGGTCCACGATGCACAGGGAAGGGGGGCCGTGCAGTCGGGGGCATAAGCCTGTACGTTCGGTGAGGCGACCGTGAGCGAGAGCGCTAGTTTCTTGGTCGCCGCGTGGTCAAGCGTGGCCCCTTCTATGAGGCGCTGGCGGATGTAGTCAGACCCTATGCCCGTAACGAATGCGTCTCTCATTAGGAGGTTCGAATGTTCAGTGGCCGAAACGGCCTGGCAGTCACAGTCTCTCACCAGGGCGAGCAGGGCACGCCAGAAATCTTCCACAGACTCACCGGGAAGTTGGTGCCGCGTGGACAGGAGGTGCCTGGCGTAGATCTTGTTGGTCTACTGAGCGTAATCTCCTTCAGTAACGCCATGGCCTCTGCGTAGGTAGGCGCGTTTTGGATGAGGGGAAAGACATTGGAGCTCAGCCGTGTGTACAGAATCTGGAGCTTCTGTGCTTCTGAGATTGGGTCTGGCACAGACCCGATGTATGCTTCAAAGCAAGTTAGCCAATGTTTGAAATCCTTTTTGGAGTTGTTTGCTTGAAGATGCAGCTGCAGGCGATCTGGCTTGATGCGGAGGTCCATCTCTGAAAAATCTCTGTGTAATAAATTGATGCCCTATCAATTACAACGATACGAGAGCAGAATGTAATTGAGGCTGTATTACACAGAGATGTGTGGCCTCCTACAGCAGCTGACAAAATGGCTGCTGTTCGGCGAGCACGCACATTTATACTCCGCCTACTGGGTGGAGCCAGCAGGCAGGGATCTACCCCTGTACCTGAATAGTGGGCGCCTTACCATAATACCCATATATACAATATAATACAACAGTGGTGACAACCACAGGGAGGAAACTGGAGCATCCAGAGGATGCGCACACAGATATGGGGAGAAAGTGCAAACTCCACACAGTCACCCGAGATCGGAATCGAACCCGGGTCCCTGGCGCTGTGAGGCAATAATGCTAACCACTGAGCCACGGTGCCGCAGGATTATATATGTTGGATTCTTTTGTGTGCTTTTGGTAGTTCATTATAGGGTTTTTTGGAAAAACCTCAATTTAAAAAATGCTAAATTAGATTTCACTTTCTGGCTGCTTTTGATTTATACTTAATCAAAGTCCTTTGAGACTAAACTTAGATTTCAGATCTGACCCGTCTCTGAACTCAGCTCGGCATAAACAAAAGAAAATTGAATATGAACTTTGACAAATAAAGAAACCGTAATAAAATGTATAATGGGACTTTACCCCTCATTCCTGAGTAATCAAGTTCCTATTTATCAAATGGGTCACGAGGTTCAGATAAACAAGTTCGGTGACAGAGGAATACTTTTATAAAACGCTGTCACACTGTTCCATCATCAAATTCTCATCCATGAAATAACAAATTTATTGTGCAAACAAGGAAAGTGATGGATAAATAGTGACAACCATTACAATGAGCACACAGTGAAGTCATGCACAAGGATATCTGAATGCTTGTTTTTCTGTTTTAGAAAGGGTGGAGACAGTTAGCTTTGCTGACAAAGCAGATTGCAAATCAACAATGCAGGCAGTTACTAGGCATTGCCATGGGCTATTTAAAATCTTTACAAGCTGAACTATGCTGCTCAAACACTCTGGATTCTAACTGTTAAACCCTGTCATTAAGTTTCTTTTAAGTAAGACCTAAAATTATGATAACGCATTCTAATTTCAGTTAAACAGTTTTATTTATTTTATTTCTTCATGGGTGAGTGACACTGGCTCAGTCAGCATTTATTGCAAATCCCAAATTGCCCTTTGTGATGGTGAGCCACCTTCTTGAGGCAGACCATGTGGTGTAGGTACATCCACAGTGCTGTTAGGAAGGGTGCTCCAGGATTTGGGCCCAGTGACAGTGAAGGAACAACAATAACATTCAAAACCAGGATGGCACGTGGCTTTGAAGGGAACTCACAGATGATGGTGTTTGTCTGCTGCCCTCATTCTTCTGTGGGGTAGAGGTCGTGAGTAACAACAACTTGTATATGTGCCTTTAACATATTAAACCAGCAAAGACACTGCAACAGCGTTATCAGGCAAAATCCGACACTAAGCGAAATTAGGAGATATTAGGGCAGGTGACCAGAAGCTTGGTCAAAGAAGTAAGTATTAAGATTTGTCGTAAATGAAAAGAGAGATGTAGAGAGGAGCTTCTAAAGGGAATTCCAGATATTTGGCATCTGAAGGCACGCCTACCATAATGGAACAATATAAATTGGGCATGGGCAAGAGGTCAGGATTGGAGGAGCACGGAGATCAGCAAAGGTCATGGGGCTGGAGAAGAGGTAGGGAGAAGCAGGGACCATGAGGGATTTACTTAATGTATTCAGTATTGTTTCTTCAGAGTTTCTGAAGAAATCAGAAGAACTGTATGTAACAGGGAGGTCATGCTGTTGCCCCAACTCACGGCGGGTCCCTGCGGTTGTCGAGCGGTCTGCCAGTCAAGTCCCCACCCACAGGTGGCGATGGCGGGGAAGAGCGTTGGGAAGGGAAATTTCCCCCCCCCCCCCCCCCCCCCCCTTGTCTTGGGTCCCTTTAGGGAGGGTAGACTTGCAGGCTTGGAGGGCCGGAGCCAGGGCCCAAGAGCAGAGGTCTAAAGTGTGGGCAGACGGAGAAAGATCTCATAGAATCCCTACAGTGCAGAAGGAGGCCATTTGGCTCATTGGGTCTGCACCGACCCTCTGAAAGAGCACCCTACCTAGGCTCACTCCCTATCCGTGTACCCCCACCTAACCATCAGACTCTAAGGGGTAATTTAGAATGGCCAATCCACCTAGCTTGTACACCTTTAGACTGTGGGAGGAAACCGGAGGAAACTCACGCAAACACGGGAAGAAAGTGCAAACTTTACAAAGTCACCCGAGGCCGGAATTGAACCCAGGACCCGGGAGCTGTGAGACAGCAGTGCTAACCACTGTGTCACCAGGCCACCCCTGACTAAAACCAATGACAGGGCCTGGAGAACCAGTGTGTGGGAATTGGTGCAGGCATCCAGCGGAGAGAGACTATGCAGGACAGTCTGGACAGCACAGAACCCACTGATTCTGAGAATTCCCAAGATGCTGGAGATCTGGGCTCTGGTTGACAAGGTAATGTAGCTCACGTGTTTAGGGGGTAGAAGCTACAGAGGTTCCGTGAGTTTACCGCTCTTAACCTTTTTTTTTGCTTGCCTTCAAATCCAGTTTTAGGCCCAAACACATTTTGTGAAGAGTGGGCATAAGATATATAAGAGAAAGTTTTGAGACCACCACCTTTTTCTGCTTTATTTATTTGTTTTTAGAAGGTGGACATCACTGGCTGGGCCAGAATTTATTGCCCATTCTTAATTGTCAAAGGAACCTTGAAATGTTGCTGAAATGCATCTTAATAACAATAATAATAATCTTTATTATTGTCACAAGTAGGCTTACATTAACACTGCAATGGAGTTACTGTGAAAATCCCCTAGCCGCCACACTCGGGTACCTGTTCAGGTACACTGAGGGAGAAACAGAATGTCCAATTACCTAACAGGACATCTTTCAGGACTTGTGGGAGGAAACCGGAGCACCCAGAGGAAACCCACACAGACACGGGGAGAAAGTGCATGCTCCACACAGACAGTGACCCAAGCCGGGAATCAAACCTGCAGCCACTGTGCATCGATGGCGGAGGGAGTGAATGTTTGTAAATGGGGTGGCAATCAAGTAGGGCTACTTTGTCCTGGATTGTGTTGGGCTTCTTGAGGTGATATTGGTGCTGCACTCATCCAGGCAAGTGGGGAGTTTCCCATTACACTCCTGACTTGTGCTTTGTAGATGGTGGACAGGCTTTAGGGAGTCAGGAGGTGAGTTACTCACCACAGGATTCCTAGTCTTTGACCTTCTCTTGTAGCCACAGTATTTATATCAGTGTTTAGATGGCTAGTTCAGTTCAGTTTGTGGTCAATGGTAACCCCAAGGATGTTGATAGAGGGGATTCAGCGATGATAATGCCATTGAATGTCAAGCTAAATGGTTAGATTCTCTCTTGTTGGAGATGGCCATTGCCTGGCACTTGTGTGGCATAAATTGTACTTTCCACTTGTCAGCCCAAGCCAGGATATTTTCCATGTCTTGCTGCATATTTCAGCATGGTAGCACAGTAGTTAGCACTGCTGCCTCACAGTGCCAGGGACCCGGATTCGATACTGGTCGATACTGGTCTTGGGAAGTCTGTGTGGAATTTTCACACTCTCGCCGTGTCTATATGGGTTCCTCCAGGTGCCGCAGTTTCCTCCCATGATCCAAAGATGTGCTGGTTAGGTGAATTGGCCATGCTAATTTTTCCCTTAGTATCCAAAGGTCTGCAGGTTAGGTGGGTTGTAGGGATGGAGCGGGGGAGTGGGACTAGATAGGATATTTTTTCAGAGGGTCAGTGCAGACTCAATGGGCCGAATGGCTGCCTTCTGCACTGTAGGGATTCTATGGATTCTATGGACACGAACTGCTTCAGCATTTGAGGATTGTGAATGGTGCTGAGCATTGTATTATAATAATAATCTTTATTGTCACAAGTAGGCTTACATTAACACTGCAATGAAGTCACTGTGAAATCCCCTAGTTGCCACACTCCGGCGCCTGAGAAAGAATTCAGGATGTCCAATTCACCTAACAAGCACGTCTATCAGGACTTGTGAGAGGAAACTGGAGCACCAGGAGGAAACCCACGCAGACATGGGGAGAACGCGCAGACTCCGCTCAGACAGTGACCCAAGCTGGGAAGCGATCCTGGGACCCTGGCGCTGAAAAGCAACAGTGCTAACCACTGTACCACCGTACCACCAATTGTGCAATCATCACTTTGGTGTATCTTGGGCCAGAGATTCCCAGGTGCTAGCGGGAATGTGCTGGGTATGACTCCAAGCAATGGAGAGTTTCCCCCCTCATTTCCATTGACTCCAGTTTTGACAGGGCTCCTTGATCTCACACTCAGACAAATGCTACCTTGATGTCAAGGGCAGCCACTCTCACCTGTGGATGACAGTGGAACAGCTGGCTAGGGGCACAGCTGGCTCTAGAGCACAGCACTATTCAGTCCTATTGCTGGATTGTTGCCAGGGCCAGAGCCTTTGAGCATCCAGTGCCTTTCACCGTTCCTTGATATCAATTGGAATGAACCGATTTGGCTGAAGACTGATATCTGTGATGCTGCTGACCTTTGGAGAAGTCTAAAACACTAGGGGTGACACAGTAGCGCAGTGGTTAGCACTGTTTCTTCACAGCTCCAGGGCCCCAGGTTCGATTCCTGGCTTGGGTCACTGTCTGTGCACCATCTGCATGTTCTCCCTGTGTCTGCGTGGGTTTCCTATGGGTGCTCCGGTTTCCTCCCACAGTCAAAAAATGTACAGGTTAGGTGGATTGGCCATGCTAAATTGCCTTTAGTGTCCAAAAAGGTTGGTGGAGTTACGGGGATAGGGTGGAGGTGTGGACCTAAGTAGGGTGTTCATTCCAAGGGCCGTTGCAGACTCGATGGGCTGAATGACCTCCTTCTGCACTGTAAATTCTATGATTCTATGACTACTGATTCAAGACCAGGTGTTGAGCTGTCAGCGGTTTCTCTGTGTTTTTCAATTGTTGAGCAACAGTAGTCCACTGTTCAACGACAATAAGGGATGCCCCACAAATGTAAAAAGGCCTCAGTACTAAATGTAAACCTAATGTGTTCCTGTTTGAAGGTTTGTTAAGTCTTTATGGTGTAAAAGAAAAGCATAAAGGTTACTTAGTGTTGTATTCTTTGGGGGGTGTATTTGATTTACTGGTTGCTAAGCTATTCACTGTTTGTTTTAAAAAGGTTAACTTGAGTTCATAGAATAAACATTGTTTTGTTTTTAAAAAAATACTGGTCCATTTACTGCTGTACCACACCTGTAGAGTGAGCCGTGTTCTCCCCATACCACAATCTATTAAAAGTTGTGGGTCAGGTGAACTCCATGATACACTTTGGGATTCTCTAAACCTTGACCCATAACAGTAGTTAGAGATATTGCATAGTTAGCTTAGTAATCTTTTACCTAAGAATTTGTTCGAATCTTATTGAAATAAATCAGCTTTGTTAATTTACTTAGCTTGACGTTCTTTGTTCAACACTACGCTTTCAAAACATCCAAACGACCAAAACAGAGAACATCACATGGTACCAGGAATGGCTCCTAAGGTAGTATAGTAAGGTTTAGTGAGAAAGGAAAATCTGTGTTGAAAAAAAAACTTTTGAGCTTCGAAGAAAAAGAAAGAAAAAAGAATCTCAACCAGACTCCGATCGCAACACCGTCATGGAAGCCAGTTGCATCAGAAAATAATGCCCAGTCGAAGCTTCATGGAGGGTCTGCAGACTCCAAAGCGATTCAGGACATTAGGTAAAGTAGATGTGAACTGGAAAATTTTGAAAAAGCAGTTTGAACTGTTCATCTTAGCCTTACACCTCAAATATTATAAATATTTAACTTATTCCAATTTGAGAATAAAGTTGACAAGAAAAATATAACAAAGTTATTGAAATGTTTGATAGGTATTGTGAGCTTCAAAGAAATGAAAAGCTGTGTCAAAGATTGATCAGACAATAAAAAGTAATGCTTGAAGATGCTATTAATATGTGCCGTGCAAGCAAACTCCCTAAAAATCAATATTCCAAAATATTGATTCGGGAATGTGGTGCAAAAACGGACAGTGGTTAAAAAAATCATGATGCTCTGGGCGGTGGCCATTTTGCGCATGCGCACTTGAAAAACCTCCGTTTTGCACATGTACATGACATCATGAGCATCATGACGTGCAAACGTTGTGGCCACGTCCACCCAGTTAAAAGAATTCCCAGCCTTCGGGAAAAAATGTGCAAAGTGCCACAGACTAAATAATTTTGCCTCGCAGTGTCAAACTGGATCTGCATCCCAGCAATTTAAGCAGAGGAATGCAGCAACTACAGAAATATCTGGACAAAAAGTAAAATTAAACAAATCTAAAAATAAAATGAGTAAACCCGACATTGTAGAAGATGAATTAGATTTGGAAGATATATTCGGGTTAGATGACTTGTTCCATATTGACAATGTTGAAAAAAAAATAGAATTAAAACCAATCGCGATTGTTCACATTCAAGATCATTGAACAATTCCACTAAAGATTGACGGAACCGATAAACAAATGGAATTGCATACTGCCGTGACATAGGATATCAGTAATCTGACAGATGGTGAGCCAGAAGAAGAAGATTAAGAAGACAACCCTATAATTCTATCTAGTTTATTTGGCATTAGTAACGAGCTGAGGATAATTACCATACAATCTGTGCAGGACAACGGCAAGAATGAAAATGAAATGACTAACAGTTCTCAGCTGGGACTGTACAGAGGCTGACAATGAGAGTGCACCAGCGAACAAATCAGTTGAGAGCACATCAATTGTGAAAGGCCAACAGGAAACTGAAGACTTCTTGGAGAAGTTGGCTCCAGATGAGAAGCACAAGACTACCATAGATACATCAGATAAGCCAAAGGGAACTGATCTTGAGCACACAAAGAGTAACTACTGAGCAACAGAATGTGCACAACGGTACGATTGTCAGCATATTATGTCAAGCCCATTACATCCGCAATCGAACGGAAAAGCTGAAAAAGGTGTTCACACTGCAAAGCAACTCCTAAAGAAACGTTGAATGGCTTCTTCGCACAGAAAAAGCTACCAGTCATGGATGTCAATTTTGGATCCAGCAGGACATTTGGTCATGTTAACTTTGAAAACAAAGAACAACCAGCCAACACATTGCAATTCAATGGGAACAAAGTGTTGGGACTTCGAGTCACACTTGCCAAACCATGCAGTATGGAAAGCAATCCAGATAGCAACCGTGGCCATTTAAAATGGCCGCCTGCAAAGGATAATGGGAATTGTGGTCAAATTGGGACACAGACGATACACAGCCCCTGCGTATTGTGCAGAAGAAACCAGACATACACAGATACTTGCAATTACCGATTTCCCCGGGGCAATGGGACACAGATTGAAACATAGCAGCAGTAACAGACTTGGCGGCTCCTATTTACCTTACTTGGGAGTGCCTATTTGCCTTGGACAATAACATCTAGGACCCACCCAGCTATCAAGGTACCCACACCAAATTGGCCAGAATCGATTAGGGTGATCAAACTCCTATCAATCCATTGGATCCCGGGTTGGGACTGCCCAAAAGAGCGCGAAAGATCGGAGGATAAGAAGAACTGCGCGACCAATATTCTGTCTCCTTTAGGACCGGCCTCTGCTCCGACCAACTGCAGCACATCAACCAGCCAAGTTCAAGGACCCTCGATAGCTACCTGAAGGACGAACCGCAGCCTAGACACACCTGATGACTTTGAGTCGCCACACATGGGGATTCAGACAAAGGCCTTGTCTAACCTGCACAGAGCCGGTCACTTGGAAGTTAAGTAAAGGTCATTTAAGCTGTTAGGTATAGTTTGATGTGTAGTCGCGTGTAGATTATTACGCATAGAACCAAGCCTATGTTTAATAATAAACAATAATTGAACTAGTATACTGATTGTGTGGTCATTTGTCTAATACACGAAACGTACTCGCGTCTTGTGGTTATTATTAATAGAGATAAAAGAGCAACACAACCGAGCAAGGGACTGCAGGACACTGTTTGAAGAAAATCTACCATTCATGATTTCACAGGCAGATGTGTGCGTAGATCATACCACGTTCACGTATGATGGTGCCAACGCCAGGAAAAAAACAGAGGAAGAAAAAACATCATTCCGACAGTCTAGAAGAGTTAGTACTTGCTCCAAGACCAGAAAGCAAACTGGTCATTCGGGTAAAGGAGACAAGAAATCAACATCACAAGCGCAGGAAGAAGACCACTTCAGGCAACAAAGGTGGTTCAACAGTGTAAGCAGTCGAAAACCTGGTTGACTGAACTGATGACTAGCTGGTTATGTACTGTCATGATATTCAAACACACACATCATGATGGACACACCAACAGACAAATCAGAACACACAACACCACAACCAATCACACACAAAGACAGGAACCATATAAAAGCACAAACACAACACCTGGTGGACAGTAGGTCTGGGGACAAGGACACGGACATGACCTGTTTTAACATCACAAACAGGGAATCCCCACGTGCAGAGTATCAAGACAAAACTGTACATAGAAGGTTTAAATAAAATAGCGTTGTACCATATACAACTGTGTTGGCTCATCTGTGTGTCAGAACGCCCAACACCACATGGTACAGGAGTGGATCGATTCCTGCCAACTAACCTGCCATTCTGGACATGGACCGCACCGACAAACCGCAGCCGTTGCAAGTTGCGGGGAGCCTTGGTACCAATTGGAAGCTCTTCAGGCAGCGATTTGACCTGTACATCCGAGCCAACGAGAAACAGAGTGCCTCGGATGAAACGAAGATTGCACTGCTCCTCTTCTACGCAGGGCAGCACGCCCTCGACGTCTTCAACTCACTGGTGTTCGAAGAAGGGGAAAACCAATCCAAGTATGACACGGCCATCCTCAAACTGGACCAGCACTTTAATGTTGAAGTGAATGAAAGTTTTGAAAGACACCTCTTTCAGCAACGCCTGCAAGGTAAGGAGGAGCTTTTTCAACCCTTTTTGACGCACCTCCGAATTCTAGCGCAGTCCTGCGGTTACGGCAGCACCACAGAGTCCATGATCAGGGACCAGATTGTTTTTGGCGTTGCCTCCAGTGGCCTACGCCAGCAGCTTCTTAAAATAAAAGGCCTCACCTTAGCGTCTGCTGTGGAAGCCTGTGTCCTCCACGAGAATGCAACCAGCCGTTTTGCCCGATTTCAGGCGTCCGAATTGGCACGGAGGGGGTCCCCTGCAGTCGAATCGGCAAGCCAGGCCGCCCACGACGCCGAACGCATCCAGGCCGTTGATTACTTCCCGACCCGCGGCCCCGACGAGAGCGGCCGCTTCCCGCGCTTTTCGCGGTCTCCCGCGCTGGTGCGTGCCAAAAATAACGGCCACATCGAGGGACGCACTGTGCAGGCGCGCCCACCGCAAGATCGCAGTGGCGCAACGAACGCCGTGACGTCATGACGTGCGGCAATTGTGGAGCTGTACGCTTAAAAGGGCAATGTCCTGCTAAAAACCGACAGTGCCTCAGATGTGGCAAGATGGGCCACTATGCTGCCCATTGTCGTTCGGCTCAACCCATGGATCCTGCACATTCCCGACAATCTCGCAGACAAGTCAGGACCGTCCAGCCTACGCATCAAGACTTCCAGTTAAGTGATGCAGATGACCAGGATGCCTTCCGCGTTTCCGTCATCGATGTCAACAAGGTCAATGCCATCAATCCAGCAGATGAGTGGTGTGCCACCCTGACGGTCAACCGATCGCGCGTCACCTTCCGTCTGGACACCGGCGCATCCGCCTACCTGAATGCATATTCTGAATTCCAGGCCATGAAGGTCAAACCACCCATCACGCCATCCCGGCTCAAGATGGTTTATTATAACGGGAACGTCATCCCGTCCATAGGATCTTGCCAGCTACAGATAACTCACAAGACGCACACGGCCACACTCCCCTTCGAAGTTGTCGGCTCATCAAAAGACTCGTTACTGGACGCACAGGCGTGTAAAGTCCTTCACCTGGTACAGCGCATTATGTCTCTCTCTCCAGATGAGATATCCGACTTCCCGGATGCTGAATTCCACGCAAATCTCCATTCCCTCCTTGCGCACAACCAGGCGGTTTTTGAAGGCATGGGGACATTGCCATACACGTACAAGATTCGACTCAAACCGGACGCCATCACTGCCGTTCACGCACCTTGCAGGGTTCCTGCGCCACTCAAAGATCGCCTCAAGCTGCAGCTGCAGGCTCTTCAGGATCAAGGGGTCCTATCCAGAGTCACGGAGCCCACGCCATTGGTCAGCTCCATGGTCTGTGTAAAGAAGCCCTCTGGCGAGCTCCGCATATGTATAGATCCTAAAGATCTGAATAACAACATCATGCGGGAACACTATCCCGTCCCGAAACGAGAGGAACGCACCAGCGAGATGGCGCAAGCCAAAATATTTACCAAATTGGATGCGTCCAAAGGATTTTGGCAGATCCAATTGGACCCGGCCAGCCGAAGGCTATGCACGTTCAACACCCCTTTTGGCAGATTCTGCTACAACCGGATGCCATTCGGCATCATTTCAGCATCTGAAGTTTTCCACCGTATTATGGAGCAGATGATGGAAGGCATCGAAGGGGTATGTGTATATGTGGATGATATCATCATTTGGTCCACCACTCCGCAGGAACACATGCATCGTCTACGACGCGTCTTCACCCGCATACGACAAAATGGCCTGCGTCTCAACCGCGCCAAGTGTGCCTTCGGCCACACTGAGCTGAAATTCCTCGGGGACCACATCTCACGATCAGGGGTCCGTCCCGATGCAGACAAAGTTAGCGCCATCACAGCCATGCCACGGTCGGCTGACAAGAAGGCTGTCCTAAGATTCTTGGGCATGGTCAACTTCCTTGGGAAGTTCATTCCCAACCTGGCTTCTCATGCAACGAATATGCGCCATCTCGTAAAAAAATCAACAGAATTCCACTGGCAACAATCGCATCAGCTGGAATGGGAGGAGCTCAAGCACAAACTGGTCACGGCACCAGTGTTGGCGTTCTTTGACACGGCTCGCCCTACAAAGATTTCAACGGATGCCAGCCAATCTGGTATTGGAGCGGTACTCCTGCAAAAAGACAGCACGTCGTCATGAGCCCCGGTTGCATATGCCTCACGAGCCATGACCCCTACCGAACAGCGCTACGCGCAAATAGAAAAAGAATGCCTGGGCTTGTTAACTGGACTGGACAAGTTCCACGACTATGTGTATGGTCTTCCACGATTTACGGTTGAAACTGACCACCGCCCCCTGGTCAACATCATTAACAAAGACCTGAACGACATGACCCCTCGCCTCGAGCGCATCTTACTTAAACTCAGGAGGTATGATTTCGAACTGATCTACACTCCGGGGAAGGATCTCATCGTGGCGGACACGCTCTCCCGAGCAGTGAGCACACCACCAGATGCCGAGGGGTTCGTGCGTCAAATTGAGGCACACGTGACTCTGACAGCAGCAAATCTGCCGGCTGACGACCCAAGTCTGGCCCGCATACGTGCAGAGACGGCGACTGACCCCCTTCTACAGGGAGTGATGCGCCACATGGCGGAAGGGTAGCTCAAAGGGCAATGCCCCCAGTTTTATAATGTGCGAGATGACCTTACCAACATAGACGGGGTCCTTATGAAATTAGACAGGATTGTTATTCCGCACAGCATGCGCCAGATGATTCTTAATCAACTACACGAAGGCCACTTGGGCATCGAAAAATGCAGACGAAGGGCCCGAGAGGCGGTATATTGGCCGGGTATTAATGAAGACATAGCCAACATGGTGCTCAATTGCACAACCTGTCAGAGGTTTCAGCCGGCGCAACCTCCGGAGACGCTTCTACCACACGAGTTGGTGACGTCACCCTGGGCGAAGGTGGGTGTTGACCTATTTCACGCGCTCGGCAGAGATTACATCATTATTATAGATTACTTCTCAAGCTACCCGGAAGTCATGCCTCTACATGATCTGACGTTGTCCGCAGTCATTGGGGCCTGCAAGGAAACATTTGCTCGCCATGGCATTCCAAGGACTGTCATGTCAGACAATGGACCCTGTTTCGCCAGCCGTGAATGGTCGTCCTTTGCCGCAGCATATGGTTTCACTCATGTGACATCCAGCCCTCTACATCCACAGTCGAATGGGAAGGCAGAGAAGGGTGTCCACATTGCCAAGCGGCTCCTGTGCAAGGCGGCTGCTGCCGGATCGGACTTTAACCTCGCCTTGCTGGCCTATCGATCGGCCCCGCTATCCACGGGTCTCTCGCCAGCGCAGCTCCTAATGGGTCGCTCCCTCAGGGCGACGGTACCATCCATCCTGGCACCAACAACGGACCATGAGACGGTTCTTCATAACATGCAAATGCAGCGTGATCGCCAGAAAAGTCAGTACGACACACGAGCGACGGACCTGCCCCCCCTGTCCTCCGGAGACAAAGTACGCGTCCATCAACCGTATGGTGGCTGGTCAGCACCGGCCGAAGTCCTCCAACGTGTGGCTCCCCGCTCGTTCCTGATTCGCATGCCGGATGGTTCAGTGCGTCGCCGCAATCGGCGCGCCCTTCGCCGACTTCCACGCTCGCAGCCACACAGTACACACACGCCAGATCCTCAACAGTCTTCCGAGGATGACTTCGTGGAGCTGCCGCAGATCACGCCCTCTCCATCGCCACCCATGGCCACGCTTGCACATCAGCCGGTGGTTCTTGACCCACCCTTGAGGCGGTCAACCCAAACTCGTCGCAAGCCCATTAGACTGGACTTATAACACCGTTCATATGTTCAAAAAGTAACACACTTCTGTGTTATAACCTGTTGTTGTTTATCGTTCCAGATATCGTCTGACTGGACCACTGTTCAAATTTTTTTTCTCGTTCGCATTCATGTTCTGTTATGGTACAACCTTGTTGATGTGACGCACCCGACATCGCCCCATGTAAATAGTTACGTCATATGCACATGCTGTACACAACACACACACACTCTTAGATGTACTCACGACACGATTATATTTATTACCACGTAGGCACATATCTTTGTAAAAAGGGGGATGTCATGATATTCAATCACACACATCATGATGGACACACCAACAGACAAATCAGAACACACAACACCACAACCAATCACACACAAAGACAGGAACCATATAAAAGCACGAACACGACACCTGGTGGACAGTAGGTCTGGGGACAAGGACACGGACACGACCTGTTTTAACATCACAAACAGGGAATCCCCACATGCAGAGTATCAAGACAAAACTGTACATAGAAAGTTTAAATAAAATAGCATTGTACCATATACAACTGTGTTGGCTCATCTGTGTGTCAGAACGCCCAACACCACATGTACCACATTTCCACAGTGAACACTGATGACAGACACAATCTATGAACTGTAAAAAAGTTAAAACTTTTTTAAAAATTGTTAACACATAGCAATATTCATTTACATGAATAGAGCATACAGTGCTTACCATGTATATACGTTTTTACAGTCTCCAAACATCTTCAAAGGACGGGGGAGGTAACAATATCTATATTGTATGGGACATAAAGAGCTAACAATTTCATGTACATATTTCTTACCACCAGAGGGTGATCAAGAACAGTTACATATAAATATCATGTGACGTCCCTTGACTCGGAGAAGGTGTTTATGGCTGAGAGAGATTAGTTGTATTGTTGAGAGTTCTGTAGTGAGAGATATTGCATAGTTAGTTTGGTAATCTTTTACCTAGGAATCTGTTCGAATCGAGCAGACCCGATGGGCCGAGTGTCCTAATACTGCTCCTATGTCTTATGGTCGAAGTAGTGTTAATAAATCAGCTTTGTTAATTTACTTAGCTTGATGTTTGTTCAACACTACGCTTTCAAAACATCCAAACAACCAAAGCAGAAAACATCACACGAGGTTCTTGGAATTAAAAAAAAGTAATCTGGGGCGAAATTCTCCGTTATCGGCGGAAAGTCCGCCGATCGGCTCAAAAAACGGCACAAATCCCACTTGCGTCACGTCATAAAAATGGGACGATAGTCTGCGGCCCGAAATGGGCTAGCAGCGACGTAACGGGATCCGCGCTTGCGCAGTGGTTCACGCCGTGCAGCGTCATACGCGCTGCACGGCATGACGGCTCATAAGGTCATGCAGCTCCCCCCCAACCGACCGGAACACCCGACCGGAACACCCGACTGGATGGCTGGCCGTCGCTCAGCCCCGAGGTTCGAGTCACGCGATGTAGAGGCGCTCCTGGACGCGGTGGAGCAGAGGAGGGACGCCCTGTATCCCGGGCACGGCCGCAGAGTTGCCCCACGCCACAGCCGGCGTCTGTGGAGGGAAGTGGCAGAGGCCGTCACCGCTGTGGCCCTGACACCACGGACAGGCACCCAGTGCCACAAGAAGGTGAACGACCTCGTCAGAGCAGGCAGGGTGAGCCTCCCCCATATCCCCCCTTCCCCATATCCCCCCTCCACCATATCCCCCCTCCCCATATCCCCCCTCCCCCATATCCCCCATATCCCCCTCCCCCATATCCCCCATATCCCCCCTCCCCATATCACCCCTCCCCCATATCCCCCATATCCCCCTCCCCCATATCCCCCATATCCCCCCTCCCCATATCCCCCTCCCCCATATCCCCCATATCCCCCCTCCCCCATATCCCCCTCCCCCATATCCCCCTCCCACATATCCCCCATATCCCCCTCCCCATATCCCCCCTCCCCCATATCCCCCATATCCCCCCTCCCCATATACCCCCTCCCCCATATCCCACCTCCCCCTTATCCCCCCTCCCCCATATCCCCCATATCCCCCCTCCCCCATATCCCCCTCCCCCATATCCCCCCTCCCCCATATCCCCCATATCCCCCTTCCCCCATATCCCCCCTCCCCCATATCCCCCATATCCCCCCCTCCCCCATATCCCCCATATCCCCCTCCCCCATATCCCCCCTCCCATATCCCACATATCCCCCTCCCCATATCCCGCATATCCCCATATCCCCCCCTCCCCCATATCCCCCCTCCCCATATCTCCCATATCCCCCATATCCCCCCTCCCCCATATCCCCCATATCCCCAAGTGAATCCAGCCCTAACCTTAACCTCTGCAATGCACGCGCAACCGATGGCGTGCATTCATATACCTGCCTAACACTGTTGCCTTTTACCCCTGCCACCGCCCCCCCCCCCCCACAGGAGAAGCGCGCACACAACAATAGGGAGCATGTGAGGACTGGAGGAGGGCCCGCTGATGAGAGGCCACTGACCGTACACGAGGAAAGGGCCCTGGAACTGGCTGGCGGACCTGAGGACCGGGAGGTTGCTGATGCAGAGGTCGGGGGCCCACCAGCAAGTGAGCCACCGACAGCCCGTCCCCATATCCCCCCTCCCCTATATCCCCCTCCCCCGTATCACCTGATCACTGCCTGATGTCTAACCATGCATGCTTCATTGTGTATCGCAGGACCAAACGTCCAGGCACCCATCCCCGCAGATGCACACCGCCCGCAGGATGCCCCTCGGAGACCACAGGAGATGGAGAGACCCGGACCCTCCAGCATGCGACGCCCGCAGGATGCCCCTCGGAGACCACGGGAGACGGAGAGATCCGGACCCTCCAGCATGCGACGCCCGCAGGATGCCCCTCGGAGACCACGGGAGACGGAGATACCCGGACCCTCCAGCATGCGACGCCCGCAGGATGCCCCTCGGAGACCACGGGAGACGGAGAGACCCGGACCCTCCAGCATGCGACGCCCGCAGGATGCCCCTCGGAGACCACGGGAGACGGAGAGACCCGGACCCTCCAGCATGCGACGCCCGCAGGATGCCCCTCGGAGACCACGGGAGACGGAGAGACCCGGACCCTCCAGCATGCGACGCCCGCAGGATGCCCCTCGGAGACCACGGGAGACGGAGAGACCCGAACCCTCCAGCATGCGACGCCCGCAGGATGCCCCTCGGAGACCACGGGAGACGGAGAGACCCGAACCCTCCAGCATGCGACGCCCGCAGGATGCCCCTCGGAGACCACGGGAGACGGAGAGACCCGGACCCTCCAGCATGCGACGCCCGCAGGATGCCCCTCGCACACCACGGGAGATGGAGAGACCCGGACCCTCCAGCATGCGGCGCCCGCAGGATGCCCCTCGCACACCACGGGAGACGGAGAGACCTGGAGCAACAGGGAGACGACACCCCCGTCACGTGCGGGAGCGACCACCCAGCGATGAGGGGGGCAGCCACAGGCCCCCGTCACATCCGAGCCAGGACACCAATACCCAGGACACCACTACCCAGGACACAACTACCCAGGACACCACTACCCAGGAAACCACTATCCAGGACACCCCTACCCGGGACAGCACTACCCAGGACACTCCTACCCGGGACAGCACTACCCGGGACAGCACTACCCAGGACACCCCTACCCGGGAAGACGAAATACCGGACAGTGACTCAGAGTGGATAGGTGGAGACGAACCCCCACCCCAAAGTGCCATGGAGTCAGAGTGGGACGAAGAGCACGACACAACGCCACTGCTGTCACCAACACCCTCCATCATCGCAGAAACACTCACCACGGTTGGGCACTTTAGTGATGAGGCGTCTGGTACACTCACTGGTGCGAACAACACAGCCGTCCGGGTACAGCAGGTGGAGGTAGGAGCAGCAGAGGAGCCGGGCAGTCGGAGGGCAGCCTAGCCCAAGCGAACATCTGCCGCCCAGATGGATCCCGGGTTCCTGCAGTTACCACACCCACACATAGATCCGATGCAACCACCGACCCGGAGACGAGCGAAGAGGGTGACGGGCGGCTTGCGGCGGCTGCGGTCGCAGGTGGAGGAGTCCACCCGCGTCCAGGAGCTGGGAGTGGTCCCGGTCATGCGTGCCACCCAGGCTGACACCGCACGGGTGGCGTCCGCGGTGGAGGCAATGGTTGCGACGGTGTCAGACATGGGGAACGGTTTGCGAGGCCTGGGGCCTTCCGTGCAGGCGGCGTCTGTGGGCCAGGAAATGGCTGCCCTCTCACAGGAGGCCATGAGCCAGTGCCAGCGCCAGATGGCAGAGGCGCTCAACGCCATAGCCCAGTCTCAGCAGGCCATGGCCCAGTCTCTGCAGGCCATGGCCCAGTCTCTGCAGGCCATGGCCCAGTCTCAGCAGGCCATCGCTGAGGGCATCGGCGCCAGTGGCCATGTGCGAGCCGGCGTCGCACTTTCACAGACAGGGTTTGCCAACCCCCTGGACTCCATGGCTGCAAACCTGCAGACCCCTGTCGATACCAGCACGGGCCTCCAGGACTGGCAGCGCCAGATGTCGGGGGGGGGGCGTCGGATGGCCAGTCCGTTCGCATCCCCCACCCATGTAGAGGCCTGGGGGCCATCGGGCACCCCGAGGGAGGAGGAGGTGGTGTGGTCCGTCCCGGCTCCCTCTGTCGGGGAGGTCCCGGTACACCGCGACACCTCGGACTCCCCCCCTTCCGTCCCAGGTGCATCGGGTGGGCAACGGGCAGGACAGGCTGGCAGCTCGCCATTCCAGTCGCCCGGGCCGCAGCCTGGCCCTTCTAGGCCAGGACGCCCCAGGAAACGGCCGCCAAAGGGATCCAGTGTCAGAGGGCAGGAATCACAGGAGTCCACCTCCAGTTCTGCTGTACCGTCTGGAGAACCACGTAGACGTAGTCAAAGGGCCCGTAAGGCCAAACAATTAGACACTGAGTAAGTTGGCACGGGTGCAGGGCACAGATGAGTTTTAGGGGCTAGGGCACGTGCATGAACTCCTTTGGTTATTAAAGTCAATGTTACACCTACCGAAGCTGCCTTTGTGCTCTGTCCAAAGTGTGCGGGCGTGTCATGTACGTTGAGCGCAAGTGTGTGTGTGAGGGCTGGTCTTACCTCAGCCCCAGGTGAGTCTGCCCCCTTCCCCCTGGGCCGCCATCAACATCCCCCGGGCAGAGGACGGGACCGTGCGCTGCAGTGTCACAGCCGCATGCAGGGATGATCCGGGTGGATGGTGGTACTGTGGCCATGGGTCAGACATAGTCCAACGATGTAGAGCCAGGAGCTCATCGCAGGGCGGGTTGTCATCATCCTCCATGGCCTGCGATAGACACGCGTCCACCCGCAACTGGGTGAGCCCGGCCCGTTGGGCCGCCGGTGGATCGGCAATTGGGGGGGGGGGGGTGGTGTGCATGCGGGTGGGGTGTGTGGGGTTGGGGAGGGGGGTGAGGGTGCTGGGTGGGTGGATGGGTGGGGGGTGTGGGTGGTCGGCTGTTGCCATGGTGTGCGGTCTGTGGCCATACTACCCGATTCCCACGCCCATCTAGTCAGTAAAGCGGGCAGCTATCAGTCTGTCCCGTGCCCGCTGGGTCAGCCGGTAACGGTGGACAGCCACCCGCCTGTGTCTACCCCGTCTGCCCTGACCATTGCCCCCATCCCCCTCATCTGGGGAGGACTGTGCCTCTTCCTGCTGCTCCTCCACTCCGCCCTCCTCTGCCTGCGGCACATCGCCCCTCTGCTGGGCTATGTTGTGCAGGACGCAGCACACCACAATGATGCGGCCGACCCTATCTGACCGATACTGGAGGGCGCCCCCAGAGAGGTCCAGGCACCTGAAACGCATCTTCAGCACGCCAAAGCACCTCTCGATCACTCCCCTTGTCGCTACATGGGAATCATTGTAGCGGTTCTCCGCCTCATTGCGTGGCCTCCGTATAGGCGTCATCAGCCACGATCGCAATTGGTAGCCCCTGTCGCCCAGCAACCAGCCCCTCAGCCGTGAATGGCGTCCCTCGTAAATGCCGGGGATGGATGACCGCGACAACACGAATGAGTCGTGTACACTACCTGGGTGACGGGCGCAGACGTGCAGGATCATCATGCGGTGGTCGCAGACCACCTGTACGTTCATCGAATACGTCCCCTTCCTATTAGTGAACACGGCCCTGTTATCTGCAGGTGGCCGCACGACGACGTGCATCCCATCGATCGCGCCCTGGACCATGGGGAACCCGGCCACGGCAGAGAAGCCCACGGCCCGGGCATCTTGGCTGGCCCGGTCCACGGGGAAGCGGATGTAGCGGTGTGCCATGGCATAAAGGGCATCTGTCACTGCCCGGATGCACCGATGCACCGATGTCTGCGATATGCCGGACAGGTCCCCACTCGGTGCCTGGAATGACCCCGTTGCATAAAAGTTCAGGGCTACCATAACCTTGACGGACACGGGGAGAGGGTGTCCCCCGCCAGTGCCACGCGGTGACAGGTGTGCCAGCAGGTGGCAGATGTGTGCCATGGTTTCCCGGCTCATCCGGAGTCTCCTCCTGCATTCCCGGTCCGTGAGGTCCTGGTATGACTGGCGGGGCCGGTACACACGGGGCGCCCTCGGGTGCCTCCGTTGCCGTGGGGCAGCCTGCACCGCCTCTCTGGCACGCTCCTCCTCCTCCTCCTCCTCCTCATCCAGGGAACATAGACATGAGCGGCTGCCACCACGGCGGCCAACATCGCTGGATGATCTGAAAACATGACGGCCTGGTGGGGGGGAGGGGAACGATGACATGTCATCATTGCCCATATCCCCTCCTCCCCCCAGCCAGGTGGCATGGACCGCATGGGTCCAACTGTTGGAGGCTGGCACCTGGCCAGGTGGACCAACTCATTTGCCCTCCCATCACCCTCCTCGGCTCGGACCCCCTCCCCAACCTCCACCCCAGCACGGACCCCCCCCAACCTCCACCCCAGCACGGACCCCCCCCAACCTCCACCCCAGCACGGACCCCTCCCCCAACCTCCACCCCAGCACGGACCCCCCCTCAACCTCCACCCTAGCACGGACCCCCTCCAACCCCCAACCTCCACCCCAGCACGGACCCCCTCCCCAACCTCCACCCCAGCACGGATCCCCCCCCAACTCCACCCCGGCACGGACCCCCTCCCCAACCTCCACCCCAGCACGGACCCCCCCCAACCTCCACCCCAGCACGGACCCCCCCCAACCTCCACCCCAGCACGGACCCCCCCAACCTCCACCCCAGCACGGACCCCCCCCCAACCTCCACCCCAGCACGGACCCCCTCCCCAACCTCCACCCCAGCACGGACCCCCCCCAACCTCCACCCCAGCACGGACCCCCTCCCCAACCTCCGCCCCAGCATGGACCCCCCCAACCTCCACCCCAGCACGGACCCCCTCCAACCCCCAACCTCCACCCCAACACGGACCCCCCCCCCAACCTCCACCCCGGCACGGACCCCCTCCCCAACCTCCACCCCAGCACGGACCCTCCCCAACCTCCACCCCAGCACGGACCCCCCCAACCCCCACCCCGGCACGGACCCCCTCCCCAACCTCCACCCCGGCACGGACCCCCCCCAACCTCCACCCCAGCACGGACCCCCCCACAACCTCCACCCCAGCACGGACCCCCTTCCCAACCTCCACCCCAGCACGGACCCCCCCCCAACCTCCACCCCAGCACGGACCCCCTCCAACCCCCAACCTCCACCCCAGCACGGACCCCCTCCAACCCCCAACCTCCACCCCAGCACGGACCCCCTCCCCAACCTCCACCCCAGCACGGACCCCCCCCCCCAACCTCCACCCCGGCACGGACCCCCTCCAACCCCCAACCTCCACCCCAGCACGGACCCCTCCCGGCACTCCCCCAGAGCCCAGCCTACTCTAACCACCCCCCCCCCCGCCGCACACACACACACACACAAGCCGAGACACACCTCTCCTCACGCAATCAGTCTGCGGCCACGCCATTGCCTGCCCAGAGCCAACCCCCCAGGCCGTCACTCACCTCCTCGCTGGTCGGCGTGAGCCTGGAGCACCAGGTCATGCCGATGAAAAGGAGGTTTAATTCACGTCGACGTGAACGGTCATCACGTCGACGGGACTTCGGCCCATCCGGAAGGGAGAATATCGGCAGGCCGAAAATCGGCTGCCTTGCGCAGACCCGTGACATTCTCCGCGGCAGCGGCGCCATTAAAGCCCCGCCGACTTTTCTCCCTTCGGAGACTTCGGCGGGGGCGGGGGCGGGATTCACGGCGGCCAACGGCCATTCTCCGGCCCTCTGGGGGGTCGGAGAATGACGCCCCTGGTATCTGATGACCATGAAACCATTGTCGATTGTCGTAAAAACCCATCTGCTTCACAATGCCCTTTAAGGAAGGATATCTGCTGTCATTACATGGTCTGGTCTACATGTGACTCTAGACCCACGGCAATGTGGTTGACTCTGAAGTGCCCTCTGAAATGGCCGAGCAAACCATTTGCTAGGGATGGACAGACTCCCCACCCAATCTGGCTTCAGCCAATAGAGAATCCTGCCCCTTCTCTATCTTCCCGTACCAGCCTCCCCGAGCAGGCACCGGAATGTGGCGACGAGG
Organism: Scyliorhinus torazame; assembly: GCF_047496885.1. NCBI lineage: Eukaryota > Metazoa > Chordata > Chondrichthyes > Carcharhiniformes > Scyliorhinidae > Scyliorhinus > Scyliorhinus torazame. The sequence continues at coordinate 122,067,970 of NC_092707.1, read as the reverse complement.
GGCTTTCCACAGTAACTTCATTTGACGCCTACTTGTGACAATAAGCTATTTTCATTTTTTTCAACTCCCTCACCAACCAGTGCGCCCAGCCCCCGCTTGTAAATACCTGTAGTAAACCGAGCCCGCTTCACTTCTGCCTGGAAGTACGGAGAATCATGGAGGCCTGGAGCATACCGGGTCCAATCTACAAATGAATTGCAAATTAATTTAAATGCCGGTTTCGCATGCTGCCGTTGGCATGGGGCGCGGTCATCCATATCGACTCCAGCAAGGGACCAGAGCATAGCATTCGGTTCGGCGCCGGGCGTGATCCTCGATTTCAGCAGTTCTCCTTTCCAGCGTAGAGGGGCAATGAATTTCGCCCAGTATCAAAGCCATGGGGCGGAATTCTCCATTTCTGCGGCTAAGTGCCAACACTGGCGTGGGACCTGTGGTATTGAAAATCGGCGCGAACCCCTCACTGATTCCAGTACCAGTGAGGGACTAGCACCGGCGCTGCATGAAATGCCAGCGGATCATGCTGAAAACGGCCGGAGAATGGCCGGTCCTGGACCACGCATGCGAACGGCTGATGACCTGCACCGGTCGCGTCATACAATATGGCACCAGGAATGCGCGTACCCTAACTCTCGAACCATGACCCAACAATCCACCTGCTAGTCACCTCCTGGTCACCCCCCACCTCGCGGACTCCACCCCTCCCCCCAACCGGCCAGCAGCATGGATCCCGGCCAGCAGCATGGATCCCAGCTGGACGCAGTCCGAAGCCGGCACGCCGGCTCAGACCACATGCGTCCCACACTGTCGGGAACTCGGCCCATCGGGGGGCAGAGCATTGCCGACCGATGAGGCATTAATTGCCTTGCGTCTGCGCGCAATGCGCGTCACGATGACGCCGGTTTGGAAAGGGTGGAGAATCACAAACCGCCGTCAAACCAGTGCCCGCCCTGATTCGGCGTCAGAACTGATTCTCCGCCCGATCGCCAATCATGATTTCGGCAACGGGCAACGGAGAATCCCACCCATGAGGTTATTTTTCAAAAATACTGTAGCATTCAAGCAATTGGTGACTAAACAATTCATCCAGTGAGAAAAAAATCTGCAGTTCTCGGTAACAACCTGTTGTTTCTGGATTTAAGTGCATCAATTAATATTTCAAAACAATGAACAGATTTAAACGGACATCAAAAGAGATGTTTAACAGTATGCCAGATGGGCTCTGGCTGTTTTTTTTAATAGTCGTTTATGTGGATATAACCGGAAAGTCTGGCATTTATTACCCATCAATACCTACCCTGGAAAAAGTGGCGAACTGCCTTCTTGAATTGCCGCTGGTGCTGTTAGGAAGGGAGCTGCAGTATTTTGACCCAGCCACAGTGAAGGAACAGCGATGTGTTTCCAAGTCAGGATGGTGTGTGTCTTAGAACTTGCAGGTGGTGGTGTTTCCATGTATCTGCTGCCCTTGTCCTTCTAGGTGATGGAGCTTGTCGGTTTGGAAGGTGTTGTCAAAGGAGCCTTAGTGAGTTGCTGCAGTGCATCTTGTAGATGACACACATGACTGCCACTGTGCATTGGTAGTTTGAGATGGTGGATGGGGTGCTGATTAAGAGGGCTGCTTTGTCCTAGATGGTGTTGAGTTTCTTGAATGTTATTGGAGCTGCATTCATCCAAGCAATGGAGAGTATGCCATCACACTCCTGACTGGTGCTTTGTGGATGAACAAGCTCTGGGAAGCCTGGAAGTGTGTTACTCATCGCAGAATTCCCAGCCTCTGACCTGTTCTTATTTCCACCGTGTTAATGTTGCTGGTCCAGTAAGGTTTCTGGTCAATGGTGTTATATTTAGAGATGTGAGGGGTCTGAATTCCCCTTGTTTGCTTTGGGGCTATAATAAAAATGGCAGCCACGATGTGATTAACAAGATTTAAGTGAAGCCAGGGCCTCAGAATCATGGGAGTATCCTCATCACTCGGACAAGGTGCCAATCAGTATCTCCTGCCAATCAGTCGCCCAAAAGTAAATATTGATCCTTCAAAGTTACACACAATTCAAATGACAGGTGAGGCTACAAACATGTCTCCTCTGCACAGAATTGTAACTTTAATGAAAAGTTCGCCTCTTTCAATTCTAAATGCTGCGCACATAGAATCATAGAATGGTTACAGAACAGAATGAGGCCATTCGGCCCATTGAGCCAATGCCAGATCTCTGAAAGGACAACTCAGATAGTCCCTCACCGAGGCCCTTGTTGTGCAGCCCAAAATATTGATCCCTCTCAGTTACTTATCCAATTCCCTTTAGAAAGCCACCATTGAGTCTGCCACCACCACCCTCTCAAGCAGTTCATTCCAGACCCTAACCAGTCGCTGTGTTAGAAACCTATTTCTCCTGTCACCATTTCTTCTTATGCCAATCACGTTCAAGATGAACCATGGAACTAAATGGCTATTTGGCCTTGAAGTTACATGCAAAAGGCCAACCGAAACAAACATGAACTTCTCCACGTCCACGCCTCGAGTGTGCCAGATTTAGGACAATGGGAAGTGGCGAGGTGTTATTTCACAGTCATCATTGAGAAATCAATGCGGTAAATTTCAAATCACATTGTCAGGTGCAGAAACAGCATTTTACTTTATAGAGAATATCAGAGCATCTATTGTACAACATCTCGGTTAGATTAAGTCACTGAGTTGCACTTTGGTCTGCAGTTTATAGGTTACAGCTGTCTGTGTCAAAAGCGGAAAGCGTTGGGCCTATTTTTACATCAGATGTTATTAATAAAAAGGGTGAAAAAAATTAATCTGGCCCATCGAAGCTCATCAGTCTAGTTAGTACAGAAACTCTCCAATCATAATATTGAATTGTACTTTGTATGACTGCAATATTCTACTATTAGCACAGGGCTAAATCGCTGGCTTTGAAAGCAGACCAAGGCAGGCCAGCTGCACGGTTCAATTCTCGTAACAGCCTCCCCGAACAGGCACCGGAATGTGGCAACTAGGGGCCTTTCACAGTAACTTAATTGAAGCCGACTTGTGACAATAAGCGATTTCCATTTCTTTCCTGTTACTTTACTTAGTAGATTACCTTTATTCTGTTATTCCTGTTATCTGCTGTAAATGTATCTTTCACTCATTTTCATGAAGGTCCTCAAGACTGCCAAGTACCTTTGCTGTGCTGTTCACTGTCCTTTTGTGAGCCTGTTCGTTCCACCAAACAGACTGAAAGGCGACAGAATTGTGATAGCCAGAGAGCACAGTGTGGTTGTGAGATCTCAGCTTCCACCCCATTTCAATCATCGAACAGGATTATAGTGAGGACATTATTTGTTTTTTTCCTTCATGGGATCATCATGTGACTGTCACTGACAAAGCCAACATTAATTGGCCTGTTTGCCACCTACAACCCAATTTTACCAGCAGCAGGTTGGTGTCAGTGGGCCAATTGAGACCCTTAAATGCACAAGGACTTTGTGCAGCCACCATTGGGATTAAACAAGCAACAGGTGAAGCCCAAGTCAAGCAGTCGTCCTTAACGAGCCGTCTGTGCCCATCAGAGGGTCCCCCAAAGTTTTTACCTGCCAAGGTGCCCCTTCCCCTGTGCCATCTCAAATTCCAGCCCACACTCCCACCACAGACTCCCATTCATTTACAAAGTGCCAACCCATCACTGGGTGTCACCTTAACCATCGATGTTGTGTTCTGTCATATAACTGTTGCAATGATGTACACAGAACTTATAGTTGTTTAACTATAAAGATGATTTATTAACAAGCACGAGGAAAAGTTAACTGCTGAACTATAATAGAGACGATGGCTACTAAACAAATTCAGTGAATTCTCCTGGAGCAACTCTAAGCGCGACTATCTTCTTGTACGGCTTACTACCAACTGGCAGGTGTCCCGAGTCACGTGATGGATCTCTGATGCCATTTGCTGATCGGAGGTCGTACTGATAACTATGTGCACTGATAGACAACTATATACATTAATGTGTACATGCATATCACCACACACGAGTGTAGCACCGCTAGTGGCCATGGGGGAACAGTTGCCGATACTTGAAATCTGCTCACCTCTAATTCGCTGGCAGCTCTGTGAGGTGGGACATCTTTGTTCCTGAGAGGCAGAAATCTCACCTCCAGCCTACTAAACACCAATTGACCGCTAAGTAGCTGTGGGGCAGCTGTTTCTCCCCGGGCGGTCTTCTCTTTTAGCCTAGGATGGGGACCATTGCGCATCGTATTATTCATGGGTGGCTGATTTTGTGGTTATCTTGCACTGGGCTTCGGTGATTCCTGTACTCCTGTTTAGCTAATGGTCACACTAAAATAAAATAAAATTGCTGGGGTTTTATAGGCAGGTGGCCGAGAAGAATTTATTATCAAATGACTGGAGTATCACCATGAAGTGTCAATTAGAATAATGGATTCAATCAATAATCATTTACAGCGAGTGAAATAATGAAAGGGAAAGAAAGATGGAATTATGAGAGGGAGGTAAGAGACAGAAAGAAAAAGTCAAAAGAACATTAGTGAACCAGTTGTTTTTTTTACAATTAGCAATAGTTTCATGGTCACCATTATTGAGACTAGCTCTATATCCCAGATTTATTAATTGAATTTAAATTCCACTAGCTGCCACAGTGGGGATTTGAAGCCATGTCTCCAGAGTAGTGCATTTTAATTATCCAGTGGTATTACCAATACACCATGATCTCTTTGTAAAGATATCCCATGAGTGCAGTGGGCTCACTTAAGCACCACTGTGTCTGCAGTATAAAAGTAGGTTAAGTGGACCTCAGATGGGGTGAATACAAGATTGACAAAACATTGAATTCTTTACCCGTCAATCTGGCCTCAATAAAACTCGAGATGGATTTGTAGGCATAGTATTATTTATTTTTAACCAACTTGCAAGTCTGACTCGCTTCTCAGGGACACAGAACACAGAACCAGTCTCCTGGCCCCCTTGGAAATGAATGAGGTCCGAGACAAAGGGATCTCTGCAAATACATTCAAATGGCATCAAGTTTCACATACACGATTCCCATAGGTCATCCTATACCCCTCCTGACCTGGCCATACATCCTAATTGGCTCACTTCTCATTCCTTAACCCTGGGCCTCTGGTTACCCAGCATCCTTTTCTCCTCCTCTACCAGACATCCCTCCCCCCCTTCCTTGCCATGCGTTCTGAAATCCTTTGTCTGTGAACTCACTAGAATGAAACTGGCCTCTATCTACATTACTGTAACTAATATTTAAACTTACTATCTTATATCACATTCGTCATTCCCTCCTTTTATCATTTCATGATAACCTATCGGTTCAATCCGTAGCTACGGCTCCTCATTTAAGAAGATTCATCGCTGCATTTCCAATTCCTGTTGCAGCACTCCATCATCCGCTGCACCCTCGTGGATCCTAACAGTCAAGACTCTAGGGGCGTCTATCTGTTCCAGTGCACCCCACATTCTACCCATCACGCATTTAAGGATGGCCAGGGCCACAAAGATGCAGCCGGGTGCCACTGCTAAATACATGGCCATATTTATCAACCAGTCCTTCCAACCTCCAAATCTCCAGTTACCCCAAGAGCCAGTGTCCTGCATTCCGTCCAGGTGATCCCGTATGCGATCCATACATTTAGTGATGTTAGCGGTTAGGTCTTGAACTCCCATGATACACTTGCCCTGCACTATGGCGCATACCCCACCCTCACGGGTCAGAAGATAGTCAAGAGCATACCGTTTCTGCATTGCAAACAACCGCAGCTGAGACAATTCCTTGGTTATTGCCCCGAGGGCTCCCAAGGTTTCGTTTCCCAGGATGGTAAGGCCACAAATAAAATAATTCCTATCGCTAACCGCCAAGGACCCCCCCCCCACCTCCCAGTTTATCCAGCTTTGGAACGCCCATTCGGGCCGCCCAGCAATGCGGAAAGCCCTCGTCCCAACAGTGATATGAGAGACATTCGCCCAGCCACAAAGGAGCTGGAGGCCGGCGTTCAATGGAACGCAGGTGGTGTTGTAACAAATGCATTGGCCAGACGCCTGAGTGATATGACACCTCCTGTCCGTACAGGTGGGGAACAGACATGTTGTATTCGTTTCCACCTCTACCAGCAAACATCCGTATCCTTCACTGCTGAAACAACTCTCGTACGACCGGGTGTATCTATTGGGAGTGAAGTGGCTAGGTATGTACGCCCTCCACCGTTGCAGCCTATCATACTGTGAGTGGGAATTATCCCGAGGAAGGGAAAGGCAAAATTAGATTTTGGATGTGTTAAGATTGGTGCCATAAAGGCAAATAGCCGGTGGTGCTGAACCCGGATCATAAGGAAGAGTGACTTGCTCGGGCGGTGGCTCGGAACGCTGACAATGAACCACCGTTTGGGGAGTGCCCCAAAGCGGTGAAACAGAAAATAACCTAGACACCGCTGCGGGGTTCGGGTAGCAGGCAACCCGTCCCTGGCCATACAAGCGGTGGTAAATCTGGTAGAAGAGATTCATACTACTCGGGTTTTCCTCAGTCTGGGTCCTAAATGACTTAAGTGTATCTCCTGATAACCTACGTTCTAGTTGTACTCCCCTCCTTACACGCCCCGTCCTCTCTCTAGTCCCCCTCTCTCTCTCACAACCTCTTCCTACCCTCTCCTGACGGTCTGATTTTACCTTTATGGCACCAATCTTAACTCATCCAAAATCAAATTTACATGTACTCCAAAAACAAGGTAATGTCCATGTAATGTTCCGTTCCCATCGTCGGGACCGGTGCAATTGCTTCATGAGTCCTGCATTGTCCATTAACCTGATGACCTTCCATGAGTCGATACCATATCCTCGTATATGGGGGCAGCGAAGAACATCACCTCTGCATAAACGAAATGTCCTTGTAGTTTGGTTGGGGTTACAGATGTAGATGATATTTCCCTTTTCCATTTCCGCCACCGATGTCACTCCAAGCGAGGTGAGGCCGAAGATCACACAGGCGGTGCGTAGCCACCCCATCATGTTCCACACCTGTAAAATAGCACTGGGGAAGGGAGGCAGGTTAGTAACCAAGCTTTTTACAGTGGTAGAGGTGGACCCAATTTACAGTGGTGGAGGTGGACCCAGGCACTCCGCCCCTCCACTTTAACTGCAGTGGGGGTGGTAAGGAGAACTTGGAAGGGCCCCTCCCATTGCGGCTCCGACCCTTTCCGAGTCCAATTTTTGACCATGGCATAACTACCGGGCTGCACTGAAAGTGAGCTAGGTAATGGGGGCAGTGGCGGGTGAGCCGCGCGGACCTGGCCATGGAGCTCCTTGAGGTCCTTAGTGAGGGCTAGAACATAGGTGGCCATTTCTTCAGTCAAATGGTGAAACTGAACCAGTCTGGGAACATGCAGGCTCCAGGGAGTTCTCAGGGGCCTGCCATAAAGAATCTCGGCAGGAGAGAGCCGGGTCAGTCCCGCAGGTGTAACCCGCAGCTGGAAGAGGGCAACGGGGAGCAACTTAAGCCATGTCAGTCCCGTGTCTGCTCTTAATTTAGCCAATTTAGTTTTGAGGGTCTGATTGTGTCTCTCAACCAACCCGGCCGCCTGCGGTCTGTACGCACAGTGTAACTGCTGGCGTATGCCCAACTGGGAGCAGAACTCTCTATTAATCTGTCCAATAAAATGAGGCCTGTTATCAGAACTTAACTGAGCTGGTATACCGTACCGGGGAATGATTTCCCGCATCAGAACTTTAACCACAGTAGCAGCTTTATTATCGGTAGTCGGATACGCCTCGACCCATCTGCTGAGCACATCCACAATGACCAAAACATATTTATAACATTGACAACATTGACACCTTCCCAACTCAATGCAATCCATTTGGAGCGTCTCAAAGGGACCACTGGGCAACGGGGTTTGCCCCATACCACAAGGGATACCTTTGCTGGTGTGATATTGCTGACAAATCAAACACCGATTACTGATACTCTGGGACAACCCCTGCATTTTAGGGTGCCACCAAGTGTCCAGCAACAAATCACGAGTCCCCCGAGCCCCACAATGAGTTGCAAAGTGTACACATTCGATGACCCATAAAGCCAGTACATCAGACATACAAGTCTGATGTGCTGGCGTGGTCCATAAAGAGGAAGCAGAATCATGGGTGAAATTCTCCGTTATCGGCGGAAACTCCGCCGATCGGCGCAAAAAACGGCGCAAATCCCACTTGCGTCACGTCATAAAAATGGGCCGATGGTCTGCGGCCCGAAATGGGCTAGCAGCGACGTAACGGGATCCGCGCTTGCGCAGTGGTTCACGCCGTGCAGCGTCATACGCGCTGCACGGCGTGACGGCTCATAAGGCCGCGCAGCTCCCCCCCACCCGACCGGAACAGCCGACCGCAACACCCGACTTGATGGCTGGCCGTCGTTCAGCCCCGAGGTTCGAGTCACGCGATGTGGAGGCGCTCCTGGATGCGGTGGAGCAGAGGAGGGACGCCCTGTATCCCGGGCACGGCCGCAGAGTTGCCCCACGCCACAGCCGGCGTCTGTGGAGGGAGGTGGCAGAGGCCGTCACCGCTGTGGCCCTGACACCACGGACAGGCACCCAGTGCCACAAGAAGGTGAACGACCTCGTCAGAGCAGGCAGGGTGAGCGTCCCCCATATCCCCCATATCCCCTCTCCCCCAAATCCCCCCCTCCCCCATATCCCCCATATCCCCCCTCCCCCATATCCCCCATATTCCCCCCTCCCCCATATCCCCCATATCCCCCATATCCCCCCTCCCCCATATCCCCCATATCCCCCCTCCCCATATCCCCCATATTCCCCCCTCCCCCATATCCCCCATATCCCCCATATCCCCCCTCCCCCATATCCCCCCCTCCCCCATATCCCCCCCTCCCACATATCCCCCTCCCCCATATCCCCCATATCACCCCTCCCCCATATCCCCCCTCCCCCATATCCCCCCTCCCCCATATCCCCCATATCCCCCCTCCCCCATATCCCCCATATTCCCCCCTCCCCCATACCCCCCATATCCCCCCTCCCCCATATCCCCCCTCCCCCATATCCCCCCTCCCACATATCCCCCCTCCCCCATATCCCCCATATTCCCCCTCCCCCATATCCCCCCTCCCCCATATCCCCCCTCCCCCATATCCCCCCTCCCCCATATCCCCCATATCCCCCCTCCCCCATATTCCCCATATCCCCCCCTCCCCCATATCCCCCCTCCCCCATATCCCCCATATCCCCCCTCCCCCATATCCCCCATATCCCCCCTCCCCCATATCCCCCCTCCCACATATCCCCCATATTCCCCCCTCCCCCATATCCCCCATATCCCCCCTCCCCCATATCCCCCATATCCCCCCTCCCCCATATCCCCCATATCCCCCCTCCCCCATATCCCCCATATCCCCCCTCCCCCATATCCCCCATATCCCCAAGTGAATCCAGCCCTAACCTTAACCTCTGCAATGCACGCGCAACCGATGGCGTGCATTCATATACCTGCCTAACACTGTTGCCTTTTACCCCTGCCACCACCACCCCCCCCCCCCCCAGGAGAAGCGCGCACACAACAATAGGGAGCATGTGAGGACTGGAGGAGGGCCCGCTGATGAGAGGCCACTGACCGTACACGAGGAAAGGGCCCTGGAACTGGCTGGCGGACCTGACGACCGGGAGGTTGCTGATGCAGAGGTCGGGGCCCCACGAGCAAGTGAGCCACCAACAGCCCGTCCCCATATCCCCCCTCCCCTATATCCCCCTCTCCCGTATCACCTGATCACTGCCTGATGTCTAACCATGCATGCTTCATTGTGTATCGCAGGACCAAACGTCCAGGCACCCATCCCCGCAGATGCAGACCGCCCGCAGGATGCCCCTCGGAGACCACGGGAGACGGAGAGACCCGAACCCTCCAGCATGCGACGCCCGCAGGATGCCCCTCGGAGACCACGGGAGACGGAGAGACCCGAACCCTCCAGCATGCGACGCCCGCAGGATGCCCCTCGGAGACCACGGGAGACGGAGAGACCCGAACCCTCCAGCATGCGACGCCCGCAGGATGCCCCTCGGAGACCACGGGAGACGGAGAGACCCGAACCCTCCAGCATGCGACGCCCGCAGGATGCCCCTCGGAGACCACGGGAGACGGAGAGACCCGAACCCTCCAGCATGCGACGCCCGCAGGATGCCCCTCGGAGACCACGGGAGACGGAGAGACCCGAACCCTCCAGCATGCGACGCCCGCAGGATGCCCCTCGGAGACCACGGGAGACGGAGAGACCCGAACCCTCCAGCATGCGACGCCCGCAGGATGCCCCTCGGAGACCACAGGAGACGGAGAGACCTGGAGCAACAGGGAGACGACACCCCCGTCACGTGCGGGAGCGACCACCCAGCGATGAGGGGGGCAGCCACAGGCCCCCGTCACATCCGAGCCAGGACACCACTACCCAGGACACCACTATCCAGGACACCCCTACCCGGGACACCACTACCCAGGACACCCCTACCCGGGACAGCACTACCCGGGACAGCACTACCCAGGACACCCCTACCCGGGAAGACGAAATACCGGACAGTGACTCAGAGTGGATGGGTGGAGACGAACCCCCACCCCAAAGTGCCATGGACTCAGAGTGGGACGAAGAGCACGACACAACGCCACTGCTGTCACCAACACCCTCCACCATCGCAGAAACACTCACCACGGTTGGGCACTTTAGTGATGAGGCGTCTGGTACACTCACTGGTGCGCACAACACAGCCGTCCCGGTACAGCAGGTGGAGGTAGGAGCAGCAGAGGGACCGGGCGGTCGGAGGGCAGCCCAGGCCAAGCGAACATCTGCCGCCCAGATGGATCCCGGGTTCCTGCAGTTACCACACCCACACATAGATCCGATGCAACCACCGACACGGAGACGAGCGAATAGGGTGACGGGTGGCTTGCGGCGGCTGCGGTCGCAGATGGAGGAGTCCACCCGCGTCCAGGAGCTGGGAGTGGTCCCGGTCATGCGTGCCACCCAGGCTGACACCGCACGGGTGGCGTCCGCGGTGGAGGCAATGGGTGCGACTGTGTCAGACATGGGGAACGGTTTGCGAGGCCTGGGGCCTTCCGTGCAGGCGGCGTCTGTGGCCCAGGAAATGGCTGCCCTCTCACAGGAGGCCATGAGCCAGTGCCAGCGCCAGATGGCAGAGGCGCTCAACGCCATAGCCCAGTCTCAGCAGGCCATGGCCCAGTCTCAGCAGGCCATAGCCCAGTCTCTGCAGGCCATGGCCCAGTCTCTGCAGGCCATGGCCCAGTCTCAGCAGGCCATCGCTGAGGGCATCGGCGCCAGTGGCCATGTGCGAGCTGGCGTCGCACTGTCGCAGACAGGGTTCGACAACCCCCTGGGCTCCATGGCTGCAAACCTGCAGACCCCTGTCGATACCAGCACGGGCCTCCAGGACTGGCAGCGCCAGATGTCGGGGGGGCGTCGGATGGCCAGTCCGTTCGCATCCCCCACCCATGTAGAGGCCTGGGGGCCATCGGGCACCCCGAGGGAGGAGGAGGTGGTGTGGTCCGTCCCGGCTCCCTCTGTAGGGGAGGTCCCGGTACACCGCGACACCTCGGACTCCCCCCCTTCCGTCCCAGGTGCATCGGGTGGGCAACGGGCAGGACAGGCTGGCAGCTCGCCATCCCAGTCGCCCGGGCCGCAGCCTGGCCCATCTAGGCCAGGACGCCCCAGGAAACGGCCGCCAAAGGGATCCAGTGTCAGAGGGCAGGAATCACAGGAGTCCACCTCCAGTTCTGCTGTACCGTCTGGGGAACCACGTAGACGTAGTCAAAGGGCCCGTAAGGCCAAACAATTAGACACTGAGTAAGTTGGCACGGGTGCAGGGCACAGATGAGTTTTAGGCGCTAGGGCACGTGCATGAACTCCTTTGGTTATTAAAGTCAATGTTATACCTACCGAAGCTGCCTTTGTGCTCTGTCCAAAGTGTGCGGGGGTGTCATGTACGTTGAGCGCAAGTGTGTGTGTGAGGGGTGGTCTTACCTCAGCCCCAGGTGAGTCTGCCCCCTTCCCCCTGGGCCGCCATCAACATCCCCCGGGCAGAGGACGGGACCGTGCGCTGCAGTGTCACAGCCGCATGCAGGGATGGTCCGGGTGGATGGTGGTACTGTGGCCATGGGTCAGACATAGTCCAACGATGTAGAGCCAGGAGCTCATCGGAGGCGGGCTGTCATCATTCTCCATGGCCTGCGATAGGCACGCGTCCACCCGCAACTGGGTGAGCCCGGCCCGTTGTGCCGCCGGTGGATCGGCAATTGGGAGTGGGGGGGTGGTGTGCATGCGGGTGGGGTGTGTGGGGTTGGGGAGGGGGGTGATGGTGCTGGGTGGATGGATGGGTGGGGGGTGTGGGTGGTCGGCTGTTGTCATGGTGTGCGGTCTGTGGCCATACTACCCGATTCCCACGCCCATCTAGTCAGTGAAGCGGGCGTCTATCAGTCTGTCCCGTGCCCGCTGGGCCAGCCGGTAACGGTGGACAGCCACCCGTCTGTGTCTACCCCGTCTGCCCTGACCATTGCCCCCATCCCCCTCATCTGGGGAGGACTGGGCCTCTTCCTGCTGCTCCTCCACTCCGCCCTCCTCTGCCTGCGGCACATCGCCCCTCTGCTGGGCTATGTTGTGCAGGACGCAGCACACCACAATGATGCGGCCGACCCTATCTGACCGATACTGGAGGGCGCCCCCAGAGAGGTCCAGGCACCTGAAACGCATCTTCAGCACGCCAAAGCACCTCTCGATCACTCCCCTTGTCGCTACATGGGCATCATTGTAGCGGTTCTCCGCCTCATTGCGTGGCCTCCGTATAGGCGTCATCAGCCACGATCGCAATGGGTAGCCCCTGTCGCCCAGCAACCAGCCCCTCAGCCGGGGATGGCGTCCCTCGTACATGCCGGGGATGGATGACCGCGACAACACGAATGAGTCGTGTACACTGCCTGGGTAACGGGCGCAGACGTGCAGGATCATCATGCGGTGGTCGCAGACCACCTGTACGTTCATCGAATAGGTCCCCTTCCTATTAGTGAACACGGCCCTGTTATCTGCAGGTGGCCGCACGGCGACGTGCATCCCATCGATCGCGCCCTGGACCATGGGGAACCCGGCAATGGCAGAGAAGCCCACGGCCCGGGCATCTTGCCTGGCCCGGTCCACGGGGAAGCGGATGTAGCGGTGCGCCATGGCATAAAGGGCATCTGTCACTGCCCGGATGCACCGATGCACCGATGTCTGCGATATGCCGGACAGGTCCCCACTCGGTGCCTGGAATGACCCCGTTGCATAAAAGTTCAGGGCCACCGTAACCTTGACGGACACGGGGAGAGGGTGTCCCCCGCCAGTGCCACGCGGTGACAGGTGTGCCAGCAGGTGGCAGATGTGTGCCACGGTTTCCCGGCTCATCCGGAGTCTCCTCCTGCATTCCCGGTCCGTGAGGTCCTGGTATGACTGCCGGGGCCGGTACACACGGGGCGCCCTCGGGTGCCTCCGTTGCCGTGGGGCCGCGACGTCCTCCTCCCCCTCCTCGTCCTGTCGGTCAGGTGTCCCTCCAGCCTGGGCGGCTGCCGCCTGCCCCTCTGCGGCAGCCTGCGCCGCCTCTCTGGCACGCTCCTCCTCCTCCTCCTCCTCCTCCTCATCCAGGGCAACATAGACATGAGCGGCTGCCACCACGGCGGCCAACATCGCTGGATGATCTGAAAACATGACGACCTGGTGGGGGGGAGGGGAACGACGACATGTCATCATTGCCCATATCCCCTCCTCCCCCCAGCCAGGTGGCATGGACCGCATGGGTCCAACTGTTGGAGGCTGGCACCTGGCCAGGTGGACCAACTCATTTGCCCTCCCATCACCCACCCCGGCACGGACCCCCCCCCCGCCCCAACCTCCACCCCAGCACGGACCCCCCCCCCCAACCTCCACCCCGGCACGGACCCCCTCCACAACCCCCAACCTCCACCCCGGCACGGACCCCCTCCCCAACCTCCAACCTCCACCCCAGCACGGACCCCCCCCAACCTCCACCCCGGCACGGAACCCCTCCCCAACCCCCAACCTCCACCCCGGCACGGACCCCCTCCACAACCCCCAACCTCCACCCCGGCACGGACCCCCTCCCCAACCTCCACCCCGGCACGGACCCCCTCCCCAACCTCCACCCCGGCACGGACCCCCTCCCCAACCCCCAACCTCCACCCCGGCACGGACCCCCTCCACAACCCCCAACCTCCACCCCGGCACGGACCCCCTCCACAACCCCCAACCTCCACCCCGGCACGGACCCCCTCCCCAACCCCCAACCTCCACCCCGGCACGGACCCCCTCCCCAACCCCCAACCTCCACCCCGGCACGGACCCCCTCCCCAACCCCCAACCTCCACCCCGGCACGGACCCCCTCCACAACCCCCAACCTCCACCCCGGCACGGACCCCCTCCCCAACCCCCAACCTCCACCCCGGCACGGACCCCCTCCCCAACCCCCAACCTCCACCCCGGCACGGACCCCCTCCACAACCCCCAACCTCCACCCCGGCACGGACCCCCTCCCGGCACTCCCCCGGAGCCCAGCCTACTCTAACCACCCCCCCCCCCCCCCCGCCGCACACACACACAAGCCGAGACACACCTCTCCTCAGGCAATCAGTCTGCGGCCACGCCATTTCCTGCCCAGAGCCAACCCCCCAGGCCGTCACTCACCTCCTCGCTGGTCGGCGTGAGCCTGGAGCACCGGGTCACGCCGATGAAAAGGAGGTTTGATTGACGTCGACGTGAACGGTCATCACGTCGACGGGACTTTGGCCCATCCGGAAGGGAGAATATCGGCAGGCCGAAAATCGGCTGCCTTGCGCAGACCCGTGACATTCTCCGCGGCAGCGGCGCCATTAACGCCCCGCCGACTTTTCTCCCTTCGGAGACTTCGGCGGGGGCGGGGGCGGGATTCACGGCGGCCAACGGCCATTCTCCGACCCGGCGGGGGGTCGGAGAATGACGCCCCATATGTACAACCTAACCGTTTCCACATTTGTTTATCACTCTCAGGAGTGTCCTCCTGTAACCTTGTGACGTCTTGGATGGTTGGCATTGGCTTGTCAGAAGCAGACATATTTATTGCAGAACGTTTAGTCTGACTTAACATTTTAGGCACCATCACTTGCTGAATTTGCGCGGCTGTCCGCGCTGTACAATCTGCTTGTTCATTACCAACGTCAACTGGGGTCGGAAATCTGCGCGGGCATAAGGAGGGCCTGCAGTAGGTCATTAACTAAACCCCGGTGGGATATTTCCGTGCCGGCCGAGGTAAGGAATCCCCTATTCTTCCAGAGCTGTGGGTTGGCTGAAGTCGAGTGTTAATCGTTTCAGGGACCTCAAAATATTTTATGGCAGTGCCGTCTGGCGTGACTTGAAGTGCGTACTCTGTTGGATCTGAATGATCCACTGTCCTCCTTACCATAGGCCCCAGATCCATGGCACGGTACTGGTCGTGGATCTGACGTGTAATATGAGGGCCCACAGAAGCTGACTGTGGCCATAAATGGGGTGGTATTGTAACAAAATCGGCCATACCTTCTTTTCCTGTGACTATGGCTGTAACCTTGACTGGCCATTCGGTCCCAATTAACGGCCGGTATTTGTCCTCCAACACCCTGTTTTGTCCGGTTCTGTCATAGGCCAGGGTAACGTGATGCAGTGAATGTTCAATGTCTAACGTCCACCACTGGGGAGTGATAGAAATATAGCACTGTTGTCTCATCCTCCATGATTGAACCGTTACCCCTTCGTCTCCGCACTCTAGCTGTAGCTGGAAGACACACAGTAAATCTCGGGCCAACAAGTTACAGTCCAATCCAGTAGTCACCACAAACTGATAGTCCGCAGACTTATTCTCGTAAGTGATTGTCACAGATTCAGAAATAGGATACTCACACACCTGTCCTTGGAACCCCGACAAATGCTGGGTGTGGTCGGATAGTGGTAGTCGAAGTTCTGATTGCACCAAAGACATGGCTGCTCCAGTGTCGATTACAAATGGGGAGTGTTGATCTCCTTTCTGCAGAGAAATAATAGGTTCCCTGTCCGATTGGAGAGTCCTTATGACTAAATTAGCTAGTCAATCTTGTGTTGGGAAAGGGTTTGCCTGGGAGAAGTCAGTGTACCTCGTCTGTCCTCCCCTTGGTGGGTACCCCCTCCTTTGGGTCGGGTAGTCTCCTTCTGTTGCCCATCTTTTAAAGGGGCATTCCTGTTGCCAGTGATCTGCACGGCCGTAATTAAAACATGTATTGTTCCCTCTATATCTGCCCCGTCCTCTTTTCCCAGTAGACCAATGGCCCCTCAGAGGGGGCAGCAGTTGTGAAGCTGTTAGTGCATACGGTGGGCCATAAAGAGGAGCTGAGGGTCCATTTGTGTGGGTTTGATATCCTCCCCCTCACTGATCCACCCACCCAAAGTCACAATATTGGGGTTCCAGCTGGTAAGCCAGCGTATCTGCCGTTGGTTGGGGTCTCAGATCATTCTTTTTCATTACATACTCAGTCTTAATCTTTGTAACTGAGCCTCCTTCTTGGCCTACACCCACCTTCCAATAAAATCTGACTGCCCTGGCCATCTGAGAAGGGTCGTTCTCTGTCCAGTTCACGTTATTACATTTCACGGCAGTAGCCACGGAAGGTTGTAGGCAATGCATTAACATAGCACAATATTGAGGGGAATTCTGACCATTTTGGTACAGCAAGTCGCCTGACTGCCCACGGTAGATTTCATTAAAACGTTCCAGAAATTCCTCTGGCTCTTCAGTCTTTTTAGGTTTGAGGTCTAAGGTAGCAGAAATGTTTATGGGCTTTTGAAATGTGACATTCAACGCATTCAGGATTTGTGCCCGTCTATCATCATCCAAAGCATAGGCTTGCTGAAGTGCGGCGTGGCTAGCATAATTCAAGTGACTGAGATGATTGCAGTACTCTGCTGGGGTTCAAACCTGCTGGACTAGGGCCCAGAGGTCCCGAGAATCAGCTTGATAAACTGAGATGGTAGCTCTCAGATAATCCACGAAAGCAGCAGGAGACTTCTTCCTGTCTGGGATTGCAGCCAGAATAGCCATCATCTCACTGGGTTTCCATGGGAAATAAACATCTATCATGGGCTGGGCGGCCGCCGTTACAGCATCAGGGTTTGATATTTTCCTAATCTCAGAGTCTCACTCGGGGGCGCTCTAGTGGATTCCTCTGGCTCTTCAAAGACTTCGACGTCCTTCCCTGCCACTAGGGGGAGCTCCAGCTCCTCAGAACCATTCCCATCCTCTTTCTTTGTTCTCATACTTTTCTGTCCTACCATATCAGTCTGAAGGGATCTAGGTGGTATGCGTGATTGTTTCTGGATAGCATCAGGCCCCTCTCTCATTGTCCGAGATCGGGTCCTAGAGCTAACTGGGCTTGTTGAACAGAGCTCCCCTTTACTAACAGACAGTGAAGATGCTGAAATAGGACCCAATCTATCAACCGAAGGGGCTGGAGAGGCTGGCATGATTTGAATCTGGGGAGCAGCGACTAGATATAAATTATGATACCCTGGTGGTTCCGGAATTAATGCAGACAATGCTACTGGTGCAGTCGGGACTCTACCCAACATGGTCCAATTTTCTAGGTCCTCATCTGCTTCTGTCAATCCAAGGCCAGCCATTGAACTACGTAGCTCATCATTTTTTTACTTGCGCCTTTTTTGAATGCACACTCCTTTTTCAAGATCTCCAGCGTTTTCTGGGGCGCGATTCTCCGACCCCCCCACCGGGTCGGAGAATCGCCGGGGGCCGGCGTGTCCTGAATTCTCCGCCACTGGAAATTCGGCGGGGGCGGGAATCGCGCTGCACCGGTCGGCGGAAATCACGCCGTTCGGCAGGCCCACCTCCGGCGATTCTCCAGTCCGCGATGGGCCGAAGTCCCGCCGCTGTCAACCCATGCCAGCCGGCGTGGATTGAACCACCTTTCGAATGGCGGGACAAGGCAGCGCGGGTGGGCTCTGGGGTCCTGGGGGGGGCGCGGGGTGATCTGGCCCCGGGGGGGTGCCCCCACGGTGGCCTGGCCCGCGATCGGGGCCCACCGATCGGCGGGCGGGCCTGTGCCGTGGGGGCACTCTTTTCCTTCCGCCTTCACCATGGCGGAGGCGGAAGAGACCCCCTCCACTGCGCATGCGCGGGGTTGCCGTGAGCGGCCACTGACAGTCCCGCACATGCGTCGCATGGCAAAGTCATTTCCGGCCAGCTGGCGGGGTGCCAAAGGCCTTTCCCGCCAGCCGGCTGTGCGGAAATCAGTCCGGCACAGGCCTAGCCCCTCAAGGTGAGGGCTCGGCCCCTCAAGATGTGGAGAATTCCACACCTTTGGGGCGGCGAGATGCCCGACTGATTCGCGCCCCTGGTTCCCCCTTTCACTAATTGGAATCCCCATTTTAAGGGCATTTTCTTGCCAACTTATTAACATGATCTTATCCCTCTCATGTTGACAAAATTGTCTCCATAATCTAATTAACTCTTTAGCTTTCATACTTTGGCTCTCTTATTTTTTTTGCCTATTTATAACCAATGGCAATTTTTGCTACTTGGCAAAATTATTTAAAAGGTTTTCACAGTGTTCTTTTAAAACTTAAAATGTTTGAAAATTCAAATTGAATTACTGCAACCTGCAAGCTTAGCTCTGATCTCAACTCAGAACTGAATTTATGATTTGTTTAACACAAGCTTGTATAACTTTTACAACTAAATTAATTCTTTATCTTAACAATTTTTCTTTTAACAAGTTTTTCTTACATTCACAAAAATGTTGGCTGCTATCACTGAGGGAGCAGTTAGCTGCGGTGATTTATACCGGAGCAAAGTCAACTGTCATCTCCAGATTTACACTTTTTAAAATGGTGTCAGTGAGTTTCTTTCAGTTTCTATTAATTCACAAATAAAATGAGATAAACATTATTTCAAGTAATTCAAACTTAAGATTCTGGCAATTTCAATCAATTGCTTGCTAAAATAATTAACTTTTATCAAAGAGGTGGAGAAATCCACTGGTTTCCTTTAATTAATTCAAAACGTAACTTTGCTGGAGTTTCACTGACTCAAAAGAAAGGTATCCAATTACACCACAAGCTGCCTGTTATCTCAAGCTGCTGTTAACCCTTTGAGGACTTCTGCTTTAACTAACATTCAACATCCAGTTTGTTTTAAAATTTATCGTTTCTCACCACTACAGTCCAAGGATACAATTTTAGCTTAATCAACTATAGTTTTAAAACACTCTCGTGGAACTAAACCATCTTGCCAGCTGTCCCATCAGTTCATCAAAAACACTCGTAGAGCTAAACCATCTTGCCAGATGTCCCATCAGTTCATCAAAAACACTCATAGAACTAAACCATCTTGCCAGATGTCCCATCAGTTCAATTTCTAATCCCCAGACTGACCTTTGATTTCGTCGAGACGATCTTTCTTTACCAACCACGAGTGACCAGACCAATCAGACCATGAGAAGAGGAGAAAACCAATGTGTGTCATTTTCCAGTTACACACATTGTGGGCCCGTTTCTACTTTCCTTGTCCAAAATCAGTCTAATTCGATAACCGTCTGGAGAAATCCCGGGTTTCCGGCACCAAATGACAAAACATTGAATTCTTTACTCGTCAGTCTGGCCTCAATAAATCTCGATATGGATTTGTAGGCATAGTATTATTTATTTTTAACCAACTTGCAAGCCTGACTCGCTTCTCAGGGACACAGAACACAGAACCAGTCTCCTGGACCCCTTGGAAACGAATGAGGTCCGAGACAAAGGGATCTCTGCAAATACATTCAAATGGCATCAAGTTTCACATACACGATTCCCATAGGTCATCCTATACCCTTCCTGACCTGGCCATACATCCTAATTGGCTCACTTCTCATTCCTTAACCCTGGGCCTCTTGTTACCCAGCATCCTTTTCTCCTCCTCTACCAGACACCCCTCCCCCCTTCCTTGCCATGCTTTCTGAAATCCTTTGCCTGTGAACTCACTAAAATTAAACTGGCCTCTGTCTACATTACTGTAACTAATATTTAAACTTACTATTTTACATCACATTCATCAAGATCATCCCAGAAACTGAAATGCTTGCTGACACTCTGTGTAGGGGCTGAAGTATTAAAAGTCTATAAATGCCTGTGAAGCTGTGCTCTATTTTGAGGCACTGACATTGCAAGGAGAGGCATTGGGATACAAATGGCCCAATCATATCAGTAAATTTAAAGAAGAAAAAATACAAGCACTTTGATTGTGCCTTTTACAATCTCAAGACTTCCCAACGCACTTTACAGTCACTTAAGAACTATTTTGCAGTATTTTCACGCTGTAATTTAGGAAATACAAATTGGTGCACAGCAAGCTCCCACTAAAAGCAATAAACTGGACCATAACTTTCTCAGAGGGCAATCAGAGGGCCATTCCTTACTGACTTACCTGCACTTAAATTCTGAAGTGCCTGCGTCGCCTTCCTGACTCAAGCCAGGTAAGATTCAGGCAGCACAGCGCGTTCCTGGCTCCAGAGGCAAGGTGCAAAAGAAGCTGCATTTGTACAGCACTCGCTGTGAGCTTAAAGGTCCCATTGAAAATAACAGGCCAAGAGGAAGGTACATTTCTAAGGTAAGGGAATGGGATGCGGAGGTGGAGATTCGGACATTGGCTGGTGGGATGGGGATCCGGGCATCGGGGGAGGGGCAGCTGGACATTGGAGGGGAGTCAGACATTGGGGGGGGCAGGAGTTGGGCATGGGATGGGGGAGTCGTACTTTGGTGGGGGAGGGGGAGTTGGACATCGGGGGTTCGGACATCGGAGGGGCCGGATCTCGATGCCAGACCGGGAATTGGACATCGGGGACTTCGACCATCGGAGGGGCCAGATCTTGATGCCAGAGCGGGAGATGGACATTGGGGAATGGGAGAGTGAGACACTGCAGTGCAATCCAGACATCAGTCAGGGGGTCAGACATCGTGCAGGGTTGGATGTCGGGGGTTGGTGTGGGTTGAGGGGGCTCAGGTTGGCGGAGGGGGTCAGGCCAAGGCCGGAGTGCAGAATTCTGTGGTGAAGGGATGGGAAATGCCGTTGTGGTGGGACACTTAGTTGGCTGGGGGTGTGAGGATTCCCCTGGGGGTCCGAGGCACAATCTGGGTCTTTGAAATTATGTTGTGGTTAGAAGTGCTTTTATTTCTTCTAACTCTTTCAGAGTAACTATGAGTGTAAAAGTGGCAGAACCATCCGAAGTTAGAAATTTTAATCGCTTTGTCGGAAGGTTCCTGTGGTAAACCACTGTATTGCATTGTATTGTATTGTTACATGCCTGGACTTGTCCCGGCTGGCTCCTCCTGTGGCTCCTCCCCTCGGGCTCATGTATAAGGTGGCTAGTCTCCGCCTCCGACCCAGTTCGGGACCAGAGGCAGGAGGCTTGCTGTTAAGTGTTTTAAAGCTTCAGTTACATTCATCACTCGTCGTGTGTTTATTGATGGCATTTCAAATTAATACACTAAACTTCGAAGATGAACTCATCACTCAAGCCTGATCTCCTGGAGCTGGACCCACAGGCAGCCGACACCACAGAAACATTTGAGCACCGGCTAAGCTGCTTCGAAGCGTGCCTCGCATCCTTCACCAAAGACTTCACAGACCTCCAGAAGAAGCAGATCCTCCACGCACGAGTGAGCCCGCGAGTCTTTCTCCTCATCAGGGTCGCCCCCTCGTGTGCAGAGGCAATAATGCTGCTGAAGAGACAATACATGAAGTCCGTTAACGAAGTGTATGCTAGGCACCTCCTTGCCACGAGACGGCAACGCCCTGGGGAATCACTTGCAGAATTCCTGCGTGCTTTGCGTGTACTCTGCTGGAACTGCGATTGCCGGGCGTTATCGGCTACCCAGGACCCGGAGCTGCTGATCAGGGACGCTTATGTCGCAGGCATGAAATCAAACTATATCCACCAGTGATTACTAGAAGGGGTACACTCCGCCTCCCAGAGACATTGCAACTCTCCAACTCGTTAGAGGTGGCCTCCCAGAACATGGAGGCCTACACCCACGACCACGTGGCAACCTCGTGGATCTCGTGGGCGCCGCCATCAACCGACTCGGGTGCGATGCAAGCCTGTGTCGCGCAGCGGCCCACCAACGGAAGGCCCGAGGTGCTACTTTTGCAGCCAGGGTAATCACCCCAGACAACGCTGCCCTGCACGGAACGCGATTTGCAACGGGTGTTGGTTAAGGGCCACATTCAAAAGCCTGCCAGGCCCGATCTCCCCATAAAACTTCTAGGCCCAGCAGCGCTGCCTGCTGCCTGTCAGTGCCACCCCCAGCTGCCACGCCACCCGCCATGTGCGACCCATAGGCGCCGCCATCTTCAATTTCGGCTGCTACCTGCGACCCATGGGGGCCGCCATCTTTAACGCATACTCCAACCGTCACACGCGACCCACGGGGGCCGCCATCTTGGTCACCATCGCCGCTGCCACCCGCCACGCATGACCCATGGGGGCCGCCATCTTGGACACCATTGTCACTGCCACCCGCCACACTCATGGGGGCCGCCATCTTGGGACCACCCCGCAGCCTCCCGGGAGCCCGGCTCACCTGACCGTACGCTGGCCGCCGCTACCTCCGACTGGCCTACCAACTGCCTTCCGAAGCTCGCCTCCATCACGCTCGACCACTCCTGGCTGCACCACCTCGTGAAGTATACAATGACCGTCCGGATCAACGGGCACGAGACGGCCTGTGCTTTCGACTCCGGGAGCACAGACAGCTTCAATCACCCAGATACGGTAAGCCGCTGCTCCCTCCCAATCTTACCCGTGACCCAGAAAATCTCCCTGGCTTCCGGATCCCATGCAGTAGAAATGCGGGGATACTATGCCGCAACCCTCACTGTACAAGGCGTAGAGTACGCTAACTTCAAACTCTACCTCCTTCACCATATCTGCGCAGCCCTATTACTGGGGCTCAACTTCCAGTGCCACCTCCAGAGCCTTACTTTAAAGTTCGGTGGATGCCTGCCTCCCTCACCGTCTGTAGCCTCGCGACCCTTAAAATCGCCCCACCCTCACTCTTCGCAAATCTCACCCCGGACTGTAAGCCCGTCGCTACTAGGAGCAGACGGTACAGTGCCCGGGACAGGGCCTTTATCAGGTTGGAGGTCCAGCGACTCCTGCGAGAGGGGATCATTGAGGCTAGTACCAGCACTTGGAGAGCCCAAGTGGTGGTCGTCAAGACAGGGGAGAAGCACCGGATGGTCATCGATTACAGTCAGACCATCAACCGGTACACGCAGCTCGATGCGTACCCACTCCCCCGCATATCTGACAGGGTCAACCAGATTGTGCAGTACCGAGTCTTCTCCACAGTTGACTTGATGTCCGCGTACCACCAGCTCCCTATCCGTCCGGAGGACCGCCAAAAACTGCCTTTGAGGCAGATGGCCACCTCTACCACTTCCTCAGGGTCTCCTTCGGCATCACCAATGGGGTCTCGGTCTTCCAAAGAGAAATGGACCGAATGGTTGACCAGTACGGGCTTCGGGCCACGTTCCCATGCTTAGACAATGTCATCATCTACGGCCATGACCAGCAGGACCATGACGAAAACCTCCGGCACTTCCTCCACACCGTGAAACTCCTGAACCTCACCTATAATAAAGAAAATGCGTTTTCCGCACAACCCGCCTAGCCATCCTCGGTATGTCGTGGAACACGGAGTCCGAGGGCCTGACCGCATGCACCCCCTCCTGCAACTCCCCCTCCCCCACTTCCCAAAGGCCCTGAAGAGATGCCTGGGGTTCTTCTCGTACTATGTCCAGTGGGTCCCCAATTATGCAGACAAGGCACGTCCACTTATCAAATCCACCATTTTTCCACTGGCAACCGCATCAAGGCAGATATTGCCGAAGCCGCGATGCACGCTGTGGATGAGTCCATCCCATTCCAGGTGGAGAGCGCTGCGTCGGACTTTGCTCTGGCTGCGACCCTCAACCAAGCGGGCAGGCCCATGGCTTTCTTCTCCCGTACCCTCCATGCCTCTGAAATCTAACACTCCCCAGTTGAAAAGGAAGCCCAAGCCATCGTAGAAGCTGTGCAACATTGGAGGCATTACCTGGCCGGCAGGCGATTCACTCTCCTCACTGACCAACGGTCGGTTGCCTTCATGTTCAATAACACACAGCGGGGCAAGATCAAGAATGACAAGATACTGAGGTGGAGGATCAAACTCTCCACCTACAACTACAATATCTTGTATCGACCTTGGAAGCTCAATGAGCCCCCAGATGCCCTATCATGCGGTACATGTGCCAGCGCACAATTAGACCAACTCCGGGCCCTCCACAATGACCTCTGTCACCCAGGGGGTCACCCGTTTTTTTCACTTGATCAAAGCTCGCAACCTGCCTTACTCCATCGAGGTCAGGTCCGTGACCAGGGACTGCCAGGTCTGCGCGGAGTGCAAGCCGCACTTCTATCGGCCAGACAGATCGCACCTGGTAAAGGCCTCTCGCCCCTTTCAGCGCCTCGTCATCGATTTCAAAGGGCCCCGCCCCTCCACTGACCGTAAGTGTACTTCCTCAACATTGTTGCCGAGTACTCAAGATTCCCCTTCGCCATCCTGTGCCCTGACATGACCTCTGCCACCGTCATCAGGGCCCTGCACAGTCTTTTTACCCTATTCTGGTTCACCGCCTACATCCATAGTGATCGGCGATCCTACTTCATGAGCGACGAGTTGCGTCAGTTCCTGCTCAGCAAGGGCATCGCCTCCAGCCGGACGACCAGCTACAACCCCCGGGGAAATGGACAGGTGGAGAGGGAGAACGTGACGGTCTGGAAGGCCGTCCTCCTGGCCCTACGGTCTAGAAGTCTCCCAGTCTCCTGCTGGCAGGGGGTCCTCTCCGATGCGCTCCACTCCATCCGGTCGCTCCTGTGTACAGCCACCAATAAGACTCCTCACGAGCGTATGTTTGCTTTCCCCAGGAAATCAACCTCCGGGGTCTTGCTCCCGTCCTGGCTGGCAGTCCCAGGGCCCATCCTCCTCCGGAAGCATGCGAGGAGCCATAAATCCGACCTTCTCATCAAGAAGGTCCTGCTCCTCCATGCAAACCCATAATATGCCTACGTGGCACATCAGGATGGGCGACAGGACTCAGTCTCCCTTCGGGATTTGGCACCTGCAGGCTCCCCAGTGACCATCACCACCACCACCCCCGATTCTACACTGTCTTTCCCCACCCCTGCCCACCTACCTCACGAACTGGCACCCGCAGGCCCACCAGCGACCAACACCAGCACCTCCGCCCATACACCACCCACCCCCTTCACCAACTCAACAACTGGGTGAGGAAGAGGACAACACGCTCCCGGACGTGCATATCTCGACACCGGTGCCCACACCATAGCCGGGACTGAGGAGATCACGGGGGAAGTTCAAGGCCCCCAACAGTCTTGACCTTTAAGACCACTTCACCCTGCCGGTCTCTTTTTTTTAACAGGGGGTTAATTTGGTAAACCACTGTATTGCATTGTGTTATGTTGTACATGCCTGGGCTTGTCCCGGCTGGCTCCGCCTGTGGCTCCTCGTATAAAGGTGGCTAGTCTCTGCCTCAGACCCTGTTCGGGACCAGAGGCCAGGAGGCTTGCTGTTCAGTGTATTAAAGCCTCAGTTACATTCATCACTCGTCGTGTGTTTATTGATGGCATATCAGTTCCCAAATAAACAGAGTGACTGTTTATGAGTAAGAGTCATGTTGGACTTGAGACTTTCTCCACATATGCTGCCAGACCTGAGTTTTTCCAGAATTTTCTGTTTTAATTATGATGGAGTAAGTATTGGCCAAGACATATTTGAGCATTCCCTGCTTTCCTTCAATATAAGACATAGGTAATTTTACATCCGCCTAAGGACTCAAACTGGGCCTTGGTTTAATGTTTCATTCAAAAGATAGTGGAATGAATTTCAGCGTGTTTCTTGGCAGCACACCATCACTGACAGCAAGATGCTACATTCCCGCCACTAGCCAATGGGATTTCCCATTGTAGGCAACCCACGGCGTCTGGAAACCTGGGGGCAGGAGTGCACAGAGTGTGGGTGGAGCTGGGCTATCTGTCAGCTTTTTACTTTTGTTTTAGGCTGTTTGCTGCAAGGTGTGTTTTAGTTTTGTTTTCAGTGTTGGAGCTGTAGCCAGACAGAGCAGGTGTACTGTTGATCACTCTGCCATGAAAAGACTATCTCTTGATCATTTGGTGAATTCAGAATTATAAATGTTTTCAGTAGTGACTTTAACCTGATGTGCTTCTGTTAAAGGTTTTGTTTTTAAGTAGTATGGATGTTAAAAGGAAAGCTTAAAGGATTACTCAGTGTTGTAGTCTTGGGGAGTTGTATTTGAATTAATGGTTGCTAAGATGTTCACTGTATGTTTTAAAAAGGTTAACTTGAGTTCATAGAATAAACATTGTTTTACGTTAAAAAAATACTTTTCCATTTCTGCTCTACCACAACTGTAGAGTGGGCCGTGTGCTCCCCATACCACAATCTAGTAAAAGTTGTGGGTCAGGTGAACTCCATGATACACTTTGGGGGTCTCTAAACCCTGGCCCATAACAAATTGGGGGCTCGTCCAGGATAAAAGTCTATCTATTGGATTGGTTTAGTGAACTTAAAGACAGTGAGGGGTGAGCATATTGTAGTTGCATTACAGGTGTGGTATTTTAGTATAAGGAGGGAGTGTGCTGTGGACAATAGCTCTTTCAGAGGCTCTGAAGTTTTTGGGGGTGGAAGACGGTCACACACAGTACCTTACGGACAGAGACTAAAAGCAGACTGTTAGATTTGACAAAAACATTGCAATTAACATTACCTGACAAAATGCGAAAAGATGAGGTAATTATGGCGGTGGCTATGCATTTAAAGTTGCCTGAGATACTGTTTGACTCATTGGACATGGCAAAAATTCAGTTGCAAATTAAACAAATGGAACATGAGAAAGCATTAAAGCAGCTTGAATAAGAAAGAGAGAGAGAGGAAAGAGAAAGAGAAAGAGAGAGAGAGGAAAAAGAGAGAGAAGAAAGGAAAACAGAAAGAGTAGCCCTAGCAGAATAAAAGAAAGAGAAAGGGAGATACAGATCAGGGAAAAAGATAAAGATAGAGAGTTTGAACTTCAGAAAATGGCCATGAAACATGACAGTCAGTTAAAATTGGTAGACATAAAGGGAAACGTACAGTTGGTGGACTGTGATAAGAATAGTGAGAAAGAGCGTCATAGTCGAAGGCTTGGTGGGAATCTATTTAAATATGTCCAAGCATTGCCAAGGTTTGACGAGAAGGAGGTGGAAGCCTATTTCATTTCATTTGAGAAGGTAGCTAAACAAATTAAATGGCCACAGGACATGTGGGTATTACTGATTCAAACAAAGCTGATAGGTAGGGCTCGTGAAGTGTTTGCATCACTAACGGAGGAGTTATTTGGGACATATGAGGTGAAAAAATCCATCTTCGGTGCATATGAACTAGGGCCTGAAGCCTACAGACAAAGGTTTAGAAATTTAAGGAAAGAACCTGGTCAAACATACATGGAGTTTGAAAGGATCAAACAGAGTAATTTTGATAGGTGGATAAGGGCTTTGAAAATAGACCAAACGTATGAAGCTCTCAGAG
Organism: Scyliorhinus torazame; assembly: GCF_047496885.1. Classification (NCBI taxonomy): domain Eukaryota; kingdom Metazoa; phylum Chordata; class Chondrichthyes; order Carcharhiniformes; family Scyliorhinidae; genus Scyliorhinus; species Scyliorhinus torazame. Next base: position 122,040,235 of record NC_092707.1, on the reverse strand, counting down.
AAATTATACTTTTGGAGGAGTTTAAAAATTAAATTCCTGATGTAGTGAGAACTCATGTGGAAGAGCAGATGGTTCAAACTGCGAGATTAGCAGCAGAAATGGCAGGTGATTATGAATTAGTTCATAAATCAAAGCTTGGTTTCCGACATCAGTTTCAGCCTGTGAGGGATAGAAACTGGGGACATGAGAAATACTCAAGTGGTAAAGTTAAAGGTGATCTGATGGGAGATAATAAGGAGAGTGTACCTCAGATTAAAAAGGAAATCCAGGAGGGTGGAAAAGAAATGAAAAGTTTCAAATGTTTTCACTGTGATAAACTAGACCATGTAAAGTCACAGTGTGGTGGTTGAAGAAAAGCACTGGGAGGGCTGATGCGGTAAAACAGGATAAGACAGTGGGGTTTGTTAAAGTGGTAAAGGAAAGCCCAAGTGAAGTGAAGCAGGTGCAAAAGATTGTACAGCCTGATCAAGAGGTGATTGATGAGAAGGTGCCAGATCTCTTTAATGAATTTGATTGTGTGGGTAAAGTTTACTCATGTGTGTCAGGGGGAGCAGGTAAAGAAGTCACAATTTTAAGAGATACTAGTCAATCTTTAATGGTAAAAGATGAGGAGTTATATAGTTTGGGAAGAATGTTGCCAAAAAAGGTGGTAATATGTGGAATTCAGGGTGAGAGGAGTAGTGTTCCATTACATAAGGCAAGGTTGGAAAGTCCAGTGAAGAGTGGTGAAGTGGTAGTAGGAGTAATAGAGAAACTATCTTGTCCAGGAATACAGTTTATCTTGGGTAATGATATAGCTGGATCGCAGGTGGGCGTGATGCCTATTGTGGTTGATAACAGTGGAAAATCAGACAACTGAAGTGTTGAAGGACGAATATCCTGGGATTGTTCCGGAGTGTGTAGCAACAAGGTCGCAAAGTCACAGATTAAGACAAGAGGAGAAATCAAAGAGTGAAGATGACGTTGAAGTGCAATTATCAGAAACGATTTTTGATCAGATGGTTGAAAAAGAACAAGAACAGGTGGAGGATGAGGCGGATATTTTAGTTCAGGAAAATTGGCGGAGTTACAACAAAAAGATATAGAAATAAAATGAATGTACCCGAAAGCAAATATGGAAGAGGAATCTAAAGCGATGTCTTGATGAGAAAATGGAGACCTGTACATATGCAGGTGGATGAAAAGTGGGCAGATGTTCATCAAGTAGTATTGCCGGTAGGGTATAGAAAGGAGATTTGCGAGTTGCACATGAGGTACCAGGGAGGTCATTTGGGAATAAGGAAAACTCAAGCTAAAATCTAAAAACATTTTTATTGACCTGGACTACAGAAAGATGTAGTTAAATTTTGTCAGTCATGTCACACATGTCAAGTGATAGGGAAACCTCAAGCAGTGATAAAACCAGCGTCCTTAATACCCATTGCAGACAAGAAATCCAAAGTTCGTAGTTTTGCCAGTGGAGATAAAGTTTTAATGTTGTTACCAGTGATAGGTGAACCTTTAAAAGCAAGGATTTGTGAACCTTATCAGATTGAAAGGAAATTAAGTGAGGTGAATTATGTGGCAAAAACATCAGATAGGAGGAAGACTCACCAAGTGTATCATGTGAATATGCTTCAAAGGTACTTTAAAAGGGAAGGAGAGAAAAAGGAGGAGGTTTTAATTATTCTAACTCCAAGTGATGAACAAAATCCAGATGACTGTGAATTTGACATACCTCAAATTAAATTCGAAAACGAGGATGTTCTTAAAAATTGGGATAAGTTGTTGAGTTACCTTCCAGAGGAAAACAGACTGACCTGAAAGAGTTATTGATATCACGTGGACAGGTTTGTAGAGATAAATTGGGAAGTGCTAAAATGGCTATACATGATGTAGATGTGGGAAATGCTGTTCCAATCAAACAACATCCACTTAGACTTAATCCTTTAGAATTGGCACAGGTTCACAAAGAGATTGAGAGTATGCTTAAAAATGGCATAATTGAAGTGGGTTGCAGACAATGGAGCTCACCCATAGTGACGGTACCAAAACCAGATGGTATCCAACGGTTTTGTGTGGACTATAGAAAGGTTAGTGCAGTTACAAGAACGGACTCTTATCCTATCCCACGTTTGCAGGATTGCATTGAGAAAGTGGGGCAATCAGCTTTTATTTCCAAACTGGATTTACTTAAACGGGACTGGCAGGTACTTTTATCCGAAAGGGTGAAGGAAATTTCAGCTTTTGTGACTCCAGATGGTATATACCAATTCAAAGTTGTGCCATTTGTCATGAAACACTCCCCAGCCACATTTCAACGGTTAACTTACAAAGTCGTTTCAGGATTACCCAATTGTGCGGTATACATCGACGATATTATAATTTTCAGCCAGACACGGAAAGAACATTTAAAACGTCTGATGGAGTTATTTGATCGACTTCAGGAGGCGGGTTTGGTGATAAACCTAGCCAAAAGTGAATTTGGAAAAGCCCAAGTCACTTTCCTTGGCCATATAATTGGACAGGGTTGAATGATCAGACGGGATGTGAAACCAATAGTTCTTGAGGAGTTTCCGACACCCTCAAGGCGAAGGGACATAATGCGATTTCTTGGCATAAGTGGATTTGATCGAACATTTGTGCAAAATCTTTGTAGCGTGGTGGCTCCACTGATGGACTTGCTGAAGAAACGTCGAAAATTTCAGTGGACAGAGGAATTTCAACATGCATTTGACTGCCTGAAAGCTGTGATAACCAATGGTCTTGTGCTGGAGAATTACAGGGACTTTGTGATAAGATTGAACTAAAGTATCTGACTTTAAAGCGAAATGCCGAGGCGTAGAGAAATGGACGGATCGTGCAAGGACCTTCTTGTTCAAAGAGACTGTCAATCGAGAAGGATTCCGGTTGGAGGAAAAATAAAAAATGGACTATATCGTTGTACCTGTTTGCGTGTGTTGTTTTTTGAAACAAAAAGTATATTTACTGTGTGCATTTCTTAAAGGATAGTCAAAAGGTGAAAAATGAAACCATCTTGTAGTTGATGGTTTATTTTTTTTCCTTGGGGGGAGGAGCCGTGAGACTGTCACTTTAAGAAATGTTTGGCTGCTCATATTAGTGCAGTAATATTAGAATGTGGGTGGAGCTGGGCTGTCTGTCAGCTTTTTACTTTCGTTTTAGGCTGTTTGCTGCAGGGTGTGTTTTAGTTTAGTTTTCAGTGTTGGAGCTGAAACCAGACAGAGCAGATGTACTGTTGATCTCTCTGCCATGAAAAGACTGTCTCTTGATCATTTGGTGAATTCAGAATTATAAATGTTTTCAGTAGTGACTTTAACCTGATGTGCTTCTGTTTTTAAGACGTATGGATGTTAAAAGGAAATATTAAAGGATTACTTAATGTTGCAGTCTTTGGAGTTTGTATTTGAATTAATGGTTGCTAAGATGTTCACTGTATGTTTTAAAAAGGTTAACTTAAGTTCAGAGAATAAACATTGTTTTACTTAAAAAAAAGACTTTTCCATTTCTGCTCTCCCACACCTGTAGAGTGGGCCGTGTGCTCCCCATACCACAATTTATTAAAAGTTGTGGGTCAGGTGAACTCCATGATACACTTTGGGGTTCTCTAAACCCTGGCCCATAACACTGCCCACTGAATTACTGTGAACGGCATCAGCCATGCTCTTTTGCAAACAGTCAGCACAGTGGCAATGAATATGTTTGGTTACCTCGTAAAGATGTTAAAACCTGTACTCCCACTCTCTTAGAGAGTGAACCTGGCATTTCTTGTCACCGCATGTTCATAATCTTTGAGATGAAAGGATGTCAATAGAGATACCGCACACGATACTGAGATTAATGACCCATCAGTAACAGCAAGGGAAGCAATCCTGTGGAACAACAGCATTATAGGTGTGATTTATTACACAGATACACTTTGCTTTAGTTACTGTATTCTACTGTCCAGCTGAGTACGACTGTTAACTGTTTATTGCAATTGTCCCATGATTGCCGTGTCAACAAGTTCTCTTTTTATTACTGGTGAAAAATTCCCGATCATGTCTGACCATGGATTGCTGATAGTCTTCTGTTTGATCGCTCTACCATAACTGTCCAAAGAACAACAAAGAACAAAGAAATGTACAGCACAGGAACAGGCCCTTCGGCCCTCCAAGCCCGTGCCGACCATACTGCCCGACTAAACTACAATCTTCTACACTTCCTGGGTCCGTATCCTTCTATTCCCATCCTATTCATATATTTGTCAAGATGCCCCTTAAATGTCCCTATCGTCCCTGCCTCCACTACCACCTCCGGTAGTGAGTTCCAGGCACCCACTACCCTCTGTGTAAAAAACTTGCCTCGTACATCTACTCTAAACTTTGCCCCTCTCACCTTAAACCTATGCCCCCTAGTAATTGACCCCTCTACCCTGGGGAAAAGCCTCTGACTATCCACTCTGTCTATGCCCCTCATAATTTTGTATACCTCTATCAGGTCGCCCCTGACAACAATCCAATGTTGATTTAATTTGTAACTCCATTAATTTGAATATAAAAATAATGTGCAATTAATGCTTACAGCCATTTGAACCAATCATGGTGTTTAAGCAAGGACTTAAATCATTTTAGATTTACTTTGCTTGTCTGACAACTTTCAATAACTGACCAGCTAAAGCAGTAATTGTGACAAAGGGGTTTCTCTCCTCACCCAAGATCTTTTATTCATCTTCTCTGTATGTTGATAGAAATGCTAGATTTGTCTCTCTGCTCGTAAACGCTGTTAATCCAAAAAGAGGGGATGAGCATGGAAAATTCCAGAGGAATATGGGAAGAGGGGAGGACAGAGGAGAGAGATGGGGGTAAAAGATTAGAGATGATGGCAAAGAGAGAGATGGAGATTGGGGCAGGGAGAGATTCACTTGTTAAAGAAGAGAAATGGAGAGTGGGGCAGGGAGAGAGTGATTGGTGAAGGAAGAGAGGTGGAAAATAGGAAGAGAGATGGAGGTGGGGAGAGAGCAACTGGTGGAAGAAGAGAGATGGAGGGTAGGGTGGGGGAAAGAGTGGCTGGTGAAGGATAGAGATGGAAATTGGGGTAGGGAGAGAGTGATTGGTGAAGGAGGAGTGATAGAAAGTATTACATTCCTGGCCTTTTCCTCCAAGGTAACCAGATATGTAGTGTTGGCAAAGAATATAAAAATAAGGGCCGAGATTCTCCCTTGTGGGGACTAAGTCCCCAAATGCCTGCCGGAAAACGGGTGAGAATCACTCCGAACTTTTTCCTTCAAAGTCCGGGGTGATTCTCCGTTTTCAAGGGGTCTAGCAGGCCCCTGGCGTGCATCCCGCAGCTCTGGCTGCCGGCGGAACCCTGCTGTCCAGACCGCATGGCAGTGCATTCGCACAGCGGCCGCAAGTGGGTCCGCGCATGCGCGCGGTGTCCAACTTCGACGTGGGCACCACCGACATGGCAGAGACACATAGCGGGCCTGTGCGAAGGAAGGTAGGTCCCCCCAGATCGCGATGGCCCACCGATCACTGGTCCCCGATCGAAGGCCTGGCCACCGCTGAGGCCCCCCCTGGAGTCAGATTGACCCCCGTCCACCTCCAGGACCGCCGCCGTGACCGCGGGTCCAAGCTCCCGCCAGGTGGTACCAGATGTAAACCATGCCGGCGGGAGTTCGGCCGGTCACCCACGGAGAATCGCCGCGGGGGCCTATTTCAGCGGTCCCCGACCGGCGCCGTGGTGTCCACGCGGGTGCGATTGGTGCCGATTCTCCGGTTGGTGGAGAATTGGTGGCCCTGCGTCGGAGCGGCTTGGCGGGAATTTCCAGCGGCACCAGCGATTCTCCGACCCGGCGCGGGCTCGGAGAATCCTGGCCAAGAAGTTTGAATCAAAACAAATTTATTTTACACTACTAAACTTGATTAGGTTCGCACACTTTACTGAGTAACAGATACTAAACTAATAATACTGAATCTATTGTACAGTAATCAATATTCTATCGAACTATTAAACTGCACTATGACTTGACCTCGTGCTATATCTCTACCATCAATCCTTACTCTGTTTTCCTCAGCTTCTCATCATGTTCTCTCAGAATTCTGAGAGATGCTGCCTTATATACAATAACTTAGTAACGCCATCTAGTGTTTGATTTACACATAGTACCTGATGTTAACCCTTTATTACACTTGCACTATACATATCATTACAGAAAGTGGGGCAGAGAGAGAGGGACAAGTGAAGGAGAGAGAGATGGAGAGTGGGGCAGGGGAAGAGTGATTGGTGAAGGTAGAGTGATGGACAGTGGGGCAGGGAGAGAGTGATTGGTGAAGAAGTATAATATTGGGAGACAGTGGCGTAGTGGTACTGTCACTGGAGTAGTAATCCAGAGACTCAGGATAATGACCTGGGGACCCGCGTCCGAATCCCACCATGGCAGGTGCTGGAATATAAAATTTGTTCTCCTCGTGAGATCTTGCGGTGTGGGCAGGACCCAGTCTTGCATGGTTACGTGAGTTTAAAAATCCACTTACCACCCTGACACCAGATCGAACGGCCATCCAGCATCTATCAACCTTGCCAAGGAGACCTGAACCGAGCACCTATTAATACTGGTCCCCAAAAACGGGGATCAGGCTTACCGGCACTTGAGGGGTCTCCCAGGTGATTGGTGATGCCTGGCTGGTCAGCCTCTGGCCAGACTAATGCCCTGGCACTGTTAGTTCCGCCTGGGCACCTTGGCATTGACAGCCTGGACACCCTGGCATTGTGGCACTGCCAGGCTGGCAGGGGGACTGCCAGAGTGTTAGACTGGCAGTGCCAAGGTGCCAAGCTGGTACTTTTCCTACACTGGGGATCGGGCCCAGAGGTGCCCTGTGGTATGTGGTGTGGTGCGAGGGGGACTCGAGGACCCCCTGACGGGTGAATCAAGGGGGTCCAGGGGCGGCGTCAGGGAGTCGAGATATCGGGGTGCCATTTTTAAAACTTAAGTGTGTGATTGGAATGCGCTTACCTCTCTTTGATGTGGTTGATGTTTGTAAACGTTGGGGTTTCAGTACTTAGCGTCACTCACCCATGAAGGGGAATGGATGAATCAAGGCTGCAGCTATTTGTGGAAGCTGTCAATCACAGCCCACTACTAGAAATGAATGAATGGCTTGCAGCTACAGGATCTGAGGGGTTGAAACACAGGTCACAGCTGTTCTCTTTCCAGTAATGGACACGTGGTGTCTCCATTTCTGTCACTGCCCCTGTCTGGTTTGCTCTCTAGCTTCCAGACAGGGGTCTTTTTTCTGGAGCGTCTGTGGGGATGTCCCTATAGTTAGGGGTCTTTTTTGGGTGGTCCCTCTGCTAAGAGGTCTCTGTGGAGGGTTCCTTTAGTTAAGGGGTCCCTCTGGGGGTCCCTCTAGTTATGGGGTCTCTGTGGGGGTCGCTCTTGTTAGAGGATCTTTATGGGGGGTTCCTTTATTAGGGGGTCCCTGTGAGAGGGTCCTCCTAGTTAGGGAGATTCGGGTGGGCAGAATGGGTTACCCCCATACTTAGGGGAAGGTGGGATCCTCAGAAAATCTGGGGGTGGGGGTCTAATTTGCAGTACAGGGAGAGGTGGCGAGCCTTGGGACTTCGCTATGGGGCTACCCACTCAAAAAGGTATAAATTTGAATGGTGAGGAGCACTGAATTGCTTCCTGATTTACACTCCCAGGGGGAAAGTAAATCGGCAGCAATTTGTTTCCAACGGAGAATAGTCTCCCCAACAGAGAATCTCGTCCCTTTTCTCACAAGGTTGTAGATGCTGAACAATTGGAGCTTTGCGGACTGAGATTGGTAATAAGAGATAGCTGAGGAGATTGTGGAGGCATTGGTGGTGGTCTTTCAGGTATCACTGGAAGCAGGGAGGGTCTCAGAGGATTGGAAAGTGGATAATGTAGCACCCCTTTTTAAGAAGGGAGGTAGTAACAAAACAGGAAATTTTGGGTCGGTTAGCCTGACTTCGGTCATTGGTAAGATTTAAGAATCCATTATTAAAGATGAGATTGTGGAGTCCTTGGAAGTGCATGATAAAATAGGACTGAGTCAGCACGGCTCCGTCAAGGGGAGGTCAAGTCTGACAAATCTGTTAGAGTTCTTTGAGGAGGCAACAAGGAAGTTAGACAAAGGAGAACCAGTGGACGTGATTTATTTAGAATTCCAGAAGGCCTTTGACAGGAGACTGGTAAATAGGTTAAGGGCCCATATTGTTAAGGGTAAGATCCTGGCATGGATAGAGCATTGACTGACTGGCAGCAGACAGGGAGTGGAATAAAGGGGTATTTTTCAGGATGGCAGCCGGTGTCTAATGGTGTGTCTCAGGTGTCGGTGTTGAGACCACAACGTTTCACAATATACATTAATGGTCTGGAAGAAGGAACTCAGGGCACTGTTGTTAAGTTTGCAGATGGTACAAAGATCTGTAGAGGGGCAGGTAGTATTGAGGAAGCAGAGAGGCTGCAGAAGGATTGGGACAGGCTAGGAGAGTGGGCAAAGGCGTGGCAGATGGAATACGATGTGGAAAAGTGTGAAGTTATGCACTTTGGTAGCAAGAATGGAGGCAAAGAATATTTTCTAAATGGGAAAAGGCTTAGGAAATCAGAAGCTCAAAGGGACTTAGGTGTCCTGGTTACACTCTCACTCAAGTGAAACGAGGCAGGGACCCAGCTGGGTCCTGGATCCAGCAGATCTCCGACTGCTGTCTCACCTGTGGGATTCCTGTCTCCAACTGATGTGCATTTTCAGCGGTGTGGTGCTCACCAGATTGTGCCCCAGAAGCCTGACCACTAACATTTCCCACCGAGGTGTGTGTATCTGCGCTGGTGGAGGGTGGGGATGACAGCTGTGACACGACTATAACAGTTGCATCCTCGGAGCTCTCCTCTGAGGTGTTCTCCTGGGGGGCTGGAGAAGGGGCCACCTGGGATGGGCCGGCGCCGTCGGCTGGAGGACCTGTGGGAAAATGGACATGTGGGAGGGATGGGTCAGTTAGTAAGGCAATCACAACTCACGTTTGACAGGTCCTTCGGATGGAATCCGGTGGTTCCTCACCTCTTTGGCGTCCACCAGCCTCCACGTTGGTGACTGCCCTATCCTCGGCCACAGCAGTCACCTCCAGGGCCCATTCCTTGAAGGATTGAGGATTCTTATGTCGGGCATGCCACCGCCAGTCTGGGCCCTCTCCCAGCGATTATGGGAGAGCTTTTCCTGAGGAGACACAGAGAGGGCACCGTTAGCCACATGGGTGGTTCACAGTGGTGGGGGGAGGGTCGGAAGGGTTCAGGGGGAGTGAAAGGGGAGGGGGTGGAGGGAGGAGGAGGTCGCATGGAGAGTTGAGGGGGTTGATGCTCGCATGGAGGTGGAAAGGTCTCACTGTGGGGGTGGAGGGGGGCGGAGGGCGTTGGTGTCTACTCACTCGTGATGTCTGGTATGAGTCATTGGCCTTTTTCCGGCACTAGAGGCCAGCCCTCCTGCTCACACTCCTGGTGCTCAAAGCCGTCGCCACCTCATCCTAGGCAGCACTGGCAGCCCGATGACTGACCCTCCTGGACCCATAAGCCCAAAAGACATAGGAGCAGAATTAGGTCACTCGGCCCATCGAGTCTGCTCCCCATTCAATCATGGCTGATATTTTCTCATCCCCATTCTCCTGCCTTCTCCCCATAACCCCTGATCCCCTTATTAATCAGAACCTATCTATCTCTGTCTTAAAGACACTCAGTGAATTGACCTCCACAGCCTTCTGCGACCCTCGGGGGAGAAGGACATCCCTCCTGGCCTCCAGTGCATCTAGCAGTTTCCCCAGGTCTGCATCCCGAATCTTGGTGTCAGTATCCTGGTGCCATTGTTGCGAGCTGGCTGGGATTGGCTGAGCAAGTTATGCTTAAGTGCTGCTCGACTTTGTAAGCTGGGGGCTGGCGAGCATGTTCCCGGCGAGTCGGTGGCCAGCCTTAATTTGCGGCGAGAAGCTCATTGGGCCTCATTAAGTGAACCAATTAATGTTGAACAGCGTTGCTGGCCTCGCCAAGCCGAGCGCTAGGAAGCTCGTGGCAGTTCCCGCTTGCTACCCTACTTAGAAATTCTTCTGGAGAATTGTGCCCTTAGTTTAAGATTCTCTTATGGTTAACGTGCAGGTTCAATCGGCAAGGTGTGGTGAATGATATCTGTATACATATGTACCCTTAATGTGTAGGCCCCTTTAAGACCGGGTTTGGAACCCTGGGGGACTCCGCCTCCGGCTCCGCCCCCAGGAAGCTGTATATAAGGCTACGTTCAGCAGGCAGCGTGCAGTGAGCACACTTCTCGGCAGCTGTCTGGTTTTCTGGTTATTAAAGCCTTTGTATCATCAAACTCCTCTCCTGAGTCGTAATTGAGGGTATCTCAATTTAATAACCAGACTACATCATGGTGGACAGCGGTCTAAAGCCGGAGAAGCTCAATTTGGACGCTCGGTCGCCGGAAGCCACTGAAATTTTTAAATACTGGCTCCGGTGCTTTGAGGCCTATCTGAATTCCTCAGAGACTGAAGTTGACGGATCTCGCAAGCTGAGCTTACCACATGCCCGGGTGGGCCACCGACTATCCTCCGTGATCGAGAAAGCTACGACGTACGAAACGGCGGTCAAAATCCTACAGAAGCGCTTCGTAAAGTCGATAAATGAGGTACACGCCAGACATTTGCTCTCGACCTGCCGCCAGCGCTCCGGGGAAACGCTAGATGAATACTTGGAGAGACTCACCACGCTCGCCAGGAACTGCGACCATAAAGAGGTGACGGCAGAAGTCCACATGAACTTACACATTCATGATGCTTTCGTGTCCGGTATCCGATCCACGCACATCCGGCAGCGGCTCCTAGAAGACGGAGCGAAGGACCTCCAAGGCACGGTAACGCTCGCCTCTTCCCTGGAAGCAGCCCACCATAATCTCCACACGTACTCCGCGGACCTTGCGAACCCCTCTCGATCCCCTCCAGACTCGGCCACGCTTCAGAACTGCGCCGCGCGGCGACCTGCTCACACCGGGGGCCCCCAATGCTATTTCTGTGGGCGAGGCCAGCACTCACGCCAGCGTTGCCTGGCCCGCTCCGCTATCTGCGGCGAATGCGGAAAGAAGGGGCACTTCACGAAGGTCTGCGTGGCTGGGCCCAAAGGCCAGAAACAAAAGCCTCATCGGGCCCAGAAATCGAACTCCCGGGACCACAGGCCCCGCAACGCGGTCGCGCGGCGGCCGGACACGCCTACTTCCGACACGTCATCGGCCTCGTGCGAGTCATAGGGGTGGCCATCTTGGCGGCGGCCATCTTCAAAACACAAAACGTGCGGCCATTTTGCGAGGCCGATTCAACCGAGGACTCTGACTACCCCCAACTGGGAGCGATCACGCTCGATCAATCTCGGCCGAAGCACCTGCGAAACTCAATGATGCAGGTTCAAATCAACGGCCGCGACACCCCTTGCCTTTTTGACTCCGGGAGCACCAAGAGTTTTATCCATCCAGACACGGTAAGACGCTGCTCCCTGCGCACCTATCCCGCCTCCCAAACTATCACCCTCGCATCTGGGTCTCATTCGGTCCAAATCACGGGTATTGTGTCACGAACCTCGCTATCCCAGGCGCCAAATACGCCCGTTTTAAACTTTATGTCCTCCTTCACCTCTGCGCCCCCCCCCTGCTGCTCGGTCTGGACTTTCAGTGCAGCCACCGAAGCCTGACCCTGAAGTTCGGCGGACCCCTGCCCCCGCTCACGGTATGTAGCCTGGCGACACTCAAAGCTGCACCACCCCCCCTCTTCGCGAACCTCACCCCCGACTGTAAGCTCTTCGCCACCAGGAGTCGGCGGTACAGTGCCCAAGACATGACTTTCATCAAGTCAGATGTTCAGCGGCTACTAAAAGAAGGGGTCATAGAGGCTAGCAACAGCCCTTGGAGGGCACAAGTACTGGTAGTCCGCTCCTGGGAAAAACAACGTATGGTGGTGGACTATAGCCAGACCATAAACCTCTTTACGCAACTCGATGCGTACCCACTTCCCCGCATAGCAGAAATGGTGAACCAAATCGCCCAGTATCGAGTATTCTCCACGGTCGACCTAAAATCGGCCTATCATCAACTCCCTATCCGCCCAGAGGACCGCCCCTATACAGCCTTCGAAGCAGCCGGTCGTCTCTTCCACTTCCTCAGGGTCCCTTTTGGTGTCACAAACGGAGTTTCTGTTTTCCAAAGGGCAATGGATCAAATGGTGGACCAGTATGGCTTACGGGCTACATACCCGTACTTGGACAACGTCACCATCTGCGGCCATGACCAGCAGGACCATGACGAAAACCTGAGGAAGTTCCTCCAGACCGATCGGGCCCTCAATCTGACATACAATAAAGAGAAATGCATGTTCCACACAACCCAGCTAGCCACCCTCGGCTACGTCGTGGAAAACGGGGTCCTAGGGCCAGACCCCGACCGCATGCACCCCCTTAAGGAACTTCCCCTCCCCCGTAGCCTCAAGGCACTCAAACGGTGCCTGGGGCTCTTTTCCTATTATGCCCAGTGGGTCCCCAGATATGCGGACAAAGCCCGTCCACTAATTAAGGCCACGGTTTTTCCCCTGACGGCTGAGGCTCAGTCGGCCTTCAGTCGTATCAAGGCCGCCATGCATGCGGTGGATGAAACCATTCACTTCCAGGTAGAAAGCGACGCATCAGATGTCGCCCTGGCTGCTACCCTCAACCAGGCGGGCAGACCGGTAGCGTTCTTCTCCCGAACCCTCACCGCCTCGGAAATTTGACACACTGCAATCGAGAAGGAGGAACAAGCCTCGGTGGAGGCTGTGCGGCACTGGAGGCACTACCTAGCCGGTAGGAGGTTCGCCCTCATCACCGACCAACGGTCGGTCGCCTTTATGTTCGATAACGTTAAAAGAGGCAAAATAAAGAATGATAAAATTCTGAGGTGAAGGATCGAACTCTCCACCTACACGTACGATATTACATATCGTCCGGGGAGGCTCAACGAGTCCCCAGATGCCCTGTCCCACGGCATGTGCGCCAACGTGCAGAAAGACCATCTGCGGGCCATCCACAATGACCTCTGCCACCCGGGGTCACCCGGCTTGCCCATTTCATCAAGTCCCGCAACCTACCTTACTCCACCGAGGAGGTCAAGGCCATGACCAAGGCTTGCCAGATCTGTGCGGAGTGCAAACTGCAATTCTATCGACCAGACAAGTCTATCGCCTGGTAAAGGCCCCTGGGCCCTTTGAGCGACCAAGCGTGGACTTCAAAGGGCCCTCCCGTCCACCAACCGCAACACCTACTTCCTCACAGTCATCGAAGAATTCTCCCGCTTCCCATTCGCTGTCCCCTGCCCCGATATGACCTCGGCCTCCGTAATCAAGGCACTGCACAGCATCTTCACCCTGTTTGGTTTCCCCGCTTATATCCACAGCGACCGGGGTACATCGTTCATGAGCGATGAGCTGCATCAGTATCTGCTCAACAAGGGCATCGCCTCGAGTAGAACGACCAGCTATAACCCACGGGGAAACGGGCTGGTGGAGAGGGAGAATGCAACAGTTTGGAAGGCTGTTCTTCTAGCCCTACGGTCAAGAGGTCTCCCAATCGCCCGCTGGCAGGAGGTCCTACCCGATGCCCTACACTCCATTAGGTAGCTTCTCTGTATGGCCACGAACGAGACCCCTCACAACCGTTTGTTTGTCTTCCCCAGGAAGTCCACCTCTGGGGTCTCGATTCCACGTTTGCTGACGACTCCGTGAACAGTTCTACTCCGGAGGCACGTGAGGAGCCATAAGACAGATCCACTGGTCGAGAGGGTCCAACTATTACACGCAAACCCTCAATACGCCAACGTCGAGCACCCCGACGGCAGGCAGGACACCGTTTCCCTGCGAGACCTGGCACCCGCTGGCTCGCCCACTGACGCCCCCCCTTCCACCGGCGATCCCCTCCCCGCACCGGCAGTCAACTCCGACAGCACCCCCCCCCCCATAGTGCCCTCCTCTCCCCAGCCGGTGCCGGCACCAATCACCCTAGTCACCCAGGATACCCCCCTGCTCCAACGCGGGCAAAGGCTCAGACAACCGTTCTCCCGGATATACCACCACCGAGGACGACATTATCCGGCGCACCACTGCCGGAGCTGAGAAGGTCGACACGGGCAATCAGACCACCCAAAAGACTGAACTTGTAATTCCACTTCACCCCTGACGGACTATGCCTCCGGCTCCGCCCCCAGGAAGCTATGTATAAGGTTACGTTCAGCAGGCAGCGTGCAGTGAGCACACTTCTTGGCAGCTGTCTGGTTTTCTGGTTATTCACAGTATTTACAGAGCAGAAGGAGGCCATTCAGCACATCGAGTCTGCACTGGCTCTTGGAAAGAGCACCCTACCCAAGGTCAACACCTCCACCCTATCCCCATAACCCAGTAACCCTACCCAACACTAAGGGCAATTTTGGACTCAAAGGGCAATTTATCATGGCCAATCCACCTAACTTGCACATCTTTGGACTGTGGGAGGAAACCGGAGCACCCGGAGGAAACCCACGCACACATGGGGAGGATGTGCAGACTCCGCACAGACAGTGACCCAAGCCGGAATCGAACCTGGGTCCCTGGAGCTGTGAAGCAATTGTGCTATCCACAATGCTACCGTGCTGCCCTTATTAAAGCCTTATTAAAGGTTATTAAATCCTTTGTATTATCAAACTCCTCCCCTGAGTCGTAATTGAGGGTATCTCACAAGGCAAATGCAATGTTAGTATTCATGTTGAGATGGCTAGAATACAAGACCAGGTATGTACTTCTGAGGCTGTATAGGGCTCTGATCAGACCCCATTTAGAGTATTGTGAGCAGTTTTGGGCCCCGTATCTAAGGAAGGATGTGCTGGCCTTGGAAAGGGTCCAGAGGAGGTTTACAAGAATGATCCCTGGAATGAAGAGCTTGTCATATGAGGAGCGGTTGAGGATTCTGTGTCTGTACTCGTTGGAGTTTAGAAGGATGAGAGGGGATCTTATTGAAACTTACAGGATACTGCGAGGCCTGGGGAGAGTGGACGTGGAGAGGAATTTAGGAAAAACTAGAACCTGAGGGCACAACCTCAGACTGAAGGGATGATCCTTTAAAATTGAGATGAGGAGGAATTTCTTCAGCCAGAGGGTGGTGAATCTGTGGCACTCTTTGCCACAGAAGGCTGTGGAGGCCGAATCATTGAGTGGGTTTAAGACGGAAATGGATAGGTTCTTGATTAATAAGGGGATCAGGGGTTATGGGGAGAAGGCAGGAGAATAGGGATAAGAAAATATCAGCCATGACTGAATGGCAGAGCAGACTCAATGGGTGAATGGCCTAATTCTGTCTTATGGTCTTCTGGGGCGTCATTCTCCGACCCCCCAGAGGGTCGGAGAATGGCCGTAGGCCGCCGTGAATCCCGCCCCCGCCGGTTGCCGAAGTCTCCGAAGGGAGAAAAGTCGGCGGGGCGTTAATGTCGCCGCTGCCGTCGGAGAATGTCACGGGTCTGCGCAAGGCAGCCGATTTTCGGCCTGCCGATATTCTCCCTTCCGGATGGGCCAAAGTCTCGTCGACGTGATGACCGTTCACGTCGACGTAAATCAAACCTCCTTTTCATCGGCGTGACCCTGTGCTCCAGGTTCACGCCGACCAGCGTGGAGGTGAGTGACGGCCTGGGGGGTTGGCTCTGGGCAGGCGATGGCGTGGCCGCAGTCTGAATGCGTGAGGAGAGGTGTGTCTCGGGTTGTGTGTGTGTGTGTGTGCGGCGGGGGGGGGGTTAGAGTGGGCTGGGCTCCAGGGGAGTGCCGGGAGGGGGTCCGTGCCGGGGAGGGGGATGGGGGGGGGTCCGCGCCGTGGAGGGGGATGGGGGGTCCGTGCGGGGTGGAGGTTGGGGTCCGTGCCGGGGTGGAGGTTGGGGTCCGTGCCGGGGTGGAGGTTGGGGGGGTCCGTGCCGGGGAGGGGGATGGGGGGTCCGTGCCGGGGTGGAGGTTGGGGGGGGGTCCGTGCCGGGGTGGAGGTTGGGGGGGGGTCCGTGCCGGGGAGGGGGATGGGGGGTCCGTGCCGGGTGCAGGTTGGGGGGGGGTCCGTGCCGGGGAGGGGGATGGGGGGTCCGTGCCGGGGTGGAGGTTGGGGTCCGTGCCAGGGTGGAGGTTGGGGGGGGGTCCGTGCTGGGGAGGGGAATGGGGGGGGGGTCCGTGCCGGGGAGGGGGATGGGGGTTCCGTGCCGGGGTGGAGGTTGGGGTCCGTGCCGGGGTGGAGGTTGGGGGGGGGTCCGTGCCGGGGTGGAGGTTGGGGGGGGGTCCATGCCGGGGTGGAGGTTGGGGGTGGGTCCGTGCCGGGGAGGGGGATGGGGGGGGACCGTGCCGGGGAGGGGGATGGGGGGGGTCCGTGCCGGGGAGGGGGATGGGTGGTCCGTGCCGGGGTGGAGGTTGGGGGGGGTCCGTGCCGGGGTGGAGGTTGTGGGGGGGTCCGTGCTGGGGAGGGGAATGGGGGGGGGGGTCCGTGCCGGGGAGGGGGATGGGGGTTCCGTGCCGGGGTGGAGGTTGGGGTCCGTGCCGGGGTGGAGGTTGGGGGGGGGTCCGTGCCGGGGTGGAGGTTGGGGGGGGGTCCATGCCGGGGTGGAGGTTGGGGGTGGGTCCGTGCCGGGGAGGGGGATGGGGGGGGACCGTGCCGGGGAGGGGGATGGGGGGGGTCCGTGCCGGGGAGGGGGATGGGTGGTCCGTGCCGGGGTGGAGGTTGGGGGGGTCCGTGCCGGGGTGGAGGTTGTGGGGGGGTCCGTGCTGGGGAGGGGAATGGGGGGTCCGTGCCGGGGTGGAGGTTGGGGTCCGTGCCGGGGTGGAGGTTGGGGGGGGGTCTGTGCCGGGGTGGAGGTTGGGGCGGGTCTGTGCCGGGGTGGAGGTTGTGGGGGGGTCCGTGCCGGGGAGGGGGATGCGAGGGCAAGTGAGTTGGTCCACCTGGCCAGGTGCCATACTCCAACAGTTGGACCCATGCGGTCCATGCCACCTGGCTGGGGGGAGGAGGGGATATGGGCAATGATGACATGTCGTCGTTCCCCTCCCCCCCACCAGGCCGTCATGTTTTCCGATCATCCAGCGATGTTGGCCGCCGTGGCGGCATCCGCTAATGTCTATGTTGCCCTGGATGAGGAGGAGGAGGAGGAGGAGGAGGAGGAGGAGGAGGAGCGTGCCAGAGAGGCGGCGCAGGCTGCCGCAGAGGGACAGGCGGCAGCCGCCCAGGCTGGAGGGACACCTGACCGACAGGACGAGGAGGGGGAGGAGGACGTCGCGGCCCCACGGCAACGGAGGCACCCGAGGGCGCCCCGTGTGTATCGGCCCCGGCAGTCAAACCAGGACCTCACGGACCGGGAATGCAGGAGGAGACTCCGGATGAGGCGGGAAACCGTGGCACACATCTGCCACCTGCTGGCACACCTGTCACCGCGTGGCACTGGCGGGGGACACCCTCTCCCCGTGTCCGTCAAGGTTACGGTGGCCCTGAACCTTTATGCAATGTGGTAATTCCAGGCACCGAGTGGGGACCTGTCTGGCGTATCGCAGACATCGGTGCATCGGTGCATCCGGGCAGTGACAGATGCCCTATATGCTATGGCGCACCACTACATCCGCTTCCCCGTGGACCGGGCCAGCCAAGATGCCCGGGCCGTGGGCTTCTCTGCCGTGGCCGGGTTCCCCATGGTCCAGGGCGCGATCGATGGGATGCACGTCGCCGTGAGGCCACCTGCAGATAACAGGGCCGTGTTCACCAATAGGAAGGGGACCTATTCGATGAACATACAGGTGGTCTGCAACCACCGCATGATGATCCTGCACGTCTGCGCCCGTTACCCGGATAGTGTACACGACTCATACATGTTGTCGCGGTCATCCATCCCCGGCATGTACGAGGGACGCCATCCCCGGCAGAGGGGCTGGTTGCTGGGCGACAGGGGCTACCCATTGCGATCGTGGCTGATGACGCCTATACGGAGGCCACGCAATGAGGCGGAGAACCGCTACAATGATGCCCATGTAGCGACAAGGGGAGTGATAGAGAGGTGCTTTGGCGTGCTGAAGATGCGTTTCAGGTGCCTGGACCTCTCTGGGGGCGCCCTCCAGTATCGGTCAGATAGGGTCGGCCGCATCATTGTGGTGTGCTGCGTCCTGCACAACATAGCCCAGCAGAGGGGCGATGTGCCGCAGGCAGAGGAGGGCGGAGTGGAGGAGCAGCAGGAAGAGGCGCAGTCCTCCCCAGATGAGGGGGATGGGGGACATGGTCAGGGCAGGCGGGGTAGACACAGGCGGGTGGCTGTCCACCGTTACCGGCTGGCCCAGCGGGCGCGGGACAGACTGACAGCCGCCCGCTTCACTGACTAGATGGGCGTGGGAATCGGGTAGTATGGCCACAGACCGCATACCATGGCAACAGCCGACCACCCATACCCCCCACCCATCCACCCACCCAGCACCCTCACCCCCCTCCTCAACCCCACCCACCCCACCCGCATGCACACCCCCCCCCCCCCATTGCCGATCCACCTGCGGCACAACGGGCCGAGCTCACACAGTTGCGGGTGGACGCGTGTCTATTGCAGGCCATGGAGGATGATGACAACCCGCCGTGCGGTGAGCTCCTGGCTCTACATCGTTGGACTATGTCTGACCCATGGCCACAGTACCACCATCCACCCGGACCATCCCTGCATGCGGCTGTGACACTCCAGCGCACGGTCCCGTCCTCTGCCCGGGGGATGTTGATGGCGGCCCAGGGAGAAGGGGGCAGACTCACCTGGGGCTGAGGTAAGACCACCCCTCACACACACACTTGCGCTCAACGTACATGACACCCCCGCACGCTTTGGACAGAGCACAAAGGCAGCTTCGGGAGGTGTAACATTGACTTTAATAACCAAAGGAGTTCATGCACGTGCCCTAGCCCCTAAAACTCATCTGTGCCCTGCACCCGTGCCAACTTACTCAGTGTCTAATTGTTTGGCCTTACGGGCCCTTTGACTACGTCTACGTGGTTCCCCAGACGGTACAGCAGAACTGGAGGTGGACTCCTGTGATTCCTGCCCTCTGACACTGGATCCCTTTGGCGGCCATTTCCTGGGGCGTCCTGGCCTAGATGGGCCAGGCTGCGGCCCGGGCGACTGGGATGGCGAGCTGCCAGCCTGTCCTGCCCGTTGCCCACCCGATGCACCTGGGATGGAAGGGGGGGAGTCCGAGGTGTCGCGGTGTACCGGGACCTCCCCTACAGGGGGAGCCGGGACGGACCACACCACCTCCTCCTCCCGCTGGGTGCCCGATGGCCCCCAGGCCTCGACATGGGTGGGGGATGTGAACGGACTGGCCATCCGACGCCCCCCCGACATCTGGCGCTGCCAGTCCTGGAGGCCCGTGCTGGTATCGACAGGGGTCTGCAGGTTTGCAGCCATGGAGCCCAGGGGGTTGGCAAACCCTGTCTGTGACAGTGCGACGCCGGCTCGCACATGGCCACTGGTGCCGATGCCCTCAGCGATGGCCTGCAGAGACTGGGCCATGGCCTGCTGAGACTGGGCCATGGCCTGCAGAGACTGGGCTATGGCGTTGAGCGCCTCTGCCATCTGGCGCTGGCACTGGCTCATGGCCTCCTGTGAGAGGGCAGACATGTCCTGGGCCACAGACGCCGCCTGCACGGAAAGCCCCAGGCCTCGCAAACCGTTCCCCATGCCTGACACCGTCGCACCCATTGCCTCCACCGCGGACGCCACCCGTGCGGTGTCGGCCTGGGTGGCACGCATGACCGGGACCACTCCCAGCTCCTGGACGCGGGTGGACTCCTCCACCTGCGACTGTAGCCGCCGCAAGCCGCCCGTCACCCTCTTCGCTCGTCTACGGGTCGGTGGTTGCATCGGATCTATGTGTGGGTGTGGTAACTCCAGGAACCCGGGATCCATCTGGGCGGCAGATGTTCGCTTGGGCTGGGCTGCCCTCCGACCGCCTGGCCCCTCTGCTGCTCCTACCTCCACCTGCTGTACCGGGACGGCTGTGTTGTGCGCACCAGTGAGTGTACCAGACGCCTCATCACTAAAGTGCCCAACCGAGGTGAGTGTTTCTGCGATGGTGGAGGGTGTTGGTGACAGCAGTGGCGTTGTGTCGTGCTCTTCGTCCCACTCTGAGTCCATGGCACTTTGGGGTGGGGGTTCGTCTTCCTGGGTAGTGCTGTCCCGGGTAGGGGTGTCCTGGGCAGTGCTGTCCTGGGTAGGGGTGTCCCGGGTAGTGGTGTCCTGGGTAGTGGTGTCCTGGGTAGTGGTGTCCTGGGTAGTGGTGTCCTGGGTAGTGGTGTCCTGGCTCGGATGTGACGGGGGCCTGTGGCTGCCCCCCTTGTCGCTCGATGGTCGCACCCCACGTGACGGGGGTGTCGTCTCCCTGTTGCTCCAGGTCTCTCCGTCTCCCGTGGTGTGCGAGGGGCATCCTGCGGGCGTCGCATGCTGGAGGGTCCGGGTCTCTCCGTCTCCCGTGGCCTCCGAGGGGCATCCTGCGGGCGGTCTGCATCTGCGGGTATGGGTGCCTGGACGTTTGGTCCTGCGATACACAATGAAGCATGCATGGTTAGACATCAGGCAGTGATCAGGTGATATGGGTCAGTGGCCTCTCATCAGCGGGGCCTCCTCCAGTCCTCACATGTTCCCTATTGTTGTGTGCGCGATTATCCTGTGGGGGGGGGGGGTGGCAGGGGGAAAAGGCAACACTGTTAGGCAGGTATATGAATGCACGCCATCGGTTGCATGGGGGAGGGGGGATATGGAGGCGGGGGGATATGGGGGAGGGGGGATATGGGGAGGGGGGGATATAGGGGAGGGGGGATATGGGGAGGGGGATATGGGGAGGGGGGGTATGGGGGATGGGGGTTATGGGGGAGGGGGGATATGGGGGAGGGGGCTATGGGGGAGGGGGGATATGGGGGAGGGGGGATATGGGGAGGGGGGATATGGGGGAGGGGGGATATGGGGGAGGGGGGATATGGGGGAGGGGGGATATGGGGGAAGGGGGGATATGGGGGAAGGGGGGATATGGGGGAAGGGGGAATATGGGGGAGGGGGGGATATGGGGGATGGGGATGTGGGGAAGCTCACCCTGCCTGCTCTGACGAGGTTGTTCACCTTCTTGTGGCACTGGGTGCCTGTCCGTGGTGTCAGGGCCGCAGCGGTGACGGCCTCTGCCACTTCCCTCCACAGACGACGGCTGTGGCGTGCGGCAACTCTGCGGCCGTGCCCGGGATACAGGGCGTCCCTCCTCTGCTCCACCGCGTCCAGGAGCGCCTCCACATCCCGTGACTGGAACCTCGGGGCTGAGCGGCGGCCAGCCATCCAGTCGGGTGTTCCGGCCGGGTGTTCCGGTCGGGTGGGGGGGGCAGCGCGGCCTTATGAGCCATCACGCCGTGCGGCGCGTATGACGCTGCACGGCGTGAACCACTGCGCAAGCGCGGATCCCGTTACATCGCTGCTAGCCCATTTCAGGCCAGAGACTTTTGACCCATTTTTCCGACGTGACGCAAGTCGGATTTGCGCCGTTTTTTACGCCGATTGGCGGACTTTCCGCCGATAACGGAGAATTTCGCCCCTGGTCTTGTGGTAATGCTATCGAGAAACATATTATAGAACAAAGATATTGGGCGGGATTCTCGTGCCGGCCGGCGGAGGCCCTTCGGCACCAGTTGTCATGGCGCCACTCCGTCCCGCCGAGACCCCCCGCCCCACCGGGTCGGGGAGAATCCCGCCCATTAGAGTTGAAATGTAAATCAGTCATGATCTGGTTGAACGGATGATGTGTGATTTTACCTGTACACGTATGGAACAATTTGGTTCACTTCTCAACAGTATCAATTCTCTGGAACAAGAAACGAATATTAAACATTTGGCAATGAAACTTTTTGCTGAATTATTTGGGTCACGTTGACTGCTTTGTTTTGTCTCCGTCCTCTGATGGACATCTGATGGGTGAGGAATGTTTTTTGATCCTCTTGCGAGAATGCTTTGGTCAGCTTGCACACATTTATTCTACCAAGACTTACTTTTGGCACTGCTGGACGTCTTTTAGGTCACAGGGCATGCACAATCTGAAACCTCTCGAACATCCACACATTCCTGCAAAGGCAAGATAAATGGCAAACTGGTGAAAAGAAAACATAATTAAATGTGTCTTTGCTGCTTGGACTAGTTGGTGGGTGTGCGGCAATAAAGTTCTCAGAAGATCTGCCAGAAATCTGTAACATGTTCAGTCCTCATCAACAAAGCCAGAAAGATTGGAACATAATTAATTAATTAGAGAAATCAATATGTTACAAAGCTCAAAGAAACGTTAGCAGGAAGGAGAAACTACAGGGAATTGGCCAGAACATTAATTGCCAAAGGAACATTCGAACATGTATTTTTCAGTATTAACACACAATCAAATCGAAAGGGATTACAGTGGCTGTGAGGGTCTGTCCATTTTTAATTTAAATCATTAATTTGCCTGACTCACGCTGTAAATTTAAAAGTATTTTTATTTTTTTTCAAAAATAGCAATTTTCAGATGAGAAGAAGTAGTAATAATCTTTATTGGTGTCACAAGTAGGCTGACATTAAGACTACAATGAAGTTACTGTGAAAATCCCCCAGTCGTCACACTCCTGGCGCCTGTTCGGGTACACTGAGGAGAATTCAGAATGTCCAATTACCTAACAAGCATATCTTTCGGGATTTGTGGGAGGAAAGCGGAGCACCCGGAGGAAACCCACGCAGACACGTGGAGAATGTGCAGACTCTGCACAGACAGTGACCCAAGCCGGGATTTGAACTTGAGTCACTGGCGCTGAGAAGCAACAGTGCTAACCACTGTGCTACCGTGCCAGCTAAGTAATGTAGGGCGGGATTCTCCAGTCGCTGACGCCAAAATTGGGGGCGGCACCGCTTTCGCGATGCTCCGCCCCCTCCAAAGTGCCATACTCTAGGAGTACGCCGCACTCCGTATTGACGGCCTCAGGACGTTACCTGAGGCCCTCCCCCCGATGCTACGACCCCGACCGGCCGAGTTCCTGACGGCATGGGTCTCTTTTGCTATTATTTTTCGGGAACTCGGCATGGCGGCTGCGGACTCAGTCCTGCACCGTCACAGTCGGGGAAGAGCCGATCCACGGGCAGGGGGACCTTGGCAGGGGCTGGGGGCACTGTTAGATGGTGATCCGGGTGTTGCAAGCCTGGCCAAAGGGGGGGCACTATTTGGCTGGTTGGGTCCGTGCGCGGTCGGCGCCATGTTGCACGCGCAGCTGCCGAAGGCCGCCACTGTGTTCATGCGCGGCCATGGACCTGGCAATTCTCCGGCTGTATCGGCAGCTAGAGCCTGATGCTCTACTCTGCCTGCCTGCTAGCCCTCCACCAAACAGAGGATCGGAGAATCCCCGGGTGGTGGGGCGATTCCCACCCCACCGCCTCGCTGCCCCGATGCCGGCTGCCATATTCTCCGGCGCCGGTTTTCGGGCGGGGGCGGGGTTCACACCACGCCAGTCAGGGCCGTTGGCAGCAGTCCCCCCTGCAATTCTCCGGGCTCCGATGGGCCAAGCGGCCGTCCGTCGTTGGCTGGCCCTGCCAGCGTGAATCACTCAATACACGTACCGGCAGGACCTGGCAGGTAAGTCGGCGGGGGCAGTCCTCGGGGGGTGCATGGCGGGATCCGACCCCGGGGAGGCCGCCACGGTGGCCCGGCCCGCGATCGGGGCCCACCGATCTGTGGGCGGGCCTGTTCCGTGGGGGCACTTCTTCCTTCCGCGCCGGCCCCTGTAGGGCTCCGCCATGGCCGGCACGGAGAAGAGATCCACCTGCGCATGTGGCAAAATACGCCGGCCGGTCTGCGTATGTGCGGAACCACGCCGGCGGTTCCGCGCATGCGCAAGATCACGCCGGCCCTTCGGCGCATGTGGGAACTCGAGCAGTCCCTTCGGCGCCAGCTGGAGCAGTCAACCCCTCCGGCGACCACCTAGCACCCGAAAGTGCGGAGAATTACGTTCGGAGGCTGTTGACGCCGGAGTGGTTGGCGCCGGTTCTCCCGCCGGCGTGGGAACTTAGTCCCCCAGAAGGGAGAATCCTGCTGCAGGTTTACCTTCTTGTGTTTGCTCGAGAAATGGAGAGGTTAGTTTCCCTAACACAAAGTAGTAAGCAAATATAAACTACATTGAACTGCTAAAGGTCCTGGACCACCTTATGAGAAGCACTTTTACTTTTTTGCTCACACTCTACCTTGTCAGATATCTTTGTATTGGCCTGTTAAAGAATGACTTGCATTAAAGAAAGACTCAGGGCATTGCAAGACAATTTGCAGCCAATAAAGTGTAGTCATTGTTGCAATGTAGGAAAAACAGCAGCTAATTTGTGCACAGCAAGCTCCCGCAGACAGGAATATCATAATGACCAAATAATCTGTTCTTGTGGTTTTGATTGAAGGGTAACTATTGGCCAGGACACCAGGGACAACTCTAGGTGGGGCAGAGTAAGATACCTTTGACCATGCAGCACTCCCTCAGTACTGGAACTGAAATTTTAACTGAGTATTTTGTGGTTATGTGAGTGGGATTTGAACCCATAACCTTCTGACTCAGAGGTGAGACCCTGGGCCACAGCTGTCACCTAAACACATTCTAGTACATTGACCAATATTGAGGATATTTCACCGGGGCCCTAGGAGTTTTGGTCCTTGACCTTGCTCCTCATGATCAGAATTCGCAACACTTGCAGTACACAATGACCAGAATTATCAGTAAAGCTTGTTACAGCACTTAACCTTGGTAAGAAATCACTCCAGGGCAGTTGTTTTCTTTATTGTGCTTTCTGCACAGTTCCCCCTGTCAGCATGACTAATTACGATCTCAGTAATGTAGTGATCTCTATATGTGCATGTACACAAGGGGTTAAGGTGTAATCAGTAGCACCACATGATCACTAGCGGGCCGGACCAACAGGGGTATAAAAGGCAACCACATTTGGTCTCTCGCTCTCTCTTGGGTGCACTGTGACCAGGGCAATAGCAGACTAGTTCAGATGATTAATGGAGTTATGTATAGTTACCGTAGTTAGATCTTGTTAAACTTATCACTAGTATCAAAGTTAAAGTAAAGAACTCATGAAATTATTGTTATAGTTACTCAATAAACCTTTTGTTACTATTGGACGAGTTTGAGTCTGATTCATCAAGAATCAGAAGACCTCATCACTAACCAAGGATTCAGTAGCACATGTTACCTACCACACAGGTAACAAAACATGGCACCAGGCGTCTTGGCTTTAACAGAACTAGTTAGATTAGGTTAGACCAAAAGAGAAGAAAATTCAGACCGGATATTCGACTGTGGAAGACTTTGCAGCAAATGGATCCTCGACAACTATCTATGGGACTCATTGGACCTCTAGGGCAGCTGGAAACAACCGGTAATTTAAGTTATGACTGGAAAAGATTTGAACAGATATTCCAAATATTTATCGCAGCTAATGATTTAAGCACGGTCTCTGACGCAATGAAAATAGCACTACTACTCTCAAATGGAGGGCATGAAGCTCGAGAAATCTATAATTGCTTTAATTACTTAGAAGGTGAAGACAACACCAATTTAGGAGTAATACTCAAAAAATTTGATGAACACTGTAAGAGTCAGTCTGGTGAGATGCTGGAAAGATTTAACTCTTGTCATAAATGCCAGAGAAACGGAGGGGCCATCGCTGATTTTATTACAAATCTCAAGTTAATACCACAAGGCTGTGATTATGCTGATTTCAGAGACATTATGATAATGGATCAATTAATTTCTGGAATATCTGACAAAAATTTGAAGGAAGAACTTTCACAAGATAGGTATCTAACTCCAGAAACTGCTATACAAAAATTCCTTGCTTATGAACAAAAACAATACTGTGAGTCTTTACAAACACCGAATCAGTATCTAGAAAACAAAATTGGTAAAAATGGCGTGAGCACTCACCACGAGGCAAAGGCAGGATCTCACTAGATGTAATAGCACTTTTTGATTGGCAGCCATCTTGAGCAAGAGCGTTCCAGCCAGTATGCACATGCGCACTTCTCAAAAAGAAAAAAACCCGGCAAAATACACTTGCGCGCATGCGCGAGAAGCCGCGCATGTGCAGATGCGAAAAGAGCGCACAGTAAAGGAAAGTCGGATTGCGCATGCACAATCGATTCCTCGCATGGCATCACGAGCATCATGATGTCAGAGGACTCGGATCACGCCCACTTAAAAGGGAAATGCACGGAAATGAGCAAAAAGAAATGTAAAGCTGCAAAACCCAATTTTCTTACCTCAAAAGACAGAACAATGCGCGAACTTACACCAGCAGTTGAAAATAATTTTCACAACACCCTGGAACAAGCAGTCTGCACCACCCAAAGTGAAGAGCACAATGGAAAATCCGAAACTCAAGAAGATGATTTGTTCATTGAACATGAAGAGAACGATAACAACTCCGAAACAAAAAGAGATGATTTGTCTATCGAACAATACACACAATACTACTCAGACATGGCTGAATTATTCGGATATGCTGATCACAGCATCAGCAACACGGTTGCAAAGCTCAACACGACTCTACTCATGGTAGATGATTCTAATACCAATGTGCCATGGCAGATCATCGATACATTGGATGACAGCAATACCCAAGAAGAAGATGACACCACACAGAGAGCACAGATCGACTCTACAGCGAGAACACTGCACAACTCCACAGAGAGAGCCATGACAGATTCCACAGAGAGAGCGATGAAAGACTCCACAGAGAGAGCGATGAAAGATTCCACAGAGAGAGCGACACAAGCCTCCACAGAGAGAGCGATGCAAGCCTCCACAGACAGCTCGGTGACAGACTGAAAAATGGAAGCAAGCAAACATTCCATAGCGAACGCCATACATGAACAAGAATATGAAAGTCTACCAAGTTCATGTGAACAACAAAAAGACTATGACAGTCCACCCAGCTTATTTGAGCCACCGGAACCTAGCTCATTTAAACAACAAGAAAACACTGAGTGTCTACCCATTGTATGTGAGACAAGTGACAAAGAAATCACAATTCCCATGCAGGATGTGCAGGATCACTTCAAGACTGATAGATCTCAGCTCGGCTGTACAGAAACACTCAACAATCAGAGGAGGGCTACCCATGAGTCCAGAGAGACCACGTCAATTGAAATCTTGAACATTTTGACTCCAGAAGAGGAGCACCATGAGTCCAGAGAGACCACGTCAATAGAAAGCTTAAAGATTCTGACTCCAGAAGAACACCAAAAAACCGAAGATGACATACAGAATCAATACCACAAACACAGGAAAAGGTCCAGGTCAGTCAACAAAGATGTAACACAGAATCGCTACCGCAAGCAGAGAAAAAAAAACATAAATCAGACAACAAAATGATTCGACCATTCAAATACCTCATTGGTGACTTCTTGGTTACTTAAACACAGGAACACTGACGACATTCATCAAGAAATAACAACATCAACATCACCACTTCAACAACAGAAGAAGAAAGCAACTCGACCGAACACACTCAGAAAGTCAATGTGGACATGCCGAATTTCCTTAGTTTCCTGAGGAAGTATAGGCGCTGTTGTGCTTTCTTGGTGGTAGCATCGACGTGGGTGGACCAGGACAGATTTTTGGAGATGTGCACCCCTAGGAATTTGAAACAGCTAACCATCTCCACCTCGGCCCCGTTGATGCTGACAGGGGTGTGTACAGTACTTTGCTTCCTGAAGTCAATTACCAGCTCTTTAGTTTTGCTGGCATTGAGGGAGAGATTGTTGTCGCTACACCACTCCACTAGGTTCTCTATCTCCCTCCTGTATTCGGACTCATCGTTATTCGAGATCCGGCCCACTATGGTCGTATCGTCAGCAAACTTGTAGATGGAGTTGGAACCAAGTTTTGCCACGCAGTCGTGTGTGAACAGGGAGCAGAGTAGGGGGCTAAGTACGCAGCCTTGCAGGACGCCGGTGTTGAGGACTATTGTGTAGGAGGTGTTGTTGTTCATTCTTACTGATTGTGGTCTGTTGGTCAGAAAATTGAGGATCCAGTTGCAGAGTGGGGAGCCAAGTCCTAGGTTCTGGAGCTTTGATATGAGCTTGGCTGGGATTATGGTGTTGAAGGCAGAGCTGTAGTCAATAAATAGGAGTCGAATGTAGGAGTCCTTGTTTTCGAGATGCTCTAGGGATGAGTGTAGGGCCAGGGAAATGGTGTCTGATGTGGACCGGTTGCAGCGATATGCGAATTGCAGTGGATCAAGGCGTTCTGGAAGTATGGAGGTGATGCGCTTCTTGATCAACCTCTCAAAGCACTTCATTACGACTGAAGTCAGGGCCACTGGTCGGTAGTCATTGAGGCACGTTGCCTGGTTCTTCTTTGGTACCGGTATGATGGTGGTCTTCTTGAAGCAGGTGGGGACCTCGGAGTGGAGTAGGGACAGGTTAAAGATGTCCGTGACTACCTCTGCCAGCGGTCCGCGCAGGCTCTGAGTGCACGACCAGGGATCCCGTCTGGGCCCGTCGCCTTCCGAGGGTTCACTTTCAGGAAGGCCAATCTGACTTCGGAAGCTGTGATGGTGGGTATGGGTGAATTATGGGCTGCTGGGGCACTCGCCAGCGGATTGTTGGTTACCTGCTCGAACCGAGCATAGAATGCATTGGGTTCATCGGGGAGGGGTACACTGCTGCCAGAGATACTGTTCGGCTTCGCTTTGTAGCCCGTTATGTTGTTTAGTCCTTGCCACAACCGCCGGGAGTCTGTCTGTGACTCTAGCTTGGTTTGATATTCTCTCTTGGCATTCCGGAAGACTTTGAGGAGGTCGTACCTGGATTTCTTGTATAGATCAGGGTCGTCTGCCTTGAACGCCTCAGATCTGTCCTTCAGTAGGGAGTCAATCTCGCGATTGAGCCATGGTTTCCGGTTGGGGAACACACGTACTGCTTTCTTTGGCACGCAGTCGTCCACACATTTGCTGATGAAGTCTGTGACGGTGGTGGCATACTCATTTAAGTTGGTCGCTGAGTTCTTAAATATGGACCAGTCCACTGTCTCTAAGCAGTCACGTAAGAGCTCTTCTGTCTCCTCGGACCAGCACTGCGCAACCTTCTCAAAGGTAGTTTTAAGGGATTTATATTTGTATTCGTAAATATTAGAAATAAGGTATAGCTTTGGCTGTGTTTCATTTAATGTTTCTGTGCCTGGAGGGATAAAACCTGTAGTTAGATTCATGCTGGACAAAGATGTTTGTATGTGTGGGTGTTGGTTAAGTTGTAATTGTGTTTGTATTATGCTTTGAGAGGGCCGCGGCATGAAGAATAAATAGTCATAGTGGGGCATTGCTTAGCAACAGGAAGCCACCTTCCTTTGTTCTTAGTTTTAACTGGAAGCCAGAGAAGTTGGAGCAAAGTCACCGAGGATTGAACAGTTTTTAACTCTGCCAGGAGAAGTTGGACAGGACAAGAGAGTTGCAAAGATGCAGACTTCCTAAGGAACAAGATACAATCCAGATAACAATGGAATTGGGGCAAAAAGACTGTCAAAGAAGTCTGGAGTTAAATGAACAGAGACCAAGGTATTGTTCAGAAGAATTCAAGAGTAAACAAAGTGTTCTGAGTTAAAGATACAATTGCATTAATTAGATTTAAAGTAGAACAGCAGACTTCAAAGGTAGATGAAACATTTGATGTTATTTTAATACAGTCTAGGAATCAAAATTTAAAGCAATTGTGAGCAGCTTGCATAGCAGTCAAGCCAAAGGAATTCTAGTGGTGTGAAATTCTGGACTGGATTGGCTGTTAAAAGTGGAGCAGAAGCTTTGTTTGAAAGTGTCATTTGTAAAACTTGGACTGAATTTTGGAATGCAAATCGCAGAGGGAAAGCATTATTATGAGATAAGATTTTAAAGCGGAAACGGGAGTGGAGTTTGGAAATTCTCATTTGACAATCATCTGGGGGTATTCTGAGGAGAAAACCACAGACACTAACTTGGGTTCAGAATGGAGTATGTGTATTTGACCAGTCATCTTGTGTGCTTAAAAGGTACTTTTTATGTTGATGAGACAATTGTGGCTTAAGATGTACTTTATAATCTATGTTAATTTTTAAATCTGTGTTAAGATAAGGGGGAGGAATAGTATAATAATCCAAATTTCATGCTTAATAGATGTTTTCCTCTTGTTGTTATAACTAATTAGCGGTCCTGTGACACTGTTCCTCCACGTTTTATTGAAAAAAATAACGGTGATGGTCTTTTGAGCCAGTGGTCCATTCTGGGATCTTTCGTTCCAGTTGTAGCATCAACTGGGATCGTAACACTTAGTTCACCAGAGTATGGTAGCTAGTTCCGTAAAAGGGGGGCATGGCTCATCTTCCCCAGATGATCCAATGCTACAAATAAGCAGCTCCATTTCAGACACACATTTCTGGGAAAGCCGAGATTGGAAGACGCAGCCAGAAATGCGGATTACCAGTGCGGTACGGGAAGGTATGAGCAGAGTTGCAATCCAAAGGTGATCGTCACTCCTCGGAAGATTAAGGCCATTGTAATCCCACAAAATAATTTAATCTATTTAGACACCATCAAACAGGAAGGCTCTCCTGTTACATTATTGTTGTGGGCTGGGTACAGGGATAATATAAGTTTGATGGAGGGATAGTAAAATAGATTAGAAAGAAGGAAACTGCATTGGGCAGCATTTTCCGCGCCTCCTGCCGTGTGTGTCACGATGGCGGAGGCAGCCTGTAATTGGCCACCGGCGGGATCTTCTGGTCCTGCCATTGTCAATGGGGTTTCCTGGTGAATTCACCCCTTGCCGCTGGGAAACCCAGGGTGGGGATATGCCATTGGTGGAACCAAATTATTCTGCTGGAGAGAACGACCAGTAAATTCTGACCATTGTGTCTAAGTGGAGCAGACTGCAGACTGTTCAGTGTCTTTGTGATTCTCTACCTTAGAGAGCGGAGGTTGCTCATATGTTGTTTGTAGTCCCGATTGGATGTCACCAGCGAACCCAGTGTTTATTGCCCATCACTTGTTGCCCTCCAGAAAGTGGTGGTGAGCTGCCTTCTTGAACTGCTGCAGTCCCTGAGGTGTAGGTACACCTACAATGCTGTTAAGGAGAGAATGCCTGGACCTGGAACAAGCGACAGTGAAAGAACGGTCCAAGTCAGGATGGTGTGTGACTTGGAGGGCAACTTCCAGGTGATGATGTTGCCATGCGCCTGCTGCCCTTACTCACTTAGGTTAAATGGCATTCAGGTCAGAATTAACATCGTCAGACCATGACCTTTGCATTTGAATTAGGCCCTCATCTCCCCAGGATGGGAGTCTACGCAGCTTCCCAAATTACACCAGTTAAAATGATAAGCAGTGCAAACTGAATGTCGTCATATCTCACTCACATCTGTGAGTTTAACCCCTTCACTTCCCCACTTTTGCTGGGCACTGAGGGTTAAAATCAGGGCTGCCGCCTTTGCAAAGACATACATTTAGCCATGTGAAACTGAACGCAGATCAAATGTTGCAGAAAATCAATAGTGTATAATTGTATATATTTAACCATATTAATTTGGAACTTGCATGTATTAATTCATTCCTGACGGGGGTTTGTGAAGGGCAGGCAGTTGAATACGAATTTGCGGAGGCTCCTGAATGTGATCATGATGCCCTCGGAAGGGGGGGATGCAGAAGTGGTAGCGGCAATGGACGCGGAGAAAGCCTTTGATCGGGTGGAGTGGGAGTGCCTGTGGGAAGTGTTAGGCAGATTTGGGTTTGGAGAGGAATTTATAGGGTGTGTTAAATTGTTGTATCAGGCCCCGGTAGCGAGTGTGTCGACGAACCGGCTGCGTTCGGGGTACTTTAAATTACATCGAGGGACGAGGCAGGGGTGCCCCCTGTCCCCCCTGCTGTTTGCCCTGGCGATCGAGCCGCTTGAAGTGTTGGGTGCTCTGAGGTACAGACGAACCAACACGGTTGCGATTGGTACAACGCAGTTTTATTCCATTTAACTATTTATACATCAGACTTGGTACTCAGCACGTTGTGACGGTGTGAGTGTCTTGCTATGAGGTCCTGGCCCTGTGCTGTCTCCAGATGGACTGCCCAGGAAGTGTCGTGTTTCTTGTCTTATACTGTGTCTGCTCTTGTCTGTGATTGGCTGTCGTGTTATGTGTGCTAATTGGTCCGTTGATCTGTCTATCATTATGTATGTGTTATGATGTATGTTTGAATATCATGACACTGCTGGCCATGGCATTGAGAGTGTCCAGAAACTGGAGGGGGCTGGTTCGGGGGGAGGAGGAGCATCGTGTTTCACTGTATGCGGATGACCTGCTCCTGTACATTGCGGATCCGGTGGAGGGAATGGGGGAGGTCATGCAGATTCTTAGGGATTTTGGAGACTTTCGGGGTATAAGCTGAATGTTGGAAAAAGCGACCTTTTTGTGATACATGCGAGGAGCGAGCTGGGGGGTCCTGCACAAGCTCAATTTAGCGCGGCTGGTGGATCAGATGGAGGAGGACTTTAAGAGGTGGGACATGCTGCCGCTTACCCTGGCGGGCAGGGTGCAGTCCGTAAAGATGACGGTCCTCCCCAGGTTCTTGTTCGTCTTCCAGTGCCTTCCCATTCTCATCCCCAAGTCCTTTTTCAAGCGGGTAAACAGGATTATTACGGGATTTGTGTGGGCAAACAGGACCCCGCGTGTTAAGTGACTGTTCTTGGAGTGCAGTCGGGGGGGTGGGGGGGGGGGGTGGGGGGTGGGGGGGGGGGTTGGCACTGCCGAACTTTTGCAGCTATTACTGGGCAGCGAATATATCCATGATTTGGAAATGGGTAATGGAGGGAGAGGGGGCGGCATGGAAACGGTTGGAAGCGGCGTCTTGTAAAGATACCAGCTTGGGGGCACTGATAACGGCACCGTTGCCGCTTTCGCCGACGCAGTATACCACGAGCCCGGTGGTGGCGGCGACATTGAGGATCTGGGGTCAGTGGAGATGGTACAGGGGGGAGGCAAGGGCTTCAGTCTGGGCCCCGATACGGAAAAATCACAGGCTTGTTCCGGTTAGAATAGATGGGGGTTACTAAGTTGGTACAGGGTGGGTATCAAAAGGATGGGGGACTTGTTCATTGATGGAACTTTTGCTAGTCTGAGGGCGCTGGAGGAGAAATTTGGGCTGCCCCCGGGGAATACCTTTAGGTACATGCAGGTTCGGGCGTTCGTGAAAAAGCAGGTGGGGGAATTCCCGCTGCTGCCTGCCCGGAGGATACAGGACAGGGTGGTCTCGGGCATGTGGGTAGGGGATGGCAAGATATCGGAAATATATCAGGAGCTGCAGGAGGCGGAGGAGGCCACGGTGGAGGAGCTGAAGGGCAAGTGGGAGGAGGAGCTGGGTGAGGAGCTGGATGAGGGCCTGTGGGCTGACGCCCTGGGCAGGGTCAATTCCTCCTCATCTTGCGCCAGGCTTAGCCTGATTCAGTTTAAGGTGGTGCACCGGGCGCATATGACAGTGGTGAGAATGAGTAAGTTCTTTGGGGTGGAGGACAGGTGTGTGAGATGTTCAGGGAGCCCTGGAAACCACGTCCATATGTTCTGGACATGCCCGGCACTTACAGGATTTTGGAAAGGCTTTGCAAAGGCTATGTCCAAGGTCTTGGATACTCGGTTAAACCGAGCTGGGGGATAGCGATATTTGGGGTATCAGACTATCCGGGAGTGCAGGAGTCGAAAGAGGCCGGAGTTCTGTCCTTTGCCTCCTTGGTAGTGCGGAGAAGGCTCTTGTTAATGTGGAGGGACGCGAAGCCCCCAAGCGTAGAGGCTTGGGTCAGTGACATGGCGGGGTTTCTCAGGTTGGAGAGGATAAAGTTTGCCTTGCGAGGGTCCTTGCAGGGGTTCTCCAAGCGGTGACAACCATTCCTTGACTTTCTCGCGGAACGTTAGGTGGAGGTCAGCAGCAGCAAACCAGAGGGTGGGGAGGGGGGGGGGGGGGGGGAGGGGAGGAGAGAGAGGGGAGGGGGGGGAGGGGGAGATGGGGGGTGTGGTTTGGGTGGTGGATGGTTTTCATTTGTAAAGGGCAGATACCCCACCTTGTTTTGTTAAATTGTTAAATTGTAAAATGGCTAAGTTCTTTTCTGTTTTATTGCTCTGTTTTCTTTTCGTTGTTTTTCTTTTTGTAGTGGTTTGTAGAAATTATTGAAAAATGTTGAATAAAACCAAATTTAAAAAAAAATTAATTCATGGCTGATCATTTGCAATGGCTGCTCTCTTCACAACGCTCCCAATATGTAAATCTGGAGGAAAACTACAATATAAAAAATAACCACTCAAAAACTATCCTTTGTATATGTAATAAAATGGTTATTTGTGTGCGCGAGGTGGTTGCCGCAACAAGTATTTGAGTTTCTAACTTGTTCACAGTTACATCTTAGATTCAGCACTACAGATTGAGAGTTTCTGATGCTTCAAGTGCAATCCTGCAGGCAGCTGTGGCATATTTCGAAGGTGAGTAGGTGATCCCTCCCTTTCCGATTTTACTTGCTCTTCGGGCAAGAATTACTGAGATTGATTGTTGACAGGTTTAGAATGAGCAGAATGTGTGCCCTGGACCTAAGGCAATAAATCAGTAGTCGCAACACATTAACCCAGCCAGCCATATGCCAAAACTGACATGCCAAATCCAGGCTGAGTCCATGGAACCTAGCAGAAGATTATGGAGCAAAAATTCCAATCTGCACATGATCACTTAACAGACTTGTAGTAAATTCCTACATGTGTTATTTTACCCAGGCAGTTACTGGTCTACTCTACAATTGATATATTTGCATGGTAGTACTGATCTTGAGTGTTGCTAAAAAATAGAGACAGGCTGTCAAAGGGTTTCATCTTGCACACATCAGGACAGTCGGAAGAATACCAAATTTCAAAGGGAGTAAATATTTATACTACATGAGAAGAGGGTGCTGATTGGCTGGCAATTTGTCTCTGATTGGTCGATGCATTGTCCTGACTTACTTACTTACTTTCTTTCTTTCGTTCTTTCTCCATTGCAGGTTCTGACATTCCTGCCGTTCAACTTAATGATGCCAACTCAAATTAAGTCAATTAAACAACAAATAAAATTAAACAACAAAACCAATGAAAGAAAAACAGAAAATGCTAGAAATAAAAAGCAGTCAGAATTGGTGGAGAGGAGGGAGAGTATTCTTTCTAATTTTATGTCCTTCATCAGAACAGCACAAGAGTCGCTTAAGGATATCAACAGAAACAATTGGTAAAGGAAAATATTGAAATTTAAAAAACCCAAGTGGATACATGATGATATGAAGTCTCTGGAAACGATTCTCTGGAAGGTTTCTAAGCGTGGTTGCGAGCGGGAACTGCCGCGGGCTTCCTGACGCTTGGCCCGGCAAGGCCAGCAACGCTATTCACCGTTAATTGATCCATTTAACGAGACCCCACAGGCTTATGCCGCAAATGAAGGCTCGGCAGCTGATTCGCTGGGACCACGCTCGCCACCCCCGCTAACAAGGTCGAGCAGCACTTAAACTGCTCTTGTACAACCAACCCCACTCAGCCTGTAGCCACGGCGCTGAGATGACCGGCCCCAAGGTTTGGAGATGCAAACCTGGGGAGGTGCCGAGATGTGGAGGAGAACTGGAGGGTGAGCCACAGGGCAGCCATTGCTGCCTGGGACGAAGTGGCAGCGGCCGCCAGCTCAGGAAGCGTAATCAGGAGGATTGGCCTCCAGTGCCACAAGGTCAACCACCTGCACGGGCAGCACAGGTGAGTTGACCACCCTCCCCCCAGAAACCCCCCATCCCCCAACATGACCGGCCGCCCCCAATCCTCCATCTGCCCCCCCCCCCAACCCACCTTTCACCTTCCTCCCTTTACCTCAACCATCCCATCACCCCTACCCTCCCCTATATGGAGGGGGCGCAGTGGCATAGTGGTATGGTCACTGGACTAGTAATCTAGAGATCCAGGGTGATGATCTGGGGACCCGGGTTCGAATCCCACCACAATAGTTAAAGGAATTTAAACTCAATAAAATATCTGGAATTAAAAGTCGAATGATGACCATGAAACCATTATCGGTTGTTGGAAAAATCCATCTGGTTCACTAATGTCCTTTAGGGACGGAAATCTGCCATCCTTACTTGGTCTGACCCACATGTGACTCCAGATCCATAGCAATGCGGTTGACTCTTAACTGCCTCCTCAATGGTAATTAGGGATGGGCAATAAATGCTGGCACAGCCAGCGATGCCCACGTCCTAGGAACAAATAAACCCCCCCCCCCACCTCCCCACCAATGTGAACCACACGAGTGGCTAATGAGGCCCTCTTGTTGTCTCCGAAGGAGAAGCCTTCTCACAATCATTGGGAGAGGGCCCAGACCGGCGGAGGGGTGCCGGACATACGAATCCTCACAACCTTCGAGGACCGGGCCCTGGAGGTTTTGGGGGTGGCGAGGGCAGAGCGGTCACCAATGCGGAGTTCGGCGCAAGCCGCAGAAGTGAGGATCCACTGTCGCACATGAGTTGTTAATGTCATACAGACTGACCCATGCCTCCCACTGACCACATGTTTATTCCCCCGCAAGTCCTCCAGCTGACGACGCTGGCCCATCCCGGGTGGCACCCTCTCCTGCGTCCCATGAGACCACCTCGGAGGGGAGCTCCGTGGATGCCACAAGCGATGCGTCACAGCTGTCATCCCCACTCTCCACCAGCGCAGATACACACACTTTGGTGGGAAATGTTAGTGGGCAGGCTTTCTGGGGCACAATCTGGTGAGCAACACTCTGCTGCTGATGTACGTCAGGTGGAGGCAGGGACCCCCAGGCGAGACAGCAATCGGAGGGCTGCTCGATCCCAGGACCCAGCTGGGTTCCAGCCGGAGGGCAGTAAAGTGGAGATGCTGATTGGCTGTTGCGGGGGGAAATTTTCAAACGTCCGTGTGGTCACCCTAACTTGAAAGTGTACCTGTGCACGAGACCCTAGCTGTTCAAGTGAAGACAAGCATCCAGCAGAGGGCAGTAGAGTGGAGCTGCTGATTGGCTGTTGCGGGGGGAAATTTGCAAACGTCCGTGTGGTCACACTAACTTGAATGTGTACCTGTGCAAGAGACCCTAGCTGCTCAAGTGAAGACAAGCATCCAGCAGGGGGTAGTAGAGCAGAGCTGCTGATTGGCTTTTGCGGGGAAAATTTGCATACGTCCGTGTGGTCTCCCTAACTTGAAGGTGGTTTGTGGAGGAGCTGTTGTCAAGTGACAGTTAAACCCGAAACACTTCTTCAGTGTTTCCCTCCCTACCTCCTCCTCTAACCAAAAAAAATCAGCTGCTGTAAAGATCAAGAGGAAGGCTCGAGGGCAGGTAGAAATAGAAAGAATTTAACTTTGGCATCACCGCCTGCAGGTAACGGATTGGCTGGTGACTGGAAAGTAGTTTTTCTTTTATTTTCCCTCAGATGTTATCGTGCAGGGCGCAGATGTTGCTGAGTGAGTGTTTGCAGAGAAGGCGAGTGAATAACAGGTAAACTCTTTCTCTTTTTTTATCCAGAGGGGATGGCAGGGAAGGTAGTGCAATGTTCCTCCTGCAGAATGTTTGAGGTGAGGGACGCGGTCAGTGTCCCTGATGATTTAATCTGTGGGAAGTGCACCCATCTCCAGCTACTCAGAAACCGCGTTAGGGAACTGGAGCTGGAGCTGGATGAACTTCGGATCATTCAGGAGGCAGAAGTGGTCATAGATAGAAGCTTCAGGGATGTAGTTACTCCGAAGAATAAAGATAG
Source organism: Scyliorhinus torazame (assembly GCF_047496885.1). Classification (NCBI taxonomy): domain Eukaryota; kingdom Metazoa; phylum Chordata; class Chondrichthyes; order Carcharhiniformes; family Scyliorhinidae; genus Scyliorhinus; species Scyliorhinus torazame. The sequence continues at coordinate 122,002,366 of NC_092707.1, read as the reverse complement.
ATGGGTGGCAGTGAGAGGGGCTGGGAGAAAGCAGTCAGTACAGGGATCCTCTGCAGTCGTTCCCCTTAGTAACAAGAATACCGCTTTGGATACTGTTGGGGGGGGGGTGGCTTACCAGGGGTAAGCCATGGGGTACAGGTCTCTGGCACAGAGTCTGTCCCTGTTGCTCAGAAGGGAAAGGGGGAGAGGAGTAGAGCATTAGTCATTGGAGACTCCATAGTCAGGGGGATAGATAGGAGATTCTGTGGGAATCTCCGGTGCCAGGGTGCATGATGTCTCGGATCGTGTTTTCGTGATCCTTAAGGGGGAGGGGGAGCAGCCCCAAGTCGTGGTCCACATAGGTACCAACGACATAGGTAGGGATAGGGATGTAAGGCAGGAATTCAGGGAGCTAGGATGGAAACTTAGATCTAGGACAAACGGAGTTATTATCTTTGGGTTGTTACCCGCGCCACGTGATAGCGAGATGAGGAATAGGGAGAGAGAAGAGTTGAATACGTGGCTGCAGGGATGGTGCAGGAGGGAGCGTTTCAGATTTCTGGATAATTGGGGCTCATTCTGGGGTCGGTGGGACCTCTACAAACGGGATGGTCTACACCTGGACCAGAGGGATACCAATATCCTGGGGGGGAAATTTGCTAATGTTCTTCGGGAGGGTTTAAACTAGTTCACCAGGGGATTGGGAACCTGAATTGTAGCTCCAGTATACAGGAGGTTGAGAGTAGTGAGGTCATGAGTAAGGTTTCAAAGTTGCAGGAGTGTATCGGCAGGCAGGAAGGTGGTTTAAAGTGTGTCTTCTTCAATGCCAGGAGCATCCGGAATAAGGTGGGTGAACTTGCGGCATGGGTTGGTACCTGGGACTTCGATGTGGCCATTTCGGAGACACGGATAGAGCAGAGACAGGAATGGTTGTTGCAGGTGCCGGGGTTTAGATATTTCAGTAAGCTCGGGGAAGGTGGTAAAAGAAGGGGAGGTGTGGCATTGTTAGTCAAGGACAGTATTACGGTGGCAGAAAGGACGTTTGATGAGGACTCGTCTACTGAGGTAGTATGGGCTGAGGTTAGAAACAGGAAAGGAGAGGTCACCCTGTTCGGGGTTTTCTATCGGCCTCCGAAAAGTTCCAGAGATGTAGAGGAAAGGATTGCAAAGATGATTCTGGATAGGAGCGAAACCAACAGAGTAGTTGTTATGGGGGACTTTAACTTTCCAAATATTGACTGGAAACGCTATAGTTCGAGTACTTTAGATGGGTCCGTTTTTGTCCAATGTGTGCAGGAGGGTTTCCTGACACAGTATGTAGATAGACCAATGAGAGGCGAGGCCATATTGGATTTGGTACTGGGTAATGAACCAGGACAGGTGTTAGATTTGGTGGTAGGTGAGCACTTTGGTGATAGTGACCACAATTCGATTACGTTTACTTTAGTGATGGAAAGAGATAGGTATATACCGCAGGGCAAGAGTTATACCTGGGGGAAAGGCAATTATGATGCGATGAGGCAAGACTTAGGATGCATCGGATGGAGAGGAAAACTGCAGGGGATGGGCACAATGGAAATGTGGAGTTTATTCAAGGAACAGTTACTGCGTGTCCTTGATAAGTATGCACCTGTCAGGCAGGGAGGAAGTGGTCGAGCAAGAGAACCGTGGTTTACTAAAGCAGTTGAAACACTTGTCAAGAGGAAGAAGGAGGCTTATGTAAAGATGAGACATGAAGATTCAGTTGGGCACTCGAGAGTTACAAGTTAGCTAGGAAGGACCTAAAGAGAGAGCTAAGAAGAGCCAGGAGGGGACATGAGAAGTCTTTGGCAGGTAGGATCAAGGATAACCCTAAGGCTTTCTATAGATATGTCAGGAATAAAAGAATGACTAGGGTAAGAGTAGGGCCAGTCAAGGGCAGTAATGGGAAGTTGTGCGTGGAGTCCGAGGAGATAGGAGAGGTGCTAAATGAATATTTTTCGTCAGTATTCACACAGGAAAAAGACAGTGTTGTCGAGAAGAATACTGAGATTCAGGCTACTAGACTAATAGGGCTTGAGGTTCATAAGGAGGAGGTGTTAGCAATTCTGGAAAGTGTGAAAATAGATAAGTCCCCTGGCCGGTGGGATTTATCCTAGGATTCTCTGGGAAGCTAGGGAGGAGATTGCTGAGCCTTTGGCTTTGATCTTTGAGTCATCTTTGTCTACACGAATAGTGCCAGAAGACTGGAGGATAGCAAATGTTGTCCCCTTGTTCAAGAAGGGGAGTAGAGACAACCCTGGTAATTATAGACCAGTGAGCCTTACTTCTGTTGTGGGCAAAATCTTGGAAAGGTTTAGAAGAGATAGGATGTATAATAATCTGGAAAGGAATCATTTGATTAGAGATAGTCAACACGGTTTTGTGAAGGGTAGGTCGTGCCTCACAAACCTTATTGAGTTCTTTGAGAAGGTGACCAAACAGGTGGATGAGGGTAAAGCAGTTGATGTGGTGTATATGGATTTCAGTAAAGCGTTTGATAAGGTAGGCTACTGCAGAAAATACGGAGGCATGGGATTCAGGGTGATTTAGCAGTTTGGATCAGAAATTGGCTAGCTGGAAGAAGACAAAGGGTGGTGGTTGATGGGAAATGTTCAGACTGGAGACCAGTTACTAGTGGTGTACCACAAGGATCTGTTTTGGGGCCACTGCTGTTTGTTATTTTTATAAATGACCTGGAGGAGGGCGTAGAAGGATGGGTGAGTACATTTGCAGATGACACTAAAGTCGGTGGAGTTGTGGACAGTGCGGAAGGATGTTACAAGTTACAGAGGGACATAGATAAGCTGCAGCGCTGGGCTGAGAGGTGGCAAATGAAGTTTAATGCAGAAAAGTGTGAGGTGATTCATTTTGGAAGGAATAACAGGAAGACAAAGTACTGGGCTAATGGTAAGATTCTTGGCAGTGTGGATGAGCAGAGAGATCTCGGTGTCCATGTACATAGATCCCTGAAAGTTGCCACTCAGGTTGAGAGGGTTGTTAAGAAGGCGTACGGTGTGTTAGCTTTTATTGGTAGAGGGATTGAGTTTCGGAGCCATGAGGTCACGTTGCAGCTGTACAAAACTCTGGTGCGGCCGCATTTGGAGTATTGCGTGCAATTCTGGTCGCCGCATTATAGGAAGGATGTGGAAGCATTGGAAAGGGTGCAGAGGAGATTTACCAGAATGTTGCCTGGTATGGAGGGAAGATCTTATGAGGAAAGGCTGAGGGACTTGAGGCTGTTTTTGTTAGAGAGAAGAAGGTTGAGAGGTGACTTAATTGAGGCATACAAGATGATCAGAGGATTGAATAGGGTGGACAGTGAGAGCCTTTTTCCTCGGATGGTGATGTCTAGCACGAGGGGACATAGCTTTAAATTGAGGGGAGATAGATATAGGGCTAAATCGCTGGCTTTGAAAGCAGACCAAGGCAGGCCAGCAGCACGGTTCAATTCATGTAACAGTCTCCCCGAACAGGCGCCGGAATGTGGCGACTAGGGGCTTTTCACAGTAACTTCATTTGAAGCCTACTTGTGACAATAAGCGATTTTCATTTTCATTTTCATATCGGGCAGATGTCAGAGGTAGGTTCTTTACTCAGAGAGTCGTAAGGGCATGGAATGCCCTGCCTGCAACAGTAGTGGACTCGCCAACACTAAGGGCATTCAAATGGTCATTGGATAGACATATGGACGATAAGGGAATAGTGTAGATGGGCTTTAGAGTGGTTTCACAGGTTGGCGCAACATCGAGGGCCGAAGGGCCTGTCCTGCGCTGTAATGTTCTATGTTCTATGTTCTATGATGCTGAGCCTCTGTACAGGTTTACCCGGAGCTGATGGAAACCTTAGGGAGCGGCTGGGACATCTGAAGGGAGATGTCAGCGACACTCCAGCAGGTCCATAACCAATTGGAGGAGGCCCAGAGGCTACAGGCACAGGAGATGTTGCCGGCAATGCATGGCACCGAGGCGAACACTGCAAGGGTGGTGACCACAGCGGAGAGCCTGGTGCATGACGTTGGAAGCATGAGTGAAGGTGTCCAAGGCGTTGTGCAGTCGGTGAAGGACTTGGCTGTGTGCTTCGGCAGAATGTCCGCCTTGCTGGGAGATGTGACCCAGGACCAGGCTGACCTTGATTAGGTCCTGTGAGACGTGTCCCACTCTCAGATGGGAATGGCCAAGGCACTGCGGAGCTTGTCCCAGTCGCAGATGGGCATTGCTGTGTCACTGAAGAGCATGACCCAATTACTGAGGAGCATTGCCAAAGGCGTGGACATTATGGAGCTGCCAAGGCTGGAAGAGCCAGATGATGCATGGGCAGCCGGGGCTTAATCCAGCTTTCCCTCTGTCCCAAGGTGAACCCCTGAGCCCTATGGGCATCGACTGGGAGGAGGGAGCACTGTGTGGAAACCCGGACCCATCCTATGGAGTGGCGAGGGTAGCCACCAGCTCCCCTGAGTTCCACCCCTCTGATGAGGCTGCGTTTCGCAGGAAGCACACGGAACAGGGTGGCACGGCTGTGTATGTGCCGCTAACAAGTGCGTCAGGGCCCTCTGGCTCCAGAGCCCCCAGAGACGCCCGCCAGGGGGAACAAAGGCAACGGAACATGGTAAGCAGCTGGCTGCCTCCACATCTGATGTGCATCCTGGGGACACAGTAGAGCAAGGATGGCCAAGCACATCGAGGATCACTGAAGGCACGAGGACAGCGAGGGTAGGTGGGGGGTAAGGAGTGGACTATGCATTGGGGGGGGGAGGTAGCATTGCCGGGGGTTTGGGGGGGCGAGGGAGTGTGTGGATAGTGGGGCGGCATCATCAGGATAGTGGAGCAGTGGTGTACACTTGTGTGAGGAACATTAAAATACCCTCACCACAGCCTCATGATGCCTCTGGCTCTTTGTTCCGCGATGCAGCCGACCACCAACCCCATGCCCCATTCCCCCCAGACATTGCCCCCCCCCCCCCCCTGAATCCCCCACCCGAGACACCCTGCCCACGCACACCCGGCCACGGACATGTGCCCGGGACTGAGGCCCATCCCCTGTGTGATCGAAGGTTGGCTGCTGCTTTTGTGGTGCTGCCTCTCGCAGTGTTCAAGCACAGTGTCCATGCATCAAGGTGTGATTGGGATGCTTGGCTATGAGCCCCACACGCTCATGACCCACCTACCCACGGGGTCCACTTGGGATGTGCCAAGTGCTCACTTAACTATGATTGCCAATTCCCAATTAGCAATAGCCTTCAGCCACATGGCCAGAGGCCTCCGCAGTCAGTGGGAATTGTGGGTGATCAGTGGGGCAGACAGGCAGGGGTTAGGGTTGCCCCGGGTACGGGAACACACGGTACAGGGGTTGGCATGATGAATCTTTGCACGTCTGCTCCCAACCCATCCACCCTACAGAGCAACCCCCAGCCCCGATGCCGCCAGCCCCCATGGCGACCCACCCCTAACCGAGGTTGTACCCCTCCGGTTGTCCACCCACTCCCTCGCCCTCCCCGAGCACTGGAGCAGCATGCCCAGAGCCCCTGGGCTCATGGATTACGGTAAAATTATATAGTGTAGATTTATTTGTTCTCAAGGGCAGCACGGTAGCATTGTGGATAGCACAATTGCTTCACAACTCCAGGGTCCCAGGTTCGATTCCGGCTTGGGTCACTGTCTGTGCGGAGTCTGCACGTCCTCCCCGTGTCTGCGTGGGTTTCCTCCGGGTGCTCCGGTTTCCTCCCACAATCCAAAGATGTGCGGGTTAGGTGAATTGGCCAATGATAAACTGCCCTTAATGTCCAAATTGCCCTTGGTGTTGGGTGGAGGTGTTGAGTTTGGGTAGGGTGCTCTTTCCAAGAGCCAGCGCAGACTCAAGGGGCCAAATGGCCTCCTTCTGCACTGTAAATTCGATGATAATCTATGATTAATCTAGGACAAAGGTTCGGCACAACATCGTGGGCCGAAGGGCCTGTTCTGTGCTGTATTTCCTATGTTCTATGTTCTATGTACTCACTTCCTCAGCTCCGCGCAACAGCCAATCCGCCAGGTTCATGTTTTAAAAAAGGAGTACTAATCGGCGCCAGTGTGGCCATATGCTGAGGAGGCCGCTGAATCACAGCAGGGTATTGAATGTGGGGTGGCTCCTGTTAATTGACATGGAAATAGGGCTTAAGTGGAGATAATTGGTTTCTCGCCACGCTACGGTAGGATCCTGATTTCGCCTATGGGAGCAGGCCGGTTGCATCGCAAACATTTTGGTGCCTGGCATGGTTCTCATTTTCCACCTCTCCCACTATTCAGCGGCCTCCTTTCGCTTGAGCGAGAGCGCAAGGAGACTGAAGAATCGCTCCCTTTGACTCTATGACTTAGAGTCTGTGAATCCAAGTATCATTGGAACACACCATTTCAGGCAATATGTATTAAAGAAATAAGACCATGAAAAGGTAACAAAGATTGTGTGGATAGGTGCAGCAGTACGGCTGCTGCAGGAATTTGTGAGAAGTTAGGAGCGATAAAACCTGGGTTAAAATTAAAATAGTTTTTAGGTACAAATAGAAGGTGCAGTGTGGCAGAAATATTGGCAATGGAGAAAGAACAGATGGACGAAGAAGCTACTGTATGAATTGCAGAATAGTAGTTTAGTAGCTATGTTCCTTGGCTAGAAATCCTGAGAGCCAGGCTAAAAGTCTTGGGAACTGTGATGTCCTTTGTGTTTATTATCAGGATGGATGCCGTAGTGTTCACAAAGGCCACAGAAGATAAGTTTAATAACAATGCTAACATTTATTAAAGCTCGACCACGAACTCCTATAGCAAGCAATAATCTAGTAATCTACAATCTACACTCTACTAACACTAGCCTCTATACTCTATCTATAACTGCACTCTCTAGACATCTCCTCTGAATTCTCTCCAACCCTCTTCCAGAAGCCTGAGAGTCAGTGCTTTATATAGTACTGTATCTAGTGGTTGATTGTGATATTACATTAATCCTTTATATTCAAGACATGCTACATAATGTCACAGGGGCATGAGTTCAAATCCCAACAATTTTCTGGGGCATTTCCTCCTCCTCCAGGTGCCATGGCCTTAGAGGGTGTTGGCAATCATGGACTTCTATTGGATCACCTTTGATTATGCTTGACAAAGTACTGCAGTGGTTTGCCATAGCTGATCAGGAAACTCTCCCATTCACCATATTGGGACGATTTACAGGCTGATAATCAAACTGTTTGGCCATGTTATAAACGCATATTCCATAGTTATCACACCTGAAATAGAACATGAGCCCAGAGCTTCTGGCCCAGAGGCAGGGACACTGCCAACGCACCACAAGATTTCCCTGTTTCTGTGGAGTTTAAATGATGTTAATCAAATAAATCTGGAATTTAAATAAAGCTAGTATCTTTAATGACAACCCTGAAAATACTGATTGTTTTAAACCCATATCTGATTCACAAGTGTGCTTCAGTGACGGAAATCTGTGATTTGTACCTGGTCTGGTTTATATGTGACTCCAGGACTCTCAGTTGTTAAGAAGGCACTTCACCACTTCCTGCTGTACAAATTATTTCAGATGCAGCAACTGCCCTCCAAATATGTGGTTCTCTGTTGCAAGTTAAATTGTAATGTCTTCTTCATAGTATAGGATTTGAGTATTGCTACAAAAAAAAACATGCGGTTGAAGCTTTTCACCTTACACTCATCAGGACAAATGCAAGAATGCCAAAAATCAAAGGGAACAACAATTTATGCTGCATGAGAAAAATCTATCCAAGCAGCCACTCACATTAAAGAATTCCCAAAGAAGGTCAAGTTCCCAAAGAAAATAAAAAGCACAAAAATCAAATCATTTTTTAAAGATGTTTACATGGAAAAAAATAAAGATTGGGACACACACAGAGGTGAAGGAAGAAGCTGAAATATCATGATGCTTTTGAAAATATTTCAAAATGTAAAAAGATTTAGTAATTAACGGATGCATTAATGCCACTTTCGAAATATCACCTTATTTTTTCAGGGTTAGATTGGTTCTTCAGCAGCAGTTATTGTTCACATCACCATTAAAAACCCAGTAAGAAGTCTTACAACACCATGTTAAAGTCCAACAGGTTTGTTTCGATGTCACTAGCTTTCGGAGCGCTGTACCTTCCTCAGGTGAATGAAGAGGTATGTTCCAGAAACATATATATAGACAAATTCAAAGATGCCAGACAATGCTTGGAATACGAGCATTAGCAGGTGATTAAATCTTTACAGATCCAGAGATGGGGTAACCCCAGGTTAAAGAGGTGTGAATTGTGTCAAGCCAGGACAGTTGGTAGGATTTCGCGGGCCAGCTGGTGGGGGATGAATGTAATGCGACATGAATCCCAGGTCCCGGTTGAGGCCGCACTCATGTGTGCGGAACTTGGCTATAAGTTTCTGCTCGCCGATTGTGGGGTTACCCCATCTCTGGATCTGTAAAGATTTAATCACCTGCTAATGCTCTGGGGACTCATAATGCAGCCTCTGGGGGCTCACAGTGCAGCCTCTGGGGGGTCCATAGTGCAGCCTCTGGGGGCTCATAATGCTGTCTCTGGGAGTCCACAGTGCAGCCTCTGGGAGTCCATATGAAATGAAAAATGAAATGAAAATCCTTTTTCCTTTTTCGAGAGGCATAGTGCTGCCTCTCGAGACTCATAGTGCGGCCTCTGGGGGTCCATAGTGCTGCCTCTGGGGACTCATAGTGCGGCCTCTGGGGGTCCATAGTGCAGCCTCTGGGGGTCCATAGTGCTGCCTCTGGGGACTCATAGTGCGGCCTCTGGGGGTCCATAGTGCAGCCTCTGGGGGTTCATAGTGCTGCCTCTGGGGACTCATAGTGCGGCCTCTGGGGGTCCATATTGCAACCTTTGGGGATCCACTAGCAGCCTCTGGGGGTCCACAATGCAGCCTCTGAAGGTCCATAGTGCAGCCTCTGGGGGTCCATATTGCAGTCTTTGGGGATCCACAGTGCAGCCTCTGGAGGCTCATATGGCAACCTCTGGGGAGCCACAGTGCAGCCTCTGGGGGCGCAGTGAGTGAGAGACCACCAACTTCAATGTTTCCTGTGTTAATCTGTGCTCAGGGTAATGATGGTGATAGTCGCTGGTCAAAAACTCTGCAAATTTCAGGCCAATATTAAATGGATTGCTGCTGACATGTCAGGGAGAGATCCGGTCCAAACTAAAAGGCTTTGTTATGAAATTCTTAAAGTCAGTGTCCTTGGAACTTTGAGCCGTCTCCTGTTTTACTGATAATCTCAGTTAATTTTGCTGAATGATGTTCTCATTAATCACTATGATGCAGAATGTTGCTTGGTTGAAATATATATCATCACTCCTCATTCAGATTATATTACAAACTGATTGCCTTGGCCTTCGGAAGGACAATGGAAGAATTAGTAAAGTCTACAAACTGTGACAATATATCTAAGCTGTGCTGAATATTCATGATACCAAAGGGAAACTCACTTCAGGGTTTACATCACCCTGTCAAATGTACAAACCAGCTGGCTGCTAACAGAAAATAACATTCATAAGCTGGCAGCTTTCCACAGGAACTATTTCTAACTGGGTGTGCTGATTTTGTGCTCTTAAGCACTGGTATCTCTTGTAAAGGACGAGCGTAAATATTCCCGAATAAATGGAGCAGCCAGCGAACATTAGAAATAGGAGTAGGGCCATTTGTCCACTCAAGCCTGCCCCCACCCCCTGCCCCGCGCCCCCCCATTCATCAAGATCATAGCTAATCTCCAACCTCAACCGTATTTTCCTGCCCTCTCCCCTTGTCCCGACATTCCCCAGCCCCCAGGAATACAAGACCACAAGAAATAGGAGCAGGAATAGGCCACCTGGCCCACCAAGGCTGCTCTGCCATTCAATACGATCATGATTGACCTGGAGCTTCAACTCCACTTTCCTGCCCGATCCTCACATCGTCAGAATCCCTGAGAGACAAAATTCTGTCTATCCCAGCCTTAAATAGACTTAATTACCTGTAAATGTTCGCATTCAAAGCATTGTTTGGCATCTTTGAATTTGTCTATATATGTGTTTCTGGAACCTACCTCTTCATTCACCTGAGGAAGGAGCAGTGCTCCGAAAGCTAGTGATTTGAAACAAACCTGTTGTACTTTACCCTGGTGTTGTAAGACTTCTTACTGTGCTCACCCCAGTCCAACGCCGGCATCTCCACATCATTAAATATATTCAACGGTGGAGCATCCACAATCCCCTGGGGTAGAAAATTCCAAAGATTCACAACCCGCTGAGTGAAGACAGTTCGCCTCATCTCTGTCCTAAACGCTTGGCTACTTACCCTGATACAGTTGTCCCAAGCGTTATTTCCCAACCAGAGGAAACAATGTCTTAGCATTTCCACTATCAACTTCCTTCACAGCCTTATGTGTTTCAATGAGATTGCATCTTATTCTTATAACCTCCAGAGAATATAGGCCCAATTTACTTGGTCTCTCATCTTAGGACAACCCCCAAATCTGAGGGACCAATTTAGTTGACCATCGCTGCACTGCCTCCAATGGAAGTAAATTGGGGGATGTGGGGTAGTGGTAATGTCACCAAGCTAATAATTCAGAGGCCCAGACAAATGCTCTCAGGATATGGCTTCTGTAGAATCCGAACAGGAGAGATGACAGAAACACGCGGTAGGGTAGAAATGACACACTGGCTTATTACGGTATGCACAGAATCACGAAAACTACTACTCCTCTCCCCGAAGGGCCACTTTCCCTGAATTGCACCCAGGTCAGGGTTTTTATACGGATTAGATTCCCCTTGATAAGAGGAAACCCCGCCCCAATTATCAGGGGAGTTCATACTCAGCTGTGTAAGGAGGAAATCGAATGGAGTCCAGTCCTTTGCCCCCCCCCCCCCCAAGTGGCCACCCTTGCCCCTCAAGTCCGGAGAAACGTCCATGTCCTCAGGCAGGGGCCCTCTCGTTCGTTTGGGGAGCGGATGGTGGTGTGGCGTTGACGGGGTGGGTCTGGGAGGCGTGTAACGCACTGGTGACCGACGTTTTCGGGCAGAGCGTTGAGGCGGAGGTGGTGTGGCCGGCAATGGTGCCGGTGTTAAAGGCGGCTGGATGACCATGGCGAGTGGGCATGTGTCCATATCCGAATCGATGTCGGAGCCTTTTGATGAGGTGTCCGGCATCTCGGCTTCAATGGTGCCAGTGTTAAAGGCGGCTGGATGACCATGGCGAGCGGGCATGTGTCCATATCCGAATCGATGTCGGAGCCTTTTGATGAGGTGTCAGGCATTTCGGCTTCTTGACCTTCGACAGGCCGAGGTGACGACGAACGGTGTGGTGACCTGAGCAGCAATGAGGACCATGGGCAGACCTGGACTGGCGTATCTGGAGTTTTTTCTGGAGGCTACTGGGTGAGGCGTTGGATATGGTCCAGGTGTCCGTCTGTGTCCGGATCAAATGGGAAACCGGACCAGTGGCCTGCAGTACCATGCCTGGGACCCATGTGGCGCTGAAATTGCGCACATACACAGCGTCCCCCGGTTGAACCTGTACCACTGCATGTGTCACCCTGTGCCCGCCCCGGAGCGGTCATGTCACTGGTGGATCCAAGAACCTATGTCCGGGATGACCAGGCTGAGGTGGGTCCGGAGCCGACGTCACATCAGCAACTTTGCTGGTGCCACAACTGTGGTCGCCTTGTAACTGAATAGAAAACGGGCCAGTTGCATCTCCCAAGACTACGTGGTTAACTTTTTCATTATCCTTTTGAAAGTTTGGACCGCCCTCTTAGCCAAACCTTCAAGGCTGGGTGATACGGGGTGGTCCGTACATGCCGTATTCTGTCTGTGGCCATGAAGGTTTCAGACTCCTTGTTGGTGAACGTGGCATTGTTATCTGACACCAAAACTTCGGATATGCTGTGGGTGCTAAATGTGTGCCGCAGCCTTTCTACCGTGTGGTCACGGTGTGCACCTTGTGGACCTTGAGCCACTTTGAGTGGACGTCTACCATCATGAGGAATGTCGCCCTCTGAAGTGGGCAGGCAAAGTCTATGTGGACACGGGACCACGGTTTTCCCGAGGGTGCATTGGCGCAGTGTGAGGCCTTCTGGTTCTCCTGGCATGGGCCACATCGCTGGGCCACCTTCTTGATATCAAAGTCTATCCTGGGCCACCACAACATCTTGGATACCCCCGGGTGTCTATCATAGAGGTCTTGTACCATGAACGTCCGACTACGTTCCAGACCAACCACCAGTGTCCCCCACAATAGGACGCCGTCTGCTACGCTCAGATCCAGGAGTTTTTTGCCTGCAGATCATTGGGCAAAGCTCTGTGCTGGTCGCTACTACTTCTGCAGCCTAGGTGGAAGCCGGCGTTCTTGTGGAGAGGGGCAGGTGGCTCAATGCATCAGCATGTGGGATCCGCGTGCCCGGGTGATGTTCCAGCGTGTTCTTGTATGCTGCTAGGAGTAACGCCCATTGCTGGACCCTGGCAGACGTGATCGGGGGAATCACCCGATCCTCTTTGAATAGCCCAAGTAAAGGTTTGTGGTGGGTATAGGCCGTGAATAGGTGGCCGTAGAAAAACTGGTGGAATTTCCTCACACCAAATACCACAACCGGGCCCTCCTTCTCAATCCTTCTTCAGCGTCAGCCACTGCGCGACCCATCGGGGAACCTGTGTGCGAGAACGGCTCCTACACCGTAGGAGGAAGTGTCGCACATCAGAAGACGTGGTTTCTCTGGGTCGAAATGTATCAGCAGATTCTCGGATGACAACTGCCTTTTTACCTCTTGGAATGCTTTCTGTTGTGGGGGTTTCCATTCCCACTGGTGCCTTTTTTTAAACAATTGATGGAGCGGACTAAGCAGCGTGGCCAAGTTGGGGGTAAATTTCCCAGAGCAGTTGATAAATCCTAAAAAAGAACGGTGTTTGGTTGCGCCTTTAGGGACTGGAGCCTGCTGGAGGGCCCGCACCTCGTCTTCCACCGGGTGAAGCCCACTCCTGTCGACCTGGTACCCTAAATAGGTGCCTTAGGGGCATTAAAAGAACACTTCTCCCTGCAGAGGTGGATGCCGGACTGTTCACAACGCTCGAGGACTTCGGGCAGGTTCTCCAAATGTTCTTTTTCTGAAGCCCTCGTGGTGAGTGGGTCATCCAGGTGTACGGCCACCCCGGGTAGGCAGCACAAGATGTTTCCCATCACACGTTTGAAAATCGCGCTGAAACCCCGAAAGTCAGTCGGGTGTATTCATACACCCTCTGTGAGTGTTACCGTCACATACTTCCGAGAATCCGGATCTAGGACCAGCTGCAGGTAAGTGTGGCTCTTGTCGAGCTTCATGAATGTTGTTCTCTGCTGAGTGTTGCGTACAGGTCCTCAATGGGCGGGACTGGGTAACAGTCAAGGTGAGAGACCGGGGCGGGATTCTCCGACCCCCGCCGGGCCGGCGAAACGTCGGGGGACGGCTTGAACCCCGCCCCGACGCCGGCTGCCAGATTCTCCGGCGCCAGTTTTTCGGTGAGGGCGGGAATCGCGTCGCGCCAGTCAGGGGCCATTGGCAGCGGCCCCCCGGCAATTCTCTGCCCCGCGATGGGCCGAGTGGCCGCCCGTTTTCGGCCAGTCCCACCGGCGTAAATCAAACAAGGTCCTTGCCATCGGGGCCTGGCTCTGCGGGCGGCCTGCAGAGTCCTCGGGTGGGCCCGGGGGGATCTGGCCCCGGGGAGGGCCCCCACGGTGGCCTGGCTTGCGTTCGGGGCCCACCGATCCACGGGCAGGCCTGTGCCGTGGGGCACTCTTTCCCTCCACGCCGGCTGGTGTAACGGTCTGCGAGGGCCAGAGCGTAGAAGAACCCCCTGCGTATGCGCTGGGACGACGTCAGTACACGCTGCCGCTCCCGCGCATGCGCCAACTCGCGGTGGCCGGCAGAGGCCCTTTGGCGCCGGTTGGCGTGGCGCAAACCTCGCCAGCGCCGGCCCAGCCTCTGAAGGGGCGGAGGATTCCGCACCTTCCGGGTGGCCCGACGCCGGAGTGGTTCACGCCACTCCTCGACGCCGGTACGGTCCGCCCCGCCGAATAGCGGAGAATCCCGCCCCTGGTTCTGGTAATCCACAGATGTATGGACCCATCAGGTTTTAGCACCGGGCCCACTGGCACAGCCCGATCAGCAAAATGGATGGGGCTGGGGGGCTGGGATTGTGGTGGGGAATGGGGCCCACCCGGCCCTGTTCGCGGAGTCCAGCCGACGGCCGGCGATCGCCAACTTGGTATACCGATTCAGGGGAATTCTCCCAGTCACGCCCGGTGGCACTTTCGTGACGGCCTTGAGTACTACGGTCGCTCCCGCTTCACTGAAGCCCGCGTTGTTCGGGCCCAGGAGCAGTCTGTCGGCCATCGCTCCGGCGACCGAGGCACAGGACTGCCAATCCCTGCAAATCTTGGGCCCTGTCTTCTGTGCTCTCCCGGGAAATGGCACTGTCCACCACCTTTTGGTAGGTACAGTCAGCCTCCGTAAGGAGTCTTCTTTGGGTATCGGCTTGGAACAGTCCTGTAAGGATTTGGACAGTACGGGGCAACATGGTGGAGCAGTGGATTAGCCCTGCTGTCTCATGGCGCCGAGGTCCCAGGTTCGATCCCGGCTCTGGGTCACTGTCCATGTGGAGTTTGCACAGTCTCTCCGTGGCTGCGTGGGTTTTTCCCCCACGACCCAAAAATGTGCAGGGTAGGTGGATTGGCCACGCTAAATTGTCCCTTAATTGGAAAAAATGAATTGGGTACTCTAAATTTTTTTTAAAAGGAGGATTCGGACAGTACGGCCCCGTTCTCACATGTGGCAGCGAGCGTCCTCAAGCACCAAAAAATCCCCATTTGATTCTCCATGGTCCTGTGAGGCACATGAAAACTGAACTGATAGTCCCTCATCGGGGCTGCTGGTTAAGATGTGCCTCAACCATGGCCACCAGTGTGGCGAAAGGCTTGGAGTCTGGTATGTCCGGGTGTGTGAGAACAAAGAACAAAGAACAAAGAAATGTACAGCACAGGAACAGGCCCTTCGGCCCTCCAAGCCCGTGCCGACCATACTGCCCGACTAAACTACAATCTTCTACACTTCCTGGGTCCGTATCCTTCTATTCCCATCCTATTCATCAAGATGCCCCTTAAACGTCCCTATCGTCCCTGCTTCCACTACCTCCTCCGGTAGTGAGTTCCAGGCACCCACTACCCTCTGCGTAAAAAACTTGCCTTGTACATCTACTCTAAACCTTGCCCCTCTCACCTTAAACCTATGCCCCCTAGTAATTGACCCCTCTACCCTGGGGAAAAGCCTCTGACTATCCACTCTGTCTATGCCCCTCATAATTTTGTATACCTCTATCAGGTCGCCCCTCAACCTCCTTCGTTCCAGTGAGAACAAACCGAGTTTATTCAATCGCTCCTCATAGCTTATGCCCTCCATACCAGGCAACATTCTGGTAAATCTCTTCTGCACCCTCTCTAAAGCCTCCACATCCTTCTGGTAGTGTGGCGACCAGAATTGAACACTATACTCCAAGTGTGGCCTAACTAAGGTTCTATACAGCTGCAACATGACTTGCCAATTCTTATACTCAATGCCCCGGCCAATGAAGGCAAGCATGCCGTATGCCTTCTTGACTACCTTCTCCACCTGTGTTGCCCCTTTCAATGACCTGTGGACCTGTACTCCTAGATCTCTTTGACTTTCAATACTCTTGAGGGTTCTACCATTCACTGTATATTCCCTACCTGCATTAGCCCTTCCAAAATGCATTACCTCACATTTGTCCGGATTAAACTCCATCTGCCATCTCTCCGCCCAAGTCTCCAGACAATCTAAATCCTGCTGTATCCTCTGACAGTCCTCATCGCTATCCGCAATTCCACCAACCTTTGTGTCGTCTGCAAACTTACTAATAAGACCAGTTACATTTTCCTCCAAATCATTTATATATACTACAAACAGCAAAGGTCCCAACACTGATCCCTGTGGAACACCACTGGTCACAGCCCTCCAATTAGAAAAGCATCCCTCCATTGCTACCCTCTGCCTTCTATGGCCTAGCCAGTTCTGTATCCACCTTGCCAGTTCACCCCTGATCCCGTGTGACTTCACCTTTTGTACTAGTCTACCATGAGGGACCTTGTCAAAGGCCTTACTGAAGTCCATACAGACAACATCTACTGCCCTACCTGCATCAATCATCTTAGTGACCTCCTCGAAAAACTCTATCAAGTTAGTGAGACACGACCTGCCCTTCACAAAACCGTGCTGCCTCTCACTAATACGTCCATTTGCTTCCAAATGGGAGTAGATCCTGTCTCGAAGAATTCTCTCCAGTAATTTCCCTACCACTGAAGTAAGGCTCACCGGCCTGTAGTTCCCGGGATTATCCTTGCTACCCTTCTTAAACAGAGGAACAACATTGGCTATTCTCCAGTCCTCCGGGACATCCCCTGAAGACAGCGAGGATCCAAAGATTTCTGTCAAGGCCTCAGCAATTTCCTCTCCAGCCTCCTTCAGTATTCTGGGGTAGATCCCATCAGGCCCTGGGGACTTATCTACCTTAATATTTTTTAAGACACCCAACACCTCGTCTTTTTGGATCACAATGTGACCCAGGCTATCTACACCCCCTTCTCCAGACTCAACATCTACCAATTCCTTCTCTTTGGTGAATACTGATGCAAAGTATTCATTTAGTACCTCGCCCATTTCCTCTGGCTCCACACATAGATTCCCTTGCCTATCCTTCAGTGGGCCAACCCTTTCCCTGGCTACCCTCTTGCTTTTTATGTACGTGTAAAAAGCCTTGGGATTTTCCTTAACCCTATTTGCCAATGACTTTTCATGACCCCTTCTAGCCCTCCTGACTCCTTGCTTAAGTTCCTTCCTACTTTCCTTATATGCCACACAGGCTTCGTCTGTTCCCAGCCTTTTAGCCCTGACAAATGCCTCCTTTTTCTTTTTGACGAGGCCTACAATATCACTCGTCATCCAAGGTTCCCGAAAATTGCCGCATTTATCTTTCTTCCTCACAGGAACATGCCGGTCCTGTATTCCTTTCAACTGACACTTGAAAGCCTCCCACATGTCAGATGTTGATTTGCCCTCAAACATCCGCCCCCAATCTATGTTCTTCAGTTCCCGCCTAATATTGTTATAATTAGCCTTCCCCCAATTTAGCACATTCATCCTCGGACCACTCTTATCCTTGTCCACCAGTACTTTAAAACTTACTGAATTGTGGTCACTGTTACCGAAATGCTCCCCTACTGAAACATCTACCACCTGGCCGGGCTCATTCCCCAATACCAGGTCCAGTACCGCCCCTTCCCTAGTTGGACTGTTTACATATTGTTTTAAGAAGCCCTCCTGGATGCTCCTTACAAACTCCGCCCCGTCTAAGCCACTGGCACTAAGTGAGTCCCAGTCAATATTGGGGAAGTTGAAGTCTCCCATCACCACAACCCTGTTGTTTTTACTCTTTTCCAAAATCTGTCTACCTATCTGCTCCTCTATCTCCCGCTGGCTGTTGGGAGGCCTGTAGTATACCCCCAACATTGTGACTGCACCCTTCTTATTCCTGATCTCTACCCATATAGCCTCACTGCCCTCTGAGGTGTCCTCTCGCAGTATAGCTGTGATATTCTCCCGAACAAGTAGCGCAACTCCGCCTCCCCTTTTACATCCCCCTCTATCCCGCCTGAAACATCTAAATCCTGGAACGTTTAGCTGCCAATCCTGCCCTTCCCTCAACCAGGTCTCTGTAATGGCAACAACATCATAGTTCCAAGTAGTAATCCAAGCTCTAAGTTCATCTGCCTTACCCGTAATGCTCCTTGCATTAAAACATATGCACTTCAGGCCACCAGACCCGCTGTGTTCAGCAACTTCTCCCCGTCTGCTCTGCCTCAGAGCCACACTGTCCCTATTCCCTAGTTCTCCCTCAATGCTCTCACCTTCTGACCTATTGCTCCCGTGCCCACCCCCCTGCCATACTAGTTTAAACCCTCCCGTGTGACACTAGCAAACCTCGCGGCCAGGATATTTATGCCTCTCCGGTTTAGATGCAACCCGTCCATCTTATACAGGTCACACCTGCCCCGGAAGAGCTCCCAGTGGTCCAGATAACAGAAACCCTCCCTCCTACACCAGCTGTTTAGCCATGTGTTTGTCTGCTCTATCTTCCTATTTCTAGCCTCACTGGCACGTGGCACAGGGAGTAATCCCGAGATTACAACCCTCGAGGTCCTGTCTTTTAACTTTCTGCCTAGCTCCCTGAACTCCTGCTGCAGGACCTCATGCCCCTTCCTGCCTATGTCGTTAGTACCAATATGTACAACGACCTCTGCCTGTTTGCCCTCCCCCTTCAGGATTCCCTCTACCCGTTCGGAGACATCCTGGACCCTGGCACCAGGGAGGCAACATACCATCCTGGAGTCTCTTTCACGTCCACAGAAGCGCCTATCTGTGCCCCTGACTATAGAGTCCCCTATTACTATTACTCTTCTGCGTTTTGACCCTCCCTTCTGAACATCAGAGCCAGCAGTGGTGCCACTGCTCTGGCTGCTGCTGTTTTCCCCTGATAGGCTATCCCCCCCGACAGTATCCAAAGGGGTATATCTGTTCGAGAGGGGGACAACCACAGGGGATTCCTGCACTGACTGCCTGCCCTTTCTGGTGGTCACCCATTTCTCTGCCTGCACCTTGGGTGTGACCACATTTACATAACTGCGATCTATGATGCTTTCCGCCACCTGCATGCTCCTAAGTGCATCCAATTGCTGCTCCAACCGAACCATGCAGTCTGTGAGGAGCTGCAGTTGGGTGCATTTTCTGCAGATGAAGCCATCCGGGACGCTGGAAGCCTCCCGGACCTGCCACATCTCACAGTCAGAGCACAGCACCTCTCTAACTGACATTGCGTCAATTAATTAAAATTAAAATTTGTCTTTTTTCTTTTTTAAATACTTTTTTTTTAAATTGCAAAGTTACTGTCAACTATCTGTTTCCTAGCACTAGATTTCTAATAGAAATGCGATAGCTAACTATAATACTCTCCGATCTCTGGCTTAGATATCCTCTAAATTATAATTAAGTTATTATGTTTAATTAGTTCCCAAATACTCAAATTTAAAAAAAAAAAAAAAAAATATGAGGCTCTTGACAAGCGCATAGGTGGGTCCCCGACCGCCGCCAGCAGGATAACAGTCTGCTGTTCATCTCCAACCATTCCACTTGACCCAAAAAAATATTGCACTTACTCTATGTATTGGGACCAGTCATCGGTAAATTGGTTAAGTCGACGATATAATGCACGGTGGCTGCGGAAGCTCCACTTCATCCTCATCGCTAGTGTAGAACCCAAACTTGAGAGACAACAGGAGCACGCAGTAGGGTAGAAATAAGCAACTGGTTTATTATGGTAGACACAGAAAATTACTGCTCCTCTCCCCGAAGGGCCACCCTCCCTGACCTGCACCCAGGTCAGGTTTTTTATACAGACTAGCTTGCCAGAATTGGGAGAACCGTCAAACTACAGCCTGACTTGGTCATTCTCACGGAATCCAATCTTTCAGTGTTCCAAACACCACTATCATCATCCCTGGGTATCTCCTCTCCCACCGACAGGACAGGCCCACCAGAGGTGGTGACACAGTGGTTAGAAGGGGGTTGCCCTGGAAGCTCTGAACATCGACTCTGGACTCCATGAAGTCTCCTGGCATTAGGTCAAACAAGGGCAAGGAAACCTCCTGCTGGTTACCACCCCCCATCCAACTCCACCCCCCATTGCCCCCTCAGCTGATGAATCAGTACTCCTCTGCGCTGAACACCATTTGGAGGAAGCACTGAGGGTGGCAAGGACACAGAATGTACTCTGGGTGAGAGGGACACAACTACTGACCAGGCAGACGAGACCTACAGGATATAACTGCTAAACTGGGTCTGCAGCAAGTGGTGAGGTAACTAACAAGAGAGAAAAGCCTATTAGACCTCACCTCACCAACATGCCTGCCCTAGATGCAACTGTCAATGGCAGTATTGATAAAAATGACCACTACACACCCCTATTTCAATAAAGAGTGCAGGAAGACATGCCAAGAGCAGAACCACGCATACCTAAAAATGAGGTGTCAACTTAGTGAATCTACAACACAGGACTACATGCATGTCAAACAGGAAAGCAGCAAGTAATAGAAAAAGCTAAGCCACCCCACAACCAACAGATCAGATCTAAGCTCTGCAGTGCTGCCACACTCAGTTGTGAATGGTGGTGGACAATTAAACTACTCATTGGAGGAGGAGGCCAGTGGGTGCCAGTGTTGTAGCTATGTCTTATGGTCTTATGGTAGCTGAACTGGAACAGCTTGGCTAGGGGAATGCCAAGTCCTTGAGCACAAGATTTCACTACTATTGACAGAATGTTGCCAAGGCCCATAGCCTTTGCAGTATCCAGTGCCATCTTTTGTTTCTTCACATCACGTAGGCTGAATCGAATTGGGTGAAGATTGGGATCAACGATGCTGGGAACCTTCGGAGGAGACTGAGATGGATCATCCACTTGGTGCTTCTGGCAGAAGATTATTGCGAATGCTTCAGGCTGGTCTTTTGCACTGATGTGCTGGGCTCCTTCATCATAGAGGATGGGGATATGGGGGTTACTATTGACTAGAAACTGAACTAGACCAGCCATATAAATACTGTGGCTACAAATGCAGGGTAGAGGCTGGAAATTCTATGGAGGATAATTCACCTCTGGATTCCCCCAAACCTGTCCACTATTGACAAGGCACAAGTCAGAAATGCGATGAAATATCTTACCTGGATAAGAACAGTTCCAACAACACACAATAAGCTTGACACCACCAGAGACACAGCAGCCCACTTGATTGGCACCTCATCCACTACCATCAATATCCACTTCCTCCACTACCAATCCACAGTGGCAGCAGTGTGTACCATCTACAAGATACACTTCAGCAACTCACCATGGCTCCTTCAACAGAATGTTCCAAACCCACAACCTCTATTATCTATGAGGACAAGTGCAGCAGATACATGGGAATGCTGTAAGGGTCCTTCCTGGTTGTTCCTGTTCATTCCCTTTCAGTCCCTTATTTCCCCTTCTTTTATTTTTGCCATTACATTTTTGATCCATAGATGATTTATGGACATGTGCCTTTAAGGCAGCCTGTGCCTTTAATTCAAACAGCAGGATTCAGAAGGTTGTGCTGTTTCAGACTGGCTGACATCATGGGCCTAGACACTACCCTTGATTGATTTGGCTGGTGGCCAATGATTTGTCCCAAAAGGCTGTGCTCTGCCTGGTAACGGGTGGTGATTGGATCTGATCCCACTGGAATGTTTCAGAGCTTCAAGGGTTGAGTTTTGGTTTCAGTTTTGCTTGCTGCTCAGCGGAAGGACTGCTGTCCTCTCCCCTTCCCTCCTCTCTCTGTTTTCTCCAGAAAGGCTGTGTTTCTGAACTGGCAGGGAACCTGTATGAATCTATATACAGGAGAACCATTACAGGCTGTCCAAGCAGGGGAGAATAGACCAACTATCTGCAGAAAAAGCTGATGAAAACCAACCAATTCTCTCTCCAGAAAAGGCAGAGGCCTGGAAATAAACCACAGACTTAAACCACGACCCCTGCGGACATGGTCAAATTTGTCCAGGAAAATGGGCTGGGAAAACGGGCTGGGGAAACAGCAGCAAAGACAGCAGTGAGCAGGTCACCCAAAGGGACTGAATTAACCTGAGAGACACTTTGCGTGGGACTGCAGTGCCTCGCTCTGAATACGGGAGTCAAATTGTAGGAAGGAAGGGACGAGGACTGCAGAGCATAGGAGAGGGTGAGGAGGATAGCTAGAGGGGATACCATATAGCGAGTGAAGGTTAAGCACATAACCAACCCCAGGAGGGGGACAACCGCACTAGCGGGAAAGCTGGCGCCAGGCGGTATGAGCAAGGGGAAACGCGGTGCATCTCCCACAGAGGAGAGAGCACCTAATAATGTGGTGGGGGGTCTACAACCCCAATGGGGGGACAGTTTGGGGGGGGGGGAACTGGGGAAGGAGAGTGTAGTGATATGCATAAGCAATTGGACATGTAAATATGCTTGACCTCTGACGACTAGGTGGCAGGCACGTTATTCCTTGTGACACTGTAACCTAGTGGGAGTCTGTAGGAGAAGTCGTTGTGGTTCGTTGTGTTTGTGATTGGTCCAGTTTGTTAGTATTAGTTTCCAACCCACAGTTTGTTATACAAATTATGAATTCAACTAGTCTAGATGTTCTTTCGTATGCCGATTCAATCATTGTCACAGTACTAGAACACAACAGAGAGTAGGGAAGGGGGACAATAATCGGAGGGGGGACAAGGGGGGGAAGGATCATAGGGGAAACATAGGGACAAGGATGGTAAGGGCTCTGGACTGGCTACAACAGGCCACACATGGCAACAGGGAACATAATGGCACCACACTCAGCCACTTTAGAGGGTCCCTGGGCAAAGGGAAACCCCAGAGTGCAGGGGCTCACCCACATGGCATACACATAGTTGGCAGCCATGTTGGGTGGCCCCTGGACAAAGGGAAAGCCCAGAGCGCAGGGCCCTGACTTCATGGGTGAATACGGTGACCGTGGACATTTTGGATGGGCCCCTAACAAAAGGAAACTCTGGAGTGCAGGGGCGCATCCAGAAGGTAAGTGTGGATGATCCCACAGGAGGGGGGGAACAAAAAAAACTTCTTCAGAATAGTCACCTGGAACATCAGGGAACTTAATGACCCAATGAAAAGATCCAGAGTCTTCGCCCGCCTGAAAGATATGAAAGCCGACATAGCCTTCCTCCAAGAGACACATCTGCGAGAGAAGGACCGACTGCAGGTAAGGAAGGGTTGGGTGGGACAGACATACCATTCCTGCTATGGGATGAGAGGTAGGGGGGTAGCCATACTGTTAAATAAGAGGACAAGGTTCACTGTGAGGAGGACAGTTACGGACCTAGGGGGACGGTACATCACGGCCAACGGTGTCCTTGACGGGACACCAGTGTTCCTGGTCAACATGTACGCACCCAACTGGGATGACACAGAATTTATAAAGAAGACCATGGCAGAAATCCCTGAAATCGACATGCACCGACTTATCATGGCTGTGGGGGGGGGACTTTAATTCTGTACAGGACCCAAGGAGGGACAGGTCGAATCCCAAAAACAGGGAGGACTTCTAACATGCCAAAGGAACTCAGCACATTCATAGAGCAGATGGGGGCAGTGGACCCATTGTGGTTCACTCATCCAGGGGAGAAGGAGTTCTTTTCTCAGGCACACAACGTATACACCTGGATTGACTTATTTGTAGTCGGGAAATCGGTGCTTCCAGAGATAGTAAGAGTGGAATATTTTGCGATAATAATCTTTGACCAAGCTCCACACTACATAGACGTGAGGTTGGATATAGCCCTCCTAGCCAACAAGGCTTTCTGCGAGAAAATATCACCATAGACGCCTTGGACAAATATATTACTAACAACTAGAATGGGGAGGTCTCAGCCTCCACGCTTTGGGAAGTGCTAATGGTTGTGGTCGGGGGTGAAATTATTGCCTACAAAGCACAAAAAGACAGAGAAGAGAGAGCGGCTAGGCAACAGCTAGGCGACTCCATACTGGAGGCAATGCTCCAAGACTCCGACCGTAGAGCTCCTGGAAGAGAGGAAAAAGCTACAAATGGATTTTGACCTGCTCTCCATGAGTAAAGCAGGGCACCAACCCAATAGGAGCATGGAGACAAAGCCTGCTGGCGCACCAGATGAGAAAGCAGCAGCCAAGAGGGAAATAGCCCAGAGTAGATACAGTAGAGGTAAACTAGTAGAGGAGCTGGAATAGGTCAATAGCGCATTTGAGGCCTTCTACCAGGGGCTGTGCACCTCAGAGCCCCCGGAGAGGACTTGGGGATGAAGCAGCTCCTCAATGGACTGGACATAACAGTTGTGGGGAAGATAGGAAATGGGGGCTGGAAGCACCGTTAGGACTGGGAGAAGTCACGGAGAGTATTAGCTCCATGCAGGCGGGGAAGGTGCCGGGACCTGATGGATTCCAAACATTCCCAATGGCACTGGCCCCGTGCCTGCGGGAGATGTTCACAGACTTGCTGGTGAGGGGCAGCCTGCCGCCTATGCTAGCACAAGCCTCAATCTCGCTGATTCCCAAAAAGGACAAAGACCCAACAGAATGCGAGTCCTACTGACTCATTTCGCTGTTCAATGTAGATGCAAAAATATTGACCAAAATCCTAGCCAGGTGACTGGAGAACTGCATACCAGAGGTGATGGCAGAAGACCAGACTGGCTTTGTTAAGAGTAGACAGCTAACATCGAACATCAGGCACCTGCTGAACATGATATTGCCCCCATCCAGGGAGAGAATACCTGAGGTGTTCATCTCCCTGGACGCAGAAAAGGCCTGCGACAGAGTCGAATGGAAGCACCACATAGAAGTACCGCATAGAGGTGCTGGAGTGATTTGGCTTGGAACAGAGTTCACTGCCGAGGTGAAACTCCTGTAAGCGCTCCTATGATGAGCGTGCAGATGAACACCACCAGCTCTAAGTACTTCCAGCTGCACAGAGGCACAAGGCAGGATGCCCATTGTCCCTTTTGCTGTTCGCCCTAGAAATCAAGCCACTAGCAATCACGTTCAGAGGGCAAAGAATTGGAAGGGGATCCAGAGAGGAGACAGGGAGCTCAGAGCCTCACCCTATGCAGATGACCTGCTCCTCTCCGTCCTGGACCCAGAAAGCAGCATGGAGGGAATCATGGTGTTCTTGAGAGAGTTTGAAGCCTTCTCCAGTTAGAAACGCAACATGAGCTAAAGTAAAATCTTCCCGGTGCATCCACAAGGAGAGGGGCAGAGCTGTAAGGACTGCCATTTAAACAGGCCCGAAATAAATTCTGCTACCTGGGGATCCAAATCATCCACAACTAGACCCGGATCCACAAATGGAACCTGGTCAGCCTGGTGGGGGAAGTTAAAAAGGACCTGCATAGGTGGGACACACTCCCACTCTCCCTAGCAGGGAGAATGCAGACGTTGAAGATGAACCTACTGCCCAGGTTCCTCTTCCTATTCAAATCCATACCGATCTCTATCCCCAAGGTCTTTTTGAACTCAGTAGAAAAAATTATCATGGTGTTTGTGTGTGTCTGTGGGGTGGGGAAAGAACCCAAGGATCCCCAGAAAAGTTCTGCACAGAACGAGAAGCATAGGGTGCCTGGCACCCCCAAACCTACACTATTACCACTGGGCAGAAACAGCGGAAAGAGTAAAGGGATGGATAAAGGAACCAGAAGCTGAATGGGTAAAATGGAGGATAATTCCTGCACGAGGACATCCCTCCGGGCTCTGGTCACGGCAGTACTCCCATCCCCACCGGCTAATCACTCAATGAGCCCAATGGGAATACCCACACTCCGGTCATGGAACCAACTAAGATTGCATTTTGATCTAACGAAAATATCCATCAAGTTGGATCAACAACCACAGGTTCACACCAACCAAAATGGACGCCACCTTCAAAAGGTGGAGACAGGATGGGGTTACACTGACAATGAGCCTAATGCAATTGAAAGTGGTACACAGAGCCCACTTAACCAGAACCTGAATGAGGAGATTCTTCCCAGAATTGGAGGACAAATGGGAACGGTGCCAGGGAAGCCCGGCCAACCACACCCACATGTTCTGGGCATGCCTCAGACTCGTCGGTTTCTGGACAGCCTTCTTCGAGGCGATGTCCAAGGTTGTGGGGATGAGGGTGGAGCCGTGCCTGAGAGCGGCAGTCTTCAGGATATCAGAAGAGCCAGAGCTCTTTATGGGGAGTGACGCCCTAGCCTTTGTTTTGCTCATTGCCCGCCTAAGAATCCTGCTCAGCTGGCAATCGGCAGCACCATCCAAAGCTGCGGACTAGCTGTTCGACCTGTCGGAATTTCTCCAAATGGAGAAAATCAAATTCACCATCCAGAGGGCGGAAGAGGGCTTCCACCAGCCGTGGAGGCCATTCATCAAGACCTGTTTGGAGCCAGCAGCCAATAACCCAGGGGAGGGGGGATCCACAGAAGAACCACACACAGACAATCGGAAAGGGGGGCGTGCGGTTGGGTGAGAGAGGAGGGAGGGTCCAAAGATGCACAGAACCCAAACATACCCCACACCTCCTGATCTGGTCACCCGCTCTGGACCAAACCCTTATGAACAGGAACAACCGAATAAGAGCAACTTAACACAAAACAACATACATAACACTACGCTATCGTAATAGGTTCGGGTTTGATGAACCAACAAACAAAGAAGGCACACCAGATAGTAAGGAGGGGCGGGGGACTTGAGAGAGAACGGGAGTTGGGGGTCGGAGGCCAAGTCAAAACTGGGCACTTGTAAAAAAAAATGTGAATTGTAACTGATGTATATAGTTTCTGTGTATGTTGACTTTCATAATTGTTTTGTATAAAAAGAAAAACCCTGATAAAAACATTTTCAAAAAGAAGATTATATTCATTGGAGTTTAGTAGAGTAAGAGGGGATCTCATAGAAACATTAAAAATTCTAACAGGATTAGATAGAGTAGATTCAGAAAGAATGTTCCCGATGGTGGGGGAGTCCAGGACTAGGGGTCATAGTTTGATGATAAGGAGTAAACCTTTTGGACTGAGGTGAGGAGAAATTTCTTCATCCAGAGAGTGGTGAATCTGTGGAATTCGCTACCAGAGAAAGTAGTTGAGGCCAAAACATGTAATTTCAAGAAGAAATTAGATATAGCTTCTTGGGGCTAAAAGGATCAAGGGATATGGGGGGAAGGTGGGATCAAGGTATTGAACTTGATGATCAGCTATGATCATAATTAATGGCATAGCAGGCTCAAAGGGCCGAATGGCCTCCTTCTGTTTCTATTTTGTATGTTTGAATGTTTCCAGCTGATAATGGGCATGTCGCATGAAAGAATAAAAAATATGGAGTGCTTTGGGAACCATAGGTCCAAAGTCACACGTTTCTGCCAAGAAGATTACGCTCATCAAATGTTCAAAGTTTCTCATGATTGTTGTGTCTCCAAAGGCTGAAATTGAAGCTATTGTACGAGGTTGTATTCTGTGCCTCTGGAGGCAGCTATGCTGCATCAGTTATAGAACAAAGAACAAAGAAATGTACAGCACAGGAACAGGCCCTTCGGCCCTCCAAGCCCGTGCCGACCATGCTGCCCGACTAAACTACAATCTTCTACACTTCCTGGGTCCGTATCCCTCTATTCCCATCCTATTCATGTATTTGTCAAGATGCCCCTTAAATGTCACTATCGTTATAGCTCACAGTGAGGATATTGTTCTCCCTTTACATTATAGAATTGCTTCTCCTGGAATGGATCAGGAGAACCGGTGACAACACTTGGGCAACTGCACGATTTGCAACTGCACAGTTGGTCAAATGCCACACTAGCCAGTTTCACGTTTCTAGCTGAGGGCCTTCTCGGTCTTGGTGAAGTTTTCCGTACAGCCCAGCAATGCAAATTTGGCATTAGTGATCCAAACACATGCTGGGAGCCCAACCACATACTACTGGTACAAACTGGTGGCTCCAGCACTGGTGTTGTTCATTTGACTTTGTTGTTGGCAACACATATATAAGCATGAGAGGATAGGAGGTATAATGAGATAAATCAGATACAAATGCGAGACAGAGAGTGTGCAAATTGCTGAAATGGATCGGCAGGTGATAGTGAACAATGAGAAATTGGCAGGTTCTAATGGCGCAGAAACCTACTCGAAAAATAATTGTTTCTTCTTCAGAGATATCACAATTTCTTTACTTTCGAAAATGATTTTATTCTTGGTCTTAAAGATCATTGAATTCCAGCTCCTGTCAGCATCTTTTCACTTTTTAGTACTATTTTGATTTTCTGCAACAAGCATGTTTTGCAGATGAGAAAGTGAGTGATATTTGTGCTTAATCTTTCTTGAAATTTTTCTTCTTGTTAATCCTCTTGCTGATTTCTCATTCTCAAACTAACGTGACAGAGATAGTTTAATTGTTAGGGGTGCTTCTTTTCAAACAAAATGCTTGAAAAGTGCGTTACACAATCAGACGTGGCTATTATATTTTCCTGGAGGAATGTTGGCTATAAACTCTCATTTCTTTCAATGCTACGTCATTTTGATAAAGTTTATCTTTGAATGCCCAGTGGAAAGTGCAGTCTCAGTGTCTGTGTCCTTGCTCTATCAGTCCACATGTTTTCCTCCTGGATCTTCGCCCAACGCAATGCATCAGCCAAACTTTGGCACATTTATAGTCATTACAGAACACATGCTCCAATAGTTCTTTGTTAAAACTGTAACATTCAACTGACCTAAGCAAATTAGATAGATTGAAATTGCAGTGAATCTGCTGATTCTCAGTCAACGTCTAGTAGCTGCTTTAAAATTTATAATGTTGGCCTATTTAACCAGACACACAGGCACCGGAATAAAGTACAAAAATATTAGTTTTAGCACAATATTTTATAGGCAGCTGCATGAACGACATGTTCATGAACAGCTACATGGTGATTTTGTTTCTATCGTCTAAGGGGATTGGAAAGGAATTTTCCAGACCTTTTTCTCCCTAATTACAGAGGATTATATAGGATTATATAAAAACAAGCCATTCAGCCCAACCAAGACATACCCGTGCTTATGTTTCACTTGAGCCTCTTCTCATCTTTCCTCATCTAACTCTTTCTTTAAAAACTCTATTCCCTTATCCTGCATATCTTTATTCAGCTTTTCCTTAAATGCATCTATATTATTCATTGCAACCACTTTCATCTGGTAGTGAGTTCCATATTCTAAACATTTTCTGGGTAAAAATCTTTCTTCTGAGTTCCCCATTGAATTTCTTGGTGTCTATTTTATATACATGGCCTCTAGCTAGTTTTACTCTTCTCCATAAGTGGAACACTCGGTGGGATTTTACGGCAGTTCTCGCCAACGGGATCTTCTGGTCCCACCGACGGCAACCCCCTGCCACAGTTCCACAGTGGCGGAGGGTGTGAAAAATGGGAAACACCATTGACAGCAGCTGACCAAAGTATCCCGCCACCCCGTGAAACACACCACGGGACGGGGAAGATGGGGCTGAGATTCCAACTCTCTGTACCCACTCTATCTAAATCCCATAATTTTAAAGACCGCAATTTGGTCACCTTCAGCCTCTTTGTTTTTGAGAATTTGTTCATCTTTTCTTGACATATATATCCACATATTTCTGGCATTGTTCTTGTAAATCTCTTTTTGCATCCTCTCCACTTCCTCTAAATCAGGATTGCCCAGCATATTGCCCATGGGCCAGAGCCCAAACCGCCAAAATGTTTCCATCCAGCCCATGGACCAGAGTTCAAAATATATATGAGTGGACGGTCTATAAGTCTAAGATCTACAAGTGACAAATTCCTCAAGAAGATAGTCCTTCAATCTCAGAGTATTTCTCTCCTGCATTTGCTGCTGATGGGCTGAGAACCTACTCACAGAAAATACAGGAGACAAACTTTTGGCGATTGGAGGAACAGCGAGCAGTGGGAAGGTGACAATCGCCCTGAGGTGTGAGGACTGAAGTAGCTGTGGCAGTGAGTCTGCGCAGAGGGAAGAGGTTGCAAAGGCGAGGCTGCTTGCTTGTGATAGGAAGTTGGCATGCTTTAATGTATAGTTAATGAATGGTGGCATGGTATCTAGCCTTCAAAATTCACACAAACAAGTCCTATCTTAAGCTCTACTATGTACTTTCCAGCAAGGGCCATTGAACAGAAATCAAAGGCAGAATGATTTATTCTATTGCTTCACTAAGTGAGGAGTACCACGGCTGATTATAGCACACTTGCTTCCAATCCGTCCAAGGTCTATAAGGCAGCATTTGAATAGGAAATTATCCTGGTCATAGATCATAGAATTTACAGTGCAGAAGGAGGCCATTCAGCCCATCGAGTCTGCACCGGCCCTTGGACAGAGCACCCTACTTAAGCCCTATGCCACCACCTGATCCCCCTTTATCCCCGTAACCACC
Organism: Scyliorhinus torazame; assembly: GCF_047496885.1. Taxonomy (NCBI): domain Eukaryota; kingdom Metazoa; phylum Chordata; class Chondrichthyes; order Carcharhiniformes; family Scyliorhinidae; genus Scyliorhinus; species Scyliorhinus torazame. The sequence goes on along the minus strand of NC_092707.1, from coordinate 121,972,272 downwards.
AAACTTGTTTCTGGACACTAAGGGCAATTTAGAATGTACAATCCACCTAACCTGCGCATCTTTGGATTGTGGGAGGAAACCGGAGCACCCGGAGAAAACCCACGCACACATGGGGAGAATGTGCAGACTCCACACAGACAGTGACCCAAGCCGGGAATCGAACCTGGGACCCTGGAGCTGTGAAGCAACTGTGCTAACCATTATGCTACTGTGGTCTATGTGGGGTGGCTGAGCATATTGCAGTGCCTTTAACTTTGTGCCTTTTAGTAAGTTTATCTTGGGAACATATCCATCGCATGGCGTAATTCATGATAAGAGTCAAGGTAAAGTTTTATTGATGTTGGTTTACATTTTTTTAAATTAAGTAATCTTAAAAAAATTATTTTTTCATGAGATGTGGGTGTCATTGGCAAGGCTAACATTTGTTACCCATCCCTAATCACGACTGTGTGCCTTGCTCAGGCATGCCAGAGTGCAGTTAAGCTCCTCAGGATTCAAATGACCTATGCAGATAATTTGTATATCATTGCACTTTCTGTAATGACCATTTTGAAATATTTTGTAATGCTCTTTTAGATATTTTATGAATAAAGTATATCTTTGCAAAATAAATCATGCTGGGTTGTGCATACATAGATATGGTGAGAGGTGATGAGCAATTGTTTTAGCAATTTTGGGTGATTTAGGAATCACAGCATCATTGTGTAGCAGCTACAATGCCAGATATCTCACTAAATCAGTGTTCAATATATTGACCAGAAGGTTAACTAGTAATTTAATATTTTCATTTGAAGCTAGTTCATAAAACTGCACACTTGTTGTTTTGATAATGGCGAGATAAATTTCTAGTGCCATATCTTTCTGAAATTTGCCCACTAGCCTGATGAGAGAGAAAAGAATTGAACTTTGGCCCCTCATGCCAAATGTTCAAAGTCCCTTCTTTAAATTATTTTCATAATATCGTGACCAGAACTGCAAACCGTATCCAGATGTGGTCGCACCACGATTCGATGAAAACTTAGCATGACATCTTCACTTTTCACTTCTATCCCTTCAGAAAAACAACCTAATATTTTGTTTGCTTGTGTTATAGTTTTATTAACCTGAATCACAGCATTTAATGATTTGTGTGTTTGTACTCCCAGATTTCTTCTCTATCCCTGTTAGATTCCAAAGAGTATGTGACCTCCTTATCTTTCTTTGTCAAAATATAACTGGCCAGAACTTCAGTCAGATTGCGATGCCACATCTTTTTATTTACCCTAATTTCCTTCCCGGAAGTCCGATTCGGGCCTAGTGAAAAAATTGCAGGGTACCAGTTCTTGGTGCACTCCACTGCAGGACAGCAGGATCAGGGGAGTTGAAGTGAAACCCCCTTTTTACGGAACTAATGGCACAGCAGAAGGGTAATTACCCATTGAAAATTTGATCTCAGCAACTCCTCATCTGTGGTACCTCCTGGGTACGGCCCACTGGCGGATCAGAGGTTCTGGGTCAATAGCACATGCTTATCTATTTGAAGTTAATTTGCCAATTACTCGCCCATTCTACAAGTTTATTAACAGTTTCTTGTAATTTGTTTCCATCTTCCTCGGCATTGGCCATCCTGCCCAAATTGGTATCATCCCAAATTTAAAAGCTGTACTTTTGATTCCAACATCTAAGTCATTATATGATCATCATGAGCAATGGTCTCAGCACTGATCTTTGTGCAACTTCACTTCTCACCATTCCAAATCACCATCTGCTACCCTACTCTCTACTTGCTGTCTTATTTGTGACGTCTCCTCTGACTTCACATGTTTTGATCTCATTAATCAGTCGACTCTGGGTACCTCATCAAAGGCCTTTTTCTGACCTGAGTTTCTATCTGATTCTTTGCCTCTCTGAGGTGATAGATTGCAGGTGGAGTGTGGAATGTGTACATTGTGTTGCACAAGCTATTACAGTCATGCAGAGCAGATCAGGTGGGCCAGTAGGGTGTTTTCCTGTCTGTCATTTTTGGTATATTCACTGAAACAAATATTTACCTAAAGCTACAAACATATACTTGCATATCATTAATTCTGTTGACTGATTCTGAGCAGATATAAAGAACTGTAATGCCTCAGGAAACAGTGGAAAAATCCTCACTTCTTCCATTTATACCCCTTTATTTGGTTGGATGGATAGAATATCCTTGGTGTTGTTAGATTGGTACAGATTCTATCTGGCTGCATCACAGCTTGGGATTGCAATTGCCCGTCCCAAGACCGTAAGAAACTATAGAGTCGTGGACACAGCCCAGTCCATCACACAAACCCACCTCCCATCCAAATACTCTGTTTACAACTCCCGCTGCCTTGGGAAAGCGGGCAGCATAATTAAAGATTCCTCCCACCCGGGTTATTCTCTTTTCCAACGGCAGGAGATTCAAAAGGCTGAGAACACACACCAACAGATTCAAAAACAGCTTCTTCCCCACTGTTACCAGACTCCTGAATGACTCTCTTATGGACTGAACTGATCTCTCCATGCCCTTTTTCTACTGAGTAGCACTACACCCCGTATGCTTCACCTGATGTCTATGTCTATGCATTTACATTGTGTATTTATCTTATGTCCTATGTTTTTCATGTATGGAATGATCTGCCGGGACTGTACGCCGACCAATACTTTTCACTGTACCTCAGTACACGTGACAACAAATCAAATCAATCAAACCAAATAATCAAAATACCTAATGATTCTGCAGGAGTGTATGAAACAGGAGTTTCATGTGAATACATCTTCCTGCTCAAGCTTACATCTTGCACAAGACTGCTCAAGACCAAATCATGTGATTTTTCATCTTTACTTGTGATGATGTACAATTGGAATTAACCCCTTAACAACCCAATGTACAGAATAAGACATTCCATACAATGGGTGGTGTTCCAGATTAATGTTAATAGAATTATATAGCACCAAAGGAAGCCATTCAGCCCATCATGGAAGAGTTATCTGGGGCGGCAAGTGACACAGTGGTTAGTACTGCTGCCTCACGGCACCGAGGACCTGCGTTCGATCCCGCCCCCGGTCTCGATCCCGGACCCAGTCTCTGTCCGTGTGGAGTTTGCACATTCTCCCCGTGGAGTTTGCACATTCTCCCGCTTCTGCGTGGGTCTCACCCCCACAACCCAAAGATGTGCAGCGTAGGTGGATTGGTCACGCTAAATTGCCCCTTAATTGGAAAAAGAAGAATTGGGTACTCTAAATTTAAAAAAAGAAAATGGAAGAGTTATCTAATTAGTCCTACATCCCCGTTCTTTCTCCAAATTTTCCCCTTTTAAGTAATTGTGCAATTCCTTTTTTTGAAAGTTATTATTGAGTAATAAACTCCATCCATCCTTTCAGCCAGCGAATTCCAGCTCGTAACTTGCCGCATCAAAAGATTCCTCCTTACCCCCCCTCTGGTTCTGATGCCAATGACCTTAAACCTGTGGCCCTGTGTTACCGATCACACAGTCATTGGAAACAGATTCTCCTAATCTCCTCCTCCTTCAGGTGCCAGGCCCTGAGATGGTATTGATGGCTATGAAATTCCATCGAGTTGGTCCATGGTTATGCTTGGCAAAATAATGCAGTGCTTTGCTGTTGCCTTCTAGACCTCCTCACTTAATCATTTTGAATGCCTTTTAAATCTTCTCTTTGCTTGCTCTGCTCTAAAGGGGAACAATTCCAGCTTATCCAGTCTCCAAGTCATTAATCACTGGTGCCATTCTAGTAAATCACCACTGTACCCCCTCAAAGGCCTTCACATCCGTTCTAAATTGTGGTGCCCAGAATTACATACAATACCACAGCTGAAGGCTAAGCAGTGATTTTTTAATGTTCTTCTCATATTAAAGATTATTCTTCTGATCTGAACGATAGGTAAAAAAAAAGTATCTAAACCCCATAATGGCCCCATATTTTCAATTGCCTTCAGTATGCTAATTTCTTAAATATAGCAGCATGGTGAAGCAACTTAGGAATGTTAGCAATACAACACTGTACTGAAATGATAAATCCTCGTTTGATGTGATATTCAGGTCCATGTATCCTCCATATTTAAAAGCATTGAAAATGAAAAACAATTTGCAATTATCAGCATGGACTGCACGGAAAATGAATTTACTCAGATATCGCAGTGAATCACAGCCTTGCCAAAGAACAGTTTCTGCAACAAAAGCAATTGTTACACACAAAGAGAAAGATGCAATTCTGATGTGAAGGAACAAAATGATTTGAAAAGGCACGCAGAGAAGCTATCTTTCTCTTCAGGGAGCAGAGGTGAATGCAGTGACCATCACTGAGGAGGAGGTTCTGGGGAAACTGAAAGGTCTGGAGGTGGATAAATCACCTGGACCGGATGGACTACACCCTAGGGTTCTAAAAGTGATAGCTGAGAAGATTGTGGAGGCATTGGTGGTGATCTTTCAGGAATCACTGGAGGCAGGGAGAGTCCCAGAGGACTGGAAAGTGGCTAATGTAACACTGCTGTTTAAGAAGGAAGGGAAGCAGAAGACAGGAAATTATAGGCCGGTTAGCCTGACTAGGGGCTTTTCACAGTAACTTCATTTGAAGCCTACTTGTGACAATAAGCAATTTTCATTTCATTGGTAAGATTTTAGAGTCCATTATTAAAGATGAGATCGCGGAATACTTGGAAGTGCCTCATAAAATAGGACAGAGTCAGCACGGCTTCGTCAAGAGGAGGTCATGTCTGACAAATCTGGTAGAGTTCTTTGAGGAAGTAACAAGGAATTTAGACAAAGGGGAGTACATTTTTAAAAAAACTTACTGTTGGGAGTTTCCAGCTGAATCAGGTCAGAGTGAGGACAGAGTGACTGCTGGGTAAGTAGTAAAGATTTAAATAGTTTGCGCAGGCCCATAACAGCTGATTGCTGTTCTTGTGTGGGGCACAGTGGTTGCTGGTTAAGTATTTTTACCTGCATTTAAGTTGGGCAGTTTCTAAATCCTAGACACTATACTTGTAGTGTCCCTCACCCTTCCACCTCCTTTAACATAAGGGGTAGAGTAAATAACAGGTAAGCTCTTTCTTTCTTTTTCTTTTTTTAATCTAGAGGGGATGGCAGGGAAGGCAGTGCAATGTTCCTCATGCAGAATGTTTGAGGTGAGGGACGCCGTCAGTGTCCCTGCTGATTTCACCTGTATGAAGTGCACCATCTCCAGCTCCTCAGAAACAGCGTTAGGGAACTGGAGCTGGAGCTGGATGAACTTCGGGTCATTCAGGAGGCAGAGAGGGTCATAGATAGTAGCTTCAGGGATGTAGTTACTCCGAAAAATCAAGGTAGATAGGTGACGGTGAGAGGGGCTGGGAGGAAGCAGTCAGGGCAGGGATCCTCTGTGGTCGTTCCGCTCAGTAACAGGTATACCGTTTTGGATACTGTTGAGGGGGATGACCTACCAGGGGTAAGCCATGGTGAACAGATCTCCAGCACTGAGTCCGTCCTCGTGGCTCAAAAGGGGAGGAGGGAGAACAGGAGAGCAATAGTTATTGGGGACTCGATAGTTAGAGGGACAGATAGACGGTTCTGTGGCAACGAAAGAGACTCACGGATGGTATGTTTCCTCCCGGGTGCCAGGGTTCGTGACGTCTCGGACCGAGTTTTGAGAATCCTTAAAGGGGAGGGGGAGTAGTCACAAGTCGTGGTACACATCGGTACCAATGACATAGGTCAGAGAAGGGACGGGGATTTAAAACAGGAATTTAGGGAGCTAGGGTGGAAGCTGAGAGCCATGACAAACCATGTTGTCATCTCTGGTTTGTTGCCTGTGCCACGTGCTAGTGAGGTGAGGAACAGGGAGAGAGTGAAGATAAACACATGGCTGCAGGGATGGTGTAGGAGGGAGGGTTTCAGGTATGTGGATAATTGGAGCACATTCTGGGGAAGGTGGGGCTTGTACAGACATGACGGTTTGCACCTGAACCAGAGGGGCACCAATATCCTGTGAGGGAAATTTGCTACGGCTCTTCGGGAGGGGTTTAAACTAATTTGTCAGGGGGCTGGGAAAACGAGCTGTAGTCCAGAAGCCAGTGTCGAGAGTAGTGAGGTACTGAGGAGGGTATCAAGGTCGCAGGAGTGTACTGGCAGACAGAAAGGTGGGTTGAAGTGTGCCTACTTCAATGCAAGGAGCATCCGGAATAAGGTAGGTGAACTTGGAGCGTGGATTGGTACTTGGGACTACGATGTTGTGGCCATTACGGAGACATGGTTAGAACAGGGACAGGAATGGTTCTTGGAAGTTCCGGGGTATAGATGCTTCAGTAAGAATAGGGAAGGTCGTAAAAGAGGTGGAGGAGTAGCATTGTTAATCAAGGATAATTTAACGGCTGCAGAAAGGCAGTTTGAAGGGGATCTGCCTACTGAGGTAATATGGGCCAAAGTTAGAAATAGGAAAGGAGCGGTTAAATTGTTAGGAGTTTTCTATAGGCCCCCAAATAGTAATAGAGATGTGGAGGAAGAAATTGCAAAGCAGATTATGGATAGGTGTGGAGGTCTCAGGTAGTTGTCATGGGTGACTTTAACTTTCCAAATGTTGATTGGAACCTCTATAGGTCGAACAGTTCGGATGGGGCAGTTTTTGTACAGTGTGTGCAGGAGGGTTTTCTGACACAATATGTGGATAGGCCGACAAGAGGGGGGGCCACATTGGATTTGGTACTGGGTAATGAACCGGGCCAAGTGTTAGATTTGTTTGTGGGAGAGCACTTTGGAGATAGTGACCACAATTCGGTGTCTTTCACTGTTGCAATGGAGAGGGATAGGGCCATACGGCAAGGCAAGGTTTATAATTGGGGGAGGGGTAATTATGATGCGATTAGGCAAGAATTAGGGAGCAGAAGATGGGAACAGAAACTGTCGGCGAAAGGCATAAGTGAAAAGTGGAGCTTGTTCAAGGAACAAATACTACGTGTCCTTGATAGGCATGTCCCTGTCAGGCAGGGAAGGAATGGCCGTGTGAGGGAACCATAGTTCACAAAAGAGGTTGAATGTCTTGTCAAGAGGAAAAAGGAAGAGTATGTAAGGATGAGAAAACACGGTTCAGTAGGGTCGCTTGAGGGTTACAAGGTAGCAAGGAATGAGCTGAAGAAAGGGCTTAGGAGAGCTAGGAGGGAGCATGAGATGTCCTTGGTGGGTCGGATCAAGGAAAACCCCAAGGCTTTTTACTCTTATGTGAGAAATAAAAGAATGACCAGGGTGAGGGTAGGGCCGGTCAAGGACAGTAGTGGGAACTTGTGCATGGAGTCGGAACGAAATAGGAGAGGCGTTGAATGAATACTTTTCTTCAGTGTTCACAAAGGAGAGGGGCCATGTTTTTGAGGATGAGAGTGTGATTCAGGCGGGTAGGCTGGAGGAAGTAAATGTTCTGAGGAAGGATGTATTAGCAATTTTGAAAAACCTGAGGGCCGACAAGTCCCTTGGGCCGGATGGGATATACCCAAGGATTCTTTGGGAGGCAAGGGATGAGATTGCAGAGCCTTTGGCTTTGATCTTTGGGTCCTCGCTGTCCACGGGGATGTTGCCAGAGGACTGGAGAGTGGCGAATGTTGTTCCTCTGTTCAAGAAATGGAATAGGAATGACCCTGGTAATTATAGGCCAGTTAATCTTACTTTGGTGGTCGGGAAGATAATGGAAAAGGTCCTGAAGGATAGGATTTATGACCATTTGGAAAGATGCAGCTTAATCTGGGATAGTCAACATGGATTTGTGAAGGGTAGGCCTTGCCTCACAAATTTGATTGAATTCTTTGAGGAGGTAACTAAGTGTGTAGATGAAGGTAGAGCAGTTGATGTCATATACATGGATTTTAGTAAGGCGTTTGATAAGATTCCCCGTGGTCGGCTCATGAAGAAAATAAGGAGGTGTGGGATAGAGGGAAATTTGGCCAATTGGATAAGTAACTGGCTATCACATAGAAGACAGAGGGTGGTGTTGGATGGAAAATTTTCAGACTGGAGACCAGTTACCAGCGGTGTACCACAGGGATCAGTGCTGGGTCCTCTGCTATTTGTGATTTTTATCAATGACTTGGAGGGGGGCTGAAGGGTGGGTCAGTACATTTGCTGATGGTACCACGATTGGTGGATAGTGGATGAGGTGGAGGGCTGTTGTAGGCTGCAAAGAGACATTGATAGGATGCAGAGCTGGGCCGAAAAATGGCAGATGGAGTTTAACCCTGATAAGTGCAAGGGGATTCATTTTGGTAGAAAAGATTTGAATGCGGATTACAGGGTCAATGGCAGGTTCTGAGGAATGTGGAGGAACAGAGAGATCTTGGCGTTCATATCCACGATCTCTGAAGGTTGCCACTCAAGTGGATAGAGCCGTGAAGAAGGCTTATAGTGTGTTAGTGTTTATTAACAGGGGGCTTGAGTTTAAGAGCCGCGGGGTTATGCTGCAACTATACATGACCCTGGTGAGGCCACATTTGGAGTATTGTGTGCAGTTCTGGTCACCTTGTTATAGGAAGGATGTGGAAGCATTGGAAAGGGTGCAAAGGAGATTTACCAGGATGCTGCCTGGTTTGCAGGATAGGTCTTATGAGGAAAAGTTGAGGGAGCTAGGACTTTTCTCTTTGGAGCGGAAGAGGATGAGAGGCAACTTAATAGAGGTTTATAAGATAATGAAGGGGATAGATAGAGTGGACGTCAGAGACTATTTCCTCGGGTGGATGTAGCTGTTACAAGGGGCATAACTATAAGATTCAGGGTGGGAGATATAGGACGGATGTCCGAGGTAGGTTCTTTACTCAGAGAGTGGTTAGGGTGTGGAATGGATTGCCTGCTGTGATAGTGGAGTCGGACACTTTAGGAACTTTCAAGCGGTTATTGGATAGGCACATGGAGCACACCAGAATGCCAGGGAGTGGGATAGCTTGATCTTGGTTTCGGACAATGCTCGGCACAACATCGAGGGCCGAAAGGCCTGTTCTGTGCTGTACTGTTCTATGTTCTAAAGGAGAACCAGTGGACGTGATTTATTTAGATTTCCAGAAGGCCTTTGACAACATGCCGCAGAGGACACTGTTAAATAAGTTAAGAGCCCATGGTGTTAAGGGTAAGGTCTGGGCATGGATAGAGGATTGGCTGACTAGCAGAAGGCAGAGAGTGGGGATAAAGGGGTCTTTTTTAGGATGGCAGCCGGTGACTGGTGGTGTGCCTCATGGGTCGGTGCTGGGGCCACAACTTTTCACAATATACATTAATGATCTGGAAGAAGGAACTGAAGGCACTGTTGCTAAGTTTGCAGATGATACAAAGATCTGTAGAGGGGCAGGTAGTATTGAGGAAGCAGGCTGGCTGCAGAAGGATTTGGACAGGTTAGGAAAGTGGGCAAAGAAGTGGCAGATGGAATACAATGTGGAAAAGTGTAAGGTTATGCACTTTGGAAGGAGGAATGGAGGCATAGACTATTTTCTAAATGGGGAAATGCTTAGGAAATCAGAAGCACAAAGGGACTTGTGAGTCCTTGTTCACAATTCTCTTAAGGTTAACATGCAGGTTCAGTCAGCAGTTAGGAAGGCAAATGCAATGTTAGCATTCATGTCGAGAGGGCTAGAATACAAGGCCAGGGATGTACTTCTGAGGCTATATAAGGCTCTGGTCAGACCACATTTGGATTATTGTGAGCAGTTTGGTCCCCATATGTAAGGCAGGATGTGCTGGCTTTGGAAAGGTTCCAGAGGAGGTTCACAAGGATGACCCCCGGAATAAAGAGTTTGTCGTATGAGGACTCTGGGTCTGTACTCCTTTGAGTTTAGAAGGATGAGGGGGGATCTCATTGAGTGGGAAACTCCACTTGTAGGAAAAACTAGCAGAGGACGCAATCTCAGACTAAAGGGACAATCCTTTAAAACAGAGATGAGGAGGAATTTATTCAGCCAGAGGGTGGTGAATCTGTGGAACTCTTTGCCGCAGAAGGCTGTGGAGGCCAAATCATGAATGTCATTAAGACAGAGATAGATCAATAAGGGGATCAGGGTTTATGGGGAGAAGGCAGGAAAATGGGGATGAGAAAAATATCAGCCATGATTGAATGGCGGAGCAGACTCAATGGGCCAAGTGGCCTAATTCTGCTTCTATGTCTTATTGTCTTTAAATCAGGCTATAGGATTATATAGTTCATCTGAATTCTCTCAGGGTATCACAGTGTGACACACATGCTCCATTTTACAGTCCTGTCCCTCAGTTTAATTTGTCACCTGTTTTTTTTCCCCCTCTTAATCGTAGTAATCAGTAATTTCTACATGGGGAATCTGCATTCCTACTTCTAATTACAGTTATCGTATACAGCCTAGGAAGAGGCATTCAGTCCAACGCTCTGGCTCTTTGATAGAATTATCTGATTAGTCCCACTCCTGTCTCGTGTGCCCTGTTTTTTCACCTGTTATTTAGTCAGTTCGGATGCTATGACTGAATCTGTTTCCAACGTCCTTTTAGGCAGGGCATTCCAAACCATAACAGCTCACAGCGCAAAAAATGCTTCCTCATGTTGCCCCTGGCTCTTCTGCCATTGACCTTTAACATAGGTCCTTTTACTGATTTCTCCTTATTTACTCTGTCAAAACCAGCCACATGTTTCAATACATTTCCTCTCAGCTTTCTCTGTTCTAAAAGCAACTCAAGGTTCTCTAGTCTTTCCACAGAATTGAAGTTTCTCATCCCCAGTTCCATTCGAGCAAATCTTTTGCACACTCTCCAAGGCCTTGACATCCCAGCCATCTATATCATGATAAACATTACATGCTTTTCATATTCCTTTTCAATAAATAAAGATTTTACTCTGCCCCGCTAGATGGTTGTCATTAACACTTGCATTATTATTCTTAAATCTTCTGTGAGCTGTGTGAAATTACTTTTAATAACCAATGGACCTGCTCTGACCACACTGCCTGGTCGGATAGGCATCAGTTCTATCCCAGTAATGTTGGGAGTTGACCGGTTTCACCCGCCCTGCTCTTTCTTCACATTTTATGGCTTTAACAGTCTAGGTCTACTATTGAGATCCTCCTTAAAACCCAACGTTTTGAACAAGTTTGTGGTTATTCCTCCTATTAGATTTTTTTTGGCTCCATGTCCATTTCTTTCCCCTAACAACCATGTGAAGTGCCTTGGAATGTTTTTCCAAATTAATGTTATTTAAATGGAAGATGTTGGATAGGATCTATGGAAAAGTCTAACTAGCCTCTAGTTTTATTTTTATTCCAACATTTTAAGGCCCAAAGTTTAAATAAAAACATATGAAATATGTTTTTCGTATTTCATACATATGAACTATCTTGAAATATGGCTATGTACCTCTTACTAAGTTTTGAATTGAATTCAGGTTTGACATATTGAAGGAAGTATTTGAAGTGAAATTCGCAGGAATTATGGATTACTAGATAGACTACTTTGACATTGTAGAGTAAGAAATAGTGATATTCCCAGGTTAATAAAACTTATGACTGAAGACACTCGTCATACAATTACTTTGTTCTGAAAGAAACATGCTGGCTTCATTCTATTCTTAATTCTTCACCATATGACTCAACAGTTACATTAATTGCCACATTTGTGCTTTTGGTCTGTAAGGTGGATCCTTGATTATATTCTCCATTAAAATGTTTCTGCGGAATCTTCCATTCTCCCCATATTTATTGAAAATTTCTGACCTCCCCGCAGCATTTTCCGGGAGAGGAGGCGGCTTGCCCTTGGCCGCCGGTGGGATCTTCCTGTTCTGCCAATGGCAACGTTTTGCATGGCTCACACACCACACCGCCAAGGAACTGGCTACAGGGGTTGCCTTCAGTGGGTCTGGAGGATCCCTTCGGCAAAAAGGGCCAGAAAATCATGGTAGTCTTTCAAATGGCAGGCAGAATGTACAAAGTAGATAGTACAGGACAGAATTTCCCCACAGGGATTCTCTAAATTTCTACCATAACTTACGCAGAAGATTCATGGAAGCCCCAGAGAAACAGTGTGAATAGATTATCCAGGAATCTCCATCTGTTATAAATCAGATTAAAAAGAACTCCAATAGAAATTCCGGTCTATATCTGTAGCACTTCTCACATTCCCATTTGGCCAAAATGTAACGTGTCTGCTAACCGATCTTTCTCCAGCAATGCACCATTGTTAATCACTCCCTTGCGTAAAAGGTCTTGTAACTATTGTTTACATAATCAGACACACAAGAGGTACTAGAGAAACTACACAGGGTGCAGCACAACCCATATCCAATCAGGAATACATGCACTTTTCTGCTTCTAGTTTGCAGATGTCACTCTACCCGTATCGCTTCAATCTTTTTCCTGTGCATGGCTTAGTTTTCCTAATTGCTCATGTGACGTGTCATCAAATGCATTTATAGAACAACCCTACTAACTTTAACAGCTAGATTTTCTCCAAAGGAATTACTGCCATGTGCAGCCAGTGGGGGCCTGGATACATTGCTCATTAAAACGTAATGAACAGATACAGAAATTAATATAAATGCTTTATATCTAGAGGTCGAGAATACAAGTGGGTAGAAGTTGTGCTTTAGGTGTGCAAAGTCGTAGTTGGACATGGATTGTGAGCAGTTCCAAGCTTCATCCTTTAGAAAGGATATACTGCTCTTAGAGCGAGTGTAGGACAGTTACTAGACTGATCCCTAGACTCCAGAGGTTCAATTACAAGAAGGGATTACACAAACTAGGGTGGTAGCCCTGGAATTTAGAAGGTTAAGGAGTGAACTGATCACAGGTTTTGAGATATTAAGGGAAGAGATAGGGTAGAGAGTTTTCTCTGCTGGTTGAGAAATAGGTTAAGGAACAAAGTCTAAAAATTGGAAATAGACCCTTCACGAGTGAAATTTAAAAAAATGGTAAAATCTTGACAAATAGTTCTTGATGCCAGAACAATTGTTGCATCTGAGATTGATAGGTTTTGTTAACTAGAGTTATTCAGGGATATGGGACAAAGGTGGGTAAATGGATTTCAGTTGCTGATCAGCCATCATCTCAATGAATGGCTCGAGTGACTATTTGGCCTCCTGTGCCGATGTTCCAACCTGCCCTATATAAATCTATGCCGGATTAGTCTATGCCTTTCCAAATGTTCACCAATTCTGTATTATGAATTTTAGGCATTTGCACATAACCAAGCCAAGTGTAATTCGGAGTGTGGCAACTGGGGCTTTTCACAGTAACATCATTGAAGCCTACTTGTGACAATAAGCTATTATTATTATTGACGCATCCAGTTCCTCTTTTATGGGTGAGGGAAATTACATTTACCATTCTCCAAATTCTTTTGTCACCATTCACCGGTTACAGTTTCTTTTAAATATAAACAGACATGAGCTGTCAAATTCTAACTTTGATCACTAGCATTCAAAGGCACAACTCTCCATTGGAATATGTGCAGCTGAAATTCACTGGAACGTGTATTGAGTTTTGGTTCATTTTCTCGGAAATAAACTTCTAGTTCAGGATACAAATACAGCAACTTGTGACATTACTATGCTTACCAGCAAGGAGAGGGGTGGTGGGGCTTACCAGTGCTTTGGAAGGGGGTGCTACTCTATTATGAGATTGCGGCACCCAAATAGGGCACGCTAACCTCGGAGAAGCGGGTCCTGATGGTGAATTTAGTGTTGGAACCCCTTGATGGCTCTCCCAGCATGTCAAATTCAATGTTCTATCAGATGAAGGTGAAAGTCTTTCCTTTGATGTGTTTGAAACCTTTGAATTGCTTTTATCACAGTCAATTTCATTTCCCTTAACCTTTTCAAGCCTCTGGGCATGTTGAGAAGCCAGAAAGCTTGAATTGCATTGTTTACATTCAATTTCACAGCCTATTAGTACAAGCCTCCTTTTAAAAATTTTCATCCTGGATTTCAAATCCCTCCATGACTTTGACTGAGACAATCTCATGAAGGAATTTGAAAATGAAGACAAGAATATTAAAATTGAGATGTTATTTCATCTCCTACAACTCCATAAACCTCAGCCTCCCGCACATTCCAATAGCTTTGTGGTTAGTGGTCAGGCCATCAGCTGCCAGGTCCCAAGCCTTGGGAGCTCCCTCGCACTCTCTAAACCCCTCCCTTCTTTTAAGGCACTCCTTAAAGCTTACCGCTGATCAAGCTTCCGATCACTCCTTATATGATTGTGTCATATTACACTCCTGAGAGATGTCTTGGGGAGTTTTACTGCATTAAATGTGCTGTACAAGGGAAACATGGTGGCACAGCGGTTAGCACTGCTGCCTCACAGCACCAAGGCCTCAGGTTTGATCCCAGCTCTGGGTCACTGTCCGTGTGGAGTTTGCACATTCTCCCAGTGTTCGCATGGGTTTCGCCCCCACAACACAAAGATGCGCAGAGTTGGTGTATTTGCCATGCTAAATTGCTGCTCTAATTGGAAAAAATTAATTGGGTACTCTAATGTAAAAGCCAAATTGCTGTATAAATGAAAATTGCTGCCCCAGGCTGTTTATAAAATTTAAAAATAGATTTGATTTGAAGACAGTATATGTGGATGGAACTCTCACGTATTGTCATTGACAGAAGGCATCAGACACTTGTTTCAGTCACTTCTCACCGTATCAACATTATCCTTCCCTTCCCCGCATCCCTTCCCCAGGAGATGGCAACATAGTGGGTTCAAATCCTATCATGACCCTGGAGGAATTATTGAAATCCAGTCGCAATAATGGTGCTCATGAAACTATCATTGATCACCATAAAAACCAATCTAGCCCACTAATGCCCTTTAGGAAGGAAAGCTGGTTTAACTCTTCGGCACACTGTCTGCACCAGTCATCAACCACATATCTATTCTGATCCCATTTTCCAGCGCTTGGCTCATAAACTTGTATGCTATAGCGTTTCAGGTGCTCATCTAAATGCTTCTTAAATGTTGAGGGTTCCCACTTCTACCATCCTCTCAGGCAGAGTTCCAGATTCCCATCACCCTCTGGGCAAAAAAGCTTTTCCTCAGCTCCCCTCTACCTGCCCCTTACCTTAAATCTATGCCATCTGACCCCTCAAAAGAGGGCAAGTTTCTTCCCGTCTACATTATGACCTTCAATTTTGTACACTCATTGGCATTTGTGGTGCTTGGTTCTGAGAAAATTGGCTGCTGTGTTTGCCAATGTAAAAAAAAGTGACATCATTGCAAAAGGTTGGCTACAAAACAACAGGCACATTCTCAGGATACACAAATACAACTTATTTCTATAATCAATAATGTACAAGTCATTCAGCAACTTCAGAAAAGACCAACACATTGAAAAAAAGTATCTTTATTTTAAGAAAATCAACAATCAAAAGTTTTTTTACAACTTCGAAAGCTCCCACAAAAAAAATGAAATTAAGTCAACAAACAGATTATTAAGTTCAATGCAAGTTTCCAAAGTCTTAGTTACATGCAGGTCTTAGGAGAAAAGTATTATGAATCCAGCAGAAAAAACATATCCCACAGCAGTCACCCATGTACAGTGTCAGGCCTATGTTTAGCTTTCACAAATGTAACATGCTCACTAAAACCTTTTGACAAGACACCAAAGAGGAACTGGTTAATTTGTTGGACAATTCAATATGTAACAAACTTTTTTTAAAAAAAGTGATCCATTGCTCACAAATTTAAGTGCCATCGAGGTCAAAACCGGCATGATTTTTTTTTTGGGGGGGGGGGGGGTTTGTGGGAGGAATTAAATACGTTGTCCAGTTTTCAAGTGAGTAAGGTGAAGAAAATCAGCTACTAAATCAATTTTGCTGTAGATTAGAAAGTAAAACAGTTCAGTGCATCAGTGCCAAGCTATGTCAAAATGCAAGCACTTCCAAAAAGTGATTTTACCTACACCTTACTTCGAAGCAGTTTTAATATCTCAGGAATAAGGGAGTGTATTCAGCTCAGTGCATTCTCAGAAAGCATTTTTACGAAAGACACATTACATGATGCGTCACAGATAATATTTGTACATTTGACTTTAAAGGCAAAAGCAACAATATGACTTTCAAGCACCCGAGTAAATGTTGTACAGGCATTTCCTCATTCTAGAATTTGCAGCTCAAGCGGAATTGTTTATACATGACTAAGTGAGGTACAGTATGACACAAGCACCCTCACATTCTTAACCCCCTCGACCCAAAAGGCCAAAGTTTTGCCTTCAAACAAACTAAGCTCCCAAGATTCAAACTTACTGCTTTCATTCAGAGTGCCAGTGCTGTGTATTTCTTAACACAAAACCTGGGAGGGGAGGAAATAGGTATATGGAGGTAGGTTCATGTTCATTTGACCTCGAGACTGTAAAAGGTTCATAGAAATTGCACTGAAGAAACTTTTACACCGAACATCAGCAAGCCTCTACCTTTTTGCCCAGCTGTAATCTCTTCACACAATCCATCAGCTAAGAAAATCAGTCCATGATCAATCCTTCCCTGAATTTGAAGGCAAATTGTTTGGCATATTTGCTACACTTAAAAATATACCAAACTAACCATCTTTATTCATTCTGCCTGCCCAGACCCAAGGAGATGCTGAGGCTAACTAGTGTTTACCAGGACATTTTTTAACAAATTCACATGACTGCAATGGGCTATTGGGCTAATAACCTTTAGTGTTAAATTACTGGTGCATAAATATTCACCAAAATATATTCAAAACACAGCCTAACTTTTCAAACAATCCAGTTTGATGCCCATGATTTTCCCACTATTTAAATATCATTCCACAATATAAAAATCAACTCAAGTGTTAATGCTGTATATTTCTATGTAAACGAGGTGACCCCACATTTAAGAATATCAGGTGTTAACTCCACTTTGCACTCGAGATGTCTGCATAGGTCACTGGCCATTAGATTATGTGCCAGAATGTTCTGGCTGTTTTTTTTTTTACTTAATTTGGAACAATGCTTTTCCTAATTTAAGGAGCATTTGAGTTTACAGATGACAGCATAAACCGCTGGCTGCTCTCAAAATGGATTAATTTGGAAAATCAAATGAAACACAGTGAGCAAACACAGGGGAAGTTCAGAACAGTCCCGATCTGACGGTAAGGCATTGAGGAGGCCAATACCCAAAGGGGGCAACAACTTTGGGGGAGGGGGGGGGGGGATCTTATGTTGGTGTTGGCTAGCAAGGAATAAATTGGACTCATTTAAAAAATAATCCATGGTAATTTATCATGTACAAAATATTAACAGCAGAAAAACTATTTAGTGCAGTAACAATCTGCGTCCAGGTGCTTAGAAAATGCTATGTGCAAAAATTAGAAATACAAATATAGTTTCACAAAGGATGGCATGTGCAAATCAAGGCATCAACAAATTCCATACAAGGATCTGTATTTCTCAATGTTAGCATTTTGGTATTGACCTTCTGGAGCAATAACAATTATGGATAAAAAAACAAAACAGCATCCAACTCAAGAGACTGTACTTTGATGTTCAGGTAAATCACGAATTAATTTGCAGTTATCTAAAGGCATACAATATTAATGGCAGTGAGAGTGCAAGTTCCACATCATCACATTGCCCACTCCCATCTCTGCTTTTAAAAGCATCACCCCTCCTTTAGCATTGCAATAATGGGAAAATGCAAAGATCTCAGTGCACAAATCTTCTACAATAACTCAAATACTCTATAACCTTCAAATATTGCAGAGTTGTTCTTGTTTAATGCATTGTGAACTATACAACAGTTTTGTGCCAATAATCAAATAAAAAAGGGACTGCCCATTTGAAGCGTTTCGGGGAAAAGATTTAAAACTGGGCTGATATTTCTTGCATGAATTTCAAACTTGGGATCTTTGTACAAAAATAAAAGAGAAACTGCCCATTTTTGATGGCAATTCCAAGAGAGATAGGTTTACAACTAAACATTCTACTCTAAAGTCAGCTTTGGTAATGTGCCACAAGACCAGTGTATGCCAGAGGATACAATTCAAAAAATAAACCTTGGGAAAAAGAATCAAATTGTGACAACATAAATAAATAGAAGAGAAGTGCCAACACACAAAATGGCCTTTTCTTCAATGGCCCAGCCAGGTTCACAGCTTAAATTCAATACAATACATTCAAGCTTTCACTTCTCCAGATGGACACCCACTAGGTGCAAAGAGAAAGTTTATATGCATCAGGTTTGAAATTAAAAAGTTTCAAACCTTTTCTATAATTCACCATGTACTGAACACAGTAAAAGGAATACTGAAGTTGTCCCCCAAAAATACATTCTGAAATTTTACTCTTAAAAAAAATACGAATGTCAAATATTAAGAATTTGCACAATTGCACATGGCTGCTCACTTTAAGCAAGTCAGTAGAATAAGCAGTCCAATGCAATTGGGCCACTTTGTCCTCAACAGTTTGACAGAATCACGTCATGTAGCGAGTAATTGCCCTCAATGCATACAGTAGTGCAGCTTGCATTCTGGCTTCTAGAAGGAGCAGGTTTAAATGCACCTAAAAAGGAGGAAAATAAACATAGTTAAGACAAATATTTATATTGCAATGTTTGTATTTGATTTTTAGAAGGAGAATAAAAGTACTGGTGAAATATTACAGATTTATTATGCATGATTCAAATCTTCGTTTCCCAAAACAGGATTATGAATCATAAGATTCTTGCAATGAAAATGCATTAGAGGAGGTTCTGCCCTGGGTGGCAAGGGAAGAGACCAAGATGGGGGCAGAGTGTGGATGGTAAATGGAAATAAAACTAAACAGAAGAGGAAAATGAAGAACATTAAAATACATGAGGGAGCCTGGAGTTAAAGAGAATCCAGTAGCTGGGGCAAGGACTAGGTGTATTCCCAGCCCTCACTAAAAACTAGGGCACCATAATAGATTTAAGGTCCATGTCAAGTATGTTGGCACCATTGTGACATTATCAGGTTTTTTTTTTGCATTCGATGTTTCATCGTGCTGTGCAATAGAAGCTACGCCCAGTGGATAGTTGACCCAATGGGTTTATCAAAATTCTTGTCAGTAATTGAGAGCTTTAACTGACAAGAATTTAACTGACATAGCATCTAAGCTCAAAAGCCGGTGTTGCCAAAATTACGAAATAAAGTTTTCCCAAGAAAAACAAACCTTCTCTGAATGTCGAAAGTGTCTCCAGAAGCTTATGTACATTCGCTTAGTCGTTTTCTCGGGGTAGCAGGCAACAGTTTTTATGTAGATTTTTAAGCTCCGCTCTAGAAGTTGATTCACTTCTCCATAGTCATAATCGTCATACCTGATCAAAAATATCACAGATGTATGAAACTGAAACACAATAATATAAATGATATATTCTATGTTAAAAGTCCCCCTCAGAAAACCATCTCAAATTGTACAGCAACATACCTTATGCCAAATACACAATGAATGTAATTCCAAATAGCTCTTCTTAACATAGAGGTATCGACGCCACAGTGCATGGCCATGGTGTTATATGTTAAATTGTACACAACCTGAAATTTCTCATCCAAAAGCTGTCCAACTTCAGGATACAGTCGATTAATCAGAGAGTAGCCATGATCCTCCCAGGAGTAATCCTAAGAGTAAAGGCAGTGTTTGATTGCATTCAAATAAAATAAAACTCAATGTTTCCAAGAGTCACCCCACAATAGATTATGTCCTACTCTTCAGCCCCCCCCCACCCCCACCACGCTTCCTTTCACTCCAGTATTTCACACAAATGTGTATTCCAGTTAGTGCCAGGAGATAAAACTGCCTTAGGGTGCAGATGGAGAGGGAAACTGTAGTGGAACACAATTCCAGCAACATTAAAGTGCATACATCCCAGCAACAAACACTGGTGATTGGCAACTTGAAACCGGGCCAACCTGAGTCCTGAAGAGATAATTTCACAGGGTGTGCGCATTACTGGCTAGGCCAGTATTCATTGCCCATCACGAATAAGCTGAGAAGGTGGTCATGAGCTGCCTTCTCAAACCGCTGCAGTCCATGTTGTTCTATTAGGGAGGGAGTTCCAGGATTTTGACCCGGCGACAGTGAAGGAACAACTGACAGATTTGGAGAGGTACTTCCAGGTGGTGTGGTGGTGATCCCATGTGCCTGCTGCTCTTATCATTTTAGGTCAGAGCTTTTCAAAGTCAGGTTCATGACCCACTGGTATGTGGTGGGCGGGAGTCGAGAGGGTCACACTGCGCCCAACAGCTGCCACCAGCTTTTACATCGAGAATTATGGCCGCTGCTGCCTTTTAAAATGGATACATTAGGCTGTGTTCCGTCTTCTAGCCAGAAGTGGCAGCAGAGGTGTCAAGCATTCTGCACATAGAATTGACATGAAGCACCAAAGCAATGAGCAGAATTGTTTCAGTTTTGCAGCTGCTGGCAAACAAGGTAAGTGAACTGCGAAGGTCAATGATTCTCTAAATGGGACGGCTAGAGACTCAAATAGGCAGTTTACCTATTGGATAAGATTGGATCGGATTTCACAACAGAATCTGGAGAGCGCTGCCAGGAGAGCCTAGGGCAGGACAGAGTAGTGGTAGTGTTAGAGCACCAGGGCCTCTGGTTAACGGACCTGAAAAAAGGAGCTTAACTCGGAACAAAGTATAATAAAGATGATTTCTTGAGCTATGGTTTGTCAATTCTGACAATGCAAATAAGGTGGCTAAACCCATGTGTGTTATATGCAGGGAAATATTGGCAAATGAGAGAAGTTTCAGAAATTGAAAGAGAAGTGGTGAGAGAAAAATTTCTTTTCAGGTTGAGACCGACGATCATAACTTAGAGCTGACTCCAAATTTGGAGACTATGCTGCTGCAGCTAACCTGTGATATCACATTAAAAACACCCACCAGGCTGTCAGCTTTCTGGAGTAGCATCTCGCAGGAGTATCCAGTACAGAGTAAAACACACATTTTGTTGCTATTGCCCTTCACGATGACCTACATTTGCGAGGTTGGATTTTCTATTTTCATTCAAATGAACACGGCACAGAGAACTGGTGGAGTTCTGCACCTGATATGCGCATTGCCCGCTGCTCGTTTGAACCGGATTCAAGTGAGATTGTGAGGACAATCCCCTTTCCCATTAAAAAGTAAGCAAACAGCATGTGTCGCGAGGGTCGGCCAGTGGATCCTGGGGGGAAAAAGTTGATAAACACTGTTCTAGGTGGTAAAAGTAGTGGGTTTGGAAGGTGCTACCCAAGGAGTCTTGGTGAGTTGCTGTAGTGCATCTTGTAGACGGTACACAATGCTGCCACTGTGTCAAGTTTTGGAAGCAGTGAATGCTTAAAGGCGTCATTAGAGGGACTACGAAGCAAACTGCCTTGTCCTGGATAACATACAGCTAGAGTGTTGCTGAAGCCGCACTTAACCAGGCAAGTGGAGAGTATTTCATCACACTCCTGACTTGCACCTTGTAGATGCTCACAGGAGTTGTGGAGTCAGGGTATATTACCCTCTGCCTCTGGCCTGCTCTTGCCCAATTAGCATCAAACTGAAATCTAATTCTAGCACAAATCAGGGGCGAAATTCTCCGACCCCCCGCAGGGTCGGAGAATCGCCGAGGGCTGGCGTGAATCCCGCCCCCGCCGGTTGCATAATTCACCGGCACCGGAGATTCGGCGGGGGCGGGAATCGCGCCGCGCCGGTTGGCGGGCCACCCCCCCGCAATTCTCCGGCCCGGATGGGCCGAAGCCCCGCTGCTAGAATGCCTGTCCCGCCGGCGTGGATTAAACCACCTCTCTTACCAGCGGGACAAGGTGGCACGGACGGGGTCCTGGGGTGGGGGGGGGGGGGGGGGGGTGCCCCCACGGTGGCCTGGCCCGCGATCGGGGCCCACCGTTCCGTGGGCGGGCCTGTGCCGTGGGGGCACTCTTTTCCTTCCGCCTTCGCCACGGTCTCCACCATGGCGGAGGCGGAAGAGACTCCCTCCACAGCACATGCACGGGGATGCAGTGAGCGGCCGCTAACGCTCCCGCGCATGCGCCACCCGGAGATGTCATTTCCGCGCCAGCTGGCGGGGCACTTCCGCCAGCTGGCAGGGCGGAAATCAGTCCGGCGCGGGCCTAGCCCCTCAAGGTTAGGGCTGGACCCCCCCAAAATGCGGATGATTCCGCACCTTTGGGGCGGCGTGACGCCCAACTGATTTGCGCCGTTTTTGGCGCCGGTCATCGCGCCGATACCGGAGAATTTCGCCCCAGTAATGAAACTCTGGAATTATCATCTCTACATGGCTTTACGATGCTTTGTTTATCAATTTAGAAACATGTTGTGAACTAACATTTACCACCTTTGATGTTCATTGTTCTGGATTGCATCAGGATCCACGGTTTCGGACTAAACTTTACAACCTACCTGGGCCCGGAATGTTGGTGGTGTCTGCTCCCCACGCCTGCTGAAATCCTTGTACCCAAAATCTGCATCTTCAACAAAGCACGATAAATTGGTCGGCGAGACTGATTCACGATCTGCTGGAAAAGGAGAAATGCGTTCAGTAAAAAAAGGAAAACCCTCCCCACTTGCTTGAATCACTGAAGCCACCTGGACGTTTTACCTGCAGGTGCAACCAGCAAACTTTCCCTCTTCTCCCTTTCGAACCGTGTCGCCATCTCCTCCTGGCTCGCTTCCACATCCGGTCTGCCTTCCTGGAGCAGTTTCATTTTCTCCATTAGGATCTCTAGCTCACGTAAATCATCTCTACTCTGAAAGACATTCAGACGTTGGATAAAAGCACAGGACCAGACTACACTAGGTCAGGCATGTTTTGTTGCAAATTTGCAAAAAGAAATCAGATTCTGTCTGGTGAAACAAATGCAATGTGGAAGCAGAATTCCTTCACTTTTCCCACAAGTAACAGCTAACGTGCCAAATGTCTGTGTCGACATATATTTGGGGGGGGGGGGGGGGGGGGGAATGAAAAACCCTTTGTCTAAATTTGTTACAGAACGTTCTGCTACAAGTGGCGGAGTAGACCACAAAATCTGGAAAAGCCCATCATTGAGAAATCACTCAGGTGTGCACTTTTATTTAATCCCTACCATCCAAAACCTTCTTGATACATTGCTCATTACGGAAATATTTAAGGGAATTTTGATAGAATACTTAAGGCATGTTAAGGGGAAAAGAAACAGGTGTACTTACTGCACTGCCATTAACAGTCTCCTCTGACCCACTGTTACTCGCACTATCGGAGTCACAACTTTGCGGTGAGGGAGGTCTGAAGGTGAATCCACCATCCTGATCAAGTTCATGCCTAATGCTGCAGCCCAAAACAAAGGATGCCAGTGAATGGTAATGGGTGAGGAGAACGACAGCGTGAATAAGTTCAGCCAGTGACCAGCTATTTTCACCAGTCTTCAGCAGATTCTTCAAGAAACAAAAATACACAAAATAAGCAAATAGAATGTCCTGGAATTATCAAGTCTAGGTGCTCGTCACAATAACAGCACATTTTGATTTATAAACGTACAGCGAGAAATAACATGGAATGTCGATTCAAAACAAGATTTTTCCGAGCGTAATGAAGTATAAAACGAAGCACGCATACTGGTCAGTGGATGGTCAGTGATATTTCCAAAATGTCAATGCAAAGCAAGGTAGTTTGACAAACATATGCTCGCTTGCAAGGTGCGAAAAGCAATCCGGTCTCAAAATCTGCACCCGGTAAAAAGGCTCGGAGAAATACTGAACCCCAGCAGCGGACACCGCATATGGTAATTACTAACCTCTGACAATTTAAATAGGACCGCAACCCAAATCAATTTTCTTTACTGGATATCATTTCAAATTAATCACTAACCTAATTCTCTTCCAATTTACCTCAATGTGTTCTTTTGTGATGAGCCATGGTCTATGCGCTAGGATTTTGTTGATTTCATTGAGATTCCTCATTTTCTGAGGTACAAAGTTCAGGCCATTTAGCCACTCAGCATTGCCACCAACTTGAAGAAATTCATTAACATGGAGGCTGACGAGGTATAAACACTGATGTCGCGCAGCAGCCTGAAAGACAGATATGCCATCAGAAACCATCATAGAATGTATGATTCTTCTATGATTCTATTAAAAAGCATTTAGATAGTTACATGGGTAAGATGGGTATAGAGGGTTATGGGCCAAGTGCGGGCAACTGGGACTAGCTTAATGGTAAAAACTGGGCGGCATGGACTGGTTGGGCCGAAGGGCCTGTTTCCATGCTGTAAACTTCTATGATTCTATGAATGTACTCTAATCACCAGGGAAAACGGTGGCAACGTATTACAACAATTGGCAACTGATTCCCGAACTATTACCTCCAAACAGACCAAAAAAGAGCCAAAGCGCCAGAACATCTTTAAAAGATATATCCCAAAATGTTGATGACTTGCTCTCTATGTACTCATGAGCACAAGGAATCAGAGAACTTGAAAGCAGCGAACCCTGCAGTATATCAAGTTCAAATCTATTTTCTTCATACTACTTTTGATAACTTGGGAGTTTTCTTTAAAAAACAAAAATTATAAGATTTTTAACAAGCCAACTCATGGTTCACACTATGAGCAGTCAGCCACAACACTATTAGAACAGGTAGGGGAAGAAATAAAATTATTTATTTTACAAAAACCTCAAGAATCTGATTAATTTGATCTTTTGAGACCGCTGACATTCACAAGCATGTTCATTTTGCTGTTTAGTTAAGTTCCTTTTAAAGGGAATGCATCACAAGACACCAAAGCACTACAAGAGTTCACTCACCATCACAGCAATGTAATGTCTATAGTGATATGGTAAAGGACCATCCATCTGTAAAAGATAGTACTGCGTTTTCCAAAAGCTTTCAAGATACTGTGGGTGCAAGCCCATCACCATAGTTACATTGTCCACACGGCCAGTAGAAACAAAGGCTTCAATAAAGAGCTGTCTTTCAGAATCTTCTAGACCTTTATGTACAATCTGTAACCAAAATATATATTAGCAAACCTGCCAATGAAATCACTCGTCAATCGTAACTATCCCCTTCAATAGGCCCCAAAGATTAGGTACCTCAAGCTTTAAATTGTCTTTTAGTTAAAGGGTTGAGAAGCTCAGCGTGGATCAAACAGAGTAGAGCGGCAAAGAATTAATGACTTGCATTGTTCTTGCCAGATCTTGAATAATCAAGTTTTTAAAAAAAAAAGTGATTTCAGATTAATGGAATGTCCCTGGAGCAAGAGGTCTATTTTAAATATTTCCAGGTCATCTGATAGACAAGAAAGCCATAGCCAATTGCAAAGCTCAAACACATTCTATTCTTTGCAAGTTAAATATTGGTAGACATTGTCCTGGTTTTACAGCAGTCAGGATTTTGTTACATCAGACACACCTCGACCTTTGAGCTAAACCCAGTGACTCTGGTATGGAAGTGGTGCGGTTTCAACACAGTCAGTAACTGGATATTTGAAACTTACATTTAATGCAAATCACTCAAGTTATTGCTGGCAAGACAGACATTTACAATTTCCGGTATAGTTCAAATTCTGTACATATCTTATACATTATACTTTTTAAAAAAGTGGAATATTTGAACAGATCATGCAGATTAGCATTACAGATGAACTAGATTAAGTACCAGCCAACTGTAAAACTTACAACTGCGCATAAATTGGTCATCAAAAACGCCACTACCAGTGTCCTAATTTGCACACTGTTCCATTTGCCCAACATCGGTGTCCACTGATCTATAATGGCTTCCAATTAAGCAACGCCTCCACTTAACAATTCTCTTTCATGTTTTCAAATCCCTCCACCGCCTCATGCTTTCCTGGTCTCGAATGACTTACTGTACTACAAAGCACTGAACCTCTGCATTCTTTGTCCCTCGAGTCTCCCCAATTTCAAATCCTCTATCACTGGTGACAATGCCTGGGTCCAAGCTCTGGAATTCTCTCTAACCCTGGAGAACATTCCTTAAAACCTACCTCTGACAAATCATTTGCTCTAGTATCACCGTATGTGGTTCAGTATCAAATTTTGCTTTATAGCAGGCTAGGAAGCATCTGCAGACATTTAATTTCATTAAGCTGTTGTACAAATACAAGTTGCTGCGCATAATTGAGTCTCCATTATTACCGTTGATCTCCAACTAATACTGTATATAATTTTTTCTTGCGTATTTTAAACTGCGCAGTTGCACATTTAGAGTCTTGAGGTTAAATTATAGGTTTCCAAGGTACTGTAGTATTAAAACTGCCACAGTACAGCACCATTCTCACTGAGCAGTACAAGTGAGCAAAATCCACATTAATAACAACATAGACTTAGACTTGACTGTCTGAAACAAAAACGGACTGAAATTAAAAAAAAAATTAAAAAAAAATCAGAAAATATCCCCACTGCACAACACATACAAAATTACGACACTACAGTTGACCTGATTCTTGAGCAGCCGGCTGACCATGCTGCGTCCTTGAATATGAAAATCAGAACAGCAACAGGCTCAGCTTTGATAGCTCTCATGCTTGAATAGCCAGCTAACAATATTTTTTTATTATTTGAAATTCTTTACCCCAGAGAGTTTGTAGAGACGGAGTCATTAAATATATTCACAGCCTGGATAGACAGATTCTTGATCTAAAAGGGAGTCCAGAGCTATGAGGAACAGGCAGGCGTGTGGAGTTGAGGCCAAGCCCAGATCAGCCATGGTCTTATCGAGGGGTACTGTAAGCTCGAGGGTCTGAATAGCCTACTCCTGCTTCTTATGCTCTTACCGCCTCAGCTCAAAACTGGCAACTCGGGTGGAACACCCTTCAGAGCAAGAGTTGGAGACGGAAGAAAATAAACACTGCAGAAAATAAAATGAGACGAAATGACAGTATTGAGAAGCACCATCATGCCTTAGCAAAAAAAACAGCAACAGTTCCGGGACTTGGGCGGCACATTGGTTAGCACTGCTGCCTCAGCGCCAGAGTCCTGGATTCAATTCCAGCCTCAGGTCGCTGTCTGTGTGGAATTTGCATTTCCTCCCCGTGTCTGCGTGGGTTTCCTCCAGGTGCTCCGGTTTCCTCCCACATTCCAAAGATGTGCAGGTTAGGTAGATTGGCCATTCTAAAATTGCCCCTTAAGTGTCCAAAAGGTTAGGTTGTGAGGATAGGTAGGGTGCTCTGGGTCGGTGCAGACTCGATGGGCTGAATGGCCTCCTTCTGTACTGTATGATTCTATGACTTTCAGCACGATGAACCTCAAACGTATCTTCATTGCCTCGGTGCATTCTTTCAGCTCTTCTCGTGCCCGCAGGGCTTAAAAGGGAGAGTTTTGCTGTCAACATCCCCAATAATTCACTTCAAAGTAATACCATAGAATGGGTGTGGACACCAGAGGAAAAGCAATGACAATTGTGGATTTCCTACTGCTTAGAGTTCATGCAGCTGGTGGGAACAGAACAAGGAAGGACAAGCAGGAGAATAGAAATCAGAGTAGATAACAAGGAACTGGAGTCGATATTTCTAATTTAATTTATTTTTCTTAAAACTTAATAACCAATGCATGACTTAACTCCATGTAGGATGCG
This sequence comes from Scyliorhinus torazame, assembly GCF_047496885.1. Lineage (NCBI taxonomy): Eukaryota > Metazoa > Chordata > Chondrichthyes > Carcharhiniformes > Scyliorhinidae > Scyliorhinus > Scyliorhinus torazame. The sequence goes on along the minus strand of NC_092707.1, from coordinate 121,944,790 downwards.
TCCAATGATATGCAAATATTAAACAAGGAACAGTTGCAAGTAAACAACTTCTCAGCTGATGCAATTCGAGGCTATGATGAGATCACTTTTTTGCTCTCATTGCTCTGCTATATTACATGTGTTGGATAAAGAAGTTTCTGATCAATTTGCAGAGTTAAGAATTCTCAAAAAGGGAACAGAAAATCCTTGTGTTATTGAATGTGCTGAGAGAACAGCAAGAAATTGGCTTCAAAGTTTCACTTAAAATATTTAGATGAGACTTAACTTGTTTGAGCTGTGCTCGCCTTTTGCAATGTTGACACCCAAACAAGGATCTTCCACATTTGATATGTTAAACCAAAAGCAGCAGCTTACAATATCCATTTCAACAACACAATAGTTTCTCGGACTGATTAGTCCCCAGACTTTCAGTTCCCCACCGAATCCACCCCAACCCTCTTATTTTAAATTCAAATTCACTTTATGGGATGTGGGTGTCACTGGTCAGGCCAGCATTTATTGCCCACCGCTAGTTGCCCTTCTGAAGGTGGTGGGGAGCTGGCTCCTTGAACCGCTGCAGTGTCTGAGGTATAGACATAGAACATACAGTGCAGAAGCAAGCAATTTAGCCCATCGAGTCTGCACCGACCCACCTAAGCCCTCACTTCCACCCAAACCCCGTAACCCAATAACCCCACCTAACCTTTTTGGACACGAAGGACAATTTAGCCTGGCCAATCCACCTAACCTGCACGTCTTTGGACTGTGGGAGGAAACCAGAGCACCCGGAGGAAACCCACATACACGGGGAGAACATGCAGACTCCTCACAGACAGTGACCCAGCGGGGAATCGAACCTGGGACCCTGGCACTGTGAAGCCACAGTGCTGCCCCAGATAGGTACACCCACTGTGCTGTTAGGGAAGGAGTTCCAGGATTTTGACCCAGCGACAGTGAAGGAACGGCGATATAGTTCCAAGTCAGAATGGCGAGTGACTTGGAGAGGAACCTCCGGGTGATGGTGTTCCCAGGTATCCGCTGCCCTTGTCCTTCTAGATGGTGGTGGGTTTGGAAGGTGTTGTCGGAGGAGCCATGGTGAGTTACTGCAGTGCCTCTTGTAGATGGTACACATGACGTTGCTAATGTTCATCGGACATAGAGGGTTTGAATGTTGTGGAAAGGGTGCCAATCAAGCGGGTTGCTTTGTTCTGGATGGTGTTGAGCTTTTTGAGTGTTGTTGGAGTTGCACTCATCTAGGCAAGTGGAGAGTATTCCATCACACCCCTGACTTGTGCCTCGTGGATAGGCTTTGGGGTGTCAGGAGCCGAGTTGCTCATCGCAGGATTCCAAGTCTCTGACCTGCTCTTATAGCCACTGTATTTATATGGCTTCCAGTTCAGTTTCTTACCCATCCTCCAACTAAGCTCTCTAAATATGCAAGGCTAGCCCTTAAATGATTAAATAAGGAAGTTTGAATAGATTTTGGGAAATGGTCCAAAGGACTTTCTGAACTTGACCCAGAGTGCTTCATCAATCTAATGCTCTACTCCCCTGTTGACATCTTCACAGCTGACAATGAACCTTCTTTCAAATCCAAACCCACATTCCTTCTATTTCTGCCATTTTCAGTCTAAGCAATTTCCGTTACTTTGTCCACTACACAAGGACCATCAAGTAAAAGCTGCTTATTCAATGAGGTGGCTCTTTTCATCATGCCAAATATAATAATTTATTGGCAACAAGGAGAGGCTTCCTTGTTTTACAAATCTGGATTGTGCAGTTTTGTGCTGCTAGATTTGACCAGGATATTTTGTGGTTTCCAGACAGAGTCGGGAAGGTTTAACAATGTTGGTCTTTGGACGCTATTCTAATTGCTCTGTCTTTCCCAATGGAGTACAAAAAACACAAATCTAACAAGCCTGCTGATGGAAATGGCTGCCATTCACTGCCTTTGATGGCAGGGCTGTTGTATCATACAGTAAAATCTAAAGAGTTGTAAATAATTCAGGCTGGTACTGTTTACATCAGGACAGAGGTGAATTTGACGCTGGTGTTTAATGATGGGAGCACACAGATCAGGGTTAAGGGTTGCAGAGTGCATTACCCGAGATAATGATTGAAACAAAGGTCAGGTCAACATTTAAGAATCAAAGTATCCGTGGGAAAGGGGAAATCAACAAATGTATGAAGTGAAAAAGGCATAGAGGCCGAGCTCAGGGGAGGTTAAACAGCAGCACAAACCGGTTGCACCAATTATTTCCATGATGCAACTTCCATACAATATTGAGATGGTCTTGAGTAACTCTGAATCAAGGAGAAATCAGTTTAATATGGAATTAAATGTTACTCACATTTATTACTGCATCTCTCTAGCAATGTTACTGCAGCAATTACCATGGTTTATAAAAACACAAATTAACAAAAATTAACTGGATTTTTAAAAATAGGCACAAATAGTGTTACAAATCTAAACAAAAATACAGAAAAGAAACATTGCTGCAGCACACACCACAAAATGATCTTTACAATGAAAATCACAGGTCTCAGGTAAAGAGAAGTTAAAGAATTTCACATGCCTCTTTGACTGGAATGAAGGAACTTGGACCCTGTCCTAATGGGCGAGGTATTTTGACTCTTCGATCCTAAAGAAAATGTAGAAGAAAATGTACAATTAGAGCTTGCACAAGTCATTCACTCAAATTAAATAAACAAACCTCGACAATTCAATTCTTTAAACTGTTCCACATTTTACCGCAAGCTTGGGTTCGAAATGTACGCTTTCAACAGAAAGTGAGAACAAGATATTACAGTCCAGACTCGCTGGAGCAACTGGTCTCTGCTTGTCCTGTACTGTTATTACATTATAAACATTTATGTACTGCTATACACACACTAAACTCACCATCGTCAGCAGGTACCAGTCACACTTCAGAAAAGAAAGAATAGCAAGGGTTAGATTCTGGGACGTACAATATTCCATTAGATCGTATTCTCCTTCAAAAACTCAATTCTCTCACGATCAGCAGCTCACACCCTCTATTCTATAGATATGTCAGTCTTCCTGTTTATGATTCATTCTGAATGCCTTGCTGCTGTCTCACCATGCTACGCTTTTGAAAAAACAACAATTATAACATGCCCCTGCGTTCTAACACAGGATCCATCCGTTACGCATTCCATTCCAGAGAGATGTTTAATTGTAAGTTTTCAGTGTTTAAGGGATTCAAACACATTTTGGTATTTGCTCACAGAGTAAATTTTTAGCTTCAACATATCCTCCCAATTACTCATTTAAGGGAAGGGAATAGAATATTCAATACTGAACTGGGAATATACAATACTAAACTGTGAAGATCAGGGGGTCATAACTGCAGGATGAGGTCAGGCAAGTTAATAGCCTCATTGCACTGGGTTAGAATGCCAGTCCATGCCAACAGAACCATACCCCAGTGAGGGCACACAATCCGAGTGCAGTAACCATCTCGATCAGGGTCATTAGTCCCGCCATCCTATAAACACAGCCATATTTGCAGCTTTGCCAGGAGGTTGAAGTCCCATCAATCTGGTGCTTATGTAACTCTTCAAAGTGAGTAAGAGGTAACTAACTGCAAGACAGCATGGAGCCCACATCCAAGGCTAGAGCTCTCATCAACACACTGCACAAGTATTCCTGACAGTATCTCAAAAGCATAACTAAACAATATAACAACAGGATAATCCAGAATGAGAACACTTTTATATTAAAAAAAGATGAAAAAAGAGAATTAACCATCAGCATTGGAAAAGTAATTGGGTCTGAGAAAGTAGAGACAAGGGTAAATAGCGATGAGAAGGAAACGCAATGTGAACAATTGAGGAAACCTTTTCACAAAGACTACACCATCATCACCATTAAGAGGCTCAAGGACAATGAATGAGCTCAGAGACTCAAGGGGTTTTCCCCCTCCACCACAGTCGGTCTATCCCCCATCCCAAACAAAAGAACTGCACTAAAATCAATGTGACTGTTGAACTTTAGACCTATCCATTTGGAACATTGAGATTAAAAGTTTGTTTTGGGATTAGGGAATGAGGTTTTAGACAATCAACATTTACCTGACAGTTTACAGCTAGGAGAGGCATGGAATTAATGAGCACAACCTCACGCCCGCTTTTTAATTTGGGGTTAGACAGTTTGCACATCATTCATCCTACTTAATGATGATCTTCAGTTATGAGCAGCCAAATGTAGCAGCTGCTTTCGGTATAAAAAATTTCCACTATGTAGACAAACCTTGTGCATGAAAAACACTTAAATGAAGCTGCACAAATATATTTACTAAAGCAGCACATGCTGGAGGATCAACGATAGAAGAGGACAGGGGACATTGGAATATAAAGCTCAACAACTGTACAGAGAAACCAAGACAGATTCTGCCGCCACCTTCCTTTACTGAGTGTGTGTAAGAAGACAACATCATCTGTAATGAGAAGCAAATTTTTGGAAGGAAAGACAATAGTTCCTGCAACGGTTTACAGAATGATGTGGGGAGGTGATGGCGTAGTGGTATTGTCACTGGACTAGTACCCAGAGAGACCCAGAGTAATGCTCTGGGGACCCGGGTTCAAATCCCGTCACTGCAGATGGTGAAACTTGAATTCAATAAAAATCTGGAATTAAAAAAAAAAAAAAAATCCAATGAGGACCATGAAATAATTGTAGATTGTCGTAAAAATCCACCTGGTTCAAAAATATCCTTTAGAAGGAAATCTGCCGCCCTTACCTGGTCTGGCCTACATTTGACTCCAGACCCACAGCAATGTGGTTTGACTTTAACTGCCCCCTCAAGGGCAATTGGGGGCAATCATTTTTGTTGGGGACAATTGAAACAAAATGTTAACAAAAATAGGTTAAGAGTCAAAGAAATTGGGATGCCCTGTGCTCAGAGACTCAAAAAGGAGTTGTCGGGGTATCAGCTGAAGATCAGGCTTAAATGAAAACTGACTGAGAGAATGATTAGACATGGGCAGTGTTTTCAAAGCCCCCCTCCCCCAGTGCATTTTGCGGCAGCTGAGGTGACCCACCATTGGCCAGAGGAACGATCTTCTGATCCTGCCACTATTAATGAGGTTTCCCGTTCTATGTAACCTGCCAACAGGCAACCTGCGGCGGCGGTTCGCTGTCGGTGGGACTGTAAGATTCTGCCGGTGAGAATGGCCGGAGTATTCCAGCCGTGGTTTTGAATGTGCCAAAGAATATTTACTTAGTACACAAGGACCCGAGTAAAACGGTCTTTTAAAGGGTATTTTACACTATAGGAAAGCAGGTGACTAGGGGGTGCGCCACCTGACTGGGCTTCAGTACACTATCAACATCTTACACCTCAATCAGAAAGAGGCCATTGGGCAGGTCAAGTCAGTTTAGCCTACTTCCACACCTCCACTCTTGCCCATAGCCTTGCACTATTGGTCATGGCAGTACGGGTGCTGCTTTCAATAATATCAGCGTGGAGAAGCCAAACAAACCAATGTTACTGCTCCAGTGCCAAGCACGTGAAACAAAACAGCTTGAAAACCATAAAGCAAATGAAAGGTGACTGTACTTACAGAATAGTTACGGCACAGAAGGAGGCCATTCAGCCTATTACAGATGTTCTCAGAACATTTGAACTAGGAGGAGTAGGCCCTCTGGCCCATCGAGCCTGCTCTGCATTTCAATAAGATCATAACGGATCATCCCCAATGACCCGCCCGCTCACTATAACCCTTAATCCTTTACTGTTCACAAATCTATATCTTTGCCTTAAAAACATCCAACGAGGTAGCCTCAACTGCTTCACTGGGCAGGGAATTCCACAGATTCACAACCCTTTGGGTGAAGAATTTCCTCCTCAACTCAGTCCTAAATCTGCTCTGCCTTATTTTGAGGCTTTCCCCCCTATTCCAGTTTCACTCGCCAGTGGAAACAAACTCCCTGCTTTTATCTTAACTATTCCCTTCATTATTTTATATGTTTCTATAAGATCCCCCCCCATTATTCTTCTAAATTCCAACGAGTATAGTCCCAGTCTACTCAGTCTCTCCTCATAAGCCAATCCTCTCAATTCTGGAATCAACCTAGTGATTCTCCTCTGCACCCCCTCCTGTGCAGTACATCCTTTCTCAAGTAAGGAGACCAAAACTGCACACACTACTCCAGGTGTGGCCTCACCAGCACCCTATACAGCGGCAACATAACTTCCCTGTTTTTAAACTCCATCTCTCTAGCAATGAAGTTAATTACCTGCTGCACCAGCAAACCAAATTTTTGTGATTCATTCACAAGGACACCCAGGTCCTTCTGCACAGCTGCAATTTTTTATTTAAGTAGTAGTTCATTTTGCTGTTATTCCTACCAAAATGGATGACCTCACATTTACCAACATTGTACTCCATCTGCCAGACCCTTGCTATATCCCTCTGCAGACTTTGGGTCCTCTGCACACTTTACTACCACTTATCTTAGTGTGACCTGCGAACTTTGACACATTACACTTGGTCCCCCAACTCCAAATCAGCTATGTCAATTGTAAATAATTGCTGTCCCAAAACTGATTCCTGAGGCACACCCCTATAGCCTCGGATCGCCAACCAGAAAAACACCCATTTATCCCCATTCTTTGCTTTCTGTTAGTTAACCAATTCTCTATCCATGCCGATAAATTATCCATAATGCCGTGCACCGGTATCTCATGCAACAGCCTTTTATTCGGCACCTTGTCGAATGTCTTCTAAAATCCAGATGCACCACATTCACTAATTCCCAGTTGCCCCCGCACTCGATGTCCTCAAAGAATTCCAATACATTTGTCAAGCATGACCTGCCTTTCATGAACCCATGTTGTGTCTGCCCAATGGGACAATTTCTATCCAGATGTTTTGTTATTTCGTCCTTGATAAAAAGCACGCCTGGCAGCATCTGTAGGGAGTGAAAAGAGCTAACATTTCGAGTCCGATGACTCTTTGTCAAAGCTAACAGACCGAGAAAGTGGGAAATATTTATACTGTGAAGTGAGAATGAAAGATGAGTCATAGCCACAGAAACCCAGGGAAACCGGGTGCTAATGGCCACAGAAACCAAGGGGAAAGAGTGAGAATGGCAGTCCCCGCGAGAACTAAAGGTGTGAAAGGTCAAACAGCAGAGAAACTAACATCAGAGGATGAACTGTAGATGTGGGGGAGGGGAAGGGGGAGCAAAGAGGAGAAAGGTGAAGGAAAGGTGGATAACATTGTGGGGGGGGGGGGGGGGGAGAGAATTAAATATACATTAATAAGGAAATAAATATTAAAACAGTTAAAATGAAATGGGATGAAAACAAATGGGTCGAGGTGGGGTAGAGCTGATCATCTGAAGTTGTTGAATTCGATATTCAGGCCGGAAGGCTGTAGCGTGCCTGACCGGAAGATGAGATGTTGTTCCTCCAGTTTGCGTTGAGCTTCACTGGAACATTGCAGCAGGCCAAGGACAGACATGTGGGCATGGCAGCAGGGTCTTTGGTTAAAATGGCAAGCAACGGGAAGGTCAGGGTCCTGAATGCAGACAGACCGAAGATGCTCAGCAAAGCGATCACCCAGTCTGCGTTTGGTCTCTCCGATAGAGGAGGCCACATTGGGAGCAGTGAATGCAGTAGACCAGATTGGAGATGCAAGTGAAACGCTGCTTAACCTGGAATGAGTGTTTGGGCAGCATCATATTCATAGAATTTAAAGTGCAGAAGGAGGCCATTCGGCCCATCGAGTCTGCACCAGCTCTTAGAAAGAGCACCCTACCCAAGGTCAACACCTCCACCCCATCCCCATAACCCAGTAACCCCACCCAACACTAAGGGCAATTTTGAACACCAAGGGCAATTTATCATGGCCAATTCACCTAACCTGCACAACTTTGGACTGTGGGAGGAAACCCACGCACACACAGGGAGGATGTGCAGACTCCGCACAGACAGTGACCCAAGCCAGAATTGAACCTGGGACCCTGGAGCTGTGAAGCAATTGTGCTATCCACAATGCTACCGTGCTGCCTTGATTCTTCCTTGAAAAGGACATAAAGATGCAAAGTATCAGTTTAGTCTTTCAGCCATGTGTAAATCCCCCTTTTTTGGTCCAATTAGCCCCACTCCTCCTCTTGCCACCTTGTTTTTAAAAAAAAAAAAACTAGGCGTCTCGAGACGACTTTGGAATTCCTTTTTATATTAGCTGCCCGTCTCTTCCCATACTCTCTCTTTGCGTTTCTCTGATTTACTTTTTCAATATCCCTCTGAACTTCCTATATTCCACCTGGTTCCCAACTGCAGTGTCCACCTGCCATAAGCACACTTCTGCTTCATTTTAATCTCTATATACTGGGTCATCTTGGGAACTCTGGTTTGTCCTGCCCTTCCTCTTAGTGGGAATATGCCTGGATTGTATTAAATCTCTCTTCTTTAAAATGGAGCCAATGCCAACTTACAGCTTTGCTTGCTAGTAGAATATTTTATTCCAATCTATCTGGGCTAGATAAACTCTTGCCCATTGAAGTTGGCTTACACCCAGTTTCTTACTCTTATTCTTGATTAGTCAGCATCCTTTTCCATACATGTATTACTGTGTTACTCGTTAAAATTTCTCAGTAAACTTGCAGTGAGACAAATTCAGCTATCTTGGCTGCTCATACTGACACCTGCAGGTTTATCTTATAATAATAATCTTTATTGTCACAAGTAGGCTTACATTAACATTGCAATGAAGTTACTGTGAAAAGCCCCTAGTCGCCACATTCTGTCCAAATTACCTAACAGTACATCTTTCGGGACTTGTGGGAGGAAACCGGAGAACCTGGAGGAAACCCACTCAGACACAGGGAGAACGTGCAGACTCCGCACAGACAGTGACCCAAGCCGGGAATTGAACCTGGGATCGTGGCGCTGTGAAGCAACAGTGCTACCCATTGTGAATTGCAGGGGGAATGTACACAATGCTCAATTCGAACAGTCACTCTTCCATTTCTGGTCCCTTGAGAATCCCCAATTTTTAAATCTTTTCCATCATTGGTGACCATGCCTTCAGCTGCTCAGATCCCAAGCTGTGGAATTTCCTTCCTGAATCTCACCAGCTCTGTCCTCCTCTAACAGGTGCTCCGCTCCTTGTGACCCATCTCTTCGACCAAGCTTTTAGTCACTTGTCCCAATATCACTTCGTGGAGGTGTCATATGTTGCTCACTAACATTGCTGTGACACACCTGGAGGTAGGTATTTTATTACATTGAAAAAGGTGCCACTGAAACAACCTCCCTCTCCCCTGCCACAGTCTCAGGATGTGACTTCCACTGGGTTGCAGTTCCCAGACACTGGTCACCCATCGGAATTGGGGGTCAGCCAGTTCAGCTGGCTGGAGTGTGATACAGAAAGATGCCAAGAAGTGGGTCCAGTCCCTGCACCGAATGTGGTAGTTCATAGGGACTGGCCTCTTGGTCTTTCCCAATGCTTAATGTGGAGTACTATTCCCCAAATTACATCTCTCTCTAACAGAAAGAGATAGCTATGGTTTCCTTGCAGACTATGACTATTTTCCTGGCCATTTTCCATTAGCTCACCCAAGTGCACGAGCTTGGCAATTCACCCCGGAGGAAATGTTTTTCTAGGTGTGATCAATCCTGTGACAGCTGTCCCCGGGTGGACAATTCCCAAGACAAAGGCTCCCTTGGCAGCCTTCACCCCAAGGGAAAAGAATAAATATAAAGCCACAATTGCTAAGAACAGCCGCTTTGGTACCAAGCAAGAATTGAACTCTGCCATCGAGGCCTATTCTGCTTTGTCATTCTCAGTGGTAACACTCATCCTGAGTCTGAAGATTGTAGGTTGAAGTCCCACTCCAGGACCAATACACAAAAATCAAGGCCAGCAATATTCCTGCGCAGTACTATGCATTGTCACAAGTTCCGTCTTTCAGATGAACCATTAAACCAAGGCCCTGGCGTTCAGGCCAACATTTCTCTCTCAAATCAACATATTTGAGACATGGCAAGGGTTGATGAGTCAAACCACAGAAAATATTTGATCTATGAAATGGGTACGAAAATGCAACTTGAAGTTAAGTTGTGGTTGTTAAATCATTAAAGCCTCTACAAGTAAAAATCTGCTGCCCCAGGGATCAGCATCAGGGATCTTGCCGTACACATTTTTCAAAAGAGGTAGCAATATGACAACAGGGACCTTAGTTCAAAAATGTTCTGTATCGACAAGTCTGTTGATGGAGCCTATGCTTACAGGAGGAAAGTTCAGGATTAATGCTGTGCCTCAGGAAACATAACACTGCAGGCACTGTAATCTTACACAGAAACAAACAGGTCAAAATAGAAGCCATAGTTAATGCTAGGAAAATTCACTTCTCATACAGCACAAGCTGCATTCGCAAACACTAAAGCCAGAGGCAGTTTTATGCTCCCCGAAACAAAAACGTTGTTTGCAGAACTATATCTGAAACCCCTGCATAACCCATTTAGTGTGTTAATATATCTTAAAACAATGTACTGAATGACTCCTTTAGCATGAGTGGGGGTTGACATTTTAAAAATGTTTATCTTTAAAACATTTAGACTTGGCCCTGAATTAAGACAGCAGGGGCTGAGCCCTCATCATCCAGAGTCCGTGGGGGAACACATCCCCACCAACTCCAACGTGTGCCGATTGGTAGCGGGCAGAACCTCTGTCCCCACTTGGACGAAGTCCCACCGTGGAATGCAGCCAGCCAATCTGATTGGTCGGAAGCTCTCCAGTCCCTCAAGGCACCGCAGCACCATGCACTAGGTGTCGGGCATTGGAGACCTGGTAAGTGGCAGGAGCCCCAGGAACCACAGTGGCCTTAATTAGGTGAAGAGCAGGCTCTCCCTCCCCCCCCCCTTCCCCCTCCCCAATCCTGCCAGTGAGGGGGGGGGGGGCAAATTCAGCCCTTGGTATTATGACCTCCAAACTGTTGTCCACTTGTTTGTTTACATTTTTATATAAGTGACTTTTATAAACAACACATCTCTCCTAGCTAAGCCTATTCAGATACAAACATTTAATTCCATTTTGCCTCCTACTTTCATCTCCTCCACTTCCTGAAAATCAAATGTGATCAATATCTAATTCAAGCTAAAGTTAATATATTTTTAAAATTTTCCTCTTTACATGTCGACAGTATTGAGAACTGTACTCTCTCCTTTAACAGCACAAGCTCTTGGATGGCAGAGTCTCTAATGATCCACCCAAACAGGAGGCCCTACATCAGACAGAAGTTATACTGAAACCCGTGTTGACCTTAAAGCAATCGGTCACAAACGGCTGATCTCAGTAGCACGGAAACCAGTGGAGTTGTACTCTCACTCCAGTGTCAACATATATCAGATGAAAAAGTAGACTTTGAAACTGGTGTCATTTTTATTTCTGTCACATTTCAACAAAGCATGGCTTGGTTCAAAATCTTGCCCGTGAGTCAGGAGATTATTGGTTCAGACTCCAATGCAGGATTGCAACACATAATCTAGGCCAACAGACTGTGCGCAGGACCAAGGGAATGCTGCATGAATATAGATTCTGTGCTGGATATGTTAAACAGGCTCCTCTAAAACGGCAATGGTTTTTTGAAATTCATTTCTGTGGGATGTGGGCTTCGCTGGCTAGGCCAGCATTTGTTGCCCATCCCTAATTGTCCATGAGAAGGTGCTGAGCTGCCTTTTGAACCACTCAAGTCCTCAATATGTAGGTACACTCACTGTGCTATTAGGGATTATGATTCAAGACCACAAATCACAGTGCAGGAAATTCTCTTGCCCTCCAAAATTCTACCCTCAAAAAGTGATTTACACGTTATTCACCTGGGACTTAAGTTACTAATACATTTGAATAAACAAGCGAGAGCCTTCAATGCATAAAGATTGGTCGGAAGCTCTCCAGTCCCTCAAGGCACTGCAGCACCATGCCTGGGGCTAGGTGTCAGGCATTATCCAGCATCTTTCATGGCTATAACAAGCTCAAAGACCAGATCATTTGATTTTGCAATGTTAAATGAAGAATAAATATCGAATATGGATAACTCCTTAATTCTTGGAAATAGCAGTGCCATGAATATTTACATCCATTTGAGGGAGCAGACAGGGACTCGGTTTAACGTTGCACCTATTCTTTCACAGCGCTGCACATTCTCAGTGCTGCATTGGGAATGCCAGCTTTGATTTTTTTTCTCTCAGGTCCTGAAGTGGACTGTATAACCTTCTGACTCAAAGGAAAAAGTGCTGCCCACTGAACCACAGCTGACATCACTCTCTCCAATGCCCTAATTTACAGTAAAGGATTTTCCCTTATTTCTTTCATCAGTCTCTCAGCAGCTTTATCATCCAATAGAAAATATACAATTGCTTTTAAAAATAAAATCGAGCAAAACAGCTTCAAAAGTTAAATCTGCTATTGATGCAAGTTTTTGTGCTATATTGTTCGCATTGTACTGAACAGAGCCAGCTATGGAGCAGAGCAGAGACAGAGCAGAGGGGAAAGGCAGGTTAAAGAATCAAGATCACATCAGAAATCTGATCTGGTTATATAAAATATGGAACAGGAACAGATCGGACTGCAAATAGCAGCTCTTATAATTTCCAAAGAAGAGCAAAATAAGAAATGGCATTTCTGCCAATAGTCATCAGTCAGGTAATTTCCTCATTGAAAGTAGCTACCAATAAGATTGGAAACATGGTCCAAGTTCACATCAATCAACCGGTGTTGCACTTTTTCTTCTCTTTTAAAACCTTTGCACACACAACAGTTTCTTGCCAGAGAAGCACTCTTCATGTATCCAATTATCTTTCTGAAGCTATTGCAATTCCTAAATTGATGAAAAAAATAGCTTTAAAACAAGGTTGTGCACACAGCCCAAGGAAGTTGCAGATCTGATCGCTGGTGTATGTTAAGTAACTTGTTGGGAAGCTGGAGGAAGAATTATGTTCATTTGGAACATTCTGCTCACCCTGCTCTATGATTCAGGTAAAACAACTTATAACTGCGCAGTGCATTGAACAGCGAAACCTCCCACGGTAAGAACAAAATCAATACAGCCATTTTTGACACTGTGACACAGGAGAATAAAATTATGACCAAAAGCTTGTTCAAAGGGGTTTAAAAAAAAATGTTATTCTAAAATATGACAACATGCAATAGCTTTTCCCTGACAAGGAGAACTATTTCTATTGCTGTCTAATACGGTATAACTATACATACATTCCCTACAATTACATCTCAGCTCTAAACTCAGCTTTCAGAGCACCAAAACCAAACAACACTCATGGATGATACTCAAAAAAAAGAATCAAGAAGCATTTGAACAAGTACCTTCAAGAAATTAAGATGGTGTGCTTCGCTCCAGTCTGGAGTTTTAGACTATATTGTTACGGCACCGAATATGCCCAGAAACTGCAGGGCCAACTCATGCAAGTTGAACAAAGTATTTATAAATGGATTTTATTTATTCCTGAACAGTCAGAAAGCCCTCAACAATTTTCTGAACCCCATGTTCGAATCTCGATCCGAATGTTCAGCTGCAGGACAAAAAGATGCTGAATTCACAAATTCAATGAATCTGAGAGAAAGCGAAGTGGTGCTCGGTGAAACACATAGTTCCCAAAGCTTGATGCATTTAAAAATAACTCGGCAGTTCATTAAAATATGGATAAAGGGAGAAGCAAATATTAAAACTAAATCTTTGCAAGTTCAAACAAGTGCTGTGGCTGCAAAAAGTACCTCATTGTTACTACTTGGGGTGACTTTGGCATAGACAAAAAGTCAACTAGATTCCTAGCTGTTCCTTTTCAAACTAACAGAATATCCAGAAACAGTATTTATAGGATACCAATATCATCCCACTATCAGAATAAATAAAGGGGATGCTGCAGTGTCAGGTCTGATATGTTGACGAATGTTATTAGAATTAAGCCCACTCTGACTCAATCAGCATCTTTGAGGCATTCAAAAAGGCCTGCATATTTGTAAAATAAGGAGGTGCGGTTGTAGGCAGAAGTGGATAAATGGTCTGTAATCGACATCCAGTCAGAATATTCCAAAATTTTAGCATTAATCTCCATGCATTCCACAGGAGGTGAAGTATGTTGGAAGCATGAATCAACTTGGGGAGGGGAGCAGTCGAATACAGAGAGGGTGGGTGGCAGTTGTTCACTTCACAAAATAACTTACTTAGTTTAACAGCATAACGAATGGAGAAACTGGGTAATAGATCCGAACAATGAGCCCCTTCAAACAAAAACTGAAGGGCTTCTCTATTTGTCAACACTGTACTCAATCACATTTTAAAGTTGCTCAGTGATATTTGATATACATCTAAACAATAACGAAGTTGCAACCAAATGCAGAATGTGGCAAGTTATTTATTCCACAGCTACAAAAGGAAAAATTGCAAATGGGAAGGCTGTTGAGAATGTGAAGTAGAGTAAGAAAGCATAGGGCTAGTGAAAGAAATCTCCACATAACAGCT